>NC_069383.1:119690000-120940000 GCF_027475565.1 Acinonyx jubatus
GAATCTGGATATCCTCGAAATTTCTGTCCTAGAAATGCTGAATCACACCCAATTGGCCAACATGGTTTGACTATCCAGAACAACAGTATGGATATAGGAGAAAAAGCCAGGCTGAACTTTTCTTGAGTAAAACTACATAAAAAATCCCATCTTTGCAGTAGCTTTGAGGAGATAAATGTTCACTTTTATAGTGCAAAAGATAACACACAGGAAAGGAGACCAAATGGCTTTACTTTAAACATGTGCCTTTGTGGGAAAACCGTAACATTTGACATTTAAAATCTTTTCATTCTGGAACTCTAGTCAGTAAGGAGGCATGCCTTGCAACTTCAATTTATTAATAAAGTTTCATTATGATTTTTAAAAAGAATAGATAATAAAATGCTTAACTAGCTCTTGTCACTTGTGAAAGTCTTAAATTTGGTGTATCATGACAGTTTACAGGTAACAGCATCTCCTCCACCCTGCCTCCCCCCGCCAAATCCTAGTATCAATTCTGTGGATATTGTAAAAGTTTACTTCTATGTTAACTAGCCCACAGACCCAGTTCTTTGAGAAATGAGCTGATTTCTTTCTAGCACATTGTCTGTGGACCCTGCTCACGATAACTTTCTTTCTGTCCCCTTCCAAAAACGTCAGCACCTTCCATCAGGATGCACATTTTCAGTTAAAATGGTCAATACAACCCTCAAAATGCAAGTTTATTGAATAAAGCTGAGAAGAGCAGTAAACAGACAAAAAATGCATCACCTAAATTAAAAAATTCACGTATTTACAAAGTTCAGTAACTGTTAAGTTTTCACATGCAGAAGTTAATGCACAGGAAAATGTTGGTAGTAGAGTTTGGATGTCTTGAAATGCTGAAAGCAATGAACAGACACACAAACATATTTAAGGTTTAGCTATAGGTCAAATAACAAACCTATGCGATCCCCACAGAGTCACACTTTCTAATTCCAATTCCTCCTTTTAGGCACAAGCAAATTGCCACATTCTCTGTAATGGTTCACAGTGACCATTAATGGTGTTGAGCTACAGTAGCAAGTTTAAATTTCCCTTCATTTACAGAACCATCCATCCCATCAGGGAAGTATGCAACATGCTTCAAAGAATAGGAACAGAATTTTAAAAGCTGAGATTCTACTCATAAAAATGCGAATGGAGGAAAACAAGGAGTATCTGTGCAACACAGTGCAGTACTTTGTACAGAATATTGTTAAGGCCATGGCAGTCTATAAATTAAAACTGGTATTCATTAAAAGAACTCACTGTTGACTGCACTTCTGAGTGCTCAACATGTCTGGAAATGCACTGTCTACATGAGTGCTGCTTAACAAAAGAAACAAAATCACACACAGTGTGAGGCAACACATAAGCGGGTGTACCATAGAATTTTATCTACTACAGTGGTTTATGTGAATAACAATTTACAAGTGAACCAGTAGTAATATGTCCCTTTGTGTATATGGACATCACTAAACTACAAAACATGTTCGTTTTAAGTTTGTATACATCTCCGTATCATAGAAGCAAACAATCCACAGCATCAGCTCCTCAGTTCCCCGGGTGATTATTAAACAACCTGTAGACGTTGCGCATGATTACATTAGATAGAGCAGGCAGGTCTAGAGTTGTCACAATAATCGAGATGTCTAATGGCACCAGACAAAAGAGTGCCAAACCTTACATCAATAAGAGAGAAAAATAAGAATTTTTATTTCTAAGTATCTATTGTGCTGAAAGTCTATGACTGGATATAAAAAGTCGAGAGTTAGAGTGTCATGCAGCAGCACTGATTTAATGACTGGAGAAAGAAAGAACAAACAGGTGTTTGAACAAAGTCTGACATTCTTAGCACATTTTATTATATTGGCTGGAATGCTCTAAATTCATGAAAGCTTTTGAGAAAATCCTCGATTCCCAACCCTTTAAAAAAGTGTGTTGAACCCAGAAAAAAAAAAAAAAAGAAGAAGAAAAAATAGAGAAGTAATGATCTGGACAGATACACAACAGCATGCCTCAGTTCCTCTCATATTCCCAACTGCTATCTGGTGATGAAGAATTCTCAGAAAGCAGAATGTTTTCTAAACTCATATATGATCTCACCAGTGTAAAGAACCAATTAACAACACTGATCTGGTGCCTTCGCTCACTCTTTGCAGACCATTTTTTAAATTCCTAAGGTGTAATTATACATTTCACATGCATTTGTGAGACAGGTAAACATTATGTTTTTATCCCACATGAGTCAGGCTAAAGGTTTTCTAAATACTGTGTGTGGCACTAGAAACTTCATGCTGTATCAAGTCAGTATCAGTATTAAGCTAATGGACTCTATAACGAAATATCATAGACATTTACCGAAAACCAATATAAAAATCTGGCCCAGAAAGACCAGAACATATATATGCAATTGTCTTGATTTAAGATGGTCACATGTGTTTGGGGTTTTTTGTTTTTTGTTTTTGTTTTTTTTTTTTTAAAAAAAGCTCTACACACTGTTTAAGACAAGTATGTATAAGAAGCTTTTTTGTGTGTGCTGACTTTATCATGACAACTCTAGCTGATTCTTTATGAAGGATTAGGGATACACATCTTCAGCAGTGCACATGAGAAATAAACTCTGAAAAAGGCAATTTCTTGGGATTAGGAAGGACCGTATTCTGGGAAGTACTTCAGAGGAACGGACAATAATTCTAGGATTATAGCCAGGAAGGACTGGATGACTTCAGGAGATGCTTCAGCTTCTTCTAGACTTTGAATGTTGAATAAGCCACTGAAGTGTGATATCTAAAGACGGAAGGAAAAAAATTGAAGGCATTAAGATATCAAAGTTAAGAAACTACTAAACATGAGGGATAATATTTAAAATGCAGCTAATTCAAAACACATGCTGGCCCTGCCCTCTTCTGCTTTTCTGCATCTATACTACTATTCTCCATTACCGAAACATCAAGAGGGCAGTCTAAGGAATTATGAGAGACTCATGAGGTCTCTGTGCTCAGGACAGCTTGTGCCATCTTTTTATTCACTCAAAAATTTACTAACTGCCTTAAGACAAGGTACTATTACATGAAGTGCCAGGAATGCAAAGATATGGGAGAAACCCTCTTTGCCCTCAGGGAGTTTTTAGTGTCAAAGCTGGAAAACAGAGAAGAAATCATTTGGGGTTGGGAGGAGGGTTGCCCAGCAGAATTCCAGGCAAAGGAAACAACAAAAGCAAAAGAATAAACAAAGACATGAACACTGTGGAGATCTGGATGGGTTATATTTGATAAGATGTGGATGAAGCACAGGGATGGGGGAAGGGGCTGCCACTCGTTGCTAAGGCTACAGCAGGAGTTCTCACTTCACCTTCTGGACATTTTGGACTGGGTAATTCTATGCTGGGATGGGAAGAGGGCCTTTCTTGTGCATGGTAGACCATTTTGCAGTATCCATGACCTCTACCACTAGATGCCATTATCACTCCCCCTCCACACTCATAGTTGTGACAGCCAATAATGTCTCCAGATATTGCCAAATGTCCCCTGGGAGCAAAAATGTCCTCAACAAAGAACCACAAACAAGAGGGAGCCAGATATCCTTGTATCTCACTCTAAGGTGCTACTAAGTTTGGGTTTTATTCTCAAGTCAACTGGAAGTTATTGGAGAATTTTAAGCAGAGAACATATATTACTTTATTTTAGCATGCTCAACAATGGCAACAGAGAACTTGGAGAGCTGCTAATACAGATGCCAAATACCACAGCGGGAATAGGAAGTGGAGGAAGGCCTGAAGCAAACAAGTGCTATAGGGATAGAAGAAGGAAATGCAGAATTGACTAACATACAGAATAGAACAAACTGCCTATATGTAGTGGGTGAGAAAGAATATTCTGACTTCAATGAGTTGTGTATGTCATGGAGCTGCTGACAAACACAGTGGCTAAAGAAAGAACAGACTTGAGAATTAAAAGATTAAGAATTTAGCTGTAGGGGCGTCCAGGTGGCTCAGTCGGTTAAGCGTCTGACTCTTGATTTTGGCTCAGATCGTGATCTCATAGCTCATGAGACTGAGCCCCACATCGGGCTCTGCACTGACAGTACAGAGCCTGCTTGAGATTCTCTCTCCCTCTCTCTCTCTCTCTCTCTCTCTCTGCCTGTCCCCTCACTTGTGCTCTCTCAAAATAAATGAACATTAAAAAAAAAAAAAAAAGAATTAAGCTATAAAGCACATCAGGTTTGAGGTGTAAGAAGATAACAGGCATGGAGATGTCCAGCAGGTAGTTTTAGCTCTATGGATCTCAGAAAGGGATGCGGACTGGTAAGGTACCAAAATAGAGGTGGCAGGTGAAGCTATAGTAGCTGAAATTAGCTAAGAAAAGCACTTCGAGTGACAAGAGAAAGCAGCTAAGTCAAACACTGAGTCACTGTCATTGAGTTCTTTAAAATGTGTCATCTATCAAAAGGAGCATTCAATTCTCCAAGCCTGAGAGCTGAGTGCAAATTCAGTTTCCCAGCTAACGTGTGTTACAGAAACTGTACTCCACACACATATAAAGAATAGCCTAGAGCTGAGATCTGAACAAACATGATCTGCTCAGAGTTGTGAAAACAATGATTTAACCTGATTGCTGAACCAGACTGTGCACTTTCAAAGGGGGACAGCAGTATGCAGTAAGAGCAAAGCCATGTTCATTAGAACTGAACGGAAAGAAAGGTAAAACTGAAAGTGAAATGCCTAGTTTTAAATATTTAAGATATTCACTTAAAAAAATCAAAACTTGTGGACACTGGACAGAAGTCATATCCTAAAGACAGATGGATCCTAAAGACTAGATAAAAAGGCAGAAAAGAAATAAGATACTCAGAAAAAGAAGTTATCTTCCATGACAAAAAGGGCCACAAACATGAGACATCTTTGCAAAAATCATGTTCCCAGAAGTAATCTGTTCTATGTGTGGTCTGAGGATACATTACTCAAGTATTTCATATGCCACATTAGGAAGCTGGAAGGAGAATATACAATCCATGTGTACTGAGATACCTTTGGAACAATTTAGTAAATTCACGAATTTGGTTCTAAAATGTTGTAAAAGCTGAAATTAAGGAGGATGTTCTGACTTGATTATCCAAGAAGTCTAATCTAATTCGCTATTTGCATTTCTTGCTCCAAATTCTCATTTACAAACTGCTTATTTGAATCTAGGTAGAGTGGATCCATGTCCTAGGGCTTGATAATGCAAAGTGAAGCCGGAGTTCTACAATCACACACTGGTGTCTCTGGAGCTCTATGACAGACTAGGAAGATCAGCCTCAAATAGCAAAAGTTCTTTCTCATCAGCTCTCCAGCATTTCCTTCCTAAATGAGCTCCCAAGATTTTTTCAAGAAACTATCTGGCTAGTTTGTTAAGGTAATAAAATAAAGGATTTTTTTTCTCCTTTCAATAACTTCTTTTTCCTATTTTATGAAATACTAGAGAGTATTCAAGGTGGTAAAATAGATTTACAGAATAGCACAATGCCCTAAAAATTACGGTTAGTATAGAACAGTGTTTTTCAGCCTCGCCACTACTGCTGACATTTTAGGCTGGTCAATTCTTAGCCGTGGAGACTGTAGCATGTTTAGAATATCTCTGGTCTCTACCCACTATGTGCCAGCATCACAGTCCTCATTATGACAACCAAGTGTCTCACGGTCCGTGAGTTCGAGCCCCGTGTCGGGCTCTGGGCTGATGATGGCCCAGAGCCTGGAGCCTGCTTCCGATTCTGTGTCTCCCTCTCTCTCTGACCCTCCCCCGTTCATGCTCTGCCTCTCTCTGTCTCAAAAATAAATAAACGTTAAAAAAAAAAAAATTAAAAAAAAAAATTTAACAAGAATTCCTCCTAACACGGGGGGGGGGGGGAGGGATTTTTTTTAATAAACTATGTAACCCTAAGTGTTTGAAGAGTCTGCAAATTATCTGAATGCTCACAATATAACAAACCACTTATTCTACCCATTTAATAGAGGAGAGTTTGTGTCCATCACCAACTTATTAGGCTCAAACTGCTTTTAGGTGCTCTTTAAAGGAAACTCAGGGAGGCCTGGCTGGCTCAGTCAGTGGAGTATAGGACTCTTGATCCTGGGGTTGTTAAGTTCAAGCCCCATGTTGGGTGCAGAGATTATTTAAAAATAAAATCTTGGGGTGCCTGGGTGGTTTAGTCAGTAAAGCATCCGACTTCAGCTGGGGCCATGATCTCACGGTTTGTGGGTTCAAGCTCTGCATCGGGCTCTGTGCTGACAGCTCAAAGCCTGGAGCCTGTTTCGGATTCTTTGTTTCCCTCTCTCTCTGCCCCTCCCCTGCTTGCACTGTCTGTCTCTCTCTCTCAAAAATAAATAAACATTAAAAAATAGTATTAATAAAAATAAAATCTTTATGAGGCACCTAGATGGTTTAGTAGGTTAAGCATCTGATTCTTGATTTCAGCTCAGGTCATGAATGCATGGTTCTCGAGACTCAGCCTAGGGTCAGGCTCTGTGCTGACAGCGTAGACCTATTTGGGATTTTCTCTCTCCTTCTCTCACTGCCCCTCTCCCACTCATGCACACATGCTGTCTCTCTGTCTCAAATAAACTCAAAAAAAAAAAAAAAAAGAAAGAAAACCCTCAAAATAAAAAGTAAAATAAGATAAAATAAAAGAGAAAGAAAGCCCAGAATTAGCCAGAAAACTATCAACAATTTGAGCTCATCAGAGCATGTTTGAGAAGGTATGGGGAAAAACTTGATAGACTAGAAATGACTTGGGGAAAAAGTTAACTATGGTAAGAACCAATACATAATGAACAAGGCTAAAGGAAAAAAAAAATCTCAGAATACCTTTTAAACAAAACTTTTTTGGCACTATTTACAAGTGCCAATACAAGTTTTCAGTGTTTTTTTTTTTTTTTTCTTTTTTAATTGGAGGTGTGACTATGGTAAAATGGTCAGAGAGAGATAATGTTTTTGGCTTTGAATATGGAGGAAGGAGCCATGAGCCAAGAAAGCAGGCAGGATCTAAAAGGTGAAAACAAGGCAAGAAAATGGAGTCTCTCCTAGAGTCTCCAGTAAGAGCACAACCTGTCATTTTAGTCCTTGATTTCTAGCTCAGTGAGAACCATGAGAGGCTGCTAATTGACAGTAGCAATAGAAAACTAATACCCCCATGTGACATCCACCATATGTCAAATGTTGTAATGCATTGTCACATTCCCTCTCACAAGAGAGTTTTGAAATTTCTGCCATTATCACCATTTTATAGATGAGTGAAAACTGGAGATCAGGGAGGTTAAGTGCTTTGTCCAAGGCCTGTCAGAAAGTAACTTAGGACCAAGTGTTCTGGCCTGAGGCTGCGTGACTCCAAAGCACATGCTGTCTGTAGCCTACTATGCAGCAATGACGGATAGCCTCATTTTTCTGTACTGACCCACACAGTGATCTTTTTCATCAGTGACCACCAAAACTGAGAAAAGTGAAGGTGCCACAAAATCCCTAGGCTCCTACCCAGCCGCTTCAAGATGCATGCATTGAACTCTCCTTTCATACTTGGGTTGAGCCGGTCATGTCCAGACAAGAACCATGTGACTTAGCGTGAGTAGCTTTTTTCGTGAAGATTATACCTTACCACTGAGTATATTTTATTGCATTGTTAGAGGTCTTTATCTTGTCAAACTCTTCCAGTCCTCTTTCCTTTTTACCTTTGACTCTTTTTACCCATTCCAATATACTTTTATTATTACATAATCTCTCATAAATTAGTTAAGAAACTAAAGTCCAACCAGATATAGGTATTCTTTAAGGACACTGTACTAGATTGAAGAGAGTCCCCTAAAAATTCACACCTACCAGAACTTTAGAATTTATTTGGAAATAGTCTTTGCAGATGTAAGATGAGATCATACTAGATTAAGGTAGGCCCTAATCCAATGATATATGTCTTTATAAGAAAAGAAAATACACACAGAGACACACACAGAGGAGAAGGCTGTGTGAGGCCAGAGACAGAAGCTGGAGTTATGCCATCTCCAAGTCAAAGACTGCAGGCAATCACAAACTAAGAAAAGGCAAGGAAGGATACTCCCCAGCAGCCTTCAGGGCCCTGTGACACCTTGAGTTTGGATGCCTCTCCTCCTGAACTTAAGAAAATAAATTTCTGCTGTTTTAAGCCACCCAGTTTGTGGTACTTTGCTATGGCAATTCTAGAAAATTTATACAGACACTTAATAGATAAAGGGTACTTTTGGCTTATATCTCCAATAGAGTACTGACATATTGCAGTAATATACTGGTTCAATAAATGAACAATTGTTTCAGTGCCTATAGACCAAATAATAGACCAATTTTTGTGAAGTCTTATTTCAAAAACATCATTGTTAAAAAGCACAGCTGGATACTAGCTCGACCAAAATTAATACAATAAATTGATATCACATAATGTTTAACTTCATGTCTATTTCACTTCTTTAAATAGCATAGAGCACATTCAGGATGTGTATTTGCTGTCAAAATATATAATGTCTATTATTTTTCCTGAGGCAAAAACAACAGTACTCTAAAAGGGAAGTCAATTAAACAGAAATGGGGAAAATAAACAGTAGAAAGCATTAAGACACCTTTCCAGTAATACCCATTTCTTCAACAGTCATTTCTTACCTATATTATCCTTTTCTTTGCAAGAAATTGAATAGCAGCAAATTTCTCTATCCTGAATAGCAGACAGGTTCCTATAAGAAGCAGAATTAAGAGAATAAGTCAGTGCCTAAAACAACCATACTTATCACCCTTTGTTCCATTTCCTGGTCTTTTTATACTGAAGAAATTATTTTACCACTAGTGAAATTTTAGAAATTCACTTCTCTGGTGGGCCAAATTTACCATGTTTACCTAAAAACATAGCAATAAGCATTACTAAATAACGGCGCCTGGCTGGCTCAGTCAGAAGAGCATGCAACTCTTGATCCTGGGGTTGTGAGTTCGAGCCTCATGTTGGGTGCAGATATTACTTTAAAATAAAATCCTTAAGGGGCGCCTGGGTAGCTCAGTCAGTTGAGCGCCCCACTCTTGATCTCAGCTCATGTCATGATTCCAGAGTCATGGGATCGAGCCCCATGTCGGGCTCTGTGCTGAGTGTGGAGCCTGCTTAGAATTCTCTCTCTCTATCCTCTCTGCCCCTTCCCCTGTCTCACGTGCTCTCTAAAAACAAAAATTAAAAATTAAATAATAATATAATGATGCTAAACAAAGTAGTGGGCAAAAAAGTGTAATTGAGAACCAAACTTTTTTAAAAACACCATCATTCTTTCTTAAGACATACATTTTTTGGGGGCGCCTGGGTGGCGCAGTCAGTTAAGCGTCCGACTTCAGCCAGGTCACGATCTCGCGGTCCGTGAGTTCGAGCCCCGCGTCAGGCTCTGGGCTGATG
The DNA here is from genome assembly GCF_027475565.1 of Acinonyx jubatus. Lineage (NCBI taxonomy): Eukaryota > Metazoa > Chordata > Mammalia > Carnivora > Felidae > Acinonyx > Acinonyx jubatus. Next base: position 119,699,424 of record NC_069383.1, read on the forward strand.
GCTCAGAGCCTGGAGCCTGTTTCCGATTCTGTGTCTCCCTCTCTCTCTGCCCCTCCCCCGTTCATGCTCTGTCTCTCTCTGTCCCAAAAATAAATAAAAATAAAAATTTAAAAAAAAAAAAAAAAGACATACATTTTTTCAATTAGCTGTTTTTCGTCCAAGGCATTCGGAAGATCTCTCTTGTTTCCGAGTACTAGTACCTTTAAAAAGAAAAGATATTAACAATAAACTTTTATGTAAGAAAAGGTCACAGAAGCATATGATAGTCATATCTGTGGACATGAAAACTGGAATGGTACCACATGCCATACTATTAAGGCATATTTGTGTTAAGTGGTAGCCTATCTCATTCACTCTGTCATTCAAATCAGCATCCATTTTAACTTCTCCCACACAGATACCCTTAATCCAACATGTGGCTGCCAAATTCTATTTAAAATATTCTAAGTCTTGGGGCACCTGGCTGGCTCAGTTGGTTAAGCATCCAACTTCAGCTCAGGTTGTGATCTTGCAGTTCGGGGGTTTGAGCCCCACATCGGGCTCTTTGCTGCCAGTGAGGTGTCCCTCTCTCTCTCTGCCCCTCTTCAACTGGTACTCTCACTCTCTCAAAAATAAGAAATAAACATTTAAAATATTTTAAGTCTAGGGGCACCCGGATGGTTCAGTTGGTTAAGCATCCAACTTCAGCTCGGGTCATGATCTCATGGTTCCTGAGTTCAAGCCCCACCCACATCAGGCTCTCTGCTGTCAGCCTGTCAGCACAGAGCTCGCTTCAGATCCTCTGTCCCCCTCTCTCTGCTCCTCCCCCACTTGCACTCTCTGAAAAACAAGTAATATTTTAAAAAATAAAAATAAAATAAAATATTCTAAGTCTAGGGACACTTGGGCAGCTCGGTTGGTTGAGTGTCCTGCTCTTGATTTCAGCTCAAGTTATGATCCCAGGGTCATAGGATCAAGCCCCGCAGTGGGCTCCGTGCTGAGCATGGAACCTGCTTGAGATTTTCTCTCTCCCCCTGCCCCTCTCCCCCACTCACACTGTCTCTCTCTAAAATAAAAAATAAAATATTCTAAGTCTAGGGGCTCCTGAGTGGCTCGGTCAGTTAAGTGTCCAACTCTCGATTTTGGCTCATGTTATGACCTCACAATCATGAGATTGAGCCCCAAGGCAGGCTACAAGCTAGGTGTAAAGCCTGTTTAAGATTCTCTCTCTCCCTCTCCCCAACTTGTGCTTTCATGCTTTCTCAAAAAAAAAAAAAAAAAATCTGAGTCTATGGTATGCATTCTGCTATTTCTAAATAAATCTCTACCAACACAACCAAGAGTGGGGGAACAATTTTTTAGCCATTTTTTTGTTAACCATTAATCATATCAACACATAAATAGGCTTTTAAAATTCCTGATCCATCCTACAGAATAACACGTATAAATATTCTAAGACAATGGTTAAGTCTGGAGCTCAGGATAAATATAGCAGCTCTAAACTGTGGCAATAAATGCTGTCATCAGGTTGCTAGATGTGCTTTGAAAAGAAAGGAAAGCAGAAACAGGCTTCCCAATTACCAATCTATCTTTCTCAGCTATGTCCTTTCTGCCTTAGAGAGAGCGAGAATATGAGTACCTGGAACATACCTGATGATATCCAAACTCTAAAGTCAGTGTTTTCTAAAAAACCTGTATCTCAACAAAGTACATGCCAGGTCTACCTTGTCATACCTATTCCTTTCACTTAATACAGCATACTCTCAGCTGACTCCATACACTTTGACCAATCGTACTCCTAGGCCCCAGACTGTGACTCTGCACAAAGGACAGAAAGCCAGGGACACCAGGGGCTCACAGGAGAATGCACTACAGGGAGTCAGAGTGCCAAGAGCCAAACCTCAATACCTTTGGTCAGCCTGTCTCCCCTTTCCCAACTCCCATGCCTCTCTATACTCTTATTTAAGTCACACCAGGTTCTCAAGCTGGACCTGCCTGAGTTTCTAAAAACAACATCACGGTCATTTGTTATCAGTGGTCAGTTTGGAGGTTGCCTAGCATTTTAGACCTCTTACTACATTTAAGAAACCTCCTCCTACCATATGAATCTGCCTCCCAACAGAGCTTCTTGCTTCTGTGGATCATTTTTCCCCAGCTTTCCTTTCTGCTAGATCTAGAATTGACCAAAACCTTCCAGGCAGAGCCAATTACACAAGAAAGCAGGAGGGAGAACCCATTCTGACAGGGAAAGAGAATCACCTAGATGACTTTCCAACCAGAAAAATTACATCCAGTGTTTAGAACCTGCATGTGGTCACCGGATTTACTCTGTGGTGTGGGTCTGGGTATCTGGCAGCTGCTGAGCTTCCTTGTTCCAGCCCATTTCCTGAGCCTGCTTATGTGCTGCCTTCTCAGAGCTACCCAATGTCCTTTCAATGAATTCCTTTCTGCTTAAGTCAGCTTTCTTTTGCTTGCAACTAAGAAGACTCGTGATGACTTTAAGGCTGATGTTTACTTACGGTATATAGAACCAAGTTTTAAAACAGGAGATGAAGAATTGGCTTTGAAGTCAGATAGACATGGATTCAAAACCTGGCTGCACAACATACAAATGTTGCCATGTAACCCTGAATAAGTAACAACTTTTATGAATCAGGGATAACCATGAACCTCATTATGTTCTGAGAATTCACAGAGATAATACACCTCAAGTCCTTGACATTCATTGTCATGAGGCTAAATCCTGGTCCTTTTCCAGCATTCTTGGCTCAACAAAAGGCACCACCCTCCGCACAAATGCACGAACCAGAAAACTAGGAAATTATTCTTTACATTTCCTCTTCTAACCCATTATCAAGTCTGAGGACAGTGTTCCTAAATATCCCTAATACCTGTTTCCTTTTCACCATCTTGTCTACTACCACCCTAATTCATGGTACTATAATTTGCAGTACAACTTCAACAGCTTCCTAAAACTGTCCTCCTTATAGTCCTTCTTGACCCTTGAATCTACTCTCAAACTGAAATAAGTGACTTAAATAATAAATCTGATCATTTCAAATGTTACATCAGCCTCCCACACAGTCCAGTCCAGTCCAGTCCAGCCCAGCCCAGCCCAGCCTCCTCTAGTGTCCTAGCTGCCTCATAGCTCACCACCCTCTCACTTTGCTGTGTGTTCTAGAGAGACTGGCCTCCTCTCAGTGCCTTGCTTCTTCCTTCCAAAGGCGCTCTCTTTGTCTACAACTCCCTTCTCCTCCAATCGTCCCAACCAACCCTCCTATGCCTCCATATCCCTCACGATTCAGCTCAAGCATCACTTCCTTGGGGAATCCTTCTTTCTTCCCTCAAACTAGATCAAATCTCTCCTCTAACTTACAACTTTCATGGCCCCTTGTACCTCTCCTTTGCAGCACTTATCAGAGCTGTACTATTCAAATGATTTCATCGCATCCACCTTTCCTACTAAACCACAAGCTCCATGATGGCAGGGAGCATGACTCTATTCACTTCTGTTCATTACTGTATCCCCAGGACTGAGCACTGCTCCTACTGCATATAGTTTAAGAAATGAATAAATAGCACAGTGCCCAGTATATGACTCATATTCAATAAATATAAGCCTTTTAAGACTTTAAGACAGAAGACATTTTACTGGTTTTGAACATAACATAATCAAAAAATTATACTTCTAATAATATATTATAATCATATAATATACCAAAAACTCCATACTTACTGGAATTCCTTGTAACTGTGGTTTATCTAGAAGATTATGTAGCTCATTTCGAGAGGCTTCTATCTTTTCACGATCTGCAGCATCTATCATGTAACTTAAAAAAAAAAGCAGTTTCAATATGTCTTCTCCAAATTCTCTGATGATCACAAATAGGAATAAAGGTTTTTAATTTTAAGATTTACACTACTGAAACTGTTAATCAAAATAAAGGCCTACATAAAGAGAAGCTCAGTACCCAAAAATACTTTTAAATAGACTATTCTTAGGTGCTAAAACATGGCAGTAAAACATTTCTATCCCTCAGCTCTTAACTGCATAAACAAAAGACATAAATAAAACTCTCATTTATGATTCATTTTTTCAAGTTTCATATTAATGGAATTACACTAAGAAAATATCTGAGGAAGTTATTGTGTGAAATAAAAACTGAGCCTTTGAGTATTAAAAACAACTTTTCTTCCTGGAAACCTAAATTGACGTTTGTAAAAAGTGCTTACACAATGGCATTGACTCCTCTGCAGTACCGTTCCCACATGCTCCGGAATCGGGGTTGTCCTCCTATGTCCCAAATCTTTAAACCAAGAAAGACAATTCTTAAGAAAGATATTTCAAGTAATACACGGAAGGAAAAAATTACAAGAGGCGGAGAAAGATTAGGCAGGTGTGCTTATTTCCACAACGTTAGAGCCAAACTACTCCTGAAAAACTTGAGCTAATAAAACAAGCTCTTCATCTAGAAGTTCTTGGGGCCATTCTAAACTTTATGTTCAAGGGTGCGTGGGTGGCTCCGTCAATTAAGTGTCCGACCGTTGATTCCAGCTCAGGTCATGATCTTACAGTTCGTGGGATTGAGCCCCACATCAGACTCCATGCTGACAGCACAAAGCCTGCTCAGGATTCTCCCTCTCTCTCTCTCGGCCCCTCCCCCTGCTCATGCAACCTCACGCTCTCTCTCTCTCTCAAAATAAATAAACATTTTGTAAAAAAATTATGTTTATAGTTTTATAAACTTTCCAATTTTATAGTTTTAATTTTAGGGCTTAGTAACAAAGAAAGAGAAAACTAGGTTACCACATATATACCACAAATATAATACTAAATTACCAATATTATAAATAATAAATTATCTTTCAATATAAAATACTACCCATGAAATAATGTAACACTACATCCCAAACATGGGATTTTTATTTTTATTTACATCCCAAACTAGGGATCTCAAACATAGGGTTTTTATTTCCTAGAAACATTCAGACCCTAAACATTATTCTGCCAAACCATATGTTTAATTTTTTTTTTATGGCACTTAACCATTTCAACTTACACATTTTGATCTACTAGAAAAAGAAAAAAACAAAACAAAACAAAACAGTTGATTTACATTCTTTCGAAACTTACCCATTCATGAGTTAAGAAGTACAAATAAGCATGTAAAAAACAAAGAAACAAAGATTTCTAGCTATGTATGCTAACAATTTAAGTCAAGTATGGCAAGATAACATACCTTTATTGTGACGTTACCTTTAGTTACCTTCCTCATATTGAAGCCCACTGTGGGTATCATATCTTCACTGAATTGACCTGACTGAATGAAAGAAAACATCTCAAGTTAGATTAATCAATATTTATTAAGATTCATAACATGGTATAAGCTTCAGGCATCAACAATGCTTCTGTAACCATTTTAGTATTTAACTAATTTTTTAGGGGTGGTAATAATGTCTTAAGAAAACACGCTTTAGGGGCACCTGGGTGGCTCAGTCAGTTAAGCCTCCGACTTCGGCTCAGGTCACGATCTCGCAGTCTGTGAGTTTGAGCCCTGCATCGGGCTCTGTGCTGACAGCTCACAGCCTAGAACCTGCTCCAAATTCTATGTCTTCTTCTCGGTCTGCCCCTCCCCTGCTCACGTTCTCTCTCTCTCTCTCTCTGCCTCTCTCTCTCTCTCTCAAAAATAAACATACATTACAAAATTTAAAAAAAAATACTTAAAAAAAAAACACGCTTTATACCCCTAATTCTTGAAGAGATATATTTTGTTCATACAAACACATTTCCCCCATTTAAAAAAAGATATTTTGGGAGCACCTTGATGGCTAAGTCAGTTAAGCATCCAACTCTTGATTTTGGCTCAAGTCGTGAGTTCACAGTTCATGGGATCAAGCCCCAAGTTGAGCTCTGCACTGACAGAACGGAGCCGGCTTAAGATTCTCTCTCTCTCTCTCTCTCTCTCTCTCTCTCAAAAATAAATAAATATTTAAAAAATAATAAAAATTTTTTACGTATATCCTTAAATTTAAAAAAGAATTATTATACAACTATGAAGAAACATTTATTAACTTCCCCACCTGTACGTAAATGTTAACACACAAAGTAGGAAATCAGAAGTAAAACTTCAAAGTTTTCCATTTTTAGCATTTAAATTATTTTGACAATAACTATTACAATTCATGGCTGAATAGCTTTTCCAGGTTTGTCTTGTAACAAGGCTTATAAAATATTTTGCCATTTCTTTTAAAGAGATGATTTTATTTATTTAGTTAGTTAGTTATTTTTTGAGAGAGACAGAGAGAGAGAGGACATGAGCAGGGAAGTGGGGCAGAGGGAGAAAGAGAATCTTAAGTAGGCTCCACACTCAGCACAGAGCCCAATGTGGGGCTCAATCCCATAACCCTGGAATCATGACCTGAGCCGAAATCAAGAGTTGGATGCTCAACCAACTGAGGCACCCAGGCATCCCAAATTATTTTGTCACTTTATAGGTTTTCCTTTTATGTAATCAATTCTGTTCTCTTTTTGGTTTATGACCTTCTTGTCATAAAACTGAAGTATCTTCTAATAGTATTTGAATGACTTTTTCTTTTTTTTTAATTTTATAACTCTTTTTTTTCTAAATATACATACAAAGAAGTACACAAATCGTAAGTATAAAGACCAATAAATAATCACAATGAACAACTGGATTAAAGACAATTACCCACATCAAAAAAACAACATTTCCAGAACCTCAAAGTCTTTATCTTGCCCCGTCTGAATCACTATTTCCTACTCTTCACCCAAAAGTTAATCCTGTTCTGACTCCTAACACTACAGAGTAGTTTTTACTGTTCCAGGACTTCATATTAATAAACTCTTATGACATAATATTTTGTATTTCTTCCAACATTATGCTGCCTGCAGTTTGTTCATTCTCATTGCTGTAGAGTATTCCACTATAGTAATAGACAACAATTTATCCATACATTCTGCTACTGAATGACTTTTTTACATTTAAAATGTTCACCCATCTGGAATTTGATTACACAGTGCAAAAAAAGCTCCTTTTTTCAATCATCTCACTCCTCATTTAAAAATGCATGCATTCCTGGGGTGCCTCGGTGGCTCAGTAGGTTAAGGGTCCAACTCTTGGGGCGCCTGGGTGACTCAGTCAGTTAAGCATCTGACTTCGGCCCAGGTCATGACCTCGCAGTTCATGAGTTCAAGCCGTGCATTAGGCTCTGTGCTGACAGCTTAGAGGCTGGAACCTGCTTCAGATTCTGTGTCTCCCTCTCTCTCTTCTCCTCCCTCACTCATGCTGTCTCAAAAATAAATAAACATTAAAACCTTTTTTAAGAGTCCAACTCTTGATCTCAGTTCAGGTCTTGATCTCAGGGTTGTGAATTCAAGCCCTGCACTGGGCTCCACGCTGGGCACAAAGCCTACTTAAAAAAAAAAAAAAAAAAAAAATCCACCCATTCTTAACTAATTTGAAGTGATTTGCCAAATGCCATACAGAGACAGTTCTATTTCTGAGTCCTCAATTCTTTTCCATTAGTCTGTTTATTTTAAATTAGGATTAGATGAATTACTGTAGCTTGTGCAATGTATTACACTACATAGAAGATCAAGAATTTGGAATGGTTCACTGCTCACATTCCAAATAAACTTTAGAGATTCATATTTCAGTTAAAATACTGAATGGAATTATATTAACTGTATCTACTCTGAGAAGGATTGCTCTGTATCAATTCACAATATTTAACTATCAAATCTCTCCATCTCCAGGCACATGGTTTGTCCACTCAAACATTCAAATCTTCTAAATCCTCAGGAAAGTATCATAATTCTCCTACCAGCTCTTTCACGCCTGTCGTATTCTTTACCTTGACTGCAATTACTAAGTACATCAAATGAGTCACAGTTAATACTAATTTTAACTATTTATATATTTTATTTACCCAATATTAATTTCTCAGTTGACCTGACTCTTACTTTTTAGGTAAACAGCCCAGGATTATGAAATCTCTCAAGACAGGAATGGTTAAACAAATAGGACTATTTTCAAGGTCCTAACACTGGCCAATTGTTTGTTGTGACCTTATGCTAGCCACACATGATTCTAAAACAGTCTACAAGCCCCAAACACAATGAATTCCAATTTTATAAATTAATATCCTCTACATAACTCCAAAGTTATACCTCACTCCCCCATCCCGTTCAGTGGAATTTAGGCTGATTTCAGAAAAAAAAAGATGTTGAGGCACTTGGGTGGCTCAGTCGGTTAAGCATCTTCTGCTCAGGGCATGATCCCACAGTTTGTGAGTTCGAGCCCCACATCAACTCTGTGCTGACAGCTCAGAGCCTGAAGCCTGCTTCAGATTCTGTGTCTCCCTCTCTCTCTGCTCCTCCCTTGCTCGCACGCTGTCTCTCTCTCTCTCTCTCTCTCTCTCAAAAATAAACTTTAAAAAATTTTTAACTAAATGATAATTTAAAAAATGAAAGAAAAAATGTTAACCACAATCACTACTTTCATTTATATTAGACATAATTCTCAGAAGTTTCACATATGAGAAAGTCAAGTCATGACATCAAAACTACATACACCAAAACTAGTCTTGATGCAACAACAAAAATATAAACTGATTTAAAAAGGAACAAAGGCAACACCAAAGGCACTATCCATGATAGCAACAATAAGCTGGACTTCATTAAAATTAAAATCTGTCCTGTGAACAAGAGTTAGAATTAGAGTTAGTAAACAGGCACAGAGCAGGAGAAAATATTTGTAACAGATATTTCCAATAAAGGACTGTTATCTAAAATATACAAAGAACTTTTAAAACCTCAACAATATGAAAAGAAACAATCCAATTAAAAATGAGCCACATGGGGCACGTGGGTGTATGAACATCCCACTCTTGATTTCAGCCATGATCTCATGGTTTGTGAGTTCAAGCCCCACATCAGGCTCTGTGCTGATACTGCAGAACCTGCTTGGGATTCTCACTCCTTTCTTCTCTCTGCACCCCCCCCACCAATAAATAAATAAACATTAAAAAAATATTTAAAAAATGAGCCACTGACCCTAACAGATACATCACCAAAGAAGATACAAAGATGGCATATAAGCATACAAAAAGATGCTGCAATCATACGTCATCAGCGAAATGCAAACTAAAACAATGAGATACCACTACATGCTTATCAATGAGTGGCCAAAATCTGTACACTGACAACACCAAATGCTGCTAAGGATGTGGAGCAACAGGAACTCTCATTCATTACTGGTAGGAATGCAAAATGGTACAGCCATGGTGGAAGCAAGAAGGAATGCAAAATGGTACAGCCACGGTGGGTAGTTTCTTACAAAACCAAATATACTCTCAATATACTCTCCAATCCAGCAATCATTCTCCTTCGTATTTATCCAAAGAAGTTTAAAACTGAAGTCCACACAAAAATCTGCACATTAATGCGCACAGCATCTTTACGCATAACTGCTAAAAACTGGAGGCAACCAAGATGTCCTCCAGTTAAGTATATAAATAGACTGTGGCATATCCAAGAAATGGAGTATTATTCAAAACTAAAAATAAACAAGCTACCAAGCCACAAAAAGACATGGAGGAATATTAAAAACATATCTAAATGAAAGACTCTATCTGGGAGGACTGCGTACTCTATATGATTCCAACAAAATGACTAAAAATATGACTCCAAAAATATTCTGAAAAAGGCACAACTATGGAAACAGTAAGAAGATCAGTGGTTAACAGGAGTTGGGGGGTGGGGAAGAAATGAATAGGCAGAGCACAGAGGATTTTCAGGCAGTAAAAATACTCTGCATGATACCATAATGATGGATACATGTCATTACACATTTGTCCAAAACTACAGAATGTACAACACAAAGAGTGAAAAATAATGTAAAGCTACGGACCTTGGGTGATGATGATGTGCCAGTGTAAATGCATCAATTGTAACAAATGTACCACTCTGGTGTGGGATGTTGATAACAGGTAAAGCTGTAAGTGTAGGGGCAAGAGGTATACAGGAAATCTCTATACCGTCCCCTCCTCAATTATGTTGTAAACCTAAAACTGCTCTTAAAAAATCTTAACCAAAAATTTGTTTTAATGGGCAAAGAACTTGAAAAGACATTTCTCCAAAGGAAATACACAAATAGCTAATAAAGACAGAAAAGATGCTCAACATCACTAATTATTAGGGAAATACAAATCAAAACCATGAAGATACCACCCCAAACCCATTAAGATGGCTATTATCAAAAAACAAAACAACAAACTGCAGTGAGCATATGGAGCCATGTCCTGGTGCACTGTTGCAGGAACATAACATGGTACAACTACTATGAAAACCAGTATAATAATTCCTGAAAATTTTTGAAATAGAATTACCACATGATCCAGGAATTCCACTTCTGGTTACATACCAAAAAGCACTGAAAGTAGGGACTCAAAATTGTATCTGTATACCCACGTTCACAGCAGTATTATCCATAAGAGCCAAAAGATGGAAGAAACCCAAGTGCCACTGGCAAATGAATGAATAAACAAAATGTGGTCCATTCCTACAATGTAATGTTACTCTGCCTTAAAAACCTTATTCCTGTTAAAACACAGATGACATTGAAGATATTATACTGTGAAATAAGCTAGATACAAAAAGACAAATATTATATGACTCTACTTAGGAACCTAGAATAGTTAAATTCACAAAGACAGAAAGTAGAATGGTGTTTGCCAAAGGCTAGGGAGAAGGAGGAAATAGAGAGTTATTGCTTAGTGGGTATGGAATTTCAGTTTGGAAAGATTAAAAAAAAAAGTTCTATAGATGGATGCTGGTGACGGTTACACAAGGTGAATATACTTAATACCTACTGAGCTAACTGTACACTTAAGAAGGGTTACGATGGTAAATTTTCTGTTTTGTTTTGAGTATTTTACCACAACTTTAAAACTCGTTGCTGTTAAGAAGAGGCAATTACCAGTATCATTTTATAGAACAGGAAATAAATCCCAAGGTCACATAGCAATAGTGGGTGATTCTGTTTTTCTTAAAGATTTCCACTGTAATTATATGTATTGTAATAACCTTTAATTAATGTCTGAAGTGAGATCTATGTGAGATAATGCCTCATTTGTTTGGTATCATTAGGAAAAAGATGTGCTATATAATGAAGCAGCCAGAAATGGTAGCTAAACTTTTTAAATACCAAAACTTTTAAACTAGCTTGCATAGAAAGCTTTCTAAAATGCACACATAGTTGGCTAACTTCTCACATACAATACATGGAACATGATTTAATGTGTTCTTGGTATTTGAAGGTCACTTTCCAAATGTAAAACAAGACAACTAAGTTAGATAACCTGTAAGGGCCCTTCTGGCAATAAAATTTAATGATTATGAACATCAATTATAGCACCCACTCAAAGATAAAATGATGGAGGGGGGTGGTCTGCAGTATACTGGGGTGGTGCCCCTAAACTTTCTTGGATGTTTCTTCAGCTCTTTCCTCACCAATACTTCTCAATGGTGGCAGAAGCTAACAATAACTTTTTTCTAATTCAGTTGCTAACCTGCAATGGCTGCAAATTAGGTCATCAAGTCTTTTGAATTTTTTAATTTTTTTTTAAATGTTTATTTTTGAGGGCAAGAGACAGAGCTCGAGTTGGGAAGGAGCAGAAAGAGAGAAACAGCATCTGAAGTAAGCAAGCTCTAAGCTCTGAGCTGTCAGCACAGAGTCCGATGCAGGGCTCAAACCCACGAACCATGACATCATGACCTGAGATGAAATTGGACACTTAACCGACTGAGCCACCCAGGCGCCCCAAGTCTTTTGAGTTTTTTCTTTTAATTTATTTTTTAAATTTACATCCCAGTTAGTTAGCATATAGTGCAACAATGATTTCAGGAGTGGATTCCTTAATGCCCCTTACCCATTTAGCCCATCCCCCCCTCCCACAACCCCTCCAGTAACCCTCTGTTTGTTCTCCATATTTAGGAGTCTTTTATATGTTGTCCCGTTTTAATATTATTTTTGCTTCCCTTCCCTTAAGTTCATCTGTTTTGTATCTTAAAGTCCTGGTATGAGTGAAGTCTTATGATATCTGTCTTTCTCTGACTAATTGCCCTTAGCATGATACCCTCTAGTTCCATCTATGTAGTTGCAAATGGCAAGATTCCGTTGTTTTTGATTGCTGAGTTAATACTCCATTGTATGTACATGTGTATACACACACACACACACACACACACACACACACACACACACACACATCTTCTTTATCCATTCATCCATCAATGGACATTTGGGCTCTTTCCATACTTTGGCTATCGTCGAGAGCGCTGCTATCAACATTGGGGTGCATGTGTCCCTTCCAAACAGCACACCTGTATCCCTTGGATAAATACCTAGTCGTGCAATTGCTGGGTCATAGGGTAGTTCTATTTTTAACGTTTTGAGGAACCTCCATACTGTTTTTCCAGAGTGGCTGGACCAGTGTGCATTCCCACCAGCAGTGCAAAAGAAATTCTCTGCATCCTCGCCAACATCTGTTGTTGCCTGACTTGTTAATGTTAGCCATTCTGATAGGTGTGAGGTGGTACCTCATTGAGGTTTTGATTTGTATTTCCCTGATGATGAGTGATGTTGAGCACTTTTTCATGTGTGTGTTGGCCATCTGGATGTCTTCTTGAGAGAAGTGTCCCCCATTTCTTCACTGGATTGTTTTTTGGGTGTTGAGTTGAATAAGTTCTTTATAGATTTTGGATACTAACCCTTTATCTGATATGGCACTTGTAAATATCTCCTATTCCAGCGGTTGCCTTTTAGTTTTGCTGACTGTTTCCTTTGCTGTGCACAAGCTTTTTTATTTTGATGAGGTCCCAATAGTTCATCTTTGCTTTTGTTTCCCTTGCCTCTGGAGACCTGTTGAGGAAGAAGCTGCTGCAGCTGAGCTCAATGAGGATTTTGCCTGCTTTCTCCTCAAAGATTTTGATGGCTTCCTGTCTTACATTGAGGTCTTTCATCCAATGTGAGTTTATTTTTGTGTATGGTGTAAGAAAGTGGTCCAGGTTCATTCTTCTGCATGTCGCTGTCCAGTTTTCCCAGCACCACTTGCTGAAGAGACTGTCTTTATTCCATTGAATATTCTTTTCTGCTTTGTCAAAGATTAGTTGGCCATACGTTTGTGGGTCCATTTCTGGGTTCTCTGTTCTGTTCAATTCATCTCAGTGTCTGTTTTTGTGCCAGTACCATACTGTCTTGATGATTACAGCTTTGTAATACAGCTTGAAGTCCAAAGTCTTTTAAGTTTTTAATCCCAAATGTCTTGAACACAGAAATATGTTTAATAAATGTTTAAATAAGTAATAAATAATAACCGTGATGCATGGATTTTGTGGTATAACTACTTTATACACTTGGAAGCATTTTCTACTTCTTTCCAAGTGTCAAATCTTACTCCTCACTTTTCAAAGCTTGTGCTTAATGACTAAACTACTCAGCAACTGTTTTCTAGATAACGGGGAATACTTATTTCTATGCCACTAAAATGAGACTGGCAATTTAGGAAGCAAATCAATGCTTAAAAAATATACTACTTAGCAGTGTATCATTCTATTTACTTAAATTTAACACTTAAATAACACCAAGAACTGTTCTTAGCACTTAATAAGTAGGATACAAGTAGCACTCACTGATTCTGTGATGATGGATGCAACTGTAGTCATCCATAAGCCAAAGTCTCAAGGCAATATTCCTGGAATTTGGTTGGACAAAATAGATTGAGGCAAAATAAAATAGTAAAAAGAAGACTATCCTCTAAGCCAGGGAATCTTATTACCAGTTATGCTACTTACTAACCACATGCAAGTCATTTTACCTTTGGAATGAAGCTATCTTATCTAGAAGAAGAGGGAACTGCAAGAGTAGGTCCAAATTCAGTTCTACCTCTAATGTTTATGATGTTGTGTTTTATTCACAAGCTTCTTAAAATACAGTTAAGCAACAAGCTTGAGTCCCACGTAGGGTGGAGAGATTACTTAAATAAATAAAACTTTCAAAATAAAATAAAAATAGGGGCACTTGGGTGGCTTAGTCAGTTAAGCACCCGACTTCGGCTCAGGTCATGATCTCGCAGTCTGTGAGTTCGAGCCCTGTGTTGGGCTCTGTCCGGGCTGACAGCTCAGAGCCTGGAGCCTGCTTCAGATTCTGTGTCTCCATTTCTCTCTCTGCCCCTTCCTTGCCCACACTCTGTCTCGATCTCTCTCTCTCTCTGTCAAAAAATAAACATTAAAAAAATTAAAATAAAAATAAAAGCCTATTTCACACATGATCCAATCATCAACAGCATACAAAGACAATGACTGTGTGTTGTACTGACTCACAAACACCTATACTGTTCACCTTTCCTCTATTGTCATATAAACCCACAAAGCTACTTTGCCTGTGTTTTTACTCATTTGTTTATTTACTCACTCACTTATTCAAACAACAGAAGGAAGGAAAAGAAACTAGGAAACCTAAAAAATACCACACCATGAATATAGACTATTTAAAACAAAGGAGACAGTATGAGGTGACTGGGTATCTAGAAAGGCCTCTCTGAAACAGTGACATTTAAACATCTAAAGATCATTTTAAACAGGCAGCTTCTGCAGATAACCTAACTACTGTGCTACTTGAATATCAGTAAGGAAATCTAAATTCCAGTCCCAGCTATATCACTTTAGATTATATATAGATACATACAACTTTGAACAACCCTCTTACTCAGAATGCAAAGGTTCTACCTCTCTCCTTACTGCCACTTAAGTACCTATAGCTAGTTCACTTCTTCATTACTTCAAGTATTTACCACTCCCAACCTTTTGCTTTTCTTCTTTCCTGAGTTCCCAAAGCTACTGTAGATAGGAGTTCCCGCTCCCAAAGAGCAGGCCTTTAATAACAAGTGCATTCCTTTCATCTGAGGCAAAAAGACCCACTCCAACCCATAAAATACAATATTTAAATCTTAACTGCTGTCCTCGTCCTTACAAACCACTCAAGCATTGCTGCCAGCAGAGAGACACTCTTGACATACTTCTCAGCTGAAGACTACTCCTGAATCTAAGGGTCTAGGAAAGCAAGTCTCTGGGTTTTAGTGTTAAAATTGCCAGTGCACTTTTGTTTTGTTATTAATGTTGTTAAATTATGTTAATTTGGCAAGCAATCAGGTTTGCCTTGTGGGGACTGGAGGTGGCTAGCTTACTTTTCAAGTGAACTGTTGGTAGGTTTTACGTAGTAGGATACATAGAACACCCAAAGAGGAGAAAAATGGATTTTAAAATAGCTCTTTTTGGGTGGTAACATTAAAACTCAGCAAAAGACATTATGTTTTCTTTGACATTAGGCTATGAAAACTAAATTTAACAGATGAAAATTCTCCAAATAAGAACTTTTTAAAAGCATAATGGCATAGGGAACTCTGTTACTACTAATTAAATGCCTGACTGTCATTCCAATTCAACTCATTTTAAACAACTAATTAATCCTTACTGCCTGCTAATACCAGTAGAGCTACTCTGCAGCAATCCCCTTTATAAAGATAAGTCTTGAGGATTAAAATGTTCTCAAACCCACAATTTCAATTAG
This sequence comes from Acinonyx jubatus, assembly GCF_027475565.1. Classification (NCBI taxonomy): domain Eukaryota; kingdom Metazoa; phylum Chordata; class Mammalia; order Carnivora; family Felidae; genus Acinonyx; species Acinonyx jubatus. The sequence continues at coordinate 119,715,053 of NC_069383.1, forward strand.
GAGCCTGAAAACTCTCATCTCTGCTAACCTCCATTCTTGAAGAAAATTCATTTCAAAAGGTCTGTAATGACTATTTCCTACATTCACTACACCTTTCATTAAAAGTACTTTAATAAAGGTTTTATAAATCTATATCCAAAGAACTACTGAAGAAAAACTCAACTTGCTTGTCTGTAAAACGATTTGCTAATGAACATCCCTAGTCAAACCCTCAAAGACCATATACCACGGTTTATTTTCACTCAGATACTCAGAAATTATCACGACACAGTAATAATGTGAAAATGGACCCCAAAAGAAATCAGTGCTGGAGACCTTTAGCAAATATAGTTTCTGCTAACTTGTCAAGTCACTAATATGTCTGGATTTATTTCCCACAAACATCAAGGGTCCACCATAAATCTTTAATAACACCTGTGTCTTTATATAAAAAGACTACTAATCTTCACATGGGCTAAAGCAGGTTCTAAAGTCAAAAGCATGAGTAGGGAAAATTAGCATACAGTCACGTTTTCAGGCCTTGATATATTCTACTTGTTGGTCTCTAGACATTTCAACTTTTTTTTATTTTTACTTTTCTAACTTAAATACTTTTCATAAAGAAAGTGATTTTCTATATTTAAAAGTTTCTTTCCCTCTTTCTGGGAAAAAAATGGGTATTTAAGAAATAGAATGAGAAGAAGACCTCTATTTTCTGCTGCATGTGCCCTTCTGTGTGTCCATGTATAGCTGTTCAAAAAGAAATTACAAAAAGTTTCCTTCAAATCTCAAAATAGGCTTCTATTACTAAATCAAAAGGAGGATTCCTAGAACCACCCAAATGCTATAAATCAGTAAGTTATATATGTAACAGAAGTCCTCTAGTCATAAGGAAAACTGCTTTATGGAAAGGGTGCATCATACATAACAAAGTTTTAACCTGCAAATAAACTGTATAGTAAATTTCATACTTTTTAAAACAAGTAACAAGCCTCGTCTTCATCAAAATCTATTAAAGTAAGCCAGAATCAGGAGAAAAATAAAAATTTTAATGTAATTAATAAAGCCCATCTTAGGAAAGTTAAATAGCTGACAATCATTTCAGTACAGTTTAAAGAATCCCAGTGGGTGTGGAGTTACTAGAAGAGATCCTGTTCATTTTCTCAGGTAATTTACAACACAGTGAAATAGAGGTAGTATTAGTCTGGTGGTTATGATGGAGACTCTGGAGACAGTTATACTGACTGGGTTATCACTCTGGTCTTACCACTTGCCTAGTTATAAGTCCTCCCTGCATGTTCCTTAACTTTGCAATGCCTCACTTTCCCCAAATGTAAAGTGGAGGTAACAGTCTCTATCTCATAGAATTGTCTAAAAATCAAATCAATTTTAAAAAATTAAATTAATTAAAACACATACAGCATTTACAACAATGCCTGCCTCAGAAACAGCTATGGAAAAGGTTTTAACATTTGGTAGCATCATCATTACAGAGTCCATTAAATGCAATGTTAAAAAGTAATGCACAGGGTTCTGGTTAAGATTAAGTAAGGGGGCACCTGGGTGGCTCAGTCGGTTGAGTGTCTGACTCTTGATTTTGGCTCAAGTCATGGTCCAAAAGTTGTAGGATCAAGCCCTGCATCCAGCTCCACACTGAGTGTGGAGCTTGCTTGGAATTCTCTCCCCACCCCCCCTTCTCTCTAGCTCTCTCTCCCCCTCCTTTCCTCCGCCCCTCTCCTCCACCTGCACACTTTCTCTCCAAAAAAGAAAAAAAAAAAAGGATTAGATAAGTACACTCCACCCTATCCCTTCCACTGAAGGTAACTAAAATCCCTGGACAGAATGTATGCAGCACCTGAGGGCTGCTCAGGGTGTAAGTGGCAGCAGACAGATTAGAAAAGGAAATCAGAACTTAAAAAGCACAAATAATCTGGTGCTATTTCCTAGTCGTTTTCTTTCCTCCCATCTCCTATCCTGTAATCAAAGGTAGCCCAAATGCTAACAAACATATACCAAGCATGAACAGAAAAGGTTCCAAGAGAAGCACCTTCTCTTTTGAGTCTGAGGTAGGGGAGTGTGTGTGTGTGTGTGTGTGTGTGTGTGTGTGTGTGTGTGTGTGTTTCGGGGGCGGGGAGGGGGGGCAGCCAAGAGGAAGAAAGGACAGAGAGTGGGAAAAGTCTCCTGGGTTTTTTCCTCTCTCTCATGCCATAGCCTCCAGACAAAACCAAGTCTGCCAGGCAGGCATTCCTTAGAAAGAAAAGGATCCTCTTTAACCATAAGAACCCTGTTCCAAAAGTGCTTGGTAGTGTGGAGAAAATACAGACAGGAAACCCTGTTGATTATTATTATTATTTCTTTTTGTCTATTCTCTTGGCCCCCGAGATAGATTCAGTTGAGGGAAGGACATAGCAAAGGAGGGATAATGAAGCCCAGCTTTCCAGACAGAGGATCAGGAAAGTGGGGCCAGGGCTGTGACCCATAGTATTGGTGAAATTTGCAAAGGAAAGTTCTAGAGAAACAGACCCCATAAAGTTATACATGAACTCCTGGGCTCATCCCTAAACTGTAACATGTGGATCTGACCCTAAACAACATATCAAAGGTCTTGAAAACTAAACTAGGAGGTAGAACCACTAGCCAGGTTTCTGAATAACAGCTTGCACAGTATATAGCCAAACAGTACTACTGAGGCTTTGAAAACTGGACTGACTTTAGAACCACAGCCCACAGAAGAAGGCTGGTTGGATCTTGTGGCCTGAACCTAACTGGGTCAAATGCACACTAAAACAAAACCACAAATCATTCCCTATAGGATGTAAACAAAACCAGAGACTCATAATATTCAAAGTGTCCAGAATAACTGAACATCTGAAGAATCAAGAAAACTCAACTAACAAGGGAAAAAGTCACTGAACAGATGCCAGTATCAAGATGACCCCAATGTTGTAAATATCAGAGACTAGCTATCATAACCATGTTCCAAGAAGGATTAAATGAATGTAACATAAAATTTCAGCAGGCAAATAAGTTGTAAAATAGAACCAAATGAAAATCTTAGATTGAAAAATACAATAACCAAAAAAACAAAAAAAAAACAAAAAAAAAACTAACTGGATGGCCTCAATAGAAGAATGGAGATGACAGAAGAAAAATTCTATGACCTTGAAGATAAAGCAACAGAAATTATCCAACCAGAAAAAAAAAAAAAAAAAAAAGAGAAAAAGATAGGAAAAAGAAAGAGCCAAGCCTCAAGGATCTGTAGGGCAAGGTCTAACATTCATGTCACTGAAATCCCAGAATAACAGAAAGAGAATGAAACCACAAAAGACCCCAAATAGTCACAGCAATCTTGCGAAAGAAGAAGGCCTCACACTTCTGAATTTCAAATTCTATTACAAAACTATAGTAGTCAATCAGTATGGTATTGGCATAAAAAAAAAAAAAAAGACTCATTGATCAATGAAACAGAGTAGTGAGCCCAGAAATAAACCCATGAATATGTGGCCAATTAATCTGTGACAAAGGAGCCTAGAATTTACAATGGGGAAAGGACAGTGTCTTCAATTAATGGTGTTGGGAAAACTGCCACTATCTTACACCATACACAAAACTTAACTCAAAATAAAGGCTTGAACATAAGACCCAAAACCATAAAGTTCCTAGAAGAAAACAGGTGCTAAGCTCCTTGACAAAGGTCTTCAGAATGATTTTTTGAATCCTGACACCAAAGCAAAAATAAATAATTCAGAGTATATCAAACTAAAAAGCTTCTGCATCAAAATGAAAAGACAACTTACTAAATGGAAGAAAATATTTACAAATCATATATCTAATGAAGGGCTGACATCCAAAATATAAAGAACTTCTACAACTCAATAACAAACAATCTGGTTTTAAAAAAATGCCAAAAGAGGGACACCTGAGTGGCTGAGTCAGTTAGGCAACTGACTTCAGCTGAGGTCATGATCTCATGGTCTGTGAGTTCGAGCCTATGTCAGGCTCTGTGCTGACAGCTCAGAGCCTGGAGCCTGCTTCGGATTCTGTGTCTCCTCTCTCTCTTCTCCTCCCCACCTTGTGTTCTATCAAAAATAAATAAACATTAAAAAAAATTTTTTTAAATAAAAAAATGCCAAAAGACCTGAAAAGATATTTTCCAAAGAAAACATACAGACAGCCATCAAGCACATGAAAAGGAGCTCAACATCACTAATCATCAGGGAAATGTGAATCAAAAACAGGTGCAAATCAAAAAGCAACAGAAATAGTAACATCTGGGTAAATATCAACAAATGTTGTCTTCCTCTTGAATACTTAAAATTGTTGATGGTTGAAAACAAAAATTACAAGCTTCTCTGGTAATGTTTTCAATGTGTGTAGATATAATATGATAACCATACCATAGAGGAAAGATAAAGGGACCTATATGGTAGAAGGTTTCTAAGTAAACTAGGTAAAGTATACATACTGTAATCCCTAAAACAAGCATTAATGAAGCCATACAAAGAGAATAGTCAAAACCGCAATAAATTAGTGAAAAATAGTCCACCTGAAAAGAAAGCAGTAAAGAAGAAACAAAGGAAAAAAGCAGAGAAACAGAAAACAAATAATTAAATGACAGATGTAAATGTAAATTAAAAACCAAAACAGCTCCATCTTAAACTCATCAAGTTGGGTACATTAAATATGTATAGCTTTGTGCATGTCAATCATTCCTCAATAAAGTGGTTAAAAAAAAAAAAGTTAAAGGACGGAAAGAGTAACACCAGGCAGCCACTAACCAAAAGAAAGTTGGAGTAGCTATACTAATATCAAAGTAGACTTGAACACAAAGAATTTATTTAAAATCTATTTCCTCGTGCGCCTGGGTGGCTCAGTCAGCTAAATGTCCAACTCTTGATTTTAGCTCAGGTCATGATCTCACAGTTGTGAGATCAAGCTCCACATCAGGCTTGGTGCTGACAGCATGGAGCCTGCATGGGATTCTCCCCACCACCACCTCCTCTCCTCCACTTGTACACTCTCTCTCTCTCTCTAAAAATGAAAGAAATAATAAAATTAAAACTGATGGAAATGAAAGGAGAAATAAACCCACAATTATAGAGACTTCAGCATTCCTCTCATGTTGACAGAACAAAGAGCAAGAAAACCAGCAAAGATATAAAATTTAACATCAGTAGCAATCAAGTGAATCTAACTGACATTTATAGAAATTTATAGAACACTCCACTCAAAAAAGCAGAATACACATTTTCTTCAAATGAACATGGAATATTCATTCAAGACAAACCATATCCAGACCATAAAACAAAGCTTAAGAAATTTAAAAAGATTCAAGTCAAACAAAGTATGTTCTCTGACTATAATGGAATTAAACTAGAAATAATTAATACAATATCTGGGAATAACCAAATATTTTATTATATGTAACCTATGGGTTAGAAAAGGAAGTCTTAAGGAAGATTAGGAAATATTTTAAACTAAATGAAAAACATCAAAATTTGTGAGACATAGCTAAAGTACTGCTTAGAAGGAAACTTAGACACTCAAATGTTTGTATTAGAAAATTCTCAAATTAACAACTTAAGAAATTAAAAAAAGAATAAATATGTGCAACATTATTATTATAATTAACACTGCTGGGTGCCTTGGTGGCTTAGTTAAGCATCCAACTTTGGCTCAGGTCACGATTTCAGGGTTCATGAGTTCAAGCCCTGTATCAGGCTATCGGCTGTCAGTGCGTAGCCCACTTCAGATCCTCTCTCTCTCTGCCCCTCACGCACTCATTCTCTTTCACTCTCTCTCAAAATTAAATAAACATTAAAAATAAAATTATTGGGGTGCCTGGGTGGTTCAGTGGGTTGGGCATCCAACTTCAGCTTGGGTCACGATCTCACAGTTCGTGAGTTCAAGCCCCGTTTCGGGTTCTGTGCTGACAGCTCAGAGCCTCAAGCCTGCTTCCGATTCTGTGTCTCCCTCTCCCTTTGCCCCTCCCCTGCTCACACTCTGTCTCTGTCTCTCTCATAAATAAATAAATAAATAAATAAATAAATAAATAAATAAGTAAGTAAGTAAGTAAGTAACTAAATATTATTTTAAAAAACACTACTGTATGCTGTATTTGAAAGCTGTTAAGAAAATAAATCTTAAGGGGTACCTGGGTGACTCAGTCCGTTGAGCATTGACTTGGGCTCAGATTATCATCTCACAGTTCCTGAGTTCAAGCCCCACATCAGGGCTCACTGCTGTCAGCATAGAGCCCCTTTTTCAGATCCTTGGTCACGCTCTCTTTGCCCTTCCCCCACTTGCACCCACTCTCAAAAATAAACATTTAAAAAAAAAAAGGTAAAGAAAAAAGAAATCTTAAGAGTTCTCATTACAGGGGCCCCTAGGTGGCTGGGTCCGTTAAGCATCCAACTTCAGCTCAGATCAGTATCTGACAGTTCCTGAGTTCAAGCCCTGCATTGGGCTCTCTGCTGTTAGCAGAGAGCCTTCTTGGGATCTTCTGTCCCCCTTCTCTTTGTTCCTCCCCCACTCACTCTCACTCTCTCAAAAATAAACAAACATTAGGGGTGCCTGCCTGGGTGCCTCAGTAGGTTAAGCGTCTGACTCTTGCTTTTGCCTCAGGTCACGAGTTCGAGCCCCGCATTGGACTCTGCGCTGACAATGTGGAGCCTGCTTGGGATTCTCTGTCTCCCTCTCTGTATCCCTCTCCTGTTCATTCTGTATCTCTCTCTGAAAATAAAAAAATGAACATTAAAAACAAACAAAAATAAGCAAACATTAAAAAAAAGTGCTCTCGTTACACAGAAAAAAAATTTTTTTTGGTATCTATAGACAATGGACGTTAACTAAATTTACTGTGATAATCATTTCACAATATATAAGTCAAGTCATTATGGTCATGTAGCTTAAACAACATAGTGCTGTATTTCAATTATATCTCGATACAACTGGAGAAAAAAAGAACAAAATAAATTTGAAACAGACAGAAGCAAACAGTAAGAATAGTAATCAATAATAATGAACAGAAAATCGATAGAAGGAAATCAATGGAACCAAGAGCCGATTCTCTAAGAAAATAAATAAAACTGACGAACTGACAGAAGAAAACAAGAGAAACAAAAACTAGCAATATTAATAATGAAGGAAGGGATATCACTAAACTCTACAAATACTAAAGGGGTAATAAGAAATACTATAAACCCTATGCATATAAATTCAACAACCCCATTGAAAGAGACCAATTTATTTAAAAATTTTTTATTTTTTTAATATTTATTTATTTTTGAGAGAGACACAGAGAGTGAGCAGGGGAGGAGCAGAGAGAGAGGGAGACACAGAATCGGAAGCAGGCTCCAGGCTCTAAGCTGTCAGCACAGAGCCCAACACAGGGTTTGAACTCACGAGCCCTGAGATCATGACCTAAGCCAAAGTTGGATGCTTAATCAACTGAGCCACCCAGGCACCCCGAATTGGACCAATTTCTTGAAAGCCACAATCTACTAAAACTGACCCAGGAAGAAAAAAATTGAATAGTTCTCTGTCAATTAAAAAAATGTAATAAGTGACTTCAGGTCTTTTTTTTTTTTTTTAATGTAAACTCTCTCCCCAACATGAGGCTCAAACTCACAACCCCAAGAACAAGAGGTCATGCTCCACCAACTAAGCTAGCCAGGCATTCAGATTTTAAGTCTTTTTTAAAAAAATCTTCAGGCCTGGATGGTTTCACTGGTGAATTCCACCAAACATTTAAATAAAAAACATTTAAATAAAAAACACCACCAATTCTACATAATCTCTTCCCAAAAAATAGAAGAGGCAGGAACATTTCCCAGCTTATCTTAGGAGTCTAGCATTACCCTGATGCCAAAAGGTAATTTACAATATTCAAAAAGGTGGCTACATGTCCTAAACAACTAGAATGATATAAAACAGCTAGAAAATTCACACCAATCTACAGCAAAGTTCTATGAATTACTAGATTTGCTTGTGATTTGGGGACAAGAGCCCTTGAGGAAGGGAGATCTATCATCTGTTGAATGATCTAGGTTGTCAATTTTGTTCAGCCAAACGCTGGTGTGTGGAAAGGTAGGGGAGCAACCCCCACCTCCATCAAGAGGTTACTGGTAAACCCACCCATGTTTTCTGGTAACCCAGGAACCATCTATTCTAACCTAAAAATTTCAGAATACAACAAACACCTACAGCTGCATCCCTCATGTTGTCTTTTCTTATTGTACCCTTGGATTAGTTTGAAGAAGTCTGGAAACCTTCTCCAACACTCACTATATAGAGAATTAAGGACAAGATTACAAGATTAGTCTGTGTTGGAATTTAGCCATGAGGTTTAGTTCCTGATGAACCAACCAGAGCATGATTGTTAAAACTGCTGTGCACAGTCCCCAAAGTGAAGAAAATCACCTAATCGCATCTTGTATGGGAAGAGGCCATGACCACTGCCACCTGTTAAAGAACAGAACTAGGAAGGCCACAGGGAGCCCTGCAAGCTTTACATCACCTATCACCCTAATTTCTTTGAGACAAGACATCCTGTAGGAATTGAACTGACTCATTCAGAATTCCCAGGTCCAACATCATCCATAACCACTTCTGCTTCCCGTTCAGCTCCATTTCTTTAAAAGAAGTTATACAGGGGTTTTTCTGGGCTATCAAGAAATCTAACTGGGGATGAACATTTTATATCATTTTGAGTCTACCTCATTCTACTTCCGAGACAATAAACATCACTGCTCACTGAAACTGTAACATCCATTAGTGGCTATTTAGATCTGCAATTAAACAAATGTCAGAAACATTACTGAGAAGTTATCCAGAAACTGTCCCCTAGTTTAGAATTTAACCCATGACTCCTACTGCTACTCAGAACCTTTAAGTGTTAGAATGAAAAAGCCTCTAAATGTAACCAAGGATTACAGCATATCACGCCAGGTGACAGCATATGCATGTCCTCTTATCAGATCTCTTTTCTAACTGGACGATAAATAAAGCTATTAAAACCCTGCTCCACAGGTATATCATAAAACAGATAAGCAATACTCTCTTTCTTATCTTTTAAAGAGTAGCCCAGGCAGCCTTGACAGCAGTAGTGGAAGCAGAAAATGTTTATAAATACAATTCTGATGTCAGACTCTGGAGGAAGCAAACTTTGGCACCTATCATTAGGATACATTAAAACCTGGATTTTAATTTTAGTCGTTTATCTCCAACTTGTAACATTTTCCTGCTTTGTGGATTTGCATCCTTATCTCCTCCACTAATAACATCACGTGGATTGCTTTGTTTTTACCCCCAAAACAAAGTAAAGCACTTAGAAACACTGCTTATTTTTTAAAATATTAAAGGTACTAAATCTCTAAAAACATTTTTAAACTAGAATACATCAGGTCTTGCAGCTGTTTATTCATGTATCAGTAAAGACATCTCTGCTTCTACATTTATTAGTTTGGCAGTACAGTGGTATGGCTGCAGAAAATGCCATGGCCTGAATACATTTATTTCCCTTTCAATGGCTATTTTTCACCCTCTGGCTCTCTCTGGGTGTCCCTGAAGAAACACCAAACATGCCAAAGCTACTCCATTAGCCTACTCAGTGTTATCAGCATCACTTCATACTGAAACTCAGCTCTTAAATGATGGGCAGTCATGAAATACTGAGTCATTGTACAGTGCTCAAGTTCCAAATTGCTGTGTCTTCTAAATGCTAACATCATTATTTATTCAGTAGCTGTCTACAACCCCACTTACTACCATCCAGGTAGGGACCCTGGCAGGGAAATAAAAATGCACAAGGGGTTGGAGTGTCAAGAATGTTTTCCAGTTATATGTGACTCCTGCATCAAGAATACACCACTGTTAGTAGCTAGGACACATTCCACTGACTTACACTATTAATAACAATAGTAATAATGTTAACAGCAACATGACACCATTCACTTTACTGGCCTCATTTTACAGAAAAGGAAGCCTGAGAGCAAGGTCACAAAGTCACACACACAGCAGGAAAACTGGGATCTGAACCCAAGTCTGAGTTTCAAAACCTTTATTCTACTTTCTACTTGAGTAAAATGCTTCACACATTTGAGAGTTATCTGTTGATAAATAAGCAAAGATTTTTATTTGTACAGAAGCTTGTAGTCCACGTTAGGCTGCCCAAACACAGGAACAACAAAAAAAACCTCAATGGTCAATTGAGAGATTATAAATAGATACTATACTAAGCATACGTAGTAAAATACAAATTTAGTATTCCACCAAGCCGAAACTAGTCACTACTACCAAGTTTACCAACAGGAAGACAAAACAAATAGACCAGTAAATTTTTCAGTTAAGTTGCCCCAAGCACCCTAGCACATCTGTAATGGATTATGGCAAAGGACAGTCTGATTTTAATTTCTCTCACAATGACAGAACCTTCATCAAGAATCAGAAATTGGTCCCTAGTGGCCAGCAGACCTCCATCCTGGAACTCAAAATCCTTTCATCCTCCTCCAAAACTGAATCCCTATTCAGTGCTTACTTGAGGGGTGAGGGAGGATCCATTTCATCTGCCATCTAACTGGAGCACATGCTCCTGCCCTTCCCCCCCAAATATCACATCAACCACAGTGATAATTATCAACTATGGAGCATTTATGCCAGGTACTATGCTGATTTATCTTACCTCACACCATGAGCCCATAGGACAACTACTCTCATTCCCAAATCACCAATGAAGAAACAAACTTTGAGGGGGGCAGAGAGCTCTAACAGATATAGAATTCAAATGTAGGCTTGTCTGACTCAACATACTTAAACAATACCCTACAGTGCTTGACTCTAGTAAGTCAATAATTATGGAGCACCTCCTGAGTCAAGCACAGAGATACGTTTAGGGGATATAAACAAGAAGTCTGCAGTCTGTAAGTAGAAACAGATAAAAAGATATAAAATTGGCACAAATAAACACAATTTTTAACAAAGCGCTATGAAAAGAGAGCAAGGGCAATTAACTTTGCCTGGGAAAAGAGTTAAGGCAAGGCTCCACAGATATGGGACCTAAACTATGTGTAAGACAGTGCTGTCTAAGGGAAAAGGAGGACCAGGAGATAATGTATTGCAGACAAAGGAAAATGGCTTGGTATCTTGGGTGTCTCATTCTCCATCATTAACACGGTCTAACATGTATTTCAAAGCCTGCTTCCTCTTTCTGCTCACAACCATCTTGCTAATTTTCACTGGCAAATTTAAGGCCCAGTCCAAAGTCTGCCACGCATGCGTGCGTAAGCGCACACACATGCACACACACGCACACACACACACACACACACTCAAACCACTAAAATTTACAAGTGTTCCTAGGAAGTATAATACAGAAAAGTATTACAACAACCAGTAAAATAGACTTAAAGTATTTGGCAATGAATTGCCAAAGAAAGCTAAAAATGCCTAAGGAACACCACAAGAGGTGATATCAAATTTCTCAAGTAGTCTGAGTCACAGGACTTGGAAAAGTTGTACTATGTCAAGTGGCAAACCAAGGTCCTAAAGGATTTGTCTGTAAACAGGATTCATCATAGCTCACCTTTTTTATGGAACAGAACATCCAGGCTGAGTTAGAGTTGCATTCCAGATCTATCTCAAAACTGTGTCACTTGAGCTCTTTTTACCTTTTATAAGCCAGTGAGTATCTATTTAACAAGGAGACCAAAAGAATGATACAATGCTTCGTATGTGAGTGCACTTCATAAAACAATCAACTGTTTCACTAAATAAATAAATAAATAAATAAATAAATAAATAAATAAAAAGGTTTTCACTGAATACCCCTTCTGCATTGTAGAAAAGGACAGTTAAGAAACAGTAGGATGTCTAGGAATATTCTTTGCATTAACTACCCTTAAGAATGACATGGCAGAGATGGTACAGCCAGTTCCTTTTTGTTATATGATAATGTCCACATGTTCTAAGATGAACAGGTGTCTTTGAGCACTGTTAAGTCCACAAAAGACTGTACTAAATAAATCTCTTAGCAGATATCAGACAGCCTAACTGGGATAGGAGGACTGAGGATCACACTGTGTCTTTTCAATCACACAGTAAAATAATCAGTAATGTGACCCAAGAAGAAAGAAAAATGATATCCTGAGTCTAAGACTACTACATGTTGACCCAGCACCTAAAAAAAATCACAACTGAAATCCCAAGACATCAGATATCCTTTATGTTTAAAGCACAAGATATTATACATACCAGCTTTTCTCTTCAGTAGAAAGACAGCATACAAAATTAAATCAGACACTTTCCAGGGATAGAACATTCCTCTTTAAATTAAATCAGGAAGACTTCCAAGCCTACAAGAGCCTCAGCCACTCTGAATATACAACCTTCATTCAGCTGCCTCAAGGGCCTATGGATTAGGACGTCTTCTGGGCAGCCTGCAAACTGGGCACAGACTAATGTACATAGCCCCATAAACAAATCAAGATAGCTCAACTGAAATTCTGGAAGAGTGGAGAACATTTTGTTTACTCCTTGCTTATAAAACATTTGCAAAATAAGTTATCAGAATAGGATAATTGACACAAATCAGAAGGAAGAAAATATTCTACAACGTTCTTTAGAAGAGAAACCAGGATTGAATTCTCAACTACTTCTTAAGTCCCTTACTACTAAGATAAAGATATGAAATGACATTTTAATTCTCAGTTTTAGTCCCACTATATCTAAAAATAATAGAATGAATGCCCTTCCCAAATACAAATCCCCTTTATATCATTAATCATATAATACATTTTATACTCAATTCATCCTTATCTCTTCTAAACTCATTCTCATTCTCTACCCCATTTCCACTACTTGATCCCACAGCCATATTCCCCAACATTCACTCAACTCCTTACAAATCCCCCTTTGTCTTGCATATCTGATTCGACCACTAAATTGTACCTATTCTACTTCCCTAATAAAGCTCATCTTTTCCTTACTCCTTAACTCCCCCCACCACCACCCCATTACCTCTCAATCAGACCTTTGTAATGATCTTGTGACCAACTTCCTTTTCACTGGTCTACTAAATTAATCCGTTGGAAAACAGTCTTACTTCATTCCCCCAAACAAAAATCTTCAATGGCTCCCCAGGCATACAGATCTATTTTTCCAGTCTCTTGTTTTCTCCTTCATGCAAGTCACACTTAATTCAACAAAATTTCTTGCCTTCAGTTGTGTCTTTGCTACTTCCACAGTTCCTTCTTGAACATCTTTTCTTCCCTCCATAATACTGGAAGATGCACAAGTAAAGGAATGTCTGTTTTGTTCCTCGTTATATCTATGCTACCTACAACACTGCTTCTTCAAATACTCATTGATAAATTAAAACCACTCTACTCTCAAAGCTCCCCTCAGTGGCCATTCCCACCACGGTCCCACTAAATCGACTTTCTAAAACACCCCCGAAGTCTTAGTGAGGTCAGGGTAAAGAGATTCCCAAAGCATTTTGTGCCAGTCTTAAGGCACTTAACATTTCTGTTCTATACATGGCTACTATGAGGCACATACTCCAGCAAAACAACCTTATCTGATACACTTATGAATCATCTATCATAATGCCTTGCACACAATTTAAGAATACATAAAATAGTTTGTTTTATATACATTCACTCAATATTTAGAAAACCTATTATATGCAGGCATAGTGCTTTGTACTTAATACAGTACTGAAAAAAGGACAAAGCTCTATCCCTATGTAATTTACATCCATAAAAGAACTTACATTCATAAAAGAGACAAAGACAATAAACAAGATAATTTCTTTTTAAAAAAAAATTTTTTTTAACGTTTACTCATTTTTGAGACAGAGAGAGACAGAGCATGAATGGGGGAAGGTCAGAGAAAGAGGGAGACACAGAATCTGAAACAGGCTCCAGGCTCTGAGCTGTCAGCACAGAGCCCGATGCGGGGCTCGAACTCACGGACCGCGAGATCATGACCTGAGCCAAAGTCAGATGCCCAGCCGACTGAGCCACCCAGGCGCCCCCAAGATAACTTCTTAAGGTGGTAAGTGTGGTGAAAATTATGATGGAGGTGATATGATCAATCCTAACTTGGGAAATTACATGCTACAGACAGGGTGAGAGGAGCATGGAAAGGTTAAAACTGGTCAAACTGGCCCATCTTCAGGCACTCCAAAGAAAATTGCAAAAACAAAGTCTTAGGCACAAATATTTCATCACTGAACAGTGGAAAATAATGCCTGCAACCAAACTATAAATATATAGATAAATTAAAGCCTCTAGCATCCATTTCATTCAATATTTTTTAGAAAAGGATAGATGCTGGTGCCCTGGATTGAGGCAAAAGGGGATCAAAAGTTCCATCTTGAGCTGATTAAACTTGAGTTGCCTATTAGCCATCAAAGTAGATAAATCAAATAGACTACATGAGATGACTAAGTATGTACAATATGATCCTGTCACTGTTATCAAGAAAGCATATACTGGGCACTGTGCTAAATGAAAGAAGTCAGAAAGAGAAAGACACTTCTATGTGGAATCTTTAAAAAAAAAAAAGAGGAGGGGGGGAGTACTCACAGAGAACAAATGGTGGTTGCCAGAGGCAGGGAGTAGGGGGATAATGAGAGGAAACAGGTGACAGGCAAAGGGGCCAAAAGGTACAATCTTCCAGTTATAAAATAAATAAGATGTAATGTACAGCACAGTAACTGTAGTTAATAATACTACACTGCATATCTGAAAGCTGCTAAAAAGTCTTAAAAATTCTCATCATAAGACAAAAAAAAAATTTTAACTATGCATGGTGATGGATGTTAACTAGACTTACTATGATGACCATTTTGCAATATATACAAATATGCAATCATTACATTATACACCTGAATGTAATATGTTATATGTTAATTATATCATAACAAAAAAGTATATTATGTGTGTGTGTGTGTGTGTGTGTGTGTGTGTGTATAAATAAAGGGACAGGGAGAAAATTGGAAGGATATACAGTTTAATAATGATTAGGTCCTAATGGTATTAAAGATGAATTTTTTATTTGTGTATCTATATTCTCTTTTTATAGTTTTTTAAACATTTATTTGAGAGAGAGAGTGTGCATGTGCACGAGCAGGGGAGGGGCAGAGAGAGAAGAAGAGAGAATCCTAAGCAGGTTCCAAAGCCCAACACAGGGCTCAAACCCACAAACCAGGAGATCATGATCTGAGCTAAGTCAGATGCTCAACCAACTGAGCCATCCAGGTGCACTGTATCTACCCTCTTTTTTTTAAACAATATGGATTATGTGTATTCTTTTTAAGAAACAAATGTTTTAAGTTTTTTAATTCAGCCACTGAAGAAAATAATACAATTAAATAAAAAAACTAAAACCTGGGAGTGAAACAGCTAGATTTTGGAGGAGAAAAAAAGTGAGTTTCTTCCATTTCCTGGTTTTTCCTCTGATAAGAACTATTTAAAAATAATGAAGTCAATATATTGCATTCAAACATTCTCTAGACAAAATGAGCTGTCAGGAAAAACTGGGTCTAGTGATCAGTGTCTAAACAGGACCTTAAGTCACCTTCAGAGAGGAAACTCTGCCAAAAGCTCTTTCTGGTACAGGCTGCATGCACCCTCAAGGGCCCACTTCTCATCTAGGAGAGGATGGCCTACCACACAGTCTACTGCCTGGTGGGGCTTGCAAATTTATGGCTGTCAACAGTGATTAAACCCATTCTAATCATAAATCTTCGTTCAAAAATCAAAGCAAACACATGTAAATGGATGCCAATAGTATGGTCTTAACCAAATTTACAATGACAATCCAAGCATACACTTGTACACGGCACCTCAATTCTAGAGGGCAGGTAGTACTGCCAAGGGCCACTCTTTTCTTCCTGTTGGGATCAGTCTACTTCTCCACCTTGTACCATAAAGCTGCATTCTTAATTCACATTCTTAACACTATGCTACAGTTTGCAAACTTAACTATGAAAATGGGAATATGGGTTCATAAAGACATTTTTCTTAATTTTTTATTGTGAATAAGTCTATTTGAAAATATATTTGAGCATCTAATAAGTGCCAGGCACTGTTTCAGGGAATTGGAACAGATCAGTGAACAAAAGCAACAGAAATCCCTGACCTCAAGGAGAGCAGAATACAATAACCTAGTGGTTAACATTTATGAAGCACTTTCATAGTATATGCTTTGTTTTGAACACTGTTCAAAATGTTTTATAAATATTAACTTATAACGACTCTATGAGGGAGAACTACTATTATTCCCATTTTACATTTAAGGAAACAGACATTGAGGAGTTAAATAACTTGCCAAAAATAACACAAGTCAAAGAATAAGGATTTGAACCTCAACAGTCTGGCTCTCAATTATTAACTTCTATGCCATTCTAACTCCTGCAGCCACTTAAACATATTCCAAATAAACTCATTCATACCACACTCAGATGCCAACAAATGTAGGCTCAAATATATTCTTCAGTAATACTACTTTGTTAAGTCTAAAGTAATTGTTATCAAGTAAACTGGTTAAAAAGACACTTTTAGGATTATTTTGTCAATCATAATCCAAGTTTGTTTTTTTTTTTAAATAACAAATGATTACTTTTCCAACCTAGTTTAGAAGGAAAGGCTTCAATTTTCAAGCAGAAATGTCACTACTCTGATACCTGAAACCTAAAACTATTTTGCCAGAATTATATTTTTTTAAAAATACAGCATTCTTAGAGATGATTTTAAAATGAACCCTAAAGCATATAATTAAATTAAATTAAATTAACCCTAAAGTTTAGATTTAATACAAAAAAAATTCCTTTTGGGATATGAAGAACGTTACTCTAGCGAATAAAACTAGACAAACTATGAAATCCGATCCAAATACAAGATCCAATGTCTAATTTAAGAAACAGTGTAACCTTTAAAAAAATAGCACAATAGAATATAAGCTTTGTGGTTTTGACTTTGAAGAAAGAAATTAACTCACATTATTTCATTAGAGACTCCAATTTTGGTTTGCTACATCTTAGAAAAACTAAATGTCTGAGTGAAATAAGTCAGTCAGAGAAGGACAGATATCCTATCCTATGTTTTCAGTCATAGGTGAATCTTGAGAAACTTAACAAGTCTGTGGGGGAAGGGACAGGAGGAAAAACAGAGAGGGAGGGAGGCAGGCAACCCACAAGAGACTCTTAAATACAGAGAACAAACTGAGGGTTGATGGGGGGGTGGGGGAGAGGGGAAAAGGGTGATGGGCACCGAGGTGGGCACTTGTTGGGATGAGCACTGGGTGTTGTATGTAAGCCAATTCGACAATAAATTATATTTAAAAAAAAAAGAAAAACTAAATGACTTAAATTGTCATTTAATTTTGCCCTACTGAGCAAGTAAGTTAGTATTTTTCTATGGTTTTTTTCATATATGAGGACAAAGGACATGAATCAACTTTTATAATCATAAATGATACCCAAGTTATTCATTCAAAACAAGTCATATACTAGGGGCACCTGGGGGGTTCAGTCAGTTAAGTCTCAGGCTCATGATTTCAGCTCAGGGCATGATCTCATGGCTTGTGAGATCCAGCCCCACATCAGGCTCTGCTGGGATCTGTGCTGATAGTGCAAAGCCTGCCTAGGATTCTCTCCCCCTCTCTCCACCCCTCCCCTGCTCCAAGGTGTTCTCTCTCTCTCCCCTCTCTTGCTCTCTCTTTCTCAAAATAAATAACCATTAAAACACACACACACACACACACACACACACACACACACACACAAATCATATGCTATAGCCCTCAAAAAGTGGTCTCCTTAGCAAACGCTCTTAGATTCTGATTTAGAAAAGAATATTTAGCATACAGACACCCTCCCGCCCACCAAGAAAAGGCAGCATCACACCATAATAGGCCAAGATTAGGTAAGGACTGCGTGGAAATATGCCAGATTCCTGGAATACAAACTCCTAATGCAATCCACCAGTAAGTTGAAAACAAATTAGATGCAGATAGCTAAAGGGGATGAGCTGTATTTATAAGACTTGCCTGCAAAGTTCAATAAAAAAGAAAATTGAAAAAGGAATTATGTTCTCTATAGTCTCAGTCTTAGCAGTTGCTGAAACATAAAGATACTTCTTTAAACATTAAACACAGAAACAGAGCAATTACCTAATAAAATAGTTTAAAAATACTGCTGGTTTACTTATCAACAAAACTAAATATGTTTTTCCCTAAAAATAACAAAGAACAAGTGCTTAGCTTAATTCCAACTTTATACATGAAATCTATTCATAAGACATTGTCAGTAGCACATACTTTCTGGACAGCAATTTGGCCATTTGGCATGAAATACGTTTCTATCTTCTGACCCCATGATGTAACTCTGGAACCCATCCTTAGGAAATGCAGATCAAATTGATATACAATAGCAAAACCCTGGAAACTACCCAAATGTCCAATAATAAGGAAATAATCAAATATATTATGGTATAGCCACATGAATGCCATAACATAAATTATAAAGGCACTAAAATGGTTTTACACACAGAAATATGCATACACCATAATTTTAAAAAAACAAACTAGGTATCATCTCAAAACTTTTTAAAAAAAAGTTTAAAGTTTTTTTTTTAAGTTGAAAGGCATTTCAATGCATACATTTAAAAAGGATAAAAAGGGAATACTTTTCTTTTAACTTTATTTATCTTGAGAGAGAGAGAAGGGGAGGGACAGAGAGAGAGGGAGAGAGAGAGAATCTTAGGCAGGCTCCACACTGTCAGCCCAAAGCCAGGGGCTTTGGGAATATTTTGAAACGCTGACAGTTAGTTAACCTTGGATGATGAAGATAACAAGTGGTTTCTTCTACTTTATACTCCTTTTTCAAATTTCTACTCATGACCCTGTATTATATTGAAAATCAGAAAAAAATTCTTAAAACAACATATAAGTAACTAGTTTTTATAGCTGTGATGCATTTTGTATCCATGTTCACTTACCACCCACTTTTATCTTTGAGAAAATTAAAAAGGGCTTCAAATTGTGAGATATATTCTAAGTCAGCAATTTAGAAATTCTTTCTTTGTTTTGGAATGTTTATTTATTTTGAGAGAGAGAAAGAGCGTGCACACAAGCTGAGGGAGGGGCAGAGACAGAATGAGAGGGAGAGAATCTCAAGCAGGCTCCGCACTGTCAGCATAGAGCCCGATTTGGGGCTGGATCTCACAAACCATGAGATCATAACCGGAGCCATGATCAAGAGTTGGACACTTAACCAATGTGCCACCCAGGCACCCCTGTCAATAATTTAAAATGCATTATTGCACCACCTTCTTCATGAGAACATGTGGCTTTTGAGATTCTAGGTCTGCATGGCAGAAATAATGGCAACAGGGGTGAAAGATAAAGAGCCTAGAAGAGAAGCTCCTTGGCAGGATGCCTCGGGTTCCACAATTCCTAATGTGAATTGGAAGACTACCTCGTTGGAAAGCTAGTTTCTACACTAAAATTTCAAACTTACTAACCTTTAGACTTCAGCTACATTGTATTTTCTTTAAAAACCGTTTTTGCCATTCTTGCCCTAAAGTAACTAAATAATAAACACTAATCAAACCCAGAATTATTTCTGGTTTTTTAATGTTTATTTTGATAGAGAGCCCGCATGTGGGGGGAGGGGTTGAAGAGAAAATCCCAAGCAAGCTCCCAGCTGTCAGCACAGAACCATGAGATGATAACCCAAGCCAAATCAAGAGTAGGATGCTTAACCAACTGAGCCCCTATTTCTGCTTTTTAAAGGAAACAGACATAGCTCAATAACCCAACAATGCCTGTTAGCCAGTTATTTAAATGTCCAAACAATATTCCACTATTCCTACTTTACACAGATGCTCATTACTTCCTCTAATTCATATCCTCAAATATAAATACACACACATATATACAAATAGTCCTCAAATGTCAATCAACATGCTTAAGATACTTGGATTTAAAATGTTATCCAGATTTGGGGCACCTGGGTGGGTAGGTGGCTGAGCGTCCAACCATGACCATCAGGTCCCGATCTTGCGGCTCGTGAGTTTGAGCCCCGGCATCAGGCTTGCTGCTGTCAGCATGGAGCCCACTTTTTTTTTTTAAATTTTTTTTTTAACGTTTATTTATTTTTGAGACAGAGAGGGACAGAGCATGAACAGGGGAGGGGCAGAGAGAGAGGGAGACACAGAATCTGAAACAGGCTCCAGGCTCTGAGCTGTCAGCACAGAGCCCGACGCGGGGCTTGAACTCACGGACCATGAGATCATGACCTGAGCCGAAGTCCGACGCTTAACCGACCAAGCCACCCAGGCGCCCCCATGGAGCCCACTTTGGATCCTCAGTCCCCTCTCTCTCTCTGTCCTCCCCTGCTTGTGCTCTCTCTCAAAAACAAATAAAATAAAATAAACCTTTAAAAAATAATAATAAATAAAGTGTTATCCACATTCATAAGAAGAGTGTATTTATGTACAAATACATGAAAAAAGATATTTAAAGGATTAAGATTTCCCAATCCACAGCTCTAGGATTCTAATCTCAGCTAGATCCTACAGAGGCAGATAAGAAAAGTAGAAAGTACACTGGCCCTACATTCTAATTTTATCTCTGCTAATTAGCTTTGTTGCCTTAGGAATTTCACTTATTTTTCTGGATCTTCTAGCTACATCTATAAAATGAGAATAAAATTAGACCACTTAATTAAAGTTTCTAGAAACTCTAAAAAAAATTATTCTACGTTCAAATTTCTACAATCTTTCAAAATATCTCCTTTTCCTAATTCTTGGAAGTTAATAAACTTTTCCTTGAATAACCTGGGGAGCACTAATACTTCATAAAAATGTAGACAAATTTTTATACTACTCATTTCAAAAATACACAGTGTCTATAAAATTTAGCCTATAACACCTTGGTAAATCCTGCTAAACATTTCTTAGTAATTATCTTATAACCCGTGTTAGAGTCTCTGTTAAAAATAAAGATTACTCAACATAAATTACACATATAGGACACATGATTTATTATGCAATAACTGCCAGAATACTTAGCAATGGGCAATATTTCATTCCCTAACACTAATGAGAAAATTAAATATTAGAGGGGTTTCTTTTTTTAATGTCCAAAACAAAGAATACAGTATGTACGTTAAGGGTCTCTGTATAAAAATACCAGATAAAATGGAGTATCACTGAAGTTTTAAAATCACAAGAATATAAATTTTAAGACTGAACCTCTCTGTAAATAAACTGCCTAATTTCAGAATGGACCAAACCCTACACAAACCTCTCTAGTAAGTTAAATGACATTTATGAAATTTTTCATAACTTTTAAGGCAGAAGATAGAGACACATTTTATGTTTACAAAAAGTTGATTTTTACCTGAAGAAAACTGCCTTCACCTAAAGCTTTTCATGCCTAAGTTACTTGTTGAATGTGAGTAAATAAATGGCCAACTTTCTAAAGTGACACACTCAACCCATGTGTACTTGTGAGTCTATAAATCAGACATTTTATGCAAAATACAAAGAACAGTGCAGTTAATTTTTTTAAAGACAAGGCTAAATTCACTATTCTGGAAACTTTGTTTTTATTGAAAAGTCTGCAACATCACCTTTATTTATTAACCTTTTCCTCACCCTCAATATAGTCCATGATAATCACAGGTTAGGTTAGAGTTGTTTTTTTTTTTTTTTTTTTTTAAGTGTGAAATTTATTAAGGTCTCTTTTTGTCAGCATCTTAAGGGTTACAACCACTTACAGTCCAGAATTTTTTCTAAACCAAACCTACCCATATAATTATAATTTAAAAAGAATAGGCTAGGGGCACCTGGGTCAGTCAGTAAAGAGTCCTACTTCAGCTCAGGTCATTATCTCACAGTGGTGTGTGAGTTTGAGCTCAGAGCCTGGAGCCTGGTTCGGATTCTCTCTGCCCCTCTCCCGCTTTTACTCTAGTGCTCTCTCAAAAATAAACAAACATTAAGAAAAAAGAAAAGTCTAATGTAAAAAAAAAAAAAATAGTGGCACCACTGGTTCACTTTAAGTTCAACAGCACTGCAGAAGCTCAGTTGTTAAAATAATCTAATACAATGTAAAAAAACAAAACAAAACAAAAACAGGGGGTCGGGGGGAGTACATGATGTGATCATTTGCCACAATCCATAAATCCGCTACTGGAGCCCAGGTTTGGATAAATTAGATTCAAAGAAGGAAATGACCACAGCTAATTCCCTTCTGAATGTTTTTCAAAACACTGTTTCTGCATTAAAGGAGTGTATCCGCTACAAATAACAACAGCTACCACCTACCTAGCCCCTTCTTTGGGCAGGCATAGTGCTGGTCACATCTGTCATTTCATTTACTCCCCAGAACAACTCTTTAAGAAGCACATTATTATCTCTACTTCAAAGATGAGAAAGCAAGGACTGAAAGAGGATACAAGGCTGCTAAGTGGCAGAGCCAGACTGCAAAGCTGGGGCTCCTTCTCTTCAAAGTTCTTGCTCATTATATTAAGCTACACTGTCTACAATAAAAATAAATAAATAAATAAATAAGCATGATGT
The DNA here is from genome assembly GCF_027475565.1 of Acinonyx jubatus. Taxonomy (NCBI): domain Eukaryota; kingdom Metazoa; phylum Chordata; class Mammalia; order Carnivora; family Felidae; genus Acinonyx; species Acinonyx jubatus. Next base: position 119,737,621 of record NC_069383.1, read on the forward strand.
TCATGCCTATGTCTTTAGAAGTTCTTCAGAGATTTACTAAACCTTTTCAGACTTCCAATGCATAACTCCTTCTCTGCAACAAATACAACTAAATGTAGTGATAGACCTACACCTACACTGTATATTAATTCAGTTTTGTCAAAAGGATAGGGTTTACAAGGAAACTTTCTTATCTCAAGGGATACCAGAAAATGTATAGCAAACTGAGGTCTTATCTTTTCCCCATCATACAAAAGCTCTACTTTGGATACTGAATCCAAAGTTGGTTTTTTTTTACTGTGTCATCACATACACATTCCACTCCACTATACCTGTTGAAAAGATAGTCATCTCAAGCCAAAAAATAAATAAATAAATAATTTAAAAAACCTTATCACAAAAGGAGCCAAACAAGTGGGTAAATTTTCTTTATACTTATACGCAACATTCTTCAAAGAAGTTTGGATCTCTGCTAATCTTTTTCAAGTCTTACTCCTGCTACTCTATTACTGGAGGACTAAGAGTCACACGTTACCTATTTTCTCCCACAAGGGAGCTGTGTTTCAATCGTTCCTGTAACCAAACCAGTTGGGCAACTAGTCTATTAAATAAGGATTTCAACCACCATCTAGAAGACGGAAGGACGGCTGCCATCTCTCTTTAGAATAGTTCTAAAGCTCATCCCTGACAAGTACAAGCACCTATCAACTAAGAGTGAGTCACATCGACTCCTGGCTTCTAAAGATTGAGGAGAATCTCTCTTATCCCTTCCCCAACTAACCACCCAGGCAAAATTTAATAATCATCCTTCCACACAATCACTGCTTAATCAACACCACACTAGGTTCCCAGGGCAATTTCCATCCCAGACACCCCATTTCCTGGATCTGGAAAAAGCTATGCTCCTGCCCAGTCACTTCCCTGCCCTCCCCTTCAAACAAGAAACACTCTCACAAAAGACCAACTACCCCTTTCCCAAGAAAGTTAAGTGACTACAGATCCATCTCTTCCGACCACTGGGAAAGCAGAGCCCCCGATCTGCTTGGCTAAGTAAAGGCTGCGGACTACTGTAGACCAGACTGGCTGGAAGTGTTTCTCCCCAGTCTCTCTCGCAACGAGCCCGGCAGCAATGAACTCGATCTCGCCCCCTCCAAGGGGACCGACTGAAAACCAGTAACTGAATCACAAGGAACCAGCTGCCCACAAAATCCGGGAAGGGGCCCACAACGCTCCCCTGCTTTCCTTGCGATGGGCTCTCCGTCCCGAGCGGATACTGGAGGGACACTCTCGAGTCTTACTCATGCGTTCTCACGGGACTGACAGCTCGCCAAATCCCCCCCTCCTGGGAAGGGACAGGCCGGAGTTAAGCCTTCAGGTGCCCCCCCCCCCACCAACACACACACCCAGAGCAAGCCCCAAGGAAATCCCAATCCTGAAAAATGTGATAAGGCCGATTTTACCCTTTCCAAGCCGCGGCCGCGTCGAGGACCCAGCCCTTTGTAGAACACGACTAAATGGAATTAACCCTTCGGCGGCCGGCTCAGCACTACGCCTCAGGCGCCAACACGCGCGAACTCCAAACCCCGGCCCCGGCCGAGGCGACAGGAACGCCTTGTTGCCTCCAGCCCTCGTCCCACTCGCCCCATCGCGCTGAGGGGAGCCCCGGCCACGGGCTTCGGGCCAGCACCGGGCCGGACTCGCGGGCTGCGGCGCCCGGGGCGGGCGAGCCGGCGGCACTCACCGCGATGACATTGACGAAGGTGGTCTTGCCCGAGTACTGCAGCCCCACCAGCGTCAGCTCCATCTCCTCCTTCCAGAAGAGCGAGCGGAACCAGTCCAGCAGGCGGGAGATGAGCGCCAGCATGATGGCGGCCGGGAGGGAGAACGGACGCGCGGGCGCGGACAGCAACAGCGACGGCCTGCACACGAGCGGGCCTCAGCCCGTACCCCTCAACGGCTCCTCGGGGCCGCGGCGCACCACTGGCGAACACGGGCAGGCGGCGGCGGCCGAAGCCAGGAAGCCGAACGGGTCATATGACTCGCCCTACCCTCCGCCCCCCCCACGCTCGTCCCCGCGCCACCGTCGGCGCCCACGGCAAGAGCGGCGTGGCCGGTCCGGCCACACGCGTCTGCTGCCTGCAGCGCCACCGGCTGGAGCCTCCCTGCAGCGCGGCTGACCCCGCTCCCTTTCGACCACACCTCCCTCGCCCAGTAATGTTGGTTGGTTCACACTCATCATTCATTCTACATTCGTTCTATGCAGAAAGTATTCAAGACTCTGTGGGCTTCAGCACGGGATAAAAATCCCTTCTGACATTTTTGGTAGCAAAAGTTGGGAAGCCACAAGTGTACATCAGGAGGGACCTCATTAAAGAAACTGTAGTGTGGCCCTAAAAGGGAATACTATGCAGCTATAAAAATGAATGAGGAAATTCTCTATAAACAGATATGGCATGATGTCCAGGAAATGTTTTCAAAGACTGTAAATGCAAAGTCTGTACTTATATAAAAATACGTATTGTATTTGCATAAAGAAATACTGCAAAACCAATAAGAAATTTTTTTTATGGGGTAAAAGAAACTGGATGGCCAGAGGCAGGAATGGGAATGAGACTTCTCTAGATATCTTTTTGCATCATTCTGACTTTCAACCATGGAAACGAGTTGACTGTTCAAAAGTTTAATTACAAAATAAATTAAAATATCTGCAAGGATTTCAAATTAAAAAAAAAAAACCTTGACCTCATGGAGCATACATTCTAGTGAGGAGACATGTAATGTAATAAAAAAATAACTATAAGATATAATTCCATGTAGTATAGAGCGTTATACAGAAAACTGCACAAGAGAAGGACACAGGAGTGGCCCCTGTTCTAGTTAAGATCAGAGTAGACTCTCAGAGGGAGTATCCCTGAGTGGGGAGACTTGGAGGAAGTGAGAAAGAGAGCCAGGCACAGATATGGTGGAAGCACATTCCAGACAGAAGGAAAGGAACAGCAAAGACCTTGAAGGGGGAAGGAGCATGGAATGCTCTGGGAACAGAAAGACAGTGTGGCTAGCTCAGATTAGGGAGGCAGGGAGTGGGAAGAGACGCGGGAGAAAGAGGCAGGGACCAGGCAAAGAAAGGCACAGTTGGTCATAGTTCAGATTTTATTCTTGGTGTGATGGGGAATTGGGTGAGTGAAACAATTTATGTTTTTAAAAGTTAACTGTGGTAGTTCCATAGAGAATTGGCTGTAGGAGGGCATCATGTGTTGAATCGTGTCCCTCCAGAAGATATGTTGGAGTCCTAACCCCCAATACCTCAGGATGTGACCTTGTTTAGAAACAAAACCATGTAGACATAATCAGTGAAGATGGTCATACTGGAGTAGAGTGGGCTCTTAATCCAAAATAAGTGGTGTCCTGGGGAGCCTGGGTGGCTCAGGTGGTTAAGTGTCTGACTCTTTTTTTTAATTAATTAATTTTTTTTTAAATTTATGTCCAAGTTAGTATATAGTGCAACAATGATTTCAGAAGTAGATTCCTTACTGCCCCTTACCTGTTTAGCCCATCCCCCCTCCCACAACTCCTCCAGCAACCCTCTGTTCTCCATATTTAAGAGTCTCTTATATGTTGTCCCCCTCCCTGTTTTTATATTATTTTTGCTTCCCTTCCCTTACGTTCCTCTGTTTTGTATCTTAAATTCCTCGTTTGAGTGAAATCATAGGATATTTGTCATTCTCTGACTAATTTCGCTTAGCATAATACCCTCTAGTTCCATTCACATAGTTGCAAAAGGCAAAATTTCATTCTTTTTGATTGCTTAGTAATACTCCATTGTGTGTATGTGTATGTGTGTGTGTATATATATATATATATATATATATATACACACACATATATGTATATATAGATGTGTATATATAGATGTGTATATATAGATGTATATATACATATGTGTATATATATATGTGTATATATAGTGTATATATATATATACACACACACACACACACACACCACATCTTCTTAATCCATTCATCCATCAATGGACATTTGGACTCTTTCCATACTTTGGTTATTGTCGAGAGCACTGCTATCAACATTGGGGTGCATGTGCCCCTTCGAAACAGCACACCTGTATCCCTTGGATAAATACCTAGTCATGCAATTGCTGGGTCATAGGCTAGTTCTATTTTTAATTTCTTGAGGAACCTCCATACTGTTTTCCAGAGTGGCTGCACTAGTTTGCATTCCCACCAGCAGTGCAAAAGAGATTCTCTTTCTCTGCATCCACACCAACATCTGTTGTTTCCTGACTTGTTAATGTTAGTCATTCTGACTGGAGTGAGGTGGTATCTCATTGTGGTTTTGATTTGTATTTCCCGGATGATGAGTGATGTTGAGCATTTTTTCATGGGTCGGTTGGCCATCTGGATGTCTTCTTTGGAGAAGTGTTTCTTCATGTCTTTGCCCATTTCTTCACTGGATTATTTGGTTTTTTGGGTGTTGAATTTGATATGTTCCCTACAGATTTTGGATACTAACTCTTTATTTGATATGTCATTTGCAAATATATTTTCCCATTCCATCAGTTGCCTTTTAGTTTTGCTGCTTGTTTCCTTCGCTCTGCAGAAGTTTTTATCCTGATGAGGTCCAAATAGTTCATTTTTGCTTTCATTTCCCTTTCCTCCAGAGACATGTTGAGTAAGAAGTTCCTGTGGCCAAGCTCAAAGAAGTTTTTGCCTGCTTTCTCCTGTAGCATTTTGATGACTTCCAGTCTTATGTTTAGGTCTTTCATCCATTTTGAATTTATTTTTGTGTATAGTGTAAGAAAGTGGTCCAAATTCTTTTTTTTTTTTTTGCAAGTTGTTGTCCAGTTTTCCCAGCACCATTTTCTGAAGAGACTATTTTTGTTCCATTGGGTATTCTTTCCTGTTTTGTCAAAGATTAGTTGGAAATATGTTTGTGGGTGCATTTCTGGGTTCTCTATTCTGTTCTATTGGTCTGAGTGTTTTTGTGCCAGTACCATACTGTCTTGATGATTGAAGCTTTGTAATATATCTTGAAGTCTGGGATTGTGATGCCTCCAGCTTTGGTTTTCTTATTCAAGGTTGCTTTGGCTATTCGGGGTCTTTTCTGGCTCCATACAAATTTTAGGATTATTTGCTCTAGCTCTGTGAAGAATGCTGATGTTATTTTGATAGGGATTGCATTGAATATGTAGATTGCTTTGGGTAGTATTGACATTTTAACAATATTTGTTCTTCCTATCCAGAAGCATGGAATATTTTTCCATTTTTTTGTGTCTTCTTCAATTTCTTTCATAAGCTTTCTATAGTTTTCAGCGTATAGATTTTTCATCTCTTTGGTTAGATTTATTCTAAGGTATTTTATGGTTTTAAGTGTCTGACTCTTGATTTTGGCTCAGGTCACGATCTCATGGTTTGTGAGTATGAGCCCCGAGTCTGTGCTCATAGTGAAAAGCCTGCTTGGGATTCTCTCTCCTCTCCCTTTCTTTCTCTCAAAAATAAATAAAGAAACATTCAAAATAACTGGTGTCATTATAAGAAGAGAAGAAGTTACAGACACAGGAGAGGAGAAGACCAGGTGATGACAGAAGCAGACACTGAAGTGTTGCAGCCAGGGTACACCAAAGAATGGCCAGCAAACCATCAGGAGCCAGGGAAGAAGCATAGAACAGAATATCTCTTACAGCTTCCGAAGGAACCAACCCGGCCAACACCTTGATCTTGGACTTCTAGGCTTCAGAACTGTGAGAAAAACTATGACTTTTCGTCACCCAGTTTATGGTCCTTTCTCATGGCAGCCCTAGCAAACTAATGCAGAGGGAAAGAACAGAAACAGTGAGATGGTTAGGACATCATTGTACTAGTTTAAGGGAATGATGATAATGGAAGCTGGAACCATGACTCTGTGAAGGCCATCATGGAGCTTTCATTCTAGTGGGGAAAACAATGAACAAATAAACACGCTAATTTTGAAATGAGAAGATGAACATTCCTCAACCTTTACAATTATTGTAATTCCCTTCATCTCTAAAATCTTTTAATGGAAAAGTCATTCTTACCTTCCAATTCTAGTTTCCCATTAAAAAAAATCTCTAAATTACTTTTTATCATAAAAGCACAATATTATGGTTGTAAAATATCAAATAATACAGAGATGCGACAAGAAAAAGGTAATCTATCTCTTGGCATCCTTGATCCCCTCACCTCTGAAGTAACCCATTTTAACATTTACTCTTTCTTTTTAAATCATATACACATATATGTGATGGAGAGTTTTCTCTTATATACAATAATGGAAACATGTTGTAGACATAACTCTTTTGTTCACTTATAGTTAAAGTACACTTTATTAAAAATAAAGGCCACAGGGCACCTGAGTGGCTCAGTCATTAAGCATTTGACATGATCTCAGGAAGCTCAGGTAATGATCTCATAATTGGTGAGTTCAAGTCCCACATCTGGTGAGCATGAGCCCCACTTTGGGTAAAAACATGAGCCCTAATTCAGGTAATTGGGTAAAAACAGTGAGCTCTGCTTCACTCTCTCTACCTCTCTGCCCCTCCTGGAATTCTCTCTCTCTCTCTGTCTGCCACTCACTTGGGCCCCTGACCTCTCAAAACAAAATGTTTTTTAAATAAAGGCCATAAATACTCAAAATGTATCTTTCCTAATATTTTACTACACTTTACTAGTATCGATTTCTTGACGATATTTACATGTATTATACCTGTACAATGAAAATAGCATATAGTGGAGAGTTACTGAACATATCTTCCCATTTCTGAGTTCATTGAAGGCATAGTGGAAGCTTGAAATTGGCTCTAGTGGGAATATTTACACCAAACCCTTCTTTAGAGACCAGCTGTTAGTTATTTACCAGAATACCACAGTTAATACCTAATTCATAGCATTAGAATGAGGATTAAAATAATATTAAGTTAGACTAAGTAATGTAGCAAAAGGCAGGATGATATTCTTATTGCATATACCCTACATAGTTAGAATGGCTGACTGATACCAGCTTCTCTACCTATCAGCTGTGTGAACAAAGTTGCTTAACCTCTCTGTGCCTCTTTTTAATTAAATTCACTAAATACTAGTTACTATTTCTAGGACATAGTGACTCAGGAAGTTTTGTTAACAATTCAGGGGCTTGGTGTCTCCTCTGTAAAATAGGGATAAGGATACCACCCTTATTTGATGTTTTCATTGAAGAGGCATTTTCTGCTGAACTCAGTCTGGTAGTGTACTAAATCCTATGGGTGCACTCTTGCCTTTGAACTTTATCTAGAATTAAGTTAAAAGAATGGGAATGCAGGATCATGTGCTCAGACACATTCACAAGTCCTGTGTAAAGGTCAGGAATCCCAGTGTCTTGTGAGTGTGGACGGTGAGTACAAGCAAGAGAAAAGATGGAGCCATATGTTTGATATATGGCTGTTTTGATAAAAAACAAAATTCTATAGGTACCTGGGTGGCTCAGTCGGTTAAGTGTCCAACATCGGCGCAGGTCAGGATCTCACAGTTGTGGGTTCGAGGCCCACGTTGGGCTCTGAGCTGACAACTCAGAGCCTGTAACCTGCTTCAGATTCTGTGTCTCCCTCTTTCTCTGTCCCTCCCCCTCTGGCGCTCTGTCTCTCTCAAAAATAAATAAATATTTTTAAAAATTTTTAAAAGAGGGGTGCCTGGGTGGCTCAGTCGGTTAAGCCTCTGACTTCGGCTCAGGTCATGATCTTGTGGTTCATGGGTTTGAGCTCCGCATCAGCTCTGTGTTGATAGCTCGGAGCCTGGAGACTGCTTTGGATTCTGTGTGTCTCTCTCTCTCTCTGCCTCACACTCTGACTCCCTCTCTCCCTCGCTCTCTCTCCAAAACAAACATTAAAAAAAAATTTAAAGAAACAAAATTCTATGGTATTATAACTGGACACATCCTTGAAGATCATTCTAGTTTTAGCTCTCAGAAAAATGAGGCACAGATGTGGAACTGTCACTGGGACATGATGTTAAATTGTAATTTCCTTAAGGACAGGGACCATTTCTACTTAAATCAATAAAGTCATTTTGAGCAAATGAGGTAGTCAGTATGGAGATTCAGAAATCTAGTCTCTTAGGCATCTGTTTTGTTAGCTTCACATTTGTCTAACAGGGTAATAGTTTGGGCCAACGAATAAAATGGGTGTGACACATTCCATATGTTCCCCCTGGCCTGATTATCAGCCTCATAGCTTCTTAAAATAACAGCAGCTGGGCCTCATCCACAGGACATTTCTGCATTTTGGCCCAAGTCACTCAAGGAGTCAGGATTTTTCATTACCCACGGATGTCACTCCAGGTCACATAGATAGGTAGCCCCCCAAATCTGCAAGGACAGAATGTCAGTTCTGTCTTTTAAAAGGAGACTGTCGGCCTCTGGAAAAGCGAAGCAAGAAACAAGAAGTTCTCTTTAGAAGTGTCAGAGAAGAAGAAATCCTGTCCTTTCAAAAGTCCTAGCTGGACTCAGAATTAAATTGACATGAGACAGATTACAAGAGAAAATAAAATTTAATAGTGTACGTACTTGGAGTCCACACAGACAAATTCCAAAGACAGTCAGGCAAAGTGAGGAGTATATGTCATCCTGAACTAAGGAGAAGGAGGTAGGGGTCTGCGACTACAGAGGAAAGGGATGCGCTTCACAGAGTAATAACGAAAGCAAATGTGAGCACCTGGCTGGCTTAGTTGGTAGAGCACGTGACTCTCAATCTCAGGGTTGTGAGTTTGAACCCCGTGTTGAGCATAGAGATTACTTAATAAAAAAGAAATTAGAGGGGCGCCCGGGTGGCTCAGTCGGCTGAGCATCCAGCTTCGGCTCAGGTCATGATCTCACAGTTTGTGGGTTCGAGCCCCGCATTGGGCTCTGTGCTGACAGCTTAGAGCCTGGAGCCTGCTTCGAATCCTGTGTCTCCTTCCCTCTCTGCTCCTCCCCCGCTCATGCTCTCTCTCTCTCTCCTTCAAAAATAAACAAAAACACTTAAAAAAATAAAACAGAAATTAGAAAAACAAATTTGTTTTAAAGAAGAAAAGCAGTTGTTTGGGAATCAGATGTTAGCCCTGTGATACAGATGGGTGACTCAGATAAAATGTATCTCTGCTAATAATCCTTATTCTGGGAAAGACCTCCAACCAATTTAGATTCTTCTAGGTAAGTAAAGGAGGGACAAAAGTTTCTCTTGAGCCCATAGGATCTCAATTGCCTTCAGCTCAGATTGATCTTCATGCCAAAATTGTCCATCTCGGTCGGAGCAGTGTGCCCTCATCCCTACAGAAGGAACACTCCTCATCATTCTAAAATTGAGCTAGCCAATCCCATTTTAAGAAAAGCTAATGATATGAGAATCCCAAAGGTAGAACACAGATACCTAATGCAGTGTGGTATGGTGCAAAGAGCACTCTGCTAGGAAGGTAAAGGCTTACGTTGAAGAAAAAGTTCTTATTTTGGCTTTAAGACTAAATAACTGTGATCTCGGGTAAGTCACCTCTCCTTTCTGGGCTTCGGCTTCCTTATGTGTGAAGCGTTCGGATAAGATAACATTTAAGAACCTCTTATCTCAAAAACTTTATGATTTCATAGCAGCCTAATTGAAATGTTCAAGAAGGGATGCCTACATGGAAAATGAAATAATTCTTTTTTTTTTTTTTAACAGCCTTTTTTTTTTAGGGGTGTTTTAGGCTTACAGAAAATCAAGCAAAAAGTGCAGAGTTCCCATAACCCTCTTCCCCCTTCACACCTTCCCTAATTACATTTGTTTAATTTTTTACAATTAACGAACTCATTTTGCTACCTTATTAGCTAAAGTCCATAAGGTAATTGAGATTGTTTAAAGAAAAAAAGAAAAAAGAAAAGAAAGAAACCACATTTCCATTGTAGCAAACCAAGACTTAACAGCAGGAATGTGACCTTCACCCAGTCAATCTGGAATTTCCTGACCAGCACTAGTGAGGTCATCTGCAAGATAGACCACTGTCCTGGCCCCAAAGGAAGGTGACCTTACCTGCAACAATCCTTTCTTTGCTTTTACTAATAACTTCCTTGTCCTGCTCCTGTTTCTGCCTATAAAAGTCTTCCATTTTGCACAGCTAGTCAAAGCTCCCTTCTGCTCGCTAGATAAGATACTTCCAGGTTCGAGAACTGCTGAATAAAGCCAATTAGATCTTCAAATTTATGCAGCTGAGTTTGGGTTTGAACAAATGTGGTGGCAGCAGTCAGATCCCAAGCGAACTTCTGATGGCGTTTGGAAACTGTGAGCAACACAGGCATGGTACCAGTGAATGCTGGGAATTCTCTGTCTTGCTCACTGTTGCTCAGGGTAAGTTCTCTCAGTTCTCAGCTCTGCTCTTTGCGGGTTGAGTTCCCTAATTTGCTTTCCACTATTTCTTAATTGGTTGGAAGCCCCAGCCCTTGGTTTTGTCCCCATATTCCCAGGTTCTATGTTGGGAACTGTTGGTAACAGCTGTAGTACCCCACCTTTTTTCTTTTTTTCAATAATCAGTCTGCAGTCCTCAGTCTTTGAAGTTTGTTAGTTCAGTCCCCAGATTCCACATAAAGAGCACGGTGGTTACCAGCTGAAGGTAGGCTGGGTCCAACATGGGTACCAGAACTAGACTGGGATTGGATTGAGTCTGACTTAAGCTGGGTCCAGTGGGTAAAGGCTATTGCTGATGGGAATCTCAGAAGCCAAAAAAGCCAAAAAATTGGTGGCCATGAGTCAACCATTTTTGTTCTATATTTTTTTTTTAATGCTTATGTTTGAAGGAGAGAGAGACAGAGTGTGAGCTGGGAAGGGGCAGAGAGAGAGAGACACAGAATCCGAAGCAGGCTCCAGGTGCCAAGATGTCAGCAGAGAGCCCGACATAGGGCTTGAGCTCATGAACCCTGAGATCATGACCTGAGCTGAAGTTGGGGGCTTAACTAACTGGGCCACTCAGGCACCCCAGGTGGTGAATTGAACATTTAAAAGCTGTGAAGAGTGCTGGCCACCTAACCCAAGGAGTTCTGTCTTATAATAAGTTGGTCACAGAATGGGTTAGATTGCTACCAGGTCACCTGTCAACCTCAAGAAAATTTCCATGCAATGAGGTACACTGATTTCGGCTCTGGATTTCGGCTCAGGTCATGATCTCACAGTTGATGGATTTAATCAAGTTGTAAGCGCAGAGCCTGTCTGGAATTCTCTCTCTCTCTCTCTCTCTCTCTCTCTTTCTCTCTCTATCTCTCTCTCTGTCTCTCTGTCTCTCAAAAATAAATAAATAAACATTAAAGAAAAAAGGAAAGGAAGAGTTCCTAAATTAAACAGAGTGGGGTACCTAGTTTAATTGTTATGTAGAAGCTTCCAATGGGGCTTCAAAATTTCAAAATAGCTTCACTGAAAGAGTCATGACAAAAGGCTAATGAAAAGTTAAAGACACAAGAGATATCTGAAACAAAAGACTGTGAGCAAATGTGACTCCTCCTTCTACTCCCTCTGTCCTTTACTTGAGTGCTCACAGTCTCCTAATCCTCTCTCTGAATTGCCTTTCCACCCTGAAGAGACTTAGCTACCTTTTAAAATACAGCCACCGGAGCTTCAGGAAGTCCTCCTAAGGCATCTTTCACTCCTTAGTCAAAGGTAAAACTTAGGGCTGTAGGTAAAAAAAAATTTCTAAATCTAGGGAGGATCCCCAGAAGTTTTTTTGTTTTTAAGAATTTCGAATCAATATCCGGACTTAAGCACCCAGTCTGCCAGATCTTTACCAGCTCATGCACATGTTGGTAGGACCTAGTAAAGCCCAAAAATGGGTATAGGAGGCAAAAATGGCTAAACCCCAAGGATGAGGTTCGAGATCCTTGATCTTCAATGTGTTTCCCTTATGGACCAGCAAAAGCTGGCAAAATAGTAACTGATCTTTTACAAGCCATTCAGAGAATCATCCCTGCCTGCCCTGGGTAGTCTAATATCCAAACATGCAAACAAAAGAGATAAATCTGTGGGAAACATTAAGACCTGTTTGGAAGCTCTCTTCCTAGGGCATCCTGGGGTCCATACAATAAAGAAGGTCACCCAGCCTGCTCCAACTGCCTTATTTGTAAATGGATTATTTCCTGAGATTAGTGGATTGGTAAAAGGGCAGAAAATATGGGAAGCCACCAGTCTGACCCAATTTAGGGCCACAGCTGAGTAGTCTGAAGGGACTTTGGGGGGGTGCCTGGGTGCCTCAGTCAGTTACACATCTGACTCTTGATTTCAGCTCAGGTCCTGATTTCACAGTTTGTGAGATCAAGCCTGGCATTGGGCTCAGCACTGATAATGAAGAGCCTGCTTGGGATTCTCTTCACTCTCTCTCTGTCCCTCCCCCACCTATGCTTTCTCTCTCTATCTCTCTCTCTAAAAATAAGTAAGCATTTATTTATTCTTTGAAGTCTGCTGGTTCAGTTCTTTCCCTAGTCCCCAGATTCCACATAGAGAACACGGTGGTTACCAGCTGAAAGGCTAGGTCCAACATGGGTACCAGAACTAGACTGGGATTAGACTGAGTCTGACTTATGCTGGGTCCAGTGAGAAAAGGCTATTGCTAATAAGAATCTCAGAAGCCAAAAAAGCCACAAAATTGGTGGTCATGAATCAACCATTTAAAAAAAATTTTTTTTCAGTATTTATTTTGAAGGAGAGACAGATCATGAGCAGGGGAGGGGCACAAAGAGAGAGAGAGAGAGAGAGAGAGAGACAGAATCCAAAGCAGGCTCCAGGTGCCAAGCTGTCAGCATAGAGCCCGACATAAGGCTCAAACTCATGAACCAAGGGATCTCAATGAACTTCGAGAATCACGTGAGCTGAAGTCAAAGGCTTAACCAACTGAGCCACCCAGGCGCCCCGGTCAGAAGTCGAACATTTAAAATCTGTTCGAGTTCCGGGTGAAAAAAACTGAATGTACATGTGTTATTAAAAGGTTAACTAAAAAAGAACTTTGGAACAAGATTGTAAACAAAGGTCAGCCAGCGATTTGCTTTACTAATGTGAGAAATAAACCCACTGACCCAATCAAAGTGATGAAGGTTTGAGGTGATGGTGGGGTGGTCCAGAGCTGATGGCCAAGAAGGAATTCTTTGGTGCAAAAAGATAAAGATTTTATTAAAGCATGGGGACAGGGCCCGTGGGCAGGAAGAGCTGCACTGTAAGTGTGGGGGTGACCATTTTATGGAGTCAGGGGAGATAAAGTCAAGAGGGAGTTTCCGAAGAGACTTCGACATGCTAAAGACTTACTGGTGGCCTAGCTATTGTCAATCTAAGGTTGTTTTTCCCTCTAGCAAGGAAGTAACGTTGAGACTGGAGGGAGTTTCTGGACTTCAGGCTGTTGATAGGATTGCCTTTTTCTGGTAAACTGGTAGAGATTCTTATCAGTTTAACCTTTTGTTTTTTGTCCTTGGAGTGTCCAAGGAATATCACACACGTCCCACCTGGGAGGGAGATGGTGCTGCTAACTTGTTTGTCCTCAGCCTGCCTCATGCTCCCTCATCAAAAGGAGGGACACAGAGACTCCGAGCACAGTGAAGCAAGGCTTCAGTCAATGTTCTTGAAAGGGCAGGTGTCCGATGGACAGGCCCTTGGGATGGTTACAGCAGTCAGTTTATTTCCTAGGTGCAAGTCCCTCTCCTGATTCCTCATTGACTGAGTACTAGAGAGGGTACAGCCTTACTCGAAAGTCGCCTATGCCCATGTAAGGCAAAAAGTAGTTTGATTGGAGCAAATGCACATTCCTTGAGGTGACGCAGAGACTTCGGTTCTTTGGCATTGTTCATTGCAAAGCCTGCGAAAATTAACCCCATGAAACAGAGAAGGGATGAAGAACCAGGAAGTGAAGTGTCTAAGGTTTGGGACTCATTGTGGGGGAGAGGAGTTCGTACATATTTCCAAAAGGTTGTAAACATATTGTTAACTAGACAGTACAGCTTTTATTTCATTCTTAAAATGAGTCATCTTCCTTCTCACATCACCAGAACACTCCAAAGCCAGGCACTTAGCATAACACCTTGGCCTCCTGCATCGCACCCTCCTAGGAGTCCATCACCAAATGCGGGTCCAAGGATCAATATCTCAGCTGTAATCAACTGCGACACTGGAAAAAAGGTTGTCCTCAAAGGTTCTACCTTTGAGTTTGAGGTTAAATTCTTTAACATCCAATTTAATCCTCCTTATCTATACTGGAAGGAGGGCTCTTCCCAAAGTTGATGGGACTCTGAGGGATTTTTCTGATAAGCTGATGCATTATTTCCTTAAACAGTTTCCTTAAACAGTTTCCCCAAGGGGAAACTGAAATGAAAATTAATGGCTATGCAGCATTGCCAGAAATATTTACGGTTTGTGCCTGCTGAAAACTGACAAGATATTTAGAAGGATTTAACAACTCTATGATCAGAAATTTGGCCAAATTGGAAGCTAATATACAGAACCTGATAGGAATTTTTTAAAGGCTTTCTCCCCTAAGCTAAATGTAGCCAGCGGAAAAGGAAAACATTCTAACTTAGGTGAGTATGTTAGTCCTTGATATCATTAGATGGCAACACAATTCTTTGAGGAATTCAAGAAAGCTGTCCTTTTTTCTTTTTCTTTACAAATCTAGTCTTTACAGGACCACAGGTGCAGTTCTAGAAACAATTCAAAGTCCATCTATCCTTTTTACCAACCCCTAAACCTCCTCCCCTATTTATCTCAAAAGATATGTAGGAACTTTTTTTTTTTTTTCTGTGCCGTTGTGATGTAATGTTCTACTGGGATCTTATCCAGAACTCTAATCGGGATCATCTCTTTGATACCCAAACTTCAGGGAGGTAATTCCTATCAAAAGAAAAAAACAAAAGGGGGAAAGGTCATTTGGAACTTGACTTGGCAAGGACAAATACAAACCTTCAGTGTCTACTCCACCAATTTTAACACAAAAGCTAGAGGGCGCGGTGGTGGGAGGGGGGGCAGACATCAAACAGGGGCCACCAGGGCCAGCACAGCGGTGATCTCGCAGGTCCTGGATGCCTGGTCCCTTAGTTTCCACACCAGTTTGAAGTGGTTTGTCATATGCTTCCTGCACGACATTTTCTTCTCTATCCTTGAAACTGGATTACTGTGGCTTCCTGGTGACATAAATCTTTTTGCAGTGTTTTATACCCTTGGAAATATTGCTGTATTAGCCAGCACATGCTTTTTTTTTTTTTTTTTAAGCTAGTACATGCTTTTTAATGCAACCCATGAAGCAACTGAAGAAAACGTTTGAAACAACAAGATTACTTGCAATAGTTGTTATGCTTTTGTGCTTCATAGTTACCTCGTGTGGCACGAGACAGGACTGGCCTTATTATACTGCACATTGCAGGTCTCCTGGATGACTTGGTATATAGCCTGTCGTACATCCCATATGCAAGGGATGCAGTAATTAAATGCTATTCATTCTCTTAAGTTGAAAATCAGGAACTCTTTGAAAAGAACATTGGAATGTTGATGTTGTTCTGTTTTTGGTGACGTATGTTTTTCCTGATACAGTAATCACTCCCAAAACGATTGCCGTAGCTAAGAAGGGTCGGGCCTGGTTAGTACTTGGATGGGAGACCAAAACGATTGCCATGACAGGTTAAGACCCATTTTGTGTATTGGTGAGAACTACATGCCTGATTAAACTGTTAAATACTTGTAACGTGGAAAAAAAATACAAAAAGCTGTAATCATCTGAGCAGGTAACCTTAATCTATTCTATCTGCCAGGAAAACAATTTAGATCCAATTCTTTTATAACTGGTAAGTTTTGTATTAGTGTACCCAGGCACCCCAATATGTGGTATTTTCTACCTCCAGATGATATTGCCAAAATTAATCTGTAAAAGAGCTCTATTTAGTTGGCTTAAAGAAAATTAAGTGCTTATATAAATTGAATTCTCAAAAATATGAGGGCACCTGGGTGGTTCAGTTGGGTAAGCCTCCAACTCTTGATTTCGGCTCAGGTTACAATCTCATGGTTCGTGAGTTCGAGCCCCATGTCAGGCTCTGCACTGACAGTGCAGAGTCTGCTTGGGCTTCCCTCTCTTTCTCTCTCTCTCTCTCTCTCTGCCCCTTCCCCACTCAGTCTTTCTTTCTCTCTCAAGAGTAAATAAATAAACATAAAAAAATATATGGTAGAACTAACCCTGATGGTTTTCAGATTCACATAATCTGGCAAAATATTCAATATTAAAGCTAGTTCTATTTTGTTGGTTTAATTAAAACAGTTGTGTCTTTGGGGCATCTGGGTGGCTCAGTTGGTTAAGAGTCTGACTTCGGCTCAGGTCATGATCTCATGGTCCTGCTTTGGATTCTGTGTCTCCCTCTCTCTCTGCCCCTCCCCTGCTCACACTGTCTCTCTCTTTCAAAAATAAATAATAATAAAACATTAAAAAAATAGGTGTGTCTTTACAGTTAGTGTTAGAGTACTTTATTCTACATAGGCTTACTAAAAGTCTGTTAACCTTAAAAATAGACACTGCCAGTTATATTAACAGCAAAAGATGGATTTATTTTGGAAAAAAAAAAAAAAGAACTGCAGTATGGGGCAAGCAAACTGTAGGAAAACCATAGGCAAGTCCAGGGAAAGAAGAAGAGGCATGCTTTTTGGGGAGAAAAGGGGTAAATTGGGAAGGCTGTTATGAACTAAAAGCCCATTGGTATAAACTGGGAGTTCACAGTATGGTAGCTTCACACTGGCAGAAATGTTGCCCAGGGAGATGAGGAAAGTTTCTCATGCTCTGGCTGGAGTAGTAG
Source organism: Acinonyx jubatus (assembly GCF_027475565.1). Taxonomy (NCBI): domain Eukaryota; kingdom Metazoa; phylum Chordata; class Mammalia; order Carnivora; family Felidae; genus Acinonyx; species Acinonyx jubatus. Next base: position 119,754,406 of record NC_069383.1, read on the forward strand.
AGCAGCCTCCATGTGTAAGGTCAAGTCCATGTAAGGTCAAGCCCATCTCTCCCTGTTGGGTCTGCAATTGACTATGAGTGGTAGTATATGAGAGCTCCCCCTGCCCAAATCTCAGGACTTCATGTGAATGGCTTTAGTTTTCTTTTTTTTCAGGGTTTATTTTTGAGAGAATGTAAAGGTTGGGGGGGGGGGGATTTTGAAGGGGACAGAGGATCCAAAGCAGGCTCTGCGCTGACAGCAGGGAGCCCAATATGGGGCCCAAACTAAAGAACCTCAAGATCAGGACCTGAGCCGAAGTTGGACGGTTGACCGACTGAACCACACAGGTGCCCCTTTAATGACTTCCCATTACCAATTTTCACAGGTCAAATAAGTTCATAGTATCTCTGTTGCAAAATCTGTCAGCAAGAAAATTAGCTTGAGATGATGGCTGACTTTGTCTAATATTACTCATGAAGTTTTTGTGAGTAGTCTAAACAATTATTGGAAGGGAATGATTTAGATAGATGTAAGTGGGATAAGAGTTTTTAGGTGCAATAATTAAGTTTATGGTATATGTCTTTAAAAATAGCTTCCAAAAATCTTTTTGTGTAGGATGTCCCAATCGGATGGAGGGCTAGCAAATGTGAGGCATCCCAACTGTTTGGGAGCCAGTGGTGGGGGCAGTTAAAGAATTCACCCAAGGCAGAAAAAAGGAGAAGTTTATAGAATACACCGCAAGGGAACCATGGACAGGACAGCAAAGGAGAGACTGTCTGCCACAAGGTGGTGGTTAGAGGCCACAGTTATAGGGTGGAGTGAGGAAGTATGGGAACATACGGGATTTTCCCTTTTTTGGTAATCTTAGGAACTGTGTCTTGCTGTAATTGCTCAGTTAGAGCCTGTGGCTCTTTCAAGGTGGGTCTCTTAATGAGCCTGTTGGTATCCAGCTGGGTGGTCACTGTGGGCTTACTCTGGTATGCACTGCTAAAGCCTATTGCCTAAAAGTGGCCTTTACAACGAACGAAATGGGAAAAGATATTTGCAAATGACATATTGGACAAAGGGCTAGTATCCAAAATCTATAAAGAGCTCACCAAGCTCCACACCCAAAAAACAAATAATCCAGTGAAGAAATGGGCAGAAAACATGAACAGACACTTCTCTAAAGAAGACATCCGGATGGCCAACAGGCACATGAAAAGATGCTCAACGTCACTCCTCATCAGGGAAATACAAACCAAAACCACACTCAGATACCACCTCACGCCAGTCAGAGTGGCTAAAGTGAACAAATCAGGAGACTATAGATGCTGGCGAGGATGTGGAGAAACGGGAACCCTCTTGCACTGTTGGTGGGAATGCAAACTGGTGCAGCCACTCTGGAAAACAGTGTGGAGGTTCCTCAAAAAATTAAAAATAGATCTACCCTATGACCCAGCAATAGCACTGCTAGGAATTGACCCAAGGGATACAGAAGTGCTGATGCATAGGGGCACTTGCACCCCAATGTTTATAGCAGCACTTTCAACAATAGCCAAATTATGGAAAGAGTCTAAATGTCCATCCACTGATGAATGGATAAAGAAATTGTGATTTATATACACAATGGAGTACTACGTGGCCATGAGAAAGAATGAAATATGGCCTTTTGTAGCAACGTGGATGGAACTGGAGAGTGTTATGCTAAGTGAAATAAGTTATAGAGAGAAAGACAGATACCGTATGTTTTCACTCTTATGTGGATCCTGAGAAACTTAACAGAAGACCATGAGGGAGGTGAAGGGGAAAAAAAGTTACAGAGTGGGAAGGAGGTAAACGATAAGAGACTCTTAAAAACTGAGAACAAACTGAGGGTTGATGGGGAGTGGGAGGGAAGGGAGGCTGGGCAATGGGTATTGAGGAGAGCACCTGTTGGAATGAGCACTGGGTGTTGTATGGAAACCAATTTGACAATAAATTTCATATTTAAAAAATAAAAAAATAAAAAATAAATAAAATAAAATCATGAATGGATGTTAAAAAAATAAATAAATAAAAGTGGCCTTTAGATCTTGGTAACTTGAAACCTTTGAGTTTTGCTAAGTTGAATGATGTCAATTCATTGACTATCTAAATCATTTCTAAATAGAACATGAATTACTAAGCATAGATTTGCCTACTTTTGTCTTGTTACAGAGAAACTAAAGATAAATTTGACTCTGTTAGGAAACATGTTTTGTGCCATGTGAAAAGATTCTATGACAAAGAAGCATATGCTTTGAGAAATTTTAAAATGTATCCCCTAATTTGCCAATCTAAAGAATATTGGTGTAACAGTTCACAATAGGTTGCTTCTTAGTTTTCACAAGAAAGTAAGGTTTCTAAGGGTTAAGAGTTCTAATTAAGGTACATAATTAAAGCTATCAGAAATAATAAAGGAAGAAAGGCACCTGGGTGGCTCAGTCAATTAAAGGTCTGACTCTTAGTTTTACTGGGGTCATGATCTCATGGTTTGTGAGTCTGATCTCCATGTTGGTCTCCGCGCTGACAGCATGGAGCCTCCTTGGAGTTCTCCCTCTCTCCCCCCTACCCCATCTCTCTCTCTGCCCCTCCCCCACTCTCATTTTTTCCTCTCTCTCTCAAAAAAAAAAAAAAAAAAGGAAACAACTCTGTACGCAAGGAAGGTAGAATGTATTTTGGGGTAAGAAAAGATATGAAATATGATGATGCATTTTGGCTACAGGGAGAGTAAGTTAATTTGCTATCCAGGTCATAACTGCTTTTTTGGCGGTTTTGATTACTAGCTGGTATTATGATTTCTTAGGTAAAAGTATGCATGTTGGAATCAAACAGGTATGCGTTTGCATCCTATTTCTCTCACTGCTGACTTTTGGCAAATTACTTCACCTCCCTGAGCCTAAAATGGCAACTATAATATCTACCCCTCAGGGTTGTCATGAGAGTCAAATGCACTGATATACTAAAATCTTTTAGCACAGTACTCTGCTGATAGAAAGTGCTCATTAAATGCCAATATTTTTACTTCTCACATCCAAGATTCCAATGCCTAATGTGGACATTCCCTTCTGGGTGTTGCTGTGACAGGCATGCTACCCAGAAAATGACTGACATAGTCCCCTCTTGCTAAGAGCTCGCATACTATAACAGCATGTCCTGGGAATCCTTGCTGGAATGTTCTCACAATCACTTCAGGAGCACTTAGTATGCTTCGGGTGGTTGCAGTGTGAAGGCCAGGGTTTCTGAACCTCAGCACTACAGGCATTTGGGACCGGATAATTCTGTGTTATGGACAGCCATCCTGTGCAGTGTAGAATCTTTCGCACCATCCCTGGCCTCCATCCACTAGGTGTCAGTAGGACACCCTGGCCCCCAGTTAAGACAACCAAAAGGGTCTCCAGACATTGCCAGATATCTCTGGGTGGCAAAAATTGCCTCCAGTTGAAAACCACTGGATTCAACAATACTTTTGTTTTGTTTTGCTATTTCTCACTGTCTTGTCCTTTAAACCCACTCTAGGGCAATAGCATATACCAAGGTGGGAGTGGTCCCTGACCTCCCGTGCAGAAGGAGAGTTTTATCACTGACTTTGTTCGAGATTGCCAGCACAGGGGTAATAAAAAGCAGATAAACTGTTATTGGTTTATTATTGTGTTTACCTTCTCTACACGCAATGTACCCCTTTAACCAGTGTCCCCTTGGTATGCCATTCTTCCCCTGCCCCTGTCACTCTTATGTAACAAAAACATCCTGCTGTCCCCTTAAATCACTGCACATACTCCAATATGCCAAGTCTTAAGAACCCAAAAAACAATTTATTTCAGTCTGAGCCAGTGCACACTAGACCTCTGGAAAGAGGCACAGGGCAAGATTGGCTACTTCTCTTTCCTGGTGTATTTGCTTCCTAGAGCTGCCATAAACGAAGGACCACAGACTGAGTGGCTTAAACTGCAGAAACGTATAATTTCACAGCCTCGAGGCTAGAAGTCTGAGACCTAGGTGTCGGCAGGCTGGTTCCTTCCGTGGACTGTGACAGAGACTCTGTTCCAGGCCTCTCCCCTAGCTTCTGGGGATTTGCTAGCCATCTTTGGTGTTGTGTGGCTTGTAGAGGCATCACCCCATCCCTGTCTTCATCTTCACATGCCTTCATTCTCCTTGTGTATGTGTCTATCTCTGTGTCCAAATTCTTCCTTTTTATAAGGACCCCACCCTAATGACTGCATTTTCACTTGATTACTTCTATAAATTTCTTATTTTTGAATATGGTTACATTCTGAGGCATTGGAGATTAAAGCGTTAACATATCACTTTGCCAGGAAGACACAATTCAATCCGTAACACCTGCTTAAGTGGCTACCCCTATTCTTCCATCAGTATGATGAACATGTAATTTATCATCCAAAACGAGACCCTTTTGAAAGTGAAAGGGTGCTGTTGATAATTATACCAGGAGTTCAGATGTAAATCAGAACTGTCGTGGTCAAACTGTGCTACATTGTCTCTCAACCCATGAAGTATCAGACCTAGTGGAGGTGGAGAGTGAGGTATGTGAGCCAGAAAGTTCTGACTCAACCATCATTGCCATGATAGATGCTGGCACTTCCTGGCTGTGGCAGATGTTTCACGCTGACTCTTACTCTCATGGAGCACTGGCAATATCTCACCAATTCGCTGGATTGGGGCCAACCCATCTCTATTCCAGCAGGTGGCTTAAGGATTCCTTCCTTTGGGATCAGAGTAGCCAGGAGTCTATTTTCTGCCGAGGTCTCCTCATACCATGAGGAAGCATCCACGGATGAAACCTTAGCGCCACTCCAGTTCTCTCCATAGATAATCCACATCTGGTCCCCTGGAAACACTCACCATACTTGGCCTCACAAACCATGGGCACAAAACTGCCCCTAGTGTCCTCAGTCAGAACAGCTAGCCAACTCCTGTGCCACATGTCTTAGATTACAGAGGCAGGAGTCCACTTTATTGCCCAGCTTCTCCAAGGGGTTCATTTAAAGCCCCTTTCCCTAGCTTTAAGGTGAGGAGTAATACCCCCACAAACTCCTTCACTGGGGGTGAGGGTGAAGGAAGGGCTATCCTCACATCAGCTTTCTCCAAACACTCTTTTCCTTTAACCCGCCCCCGCCACCCCCCGGCCCCCCGGGCCCCTTTACTACCCTCTTTGGGGTGAAAGGCTCAGCATCTCAAAGCCATCCCTTTTACAAATCCTCCAAGGCGATCTTACCCAGTCAGTTAAGGGTCTCACTTCCGCTCAGGTCGTGATCTCCCAGTTAGTGTGTTCCAGCCCCATGTCCGGCTCTATACTAACAGCTCAGAGCTTGAGCCCGCTTCAGCTTCTGTGTCTCCCTCTCTCTCTCCACCCCTCCCCCACCTCTCAAAAATCAAAATAAACGTTAAAAAAAAAATTTAAATTTTGGCACTTCAGCCAAAGGCAGAACAAAATGGTTTCATCATAACCATCTTTTACCCGTGACTTGGCGCAGGGATTGTCTTACTCAACCTGGCATCCCCAGCGTCTACCTCCAGGTCTGACTGACATCTGGTAGGGAGGTCTGTAAGTGTTTCCCAATGAATGAAATAACCGCCAGATTACATTCATCTTAACATTGTGATCTCCCTCCGTTAACTGTATTTCAGTTGGTTTTATTAAACCCCTAAATCAACCTTTGATAATGAAATAAAGAGACAGGGGTAGAAAAGCGAGATATACGTGAACTTCTGCCTAGCTTCGGAAAGGACGCCTCTCATTTCCGCAGGTTGGCTTGCGCAGGCCTTGAGCTGGACGGAAGGGATGCGCCCCCCGCTGCGAGGCTTCCCACGGTCCCGCGCCGGCGCCGCAGCCTTTTAGCTCCAGCTGGCGGCTGCAGGGCGCACTGCAGGGGCTCCTCCTGGCAGCAAGAAGCAGAAGCAATGTTCTGACGCGCAGCGGGATCGTCTGGGAGGCTGGGAAAGGTTTTCATCTGCTGCCAAGCCAAGTTCAAAGGCGGCCTGCAAGCTTTCAGGATAGACACGTCGGTCCAAAATACCCCAGGCGTTGACCAGGCCTAGGCAGGTGGTCTGCTCTGCCGATGTTCCGGGGGAGGACTGAATCAGGGCATCCAAAGAAAACTTTGTTAATAACATCGGGTTCTGCACACTGCTCTGGGGCCGAAAATATGCTATGGAACAGAAGCACTTAAATAGACATTTAAGATTTATTTTAAAAGTCCATTATTATTTTACTAGTTGCTTGTAGGGGGAGATAAAGGCAGTGGGAAAAAAATTTTGGCATGAGAGGTATTTTTTATAAAATAATTTACATAATACATATCAGAAGTAATGTCTGATTGGTATAAAATACTTCCAACAACTCAGATGTATGTGAGTAGGAAATACAATCACCATCCCTTCCCTCATCACCCCTCAGCTTCGCTTCCTAGAGGTAATTGCTCTTGACAGTTGGGTTAGTTTTCTTTAGTGATAGTAGTATCAATGATAATAATCATAATAGCAAAAATGGACCAAGGACTCATTTCTGCGCCAGACACTGTGCTAGATGCTTCACCTAGACTGAATCATCATATCCTTTCCAAGTCATGAATACTTTTAGTACTCCTGCTTATAGATGTAAAAACCAAGGCTTAAAGAGAAGGGAGGTAACTGAGATTGCTCAGCTTTCTGCATATTTTCCACATGTGTTTACAAACATCTATTATGCGAGTACATATGTATGGGCTAATGTATGCTTTCTGTTATATAACATTCTTTTATGGAACTTGCCTTTTTTGCACTGAACCTATTATGCACTTTTATATCAGGATTTATGACTCTGCCTCCTTCCACTGAGCAAGACAATCTCTCTAAACCTCAATTTCCCTGTTATTGTCAGCACAAAAGTTAACCCATGTATGTGAAATAGTTGGCTGGCACATAATAGGTCCTCAAGAAATTACAACTATTAATATAGTGATTAGTGTTACTAGTTAATGTTCAAGTGGACCACCATTAAAGGAGGTGTTTTTTGTTTGTTTTAATTTAATATGATCATCCTAATGCAACTAAAATCTACCGAATTTAAATGACCTGCCGGTTGTTTCTGGGTGTTTTGCCTGGAGGGTTTGGTTGCATGGAGGGTTCAGAAAGAAAACGGAAAAAAAATAAACAGTTGGGAATGAATGTTTAAGGGACTGTTTAATGAGGCTCAGAGAAGCAAACAAAAAATACAAAACAAGCAAAATCTCAGGAAAAAAAAACTCCGACATCAGGAGATCAAGCCTGGAGGCTCTCCCCTCACCCAAATCCCTCTGGCTACTTGAGATCAGCTCCTGGGTCTGGGTGAGGTCTGCTTAGGACCTATCGCCAGGTAAGCCTTTAATGGAAGCCTCTCTCACAGAGCTCAGTTACCAACCGAGAATAATGTGGACACACTCTCTTTTTGTCCTATCTTTAGTGTGCTATTCTTTCATGAAATAGTAAATTACAGTTGGCCTCAAGCAGGGGTTGCAAATTAAAACCCTGATTTTTAAGTTCCAAAGGAGGTTACCATTGTCATAAGGGGTAGGGAGGGATTCTGGATGCTGCTGCTTCCAGGTAGAAAATAGATTTGATATCTCCTGCTAATTTCTTCTTGCTTCTGCTGAAACAAAACAACAAATTAAAAATCCTCTGAAATTGTAGTTTCACTCAACAAACATGTATAGAGCACCTGCTATGTTCCAGGCATTATTATAGGCAATGAGATATCAGGGAACAAAACAGAAAAAAAGAAAACCCTCCTGGAGTGTCCATTCTAGTGGTCTGAATCTCCAACGGGCCAAGAAAACCATAGTTCCTGATCTGTTTTCAGTAACACAACAACCCATCTATGGCATACATAGTAATTTAATTCTTTATGCTTATTTAACCAATACAAGTTGCCTCATGATCTCCAGGTTAGTAGTGATTTTATGCCTTTGAATTGGGACCAGCTCACAGCGTTACATGTCAAGATTAAAAGGAAGTCTGGGGGTTCCTGGGTGGCTCAGTGGTTGAGTGTCCCACTTTTGATTTTGACTTAGGTCATGATCCTAGAGTCTTTGGGCATGGAGCCTGCTTAAGATTCTTTCACTCCCTCTGCCTCCCTCCCCTGCTCGCTTGAGCTTTCTCTCTTTCTAAAAATAAATTAAAAAGGGAGTCTGGTATCTGTCTCTTGTGGTGTTGTCTCTACCATGGCATGTCAGGATTCCATAAGGGACCTCAGAGTTGAAGAAGGAGGTCTGCTATAATTCCAATGGGAAGCATCTTGAATTCTCAGTTCAGAGTTTACCCGGGCTGCTAATGTTCCAAACTACCATTTGATATTATTGTCAGAAACAAGTCACCTGCCACAGATGTGACCTAAAATATTAAACCGTCTGTGTAACATGGGCACCAACCAATCAGAAGAGAGGCCAGCTATAGTGCCCATGCAGGGTGCTAGAACCTTCACCATGCCTAGCATTCACCTTTGATTACTAGATCATGGACACCAGGGGGAGGGAGCCTGGTGAGAAGGTCAGGTAAAGGGAACACTTGAGGGGAAGGGGTATTAAGGCAACAGCTACTGAACAACCATTACAAAAGCATTTCATTGTGTTGACTCCTCATATAGCCATACCTGTACATATAGTTAAATGGCTTGCTTGTCTGTTAAGTGGGTCTGCTTACTATGGGAGTGGATTCTTACCTGCCAATTTCATGCCCTACAATGGGTCCTTTGAAGAAAGGTGGATCATGACTGTTCTTTTCCTTTGATGCCAACCTTGGCCTAAGGAGCCCTTTACTACACTACAATATTTGAACCCAGTTCTTACAAACATCCTCCCATGAGGTAATCCCTTCTCAAAAGGGCTGCCCCTATGTAGGCTTAGCAGGAATTTGCTGATTTCACTCTCCTTTCTAGGCAATATCATTGGCCCCACCACAAAAAACCCTTGACACATAGACTGTGCATGTGCCCTACACACATGCACACACACACACACACACACACACACACAGGCTACATGTATTACAAGGGTTCTCAAACTTCAGTGCACATAAGGAGCAGCTGAGGAAACTTCAAATGCAGATATCAAGGGATTTCCTGTCTACACCCCTAGAGTTTCTAATTAATTAGGCATTGAGTGGGACAGATTTTTGTATTTTATTTTTCTTTTAATTTTTTTTAACATTTATTTATTTTTGAGAGATGGAGAGACAGAGCACAAGTGGGGGAGGGGCAGAGACAGAATGAGACACAGAATCCAAAGCAGGCTCCAGGCTCTGAGCCGATGCAGGGCTCGAACTCACAAACCATGAGATCATGACCCGAACCAAAGTCGGTTGCCCAACTGACTGAGCCACCCAGGTGCCCCAGAGTTTTGTATTTTAAACAAAATGTCCTCACAATAGGTAGATGTTGATGCAGATGATAAGACAGAAACAAACACCAGTTGGTCACTAGCAAGCACTTTAGCTCCATTCATAAATCACTTTGTGTTTTGCAAAGCAATGACAGATGTGTTGCCCTTTCCATAGCCCTAATACTGAACAGAGAAGTAAATTATAAACTCTGACTTGGGTTAGGTCTCATTCTATTAGTCTTTTTCCTTTAAGTCATCTGTGGCAAACATGCCCAGAGATTTATTATGAGATTGGAAGTTACTGCCAGGATACAGTGGAACTAGAAGTAGCTTGGTACATTTCCCCAGCCGTGTAATCTCTCTACCTCATGCTCCTTTGATCTATAGTCATGGAGAGACTTGAGGCACAGGAGATAGCCTGATTCAAGTACCCATCCTTATGTTTATGCATTTAGGACATATATTTCCTACAAAAGAGGTTATAATTGGTCAGCTCCCTACCACACAAAGTGGAATGCCTCTTCTGAACAGTTTCATGCCCCACACAGCCTCAGAGGGTCGAGGTGCTTATGTTCAGATGATTTGGGCACCATCTCTGATCTGATGGGACTCGGCTTGAGATGTGAGTTAATTTTTCAAGTTATGCGACAGCTCTTGGAAGAAGGCCTCTCATGGGGATATTCTCCTCAGAAAGAGCTAAGAACCAGGCAGTCTTTTGAAGATTCATGGAGACCTCCTGACTTCTCCAAGTGTTCTTCCATTGACTGGGGGCATGTGGTATATACATGCAATGGAATGCTATTCAGCTTTTATTTTATTTTTTTTTAATTCATGTATTTATCTAAGTAATGGCTACACCCAATATGGGTCTCTAACTCGTGACTCTGAGATTGAGTTGCATGCTCTTCCAGGTGCCCCCTATTCAACCCTTAAAGAGAAGGGAACCCTACCCATATGTGACAACATGGATGAAGCTGGAGGACATGATACTAAGTGAAATAACCAGTCACAGATGGACAAGCACTACATGATTCCACTTATATGAGGTATCTAAAACAAGTCAAAATCAGAAAATCAGACATTGGAATAGTGGTTACCAGGGAATGGGGGATGGGGAAATGGGGACTTATTTATCAATAGTCATTAAGTTTCAGTTAAGTAAGATGCATAAACTCTAGAGATCTATCGCACAACATTGTACTGGTGTCAACAAGACACCAGTTGACTTAAAATTTGCTAAGAGGAAAGGAGATTTTTCACACCTAAACCTTGCTTTTCATCACGTTGATTGTTCACTTCTCTCACTTATCCTCCAGGAACTTCAAAATTCATTACTTGTGATTTACAAAAAAAGTCTCTTCATTAAATTATTTCATTCCCCTTCTTCCATTCAGATTTTTTCTTCAATTTTGAAAACGTGTGTGTGTGTGTGTGTGTGTGTGTGTGTTACTTTTTTAAGTCATCTGGTCAAATGAGCACAGGATTTGGTCTTCCAACACCTATTGAAATGACAAAAAAGACAAAAAACGTGGGTTGGGTTTTTTTTTTTTTAATACCACTGAAAATAAAACTATGAAGGAAAACAAAATAAGGGAGCCAGGAGCAGAGCTAAAATTTGGGGAAATTCTAAAAGGTAGAATTTGGTGGATGGAGAAAAGAGTGGAGGGAAAGTATTTGAATAAAGAACAATCCTTCCCAAGGAGAAATAAGCTTGAGAGTGGACGTCTTTAGGAGAGGGCAGTTTGGATGCCATGGCTACAATCAAGAGCCGTGTTCTGTTTATCTATTGGTTGTTACAAACTATCGAAAACTTAAAACAATAACTATTTATTTGGCTTGCAAATCAGCAGTTTAGGCAGCATTCAGCAGGGACAGCTTACGTCTGCTCCTCTCAGCCCTGGAGTAATTCAATTTTTTAAAAATGTTTATTTATTTTGAGAGAGAAAGAGAGCAAGAGAGAGCGTGATGGTGGAGTGGCAGAGAGAAAGAGAGAGAATCTGAAGCAGGCTCCAGGCTCTGAGCTGTCAGCACAGAGCCTGAAGCAGGGCTAGAACTCATGAACTGTGAGATCATGACCTGAGCCAAAGTTGGCTTTTCAACCGTCTGAGCCACCCAGGCGCTCCAGCAAAGGAGTAATTCAATGGCAGGGGCTCCACCCCCAAGGTCTCTCTGGGCATCTCTATCTCCATGTGGTTTCTCTAGATGGTCCCTCCAGTGTGGTGGCTTCAGGACAGCTAGGCTTATTACATGGCAGCTGAGGTCTCCAAAGGGGCATGTTCTGAGAGACAGCCAGGCAGAAACTGTATTGCTCTTATGACTTACCTTTGTGAATTCACTTCTACTGTAGACAGACCTTCCCCAACTCAAGGAGAGGTAACATAGATCCCACCTCTTGATGAAACCATGTCAACATCATGTTGTAAGAAGAGTATTTTTGAAATATCCAAACTTCCATCTTTGAAAAATCCAAATTAGCCATCTTTGAAATATCCAACTTGCCACAAAGAGTCTTTAGAGTAACTGGACCAGGTAATTAAGGAAAACCAAAAACAATGAAGAGAAGGATCAAGATGAATAAAGAACTGACCTGAGAAAAAAGAAAAAAATATCTAGGGAACACAGAATCAATTTTTTAATAAGAACTAACTGGTGTCATCAAAATTACTTGTGAATATTTTATACCTATAAAATAATTTAGGTTGATATGAAAAATAAATCATCAGAATAAAAGAATCTGATCAAAATAGCCAAAATTAAATATTTAATGGACTGACTGAATACTAGAACAGATGAGGTGAGGAGTGAGACATTAACCAAAAGATAAGCTTTGACAACATGAAGAAAAATGAACCTCGAATGCTTTCTTACACCATACACAAAAATAAACTCAAAATGGATGTAAGACCTAAAGGTAAGACAGGAAGCCATCAAAATCCTAGAGGAGAAAGCAGGCAAAAACCTCTTTGACCTTGGCCTCAGCAACTTCTTATTCAACACATCTCCAGAGGCAAGGGAAACAAAAGCAAAAGTGAACTATTGGGATCTCATCAGAATAAAAAGCTTTTGCACAGCAAAGGAAACAGTCAGCAAAACTAAAAGGCACCCACAGGAATGGGAGGAGATATTTGTAAGTGCCGTATCAGATAAAGGGTTAGTATCCAAAATCTATAAAGAACTTATCAAACTCAACAAACAATCCAGTGAAGAAATGGGCAAAAGACATAAATAGACACTTTTCCAAAGAAGACATCCAGGTGGCTAACAGACACATGAAAAATTCTCAACATCACTCATCATCAGGGAAATACAAAGCAAAACCACAATGAGATACCACCTCACACCTGTCAGAATGGCTTACATTAACAACTCAGGCAACAACAGATGTTGGCAAGGATGCATTGAAAGAGGAACTCTTTTGCACTGCTGGTGGGAATGCAAACTGGTGCAGCCACTCTGGAAAACAGTGTGGAGGTTCCTCAAATGGTTAAAAATAGAACTACCCTACAACCCAGCCATTGCACTACTAGCCATATATCCAGGGGATACAGGTTTGCTGTTTGGAAGGAACACATGCACCCCAATGTTGATAGCAGCGCTCTCAACAATAACCAAAGTATAGAAAGACCCCAAATGTCCATCGACAGAAATAAGTCAGTCAGAGAAAGACAAATCTACCGAATCACTGGAATCTACTCCTGAAATCATTATTGCACTCTATGCTAACTAATTTCGATGTAATTAAAAAAGAAAACAGGAGTATTCTAAAACTTCAAAAAAAAAAAAAAGATAAGCTTTGAATAAATCCCCTATGATGTAGAGCAAAAACAAAGAGGTGAAAAATACCTTTTTAAAGTTAAAGCTGGTATTTACCCAAAAGAATTAAAAACTTATATCCACACAAAAACTTGCATATAGATGTTTACAGAAGTTTTCTTTATGATTGCCCAAATTTTTAAGCAACCAAAGTGTCCTTCAGTAGGTAAATGCGTAAGTAAACTGTGGTACATCCAACAATGGAATATTTTTCAGCACTCAAAACAAATGAGCTATCAAGCCATTAGAAGATATGGAGGAAACTTGAATGCATATTACTAAGTGAAAAAATCCAATCTGAAAAGGCTACTCATTGTATGATTCCAATACTATGACATTGTGGAAAAGGCAAAACTACAGAGACAATAAAAAGACCAGTGGTTGCAATGGGTTCGGGGGTAGGAGGAGGGATAAATAGGCAGAGCACAGGGGATTTTTAGGGTAATGAAAATAGTCTGCATGATATTATAATGGTAGATACATGCTCTTGTATGTTTGTCCAGACCCATAGAAAGTACAACACAAGGAATGAAGCCTAAGGTAGACTGTCAGTCATTATGGTATGTCAATGTAGGTTCATCCTTGGTTAAAAATAAAAGAAAAAGCAGTCACATTCTGGTGAGTGATGTTGATGATGTGGGATGCTGTGCAAAAAGAGGGGGGGAAAATGTAACATACAAGAAAAGTCCACTGGGTCCCAACTTCTGTGTAGCAGGACTATCAGAAACAGATAACAGAGACAACAGAGAGGAGGACTTAATATCCCCAAATAGAAGAAATATCCTTCATCCTCAAGATGAAGAAAGGTGTGGCCCTTTGGGAGTCCAAAAGATCTCTGAGTACTAAATTGGAAGAATTAAAACAGGTTCATGAATAGAAAGATACCACTGAATTTTCAGAATTCTAAGGATAAAATAAAAAGTTACTCAAGAAACATCCATACTTTTTGTATCACAAAGGCTAAATAGGTTACCTACAAAACAAAGAATCACACTGGCGCTAAACTTCTGTTTAGCAAACATGGATTCCAGAAGTCAGTGAAGTAATGTTTTCTAATTATGAATGAAAAAGTTTTTGACCCTAGTTTTTGACCCTAGACAGCCAACATAAATCGAACAACAGGAAGATACATTCATATACACTAAGGTGCATGTACTCCCAGTTTCAAAAGTAAGATTCAAGGGGGGCCTGGGTGGCTCAGTCAGTTAAGCCTCCAACTCTTGATTTCAGCTCAGGTCATGATCTAGCAGTTCCTGAGTTCGAGCCCCATGTGGGGCTTGCACTGACAGTGCAGAGCACAGTGCAGAGCCTGCTCGGGATTCTCTCTCTCTCCCCCTCTCTCTCTGCCTCTCCCCCGCTTGTGCTCTCTCTCTTCAACACAAATAAACTTTAAAAACAATCTGTCTTAAATAAATAAATAAACATAAAATTCTAAAAGAAATATTCAACTACAAGAAGATACTGTTATACACACGCCAGAACGGCCAACACGAAAAAGACTAAAACTCTCAAGTGTTGGTGAAGATGTGGATCAGCTGGAACTCTCATACATTGCTGATGACAGTGCAAAATGATACAGCCACAACAGAAAAACTGTGTGGCATCTTTTTCTAAAGTCCAACATGTACTTACTGTATAACCTAACAAATAGCACTCCTAAGCACATACACAAGAGAAATAAAAGCATATGTGCACAGAAAGATTTGTACACAAAGGTTTATAGTAGCTTTATCCATAAGAGTCAAAATCTAGGAAAAAATTTTTAAAAAAATAAAAACAGAAGAATGGAAAAACACGAAACTCACTTGTAGAAAAAAATAAAGTACCAATCCTCACAACAATATGGATAAATCTTTAATACATTATGTTGAGCAAAAGAAGCCGGACAGTAGAGTAAACAGGTCTGGCTCCATTTAAAAGGAGTTCTAGAAGGGCGCCTGGGTGGCTCAGTCTTTTGAGTGCCTGACTTCGGCTCGGGTCATGATATCACAGCTCGTGGGTTCGAGCTCTGCGTTGGGCTCTGTGCTGACAGCTTGGAGCCTGGAGCTGCTTCGGATTCCGTGCCTTTCTCTCTCTGCCCCAATCCACTCACATTCTGTCTCTGTCTCTCTCAAGAATAAATAAACATTTAAAAAATATTTAAAAAATAAATAAAAGGAGTTCTAGAACAGGCAAAAATAAACAGTGGTGAACAAAGTCAGACCAGTGGTACTAGGAGGGGGAGGGGGCATATTTGACTAGAAAGGAGCAAAAGGGAGCTTTCTAGAGCTATAAGAACATTGTATATCTTGATCTTGATGGTGTATACATATTTAAAAAGGCTAATTAGCGGTACACTTAAGATTTTTACATTTTCCTATATGTAAACTATACCTCCATGAAGTACTGTTAAAAGAAAAAAAATCAGGAGATAAAATTCATTAGTTTTTCTTTCAATGTTTGTTTCTTTTTGAGATAGAGAGACAGAGTATGAGTGGGGAGGGGCAGAGAGAGAGGGAGAAACAGAATTTGAAGCAGGATCCAAGCTGTCAGTACAGAGCCTGACATGGACCTAGGAGCCTAGGTGGCTCAGTTGGTTAAACATCCGACTTCAGCTCAGATCACGATCTCATGGTTCGTGGGTTCGAGCCCTGTGTCGGGCTCTGTGCTGACAGCTCAGAGCCTGGAACCCGCTTCAGATTCTGTGTCTGCCCCTCTCCTGCTTGTACTCTGTGTCTTTCTCTCAAAATAAATAAAGCATTAAAAATTCTAAAAAAAATAATTGGCTATAAAAAAGGGGATTGAAGGGAGAGCCAAGTTTGACACTTGAAGGTGATTCTCAGGAATGCTTGGTGCTGTCAGCTGTGATGGAGAATAAAGGACCAGGAGCAAGGCTCTGAGAGCTGGGGTTCTCTGTCAGTAACACAGGATGGCAGGGTAGGCTCTGTTGCAAGTAATACCTTACCACCAATATCTACCAAAGTTGTAAATGGCATGTTTTAATATCTTTAAGCCAGTAATTATGACTTTTCTACCATGAGGGCATTAAAAAAATTTGTTTAATGTTCATTTATTTTTGGAGAGATAGACAGAGTATGAACAGGGGAGGGATAGAGAGAGTAGGACACCCAGAATCCGAAGCAGGCTCCAGGCTCTGAGCTGTCAGCACAGAGCCCAAGGCAGGGCTTGAACCCACAAACCATGAGATCATGACCTGAACTGAAATCGGACACTTAACTGACTGAGCCACCCAGGTGCCCCTACCATGAGGGCATTTTAAACACTTACATTCCAATGTATAATCTCTGATGGGGAATCAAGGGGTGAAGTTCAGACAGCAAAATAGGAATGTGAATCACCTATAGTTCATCTATGCCAGAATGACCTGTCAAGGAGATTAAAGTATTCACGTGCTTACAGGACACCTTTATGGTTACTATGCAATAAAATAAACCAAAATACAGAACAACAAAGTAAGTGACAATAAGACATTCAAGCAAAATAAGAAAGAAATTCAGGAAGAAGCTAGGGTAAGATGAAAAGAAGCAGTGGTAGTTAAGTATGTCTCAGAAGAAGAGGAATCTAAAAAGTACTGAAGGGAGATAGCCCTGAGCACTGAGGCTCAAGACATCTCCTGCCAAGTGGCTGAAGGTTAAGGGCACAGTATTACATTTTCTTCTCTATGGATCCAATCAGGCTAATTAGTTCTGTGGTAAATAGTGATTACTTATGGTAATATTATAATAGTTTTCTTCAGTTTACAATTTTAGGTGAGTACTAGGGGCCCTTGGGTGACCCAGTCAATTAAGTGTCCAACTTCGGTTCAGGTCATGATCTCGCAGTTTGTGGGTTCAAGCCCGCATGGGACTCTGTGCTGACAGCTCAGAGCCTGGAACCTGCTTTGGATTGTGTTTCCCTCTCTGTCTGACCCTCCCCTGCTCACGCACTCACTTTATCAAAAATAAATAAACATAAAAATATTTTTAATTTTAGGTAAATAATAAAAGAATTATAATCCTGCCAGTAAAAAAATAAAAATAATGAAAATTGGAAAAAAACAGTGGAGGTAAGAACCGGGCGAAAATGCTAATGTGCTAATTTCCACTTCTTTCCCTGGGGAGCATCGAGAGAAAACTGTCTAAATTCCAAAAATAAATCAAGATACGATTACATTATTTTAGGTCATAAATATCACCACTGTAAGAATTAAGAATAATACTTAAGGGGGAAGGAAGAGTGTTAGATACACAGGTGATAGAGAAGCCCCACTGAGTTCTTTGTAACTCACAGTGTGAAGGCAACAGATTCCAACGACAGTTGATGAAACAGGATATAAATATACTATTTGAAAGAAATATTAACTACTTACAAGTGGTTAAAAATGGTCGTCTTTAGGAGTGAGTGATGGATTCGGGACGGGAATGTCAGTTGGAAATGTTAACTTTTTAGTCCCTTCTCGGTGGCTAAAATCAGGAACATCATGGGGCAGACATTTACCTTTATTTTTTGTTTGTTTAGAGTGGCTGATGGGAAAGGCAAAGCCTTCCTGCACCTGACCCCCCAGTCTTCCCCTGGGTGTCTTCCATGCCTGCCCTCTCCCTTTGTTTTAGCTTTCATGAGCCTTGTCAGGATTCAAAGCACCAAGTTTCTCATGTGACTGTCCTGAGATCACATATGAGAACTACCACTTGGAGGGCTTAAAAGGAGTTACAGTCAAATCCGAATGCTGGTTGACGGCCTACATTAATACTCCTGACATTTCTTGTCAGAGATGCCGGTTAGGGAGTAGAAGGAGGCCAGCTTACATCACTATTATTGTAAAAATTTACTTAAGGGGCTCCTGGGTGGCTCAGTTGGTTGAACGTCCGACTCTTGGTTTCCACTCTGGTCACGATCTCACAGTTCTTGAGTTTGAGCCCTGTGTCGGGCTCAGCACTGATGGCGCTGAGCTGGCTTGGGATCCTCTATCTCCTTCTCTCTCTGCCCACCCCTCCCTCACTGCTCTCTCTCTCAAAAATAAATAAATGTTTTTATTTTCACTTTTGTTAATGTTTATGTATTTTTGAGAGAGAGAGTGGGGGAAGGGCAGAAAGGGAGGGAGATAGAGGATCCCAGGCAGGCTTCGTGCTAACAGCAGAGAACCTGATGTGGGGCTCAGACCTGCAAACCGTGACATCATGACCTGAACCGAAGTTGGACACTTAACGGACTGAACCACCTGTGTGCCCCCGAAATAAATAAACATTTTTAAAAAGAGAGAGAAAAAGTTATTTTAAAAATTTACAGCTAAGGTGGGGCACCTGGGTGGTTCAGTCCGTTAAGCGTCCAACTCCGGCTCAGGTCATGATCTCAAGGTTTATGAGTTGAAGCCCCAAGTTAGGCTCTGTGTGGACAGCTCAGAGCCTAGAGCCTGCTTCGGATTCTGAGTCTCCCTCTCTCTCTGCCCCCTCCTGCTCACACTCTGTCTCTGTCTCTCTCAAAAATAAGTAAACATTAAAAAAGATTTTAAAAAAATTTACAGCTAAGAGAAAGTTACTAGTAACAAAGGCATTCATGTTAGCAAGGAACTTCCATGTCTTCCCTCTCCCATTTGCTCCCTCTCCCCTCCCCAAACACACAGAGCCTTCCTCCTTCCATAAAGGAGCTTCCTCTCAAGCAAGGTTCTCAACCCCAAACACACAGAGCCTTCCTCCTTCCATAAAGGAGCTTCCTCTCAAGCAAGGTTCTCAACCCTGAGGGGTAAAGACATGCACTTGGACATACATGGGCATAATGTTGGTTATTAAATAACTTACAATTCAAGGATATTAAAGCTCTTACAATTTATAGGACAGTTCAACCAAGAACTGACCTGCCCGACATATCAGTGGCAACCATTAAGAAACACCTCACTAGGGTGACACCCCTGCCTCTGTCCCTCTCCTTCCCAGTCTCAGGGAAGGAGTGACTTCTTTAACTGATGGCTTTGGGAGGAGGACAGAGCAGGGTCGTTCAGGTCTGATGGGATCTAGTCTCCTGGGGATCTGCCAGCCTGAAGAGGGGCTGAATTGGGGCTTGCTTCTCACTGGGTAGTAGGCTGCCCAGGAGGCTCTGGCGGAGTGAGAAGCTCTGGAATCCGTTCATATCACTGTCCGGGTGGGAAAAGCTGCTAATTCCAGCAGAATGTTAGCAAGCCCTTCGGAACGCGGTTCTGAAGTCATGGTCTGCAGTTACCTTTATCAGTAATAAAATTGACTTTTTAAATCTCCATTTATCCATCTCTTGTGTCTTATTTCCTAATAGTTTTAAACTGGGAAGGGAATCAAGAAATGCTATTTATTGGCTTCAACATTAAAAAACAAAAGTTTGAGAGACTTATGAGAAAATACGGAGGGATGTAAATGTCAATATTCTTTGGATTCTTCAGTTATTTTGAATTTAGAAATGTCTATCACTTGGCATGATGTCTGCTACTCAGGTGGATGTCAGGGTGCTGAAATAGTATTTTTCTTTTTAAAATTACACCCAGCCTAACTCTAAAACAGACTTGAGGCTGCTTGTTAAAAAAATACACACAATTGCATAGGATTTGATTTCATGTTTATTTTTTTATTTTTTGTTTTTTGTTTTTTTTGTTTTTTTGTTTTTTATTTTTTTAATGTTTCTTTATTTTTGAGAGAGAGAGAGTGAGGGAGTGAGTGAGTGAGCATGAGCAGGAGAGGGGCAGAGAGACAGGGAGACCCAGAATCGGAAGCAGGCACCAGGCTCCGAGCTGTCAGCACAGAGCCCGATGCGGGGTTCGAACCCACGAACTGTGAGATCATGACCTGAGCCGAAGTCGGTCGCTCAACCACCTGAGCCACCCAGGCGCCCCGATTTCATGTTTAAAAATATAAGAATGGGCATTAAGGAATCTACTCCTGAAACCATTGTTGCACTATATGCTGACTAACTTGGATGTAAATTAAAAAATAAACTAATTAAAAATAAATAAATAAATAAAAATATAAGAATATAGGGAAAAATCAGAGTCCAATAACAAGCTGAAGCTATGAAGCACATGCTCTCCAGTGTTGTGTGATTATTCAAGGTAGGCAGGAAATAAAGCACTAAACTTTCAGGTAGCCAGAACAAAAAGGAGTGTATGACTCTTTTCTTTTTTTTTTTTTTTTAGTTTTTTAAGTTTATTTATTTATTTTTGAGAGAGACAGAGACAGGGAATTAGGGAAGGGCAGAGAGAGAGGAAGAGAGAGAATCCCAGCATGCTCCACACTGTCAGTGCAGAGCCAGATGCAGGGCTCAAACTCACGAACTATGAGATCATGACCTGAACCAAAAGCAAGAGTCGGACACTCAACCGACTGAGCCACCCATGTGCACGGTATACAATTATTTTCAAGGCTGATTTTGCCCAGTGAATATAATATTAAATTTATTTTAGCTGATACACACACTATGTACATATAAACACACACACACACACACACACACACAGTGACTTTCAGAAAAGAGTCAGAATTACTGGCACTGACTGCAAGAACTTTCTTCAGAAGTCCTCATAAAAGGGGTACCGGCTGATGTAATGGAGATATCTCCAACAAGATCTCTGAAGAAAATATAACCGTAAATTGCTTTCAGCTTTTCTTATGGTTTCCTTCAATGCAAGGCATGAACATTATGCCAAACCATAATTTAATAAATGGGCTCTTTCAGGGACAAAGACAACTCAAGAAAACTGCTCTCTGATGGTCTGGCTTGATGCCCAAATTTACAAGAGATAGACTGTTTCATCATTTATAAATATTTTTGAATAGCAGCTATTATCTCCTGTATGTGATAAAAGTTCAAATTCTATACTACCAATACGCCATCATCCTTGCAAGGACATAAATCATTCCAAATCTTGGACTTTGTTTTTTATTAAAAAGCACTTGAAAACCTAAATGTTTTTTGCTTAGGATTACACTGCTTGGATTTTTTTTTTTCAACACTAACAATGTACTCCCTCTGTTATCTTTTTCTTGGTTGTCTATACTCTCTGATCTTCAAAGTATAAATTCATCACACAACGTTTGGTATGGAAGAATGTTCACTGAGGTGAGATGACAAACCATTATAACTTCCTATTTATATGTAGGGAAAAAAAGAAAGGAAAGAAGGAGGAAAGGGAAGGAGGGAGGGAAAGAAGATAGGGAGAGAGAAAGGATCAATCAATCAAGCTTAACCTCACACAATATTCAAATGACTTTCTGGAAACATGGTATGAGAGGCACTCTTTGGGGTTCATCTGCTCTATTGGACACCTCCTACGTGCCACTTCAAAATCCCCTGCCCCCCCCCAAGATGTAAGGGGTGAGTTCCATTGCTCTGTGGAACTAATATCATGGCTTGCCCTGTGAATCTCTTTCTTCTTGTTCTTTGGGAACCTCCTCTCCACAGTCCAGAAAAGTGTGGGTGTTTTGGGCCACAAAGCCACTCTTGACCAGGGCAGGACAAGAGCCAATGGCTAAGTGAGTCTTTTTTGTCCCACAGGCACACAGCTCTGAAATGAACTCCATAAGTCTTCCCAGAAGGTCGAGGTGAGATGAAGTACCCACTTCCCTTAACCAGCACAGTGGGAGGTGGTAAGAGATTCTTGTACTGGTTTTCCCTCCTTTTCACTTCCCAATATTGCCTCACTGTTCCCTGGGACCATATTTCCAAATGCACTAGCTGAAGCAAGACTTTGTACCAGGCTCTCCATCTGGGGGTAACCAGCAAGACATCTGCTTCTAGAGTATTTTACTGTGTTCTCATTTATATGGATTTATAGATTTTGTCCTTCAATCTTCCACATAATGAATAAATACCTTTAAAAGATTCCTGTGGCAAAGGTACTGACTGAAGACAAACCAAGAATGCAAACACAAGACAACAAGAAAATAGCAAAGCTGAGTCCTCCTTACTGTATGAATTCCCTATCAGACCCAGAGGAGAAAAAATCAATTTTAGCCTTAATAATAAATAAAAATAAATAATTTGAAATATGCTTCTCTTTGTTTCATTATTTTAAAACTCCAGGGAACAGCATGGAAGTTTTTTTGCAACTTGAGTCCATGAAATACAGCCAGATCAACACTAAACCATCCTGCACACCTAGAAAACTAATTTGAGGATTAACACAACAATCTGCACAACCTGAACCACAGAACTCAGCAGGCATGTGTCAGAGAGGTGAACTGGGGGAGAAGCTGCAGAGGGCAGGGAGCTGTTTTTTCTTGCGGAGAGAGGACGGAGATGGGGGGGGAGAGTATAAGGAAAGCACCCCCCCCAAAAGCAGCTGGAGAGAAAACGGAAAAGTGGAAACAGCTGCCTGGGACTGAACTAAAAAGGGAGAAAGTAGAAAGGAGAGGGTTTAAATTCCATGAAGACTGTAAACAGGGGGAGCACAGAGTCTGAAACTCTGCAGCTTGATACCTGGTGGTGCTCTGGTGGGAATGGTGAATCTCCAGGAGCAGACTGAAGTCTGGGGGACTCTTCGGGCCACACAGGGAGAGGAGGTTCCCCTGCTGGGGGGGACTCCCCCACAGGCAAAGGTGACAGCAGACCCTGAAGAACAACCACATTTGCTGGTGCTGGAACAAGGTTGTTAAGGGTGAAGCCTGGTGCCAGATGTGTGTTGTGATTTGACATAGTCCCTGAAAAGCTGCTGCTACACTATCTTAGGAATTTTCTGGGGCAGCTGGCACCAAGCCGTAGTCTCTGGGCAATGGCAGCAGCACGGTCCCACAAATGTTCCTGGGTGCGGCCGGCAGCTGGCCATTGCTTGGTGAGACCCTCCCACAGAGAGGCAGAACAGGTCAAAGCCGAGGTCCCTCAGAAATAAGGGGTTGGGAAACACAGCCGCATCTGAGATAAAACTCAGGAGGGAGGTGCTGCCTGGCAATCTGACGGCTTGGTCATGGACAGTGTAAAAGTGGGAAGTGGACAGAAGCTGAAGACAAAGGACGGGTGCACAACTGCTGATCAGGGAAAACAGACTTAGGATACTAGAGAATGGGTAGCTGGGTGATGTCATTTTCACAGCTCCCACGCATGCCCATACACGCCCACAAGCGCCACAACAATCCACCCCAGTAAGCTAAGCAGCGCCATCTAGTGGAGAATGGAACTGTTACACTAAGCCCTGCCCAACTGGGCCGACCTCGCTCTTCAGGATCACAAGTCTCTCTGCCTGCTTAGTTTACGGACTATAAAGTGCTTCATAGGTTGACTTCAAGGGGAAAACAATGTAATTTCAATCATATTTCAGTCTGTTCTCTGGTCCATCTATTCAATTTTCTTTTTTTTTCTTTTTCATTTCTTTTATTTTTCTTGAACACAGAAAGAGAAAAAAATAATTTTTATTTTCAATTTTTACTAAAAATATTTTTAATTTTTTTCTACTATATTTTTTACTTTTTTGTAAATTTTTCAAATTCTATTTTACTTTCATCATTTCATTTTATTCTGTCTCATTATATTCATTTTTTCAAATTTTCAAACGTTTTCCTTTTTTTCCCTTTCTTTTCCCCTTTGTTCTCTAGTCTATTAGTCCCTTTCAACCCCCAGACCAAAACACACTTAGGATCTAGCATCATTTATATGATTTGCGTGTGTGTGTGTGTGTGTGTGTGTGTGTGTGTGTTGTTTTTAATTTTTTAATTTTAATTTTTTAAATTTAATTTCTTTTTACCTCAGGAATTTTTACCTCATCAATTCCTTTTCTTCCTTCAAAACAAGGAAACAAAGGAATTCACCCAGAAAGAAAGAACAGGAAGAAATTTTTGGTGCTAGAATGTTCTAAATATCTTGATTTGAGTCATTATACATACTTCCTATTTGTGGTAGCAAGGTTATACCTCAATGAAAAGTTTTACAAGATAAATTAGATATGCTCCTGCCCTCAAGAATATTATACTCTAGCTGGAAAAGTAAGGCATGCGAAAACGAACCACAATAGAAGGCAAGATATCTTAAAAGTGGTGGATCTAGGGAACATTATGGCTAAGAGTTAGGTGTGTAGGACTCCACATCAGCAGGTCTTGGATTTGAAAGTAGCTCCTCATTTGCCAATTTTGTGAGCTTGGGTCTGTCACTTCATTTCTGTGAGTTCATTTGTGTGAACTCATTAGAGTTTCCTTCTCTATGAAGTGTGAGTCATGGTACCCGCCTGCCAGGTTCACAGTGAAGATGTGACAAGATCCCTTACACAAAGCACTTAGCACAGGGCCTGGTACACAGAAAGTCCAGCAAGTTTCAGCTCACATTGTAATTATTCTTAAAAATTATCACAATATGCTGAGTATAAATTCTCATAGCCACATTAGCCCACAAGCCACATGTGAACCTTTCTTTATTTGTCCACACTTCCACTTAGCCTCCACCCAGCCCTTGTTCTGCTGCCTGGCCAAAACCCCCAAATCTCGGTTCTAGGTTTTCTCAGTGATTTCAGCTATAAGCCTAGTCACTTCATCTTTTCTATTTCCCAGATGGGGAGGGGCTTTAGGGTGTGTCACTGCACCAGGGACATGGCTGGTCCATGCTGACATCCAATGTGATCTCACTTATTCCATCAGAATCCTGTCCTCAAGGGCCTGGCAATGGCACCCCTCCACACTGTCCCTGACCTCCCAGCCCTTAGACTTCAGCCATCTTTCTACTGGATGCGTTATCACCACAGTGGAAGATGTGGCCATGGTTTAGCTTGGCAGGAGCTAAATGCTCTCATCACTTAATGCAGACAATAGATGTGGTGAACATATTGTAATGCATATAATTATTGCACCATTATGTTGTACCCCTGAAACTAACACAATATTATATGTAACTCCATTTCAATTGAAAAATAAAATAAACAATAGATATTTTAAATAATGGAAAATGCTAGGTCAAATTAAATAATGGAAAAAGCTAACCAAACTCTCGCCACCATGGGACACTTCTAAATTGCTGTTCTACGACTTTTTTTTTTTTTTTTTTTGCCACTAATCTCTCTCTGGTTACCCAGTGTTTCCATCCTCCAAAACCAGCTATCAAGAGACTTACGAATCTAGGGAAAAAAAATCACAAACTGGATTAGCACATCACTAAAGTACTTCATTTTTCATATAAACAGAATCAAAAGAATGAGCGGGCAAGGCAGACATGGGGAGGTAAGGAGAGAGGATGATGATGATAATAGTGATAAAAGATGTATTTGTTATATGCTAGCTACTCTGCTAAGAACTTTCTTTTTTTAAAAAAATGGGATTTTTTTTTTTTTACTTTTGGTATTGCCTCATATAATTTCTATATTTTTTTCCTTTAATGGGAAATCACAGCAGATTACAGGAGAAAATATTCTAGTTCTAGTTCTCCTAGCACAGTCAGCCGTGGTGCTATTCAGTCCAAAGCAGGATTTCCCCCTTGCTCAGGAAGTTCTCATATGTTAATTAGCTCATTGAATCTTCCTAATACCAAATGAGTAAGTACTATAATCATCTCCACTTTAAAGATGAGAGCAGAGAAGATTTTACATGAGAAAGAAATGCACTGCTCCTGGTTAAGCTCCATTCTTTTGGGTATCTCACATCCAAACCTAATACTGAGACAGTCATTAGCTGTCTTGTTTTTACTACCTAGGCCTGTGTCCTTCTTTATCTCTGTTGTTCTCATGATGCCATTATCATGATGTTCTCGTGATACTCACTGTATACCCAACAGGTATACAGCAGTCACGGAAAGAGCACGCTCAACTGGAATTTTTTTTTTAATTAATAGATTTTACTTTTTGAAGCAGTTTTAGGCTCACAGAAAAATGGAGTGGAAAGTAGAGGGAGTTCCCTTATATCCCCTGCCCTCGCAGACCCACAGCCTCTCCCATTATCATTATCCTAACACCAGAGTGGTGCCTTAGTTACAATTGATGAACCTGCATTGACACACCATTATCACCCAAAGTCCATAGTTCACATCAGGGCCCACTCTTAGTATTGTACATTCTATGGGTTTGGACAAGTGTATGATGACATTCCTATAATTAAAAAGAAGCCTCCATTTTCTATGGAAAAACCATAAAGCCAGACATTGGAGTTACTAATTTTAATAGCCACTTATCATTTTTATAGGGTGCTCAATAACAGAATTTTCTACTCCATATTCCAGAGAAGCCTGTTTCAGGTGATATTAATAGGTGCCTGCAATAAAAGGGGATTTTTTAAAGCTTTTATATTTATATTTATATTACTTGTAAAAAAAAATCTCCATCTATCTATCTATCAAGTTTGGGAAACAATTCATACGCTCTCCTCACAGATGTGCTACTCACCTGCCTACCACAGTCTCGGTAGAATATTAAAGATAATAAGAAATCATGCAAGAGAGTAACGGGCCTAACTGGGCTTAGCAACTCTTTTGGACACACCCCTGTTGAACACATCTCTCGCTGTACAGACCTAGTCGATTGAATCCTGCCCGATACCAGGTTTGCTTGGTCCTTCTCAGTGAGTGTAGCGCCCTTACTTTACAGATGAGGATGGTGGCTGCTTAAATTGCCCAGCTGGCTGGCAGCCCCTGTTAGGATCCTAAGTCAGGCCTCCTGATAACTTTTACAGAAATCCTTGTGATAAAACTGGCTGAGTTTTCAGTCAGTTCAGGTCACAAGGTAACTTTGTGGATTGGGGTGAAGCATTCAGTCTCCAGTGAGAACCAGTAGCAAACACAGCCTTCTATAAGGAGAATAGTTATCGTCAGAGGATGATACAGCTTATTGTCTGGATCCTAAGATTCTCTGCTGTGAATTACCTATGGGGGCCTGTGAACAGTTCCAAATATCTCTCTGCAGTAGACATTTCAAGCACCTTCCCATCAGCTGTCTCATCATGTTATATGGTCTTCTTATGTTCTAGGCCCTGCATAAGACTGACAGATTTTGGGGTTACACAGCAGTGAGTGGGTTAGGCATAAGGGTCTGGAGCCTGGCAATAGGCCACAACCAACATGCTTGCTAAAGGCAAAGGAAATATGGAATGGGTAGAAGAAAGCAGTTATAAATATCACCTATGACCATGTGATCAGTTACAAAAACCAGGGGTGTGATAGTTATGAGCGAGCCTTCTACCTTATGTCGACATGAATACAGTTGTTAATATACCAACCAATTTTCCCTTCTTCCATTGCTCTATCATCTAACATAACATGTATTAATAGTCGTAAACCTTATATTTCAGTATTTAAGCTACTGGGCAGACACTTGGCATGTTTTTGGGTAAGAGAGACAAATTGTACTATTTCCAACCACAGCATTTCCCATTGGTTAGGTTTTCAGCTATCAAAGAAGTACTGAATGTGAAATGGGAACAAAATTCAAAGGATTCTAATTCAGCTAGTACTCATATAACTTAGAAATAATATTGCCAAAAAAAAAAAGAGTATTGCCTTGGGGTGCCTGGGTGGCTCAGTCGGTTGAGCATCTTGATTTCGTCTCAGGTCATGATCTCAAGGTTCATTAGATTCAGCTCCACACCAGGCTCTGTGTTGACAGCACAGTCTCCTTGGATTTCTCTCACTCCCTCTCTCTCTGCCCCTCCCCTGCTCACTCACAGGAGCATATGCCCCTTCTCGCTCTCTCAAAATAAGTAAATAAATTTTTAAAAAAGAAATAATACTGTCTTTGTCCATGTGACATAATTCTGCATCCTTTGAAAACCAAGTGTACAACAAGGTTCAAGGAAATCGGTGTTTTGCATTGGAGAATAAATAATGAAATGCCACTTGGGGGAACTCGTGCTCTCAGCCTTCTTAGAACTTACAAGCAGAAGAGACTTTTCGTTGATACCAAGAGATGGGTTGTGGTGGGGGGACGTTCTATGCAGAAATGGTTTTCAGTGCCAGGTGACTCATTTTTAAACAACTTCTACATTTGGCAGATGGTGATAATGCCAGCACTTAACGACAGAACTGAGTAAATCAGGACGGCATGTTTCCACACTTCTCAGATGCTTATTTCTAAACATTATGTAAAAACCATGTCTTTGAGTACCTCTCTCCAGTGAGTCACAGAGCCCAAGCAAGGCTGCTGCTTCCGGAGTCCATGTTGCCCTCCTGTTGAAATGCTGTAATGGACCACACTGACTGGAACAGGGGGAAAGGTCCAGATGCTTGCTGCAGATGCTGAAAACATCAGGCCATGGAGTATATTTACCACAAAGATTTTCTGTCTTGATCATTTCTCACACGAATACTGTCATATTAACAAGACCTTCAAGTCTTCATCACATTTTCAGGTATTACAGACAAATTAAATTATAAATCCATAGAACCTATGGGATAGAAGGAGCTTATAGTCATTGAGGCTGGGACAGAAGGTAACTAACTTTTTACCAAACATTTTATGCTCCCTCTTCCATGGGGCAGAGTTAATGCTAAGAAATGGCTTAGCATCCCAGGGAGGCAATGCATTTCCCACACCCTTTCATTTGTGAAAGGCCATGTGCCTAGTATTGGCCAATAGAATGTGAGCAAAAAGTGATGTGTGTCACTTCTGGGCAAGGCAGGTAAGAAGAGGGTGTGCCATTTCTTCTCTTTCCCCTCCCTTCTGGAGGCAGAGACCTCCATGTCTCTAAGAAGTGACAGAGCCATGAGATGAGATAAGCCTGGGTCCCTGAATCACCTCATGGAGGGAAGCCACCAGGAACGCTTTTTATCAGATTGCTATATGAGCAACGAAGACATTTTTACTGTATTAAACCACTGAAATTGGGGGGGGGGGGGGATTTGGTCATTCTAGTAGCTAACCTAACACAGAGGCCAACTTCCATCTCTGTGTTTAATTCTCTTTATAACTCATAGGAAGATGAGTGGGAATACCCAGAAGGAGCGTGTATAACATCAAGATGATGGACATTGGTGTCAGGTAGACTAGGTCCTGAATTCCATTTTTAAGGCTAAACTATGTGCTCTTAGAAAGCTCAATGAACTTTTCAGGGCCTTGGTTTCCTAATCTGTAAAATAGGCATAGTAATAGTACTTAAGTCATAATGTTGCTGAAAGAAATAAAGTTGTTCATTCTTGTAAGACACTAAGCATTCAAAAAATGAAGGCTTTTGCTCTTATTGGCATCATCCTGTGAGTGATCATCCTACTTATGATGGTGGTAATTTTAAAGAGATCAATTTGCAAGTTTTTGTTGTAATCAGTCACTTTCTAGAGGGCCAGAGGAGCTTAGGGACACAAGTGGCTTCCCTAACTAGATACCAGAACCTTAGAAAACTGGTTGGGGTAGTAGAATTGGAACATAAGGTCCTAGCAGATTCAGGCACCAGGAACCCAGAGAATAAACATCAAATTTCTTAACAATGCCCATGGTCCTTTAGTGCAGAGGAGATGGGAGCCGCTGTTTCCAAGATGTACAGGTGAGGTTGTCTGGGGTGTGAGGCCATGCATTGAGGGGCTCTCAGCACAGGGCTGTTCTCTGGCTGGGCCTCAAGAAATGGGATCCTCTACTAAGGCCTCTCAGGAAACCCCAGAGATGTTCTCGGTGACACTGTAAAGAGGAAGCACCAATACTGGGAGGAAGCTTGTGAGGAAAGCAGCAAAGGACAGGGCTAGTCAGAAGTCCACATTCCCTGAAACAATCAATAGTTTCCTGCCTTCAGTTCCTTTATCTGCTCCTTCAGCTCTGCTTTGATCCCTCTCTCTTTGTCCTTTTAGCACAAGTCTAGAGCACAGACTCTCTGCTGACGCCCCTGTCACCCATGGCCTCAGGGCACTCCTCGTTTGGCATCAAGAGTCTGAAGGAAAACTTCCCTTCCCTTGCTTTGCCTAGATGCCAGGGTTGGAAGAGCAAAAGCAGATGTTTGACCCAAAACTGCTACAAAGATGAGAACAGCCTGGTTCCTGTCTTCCCTGTGAGTGATAATGGGAAGAGTGATAATTCAGATCCTGTCTCTGTCTGATTCCAAGATCCCTTGAGCCAAGCTGGCCTTCATGAACCTGGAACCACCCACTGCTTCAGACCCACTTCCTGAAAACAAAGGAGGGAAGAAAAGAAAAAAAGAGAAACATAGCTCCTGTTCAGCACCTTAGGCAAGTGACACTGCTGGCCCAGGCTAACTTCTCTATCTGGCTTTCTTTTTCTCCTGTTTTTGTATAGCTGTTGTAATTTACAAGTTCGTATTTGAATTTGAACAGATTAACCCTGGTGGGGCTGGGAGACAGTGGGGGAAGGGTCTCCAGAATGTGAGGGACAACCAAAAAAATTTCAAAACAATGTATTTTCCAGATTCCTGTCTTTATAAGAAAATGAAGAATTGACCCTCAAAAGAAGGCAGGCAAGAAGGAAGGAAGGAAGGAAGGAAGGAAGGAAAAGAGAAGGAGCTCTTCAGAGTAAATAGTAATTTATCTTGTGCTTACCTTGCATTCTGGTTTTCAGCACCTGCAAGACTGATAACCTTGAAGAAAATGAAGCTATGAAATTAGCAGGTAAGTGACTCTTCCCCGCCAAAACACACACCTGAGGCAGCCCATTCCAGCTCTGGACCATTCTATTAAAAATTTTCCTTTACACTGAGACAAAATCTATGTGCTGGTATTTTCCACCCCTGGTCTTCTCCCCTGTCTTGGATCCACACAGAACAAGTCTAAACTTGCCTTCACATGTGAAAGTCCAGAGTGAAGGCCTGTCCATGCAATGATAGAGGGAAAGAGTGGCCTTTGTGGAGGGTTAGTTCTCCGGGGACAGTTGTCTCCTTTGGAGCAGTAACAGGCAACTTTATCTACGTCTTTATTTGAGAAATACTAAAGGACTCTCAACCCCAAGTCTTCCTTCCAAACTCCAGTATTGGCCTCTTTTATCATTACCTTATTCTTCCTCAGTGTCCCCTTATGTGGATCATAAGCTAGAGGGAACTGGGCTCAAGATAGTTAGGTTTGGAGGTGAAGGCATGAGAGGTGACTCAGTTTGTGTCGGAATGCAGCTAGAGAGCCCCCCAAATACCAGAGATGCTTATATCCAATCAACACAAAGCACAGCTTCTCCGTCATCACGAGGGCACTCAGCTAGGACAGGAACAGGAAGCCAGGAACACCTCCTACTACTCATCATGTTCTGACATTTATTTCTCAGCCCAGCTTTCCCTGTCCCACTCACCTCTGTCTACTGTCTTCTTTTCTAGAATGCGCCTTCCAAAAACTGCTGCAGATGCTAAGGGAGATAAGAGATTTGAGACAAAAGAGAAGATATTTATTTATTCAGGACCTAAATGCCTTAAAGTCTACTCATTGTTAATCCTCCTTAGTAGAACTTATTCTCTGATTTCCTCATTATTTTACTCATATCTTCCCCAAATGACAAATATTATTTACTGATTTGTCACCGCCCATCCTTTCCTTTCTCAGGGTAAAAGCTTTCTGAGTTTCCTCTGATGGGCCACCCTTCTCAGTCCACATGGTTCTTTGAAGACTGACCACACACAACTTACCATCCCAGGGGTGAACTGAAGACGATGGCCTGACCAACCAGAGTCATGGTGATTGGCTTCAGGGTAGAAACATGGTGGGAGTCAGCCCAAGGAGAGTGTGCACTGGGGCTTTTGCTGGAACTAGTAGCAAAAACATGCTGAATTTGCTAAGTTAATTGAACATAAACCTGGAGCAGCTGGTGGTCATTCTGGGGAAAGATGAGCATGAAGAAAACACTGAGGGGAGAAGGAACAAGAAATGAAGAAACACAGGTATTGGCTTGTGGCTGCTTGAGTTGCATATCTCTCTGGCATCCAAAAGAATTCTGAGGAATACTTGACCCCAGCAAGTCTCAAATTTTTGGGTCTCAAGACCCCTTTGCACTTCTGAAATTTATTAATGACCCCAAAGAGCTTATACTTATGTGAATTGTTTGTATTGATATTTATCAGCCTGGGAATGAAAATTGGAAAATTTTAAAAATTGCTACTTCATAAAACTAATAACAAACCCATGACATGTTAATAGAAATAATGTTTTATGAAAAATAACTATGTTTTTCAAAACAATATCTTTAGTGAGGAGTATGGCTCTGTTTTACATTTTTTTCGATTCCCTTACCATGTCTGGCTTATTAGGATATACCTGAATTCTCATACATGCTTCTACATTAATGTATTGCCATATGTTGTTTTGGTTAAATTGCCTAAAGAAGACCCAGCTCACAGAGATATGTATCATTGGAAAAGAGAGGGATATTTTAATAAACTTTTCAGGGAGTTGTGAATACTCTTTTTTGATATCACTCCAAAACTTGACAAGGGGTACTTTCTCAAAGATTAGTTAACAATGTGGAATCTGAAACTACAAAATGAACTTTTCTTATTTTTTTTTTTAAGTAGGCTCTATGTCCAGCATGGAACCCAACGTGGGGCTTGAGCTCACAACCCTGAGACCAAGACCTGAGCTGAGATCAAGGTTCTGACACTTAACCCACTGAGCCACCCAAGTGGCCTGGACTTCTCATATTCTGTACACTCATGAGAGAATGGGAGTGACAGAAGGAAAAATAATATCTTAGAATAAGAGGAGAATAGTTTTCATTTTGTGGCCCTTCTGAAGGAGTTTCAGGGACCTCCAGGAGTCCCTGGACCATACTTTGAGAACTGCTGCTCCAGCCTAATCCTTACCAACTCTGACTCTGTATGCATTTTTCTAACATAAACTTCTAAAGAAACAGGACTGATTTGGCTCATTCAGCCACCATTCAGTAAGATCCCTGGTAGTTACTCAACAAATACTACTGGGCTCCAAGCATCATGCTAAGAACTGAGAATACAGAGGTGAGCAAAACAGAACTGGAGCCTACTCGCACGTTGCTGACAGCCTGGTGTGGCACGCAGACATTAATCAAACAATAGAGGTTTACTATAACCATATTGTAAAGTTGGTTACCACAGCGTAACCATATTGCTAGGTGACAATACTGGCATCAGTGTCATGAAGGAAGCTACAAAGAGCATCAAGTCAGAGAGTTGCAAGGGATTGGTTCCTTAGTGAAGTGACTTTCAGGAGAGAAAAGGACAAGTAGTCACTTGCTGACAGGGGTTGGGGGTGATGGTGTAGGAATGTGGCTTGCTTCAGAGAAGAAATAGTATGTGAAGTGTCTTAGGGAGGGAGAAGCTTCAGGAAGCCAGCATGACTGGAAAGGGAAGGTAGAGAAGAGCACATTGAGAGAAGAGTCTGGAGAGGTAGA
The DNA here is from genome assembly GCF_027475565.1 of Acinonyx jubatus. Lineage (NCBI taxonomy): Eukaryota > Metazoa > Chordata > Mammalia > Carnivora > Felidae > Acinonyx > Acinonyx jubatus. The sequence continues at coordinate 119,787,724 of NC_069383.1, forward strand.
CAGACGCCATCTGTGAGAGCACTTGCAAAACACCATCTTCTCGGGCCACTGGCCGACCTATAAAGGACTGCCTTTCAGTCAGGCGCTTGTCACTGGTCCAGTCACCAGGAACTACAGATGCAGGGTGGTAACCCATGCCTAAGGGACCACTCAAAGGGGACTGTCCAAGTGGGGTCACAGTCTCCTCCAAAAACGGATTCCATGTCTCATTGCTTCACAGTTGCCTGATGCACACCCTTCCTCCAATTTGGAAGCCTTGAAGATCTTCTATATTTGCTGGTTCATCCATGTTTGATGTTCAGTAGGGACACTATCATAGGTAGGGCTGTCAATGGGGTAGATTCTGAGATAGAGATTAGCAGCAAGATGTTAATCAGGTAGTGCTCTTGGAAAGGAAACCACAGAAGTAGGAGTGGACAGAGGGAGAACTGACAGGCAAGGCAGACTCAACAAAGGTCTCAGCCAATCTCATGGGCTCTGAAGTCCTTCTGAATTGTCTCGAGTTACAGCAACTCCCAAGGGAGGCATGACCTAGGAAGTAGGCATGACAAGGCAAGGCTGTTTTCCTTAGTTAATGCGATCCCCAGTGTGGGCTGACAACAGAAGGCTGTCTTTGAGCATCATTGCCAGCTCCTGAGGGAGTAATCCTTCTTCCCTGAAGGAAGATCGGTGCATCAGAGCCTGCCACAATCATGAATCCACTCAACAAGAATCATGATGGTGTTTATAAGGACAGCGGTGGCCAAGAGGTCAGAGGGACTGAGTTCTAGGGCTGGCTTTCCATAAATCAATCTCACATAAAAACTTGTAGCTGATGGACTGGATCCACTCTGTTTTGTATCCCCACTTTATCTCACGTCTTTTCTCTCTCACCAACCCGCTCCATCCATACAGGCCTTCATTCTAGTCTCTCAATGCTCCAAGCTCAGGGCTACTTTGGGGCTTTTGCACTGTTGATAGGAATTATCTTATTTGCACATTACACTAGAATACATGCCCCAGGAGTGTAGGGACGTTGTTCTTTGTGACCTCAGAACCTGGAACACAGTAGGCATCAAAGTATTTGCTGAGAAGACCAACAAGGGGCACAAAGCAAAGTGGGCATATTGGGCTGCTAGAGTTGCCATAACCAAGTATCACAGAGCAGTGGCTTCAACAACAGATGTGTATCCTCTCACAGTTCTGCAGGCTAGAAGTCTGAAACCAGTGTCAGGAGGGTGAATTTCTTCTGAGGACTGTTTCCTTGGTTTGCAAATGGCTGTCTTCTTCCTCTGCCTTCACATGGTTCTCTGTACAGATGCATGTCCAAATTTCCTCATCTTAGAAGGACACCAGTTATGCTAGATAAGGGTCCACTCAATTGATCTCATTTTACCTTAATTACCTCCTTAAAGACCCCATTTCCAAACACAGTCACATGCTGAGGTGCTGGGGGATTAGGATTTCAATATACAAATTTGGGAGGAGGGGAGTATGTCACAGTGCAGTCCATAACAGTGGGGGACACAAAAAGGCTATGTTATGGATTTTCTCTCTTAGAAGCATAGCTATATTCCAAACAAGAGGTGACAAAACACTAGCCAGCATTTTTTGAGTCCTTACGACATACCAGGTACCGTACAGGTACTTTACAGTCATTCTCTTATTTCCCCTCACAAACACCTGTTGAAGTGGGTAATATTACATCCAGTTTACTGACAAGAAGACAGGGGCTCAGAGATCTTAAGTACTTGCTCAAGGTCACAGAGTGGGCCAGGGGAGAAGCTGAAACTTGAATGTAGATCTCCTGACCCTAAGCCTACACAATTTACCATTTCTAGAGAATACCTGTTGTTTATCCTCACAGCCTCCTAACCGCAAGATTTAAATTGCTAACATCCTGCATCAACAGAGCTATAATCAGCTTAATTACATGGTATTTTGTGATGTTCTCTCTAAGTCACCTGTAGCCCTCTCCAAGGAGAAGGGAATCATCCAGGAAAAAAAACAGAAGCCCAGATATTGCCCACAGTCAGGGTAGAGGAGCATCAACAAACATCTTCTTTGCTCCCAGCATTGTCAAGGCTAATGCTTTGGTTCTCTCCCTGAAACTTAAACCAAAATCAGAACTTACTTCATTCTCTGTTTCATTAGCTTGGTATAGGCCCAAGATAAGGTTAAAAATCAAAGAGTCTGAGAAAACTGCAACCAATTACCCTGAAAAATATGCTAAGCCTGAACAGATTTATTCAACGTTGCTTAGTGGGTGGCTTCACAGCACGGAGGCCAAGATTTATCATCTGCTTGGCTTTGCCTTTGATTATTCATTGACTGGGATGGCTTTCTTACCATAAGCTGATATAGTCTCCCGTCTCAGAAAAAGGGGGGGAAATACATAACACCACACTGGCTGATTCATTTCAAACAGAATGTTTTTTAAGAGAGACAGACCTGTGGTACTAATGAATATTCCCTGTTTTTCCTTTTGAATTCACAGCAGGAGATAAATGAAAATTTTAGCAATGGGTGGAGGGGTGCTGGTAGAATGTTCTACTGATTCCATTGGGTGTATATCCAAACAAACATTATAACTGCATGTCATAAGCCACGCACTGTGCTAGATATTGTCCCAAATGATCTCCTTTTGCTTCTGCATAAAACCTCACAGGTAGCTGTTGTCATCCTTATTGTATAGATGAGGAAACTGAGTCTTTAGAACTGCATTGTCCAGGTGTGCCTCGGTGGCTCAGTAGGTTAAGCGTCCAACTTCGGCTCAGGTCATGATCTCGCAGTTCACAGGTTTGAGCCCCCCTGTCCGGTTCAGTGCTGATAGCTCAGAGCCTGGATCTGGCTTTGGATTCTGTATGTGTGTGTCTCTCTCTCTCTGCCCTTCCCCTGCTTGTGCTCTGTCTCTCTCTCTCTCTCAAAAATAAATAAATATTAAAAAAAAAAAAAAAGAACTGCATTGTCCAATATGGTAGTCACTAGCCACGGATGGTTATTGAAGTTTTTAAAAGTCAGTTCTTTATTTACAACAGCCACATTTTAAGTGCTCAACAGCCATATGTGGCTAGTGGCTACCACATGGCGTGGCACAGATATAGAACATTTTCATCATCACAGAAAGTTTTACTGGACACGCTCCTCTAGGATCTACAGGCAAAGAGACTTGATATTTGCTTAAGCAAAGACAAGATTCCAATCTAGTCCTCTCTGCTCCAAGTCCAGGTTCTTCTTACTATTGCAACACACCCGTGCCATCTGTGATCTTCCTTCGCGGTAGGGGAACGATCAGCGACCCAGGGGCAGCAACACTGACCCCAATTTCTTTGGTAATCTCATGAACTAAAAACTTTTTTCTGCACTAAAGGGTGTGTTGGGAAATGCTAAGAAATGGCCAGCAGGTGGTGTGTGTGTCCCATGTCTCATAACGTGCACCATCTCAAGGCCCTGCTAAAAAAGGTGTTTGCAAAAGCCAAAAACTTGTTTGTTTGGATAAAGGACTTGAATAGATATTTCACCAAAGACAGATATATAAATTGCCAATAAGCTTATGAAAAAATATTCAATGTCATTAATCTTTGGGGAAATGCAAATCAAAACCACAATGAGATACCACTTCATAGTCATTAGAATGGCTATAGAAAAAAGGAAGATGGAAGGGAGGAGAGGAGAGTGGAGAGGAGAGGAGAGGAGGGGAGGAGAGGGAGGGGAGGGGAGGGGAGGGGAGGAGGAGAGGAAAGGAAAGGAAAGGAGGAAGGAAAAAAAGAAAAAGAGAAAGGAAGGGAAGGAAATATTTCTGCTTGTTAGCAGAAAGTAACAAGTGTTGGTGAGGAAGTGAAGAAATTGGAATCCTTGCACATTGTTCAAGGAAATGTAAAATAACACAGTCGCTGTGGAAAACAGTGTGGCAGTTCCTCAAGAAATTAAACAGAAATTGCCGTAAGATACAGCAATCCCAGGTGTAGGGATGTATCCAAAGGAATTGAAAGCAGGGAGTTGGAGAGCTAACTGCACACCAATGTCCATAGCCATATTACTCACAATAGCCAAAAGGTGGAAACAGCCCAAATGTCAATCGATGGATGAACAGATAAACAAAATGTGATACATCCATACAGTGAAATATTTTTTGGCCTTTAAAAGGGATCGAAGCCTGATACATGCTATATGTGGATAAATCTTGAAAACATGCTAAGTGAAATAAACCCGGAAAAATAGGATTAATATTACATGACTGGACTTACAGGAGGTACCCAGAGCAGTCAAATTCATAGACAGAAAACAGAATGTCAGTTATCAGGTACTATAGGGAAAGGATAGAGAAGAGTTAATGTTTAATGGGTACAACAGTTTCAATTTGGGAAGATGAAAACGTCTTGTAGACGAATAGTAGTGTTGGTTATGCAACCGTGTGAATGGACTTAATGTCACTGAGTTGTATACCTAGAAATGGTTAAAATAGTAAATTTTATGTTATGTGTATCTTCCACAATACAATTTTGTAAAAATTACAAGTTGGGGGTGCCTGGGTGACTGTCAGAAAAATGGCCGACTTCAGCTCAGTTATGGTCTCACAGTTCGTGGTTTTGAGCCCCACGTCGGGCTCGGTGCTGACAGCTGAGAGCCTGGAGCCTGCTGTGGATTCTGTGTCTCCTTCTCTCTCTGACCCTCCCCCTCTCACGCTCTCTGTCCATCTCTGAAAAATAAACATTTAAAAAATAATTATAAAAAATAAAACAAGGATAGGGCACCTGCGTGGCTCAGTTGGTTAAGTGTCTGACTCTTGGTTTCAGCTCAGGTCATGATCTCACGGGTTCCTGAGATGTGGTCTCCATCCTCTCAGTGGGAAGCCTGCTTGGGATTCTCTCTCTGCCCCTCCCCACTCTCTCAAAATAGGTAAATAAACTTAAAAAAATAATAAAATAAATAATAAATAGGATAAATAAGTAGTAAATAGGATAAAAATCTTTCTTTTTGCAGTTTTCTAGTTGGGGTTTGGTTGCTAGGTAGGGAGAATCCTACACGGTACAGAAAAAAAGGGAAGGGCCACAACCTCAGTGCCATGCCTGGCTCTTCCCACATTATGCACAAAGAAAGATGATCCAGACATTAGTCTAGCATCCTTACATCATGTCTTTGATGGCCAAGTGCAACTTCACTTGCAAAGATACCTTCTTTTCCCAAGATGTGGGCCTTCCAGGAGCTCAGAAAATATGTGGGACAACAGATGTCCATTGCCCATCTCCAGAAATGCTGCTGTGAAGTGAGACATGGCCTTTAAGAATTATTCTGTCTACCCCCTCCCATGATTAATAGGCATGAGAGTTAACTGCTCCCCACTCAGGCCTACCTGTTTGTGATATTTTCCTCTCCATTCCCTTCGCCAAGATCCAGTCCAAAATTCATGTGTTCCGGGGTGTTGCCACAAAGCTGGTGATGCAGCTCCTGTGAGGTGTAGTGTAGGACATGGAGCGAATGGGTGGCCAGAGAGGTTCCACCTAGGGTCCCACTTTCTATCACAAAAAACAGAGGGCTGTCTCTCAGAAAGTTGCTCTTGTCCATCCTCCTTGTCTGAGTTCTTGAAAGTTTCCACATAGCAAAGCACCTGCAAAGGATTTTGATCACGGTGGTTCTGGACTTGTAGGAACCAGTGGTTCCCCAGCTCATATCTGTCTCCACAGATCCCAGAGCGAGGCCACAGGAAGTGGGGGAGCTTACTTTCCAGAATCACCATGGTGGCCAGACCTGAGCCCTCCAAAGCTTGTCCCGCTCATGGGCCACCTGTCAGTGTGTGTCATCCTTCATGGTGATGAACAGGTGGAGCATAAGCAGTGTGGCAATGATGGCAAAGGCAAAGTAGTGTATGCCAAACACAAAGGGCAAGCTCACTTCATAGTTGGAAGGCCCATCAATGATGATGAGGAAAAGTTGAAAAGTGCTGAAGAGTGCCATGGGATAGTTGTGGAATTGCCCCCAGGCTTGTTAGGTCCTCTGTCTGGAAAATGACATAGAATGAGGAGGCAAATCCCGGAAAAAACTAAGCCATCAGCTGACAGAAAGGCATTAGGTCTTCAAAAATCATCAGCCAGGGGCACCTGGCTGGCTCAGTCTGTAAAGCATGTGACTCTTGGTCTCCAGGTTATGAGTTTGGCCCCCACACTGAGTTAGAGATTACTTAAAAAAAAAAAATAAAGGGGTGCCTGAGTGGCTCAGTCAGTTGAGTATCCAACTCTTAATTTCGACTCAGGTCATGATCTCACAGTTGGTGGGATTTGAGCCCCCTGTTGGGCTCTGCACTGAAAGCGCAGAGCCTGCTTGGGATTCTCTCTCTGTCTCTCTCTACCCCTCCCCTGTGCACTCTCTCTCTTTCTCTCTAGAAATAAGTAAATGAACATTTAAAAAAAGAAAAATGATATGCTTGAGAAGAAGGTTTGAGTCACTTTCGTTGTTTTTAATTAAATAAATAAATAATAAATAAATAAATAAATAAATAAATAAATAAATAAATAAAATGAGTGCCTGGGTGGCTCAGTCAGTTAAGCATCCAACTTTGGCTCTGATCATGGTCTCACAGTTCATGAGTTCGAGCCCTGTTTCAGGCTTTCTGCTGTCAGCATGGAGCCTGCTTCGGATCTTCTGTCCCCTTCTTTCTCTGCACCTACCCCACTCATGCTCTCTCTCTCTCTCTGTCTGTCAAAAATAAACGAACATTAAAAAAAATAAAAACAAAAACAAAAATCATCTTCTGGATCATAATATTGAAAGCACAGAGGATTCCAGATGGAATGCTCAAGTGAAGTATGTAACACCACACAAGCCCAGCATCAGGGTGACGGACATGGGTGCCGCCACCTCCCCATCCATGTGGGACAGCCGCATCCCCATGTTCACTGGTACTATGTAGGCATCAGTGATGATAAGGACATGGAATGGCCCCCAGAGGACAGTCTGTCTAAAATAGCAATAGGCACCAACCCTGAAGACACTCAGGGTCTCTGGGAGCAGGTTGATGACAACCTTGGTATTGGTCACCAACTCCCCCATGAGCCAGATTTTGTCCTGGTGAGTCACATAGGCCTCCTGGAGAGGTCTCTGTTGGAAAATGGTGTTATCTCAGGAATCTGTGCAGTTGCCAATTCAGAACTTGAGGGGGCAGTAGACATAGCAGATCATATAGAGCAGGTACAAGGCACCCAGAACATAAAACAACCACTGACCATATTTCTTCCACTTGAAGCTCGCTAGTTGCTTCACTGGGGTCCGTTCTAGGATCTGGTGAGTCACCTGCTTCTTGGGGGAGACCATGAGCTCTAGAAAGGATGTGTCCTCTCCCCAGGAGTTGGTTTCTGTGAGATCATAGAGAGCGGAGGTCAGCGGCTCATATGTTCACTGGATACGCTTCTACTTCTACATCAGGTGCTAGAATATCACAATGTGGCCCTCCACTCTTGCTGGCTTGAAGGTGGTGAGACCCCTGTGAGTGGGCATGAGGTCCAAGGACTACAGGAGGTCCCAGCTCCCATCATAGGACAGGAGCAGGTTATATATCTGGCAGGCAAAGATTTTGTTGGGCTGGAGGATGAGAATGTGCAAGATGATGTTTCCCAGGGAGTCCTGGGCCTGGATGCTGGCTCCGGGCTCGATGAGCAACCTCACAAAAGACAGAGGATGCTCCCCAAAGTAGATGAGGTTTGCAGGAGCCCTGGTGGAAAGCTGTGCCTGTAGCTCTTACAGAGATGCCAGTCCCATGGGCAGGCAAGGCTCACGCCAAGTTCATGTTCTGGTTCACGATGGTTATGTGCAGAGCAGTCCAACCTACAGATGGCTCACACATGGGGAGCTCTGTGACCGTCTCTGGGCAGTCTCTGCCAGCACCATGGCATTGTTGCAGAGGGCCGCTATAGGCAGCACCATCTCCCCCAGGCCTCCTCTTCATCCAAAGTCACAGGTTCATTCCAGTGAAAGTTTCTTCGGGAAACACAGGTGATTTTCCTTGGCTGCCTGAAGCAGTGGAGACTCTTGAACCCTCTTTTGTTGCAGCATACAGGCTTTGTCCAGATGCTGATCCCAGCCCTGCTCCCTGACCAGCCAGGAGGTCAGAAGTCTGGGGTTGGATCCAGAACTGCCTTCTGCCTTTGGCAGAAGGGGCCCCCATGCCCTCTCCTTTCAGGCACTGGCAGGTTACAGAAGTTCGGTACAAGTAACGGGTCTAGGACTCAGCAGCAGCTGAGAAGGAGGCAGGGTCTGGGGTTGGGACTGAGCGTGAGTATATCTTCCACGTGACTTGTGTATGCAGCTTGTAGTTTGTGGCTGTGGGGTGTGTGTGTGTGTTTGTGTGTGTGTACATGTGTGTGTGTGTGACCAATCACTTGTTTTGTTGCAAAACATAGCCAAGAGATACCATTGGCATTGTGCACTCTTTATCTTTCTCTCTCTCCCCTCCCTGCTCTCTTTATGTTCTTCTTATCACTCAGAAACTGCAGTTAAGATGTTTACAAACTGGAAAATACAGCCAGCCACCTTCCAATGTCAGTTCCCTTGGCTTTAAATATATCCGTTTGTGGACAGACCCATCCCTGAAACTGTATTTATCTATCTGTCTGCTTGATATCACACTTGAACACCAAAGAGGCATTTCAAAATGAATGTGACCAAAACAGGATTCTCACTTCCCTGACCCCTCTGCCTCCCAAACATGTTCTTTGCCCATCTTCCCTATTTCTATAAATAACACCATCGTTCACATAGTTATTGAGGCCCAAACCCTAGGCGTTGGTCCTTTAGTGATCCCTTTCTCTCTCTCTCTCTCTCTCTCTCTCCCCCTCTTTCTCACACACACACACACACACACACACACACACACACGTGCATGAGCACATGCACACTACATCACTCCATCTGCAAAGCCTAGTGGTTCTACTTCAGAAAGGAATCTCAAACCTACTTACTTCTCCCCATTTCCACAGCACCTCCCTCATCTAAGCTGTCATCTTCTTTGGCCTGGGTAGCTGCAATGGCTTTTAAGTGGTCTCTGTGCTTTGACCTTTGTCCTTCTCTAAAACCAAATCAGAACAAGTCACTCTGTTTAGAATAAAACCGACTCCTACAGTTCTTGTAGGCCTACAAGACCCTACAAGGTCTGGCCCCTGCTTGCTTGTATGATCTCGCCTCCTAGGACTCTCCTGGTTGGTCACTAATCTGTTGTTCCTCATGTGGCTCCTCAAGTACCCTAAGCCCATTCCTACCTCAGGATCTTTGCATGATCTCTGGTCTTGATTCAGGGGTCCTCACCACAGAGAGACCTTCCCTGATGACTCTATCTAAAGTGGCCTTCTTGTTCCAGTCTTTAAACCATCACACTATTTCTATCCTCCAGAACATGCACCCCAGGGGTGCCTGGGTGGCTCAGTCAGTTGGGTGTCCAACTCTTGATCTTGGCTCAGGTCTTGATATCAGGGTTGTGATTTCAAGCCCTGCAGTGGATGTGAAGCTTACTTAAGAGAAGAAGAAGAAGAAGAAGAAGAAGAAGAAGAAGAAGAAGAAGATCATGCACCCCAATTTTAAATGATATAGATGCTGTTTCCTTACTTGTTCCTTGGCTTGGTGTTGGTGTCCCACACTAGACTCTAAGCTCTTCTTCCCCACTGGAATTTGAACTCAAATCAAACCAACTCCAAAGTTCCAGTACATTTCAAAAGAGAAGGAAAAATGCATCCATAAGAGCTCGTCTATATGAAGCATATTATTTTCCTTTAAAATTGCCCTCATGTCTTCCTATCTTCAAAACCCCTTTGGCACTGTTGCTCTGGATTTTTTTTCAGAGCCAAGCTACTCAAACACTTGATCACAACATGGTTCTAAATGGGCTGTGATACAGTTCGTGGGTTTGAGCCCCACATCGGGCTCCACCCTGGCAGCCTGCTTGGGATTCTCTCTCTCTGCCTCTCTCTCTGCCCCTCCCCTGTTTGCTGTGTCTCTCTCTCAAAATAAATAAACTTAAAAATTTTTTAAATGGGCTGTGATACAAGAAGTGGAAAAGAACACATTTTAGAACAGTGTCAATTTAATCCCTTTTTTTATTGAAAAATTTTAAAGTTTATTTATTTTGAGAGAGAAAGAGAGAGCACACGAACTAGTGGGAGAGGGGCAAAGAGAGAGGGAGAGATAATCCCAAGTAGGCTCCTTGCAATCAGCAAAGACATGGGGCTCGCACTCATGAACCATGAGATCACAACCTGAGCTGAAATCAAGAGTCGGATCCTTAACCTATGGAGCCACCCAGACGCCCTTAATCTCTTTCCTCTGAATTGAAGGCATTCATAAAAATATTTCTGACTCTCCATGTACATACCCACTTCACACACGCATACACCTTCCATGGATGTATTTTAAGTCTGGAAGGAGAATCACTAAATTGTTAACAGTGTTCGTTATAAGGAGAGGGGAACTTTCAAAACCCACTATTACTCCTCTAACAGTTGCCTCAGGGAAGAGAGATTCCCAAACCGAGTGAGAGGGAGGAGAAAGGCTAATTTTCAACTGGAACGTACCAGTGTGGGCACTGGTCACAGCCAGCCTTCACTTTTATTGGACTGTGCTCGTGCCACACCATCTTTTCTTTTTTTTTTAATATAATTTATTGGCAAGTTAGCTAACATACAGTGCACACAGTGTGCTCTTGTCTTCGGGGAAAGGGAAACCTTCTTGCACTGTTGGTGGGAATGCAAACTGGTGCAGCCACTCTGGAAAACAATGTGGAGGTTCCTCAAAAAATTAAAAATAGATCTACCCTATGACTAGCAATAGCACTAATTTATCCAAAGGATACATGCCATCTTTTAAATGTTTTCACTGATATCCAGAGGAGGTTTTGCTTTGTTGTACAACACACTTCTATATATAATTTAAATTCAATACTATGCACATGCATTGATTCAATCCTCTTACCTCAAGCTCACATCACATACTTGACAAAATTCAGCTCAGCCCAATATTGAGCATCTACTGGGAGCCCTGTACTAAGTGCTGTGGAGAGGCAAAGATGGATAAAACACAGTCTCTGCCCCAAGCCTCACAGTCCGTGACCAAAAATATCATCACCCAGCTTGATCACTGACCTTGACCTCAAAAATTTAGCCTGACAACCTGTTGGCTCTTTTCAAACAACAAAACCTTTTTCAACAAGCAAAACCCTAGAAAATTCTCAAGGAGGGGAGGAAAAAGAAAATCCTGCCTTGCCTCTGAAAATAAGTCCAAGAGAAGAATACCCAAAGTCTTTGGAGAAAATGTAGCCAATAAAATAAGTCCCTTGGTTCCCAAAAAGGCTTGAACAGGACTATCATTTATCTGGTGTATAAATTCTGGCACCAAAAACATGCATACACACACACACACACACACACACACACACACAACTCAGCCAAACAAACAAAAAAACCCTCATTCCATTTCCTGAAAACTGGAGTTTTTAGTTCTATCACAACTCCTTTTTATTAAAACAAATGTTTCTGGGGGATGCCTGGATGGCTCAGTTGATTAAACGTCTGGCTTCTGCTTTCAGCTCAGGTAGTGAGATCAAGCCCCAAATTGGGGCTTAAGATTCTTTCTCTGTCCCTGTGCCCTTTCCTCCCACTAGAACTCTCTCTCTCTCTCTCTCTCTTTCAAATAAAAAATTAAAAAAAATATTTCTGTAACATTGCCTTTGCTATCCTGAACTGAAATTCTACCCACAAAACATTTCTAAAAATCAGTATATTGCTCTAAATGTCATATAAGGAAGAAATAAAAGATATGATTTAAAGTACAATGTGCATTTGAATGTGAGAGTGCTCAGATGATTCAAGAAGACAGTGACAAGTCAAATGTTTGCACCTACTTTTAATGAATACGTGTGCATTTCAAAAGAGTGAGACAATACTCAACAGAGAGTTGGCCATTTTGCTTTATATGTGCTATTTCCAAATAAGGGCTGAATAGACATACATAAAATTTCCACAAATGAGACAGCTATTAGTAAGGACTGATGCAGTTGTGTGGCTCTAGTGATTCAGGTCCTGAGTGTGGTACTGCCGTTAATGACGTCATTCTCCAAAATGGCGGACAACTCTTAGTAAAGTGATAGAAGGTTGCTTTCACGTATACAGTAGTAGCATTCCTCAGAATGTTTGGTGACTATTAAAACCATACTGGGGCCACCTGGGTGGCTTATCCGGTTGAGCATCCAACTTTGGCCAGGTCATGATCTCAGGGTTTGTGAGTTTGAGTCCTACGTTGGGCTCTGTGCTGAGAGCTCAGAGCCTGGAGCTTACTTTGTTTGTTTGTTTGTTTTTAAATTTTTTAATGTTTATTTATTTTTGACAGAGAGAGAGAGAGAGAGAGAGAGAGACAGAGCATGAGTGGGGGAGGGGCAGAGAGAGGGAGACAGAATCTGAAACAGGCTCCAGGCTCCCACCTGTCAGCACAGGGCCCTATGCAGGGCTCGAACTCACAGGCTGCGACGTCATGACCTGAGCCGAAGTCGGAGGCTCAACCGATTGAGCCACCCAAGCGCCCCGGAGCTTACTTTGGATTCTGTGTCTCCCTCTCTCTCTCTGGCCTTCCCCACTTATACTCTGTCTGTCTCTGTCTCTCAAAAATAAATAAACATTTTAGAAACTTTAAAAAATAAAGCAAATTTTAAAAATACTGGTATTTGTGTTTATATGGAAAAAATAGGGAGGATCTATGTTAACATAATGAAAAATAAGTTCTCACCTGTGTATATGTCCAGCGGAATGTTTCAAAAAGGGACACACTTCCACTCTTTGTGCCACAGGCCTGTCTCGCACTGGCTCCCAAAGCCAGTGGGACATGGGACCCCTCCATCTTCAACCCCACACCCCTACAACCCTTATGTAAACCAAAAGCACCTTCACAAGGAAACATCCCCTGAGGATGGTGCCACCCCTTTGAGAAGGACTTCCTTGAAGTCACAGCTCTTAGGAGAACCTCTGGTCTTTCAGACATTTTGGGGGTTTTACTGCAATGCAGGATGCTATCATCCAGCTGGGAATCCAAGAGGTAGCAGCAGAAGAAATGATGTTAGCTCCAGGAAAGAAAAAACCTGCCCTTTTGAGTGATGGTCTAAACCTCAGGCAGTTGGTGAAACTCCAGCTCCAAAGAGCACACAATACTGGGGAAACACATCGTGACAGGAAGAAACTAGGCCAACAGATGACAGGGACAGGCTCTGCAAGACATGATAGGGCATGTAAGAACAGGAAAGTGAGCTCGCTGTAGCCACAGAGAAACTTGGGGCTGTAGAGCAGGATTCCACCCACAGGACAAGGCTCCCGTTGTTGAAGAATCACATTGTGTAAGGACTTCTCTCGAAATTCAGAGACAGAGTGGTAAGAATAGAGGGTATTCGCTAAGAATGTGAGCTTTAGGGGACACCTGGGTGGCTCAGCCAGTTAAGCGTCTGACTCTTGATTCTGGCTCAGGTCCTGATCTCATGGTTTGTGGGTTCGAGCCCTGCGTTGGGCTCTGCACTGGTGACATGGAGCCTGCTTGGGATTCTCTTTTTCCCTCTTTCTCTGCCCCTCTCCCACTAGCACAGGTGTGCTCTCTGTCTCTCAGAAAAAAATAAATAAATGTGTGTCTTAAGATTAGGCACACTCAAATGCCAGCCCCTCCACTGATAAGTGTGATCTTGGGGCGGTTATATGATCTCCCTTTGATTCAGTTTCCTCATCTATGAAATGGGCACTAATGATAGCCCTATCACATGGGGTTGTTCGGGGGTGAGAGGAGATCATAGGTAAGGTGCTTAGCATGCTGCCTGGGGGGCCTGTGAGCTGCTCAAGAGCGAGATTATCTAGTTCTGTTCCCTTTTATCCCTGGGAGTACTTGGTGCTTAGCAGGCACAGATCAACCCTATTTGCATGAACTGACCGGTAAATCCCTGTAAAAGGTACCATTCTCACTATCAAGAATGATATAGAGAAAAGGAACGAGATACTGGAGCCCAGGTAGGAAGCGGGTACTTGGTTTGTACTGGGACGCAAGATTGCAGGCAGTATCCGTCACAAGAAGAGGAAATCACCCTTGTAACTGAACCAAGGCTCCTGAAACTACTGGTCTCAGTGCCTGGGGGCTGTTGAGATCCTCCGAAAAAGCCATGCAGGCCCACCATGGGGGCGCTGAACAGCCGCTGGGCACCACGGTGCACAGGGAGGAGGCCTCCACCAGACCCAGGGGAGCACTCTGCTGGCCCACAGACCTGTAGCCCCATAACAGGAAGGGCGGACCTGTCTTCTCCCCTCTAGAAACTGGACATAGCAAAACTCACCGGGAGTCATGCACAGCAAGAGGAAAGTAGGCCAGCCCTGGCTCCTTCCCCCTTACCGGCTCCATATCACGTCACTCTTCCCTTTGTGTTCTGAGCTCCAGCCGCACTGGCCATTTCCTTGTTTCTCGAAAATGCTAAGCTTCCCCACCCACATCCCCACCACCCACTCTTTGCCTGGCTGATTTCTGCTCACCCTTCAGGTCTCAGTTCAAACATCACTTCCTCAGACAGGCTGTCCCTAAACCCCCAGAATAGGTGTGGGGCCCTCCCACCTAGTCTCATCCTTATCAGTTTCTAGCCTTTTGTGTCTTCACATCTCATGCAATTGCAATTATTGTTGGTATAGGAATCTGCTCCGTGTTCATCTCTCCCACTAGGGTGGACACTCCTAAGGGCAGATACGACATCGAGTCTGTTAACCCATGTCCTTTGATATGTAACCCAGTTCCTGGTACAGGGTTAGCCTTCAGTAGATGTCAGTTGGAGAAGAAATTGGATGGGAAGGGGGAACGAACTGCAAAACTCAGAGTGGGGTTACTGGGTTTGTCCTAAAAGATAATCAGATCAGAGACTAACTCAACTCTTAAGAAAACCAGGCCACCGACATTCCTGATTGAATATTCATTTTGCAGCAATTTCTCACCCTATTTCAAGACCTAGCTCCCAGTGAAGATTTATGTCATCCTCTCGTCTCAGACGCAAATGGCTGTGGGAGCAAATACTTTGATTTATTTCCCTCTCCTCCCTGCTGTCCAGCAAGATGCCATGAGCAATGTCAGGTGTCCCATCTCTTTGATCTTGCTGGTGAGAGAATGCATTCGCTACAAAGTCCCAGGCAGAAACGAAGGCTGAAAAACAGATTCCTCTCTAGCTAGGTGCATCCTCCACTATCCCACCACCACACAAACAAACCCCCGCCAAGCATTTTAAAATCTGCCAAGTGAGACACCTGGGCACCATTTTCTGGCTCATGGGCAAGAAATCACAGTTTATTTCTAGAGACTTCTTCATTGCTTTTTTTTTTTTCCTCCTGCATCCTCACTTTGGGAAGTTCAGGTCCTTTTAGGTGCTTACAGGGTGCAGGCAGAGAACAGTTGGCCCTAAAAGTCCAGCTCTTGTTAAAGGCACAGAAATGGCAATTTCCCAGCATTTGGCTTCTGATATCTAATTATCGTCTCCAATCACTGAACTCTCCTGTTTAATCCTCCCAACAGCTTTGTGGAACAGGTACTATTATTGTATCCATTTTACAGATGACAAAAACTGAGGCAAGTTGAGGTAACTTCCCAGACCCACATGACCAGCCAGAGGTGACAGTACCTGTCAAACCCAGGTCTCTGGCTCTGCGGCCTGGTCTCTTAAGTGCCACACTTTGTGGCAAGAATAATTGCTACTTATAGAGTACTTGATGGTCAAATTGGTTAATTAATGGAATAGCAGTAGCAACAATACCAATGAGAATAATCATAGCTAAGTGTTCAATGATTGTTACCTGCTATTGTTATTGTTGTTATGTTATGATCCCTGATTTTAAAATATCATCTTAAAGGGAGGGAGAGGCCATCCCTCTGAAGACACTTCTCTACTCTTTGGCGTCTGCCTGGGGTCTGGTCACAGAGGCAGGTGTGTGTGTGTGTGTGTGTGTGTGTGTGTGTGTGTGTGACTGAGCCATCTGACTGTTGAGGTGGCCGTGACCCAATTGTTCAGTTCCCCCTGGGTCAAGGGGGCACCATCACATGGGCCCCAGAAACACCCAAGTGGGATTTGAGATGCACCCATGAAGGTGACAAACCCCAGCTTCTATTACCAGTTCCTAGAACTAGGCTGTTTCCCCACGTAGCGTCCTGTTATGATTCATATGCAGTGAGAGATGAATGACAAGTTCAAGTCTTTCTTTTTTTAAATATGCTGACCTGAAGAGACCTTGGGAAAATGGATGGGGCATTTTTCATAGCAGAAGACTCCTTTAGAAAACCTGGAGTGATTTCAAAGAGAAATAATTTATATACATACATATCTCAAAACCAGTGTATAATGGGAAACATAATCCTTTCTTTCATGATTTTTAAAATATGGCAATTCTCTATTGTAAAGAAGATGGCTATCTAGGCGGAAGCTCAGTCAGGAATGGGAATGCCAGGATCAGCGACTCACGCACAGGGGAGGCAATTCATGAATGCAGGGAGCTCTGGGTGTGGGACCATTCAGACCTGGCTTCAAATCTTGGCTCCACTACTTAATAAGTAGTTATTAATACTAAGTAGCTCTAAAACTTGAGGCAAGTTTTTTGTAATTTCTCTAAACGAAATAAGATAGTAATATCCATATCTACCTGGTAGACATCTCCTGGGAGAGTTAAAAAAAAAAATCCAGTCCTTCAAGTGAACAGAGGAAGTACGATTTAGCAGTGAAGGCCCTTAAGTCTGCAACCAGACCTAAGATAAAATCCAAGTTCAACCACCTCATTGTGACTTTGGATGGGTGGCTCAGGCTTAGCTTCCTTGAGCTTCATCCATGGGAAAGCCACCTCCCTCCAAGAGTTGGAGTGAGAATTATGTGTGATGTAGTGCTTAACTCAGTGCTGGTACTTTAGGAGGGTCTCCAAAAAAGGTAGGGCCACCTATTAGGCATGGGCAGGTCCAGACCCTGCGCTTGTTTATGATCTGGCCAGAGGTTTGAAGTGAACTGCCCAGGCAGGATTGGGCTGCAGTTGAGGTCAGGCTGCGAGATCCAACATGGAAGAGGGCAGGCTTCGAGGTCTAACATGGAAGAAGGAATAGCATGTTGGTGGGCACTTGTCTGCTCTACCCTGCAACCCTCCTAAGACCTGCTTCTCCATTTCTCCACCCCACGAATTGGGTTCTCATGTTTGGGTGCTTAGGATATTTATCAGTGTGTCTATCAGCAAAGGGTGAGGGAAGGGCTGAATTCTAAATTGATGCCAATATTCCTTATGGAGATGAGGTTAAAAAATTTGGTGGCCTGAGAGTCCTAAGACATTTTGCTTTGACCCTAGAAAAATGGAGAGTTGCTTCAAAGACAATTTGGCGTCATTCCTTGTCTAGGTAAATTTAGCCCTGGATATAGTTGCAGATTAGTACACCTGCTCTTTTTTCCTTGTCACAAAGTGGGCACTCTTCCTAGTTTTCACAAAGGGATCTTCAGTTGACGTCAGAAAGGGATTCAGCAATTAGCCAATTGGATCATGGAAATCCTATTTGTACCAGGGCTGATTGATGTTGAACCTCTTCTCCTTTTGCCTTCCCCAAAGGACTTAAAAAAAAAAAATAATTCTCACATTCCACTCTGTAACTGTACTTGATGGATAAACAGGCAGTGTAGTAAAGTAATACTTGGGAGTCTGATGTATATCTAATGTCACATTTCTTATCTGTGAAACAAGACAGGAAAACCTACCTCATAAGTTTAATGTGAAGATTCAGAACAGTTATCCCTTTCACCTCCTCCCACTGACCTCTCCCTTCCTGGAGCCTGGGCCACCAGGCACTGTTAGTTTTCTACTCAGCTGTGATTCCATACTCCTATCTCAGAAACAAGATCCCAATTTGGTTCACTCTCCTTTAAGTGGCCATGTTATTTATTTGGGGGGACAAGAAGAACTGGTCCCTTCAGCAGTCCTAGGGAATGAATCTTGCTTCGTTTAAGCCAGTCCTGGCAATCTTGATCTGCTGTCCAGCAGGTAGTTTAGAAAAGAGTGCAGGATACAGTTCGGCCAATGAAATGGGAAAGTCTGCCCAGGAGCCTCCGGGAAGGTTTTTGTTGTTTTAAAAGAGGGATACAAGGGTGCCTGGGTGGCTCAGTCGGTTGAGCGTCCGACTTCGGCTCAGGTCATGATCTTGCGGTCCGTGGGTTCGAGCCCTGCGTCGGGCTCTGTGCTGACAGCTCAGAGCCTGGAGCCTGTTTCAAACTCTGTGTCTTCCTCTTTCTCTGACCCTCCCCTGTTCATGTTCTCTCTCTGTCTCAAAAATAAGTAAATGTTAAAAAAAATTTTTTTAATAAAAAAATAAAAAAGGGATACGAGACAGGTATGTTTCCCTTTCTATCTCTGAGTGTTGTCATCTGTCTGAATGAAGGCAGCCATCTTCAGACCATGAGGAGAGCCATCCTACAAGGTTCAGGCAAAAAACTGAGAATGGCAGGGCAGAAAACAAAATTCATTTACTTTTTTGATCAGTGAATGAATTAAGCCAGCAACTCCCTGATATTTGGGCTCCTTGCTATATAAAACAATAAATATCTTCATTGTTTTACCCGTTTGTGAACCGTTACTAATGGTCAAAGGTGTCCTCCATGGTGGTTATCAGGACTGTTTGCAATTATTTGCATTCTCTGTCTCTAGGCACATGATACCTTTGACATAAGGTATAAATATTTGGCTTGCTTTGGTCAATGAAACATGAGTGGAAATGCTGTGTGTCACTTCTAGTTGAAGGCTAGTATGTGCCAGTATGATTTTCCACACTCTTTTGACATGCTTGGGCCATCAACGAAATATAGACGAAGCCTCTACCAATCCGAGTTCCCCAGTGACTGCAGTGAACTCCTGCAGCCAACATTACACATGTAGCATGAGCAAGAAAGAGACTTGATTGTGTTAAGCCAATGAAGTTTGGAGGGTGCTTGTTGCTGAAACACAGTCTAGACTTTCCTGACTGCTACAAACTGATACATTCAAATAAAAGAATAGAGACTCTGGCAGGGAAGGTGATAGGAGGTAAAGAGATCCACCAACAGAAGGTTAATCTTTGTGCTGTGAAAAGTCTGATTCGTTTCTAGATAATTCATTCTAAAACCAGACTATTGTACAAAATTCTTATCCCCTGGCCATGTTGCCTTTAAGAATCGGGCTCCATCCCTCAGGAATACTAGACAGAGAAGCCACACTAGGAAGTAAATGAAAGAAAAGGCTAGACCCTGGGTGGAAGCATGGGACCATGACACTGAATGACGCAGGGAGCTTGGGTAATGGAGATAAGAAGAGGAAAGGTTTGGGGAGGTCCTATTGGGCTCCTAGAGTGTTGAGACCCAGGGTTTATTCAAGTGGTTGGACATGGATTGACTAGAGGAGAGAAATTACCCCTAAATTCCTCTGTCCTCGCTTAGAATTAGCCACTCAAACCCAAAGCAAACTCTTCTAGTTACAATGTATGAAGTTTGGCTAAGAGTAAGTCGATCACTAATAAATGATGTATTAGTTTGCTAGGGCTGCTATAACAAAATGTTACAGACTGAGCAGCTTAAATAACACAATTTTTATTTTCTCAGAGTCCTAGAAGAAGTTCAAGATCAATGAAGGCGAGACATTCATGATCAATGTGCCAGCAGGAGTGGTTTCTTCTGAGGCCTCTCTTCTTGGCTTGTGGCCGGCCACCTTCTCTCTGTGGGTGACATGGTCTCCCCTCTGTGTTTACCTGTGTCCAATCTCCTCTTCTTATAAGGACATCAGTCATTTTGGATTACAGCCCACTCATATGACCTCACTTTATCTTAATCAGTTCTTGAATGGTTCTATCTCCAAACACAGTCACGTCCTGAGTTACTAGGGATTGGACTTCACCATATGAATCCAAGGCTGGGAGGAGGGACACAATTCAGTGCATAAGAGACGATAACATCTTTCCTTTTCACAATAAGAGTAATAGTGCAAAGATCATATACGTAAGGTGCCTGGCACTCAGTCATTCCAGTGAAAGGTAATTATTAATACTGTTGGGTTGTTTGACTCTCTACAGGTTCATAAAGTCCCTGAATTCAGGCACTGTGCTCCTGTGCTTCTTTGTGGTCTATGCAGCTAATAGTCTATCATACACTCAAAACATACAGTGCAGTGGTTAAGAGCATGGGCTTTAAAGCCAAATACACTCAAGCTCAAATTCTGACTTAGTCCTTTTGTGGCTGTGTAACTTTAGGCAAGTCACTAAAATTGCCTCTGACTGTGTCCTCCTCAGTATATTATTTTCATATCGCCTATCTGCATTAGTTTCCTAAAGCTGCGGCAACAAATTACTACAAGGTTAGTGGCTTAACCAACAGATTTATTACCTTACAGTCATGGAGGTTAGAAGTCCAGAACTACTCTCATGGGGATAAAATCAAGGAATGTGCAGGGCTGTGTGCCTTCTGGTGGCTCTAAGGGAGTATCTGTATTCTTGCTTACAGAGGCCATCCACATTCCTTGGTTCATGACACCTTTCCTTATTTATTTATTTATTTATTTATTTATTTATTTATTTATTCAGAGAGACAGCATGTGCACATGAGTGGGGCAGGGGCAGAGAGAGAGAGAGAGAGAGAGAAAGAGAGAGAGAATCTTAAGCAGGCTCCACTCTCAGCACAGAGCCTGACACATAGCTTCATCCCACAATCCTGGGATCATGACCTGAGCCGAAATCAATAATCAGATGCTCATTTGGCTGAGCCACCCAGGCATCCCACCTTGCCATCCAGCAATGCATCTCCCCGACCTATACCTCTGTCATTACATCTCTTTCTTTGACCCTGTCTCCCCTGTGTCTGTCTTTCACATATAAGGACCCTCACAACTACAGTGAGATAACCCAGAGTAAACTCCCATGTCAGTGCCAACTGACTAGCAACCTTAATTCCACCTGCAACCTTAAAACCTCTTTGCCATGTAACTTAACATATTCCAGGTTCTAAGGAGGGGATGTGGATATGGCTGGGGCTCTTTGTTTTGCCTACTGTATTACCTCTCAGAATTGTGAAGGCCAAATGAAATCATATATGCAAAGTGTTTAGGACTGTGTTTGGCACAATGAATAATCAATAAACAATGTTCTTTGCTTCTTAAGATTTCATTCCATGCAAAAAAAAAATAATAATTCATTCCATGCAATTATTCATTGAAGGTCAATATAATTTGGGAAAATATGGACTGGTGCAAATGAGTTACTTTAAAATTCAGGCAGAATTTGTTTTGGTGTAGTGATGTCCAGGATCATAGCATCTTTAAGCAAAAAAAAAAAAAAAAAATGCAATAAATCATCAGAGTCAACTCTCTAATTTTACTAAAGAGCCCACTGAGGCCTGAAGGTGCCTATAAGTTGCAGAATAAGGACTAAAAGCTAAATTTTTGGTATGACACAATAGTTTAATGTGTAATCAGGAGGCTATATTTTTTTTTTAATTTAAGTTTATTTTATCTGAGAGAGAGAGAGAAGGAGCAGGGGAGAGGAAGAGAGAGGGCGAGAGAAAATCCCAAGCAGGCTCCACACTGTCAGCACAGAGCCCAATGTGGGTCTTGAACTCATGAACCATGAGATCAAGACCTGAACTGAAACCAAGAGTCGGATACTTAACCAGACACCACAGGAGGCAATATTTTAACAGTTATTTTTACTACCATTCCTCTTCCTAATCCAGGAACACTATAACCTGGATAGTGGTCCAGATCGGTCAGCAAAATCATAATTTCTTGCATTTAAATAGCATTATTCTCCTAGTGAAGTTAAAAAACCTTACACCGCAGCACTTCCTCTAGAAATAAGAGGCCTGGTTAATCATGGATAGTGACCTTATTTTTTTGCCCTGATCAGTGGTATTTCCTTTGCATTCTACTCTCCAACTCATTCCATGATAAACCACTCAGTCCATTGTCTCCAACCTCCTCTTCTGGGTGGCCACATGACCCAGGCTTGGCGAGGCAGAGGCCTCCCTGGGATTTTTACAAGAGCCATTGGAGATCTCTGTCTTTCGGAGCGCCACCTTGGGGCTACCAGCAGCCATCTCATTTACTACATAAAGAAAGAAGCATAATGAAATTGTCTGAAAGCCAAACACCCAAAGACGCGTATTCATAAGGTTCATAAAAATAAACCTTTTTATTTTTTTGCTTAAGCCAGTTTCACCTGAATATCTGCAACTTGTGTTTGAAAGAGTCCTCATTTTTTACATTTTTAATTGAAGTATAGTTGACATATAATGTTATATTAGTTTCAGGTGTACAACTTAGTGATTTGACAATTGCATATACTACAAAATGCTCACCACAAGAAGTGTATTTATCATCTGTCATCATGCAAATTACTGCAGTGTTATTGACTATATTCCCTATGCTGTACTTTTCATACCTGTGACTTATTTATCTTATAACTAGAAGTTTGTATTTCTTAATCTCGTTACCCTATTTTGCCTATCCCCCCCCCACTAACACAACTGTTATCAATGTAAAGCCTTTTTTTAAAATTTAATCTCTAATGGAAAATGACTTATAAATTGGAAAGTTTCAGTTCTTAGTAAGTGACTTATGAAACAATACCAAAAGGATTTAGAGAACCATTCATTTTTAAAAGTTTAAGTGTGGTAATCCTTGGAAAATTAAAGAAATCTATTTTGGGGCATCTGGATAGTTCAGCTGGGTGAGCATCTGATTTCAGCTCAAGTCTTGATCCTATGGTTCATGAGTTCGAGCCCCGCATAGGGCTCACTGCTGACAGTGTGGAGCCCACTTGGGATCCTCTGTCCCCTTCTCTCTCTGCCCCTCCCCCACTCATGCTGTCTCAAAAATAAATAAACATTAAAACAAAGAAAGAAATATGTTAGTTAACTTGGATTTAGATTTTTTAAGGTGGAAAAAAAATAAATAACAGTTACAAGGCACAAAAAGGAAAGACAGAAAGAGAAAGAAAGAAAGAAAGAAAGAAAGAAAGAAAGAAAGAAAGGAATTTTGATGTGACTAAAGTCTCCTAAATTGTATAAGCTAGGAATATGAGTGTACATTCAGTTATTCTAAAAATACTTACTGTGTACTTACTATATGCCAGGTACCACTAAGAGCAGGAAAACAATCAAGGTTCATTTTCCTTCTTTTTACATAAGTAATTTATGTTTATAGTGGCAATTTGGAAAATACAGGCACGAAGAAAGTAAACTAAAATTATGTAAAATTCAATCATCCAGAAGTTATTACCATTATTTTGATGTATACTGACCCAGACTTTCTTCTCCACACAGGTAATAATAACTATTATTTATCGAGTGCCTCATCCATGCTAAGCATTAGGCTCAATGCCTTATGTGGATCACTATTTCCTTGATTCCCACAATAATTCAATGGAGCAGTGACTTTCATTATCCCGACTTTATAGTTTGGTAAACCGAGACACCGCAAAGTTAAGGCACTTGTACAGGATCACACGGCTAGTAAACAGTAGTGTGGAGTTGAATGAAATAGTCTTACTATTTTAATACTAAAAAAATACCATCATACTTCTTCATATCTTGCTTTCTTTGCTCAAAAGCATATCTTAAAGATGTTTCCACGCAATAAATCTACTACTGCATTTTGAAACACTGAACTTCAAATCACTCAACCAAATGCTAATGTGGACTGCAGGCTCATTCTAACTTTCCCACAACTGTGGTGCTCATAGTCCAGGAGAGGCCTGGTGATTTCCATGAGCCTCATTTGCCAACCAGAAACACACAGGACTTCGTAATCTGCCACTCACCTCTCCCTACACTGTGAGATCTATCTTCTAACCACCCTGAACTGCTGGCCTTCTCCTGATAAGGCGTGACCTTTCACATGGCTGCATCTTTAACCAAAGTGCTTCTGTTCTTCTTCTGCCAGCGATTCCCAATCCTTAAATGTCACCCATCCCATTTCCTGATCCCTGGCCTGGTGCTTTATCACCTGGGCCAGCCACTTGGGACACCAACATTATAAATAGACAAGGGCCACACTGCTACTGTGTCTAGCACAGTATACTACCATTATTCTCAGATGTGTCTCTAAAGTGCAAGGCATTTCTTGTTCATCTTGGAAACCCCAAGGCCTACCAGTGTGCTTGGCACTTAGGTCAACAATTATTATAACTGAATTATTAATAATAGCAACCGCAGCAGTGGTGATAGCTGCTTTCTATTGGGCTTTTACTCTGTTCTAGGCACGGTGGCTAGTTGCCTCATGTGTGCTGTTTTAGTTAACACACGCCTATCTAAAGTAGTATTCTTATAGTCTCCTTTTCTGGATAAGGAAACTGAATCTCTCAGAAGGCAATTAACTCATCAAGATTACTATAAATAAAAGAACTAGGATTTGAGTACGGTCCAAGCACAAAGCCCATACCCTTAATTATCATACGCGAAGCCTCCTGCATCACTATGACTTATATCCTTCCATTCTTCGAACAAATATTTACTGAGCACCTGCTATATGCTGGCCCTGGACGTAGAGCAAGATACACACAGTCCCTGCCTTCCAGAAACTGATGATCTAATGAATCAAATGAAATTTGAGTAAGCATCAGAATCACCTGGAGTGCACATTGAAAGTGCAGATTGCCTAGCTTTGGAGATTCTGATTCAAGCTATCTGGGAAAGAGCTCAGGAATCTATATTTACATTAGGTCCCAGGCAGAGCTGACATTCAGCCAGTAGACTGGCATGGCCCCACTGGTTGTTAAAATATTGACATTATTTCCAAACCAGTTGCTAAACATACATGGCTCCTGAGTGTAGGTGACCAACTGTCCTAGGTTTGCCTGGGAATGTTCCAGTTTCAGCAATGAACACCCTGGGGAAAACAGGACGCTTGTTTATCACATCTGAGTGTCTCCTGCCACTCTAGTTAACCCTGGTTTTTCCCAGATCTGCCATGGCTGAGAGACTACAGGGTTAAAGCCTGGCATAGTATGGCTTTCTATGTTCGTAAAGCCTTTCTGTTCGTAAAGGCTGTCAGTTCTGATTAGTGGAGGTCCTTGCCTTTTCTACTGTTACATAGTTTGAATATCACCTCTGGCCCAAGTGATTCTGTTGCAGGCGGCCCACAGACCACTCTTTGAGAAATACTACTCCAGTTGCCTGATGCCAGAGTAGGCATTGAGAAGATTTTTGAAAATGTAATGCTAGAAACCTTTGTATGATGTTTCATATGGGCCAGGAACCATAAGACCTCTACACAAATTAACTCATCCAATCCTCACTAGGATGCTAAGGAGATACTGTTACCATCCCCATTTTATAGATGCAGTAACTGAGGCCCAAACAGGTTCAGCAACGTGCACAAGATCACATAGCTACGGAGGGGCAAAGCCAGGATTGAATACGGCCTGGCTCCAGAGTCTGACCAGCAAGCAAGCCAAGCCAAGTGCTCACACACGGCAGACCTAGGCTCTTTGTTACAGCCAAAGCCCCAGAAGACCCTGTCCCTCTGCAGCACACCTGGAGCCACCATCTTGTTCTGAGCCTCCAGTGTCCAGATTGGAGCTGAGGACACACGGTGCAAAGGCTCCGGGGCCCAAAGGCAGCACTGCGTTCTTCCTTCTGATAATTGCTCCTGGAGAAGCTGTTTTCAGTCCTCCCAGAGGCTCTCCTCACATGGCAGCAAACCCCGGGTATCAACCATATTTAGGAGCGAGGGATTGAAACATATGTCAGAGCCAGAGAGAGGAACCAAGTGACAGCCTTCTTCTGGGAAGGAGTGTGAGTTTTTTACAGGCAGGGCTGCTTTTTCAGTGAACTTCTCCTCTTCATTTTCGAGTCCACCTGTTACCAGACCAGATGGCCCCCGCTAGCCTTTTCTTTTACAGGCTTCAAATAAAACGCAACACCCTCTGAGATTTAACCGAATTCCACCCACTGACGCTAGCTCCCTCTTTACCCAGGTGCTCTTAAAGTCAGAAAATTTGACATGTACACAAGCTGACATTCACGATGGGGTAGAGGAGGTCCAGGTGGGTGCTCAGACTTTCAGGGAGCCCTTCGATAACTGCTTCCTGGGCTCTCACTGTGCACCGAGCACCGTGCTAGGTTTGCGGGTACAGATGAGGGAGGCGGCAACCCCCTCTGCCCCTCCTGGAGTTGGCAGGCCAGTGGCCACCAAAATAGCATCATTCACTTTCGTTGAGAGAGGTGCTCTGAAGACATGAGTGTGACCTGAGGGTGTTGGCCCAAGCGGGGGGATCTATTGGTGATCTGGGGGAGCCTTCACCTAAAAGGTGATGCATAAAAGCTGCTGCAACCAGAAGGAAAAAAAGTGGGCGCTGGCTCAGAATGGGGGAAGGGAAAAGATATTCCGAATACAAGGGTCTGTGTTTGCAAGAAGGCCCAAAACCTGTAACAGACCGTCCGAGTCATGAGGGGACAGGGGCACAGAACCGCTGCGGAGGAAGGCAGACGTGCCGGGACTCGCTGGCTTAGTGAAACATGTGGGCGTTGTCCCGAGGGTACAGCAGCATTCCAAACAGCGGAATGACACGGGGAGAGCTGCATTTTTAAAAGACTTCCTTTTGACCTACAGCTAATCAGCAGCGGAGGCAGAGCCGGGCCCTGAATTCAAGTCTCTCCTCTCCCTGTGCGGTATTCTTTCTCACCAGCCCAGATGGGTTTGTGTTCGAGGAACCTTGTTCCATTTATGTCCAAACACATTACGAACCTCTGCATCTTCTGCATCGTCAGAGAGAAGGAGAGCTCAAAATGCAGGCGCACACAGATGGCCTGAGCTACATCCCGGCTCTCTTACTTCGAGCTGTGTGGTCTTGAGCAAGTTAATGACCACTTTGGGCCTCAGTTTCTCATCTGGAAAATGAAAATAAAAATCCAGTTCAAATCACTGTTATGTAAATTGAAAATGGTAATGCATATAATGTGTTTGACCTAAAATCCATACTCAGTGAATAGGAACTCTTCTAATTGGAACTCCTGGGCTCCTGGGTGGTTCAGTTGGTTAAGCATCTGACTCTTGATTTCAGATCAGGTCATGAGCTCACAGTTCGTGAGTTTGAGCCCCCCACATTGGGCTTTGCGCTAACAGTAATGGATCCTGCTGGGATTCTCTCTCCTCTGTCTCTGCTCCTCCCCCACTCGCACACGCACTTTCTCTCTCTCTCTCTGTCTCTCTTTCCCTCCCTCTCAAAATAAATAAACAAACTAATTTTAAAAAACTGGAACTCCCTTCTCTGAAGGGAGCCAACAATTTTTCCTGAAGTTTTCTACACATGTTTTCTTAAGGTCTTCCAAGATGAAAGTCACCACTGCGTTTTGTTTTCCCAGCAAGCCTTCTTTAGTCCGGGAAGGCTCATTCCTGCTCTGGTTGCAAGGAATAATCCAGGCCTGGCCAATCATAGTGCTTCATCCCCATTATGGACTGGGTTATTGATTCAAAGAGGATCAGTGATAATCATGGCCTGGCCAGGGTCCATATACAGATGCCGCGAGCACAAAGTTCCGTCTTTCTCACAGTTGAGGCTTCTGGCAACCATGTTAACCAGAGGCCAACACACAGAGAGAAATTAGAAAAGCGGATCCGAGAGTCAGATGAACAGAGAGGGAGTTTGGGCAGCACTGAGTTGCTGGGTCTAGCCCCTGAGGTCATGGTTGTCACAGCTGTGTGTGTGCATGGTTTTTTTTTTTTTATTTTATTTTTATCAGTTCTGTGAACTACCTCAACCACCTTGCAAGTTTCTCAAGTCACCGAATCCCCATCTTGCTTTAAACCAAATTGAGAGGAGCTTTGACACTTTCAACCAAAAGAGTTCTGACAAACTGTCTATCAGTCAGGGTCACAGGCAATTCTGAATCATCGACTTAAAGCCCCAATGTTCAAAGAGACCTCAAAAGGTCATCCAGGACAGAGGCTTCAAAACAACAACAACAACAACAACACACAACTCTGGTTTTCAGCAGCAAAATCTTCTTGTCAATCTTTAGGAACCCCAAAATATAAAACAAATAAAAGAGGAAGTGCTTTGTAGCTGCGAGAGGGTACCCTTAGCCCTGTCTATCATCTCCTGATTCTGTCCACCTCGCCTGTATCCATCTGAAAGCTAATCAGCTGGCCCAACTTGCGACATCAGGGATCACCTTGACCGCATCTTTGACACCTGGTACTCAAGCAGCCTCAACTGAACACGTCCACAGCAGGCAGCTGAGGAAGCCTCAAGGCAATCCATTTCCTTTTGCAGACTTCTCTGATAGCAACATGGTTCCTCATCTGCCTCCTGGTGATACTCACCCATGGCCCTGAGTCCTCTGGGGTGAAACAGGGCTAATTAAACACACCTATCCTATGGCAGTTCTTCCTGAAGACAATTTTTATGTCCCACTTAGTTCCTGGCTTATGCATCCTTGGTTCCTTCTGACTATTCCTCGTGGGACCTCATGTCCAGCTGGTGAGATGCCTAAAATAGGCAGACTGCTGTACAAGGTGTGATTTAAGGAGGGACAGAGAGACAGAAGGTTTAGAGAAAGTGTTTATTGAAACACAGACACACACACACACACACACACACACACACTCAAATTTATGGCACCCCCATTACTTCTCCTGTGTGGCATTCTCCCTGTGTTGGGCACTGTGCACAGGGCTGTGCACACCTCCTCTTTCTCCTTCAACCCTCACAACACATCCATGAATTTAGGGATTATTTTAATGTTAAAAGACAAGGCCTAGAGGAATTAAAGTACCTGGCTCAAGTTCAAGAGCTAATATTTGGTAGGACTGGGATTTGAATTCAGGTCTCACCTGACTCCAAAGCTGGGGGTTTTAGAAGTATTTTTCTTTTTTTTTTTTTTTTTAATTTTTTTTAAGTTGATTTATTTTTGACAGAGACAGAGTGCGAGCATGAGCTGGGGAGATGCAGAGAGAGAGGGAGACACAGAATCCGAAGTAGGCTCCAAGCTCCAAGCTGTCAGCACAGAGCCTGATGCGGGGCTCGAACTCACAAACTGCAAGATCATGACCTGGGCCGAAGTCAGATGCTTAACCGACTTAGCCACCCAGGCGCCCCAGGAGTATTTCTATTAGAAGACATGTCTCTCTATGCTATTGACCATCCAGTCCTAAAAGATGATAAAATGGAGCACTGAAAGGATAGCATAGTGCAGATAAATTTTGCAGGCTTTATATCACTGTGGCTGGGACACAAGGCAGACACCTCCTTTGCAGGTAAACCTTGGAGAAAATTCTCTTTTTTAATTTATGGGGTTTTTTTATGTGTATTTTTGAGAGAGAGAGAGACAGAGACAGAGTACCAGCAGAGGAAGGGCACAGAGAGAGGGAGACACAGAATCTGAAGGAGGCTCCAGGCTCTGAGCTGTCAGCACAGAGCCTGACGCGGGCCTCGAACCCACAAACCATGAGATCATGACCTGAACCGAAGTCGGACACTTAAACGACTGAGCCAACCAGGTGCACCTAAATTATGTTTTTAACTGAAGTGTAACTGACATACAATAGCCTATTCGTTTTGGGTGTGCATCATAATGATTTGATATTTTTATTCATAATGAAATGATCTCCATGGTAAGTCTAGTTACCACCTATCACCATACAAAGTTATTTCTAAATTATTGACTATATTCCCCATGCTGCACATTACATCCCGTGACTTATTTATTTTTATAACTAGAAGTTTGTATCTCCTAATCCCCTTCACCTATTTTAACACTCTCCCAAACCCCCTCTCTGGTAACCAACAGTTTGTTTTCTGTATCTATGAGTCTGTTTCTGTTTGTTTGGGCATTCATTTTGTCGTTTAGATTCCACACATGAATGAAATCATATAGTATTTGTCTTTTGGAGACACTTGTATTTAAACATAAGATAGTCATTGCATGTTAGAGATGATTTAATCTGTTATTTGAGCAAGTCATCAAAGAAGGTGTGGGGTTTTGGGGTTGGAATGACAAGGCGTGACTGTCTACGTGACCAAACTGATCCCAGTTAACCCAGCTTCCCTTTTTTCTTGCCCATAGAGAATCTTTAAGGTCTTTCCTACCACGAACCCCACTTTAGTACCACCATGCTCAAGGAAGAGAATCTGGGG
Organism: Acinonyx jubatus; assembly: GCF_027475565.1. Classification (NCBI taxonomy): domain Eukaryota; kingdom Metazoa; phylum Chordata; class Mammalia; order Carnivora; family Felidae; genus Acinonyx; species Acinonyx jubatus. The sequence continues at coordinate 119,817,844 of NC_069383.1, forward strand.
AGCAGAGAACTGGCTTTCTCCACCTAGGAGCCCCTGGTTTCACCAGTAAGGAACTCGGTCTCTGCTTCCTGCTTCCTGGCTTCAGGGTCGCATCAGCCTTCCCTGGTTGTGTCTGGTGCTCTTTTAAAACACATCTTGGGGCACCTGACTGGCTCAGTTGGTAGAGCACACGACTCTTGATCTTGGGGTCGTGAATTCAAGTCCCACACTGGGTGTAGAGATTACTTAAGGAAGCTTAAAAAAATTGAAACTCAAATTTAAAAACAAAAAACCCCCCCAAAATAAAAAAAAATTGAAGTGCCAGGTGTGAACCCTAAGAGTAATCGTAGCAATACTACTCTTAATGACTTTCCTTGAGCAATTGCTGGGCATAGGCACACACATCTTCTCCTTGAACACTCACAATGTGCTTACCAAGCAGATACTGCTATGATCCCCTTTTGACAGACATGGACATTGAGGTCTGGGGAAGGGTAGGTAATACACTGAGGTTTCTTGCCCCAGGTTGTCCATTTGTTAATGGCATGGCTGATATTCGAATTCTGATTTTGATCTAAAGACAGCTATCTCTCTATAGTACGTGGGGAAGAAAAGGTTTCAAAACAGTATAGAACTTTATTCAGCAATGAAAGGAACAAAGCATTTTACATGCCACAGCAGGGATGAATGTCACGATAATTATGCTGGGTAAAGGAAGCTAGATGAAAATGTACACACTTTATGATTAAATTGACTTGATACATTCAATTGATAGAATTCTAGAAAACGCAGACTGATAGAGAGTAACAGAAAGCAAATCAGCAGTCGCCAGTGGCTGGAAGGGACAGGAGGGAGACATTGTCAAGACATAAGTAACCTTGGAGAGTGATGGGATCCATTCTCTTGACTCTCTGGATTGTGGTGATGGTTTTCCAGCTATATAGAAATGTCAAAACTATGGGGCGCCTGGCTGGCTCAGTTGGTGGAGCACACGACTCTTGATATCAGGTAGTGAGCTCAAGTCCCACATTGGATGTAGAGATAACTTTAAAATAAAAGCTTAAAAAAACAGAAAGAAATGTCAAATCCATCAACGTGTACAGTTTAAATGCATGTAGTTTATTGTATGGCAATTATATCTTGATAACGCTTTAAAAACTCAATTAGGCATGATACTGGTTTGACTTTTTAAAAAATGTTTTAACATTTATTCATTTTTGGGAGACAGAGAGAGAAAGCATGAGTGGGGAAGGGGCAGAGGGAGGGAGACACAGAATCCGAAGAAGGCTCCAGGCTCTGAGCTGTCAGCACAGGGCCCGATGTGGGGCTTGAACTCACAAATTGTGAGATCATGACCTGAGCCCAAGTCAGACGCTCACCCGACTGAACCACCCAGGCGCCCCAGATTCTGGTTTGATTTTTAAGGGGAAAATGAAAACATATACAATGCATATGTATATAGATATGTTAATATATGACTTCACATGACTCACAAGGCCCTGTGTCATCTGGTCCCTGACCCTCTCCCCAGCATCATTTCTTACCACCCACCTTCCTGCCCTCCATCTCCCAAGCATTCTCTCACCTCCTGGCTTTCTCACTTGTTTTTATGCCCTCTGCCTGGGACACTGTCTCAACTCCTTGCCTTTCCTTGGTTAACTCCTCTTGACTTTTTAGGCCTCAGCTAAGATGTCCTCACCTCCCTCAGACCAAATCACTTCCTTTTTGTACCTGGTGTTATAATGGTTTAAGCCTTTTCTCTGAAGTTACCTTGCAAGTTCTGTGAAGGCAAGAGACTGTCTTTGGTTTGTGGAGGTATTCTTAATAAGTAGCACCAAGCCTGGCACACAGTAGGTATTTGCCAGATATGTGCTTGAATGAATGACCAAAACAGTACTTTAAAACCCTAGTGAATAAGAACCATTTCTATATACTAACCTAACAGTTTGTCAAAGCACATGTGATTGATATTCTCCAATCCGCAGGCCAGCATAATGTTAGCAGTGATTATCAAAATAACATGCTCACAGAGCAGTTAAGAATATAACATTAAGAGTCATTCAGGCCTAGTTCTACCAGTTGCCAGCTAAGTAACCTTGGGCAAGTTAGTTTATCTCTCTGAACCTCTGTTTATTTCCACACGTAACAGGGATAGAGATATTCTGCCATTGTTATGAAGTTTCAAGCAGATAATGCATGGGAACCACTTAGTGTGAAACCTGCACACAGTCGGTGCTCAGTTACTATTGCACCAGCATTGCTGCTCAGACCAGCTGAATACCATCTGTCAACAAATGCCTCACACTCATTCTGACTCTCTTCTTTTACGGAGCATTTCTTGTATGCTACCTCAGCTGCCCCTACGGGAACCTTGCAGGGAGGTGACACAGTTGTTATTACCCATTTTATTATTTTTTTAAAACGTTTATTCACTTTTGAGAGACAGAGAGTGCGAGCAGGGGCGGGGGGGGGGGGGGGAGAGAGAGGGAGACACAGAATCCAAGGCAGGCTCCAGGCTCTGAGCTGTCAGCACAGAGCCCGACACAGGGCTCGAACTCATGGACCGGAAGATCATGACCTGAGCCGAAGTCAGACGCTTAACTGACTAAGCTATCCAGGCACCCCATTTCCAATCCATTTGAAAGGGAAGCTAAGGGACGCCTGTGTGGCTCAGTCACTTGAGCATCCAACTCTTTAGGCTCAGGTCATGATCCCAGGGTCTTGGGACTGTGCCCTGTGTCGGGCTGGAGATTCTCTCTCTCTCTCTCTCTCCTTCCCCTCTCCCCTTCTCATGCTCTCTTTCTCTCTCTCTCAAAAAAAAAAAAAAAATTAAAAGCAAAATAATGGGAAGCTGAGGCCCAGAATCGCTAAATAGCTTTACCAAAATTACAGATAAGGCAAACAGAGGCACCAAGGGCCAATCCTGTAACAGTTTAGCATCCTACAGAGGCTAGATGCCGGGGTCTTGTCTGCTCCTTGGACATAAAAGTGACTGAAGGCCCCTATCTACCTCCCTCCTGAGGCAAGCTCAAGTTTGTCTGGAAGTTCCTGGGACTCTGTGTTCTCTCAGCCACCAGGCTGAATCCTGTTCCTACCATTTTATCTCAGTTGCATCTCACCTCAAGCAGCTGATAACTTCTGTCCGCTCAGCTCCAACAGCAGGTGGAACATCGCCTCCCTTCCTCAGTCCTTACGCTAAACTCTTCCCAAACTCCCTCACCTAACATCCCTACCCCCCGGCCTGTACACCATTTCTCCCCCTTGCTCCCTCACACTTGCAGCTTCTCCGTTCCCCAAAACTGCCCTCCCTCTGGGCTGTTCCTTTCCCACAAAAATACCGAAATATCCCCATTTGATTAGGCAAGACACTTCACGTTCACACACACACACACACACACACACACCCTCCTCAGATATCATCTACCTTGAAGCTCAGGGCTCAGCCAAAAAAAAAAAAAAAAAAAAAAGGCCCACCTAAGCTGGCTCCCACCTCATTTATCTCAGAGTTTGGAAGATTTGCCTTGTTTGGCTGAACACAAAAGCCTGTTCAGTGGGGTGTCCAACTTAATTTTTTTCCTGTTATTAAAAAAATGGATACATTTCACATAAAACCCTGGTTTCAGGCTTTTTTTTTTTTTTTCAAAAAAATGGGAAGCTACGACAACACGGGGGGCCCCACTCCAACATGGCAGCAATAAGCTGAAGTGGAGTGATGGCTGCCCCCCTGGCCAGGAAAGACCTCCACACTTCACCAGAATCCACCTGGCTCCTGGGTTTGTGTGAATCAAAAGTCTGGCCTCTGGAAGCATTTGAGTTGTAATCCCTTCTCTGGTAATATAACCCAACTGGCAGAGGTTTTACGTCAGTCTTCTTCCTTCCCTTCTGTAAGTGGAAAGACCCAGTATAGAGATATTCATTTTTCCACTGATGTAAATTATACTACCACCCCAAATTAGATAGCAGAAACAGTTACATGCAGTTTGGTTTTAAATATATTTTCCACCCCAATGCAAAAATGTTATACAGCATATTTAGAATCTTTCCCCCTCTCACAGTAAAGGTTTTTTTCATGACAACTAAAATTCCCATTATTCAACTGTCTACCATGTGCTTTCAGATTTGGGGATGATTCTAGCTGATTCCAGAATTGTAACTGAAGAAGCATCATTTCTATCTTGTCAGTAGCCTGCAACAATGCAGCCCCTAGCATGTTTGATTCAATGCACATTAACTGAATTGTTCTTCACTGTTCAAAGCTCAATGCATGTTTTCCAAGGCAGCTCCCATCCCTCTTAGGCCTGACTCTGATTTTGCTACCTCTCCCAATTTACAAGTTAGCTGACCCTCAATTTCCAACCTGCCTTAGCCTGCAGCAGAGATAAGTTGGTCCTGTGTAAACTTTCTCTCTCACTGCTGACATCGACTATCCATCTGATTTGTTTTCACCTGAGGAGTGCCCCACAAACGCGCTCTGAAAGGGCAGAACAAACCCTAACGCAGGAGTTCTCCAAGTGCAGATCCCTGGGCCAGCCGCATGGGCAGCACTTGGGAACTTGCTGGAAACTCAGACTCTCAGCTCCACCCCAGAACTACTGAATCCAGATCTGAATTTTAACAAAATCCCCAGTTGATTCTTAAATAAATAAATTTGTTTAGTGAAGAGGACAGTGAAGTAAATAAAAGACAGGGTGATACCACAGCGGCTAGGGAGAGGCCACTTTACATACAGCAGCTGTTCTCAAACTTTTTTGGTCTCAGGAGCCATGTATACTCTTAAACATTGTTGAGGACCCTAATGAACTTTTTCTTTTTTTAAAGTTTATTTATTTTGAGAGAGAGAGCGCGCGCCATGGGAGGCACAGGGAGAGCGAGAGGGAGAGAGAGAGGGGGAGAGAGAGAGGGAGAGAGAGAGAGAATCCCAAGCAGGTTCCACACTATCAAAGTGTAGAGCCTTGAATTCACAAACCGGGAGATCACCACCGGAGCTGAAATCAAGAGTCAGCTGCTTTAATCGACTGAGCCACCCAGGTGCCCCCACCCTGATGAGCTTTTTAAACGTAAGCTATATATCTGTGGGTACTTGCCATTTTAGAAATTAAAACAAATACTTTTTAAAAGTATTGTTGATGCGTTGAAAAATAGTAAGCATTACATATTAACATATATTTTATGAAAGTAGGTCTATCTTCTCAAACCAATAGAATTAATGAAAGAGGGGCAGTGTTTTTACGTCTTTGCAAATCTCTTTGGATGTCTCCCTTAATAGAAGACAGCTGGGTCCTCCTATCTGCTCTCTTGCAGCATCACGTGTCGTGTGGTCTTTGAAACACTCTATTGCACCCTTGGGAGAGAAACAGTGAAAATGGCAAATATTGTCCGAATATTGTTATGAAAACAGTTTTGGCTTTGCATAACCCTGAAAGGGTAGAAGTTCCCAGACCGCTGGAATCGGTGACGTGAGGCGGTGATGGAGAAAGGCCTCACAGCTCAGCGGCATATAAAGCAAGTTCTCAGTGATGAGTCCTTTGTGGGAAGACTTTTCATTTTAAACAACATAGAGGCTGTGCAGCAAGGGTGTCAGTGTGACTGCGGGTCCCTCCTTGGTCCTGGAGTGGCTGCGGGACGATGGATAGTTCCCTTGCCCTCTCTGAGCCTCAGTTTCCCGGTCTGTTTTACGAGGAGCGCGATCTCTAAAATTCCAGCCCCGTCGCAGCTCCCCACCCCCACCCCAAGTGTGTGGGAGGTCCCACCGGGAACTGTGGAGTAACTGCGTCGTTTGCCCAGGAGAGGGCGATGGAGACCAGCCCTGGCTGGACACCTTACACTCCACCGGCCCTTCGCCGCCTCCCCACCCAGACATAAGATCGCCTCGTGATCAGGGCGGTTTCCTTGGCACCAGTTGGCACCGGCTATCTCAGGCAACCTGGGCCATCTCCGGGTAGCGGCTGGGAGCCTAAGAGCCCTTCACATTGACCCACACGTGGTCAGGTTGGGATGCTCTGATTCCCCCAGGAGGTCTGGGAAGAGCCGAAGGGAAGAAGTGGTGGAGGCAGACACATTTTTTTCCCCTTCTGGGCCTTTCGGTGAGGAACCACCCAGGAGCTGTTGACTCCTCACTGGGAAAACCGGGCGCGGTGGCCGGAAGGGAACAAGACGGAGCGCTGTGCCAGCTCTCCCAGGGGGCTGCGTGCCTGCAGGCGCGGGGCTGTGCTTGCATCAGCACTGCCAGGGCTGGGGCAGTGGCCGCCAGCGACGTCAGCCGCCTTCCCAGAAGAATTCCACTGCCTGCGGCCAGAGGCCCGGGCGGTGTGGGGGCGGGGGCTTTTGGTTTCGGAAGATGACACCACTTGCTAGCCGCGTCTCCACTGTTGTCATGGAGACGACGGCATCCCGACAGCCTTGGTGAGGCCATCCTGCCTGTGACCCGGACCTACTCAGGAAACCACGAGTTCTACGGGTGCTGACCCAATGAGATGGTCCTGCCGGTCCTGGTTCTTCCCTGGGGACGCCCTGCTGGACCTCCTTCCTTATTATACAGCATTATCCAGACTCGAAGCACTCTTAGAAACAACCCCCACCCCCAGAAAATCGAAGCCCAAAGAAGAGCAGAAGAGCCCTAACACAGGATGTGCCTGGCAAAACAGACTTTTCAATCCTCTCAATTCTGGTGTGTGTGTGTGTGTGTGTGTGTGTGTGTGTTATCTTTATTTCTATGAAGCGGTTTCTTACGATTCTCTCAAAACATCGACTAAAATGGTGGATATGACCCTTGGTCTCCAGAATTGATGCATTTTACTGCCCTGAAACTATGCATTTAGTCTTCAATTATGTGTTAAAAACGATTGAGAAGATCAGAGCAAAAATAATCCTAAAGAAGGAATAAGAAATAGATGATAATTATTTAAATGCAGCTGGGGCGCCTGGGTGGCTCAGTCTGTTAAGCATCCGACTTGAGCTCAGGTCATGATCTCGGGCTCTGTGCTGACAGCTCAGAGCCTGAATCCTGCTTCAGATTCTGTATCTCCCTCTCTCTTTCTGCCCCTTCCCCTCTCACAGTCTGTCTATCTCAAAAATAAACACACATGAAAAAAATTTTTAATAATAATAATTTAAATGCAGCTAACATTGAATGCCCACTATAGGTCAGGCACTGTGCTAAACCCTGTACAGTCATTACCACACTTGGTATTCACAACTCTCTGAGGTGGGTTTTATTGTTTTGATCCACACTTTGCAGAAAAAGGAACTGAGGCACAACAAGGTAAAGTAACTTGTCCATGTCTTACAGCTAGTAGTTTAATATTTAGTAATTAATAGAATCATATCCTGATCTGTAGTAGGCATTCAACACAATTGCACTCTGCTTTGGAAAGATTGGAAGGAGGGTAGTGAACACAAACATCCCAAGAAAACCTCATTCATTTGTACTGTTTCCATCTAAGATTTCTTACAATTTGAAAGCAGGCTAGGGGAGGGTTCCTATTTTCTCCATGGGAAAAAAAGTTGCTAAGCAAGTATTATAAACCAAGTGAGGATATTTTCATAGGACACTTTGGAGTTTAGAAAGCCCTTTGCTACCAAAGATTTAACTTCATCTTCACAACACTCCTGAGGAGTAGTAAGAACTGGTCATCTGAGCCCCATTTACAGGGAATTTTTGCTTTTCACAGAAAACCTTTTAACCACTAAATATAAAAGTGGTCTTCAGGGACACAAGCCTAGACCACACATAATAGCCAAAAAGTGGAAACAACCCAAATGTCCATCAACTGATGAATGAATAAATAAAATATGGTATATACATCTAATGGAATATTATTCAGCCTTAAAAGTAAATAAATATTCTGACACATGTTACAACATGGAAGAAGCTTGAAGACATTATGGTCGGTGAAATAAACCAGTCATAAAAGGGAAAATTTTGTAGGATTTCACTGTTATGAGGTACCTAGAATAGACAGTTTTATAGAGACAGAAAGTAAAATAGAGGTTATCAGGGGCTGGAGTGGGGGAGGGGTGGGAATTGTTGTTTAATGGCCATACAGTTTCCGTTTGGGAGAGCGAAAAAGTATAGAAATTGATGGTGGTGATAGTTGCACAACATTGTAAATGTACTAGATGCCACACAATCGTCTACTTAAAGATGGTCAAAATGATAAATTTTGTTATGTATATTTTGCCACAGTGAAAAAAAAATAAAGAAAACCAAGCACGTCAGTGCTCTCCATTCTTATTCCACTTTGTCTTTTAAAGGGGGATTCTCATGTGTTTATTCAAGCAGGAGCAGCTCTAACCTAAGACCCACTTCTTGACTTTGCAGGGTTGTGCCTCTGCTTGAAAGTAAGAAAACGTCACACCTTTAAAAATAGCTCACAATTGTGTGTTTTCACTAAATACAGGAGACTGGTATTCCCCTCAGGTATTCCAAATGAGCAAGATCTGGCAGGGTAGGGGGAGGATTGGGGTGAGTCACTGGTTTGGCAGGTGAGGTCATCATGGGGTGACCGTCTGCATGCAGTAGGCTCCCCACCTCCCACACCTCCCATCTTCCCCCCTCAGGGGTGGCTAAGTCAACAGCCAGCTTAGCTGGGAGTCTGGCTGCTCTGGTGTGAAGTTCAGTGGGAAACATTCCTCCTTATGACTCCGTGACTCAACACCCCAACAGATGGGTTCACGAAGGCTCTGGTAACCAAAGCCAACTCCGAGGTCGAGACTCTGGACTGCCAAGTCATGGTCTATAAGCAGAAGAGGGGAGACATACATCCTTGGGAAGGGAGAGGAGAGAGCTTGCTTGTTGGAATGCTAAATATGTAAGAAATGATGGAACTGTTCTACTTATCTTGATTATCCCGATTAAGACAACTTAAGAGAGTGGCACACGGAAGGGGACAGTAAATATTTGCTGAATGATTCTTACTTTGGAGGAGTTCAACCACTAGAACAATTCTAAAGTACTAGTAAAACATATATAGTTTTAGGTTTTTATCAACTCTTGTTTTCTCAAAGAGGCACCAGAATTAGAGCTTGATATGTTTTTGTGGAATTGACACAGGTTTCATGTGGGCACCGATGGTACCAATACAAAGAACCATGATGTTTATTATGTAGGTGACTAGGTTATAAATAAGTGGTAATGTGAAGGGACTTTCTTGGACATGTTTGTACACTCATCTAGCAACCATTAGCAAAGATACCATGCGTGTAAGATGAAAGAGAGTGAGAAAGAGAAAGTTTTTGATTTATTTGTTTTGTCTTTTTCCTCTTTGGTCTCTAAAATGTTGAGTCAATCTGGTATGGTTTAAGGTACACGAGCCTTAGTGTAAGGCAAGCCTTGTATTAGGCAGGGACTCTAGGTAGCAAGGGGCATAGAATGGATTCAAATTAGCTGGGGGGGGGGGGGGGACAAATGATGGCTTCAGGCACAGCTATATCTAGGTACCCAAATGATAGTGTTAAGGATCTGTTGTTCTGCGTCTCTCAACTCTGCCTTCATAAGCATACATGATGGCCAAAAATCTTCCCAGTAGCTCTGGGCTTACATTCTGTAGGCCTAAGAAGCCTCATTAAAAAGAAATCTTCCTTACCAACAAAATTATCTCACAGGCTAAGAACCTCACACACTGAGAAAGAGGTAGATGCTGTTTCCATAATAAAAGGTAGTGGTTGCTGGGCAGGCAAAAATAATAGGTGTCTACTCCCCGGGCATAAATGTATATGTGTGGGAGAGAGGGTTTATCGTTTAGGTGTCACTTTCTTAGTTTGTCGGTGAGTCAATCTGGGGGGGGGGGGGGGCGGGTGGTGAAAGGTTTGTGCCCTGGACTCAGCAGCCCCAGGTCAAAACTCTGGCTTTCCACTAGCTCTGTGGCCTCCAGCAATTCACTTAAAAGAGATCGTAGCTAATAACTACCGTGTTTTGAACATGAGATAGTTGCTAAGCATTAGGTGCATTATCTCATTTACTTGACAGTTCTGCAAAGTATTATTATTGTTGCATTTTATAGATGAGGAAGCTGAGGTCCAGAGGGATTAAGTGACCCACCCAAGGTCACAAAGCTAGTAGGGGTCGTTCCAGCTCAAGTCACTCTGACTCAAAGTATGTTCTCTGGGTCTCACTCTCCTTGCCTGCAAAACGGGTATGAGATGGAGTAGAAGAAGGAGGTAGAGAAAGATGAAGAAGAAAAGGAGGAATAACAGTAAAATGCCCATAAGAAATTAAGTATGCAATAAATCTAGTTCTCTTCATCTGTTTCTTCCACTCTCTTCTTCCCTTGCTTCCTGTCTGTTTTTTTCTTCTTTCTTTCTTTCTTTCTTTCTTTCTTTCTTTCTTTCTTTCTTTCTTTCTTTCTTTCTTTCTTTTTCTTTCTTTCATACTGTCCTGACTTCTCCTTCCTTCCTCCCTCCTTCCCTCCCATCCTTCCCCCTTTCCTTCCTTCTCCCCCCGCCTCCCCCCACTTCTTTTTTCCTTTTTCTAGCCTCTTTTCAGAGTCCTAGCCTGGTTTAGGGTGCTATTTATGAATCACAATGGAGGCAGGACAAATACTGGGGCTTTATTCATTACTGCACACATCCTCACAAATATGGCACCTCTAGAGGAACCCACAGCCATGAACCCCAGTGCAGCACTCTGGTTTGCACAAGATAGAGTTCTAGTTCTGGGAACTAGAACCAAGGCGAATGGCATTCCGTCAAAGCCCACCTCATGCCTCCATACTGGCGGATCTTTGCTTGAAACCTCTGCTAATTTGTTTAATTTGAACTACTCTGGCTGAGGTCAGGCACTGGCAGGAACACCCTCTCTCACTGGTTTTGGCTTCAGCCCTTGCCTGACCTCTTGAGCCCGCCTGGAGGCCCCGTGAAAGGGAAAGGAAGTGAGGGCCAAGTGAAGACCGCCTTGGGGCTTTGAGATAAGCACCTTTCATTTGGACATGTTGTAACTAGAAATCAAGAAGAGTTGACATTCAGCAGAGAGAGCTGGACTGTACCCGGATGCTGGGCTGCTGGGGGTGGGGGCTGGGTCTCCCAGGCAGAGGCAGGGGTGACACCTAGGATGAGGCCTTTCTGAGGAAGGCCAGGTGGTAGGGGAGGGGAGAGGACTTGGAAAACAATAACCCTCTAGCTCCTTAATAACCATTTTATAGAGTTCAGGCCTTGGGGACAGGAAGTCCACAGAGGTGGGGCAGAGGTAAGGGCTTTGTCTCCCCACAACATCCCCCAAAACTCCACCACTCCCAGACTCCCCCACGACAGCTCATGGAATGTGTGTGAGTGTGCGAGCCCTTCTGCACATGCCCACAAGCCCACGCCCAAGACTCTCGGGTCATTCGGGTTCCCCACTTGGGTGCGCCCTGCCCTTGGGTTCACCCTCTCCCCTCTTGGGGTGCCACACTAGCAGCAGAAATTGCCTCCTACTCACCCCTCTCCAGCCTAGGGGGAAAGGCTCTTGTGAAGCGGAGTGAGGGTTGAGGAAAGGGGGTCCTGGGAAGCTCACACTTAGGACAGCTCAACCCTGACACAGAGCACTTGTAATCCCCATTTCTGTAGATGAGGAAACTGAGACCGAGGGGTTAGCTAATAGGAACACGCAGTGTCTGCTAGCTGATTTCTTTTAATTCATAGATCTCCATCACCCTCAAGATGCCGGGCACCTGGCACCGTGATTTCCTCACTAGCACGTCTCACGCTTTAATGTGCACATACATTACCTGGGGAGCACGTTAAAATGCAGATTCTGATTCAGCAGGTCGGGGAGGGGCCTGAGATCCTGCATTTCTGACCGGACAGGGGACACCACTGCTGCTCTGGGACCACACTCTGAGTAGCAAGCCTCGGTTTTCAGCTGCCTTTGTCATGAGCCTGGAGCGGAGTACATTTAAGCTCGGCACTCAAGCAGCAGCCAGCGATGGGAGGGCTAGTGCTGTGCTATATGAATTGAGATGTGCTGTGAGTATAAAATATACACCAGATTTTGAAGATTTAGTGAGGATAAAGTGATGTAAAATGTCTCTTCAAAAACTTTTTTGTATTGGGGAGCCTGGGTGGCTCAGTCGGTTAAGTGTCTGACTCTTGATTTTGGCTCAGGTCATGATCTCACAGTTCACAAGTTCCAGCCCCACATTGGGCTCTGCGCTGAGAGTGCAGGACCTGCTTGAGATTCTCTCTCTCTCCCTCTCTCCCTGTTCCTCCCCTGCTTATGCTCTCTCTCAAAAAAAAAAAAAAAAAATATATATATATATATAAACTTAAAAAACTTTTTGTGTTATTACATGTTACAATGATAGTATTTTAGATATACTGGGTAAATAGAATATATTCTAAAACTTATTCCACCTGTATCTTTTTTTCTTTTTTAACGTGGGTACTAGAAAATTTTAAATTGTGCACATGGCTTGCATCATATTTTCACTGAATAACTCTGGTCTAACGCAGTGGTTCTCAACCAGGCAGGAGCGATTTTGCGCCCCCCAGGGAATATTTGGTGAAGTCTGGGACATTTTCAGTTGTCATAAATAAGGGTGTTGTTGCTGGCATCTAACGGGCAGGGGCCACAGATGCAAAGCATCCTATGATGCATAGGACAGGCCTTCACAACCAAGAATTCTCCAGCCTAAAATGTCAATCCTGCCAATGTTGCAAAATTCTGGTCTAGAATCATCTGTACTGTCTCTGAAATTATTTATTTTATTACTTGTCAATTCATGGCTTTTGTCATCTCTGCTAGCACGAGTCCCATGAGATCAGGGACGTCGCCTGCCCATGGATCCTAGAACAGTGCCTGCTGTGAGGCACACACATTCTGTAATATACACGGAGACTCAACCACCTGAGCCAACCAGGTGGTTTCAATTCATCCATGCAAATTAGCAGGGCTCAGCAGCCACGGGTATCGGGCATCCTCGGAGTACAGTGAGATGGCTCCACCCTGAAATCAAGCTAGGACAAGACAGACTCTGAACGTCTTGGCTGGATTGCCCTCCCAACTGCATATTAATCAATCTATCAGCAGCAGGCATTAACCCAGGGAGCAGAGATAGGAATTGTCTCTGAAAGGCTGTCGGTCTTTGCCTGCCTGCCCAGCCACACCCTGGCAGGCCTTTCACAGATCAGACTGCATCGGTTTCCAGGGACTTTGGGTTTCAAAGGGCTGGCTCCAGCCCATCTGATCTGCCGCCTTTCCTTAGCTGCTGCGCCCTGAGGAAGCCCAGACCCAGGATTTCTAAGGAAGAGTCATCTCTCAGACTCTCCCTTCACAAGAGGCCGGTGGGTGGGGAGGGTGAGGCCAGAAGAACAACTTGGGTCCACCCAGGGCGTGCAAGGGAACAGAACCAGGGCAGATTAATTTCTCTTATTCAGATAACTCTTTAATCTTTGGTGTAAAGTATTGAAAGCCAGGGTTCTGGGCCTTCTCCTTTCCTACTCATCACTCCCCAAGATGGGGCCCTGTCCTGGTGGGAGTCCAGAGCCCAGGTCTGGCCCCAGAGGTGGCCTGTATGACCTTGGTAAGTGAGGAAAATGCTCGAGGTCTCAGAGTTCTCTTCTGTAAGATGGAGGGAGGGGAGTGGGGGCATGAGTTGTGCTGATCTTTACATTTTCTAGCATTTTGGGGCACCTGGGTGGCTCAGTCGGTTGAGGTCCGACTTCGGCTCAGGTCATGATCTTACCGTTCATGGGTTCGAGCCCCACATAGGCCTTGCTGCTGTCAACACAGAGTCTGCTGGGGATACTTGTCCCCCTCTCTTTGCCCCTCCCCCATTCTCTCTCTCTGTCTCTCTCTTAAAAATAAATAAACATTTAAAATAAAAAAAAAATAAAACAGAGGAGCCTGGGTGGCTCAGTCGGTTAAGCGTCTGACTTCGGCTCAGGTCACAATCTCACAGTTCATGGGTTCGAGCCCTGCATCCAGCTCTGTACTGACCGCTCAGAGCCTGGAGCCTGCTTTGGATTCTGTGTCTCCCTCTCTCTGCTCCTCCCCCACTCACAGTCTCTCTCTCTCTCTCTCTCTCTCTCTCTCTCTCTCTCTCTCTCTCAAAAATAAATAAACAGTAAAAAAAATAAATAAGATACAAAAAAATAAAACAAATCTTCTAGCATTTTGCTTTAGTCCTCAAGGAGGAGTCTGGGCTCCTTAGCAGAACCCAGTTTTACTCCTGTCAGCCTCCTGTGTCCCAGCCTGCATCCACGTCTTGCCTCATGTTATAGATGCATCCCCGGCTCCAGCTGCAATGGTGCACCTTCAGTTTCATTAGCATGTCTTGCTCCCTCTTGCCTTCCAGGCTTTGCACCTGTTATTCGGCTTGCTCTTCTGCGGAGTCTTCTCGAGTAGGGCTTGAAAGGATGTGCTGTGGGTCACACAGCATGCGTTGACTGTGTGCCCTTCAGCGAGTTCCTTTCTCTGTGCCTCGGTCTCTTCTGGGAAAGGAGAATAAGGTACCTGATTTATAGGGTTGTTGTGCTGGTTAAGTGAGGCGACTCTTGTGGAGTTGTTAGAAACAGTGCCAAACACCTCGAAAGCAACAGGAGGAAAAGGCTCCAGTCATCATTACTATCATTTCTGGAAACTGTTCCCACTCATGTCTCAGGAATCAGCTCAGTGGTCACCTCTTGGAGGAAGCGTTCCCTGATTCCTACCTGCCAGCTGAGGGAGCTGCCCCTGCTCTGGGTTCTGACTCACCCCGGACTCACCTCAGTCACCACCCTTATCGCCTGTGTGCTAACTGCCTGTTTACTCGTCTTGCTCCCCTCAATGGACTGTCACTTCCTTTAGTAGAGGTTGGAAATGGACTACCTGCCAGCCGAAACCACAGGTGTGCTTTAACCAGACTACATGGGAATTTGGAAACATTTTTATTTATTTATTTTTGAGAGAGAGAGAAAGACCACAAGTCAGGGAGGGGCAGAGAGAGAGAGAGAGAGACGGGGAGACACAGATCCCTAGGGAGGCTCCAGGCTCTGAGCCGTCAGTGCAGAGCCTGACTCAGGGCTCGAACTCATGAACCCCTAGATCATAACCTGAGGCGATGTCAGACGCTTAACCCACTGAGCCACCCGGGCGTCTCTGGAAACATTTTAATGGAATGCCGAACTTTGAAAATTGGGTGATTCTTTTAAAAATAAGATCTATTTTAAAAATCTGCCGGGCACCTGGGTGGCTCAGTCGGTCGAGCGTCCGACTTCAGCCCGGGTCATGATCTTGCTCTCCATGAGGTCCAGCCCCGTGTCAGGCTCTGTGCTGACAGCTTGAAGCCTGGAGCCTGCTTCCGATTCTGTGACTCTCTCTCTGTCCCTCCCCTGCTCATGCTCTGTCTCTCAAAAATAAACAAACATTAAACTAAATAAATAAAAATTAAAAATTAAAAAAAAAATAAGGTCTGCTACAAAAAAAAACCAGGATGATTTTACATAAAAACCCAGATTTCCGGCTTTGCTTGGAAAATTAGAAACTGCGCTAACCCAAGCCACCATCGTCACCTGCACCTGCAGGAATGTCACCTTCAGCGGGCTTGCACTGTTGTTTGCTGCAGGCCCAACCCAGCCCAATTAGCTCACACCCTCTGCCCCAGAAATCCAGTAAGATAAGCCTGTCCTCTTAATCTGGGCATTTCTGAGAGTAGAAGGGGGATTTTATTCATAACCACAAATCAACGGGACAGTTCAGGAAAAACTGGACCACATACTACCACCACCCCCAACTACAGGGCAGGGGCCTGGGGCATCTTTGGGTCCCACACCACATACTTCCTGCCACATAAATGCTCAGTAAATGGTAATAACAACCACTGGTGTTCCTGACCATTTGTTACATGTGTTAACGCATGTGGTTCTCCCCAGCACCTTGTGAGGTAGGAACTATTGTCTGCATTTTGCAGTTGAGGAAACTGAGGCATGATAAATTAGTCATCTCTCTCAACTGCACAACTAGGAAGTGGGGAACCAAGGCAGTCTGGGGTCTAGAAGCATACTATGTGTTGGCCAAATCAAGAAACAACTCTCAAGGTTCCTCTCAGCTATAAAAATCTGTGGTTCTTTCTGGTTGTTGGTTTTTTGGGTTTTTTTTTTTTTTCCTGTTATTTTCTCTCCTCTGCCCACCCCCTCCCAAGGCTCTCTCTCCTTTCCTCCTGTCCTTTCCCTGACTTGTATATTCCCTTGGCTCTCGCAGTTTCTCCCTCTGTGTCTTTTCTCAGTCTTGTTTGGCCTCCGTCACCATGTCTCCTGTGTTTGCTCCTGAGCACAGTTTCTGTCTGTATTTCTCACGCTCCTTCCCTCTTTGGACTCTCTCGCCGTCTCTCTTACCATGTCCCTGCTCTCCTTTTTTCTCTTCTCCTCCTCCTCTTCCTCTCCCTCTTGCTCTCATGCATTCTTACCAACCATGACTAAACAAACACTTTTGTGGTAGTGGAATATGTTTTCAGTAACTCCCCGTTGGTCTTGGCTTTTGCAGGAATCCGACAAGCCAGGCTCTGTGCCTTCTCCACGCTTTGTGGGGAACTGTGCACAGAGCTACAGGAGCCTGCAGCTGGGAGACCCAGACTTCAGGGGACTTGCCAGCCACTACCCACCCCCCCACCGCCCCCCGCCGCCCCCATCACTTCCAGCCTTTGCCTCTGTCCCCTTAGGAATAGTGGCTGAGATCTTCACGCCTTTCAGCAGACAGCCTGCAGAAAGGGAAGCTGGTCTGGGCTCAGGTCTTCCTTTCCAACGGACTGACAGGTAAGTAGGATTAATGGCGTGTCTTTCTGTCTGGTGAGAGCAAGACAACCAGAGTACCTTTGCCACAAAAACAATCCCTCCAATGAATGTGATCAACGCACATGAAACAAATGTCTTTTGAAGGGAGAAGACAGTCTTGGAAAATTATCTTGAAGGCAAGAAAAAAAGGCAACTTTTCTTTCCTTTCCTTTTCTTTTTTTTACAAACAAGCAAGGAGAAAAGGTATGGGGTGGGAGAAAGTGGTTCTCCTCACCAGCAGCCAGCAAGAAGAATGAAGGGGAAGGTACTGCAGAGGGGAAAGAGGGGCAGGGAAATTAAACAGGAGTCAGTGGGTGGCAGTCAGAGGAGGAGAGGTTGAGAGAGGGGGAAGGAAGGGGCAGGGGTGACAGATTTTTAAAAATTCAAGGTGACCCTTCAGCAGCGTCAGGCTGAGGCAGCCGCCTGGTTGGCTCTGCTCGAATGAACACGCATTTGCTGCGGAAGGAAGGAGGAGGAGACGCCAGAGAAAGACCACACAGATGTAGATGCCCAGGCTGGAATCCCAGACTGGGCTCCGCCCTCTTTTCACCTTGGTTTCCAAATGGGTGTTCTGGCGTGCTGGAGGGGAAGTGTTCAGACAGAGCTCGGTTGGTGGCGGTGAGTCAAGGCCCCACCCAGCCCGCTGCCGGCCACAGGGGGCCTCTCGCCTGCAGGTTGGCAGCTGCTGGATGTTATCAGGACAGAGCCAGGCAGCAGGGGCATGGCAGGCCATTCGAGTTCACTCCCAATGATCTGTGGCCACAGGGTCTAGCTCCAGAGCTCTGTCGTGTGGGTGGCTCCATCCATTCTGGCAAGTAATGGTGAGCTGGCTGCTGAGCCTTTGTGATTTCAGTGTGAACAGTGAGAGGCAAACAGCCTTGCGGAGTGGCATCAGCCTAGCTGCAAAGATCTGTCGCCCAACAGTTTATTACTCACCCACCTCTTCAACGGTAAGCCCCGAGAGGGCAGGGACACTGTTGTGGACCCCACTTCAAAAGGGCACTTGACATGCCGGCTGGTATACAGTAGGAGCTCAAAACTGAATGCATGAATCAGGATGCGTTCAAATCTCCCTCTGCTCCCCTTCCTACTGGTTGTGGGTGACTCTGCTCAGTCCCTTAACCTCCCCAGCTGCCACTTCCCTCGCCAGTACAATGGGATAGGACTGGTCAAAGTGTAGACTAGATGTCTCACTGCCCCTCCTCAACTTAGTGAAGTCAGGCGGCGGGGGGGGGGGGGCGCCATCTATCACTGTGGCTCGTATATGGCAGGCATGCAAACAGAGGAGATACTCTACAGTGTGGAAAATCTGCAGCTTCTGTTGCTGGTAGTTCCAGGTACGTCGCACAGATGTTACTTTTCAGGAAGACGGTGTGGCGATGTGGTTAAGAGCTCATGCTCTGGAGGCCCATGACTTGGGTTCAAGTCCTGTCTGCACCGCTCACTCCCTGTGTGATTCTGGGCAAGCGTGTATGTACAATAGAGTTGCCGTGCGTCCTAAATGAGATAAATCCCATGCGGTCCCTGGCATGTAGTAGGTGCTCAATTTGTGTTAGTCATTATCACTGGTTTCCACTACCAAAACCTGTGAGGTGGACGACCAGACTGTCCCCAGGGTGCAAAAGAGGAAACCCTAGCTGGCCAGGTGGAGAGGCGTGCCTGCCGGCCAAACCAGAACTAGACGTCTCCTGCCCCCAAGGCCCACCACAGCTGCCAGAAATAAGGTGGCGTATCACAGTGCCTGCCTCCACCCCTCGCCCCGGTGGAGAAGTGAAACACAAACCCGCCAGTGTCAGAAAGAAGAGAAGGAACCAACTGAGGTGAAGAGAGTAGAGTGGCCCCCAAATCCTGTCAAAAGGACAGTCCAGGACAAGGTCAAGTCCAGGGCGGCGAGAGGGTGGAGGCAGTGGGAGGATAGTGTGACAAGAAGAGGTCTGGTGGCTGAGTCGGCCAGGGGCAAGGGGTGCAAAGCTGATCCTGAGAATGCGGAAGGAAGCCCTTTTATCAGCATTAACAAGAACAGAGAGGGAAGTTGTTTGCATCTGGCCAGATACCTCGGCTCTGACCTCCTGTCTCTAAGAAAAGGGTCCCTGCAACTTTGTTTTCAAGTCTCTTGGGAGAAAACACATGGCCCGGATTCTTAGAAGCTGCCCTCACCCTCACTCTCAGTGGCTTTTTGACCAGCTCCTAGGAAAGGGCCTTCTGCCTGCTGTATCTTCGGCCTCTGATGAGAGTTGACATTTCCGAGGCTTTCAGCCTGTCTATTTTACAGGTGAAAACTGAGGCTGGAACCTGGCCTCTCTGGCCCTCGTGACCAGAGAAGACCTTAGTGGCTTCACCTGCCGGGCCTCAGTTTTCCCATCAGCAAAGTGGAGGTGTGTAGGCTACATTTTCCTTTCAGCCCTTCCTCTTCCTCTCTCTCCAGAGCAAAGGATATGGAATTTGAAGGCAAAAGTCACCCTGATCAAATGGTATGGATTACTCAATAACACAGCACTGAGGTCAGCCTCTGGAAGCAATTGAAGATGGCCCCGGGGATCTGAGATTCCAAACCCCACAGGCAAGCAGAAGTGTTCCCTCCCACACTGGGCCACCTCCCTTCCTGAGCAATTCTGCCCCAATTCTGTGGGTAAGAGCAGCTGTGCTTTCTGCAGAGTTCCGACAGATGCCAAGCACATTGTAGGTCTTAACACCAGGGAGGATGCTCCATCTATACGGAGCACCCACTGAGTGAGAGGCTAGAGTCACCGTGTCTTCCCTCCTCGCAACAACCCTAGGTGAGACACACATGCTTACTATGCACATTTGGTATCCATGGAAGCTGAGGCCCACAGAGGCACCTTGCCCGGGGGTCACACACAGGTGACAAAGCAGAGACGAAACCCAACCTGACTGATTCTTTCTGACGGAGCCAGTCCGTTGAAATCAACACCGGGTGATTAGTAGAAGATGTGTAATTTTCTTTCTTTCTTTTTTTTTAAATATAAAGCATTTCCCTCATATAATGAAGACAGATTACTCGCATTTTAAAAGGGAGCAACCAGGGACACCTGGGTGGCTCAGTTGGTTAAGTGGCCAACTTCAGCTCAGGTCATGATCTCACTGCTCCTGAGTTTGAGCCCCGCGTCAGGCTCTGTGCTGACAGCTCAGAGCCCGGAGCCGCTTTGGATTCTGTGTGTCCCTCTTCCTCTTTACCCCTCCCCTACTCATGCTCTGTCTCCCTCTGTCTCAAAAATAAATAAACATTAAAAAAGATTTTTTTTTAAGGGAGCAACTAATCAAAGCACAAACCTGAAGTGATTACTGTGGTTGAAGGGGGCTGAATGGCTCAGAGCAGGGCAAATGTGGATACTGCAGGGCCTGGGCTAGCTCATGTGGCACATTTGTGAGAGTTAGGAGAAAGCACCCTTCAAGGAAGACACAGCCCTCTAGACTCATGCTTGGGAAATGGAGCCTAGCCTGAATTTCACTCTACTCTCTTCACCTCTTCTGCTCTGCCCGGACCATCAACTACTAATACGATTAATCATTGGATTAGAATTCTGACAAGTGCTTTAGAGAAGTGCAGGGCTGTGGGGCATCATAAGGAAGAATAATATCTAATGGGGTGGGGGCGTGCAGAGGATTCAAAGAAGGCCTCTTGGAGAGAATAGCATCTAAACTGGAGATCAAAGCATAACTAATCAAATTGTCTGCAATTTGATCTACACGAATCCAGTTTGGGGGGAAATAGAAATAAAGCAACATTGTGCAGGCATTGATATTTCTTGAAGCTGGGTATTGGGTGTGACTTTGTTTACACCATTGTCTCCCGTTGTGAACATGTTTGAGGATGTCCCTGATCATTTAAAAAACGTAATTTACACTTGACATGTAGAAAGTAATTAATTCAGGATAAAGGAACTGGCCCTGGAAAGGCCCTGTCCCCTAGGGGTGGGGGTAGGGCATGGCCCCGCCCCACAGCTGAAAGCACTTTAAGGGTGCCTCGAGAAGGTATTCATTATGGCCTCCTGGTTCTGCTCTGCCCGGACCACAAGGGCCCTCTCTGCATCCAAGAGAACAATCTTCCCCAAACTGCCAGCCAAGTGCAGATGCATGTTAGGGTTCCTGAAGCCGCACTGCGGTCTTGTGAGGGAGTTTGGAACCATATGTGGCTCATGTTCACTCAGGCAGGAGATTTGGGGAGTCTCTTGTAAATGTGCCAGCAAAGGCACAGAGGCTGTGCATGTCCTGGGACAGTCTGGAACTTGGGCAAGACAAGATCACCAACTTCCAAATGATGGCCAAGTGTCTGGCCAAGTGTCTGGGAGTGGCCCCTCTCCACAGGCCCCGAAGGTCTAGTGCATTCTGCAACCTTCACTCGGTGTGCTCTCGGGGCTTGTCCTTCCGGACTCCCCAGAAACAAGGATACCTCCTGTTTACAACCGTCCTTGTCTGCAACTGCTCCCTCCTCACACAAGTGGAATTCACTTCTCTGTTGGCCTTCATTATGTTAAGGTATTTATTCAATAATTCTTTACTGAACACCAACTATATGCACTGGGGTTATAGCACATAGCAAGCAGGTAGGTAGGTAGATGATAGATGGCATAGATAACATAGGTACCTATCTCCAAGAGCTTCTGATTTTCTAGGAGAGAAAGGCAATAATCAACTACTAATACGATTAATCATTGGATTAGAATTCTGACAAGTGCTTTAGAGAAGTGCAGGGGCTGTGGGGCATCATAAGGAAGAATAATATCTAATGGGGTGGGGGCGTGCAGAGGATTCAAAGAAGGCCTCTTGGAGAGAATAGCATCTAAACTGGAGATCTGAGGCATTCGCTGGCTGGCCCAACAGGGAAAAGGGGTTATTCCTGACGGAGGAAACAGCATGTGCAAAGGCCAGAAGCATGGCTTATTGAAGGAAGTAAAGGAACACAGTATGGACTATGTAGTCCTTTTATTTTTTTTTTTAAGTTTATTTATTTATTTTGAGATAGAGAAAGAGAGAGAGAGGACATGTGCGCTCACGCTAGTGGGGGAGGGGCAGAGACAGACTCCCAAGCAGGCTCCACAGGCTGCCACTGCCCAGCTCACTTGACTCGGGGCTAATTCTCACTAACCATGAGATCCTGTGACCTGAGCTGAGATGAAGAGACAGAAGCTTAACCGGCTGAGCCACCGAGGCGCCCCTGTCTTAAGGAGTACAAGGGAGGAGAAGATGCTTGAGAAGAAGCTGGTGGCAGAGAACAAAAGAGCTTGAAAGTCAAGTTAAGGATGATGAGGTTCTCATGAGGTTGCATGTGTATGCAAACATTGTTCTTTTAAACCTGAAGTGATTACTGTGGTTGAAGGGGGCTGAATGGCTCAGAGCAGGGCAAATGTGGATACTGCAGGGCCTGGGCTAGCTCATGTGGCACATTTGTGAGAGTTAGGAGAAAGCACCCTTCAAGGAAGACACAGCCCTCTAGACTCATGCTTGGGAAATGGAGCCTAGCCTGAATTTCAGCATCTTTTAGCTCTGAGCCTATACCCTTGTGCAGTGAACAACCCGTACAACTGTACACAATAGACATGCATTCTGGGAAGTAGAGAAATCAGAATGCTGTAGAACATTTGTTGTCACATCTGCTTCCTCCACTTTCAGTACCTTGAATTCTGAGTTCTTGAGCTCCATATTCATCTTTGTAACCCCAGTGTACATAGGACATGCTCCAAATGTTTGCTGAATGGATCCTTCTTTGGTCACCTTTTTTTTCCTTTAGACTTTCTGTTCTCTTGTTCTTTTCTACTTAATTCATAATGGCTTCTTTTTAATGCACACCTGGTAGGTGTTAGGAAGCACTGTGTTAGACACTTTGCCTTTTTAGTCTTCCAAATATCTTATTCACTGTCCATTTGATAGTGACTAGGGCCATGGTCACTTCTTGGTGACCCACTTCTTAGGTGGGCAGGGAGCAGGTCATACTGTGTGTGAATCTTTCAAGTCCTCAGGGCATGGAGAGGGGGTGGGGGACAGGATACCTCCTGGTAAAGATGCTTGTGGTTGAGTCTCTAAACTTTGAACTCTGGAACGTCAGAGCTGAAATGGACCATTTGGGACTTCATTTTACAGATGGGTCACTGAGGCCCAGAGAAAGGCTGGAAATTGCTCCAAGTCACTAAGTCAGAGCCAGAGAAGGACTCAAAACCAGGTCCCTTGACAGGTTTGGATGAAGTAGATAGATATCAGGAGTGGAGATTAGAAGAGACAGACCAATGGGGGAAACAGCTCTCTCCAGATGGTATCTGGCTAGGATAGTTATCAGGCTGCCAGGGTTAGGGCAGGACACCGGAGAGTCCTTGGAGACTATCTAAAGGGGAAGAGAAGGCAGAGAAAACAGGACTTCCTGAAGGAACGGGTGGGTCTCTAAACTGGAATCCATCTGGATCCAGCCCGGCTGTGAAGTTTCCAGACACAAAGTGCAATTTCTTGTTTTGGTCCTGGTCAACCTAGAGACCCTTGACCACCAGCCTGCACAGTCTTCACCGACAGCGAGCCACTGACCGCCTGCTCTTCGGGCAGAGGGGGAAGGCAGAGAGGAGGCCCGGTTCCCTGTTCCCAGGGCCTCCCGCCGCAGGCGCTCTCGGTGGAGGCCCGCACCCCGGTTCTCTGTTGGTGCCGGCTCAGGGGTTTTCCTGGTTCTGAGTCTGCATCACAGCTCCTCTTATGTCACATTGCCTCGGGTCCCACCAGCATTGCCCTGAGCTGGAAAATCCCTCAGAGCCCGAGCAGCCCATGACCATAAAGGCAGGAAGCTGTGACACGGAGGCACGCAGGGTGTGAGGTTTATTCTTGGTGTGTGGTTGGAAAGGGCGGGGCTGAGCAGGGGTGGAGTGGGATGGGATAGTCAGGAGAGAGCAGAGAAATCCAAAAAGAAGGAACCCCAGAGAATTTCAGGCTAGTTTTCCTTCCCAGAGCATCCCCTTTGCTTCTGGCTCCCAGGACTGTCTCCCTACCTTGGGACTCCACAGCGGCACCTCTTGGGGGACATCTCGGGATCTAGGGTCCAACTTCTCAATTCAGGGAGCCCGATCTATGGGGCTGGGGAGTAGTAGCAATGGTAGTAATGCAAGTAACAGTTGTCATTAATCACATACTTTCTAGATGCCAGTACAGTGCCTGACACACAGGTAGCCCTCAATAAATGCAGCCTTGTTTTAATTCACATATCTACTAAAGAAGTAGGTATCAATCCCATTTTTCAGATGGGATAGCTGAGGCTCAAAGTGCATAAATTTCCCATTTCCCAAATGTCACACAGCTATTCATTTGTTCATGCAATCAGCCATACTTACTGATCCCACCCATGCAGTGGCTACAGTCCTAGATGAGAGGAATAGAGCCCTGAGAGCACTTCCTGTCACCAAGTTTATTCGTGTATGTTCTAGAGAAGGGTGAATAAATAAGCAAGTCAACAAGGAAAGTAATTGCAGATTGGGATAGGAGGCAAGCTAGGTGAGGAAATAGAGAGTATGAATGTGATGGTGTTTTAGAAAAAAGGTTAAGGGAACGCTTTTTTTCAGAGGTGCTGTACGAACTATGGTTGGGTGGGTGAGGACCCTGGGAAAGGTTGTTCTCAGCAGGAATAACTGTGAGAGCAAAGGTCCTGGGGTGGGAAAGAATCCAGTGGGTTTCCAGGATGTCCAAGGAGGGACTGAGGTGTGAAGGGAGAAGCATGGAGTGGGAGGTGGGGCAGCAGGGCCTGGGTCACAACATCTTATAGACCACGGGAAAGGGATCGGTTTGTCAGGGACTGTCAGTAGCAGAGGCTGGATTTTAATCCATAATTTTAGGCCCTTTGGCCCAGGCCTCGGTCCTCATTCCCCTAGGTCACCTCCACTCACAGAGGGTCATAGGGTGGACACAGACATGTCCATTGCCCAGCGCAGGAGCCTCTCAGGCCTGCTGGTTCCCCACTGAACAACAGGAACAAACTCGAATTATCAGACAATCAGACCTAAGGAAGTTGTTCCAACCCAAGACTCTCCCTGCAGACTTCTGGGTCTCCTCTCTGCCTCCACTTACCAATCTGTCACGGTGGTATCAAGATTGGCCTGACCTGGGTTCAGATCCTACCCTCATTACCAGTGGGACAGCGGACAAGTGGTTTAATTGCCTCTCTGAGCCCCCCTTCCCTCACCTGTGAAGTGGGCTAATACCTGTCTGCTCTCACAGGGATGTGGGTGAACAGACAAAAGGATAGGAGTAGCATCAGAAAACATGGAGAGCCTGCTCTGGGTCAAGCATGTGCTCGTTGCTTTACAGGCATTAACTCACTTTATCCTTGTATCAACAACGTGGGATCGGTATTGTTAGCAGATCCAGCTTCGTGGGCATGTGGCCCGTGCAGTCACACAGGGCCACCCTGCACGTCAAAGGGCCCCACATTTGGTTTCATGTTGCCATGCCATGCCATGAAATTCTTAATTTTTCAACAAGGGGTCCCACATTGTCATTTTTACTCTGAACCCTACAAGTTATGCAGCTGGCCCTGATTATTTTATATTCATCCATAAATTCAAGAGCTATTTATTAAGCCAGGCATGGTTTAAGGCCCTGAGGAGACAGGAGTCAACAAACAGAATTTCTCACCCTCACGGAGCTTACTTTGTGTCATTTGCCAGAGAGAACCCATGTTCAGAGAAGGTTAGTACCTGCTTAAGGTCACACAGGGAGCAAGGGGGTGCCCAGGTTCCAAGTCAGAGCATAAACCACAATAGTGTCCATCCCCACCCCTACCCAGCCTGCCCCAGCATAAGGCTGGAAAGTGTTTAACAGGGTGCCCGGTAAAGAAATAGGGAATACTGTTGTTCTAAGAGCTTTAAATGTATTAACGCATTTAGTTACAACCCCAGTTTACAGACAAGGAAATGGAGTCTTAGAAGAATTTAAATAATTTGCCCAGAGTCGCTGGGAAAACACAGGGCTGAGATTAGGAACCCAAGTAGACTGGCCTAGAGCCATGCTCCTAGCCTCTCCAGCATATTGTCTTTTGAAGTAATCATTCAGAAAATGATGCGTTTTATAATTATTTTATCACCACCATTTTCATTTTTGTCTCTGGGGCCCCGTGCACACATGACCCAAATCACTTTGTGCAGAATGAAAGGTTAACACATGAATGAGCAGATTCATTCAACATGTGTGGCACCCTGCCACAGCACCCCAACCATTGGTCCTTCACTCCCAGCCTTTCTGTCTTGCCTTGAGCCAGTGATGAACTCTCTCAGTGCTCAGGATGTAGAAAACAGGGTCGTGCCTTCCAGTAAACAGGCCAGGGCTTGAAGGGAGGGGGTGCTGTGGGGAGGAGTTCACAGCGATGTTTATCACTGAGTAAAAGCCTTCCTTTTCCTCCCTATGGGATGACGTGATGATGGGGCTCCTGTAGCAGAGGTTCCCTCCCCTAGAGGCTGTCACTGCTCAGAGGGTCTCATCTCCCATGCTTGGGCTGATTGGAGGATTGTTATCAGGCAGACAGTCTGTAAGCACTGGGTGGTTTCTAGAGATCTGGAAGAGACTACTGCCCAGACTTCACATCATGCTCACTGATGCCAGACATCCCCTGTCATTCATTCATTATTCAGCAAGTATTTATTGCATGCCTACTCTGTGTCAAACACTTTTCTAGAAACTGGGAAATAAAACAGACAAAAAAAAAAAAAAACAAAAAACCCTTGCCCTCAGGGAGCTTATATTCTTGTCAAAGATATTTCCACTGGAAATTCTTTTGAATGGATGGCAGACATTGGGAAATTTACCTTGTTGGTTGCTGGATATTTTTTCACTCATAAATATAATTGAGTTTTGTCTAGGACATAGATGAGGCTTTTTTTTTTAATTGTTTCAGGTGGGAGAGTAGATCTGGGGAGAAAGGCTATAGGCCTAGGAGGAGGAAGACTCCTATTAGTTATTATTAGTTATTAGTTATTCATGTGAACGAATTTATAAGATCCTTTCTGAGGCATTGTGGTAACAGGATGGGAAGCCCTCGTAGACACTAGAGTAGAAGCTAGGACTCAGAAGAAAAATCCAAAATTGCTCTTGTAGCCATTATTTCATTTGAACTCATCACAATCTTGCAAATCGGCCAACAAGTCAAGAGCTTCTATTTCCATTTTATAGATGAGGGAGGTGAGGCTTGGTTGGAGAGCTCAGACAACTGGCTAGTTAAGACTCAGGGCTACTCATGTCTCCCCTAGAGTTCCTTCCAACAAACCTTGGGTCAGGGGTCACGGTCCAGTGAGGGAGAACAAAGGGCATCGATGATCCCCAGCACTTGTGCTGACTTGGTTATTTCACACACCACTGGCTTTGCTCCTTCTACTTCAGGTTTTTCTGAGAAAACAGCCTTGGGGCAGAAGCCAGTACAGCTCAGGTCCCCTGAGCAGCAGCCACAGGGTTAGGAAGAATGTTGATTCCTTGAGGGCAGGGACCATGGCAGGGGAGACGGTGGGGGTGGGGAGCAGTACCTAGAACACAGCCTGACCCCTAGTAGGTTTTTAAGGAATATTCGTTGAAAAACAAGACACAAAGGAATGGATTTGGGAGTTAAATAGACAGTAATAAACACCTGCCTCAGTGACTTCATCTGTAAAATGGAAACAGGGATTCCTTGCCTTTTAATGCTATTTTTAAATTTTGTTGATGTGCTTTATGCTCCATGAGGGCAGGGGTTTTTTTTTTCTGTTTTATTTAACTACTGGTATATCCCCAGTATCTTAAACAGTACCTGTCACATAGTAGGTCCTTAAGAAACACGTGTTGGGTGAATGGACAAGAGTGAAACATCTAGGTTTCAGTGAATGTTCCTAAACAGGATCCAGCATAGCACTATGCTTAAGAGCAGGGAATTTGAGGTCAGACCTGAGTTTGACTCCTGGCTCTACCACTTATTAGCTATATAACCTCAAAAAAAGATCTCTGAACCTCAATTTCCCGAGGATATATAGTGAGGAGAGTCATCTTGTCTGCATAAGGTGTCCTGAGGCTTAAGTGAGGTTCTATGTATAAAGTGCTTAGCTTAGTACCAGGAATACAAAAAAAAAAAGTTCCTAAATTATTAAAGTTTTCATATGTCTAAGAGTGAGGGTGCATTTTTTTAAGGGCCATTTTTCTCCAAAAGGACTTTTATCCCCGAGAGTACCCCCCAAAGACCCCAGAGGTTGTTCTCCTGAGACATGAGGCTGCATGGAAAATTAATGTCTGTCAAATCTCCTGTTGGCAACTTAGGAACGCCTTGAGCCTACGAGGCAGCACCCCGTCATGCCTTGCACCAGCTCGCTCCTGATGCAGCTGGATTCACTGTGGGGGCGCCAGCCTCTGCTCAGTGCTCTGGTCTTCAACAGCTTTTTGAAACTGGGATGTGCCTTCTCTTGTCTTGTTGGCCTGGCCTCAAAGCTAACAAGCAGCCTGTTCCTGCACCAGGGTGAAGTGGGTGCTCGAGAGATCACCAGTGGAGATAGTGAGTGAAATCTAGTCCCCCAGCAAAGGCAGCCAGCAGATAAAGTGACCGCTGCAGGCTCTACCATTCCCTCTGGGGCCCGTCCATGCTCATCAATGGATCTAGTCTAATTCATAGGCCAGAGTTTTGGACTTCCTGGACTCAGCCTCTTGAGCCCATGGGCATCATGAATATTTGTCAATTTTTGCCTTCGAAACTTTGGTCATTATCAAGGAAGATTGCATGGCTTTGAAAAGAAGCCAAGGAGGCTGACCTTGCTGTAGACTGCAAGGCAGGGGAGGACTCCCAAAGGTGATTAGACAAGCCTCTGACACCAGAGGGTGAGGACTCAGAAGATAAGGTAGGAAGGGTGCTGGTCACAGAGAAAGCTCTCGACTCATGAAAGCAATTATTATGTTGATTTAAGAAGGAGATTCCAGACCTAAGTGTCCGTATTTCCTTTTGACATTCAAAAGATAACCCAGGTTTGAGGCTCATTCATACCTCACTTCTTTGGAGACCTTTCTGGTGCTTAGTCTCAGGCTTCACTACTTCTCTGTGACTTTACTCCCCATCTGTTCCTCACCACTGCAAGCTCCCTTAAACACATGTGTATGTGTGCGTCTGCAGCTCGCTGGTGTGCTTTCATTCATTCATTCAAAAATATGCAGTATGGTCTAATGGTTAGGAGCACACCTGGGAGCCAGGGGGCTAGAGGTCACTCAGACACTTGCTAGCCTACCCGCTTACAGGTAATGGGTGACCTACCCACTTACTCTCTCTGCCTCAGCCCTCTCTCACCTTCAGAATGGGCATAAGAGTACCAACTTCATAAGGTCGGGTGATAGTCAGCTAAATGATTACCCACAAAGCATTAGAATAGGGCCCAGCATAGAGTAAGCACTCAGTATACATACTGTTCTTAATCTCTAACAGCCAAGGCAAAAAGGAGAAATGAGGGGTGATGAACCTGGGGGTAAGTCATGTAAGCACAGGAAAAGCAGAAGTGTAGCCAGACCTTGGGACAGCTGAAGGGTTTTCCCGTTCTGTCTCTTTCTGTCTCTCCCATCTTGTCTCTGCCTGTCAGCCTCATTCGGTCACAGCAGCCCCCTCTATATGGCAGGAAACATGGCCTCCAAAGCATCCTATTTCCTTAGAGAGAGACTAAATTTTCTACCCTAGATTCAATAATACCCCGCCCCATGCCCGGCCAATAAATAAATAAATAAATAAATAAATAAATAAATAAATTCCCAGGGAAATATTCTGATTGGCCCAGTTTGGGTCATGTGTTTATTCCCCCCACCCCCCTCCAATAATCAGCTTTGAGGGGAGGGAGGGAGATGGAGTTGCACAGCACAGACACAGCCACCAGGGGGCCTTTACCCAGGTATCAGGAACCCCCTGTGAGGGAAGTCCCCACTTGAGCCCTTGAGATTATCTGATACTGTCTTCTAACCACTCCTAGCACTTTTATTGTGTACTGGCCGGAATGAATGCCATTTCCCCGAGTAAACTAGAAGTCCCATAAGAAGAAAAATGATGTTGGACACTATTTTCATTCCTTCTGTCTTCCCTCTCACCCTGCCTGTGCCTGTCACACACAGGATGGCAACGTGAAGCACACTGCTAGTCACATGGTCATGGAATGTCCCAGATAAGGAAAGAGG
The DNA here is from genome assembly GCF_027475565.1 of Acinonyx jubatus. Taxonomy (NCBI): domain Eukaryota; kingdom Metazoa; phylum Chordata; class Mammalia; order Carnivora; family Felidae; genus Acinonyx; species Acinonyx jubatus. The sequence goes on from NC_069383.1 coordinate 119,847,682, forward strand.
TTGAAGAACTAAGGCACAGAGACAGCAATTTGCCCAATGTCACACAGCTCAAACTAGACTCCAGGTCACTTGCCCTGTGATTTCTGATAGCTTTCCCTCTCTTCTAAGGTTAAGGCTGCAGTCCTCATCCTCACAAGGAAACTTCCACCTAGCCCAGGCACTTCCTGTCTCCCCAGGCTTAGCTCATACATTCTGTACATCCCCAAGGTGGTCATTATTTGTATTATTTTTATAGTTGCCCGAGGAGTCCATACTGATCCACTTTCCTCTCATTAGAGATAAAGGGATTTGCGCCTCTGCATTCCAGCCAGAGTGGCTTTCTTTCTGAAATTTGCCTCACTCCCCTCACCTTCAGGGCTTTTGCACTTGCAGCTTCCTCTGCATGGAACACTATATTGGTTTGCTGGGGCTGCTGCAACACAGGACCACAGATCGGGCGACTTAAACAGCAGAAATTTATGTGCTCAAGTTGCGGAGGCTAGAAATCCAGAATTAAGGTCTTCGCAGGGTGGATTCCTCCTGAAGGCTTCGAGGGAGATCCTGTTCCAGGTCTCTCCCCCAGCCTCTGGTGAATTTCTGGCCATCTTTGGCATTCCTTGGCTGATAGATGCATCACTCGGTCAGAGTGCCTTCATCCTCACATGGCCTTCTCCCTGTATCATGTCTGTCTCTGTGTCCAAACTGCCCCTTTTTACTAGGACACCAGTTGTATTGGAGGAAGGCCCACCCTAACAACCTCAGATTAACTTGCTTACCTCTGTAATCACCCCATTTCCAAAGAAGGTCACATTCCGAGGTATCGGTGTGGGGACACAATTCAATCCAAAACAAGCACGCTGCTTACACTCTTCCCCACTCCAACCAGACAGCTCCTCCTTATCTATTCCATCTCAGGCAAGCCTTCTCTGACACCAGGCCCTGCCGCCTTCTCTTGCGTACTCTTCCTTCATATTTGTCATGGATTGTTGGTATCTGCTAATGTAATTATCTGGCAAGCACTCGTGTCCCCCCTCAGACTCTCCACTTCCCAGATATAGGAGCGTGACTGTTGTGTGCCCTGCTACAGCCCCAAAGCCCAGAACTTGGGCTTCCAATAAAGGGTATCAGTAAATATCTCTGGCCTGAATGAATGATAGATTGAGAGAAGGGAGTCTTTGCTAGTCACAAAAATGAAAAGGAGGTGGAAGCCAGAGCCTCAGACGTGGAGAGGCTAGTGTTGCCTCCAGAGAGAAAGAATTTATTCCATGAGCCACCAAGGGCCAAAACCCTGCCCACACACACCCTTCCCACCTTTGAGGAGCAGTCATCGCCTCTCCTCTCCCAATAGGTACACTGCATAGCTGTGCAGGGAAGGCTTCGAGAACCTCAGGGAAGCTGGAGGTGAGTCAGAATGGACTGTAAAGTGAACAGCTCTGAAACCTAACCCCTGGCCTGGAGCTGGGAGGGAGGCAGGTTCATGGAAGGTAACAGTGTTTGCTTTAAGATCCAAGGGGCCCTAGGCAGCAGCATCATTCAGGAAAGCATTCTAGCTGGCAAGGGGCCAAGTGAGCCCCAAGCTCCAGGTACCTGGGCTCGCTGTGCCACCATGGCCTGCGAAAGGTGGCAGGATGGACTCCACAGGGTACACCCCTTCCCCAGTGAGCCTTCCACAGGGTCACCTGTGTTGGAGATGCAGCTATAACCTTTGTGGCCTCCACTTTCTCTTTTGTAAGTGAGGGACAGTGTCATCAGTGGAAGCAACTCAACCTATCCCCAGCAGGAGAATTCCAGCCCCCAGGCTTCCCAGGACCCCCCTGGGAGCATGCCATAGGCAATAGGATCCCAAAGGGAAAAAACGAAGCCCTCCCAAAACCCAGCCCAGGACCAGGGCCAAGCTGGAAAAAGTGACTTCCCAGCCAGTCACCACGTTTTACCCCAGTGAAAGGCTGACTCATTGCAACAGGCCTGGGCTGGCTCTGACTCGAGCCGGTGGCTTGGAACATGCCTGGACAGTGAGTGCCTTGTCTGAGAGGCTGGTCCATGAGAAGCCACGGGTCGGGGGAGCCCAGGCCACTGCCCTGGGAAACACCCAAATGAGGCCTCAGGAGCCCCCAGGGAAGCGGTGGTTGGGGGGACACCTCCTCACACCCACAAACTCTCAGAGGCTGGCATAACACATGCTGGATAAGGTTCAGAGAGGCTCTAAGACCCCAGGGCGAGTTAAGCCCTAATGTCCTGAGGCATAAATGTCATGGTGCTCTCTCCCCACAGGAAATTCAAACAGAAAACAACACTAAACAAAATAAATGTAGAAAAACTTGACAAGGTCTTGATTTTTTTCATGAGATTGTCTCAGTAGTTTCCTCTGAAATATCAAAAACATTATTTTTCAGTACTGGGGGCAGTGGGAGAGAGCTGGGGCTGCTTCCTCAGGGCCCTTCAGTGCACCTGTGTAGTGGTTAACTCAGCACCATGCCGAGTGCGGCCTGTCTCTGATGGATGCCCCAGACCCTCTTCTCTCTTCAGGACATCGTCCATGTTGTCATCCAGGGCTCTTTGGCAAGGACTTTTGAGTCATGTGTTGGCTTAAATCCTGGCTGTGCCATCTGTTTGCCATGTGACCTTGGGTAAGTCACTTGATCTCACTGAGTCTCAATTTCTGTACATGTAAAAATGGAAATTACACAAGGTAATGCACACACCGTGCCAGTATAGTACTTAGCACAGCGTCTGGTATATATACTAGATCTCTTCCAGCTTCTCCCTTTATCCCCTACAACGCTTCTTTCCGTCAAGAACGTCATCAGTCATTTGCACTTTAGTACAAATAAGCTCCTATAAGTGTCATTCGTTGTTTTCATTCACTTACCCAACAAATGCTTGTGCACCTTCCTTGCACCTGATTTGAGCTGGGTGCTACTACTCTGTGTACACAACTGTTTCTGTAAGATCACCAATATGCCCATTTGGTAGTGGAGGAAACTGAGATTCGGGAAGGTGAGAGAATGTTCCCAAAGTCACACAGCAGAGTCTAAGTTCACTTGTTCATTCAGGAAACAATGACTGAAATTTCTTTCAGGATCGGTACTAGGGACACAGCAATGAATGAGTTGGACCCCTATCTTAAGACTCTCGTGGGCTACTCTGTGTATCTTACCTTTTGTCATCGCTCTCATTGTTCAAGTCCTTTTAAAAGCTTGTGTATGTGGGAAGGGAGAGCCTTCCCCTTCTGACCAATTGACTGTTGGATGGAGTTGCCTTCTTCCTGGTGTGCAGGACTGGCCCTGCCCAAGGCTGAGCTGACAAACCAAAAGAGCCTGCTGACTTTTCTTTCCATATCTTTCTGGGGCTCTGCTGAGTATAGATTTCCAAGACTACCTAGGAAGAATTCCATTCTTGTCCTTTTTTTGCACTTCATGATACATATCACAGACACAATACATGTTCGTTATTAAAAAAAAAAAAAGAAAATACAGAAAAGCAAAAATTCTCAAAGTAACAATAACTCTAAGTGCTAAGATGGTTAAAATTTTGCTATATTGTCTGCCAGACCTTCCTCTTATGCAATTATAACACAATTAATAATGATAATAATGATGATGATAACACTAATTTTCACTAACCCTGAGCAGAACTTCCTTTGTGCCAGAGACAGTTCTAAGCATCTTAGACATTTTGGCTAATTTAATCCTTACAGCAACTCAGCAGATTATTGTTGCCTTCATTTTTATGGGTACAGAAATTGAGGCAGAGAAAGAGAAAATTTAAAAGTATGGATGTTATTCTTTATTTTAAAAATAGGATCATTCTGAAGACAGTTTTGTGACCTACTTTTTCCCTTCACAATAAACATATTTTCCCAACATACTTTTTCATGGCTATTTAGTATTTCAGCATTTACACAAACCATAAATTACTCAGTTACTCAACCAGTCTTCTCTAGGTCATTTTTTCTGATTTTTTTTTTTTTTTACTATGACACAGAAATGTCCATCCTTGCAGCTAAATATATGAACACCTAATTAATAACTTCCTTAGAATAACTCCTAGAGATAGAATCACTTGGGCTGAAGATGTACATGTTCCAAGGCTTCTGACATCTTTTGCGAACTACCTCCCAGACAGGCAACTCTCCTGAGTTGCTAAAGGAATATTAACTATCACCGCTCATGGAAGACAGCTTTGCTAATACCCATCATAATGACAGCCGCTCATGCTACCAATCCAGCAATCCCGCTTCTGGGAGTTTACCCCATAAGTATTGTTGTACACATTCAAAATGATACGTGTATAAAATTACTCCTTGCAGCCCTGTTGGTAATAGTAAAATATCAGAAATAACCCAAATGTCCATAATAAGGAACTGGTCAATAAATGATAGTATAGCTATACAATGATATCCTGTGAAGTTGTGAAAAAGAATTAAAAGCCTTTCTATGTATTCATGGGGATAGCTGCCAAGACATAGTAAATTAAAAATAAGTGCAAAATGGTGTCGATAGCATGTTATTTTTTAAGTTTATTTATTTATGTTTGAGACAGGGAGAACACAGGCATGAGTGGGGGAGGAGCAAAGAGAGAGGGGAGGAGAGAGCATCCCAAGCAGGCACGGAGCCTGATGCAGGGCTTGAACTCACAAACCATGAGATCATGACCTGATCAAAAGTCAGACGCTTAACCAACTGAGCCACTTAGGCTCGCCAGCATGTTATTTTTGTATGAAGAAATGATAGCCTGCGTTCATATTTGCACCTATAAACATAAATAAGCACTAAGATAAGTTAAAACAGTGTCTAGCTGCTTACTTGTAAGTGGCTTTGGTGAGGCCAGGGGGACCGGATAAAAGAAGATGAATCAGGACAGGAGAGAAATTTTTTTCGCTGATCACTTTTTATGTTTTTAGATTTTGAAACCATTCTGTGCTTATACTCAGACAATTAGTCTTTAAAAATTGCCTTCTAGGAGATGTCAAGTGAAGTGTGTGCATTTTTGATAACTGTGTGTTTCTGGTGACTGTACAGTTTGAAATACTGCTTTTTCTTAATCAAGTTTTATAAAAAAAATAAAATAAATGGAAATTGTCTTCCAGTATTCTTAAATTATTTTAGGTATGATAATGCTATTGTAGTAATTTTTTAAAGAATGCTTACCTTTTAGAGATATATATTAAAATATTTATAAATGAAGTTATTTAATGTCCAGATTTGCTTCTAAATAATATATAAGCAGGGGAAGCAGATCAGTACATATATTACAGATGAAATTGATGGGGCATGAATTGATGATTGTTAAAGCCAAGTGATTGATACAAAGAGGGTTCATTATGCTCTTCTATGTATTTAAAAAAAAATTTAATGTTTATTTATTTATTTTTGAGACAGAGAGAGACAGAGAGCATGAATGGGGGAGGGTGAGAGAGAGAAGGAGACACAGAATCCCAAGCAGACTCCAGGCTCTGAGCTGTCAGCACAGAGCCTGACATGGGGCTTGAACTCACGGACTGTAAGATCATGACCTGAGCCGAAGTCGGACACTTAACCGACAAAGCCATCCAGGCGCCCCACTTCTGTGTATTTTTTTAAAAAATAATTTATCGAAGGGCTCCTGGGTGGCTCAGTCAGTTAACTGACCAACTTTTGGTTTCGGCTTAGGTCATGATCTCACAACTCGTGGGTTCGAGCCCTACATTTAGCTCTGCGTTGACAGTGCGGAGCCTGCTTGGGATTTTCTGTCTCCCTCTGTCTCTGCCTCTCTCTCTCTCTCTCTCTCTCTCTCTGTCTCTCTATCAAAAATAAACAAATAAACATTGAAAAATAATTTATCAAGGTGAGATTCACATAAAATTAACCATTTTAAAGTGGACAATTCGGTGGCACTTAGCATGTTCATAAACTTGTGCAACTACCCCATCTATCTAGTTCCAAAATATCTCCATCACTTCCAACTAAAACCGCTGTACCCATTAAGTATTTTTTCCCCATTTCTTCCTCCCTCAAGCCCCTGGAAGCCACCAGTCTTTGTTCTGCACTGTGGATTTATCTAGTCTCAATATTTTATGTAAATGGAATCACACAAGGTATGACTCTTTGTCTGGCTTCTTTTACTGAGTGTAATGTTTTTGAGGCTCATCCACATTTTAAGATATATCAGTACTTTGTTCCTTTTTAGTCTAATAATACATAGAGACCACATTTTGTTTATCCATTCATCCACTGGTGAACATTTGGGCTGTTTCCACCTTTTGGCTATTGTGAGTAGTGTTGTTATGTGTGTGCATGTACATGTACTTTGTTGGAGTACCTGTTTTCAATTCTTTTGGGGACCTACCTAGGTGTGGACTTGCAGGGTTATATGGTAATTCTATATTTAACTTTTTGAGGAAGCACTAATGTGTTTCCCAAAGCAGCCGAAACATTCTACATTCCTGATAGCAGCATATGAAGGTTCCAATTTCTCCACATCCTCGACAACACTTGTTATTTTCCGTTTTGTTTTTTCTTCATTACAACCATCCTAGTGGGTGTGAAGTGATATCTCACTGTGGTTTTGATTTGCATTTCCCTGATGACTAATGATGTTGAGCATCTTTTCATGTGCTTCTTGGCCATTTGTATATCTTCTTTAGAGAAATGTCTATTCAAGTCCTCTGCCTATTTTTAAATTGGGTCATTTTCCTTTTTGTTGTTGCTGTCTACTTTTATATATGTTTTAAATGCTCCATAGTAAAAAAAAAAAAAGATGTAAAAATATTAGATATTTTATTTAAAACTTTAAAAAATGTTTTGTTTTTTTTTCTGGAAAGAGAGTACTTTTCCCTCTTTCTTGCCCCCACATGTGAATTCCCCAGAGACCCTTGCATAATCCCTATCTCCATATGCCATTCGTAATGTGATTTCAAAAAACTATTTGTTCTTCAAACAAACAAATAAATAAGCATAAGTTTCTTCCCTTTTGCCTTTTCAAGGATGAATGGGGGATGGGAGAGCAGGGCTGGGGCTTAGGAGTAACAGAGGCTGGCTGTCCCTGTCACTTTGGCCTCAGCCTGGGGCTGACCCCCCTCCCCCCCCACCTAGAAGCCTGGTAATTCATTCCCTGATGTCCCACCTCAATGTCTTTGCTAAGATTCCTCCGGGAAGGGAGGGTCCCATCTATAGCAGGAGAAACCTTCTGGGCCCAAATCCAGCCACATCACAAGACTGGATGGCCCAGCCGCGAGACAAGCATGTCAGTGGCTTCCATAGCCAATGGGAGAGGCTTCGCCCAGCTCATGTTCCCCTGTGGTAGTCGGGCCAAACAGATGGCTTGGGATAAACAGGGGGGTGGTGCTGGGTTGGGGGGGTGGGGTGGAGGTGGCTTTGAGTGGTCTTAGCCTCCCTCTGGATTCTAGAGAAAGAGGCAGGGGACATGAAGGCCATGCCTGAGGAATGGGCTATCGTTTGGTGCCTTCCAAACATGCGTGTGATGTTTTTAGCAGTGGAACTCTTGTTCGGACCAATCATTAAAATATATAAGTCAGAGAAGAAGGAAAGAGGGAGCAGCTCCAGCTGAAGAGGCAGTGAGAAGCCCAGAGCCTTCTCTCCCTCCATGCCACGTGGCACCTCTGGGAATTCTGGGTCTCAGGAGAACACTCCGATCCCGTTAACACATAGTCTTTATATGAAAGCACTTGGGAACTCAACACATTCTGTCTCTTTGAACCGTGCAGTGGGTTCCAGAGCCCTGAGGAGAAACTAATAGCAAGGCAAACTCCAACCAGAGATACTGGCTCTATTCTCCAAAGTGCGGTGGCCTCTTGCTTACCCCTCACCAGCCGAGCACTGGGGAAGTGGTCAAGGGCTGGAGAGACACGCTAGGGTTTGGGTGGGCTGAAGGAAGCTGAGAGGGACAGTGGGTGCAGTGGCCTGGTCTCCAAGCCTGTTCAGGTCCCCTTCTAGGGAGAGAGGGTGGAACTCAGTCTGCCTCCCTCTCTCCCTCCTTCCCTCTGGCAGAGCTGCCTTGGGCCCCAGGCATCTCTACCCTACCTCTCCTAACCTTAAGAGAGATGTGAGCACACCCCTATTCCCACCGCATAAAATAGGACATAGAATTTCCTCAAACCCAGATCCTGATTCTCAGCACAATCAATCTGTAGGATGCCCCTAAATGTCCCCCAATTCCTGTGGGTTTCGTTCTTTAGAGAATGGGCCCATTTTATTTTTGTACTGCAGGATGGTATGTGGGGGCATTTGTAAGGAAACAAAGAGTTGGGCAAGTAACTTTACTCTCCGCGTTTGTTACGTCTTCTGCCCACGGGGGATCAGCGTACCTACTCCATGGGGCTGTTGTGAGGGTTACATGAGTTCATGCATATCCAAGCCCAGCAGTAGCTCAGTTTAGAAGCAGTTCCATACCAGAGAAAGGGCATGATACTTGCTGTCTCTTCCATGAAGTGTCACCTCAGATAAGGCATTTCCTCTCTCTGAGCTTCAGTTTTCTCATCTGTAAAATGGGCATATTAATATCTACCCTTCATAGCTACCAGAGGATATAGAGATAATTCACACAAAGTGCTTAATATCGTGCTTGGCACAGGGAAAGTACTCAAAATATGGTAAGAACAATTGTAATTATCACTACTTTTACTTTTATTATTATTACTATCATTTCACTAGAAGGGCAATGTGGGTTAAGCACATAGACACGGGAGTCAAACTGCCTGGGTTTAAATTCCACTTCACCTCTGGAGCTGTGCTACCTTATGCAAGTTACTTAACCTCTCTGTGCCTATATTTTTAAAAACCACATAAGGGGAATAATACTTGTACCTATCTCATGGAGTTGCTGCAAGAATTCAGTGATTGTATGTGGAGCGCTTTGAAGAGTGCCTGGCAAATTATAAATTCTACAAATGTGTTTGCTGTTAACAGTTCTGTTATTATTATTATTATTATTATTATTTATTATTATTATCAACAACCAAACTCTGAAAGTCTTCACCTTGGATCCGATTGACAGCCACAATGCAACATTAATGGTTTGGCAACTCAGAAGCTGTGTAACTTCAGGCAAATTACCTCCCCTTTCTGAGCCTGCTTTTATTTGTCTCCAAAATGCGAGTTGTAATACCACCTATAATGGTGCTTCTAGGTTGTTAGGCTTCATTAACGAGCGATGACCCGTGGGAAGCTCCTAGCTTGTAGTTAATTAGGCCCTTGTCCCAATGCCCTGACTAAATCCAGCTCCCCACCCCACCCCTGAGGGAAAGCGCTTGGATTCCTTCCTTCTGGGTGCGAAGGGGGGAGGGGGGGCTGCCCGGCACCCGCTGCCAGGCCCTATTCTGGGGGCCGAGCGATCCCGTGGCCGTGCCAAGCTTCCCCGGGGATCAGGTTTCTGCTGACGCGGTGCCAGGCACGTCTGCTTCCAGGAACCGGCAGCCGCATTTAGCCTCGGGCCGCACATGAAAGGGCTGCAGTCGGAAACGTGACGTTGTGTCAACAGGCGAGGCAGGTCAGCGCTGGGTGAGACCATCCCGGCAGGCCCGGAGGGTCACGCCCTGTCTGAAGGCGGCCAGATCCCAGGCCTGGGCTCCCCTGCCTCTCGCCACCTCTCTCCGGCCGCCTCGGAGCCCAGCACTTCACCCCCTCACACTCACACCCCTTTTAAACAGAAGCCCTCTTTGTACCCAATGGGCAAAGGACTGGGGTGGAAGCCTCTCCTCGCATCTCCCTCTGAGCTACTTGGAACCTGCTGCAACTGGGCTAGAAGGCAAGGCAAGGGCAAATGGGGCAGAGGGACAGCTGCTACTTTTAGGGGTGTGCGACAGGGCAGGCTCGTGGGGGGGTGGTGATTCTGGGCTGAGGATGTGTCTGAAGCCTCAAACCCTTTCTTAGTTGAGGTTGCTCCAACCACTTCCTTCAGTCCCCACAGCTACTCCTTGAGTTATGGCCCCGGAAAGAGAGAGAGGCATGCAAAACAAGTTTGGCCCTGGTGTCAACCCCATGTTCCATCTCCAGAATAAACTTGACTTGTTTGGGTTTTTACCAAAGGAGTCTAGCCAGAAAAGCCTAGCAATTCATGGAGGCATTTCAGGGGTTTAGCAGGTAGGAGAGCTGGAGGCCCAGGCCCTAAGGATCTAGGAGAAAGCGGGATTTCCAGAATTTGCCATCTGTCTTGCTGTAGAACATGTGAGAAGGGCTCAGGATCCTTATTTTACCTAATCAAGAATAGGCATGGAAGGGAGATGATGGGCCACCAGCTCATCTCTGGACGCCTTGTGCAGGGCTCCTTCCGTGACACCATGCTGCCTGGGGAGGACTGTGTTTTTTACAGCCTGCATTCTGCATCTCACACAGCCAGGCAACTCTCACTCTTGCCTGCTGGCTCATCAGATGGCAGGGAAGCAAAGTCCTGCCGGGCAGGTGGTGCCTTGACCTGGCTGAGAACTCCCTGGGTGCACGTTCCCCACTTAGGCTCCAGACACCCAGAGGGTTCTAGAAGACTCCTGTGCTTGGGGATCTGAAGCATGGCAAACCAGGCACTGGCCGTCAGGACATCCCTTAGAGGGAGAAGGGGAGAAGCAAAAATACTCGACCGGGTCATTTCCCACTTCTTTTCCCGTGGAATTTTTTTTTTTTTTCTCATAAGAGCGCTTGACTAAGGAACACCGATATTCATTCACGCACAAACACACCCAATGAGAGGAAGTCCAGGAAGGATGTAGAACATAATTATGGAATGTTGCCTTCAGCAGCAATAAGGCAGGATATGGCAAATCCATTAGACATTGCTAGACTCAAAAAAGTTAGACTGGCTTGGCAGAGGTACTATCCCCAGCACCAATTATTATTGCATTAAATCTTTTCTCCATGTGCCTCCCCCTCCAGCAAGCTCCCCAGACCCTAAGGCCCAACCATCCCACATTTTGATTTTCTGTCAAGTTCTTAAGGACCGTGTCAAAAACAGGCTGGGGTGGGGGACAATGTACTTTTTTTTTGCTTAACTCTGAAAGGAGGCACAGGGTGACTATGAACCTCTAACAAGGGTTAGTTAAAAAAAACAAATTAAATATTTACCTACGAAATTGACCAAGTTTATTCTGTCTGATTGAATACGAGGCACATTAAAAGCTGAATGAAATGATGCCAAGATTAAGTAGTTGTTGCCTACAGCCAAAAGGGGAGGGCAGGAGACAGCCATATCACACGACTGAGCTATTTTTAAAGATGCAAAAGACCATCTTTCTCTTCCACAGGAAAAAGATTATTTTATTAAGTATTTTAAAACAACTACTTAACATTGACTCATAGATAAAAATATTTACAATTTCACACCTTCAGGAAGGTTCCAAAATATAAACACTGTACCTCTCCCTAGAGAAAAAAATTATTCTTCTCTTCAAAAACAGGGATACATTCATTTTTCTCACTTTGTAGATCAAGTAATTATACAAATAAACATCTGAAACATTTTCCTTTCAATATATTTATATAATATATATTTATAACAGTTTTACAAATAAAGGCAATGACTTTATACCAAAATAAAAACAGGAAAAGAAAAAGTTAAAACACGATCGGCGATCAAGCATAGTGCATTTTGAAAAGCTGGTGCAGGGCTAGCTGGACAAGTCAGAAAACAAGTACTCTGGACCAAAAATAAAACTTCTTTGAAGGAGGCAGAATCCTTTTTAGCAATAAGGATGCTCCCTATGCCGTCGGTGAGGGGAATTAGCCTGCAGAAAGGATCTTGCTGTGCCGAGAGCTGGTTAGGCCTTTAAGCTAAGCTTGGTGAAAAGCAGTTTTAAGGATAGAACTGAAACCCGAATCTAGCTCTGCTTGTTGAAGGTAGCAGTTTGTTACTTGGCTTTATGCATTTTGGGGGTACTGGAACTTAGGCACCTGCGTCTCTCAGACCCTGCTTTGGTTCTCCAGACAGCGAGATTGTTTTCTAGGTGAGACCTAGAAACAGGTGCCAGAGGCCCCAGGGACTCCTCCCTCTTTCCCTGGCAGCTCAGCTTTATCAGGGGGCCCTTTTCAGTTCCTTATTAAGCTAATCACTGCGAAAGCCTGAGTAGGGAACTACATTCTCTTTATTCGTCAGAGGCAGGGGCGGTGGGGGGGCAGACCTGTAGAAATCTCCCCAAACCACTACCGTGCTATGCCAGTGTCTGCTACCTCACCGCTTAGCAGAAAGCTCAGTGTGGCTGCCCTCTCCCCATTTGGTGAGTCACGGCAACAATAAAAGGGAGAAGGGTGGGGTCATAAGAGCTGGCTGGGAACTGTGCTCTGGAAAGCCCTCTTTTGAAAGTACCTTTTTCTCAAAGCCACAGACCCGGCTCCCAAAATGAAGACTGACTCACAGACCAAGAGTCTGAAGCTTTTGAATATCCAGCTGATTTGTATGTTATCGGAGGGGGCTATTTTCTGGGTGGGGGAAAGTCCAGAGGTCTGCTACAATCCCCCCTATATCTCCTGATGTCAGGCAATCCTTCATATCTTCCCTATGCCAAAAGGAGCTTTAATGTTCTATACCAACCCACCAATGCACACGCGTGCATGTGCACACACATGCACCCCAAATCTTCTCTCCATGCCTCAGATTATCTCAGCATACACACTAGAACAATCTTGCTGCAGTCACACTTTGGGGGGGGGTGAAGTAGGGAGGAAAGAGAGCAGAGTGGCAGGGTCCCTTAGTCTTTGGTTTCTAAGTTTAAAGGGGGGATCTGCTTCAAAGCCTGGAGCAGGGCAGAAGAGTCGATGGCTGGATGGGCTGGCAAGGGAGAAGGGAGTCTCTGGGGCATGAGCAAGGGGGCTGAGATCTTGTCTGGGTTCATGAAGCTGGTGAGGGCTGCAGCAGAGGCGTTGAGGCCTGGGTACAACACTGGGACGGAGGTGGGATACCAGCACTTCTCCAGCATGGGTAAGTAGGCGGTTGCGGACGGCGGGATCAGATAGAAGGGCAGACAGAAGGGAGGTTGGTGTGGGTGCGGGCCCAGGAACGGGGAGCTGATCAGGTCACTGCCAGTGAAATGGCCTTCATCATCTGACAGCTGCATTCTGCTCTTTTTCGTTGGTGGTTCTTCAGATTCTTGCTTAATAACACCGATCCTTTCTCCCATGGTGAACCTACGTCCATGATCACTTTTGAAGTACGGCTGCTCACCACGTAAGTCACTCTTCTCGGACTCTCCTCCGTAGCCACTGTCTGTGTCCGTGTCACTGCCACTCTGCTCCCCACTCGAGTGAGCAAAAGTCCGCTGGATGACCGGCACACAGTTTTTCCCAGGGCCTTCGGAGCCTTTGGCTAGGGAGCTGGGTTTCTCCTTGAAGTCCATGGCTTTGGGAGCTGGGTCCGACGGCTTCCTGGAGGTACCACCCTGTAGCAGCTCTGAGACCACACGGTGAAGGTGGGTGACAAGCTGTGAAGACTTCAGGTCCCGAGTGTTCTCATGCTTGGCCAGGTACTGAAGCACCTCCCGGGCACACGTCTGGAAACCTGAGCAGAACATCTCTTGACCTGCTTCCACATTTCTCCCCGACAGCTCACCTGGATCAACACAGATCCAAAGGAAGACATTTCAGAAGGCCCTGTGGTTCAGCCGCATCCCATACCTCAAAGACTGAGACCTTTCCTTTTTTTTAACAGCACCTGCTGATGTGTGTCCCTAACTCCAAAAGTAATCTCAGAAAAAATGTGGATTACACCGAGAAGTATAAATACAACAAAAATAACCCATTATTCTGTACCCAGAGGTAAACTATGAGTTGTGATGGCTACATAATATCCCATCATAGAAACAGAACATAATTTATAGAGATGGACTATTTTCCCTCTTTTTCAATTTAGCGCTTGTTCCCACATCCTCCTATGTTTATAACAAGAGTCATTTTACAGAACATCAACCCTACCATATTGCACAGAGACCAGTCAAAAAATGAGATGAAGAATAAAGGAACAATATCCCCTAAGTAAGCTTATTTTCCATTATAAAAGTTACAGCCATGCTGGGATCTTTACATTTCAAAGCTATTTCAAAGCCTTTTCCATGTATTCTATCCCCAACCCCCAAGAAATTAGGTATGTTCATCTTCCTATTTTCCATGAGGGAACTGGCAGAAAAAAAGCACTTGCTAGGTTTTGGGGATTCTCATCATACTAGTCTTGGAAAGATGGGGGAGAAGAATGGAATGAGACAGTGGGTAGAAGAACTTCTCCCCAGTCTGTTCAGTATTATTTGGAACGGGTGAAACTAGAAGGTTACAAGGTGACGGTGATTCTCTGGAAGTCAGTAGAAACTAATGATGAAACTTCAGTGGTTTCATTAGATTGTGCAACGCACCGAGATACCTAGTGGCTATTCAGGGAACCACATGAAATGCAGGAAAAACTCCTGCTGTCATCCTGCCAGGATCATACCACACACGGAGTGATAAGGAAGTACAGAAACAGGAAAACACTGGGGCATACCCATGATTTATTCTCCAGTGAAAGAGGACGAAGAAGACCGACTGTAAAACACCCACGATACAAATTAGAGGTGCCTTGGCATTTTAAACAGGAGGAGGAAAATGTCCCAGAACCCAGAAACCCTTAAACCAAAATGCCACAGAAATATTTTATCATTTGACTAATACCTATTCATGCCAGGTGGCACACAGCAACATTCCAAATGAAAAGTCTGACCTTTTAGGAGAGATAAAATGACATCTCCCCCGACGAATGTGCATAAGCAATTTGTTGTAGGAATGTTTCTTATACCAGATGTTGAGCCCACAGGCTATTTGCGCTACAACTCTTAGGTGATGGTAACCAGACTCGGGCACTCACCAGCTTGTAAACCGCTCTGCAGGGCAATGATTTTCTGCTGCTGCTGATCAATTAGGTTTGTTAGTGCTTTCACATGCTTCAACGTAAGTTCAAGAACCACTGCTTTTTCCAAGTGACCCAAAGTCTGGAATAAAAAGAGCCTTAGTCAGCAGTGAGCTTTGAGAAGTCCCACCTCTGGGACACTTATTAGCAATGGGAAACATCTCTAAAGGGAAAAAGAAAAAAAAAAGAAAGAGAAAGAAAGAAGGAAAGGAAGGAAGGAAGGAAGGAAGGAAGGAAGGAAGGAAGGAAGGAAGGAAGGAAGGAGGAAAGAAAGGAAGAAAGGAAGGAAGAAAGAAAGAAACAGCCTTTCCTGGTTGACTACATTTAGTTTTAAGTTTGGAGATGATGTTTTTAAAAAGTGTGTGTGTATACGTCAATACATATGCACACACTTCTGATTAAAGAGTAAAAAAGAAGTGTCATTTATCTTTGGAGGCATTTTGGAAGAGGCAGCTACATCAGCTCTGACAGATAAATTTCTCCAGCAGCCACTGCTGACCTTAACTCAGGGGAATCCGGAGATAACATTTCTCTGCCGTGGTGTCAACCTGAGGAGGGACTTCTACCGTGTCTGGCAGCCAAGAGGCTTCCCCTAGCTTCTTTCCTGACACCCTTTCATAACTTGCAGCTCATCCAGCCTTTTACTTCCTCCTTAAATACATTTTTTCCCCTTTTCCCAACCAAAGGCTGCCAAGCCGTTGGCTACTGACAAGAAAGGACAGGACATAGAAATCACGCACCAAAAACAAGTCCTCTTTATTTTTAAAAAGGAAAAGGTGGCGAGAAGGGGGTAAATAAAATCTGTGTGTTGCTTGGTTTTACCCAAGTCAGCAAAACTAAAAAACCCTGAAAATCACCAGAAAGGAAAGGCTTAGACTCTTGAAAACGAAGGCTAGTTGGTATTGGAGCCAACTTGGAGAAGCCCAAGTGGTTCTCACTTCATTTGCTGAGGACGCCAGAAAATTTCAGGGCTGGGGAAGGGTACCCCCAAACAGAGCCACCCGCCAGCTCCGAGCCGGCCATCTGCTCTGCAGTTCCCTGAGGGGCCTGCAGGCGGCGAGTGACCCCCGCCCGCCCTCTGGGCAGAAGAGCTGCCTTGGAGAGGGGCCAGCTTCTCACTTACTGTAAGTTTGAGATGTTCGGGTAGGAGATCCTTCAGCTGGGCGATGCACTCGTTAATCCGGTCACGTCTCTTTTTCTCGATGAGCCGGTGCGGCAGTTTGTAGGTCTCCTGCGAGGCGCACGGGGAGGCGGTGGGCGCCAGACCAAGCGGGTAGTGAAGCCCCTCTCCTCCCTCACCCGGCAGCGGGATAAGAGTTGGGGCAGCGAAGTCACACCCAGAACCACTTTCTGTCCCTTCTTCTCCAGACATTTAATAGAACCACCGATCCCACACCGTGCACACCCCCGCCAAGCTCAAAGTGAGAAAACTTTTCTTGGAAACTGCGCGCGCCAGGGGCTGGGGTCCCGAGAGGTGCGGTGTTCTTACCTTGCTGTCCTCGCTCCGCTTTATTCCCCTCTTCGACTTGAACACTTGGTACATGTGGGCAAAATCCATCCTGCAGGGAGAGGGGCCAGGTAGGGTCGTGACTTTGCGTGCGCACAGGCTGCAGGAGCCCTGGCGGGTAAGAGCCCCCGGATGCGCCCGAAGCTGCTCCGAGTTGAGAGCGGCGCAGAACGTAGGGTTGGAGCCGAGGCTTGAAGGCGCCAGGGAGTGCCAACTTACCCAGGTAGGTCTCCGGGCTCCAGTCCTGGAGCTTTGGGCAGGCAGGCAGGGGGCGGTTGCGCGCTGGGGATCCGCTCCATGGCGCGGCGAGCCGGGGCCACTGTGCACTCCTGTCTGCAGTAGCGGAACGTCGGGGTGAGGACTGTCCTGCAAGGGGCTTCCGGGAGGTCTCTCCGCAAGGGTTCCTCTGAGTCTGAGCTCTGAAATCCGCTGGGCTGTGGGGCGCTGCGGCTTTGAGGTGCTGCTTCAGTTGGGGGCGTGCATGGTGTCCCCGCGGCCTCTGGCTCCGGCTCTGCGCACAGACTGGCGGTGTGTGCTCCTTGCGCCGTCTGCGCGGTGCGAGCCAAGTGAATGAGAAGTGGGGCGGGCGGGGAGGCGGGAGGGAGCGCGGAGGGGGGGGCGGTTAGGGCGGAGAGGGGTGGGGGGGCGAGCTGAGGAGTAATGGAGAGGCTGCGGGCTGGGTTAAATGGGAGCGAGTGGGTGGGTTGGAGCTACGTGTTCTACCCTGTGACTCCAGGCACGTCTGGCCGCTGCCAGGGAGGGAAGGAGCGACCTGCCCGCCCTCCCCCGGCTTCATCACATGAGTCTCACGTGTTGGACAACGCTCCCGCGGCTGCGAGGGAGCCCCCACCCCCAGCCCCGGCCCCCAGGTGTCTGCGGCTGCGGCTGCCTTTCCCCGAAGAGGGGGTGGCAGCGCGGCCCGGGTCCTGCCCAGCCGGGTGGGGGGCGCGGAAGCTGGAAGGGGCCGGGGAGCCGCTGGGGCCGGGGGGGGGGGGGTGGTTAGTAACGTGGGCGAACCTGCCCCAGGGAAATGAAGTAAGTTCCCGTCTCCTGGGAGGGAACGGGGGAGGACGGATCCGCCCGCGTCTGACTCAAGCCGGGAGAGGAATATCCCCTCGCTCGCTCCAGCCCAACCCTCTTCCTCCTCCCCCGCCCGGCCGGCTCCGAGGAACCGGCGCGCAGCAGAGGGAGGCGCCCGGCCCCCCTGCCTTCCCCAGAGGCTGGTGTTTCTTTCCGTCCCGGCTTCCCCGCCCCCACCCCTCAGCCGGGCGTCCAGGAATTGCCCGCCGTGGGGAGGGGCCTAGGGGCGGGGCGGATGTCACCCCATGGGAAGCGGGCCGCCAGCCAAGCGCAGGGGCAGCCGAGGCCGCCGCCGAGCACGCTGCGCGCACCTGACCGCCGAGCGTGTGCGCCACGGGCCCCTCGCTCCCCCGGAGCTTCGCTCCTGGGTGCAGCCGGCGGGCACCCTCTTGCGCGTACCCCCTGGGTGTCCCAGTGCCCATCTCCACCCGACTTCGACAAGTCCAACACTGAAAGATACCGGGCGCCGTGCCCTGCGTTCCCTCCCTCCCCTGCCCTCCCCAGAGCAGAGGCTCCCGGGTCGCCTCCCCTCCGGCTGCAACGTTACACAACTGCGGCGGCGACGCCTGCCCCGCAGCAGCACGGGGCGTGACGCTTCACGTGGCCGGGGCTCGGCCTCAGGGCAGTAGACTGCGAGCCCCTCTGCGCCGGCCATGGGCCGGAGACCCCGGGGACCGGGACGCTGTTAGCCCGCCAGGGTGGGCCATCCCTCCGCCTGCCAGGAGCTTGGGCGGCGCTGTTGGCGGTCTGCACCCAGAGCGGGAGGGAAGAGAGAGACTAGGACAAACTGTCCATCACATTGAAATCCTAGCATTCATTCAGTGGATACACATTTGCTGAGCCCCCTACTCTGTGCCAGGCGTTGTGCCCGTTGCTAGAGATACTGTTGGGAGTCCAATAGAGTCCACCCTTGAATTTACAGGAGCCTCTGGAAAGAGGATAAATTGGGCAATGAGGGGAGGGCGGCCCTGGGAAAATTATAGAGGTGCCAGTGGCAGAGAAAAAAAGAGAAGTTTGTTTTGTTTTCAAATTTTATTTAATACGGACCAAGATGCCTTGGAAGAGGAGGAGGGGGAAGAAGCTAACCCATTGCCCTCAGCTTGACGCAGAAAGGCCTCCCGCAAGGGGCCCCAGACCTCTGCAATGTGCGCGGGCGGGGGCCCCCACCTACCTCCGCCGGCAAAGTCCGGTCTCTGTGACCTTCTAACTCAGCCTGGAGCAGGGAAAACAGCTGAAACTCCAAGCCCGCGGTGTGAGCCACGCTGATGCAGTCAGAGGAGGGAGCCAGTGGAAATTCATGACTAAAATAAGGCCTGGCTGGGGATTTCACTGACCTCTGTGCTGCCCTGCCCTGCAAGTTCGGGGAGTTGAGAGATGACTGTAAGCCGTTCCCACCGCGCCTCGGGTCAGTCACCCCGCTGCTGAGTGGCCTGGCTGTGGGAAGGATTGAAAAAAAACGGGGTCGCCGCTGGGACTGGGTGAAGTTTAGCCTGGGGCGCAGTTTGGGGGTGTCAGTCTTAATTGGCAGTGTCCTTGACAACCTAGAGAACTGGGATTCACACTTTGACCAAACTGGGAGTGGATTTCCTCCAGGTCGCTTTGGAGAGCTCCCACTTCCTGTTTATGTTTCACAAGCGTCGAACTCATTAGCAAGTGTGAGAAATGCCTCCTTTTCTAGCTGCTAACTGGCTTGTGACCTCTTTTGGGGGCTCAGGGATCCTTCCTTC
Organism: Acinonyx jubatus; assembly: GCF_027475565.1. Classification (NCBI taxonomy): domain Eukaryota; kingdom Metazoa; phylum Chordata; class Mammalia; order Carnivora; family Felidae; genus Acinonyx; species Acinonyx jubatus. Next base: position 119,866,825 of record NC_069383.1, read on the forward strand.
GCAGAACGTACTTTTGCTGGTTTCTGTTGTCGGCCATCTTTAGGGAGGGAATGACGGCACTCAACTTCCTGCCAGGAGGTGGGCAGCAGAGAAGGAGAAGGAGGGGACTGGCCTGCCCTGGGTTTGTGCTTTCAATCTAGGGCGACCTGCTTCATTGTGACTTTAATACGGGTGAAGAATTGTCATGACTGCATCAAAACCACAGTTCCATCAGGAAAAAAGCACTAGGGGAGGAAGGAACACTTGTCCCTGAGCTGTCATATACGCCACGCACCCCGTGCCAGTCGTGAACTCAAACATTTGAGCTTCCAAGCCTCAATGTCATTCTTAGATGCTTTGATGTTATCAATACTTTTTGTCCTTACCCGTTCTACAGTTGGAAATAACAAAATGTATGCATTTCCTACTTTTTGTATCAAATGTATTCTCAAGCTTCAAGAAATATCTCAAGAAAAAAAGAAGGAAAGGGAGAGAGAGAGGTGGGGGGAGGAGGGGAGGAGGAGAGATGGGGAGGAAGAGAAGTGGGGAGGAAGAAAGGTGGGGGGAGGGAGGGAGGGAAGGAAGGAAGGAAGGAGGGAGGGAAGGAAGGAAGGAGGGAGGGAAGGAAGGAAGGAAGGAAGGAAGGAAGGAAGGAAGGAAGGAAGCAAGCAAAGGATCTCCACCCTACCAAAGTTTTTCTTCTCTCAATAGCTTGTGATTATTTTTTCATTAATAAACAAAATAATTCCTTCCCAGCCTGTGTCTTTACACCTTGGAAAATCTTAAACTTTCATTCTGTCAGCTTTTGTAGATACTTGTTTAATGCTGTTGTAGTTTTTAGACTGTCTGTAAAAAACTTTTGTCTATGTTAATTCATTTACTCACCACCACCTTATAAGGCAGCTATTAGCTCATTCTTACATTGATTTAACACAGCTTTATTGAGAACCACTATATGCCAGGCATTGAATTATGTCCTAGGAATACGTGTGTGTCCTCTTAAGGAAATTGAGGCTCAGGGAGGTTAAATAACCTGCCCCAGAGGGTTAAATCTGGAATTAGACCCTAGGTTTGTTTGGCTTCAAAGCCTGTACTCTTAATCACTACATTCTTGGCTGCTTGGTAGGGTTGTATGTGTTGTGTACTGTTCAACTCTAGGGGGAGCCATTCACATCACAGTCTGTGTGAGAGCACCCTCTAGAGTTGTGCATTATAACATTGAGCAGCTGCACTGGGCAATGGTGACATTTTGTAGCTCTCCCCTCTGTTTTGTCTCTTTTACATATAGAGAAAACATAATTTTGTACAGAGAAGGACAAGAGTCTCCTTTTATTTTCCTACTGAGACTCAGCATTTTGAAGGTCTGATGCTGTGTGTTGGGAAGAGTCTGTACTGTTACCAGGTTCCTTCCTGTGTAAGAAGTTGGAGCTCATAGCCTCCTGCATTTACCCACACCTTTTTTGCTCAGATATCATCACTTTTTGCCTATTTATGAATCCTCAAATTTTTAAAATCACATTTCACATATCACATTTTTATACATCATGATCCAATAAACACACAAAAACACACACACTTTAAGTACATTTAAGCATAAGGCAGCCAAGTCCAGGGCAGGGCTATAGCAATAAGTCACCACTACCCTCTCTCTCTTACTCCTGAGTAACCATTGCTAACTTAAAGAAAAACTTAAACCATTTAAGAAGAAGCCAGCTCAGTGTATTTCAGACATAAATTTTACAAAACAAAATTCCCTTGATATATGAATTCTGGTATTTGCTAGTCTACCCAATTTTATTTAAAAAGTATTCTGGTCTTTACTTAACAAATTGATTTTACAACTCACCAGCAAATCCTAACCTACAGTTTGAACCTACAGTTTGAACCTACAGTTTGAAAACATGCTCTTTCCACTAGTGATGTATTGTAATTTTAGCTGGTTCCCATCAGAAAGAAGTCAATAGCATTTGTATATCTGAAGATCTTTCAAATCACTTGTAAAAATGTTACATAAGGCTGCTGGCCCTGGTTGAATTCAATGTTATAAATGTCTCCATTCAGGATATCTTGCCTTATGCTCAAATGTAGGAGTAAAAATATTCAGAGTTTCATCAATGCATATAATGTTACATGTTGATGAAATGTAGTTCCTTCGTTCAGTGAAGGAAGTTTTCTTCTATTGCTAGAGCTCTGTGAGAGTTTATCATGAAAGGAGGTTGAATTTGTCAAATGCTTTTTCTGCATCCAATGAGAAATTCGTATGGTTTTTCTCTTTCATTTTGTTAATATCATGAATTATGATACTTTTGAATGTTAAGCCAACCTTGAATTCCTGAAGAAGTCTATCTTGATCAGTGTATTATCCTTATTTTTATTTCCAGATTTGCTTTGCTTTGCTAATATTTGCTGGGGATTTTTGTGTCTATGATTGTGAAGGATATACATCCATAGTTTTTCTTTTCTCATAATCTTTGTCAGGTTTTAGTATCAGAGTAATGCTACCCTCATAAAATAAGTTGGGAAATATTCCTTCTCTTTTTTGTAAGACCTGATGTAGGATTGGTACTGCTTCTTTCTTACATACCAGGAGAAGATTCCTGGGCCTGGAATTTTCTTTGGGGGAAGGTTTTTACTATGTATACATTTTCTATAATACGTGACAGATATATACTTTTTGTTTTTTCTCAGTTGGTAATTTTTGTTTTTTAAGGAATTTGTCTATTTCACTGGAATTTGTCAATATGTTGGTATAAAGTTTTATCCTTTTAATGTCTATATGATCTATAGTGATAAACACTTTTTACTCTTAAAAATTTTTTTTGTTAATTTGTGTTTCCTTTTTTTTCCTTGATCATCTTGCTAAGAGTTATATCAGTTGTATGAATCTTTACAAACATCCAAATTTTGATTTTGTTGATTTTCTCTATTGTTTGTTCATTTTATATTTGATTAATTTTCTTTCTTATTTTTCTTATTCTCTTTCTTCTAGCTATCTTGGATTTCATTTCCTCCAATTTTTCTAGTTTCTTGTGATGTAAGGTAATATCACTGATTTTAAACCTTTCTTCTTAATAAGTGTTTAGAGCTAAAATTTTTCCTCTAAGCACTGCTTTCACAGAACCCCACAATAGTGGGATTTGTGTTTTACTTATCATTCAGGTGAAAATATGTTCTAATAGTTATTATCAGTCTTCTTTGACTCATAGGTTATTTAGAAGGGTATGTTTAATTCCCAAATCTTTGTGAATTTTTCAGATAACTTTTTTCTTTCTCTTTTGAAGTAATTATAAAATCATAGGAAGTTACAATAATAATACAGAGAAGTTGTATGCATCCTGCACTCATCCTGCACTCATCCTGCTTGGCACCATTTTACTGTCTATAATACAATGTTAAAACAAGGAAATTAGTATGGGCACAATCTACCAACAGTTTTCAGATTTCACCCATTTTACATGCACTCACGTGTGTGTGTGTGTGTGTGTGTGTGTGTGTGCGTGTTTCTAGTTCTATGAAATTTTTATCACATGCATAGATTAATGTAACTACTGCCACCATCAAGATGCAAAACTATCCTACTACTACAAAGTCCCCTCATGCTATCCCTTTGTAGTCATACTCATTCCTTTCTCCTCCCATATCTCTAATGTTTGACAACCATTAATCTGTTCTCCATGTCTATAATATTCTCATTCTAAGAATGATACATAAATGGAATCATATAGTATTTAACCTCTGGGGTAAAATTTTTTTTCTGCTCAGCATAATCTCTTGAGATCCATCCAAGTGGTTATGTGTATCAGTAATAAGTTTTGATGAGTGGTATTTCATGATATGGCATGGATTGTTTACCTATTCACCCACAGAAGGACAGTTGACTTGTTCCCATTTTTTGTTATTATAAAACTGTGAATATTTTCTTTTTTATTTTATTTAATGTATTTTTAAAATTTACATCCAAGTTAGTTAGCATATTGTGCAACAATGATTTCAGGAGTGGATTCCTTAATGCCCCTTACCCATTTAGCCCATACAGCCCCTCCAGTAACCCTCTGTTTGTTCTCCATATTTGAGTCTCTTATGTTTTGTCCCCTTCCCTGTTTTTATATTATTTTTGCTTCCCTTCCCTTATGTTCATCTGTTTTGTACCTTAAAGTCCTCATATGAGTGAAGTCACATGATATTTGTCTCTCTCTGACTGACTAATTTAGCTTAGCATAATACCCTCTAGTTCCATATATGTAATTGCACATGGCAAGATTTCATTCTTTTTTATTGCCAAGTAATACTCCATTGTATATATATATACCATATCTTCTTTATCCATTCAGCCATCGATGGACATTTGGGCTCCTTCCATACTTTGGCTATTGTCGATAGCGCTGCTATAAACATTGGGGTGCATGTGCCCCTTCAAAACAGCACACCTGTATCCTTTGGATAAACATGTAGTAGTGCAATTGCTGGGTCATTGGGTAGTTCTATTTTTCATTTTTTGAGGAACCTCCAAACCGTTTTCCAGAGTGGCTTCACCAGCTTGCATTCCCACCAACAATGCAAAAGAGATCCTCTTTCTCTGCATCCTCACCAACATCTGTTGTTGCCTGAGTTGTTAATGTTAGCCATTCTGACAGGTGTGAGGTGGTATCTCATTGTGGTTTTGATTCATATTTCCCTGATGGTGAGTGATGTTGAGCATTTTTTCATGTGCTTGTTGGCCATCTGGATGTCTTCTTTGGAGAAGTGTCTATTTATGTCTTTTGCCCATTTCTTCACTGGATTGTTTGTATTTTGGGTGTTGAGTTTGATAAGTTCTTTATAGATTTTGGATACTAACCCTTTATCTGATATATCATTTGCAAATATCTTCTCCCATTCCTTTGGTTCCCTTTTAGTTTTGCTGATTGTTTCCTTCGCTGTGCAGAAGCTTTTTATTTTGATGAGGTCCCCATAGTTCATTTTTGCTTTTGTTTCCCTTGCCTCTGGAGACGTGTTGAGTAAGAAGTTGCTGCGGCTGAGCTCAAAGAGGTTTTGCCTGCTTTCTCCTCGAGGATTTTGATGGCTTCCTGTCTTACATTTAGGTCTTTCATCCATTTTGAGTTTATTTTTGTGTATGGTGTAAGAAAGTGGTCCAGGTTCATTCTTCTGCATGTCGCTGTCCAGTTTTCCCAGCACCACTTGCTGAAGAGACTGTCTTTATTCCATTGAATATTCTTTTCTGCTTTGTCAAAGATTAGTTGGCCATACGTTTGTGCTCCATTTCTGGGTTCTCTAGTCTGTTCAACTGATCTGAGTGTCTGTTTTAGTGCCAGTACCATACTGGCTTGATGATTACAGCTCTGTAATACAACTTGAAGTCCGTCTACTGTGAATAATTTTCTACACATGTTTATGTGGACATAAGTTTTCTTCTCTGAGATAAATGCCCAGGAGTATAATTCCTGGGTCATATAGTAATTTATGTTTAGTTTGTAAAGAAACTGACCAACTATTTACTGGAGAGGCTATACCATTTTATCTTCACAATTGCAAGGAATGAAAGATCTAGTTTTTCTTTATCCCTACCAACATTTGCTGTTGTCACTAGTTTTAATTTTAGCTTGTCCAAATAGGTGTGTAATGCCAGATATCTTTTTTATGTTGGTTTCTACTTTATTACTATTGGGTCAGAAAACATACTCTATTAGATTTTAATTCTTTGACATTTATGAAGATGTCTTTCATTACCCAGCATATAATCTATCTTGATAAATGTTCCTTGTGGGTTTGAAAGAATGTGTATTCTGTAATTGGGTGCAATATTTTGTCAAGTCGGTATTTTATTGAGTTGGTTGACAGTGCTATTCAAGTATACCTCTCTACTGATTTTTTTTTCTCTGTGTGTCCTGAAATTACTGAGACAAGAGTATTAAATCTCTTCAACTATGAGTGAAGATTTGTCCATTTCTGTCTTTTTTTTCTTTATACGTTTTGGAACTCTGTTATTAGTTGCAAATATGTTTAAGATTGATATGTCTTCTCAATGATTGTATTCTCATCATTAAAATTTTTTCCTCTTTTCTTCCAGTATTATTCTTATTCTTAAGTCCAGTATTATTCTTTTATCCTTGTCTGATATTAATATAATTACATAAGCTTTTTTTTGTTTGTTTTTTTTTAAGTAGGATCCACACCCAACATGGGGCTTGAATTCATGACCCATGATCATAAGTGGCGTGCTATACAGACTAAGCCAGACAGGTGCCCCCACACTGGCTTTTTTATATTTAGTGATTGAATGATATATGTTTCTCCAACCTTATGCTTGCAATCTGTGTCTTTATAATTGAATTATATGTTATTAAGCCACATGTTGCTTTTATATCAGTCTGACAATCTTTGCCTTTTTATTGCAGTATTTAATATATTCATATTAGAGGTAATCATTAATACAGTTGGGTTTAAATCTCCCATCTTGATGTTTATTTTCTATGTGCCCTATTTATTCTTTGTTTCTGTTTTTACTTTTCTACCTCCTTTGGGTTTATTGCATTTTTGAAGCATTCCATTTTATCTCCTGTTTTTAAGTATACTTCTTTGTGGTATATTCTAGTGGCTGTTCCTGAGCAGTGGTTCTTAAACTGTACATACTTTAGAAAACAGCTGGAGGTCTTATTAAAATATAGATTTCTGGGCCATACCCCCAGAGTGTCTTACTCAGTGGGTCTGTGATAGAGCTCAAAAATTTGCATGTCTGAAAACATAAGAGACTCTTAAATATAGTGAACTAACAGAGGGTTGCTGGAGGGGTTGTGAGAGGGAGGATGGGCTAAACGGGTAAAGGGCATTAAGGAATCTACTTCTGAAATCATTGTTGCACCATATGCTAACTAACTTGGATGTGAATTTAAAAAAAAACTTTGCAAGTCTGCTAAGTTCTCAGATGCCAATGACGATGTGTATCTGGGGACCATACTTTGGTAATTTCTGCTGTAGAGATTATACTCTATCTTTAAGTTATCACAATCTATGTTCAAATAACATGCTGACAAATACTATTATACAACTTTATAGATGTATAAGAATCTTACCATATAATTCTATTTATTCCTCCTCTTAACCTTCGTGCTCCTGTTATTTCCATTTTACTTCTGCCTAAATTATAAACCTCATAATATACTGGGTTTTTTTCTTGAAACACTCAATAGTATTTTAAAATATCATGCATGCAGATAAATAGATATAGATGCACATATATTACTTTAAAAAGGTCTCGGGACACCTGGGTACCTCAGTCAGTTAAGTGTCTGACTTTGGCTCAGGTTATGATCTCGTGGTTTGTGGGTTCAAGCCCCATGGCGGGCTCTGTACTGACAGCTCAGAGCCTGGAGCCTCCTTCAGATTCTGTGTCTCCCTCTGTCTCTGTCCCTCCCCCGCTCACACTCTGTCTCTCTCTCTCTCAAGAAAAACTTTTTTTTTAAAGGTCTTAACTTTAAGTGCATTTCTTAACACTTTAAGGATATTCTATTGTCTTCTGGCCTCCACTAATTCCAGTGAAAAGTCACCTGTTATTCATACCATCAATCCTTTATGTTTATACCTTTTATCCCCTTTCAGATTTACTGATTACCATTGCTTTTCACCATTTTTGCTATGATTTGTTTAGGTGTGGTTTTCCCTGTATTTATTCTGTTTGGGGTGTGCTGTTTCCTGGTTCTGTAAGTTGGTATTTTTCATCAGGTTTGATAAGTCTTAGCTAACAAAACCTCAATGGTTTCTTCTGTCATGTTGTCTCTCTTATTTCTGGGACACCATTTACACATTGGGTTGTTTGAAACAACAACCCCTTTTATATCAGTCTGACAATCTTTGCCTTTTTATTGCAGTGTTTAATATATTTATATATGAGGTAATCATTAATACAGTTGAGTTTAAATCTTCCATCTTGGTATTTTTTCTACATATCCTATATATTCTTTGTTTCTGTTTCTACTTTTCTACCTCCTTTTGAATTTATTGAGCTTATTGTCCAATGCTCAGGTTCCTCTGCTATTGAGTCTGCTACTAAGCACAACTTCTAAGCTATTTCTGGATCTGCTTCTATTGCTTCTTTTATATATTAACCACAAGACACATTTTGTTGGTTTTCTGTAGGTCTTAGATTTTTTTTCTTTTTTAATTTTTTTTTTAACATTCATTCATTCATTTTTGGGAGTGAGAGAGCATGAGCAGCGGAGAGGCAGAGAGAGTGGGAAACACAGAATCTGAAGCAGGCTCCAGGCTTTGAGTTGTCAGTACAGAGCCCGATGTGGGGCTTGAACTCATGGACCGCCAGATCATGACCTGAGCTGAAGTTGGACGTTTAGCCGACTGAGCCACCCAGGCACCCCTATAGGTCTTAGATTTTTATTGTGTGCTTCGTATTTTGTAGGAAAGCAAAGTAGAACAGAAAGTATTTACCTCCAGAAAGAGCAAGCCCCTTCTGTGAAAGGCTGAGTCAGTCTGATCTGTAATTGAGCTGGGCCAGGGCTCTGTCATAGCTTTAGTTAGATTCATTTTCCTGCTGCTTTCAAATGTTTTCAGAGTGAGATTAGGACTTCCCCTTCCACGAAGTCTGAGATCTGAGCTCTGGTGAGAATTTTGAGATCTTACCTGTACTTCAAAACCAAGCTAACAGGTATGAGAACTGAGGGAAATCTCTCCCTGCTCTACTACCTGGATGATAACTTTCTGATTTCTCTTTGCCTTTTGCCCCCTTGTTTCTGCCCCTGTGGAGATCTCCTCCAGCCCTTTTGTGCCTCTCAGTCGTTTGCAGATCCCTGGACTTTGTGAAAGCCAAAAATTTCCCAAGGAGTGAACCAGGCCTTTTATGGCTCTGGTGTCTGCCTGAGGCCTGGGAACACCGCTGCAAGGAGGGAAGGATGGAAAAAGGACCTGTGGAGAGGGTTTGGGAAGCTCCCTAGGAGCTCAGCCAAGAGTTTGGCTTTGTACATGGAGTGGTGGCAACTGCAGAGAATATTCAAGGGGTTACAAATGAGCACCTGAATTCCCCTGCCCCGCTTTTCCTTCCAATAGCCAGGTAGATTTGTTTTCACCAAAAGAGACTTACCAGTTGGAATTTTGTAGTTACGATATTAGCTATTGGTCCTATGTTTTTTACAGAACTAATTAATACCTCAGTAGAAGAGAAAATAAAATTTCCTTCAGTTTCTGAACTTAGTAATGCAGTACTAATCTCAAACAAAGATGTTACAGTCCAGATTGCCTTGTTAGGAAGAAAGCATGGAGAAATCTGGAAAATAATGACAAACCAGCTGAAGATACAGATTCAATTTAATAAAACTTTACCACTCAAAAGATGTAGAGGGAAATAATCTAAAGTTTTGGTGACATCTAGTTAAAGAGAATTTAAGGGATTGCAGTGTTTATTTAATCAAAAACATTTACTGAGAGTTTTCTATGTACCAGACACTATGTGAATAAAATTTTTATGACTTTACTCTCATGGTGCTTGTGGATGGCAATTTTATTACTTTAAAGCATGTAAGTAACTTGAACTAGGCTAACTAATTATTGCATGCTATTCCCTTGGGGCAACTGTTTAATGAGTAGACAAGAACTATTGAAAAATTACCATGATTTTTGCATACAAACAAAGGCATTTTAACTGGAAATTAATTTGTTCTCTTAAGTGCTTAAATCATATTTCTTCAGATATTATCCACCCGATTCCTTTTCTTGAGCAGTGCCCTTACCCTCTTCAATGGCAAAGATAGCACAGTGTTTTCAAAGAGTAAGGACTTATAAATGGTGAATGATAAAAAAGATTAAGAGGTCCAAGGGGCACCTGGGTGGTTCAGTCGGTTAAGCTGCCGACTTCGGTTCAGGTCATGATCTTTCGGTTCATGAGTTTGAGCCCTGAGTCAGGCTCTGTTCTGACAGCTTGGAGCCTGGAGCCTGCTTCGGATTCTGTGTTTCCCTCTCTCTCTGCCCCTCCCCCACTCACACTCTGTCTCAAAAATAAATAAAGATTAAAAATTTTTTTTAAAAAAGAGGTCCAAGAAAACAGAATGATATTTTTAGTAGTTAGAACCAGTGCTTTGGTGCAAGAAGACCAATGAGGATGAGAGCCTTGTGGGAGTTACTTAAAACCTCAATTTACTCTTCTGTAAGATGAGGTAACAATGGTAGCTATCTCATGGGGTCCTTGTGAGGATCAAATTAAATATGTTTAAAAGACTCTCATGGTGCTTGGCACATACTAATGACTCAATGTTTGTCAATACTATTTATTTTTATTAGTAGAATGCCAAGAATTGCTTAGCATATCTGAGCAGAATTTTCTCTGCGAAAGGTATTGACATTGACCTCAGATTCTAAGACTGGAAGGGTTTCGTATGCAAAGTGTCCATTGCTTTTGGAACCAGCAGCAAGGTAACAATTTGGGAATCCTAAGCTTTTTGCCCAATAAAACATTGACCTTGTTGTGTTGCCCTTCCCCAGCATGGTGAAGTTTCCAGAGTAACCTAATACGTTTTAGTTGTTGTTGTTAATAAACAAAGCAAACCTTAAATTTTAGCTTTTAAGTATATAAAAAAATCAATAGGGGTGCCTGGGTCGTTCGGTTGGTTGACTCTTGATTTGGGCTCAGGTCACGATCCCACAACTGTGAGTTGAGTTCCTGGATTAGCGTGGAGCCTGCTTAATATTCTCTCTCTCTCTCTCTCTCTCTCTCTCTCTGTCTCTCTCTCTCTCTCTCTCTTTCTCTCTCTCTCTCTCTTGCTTTGCCCCTCCCCTGTGCATTCTCTCTTTCTCTCTCTCTTAAAAACAGAAATAAAAAATAAATAGATGATTCTGAGGAATATAAATTAATGTTTATAAGAATTGTGACTGAACTCAAAACAAAATTATTAGACCTATGTGAAAGTACCTTCCCTTAGAATCTAAGCAAAGTCATGGAAATTTTTAGAATTAACCTACATAAATTCATTCCACAAAGAGGCAGTTCCATGGAAGTGTTCAGAGCTCTGTGGTTTTGTCTACAGGGTGCTGAAACTTTTGAACAATTCAAACAATTGGCCAGTATTTTTTAAAAATAAAATAAAATAAAAGCTGTTTTACAGATGGGCCCAGTAAGTTAAGACATCTGACCCAATGGCCAGCTGTGCCTGGGTGGACTTTGCCTGGATGTATCTTTTTAAATAGTTTAGCAATAATAGGGATTTGTGATAAGAGTAGCAAAGAAAAATAGACAAGTTGTATTTAATAAAGCTCCTAATAAATACAGTATGAAACTCTGCCAACACACACTTTATTTAAAAAAAATCATCCAGGACTATTCATATTACAAAATGTGGTTAACTCTTGATTATGTATAAGAGATTATATACCGGTTCATTCAACACAGATTTATTGAATGCTGAATTCATCTGCTTGGGCTGACATAATAAAATACTATAGACTGGGTAGCTCCAACAACAAAAATTTATTGTCTCATTGTTCTGGAGGCTGGAAGTGTGAGATCAAGGTGCCAGCATGGTTGGATTCTTGTGAAGACTCCCTTCCTGGCTTGCAGACAGCTGCCTTCTCACCGTGTCTGTGTGTGGCAGAGAGAAAGGGAGAGAACAAGCTCTCTGGTGTCTCCTCTTATAAGGGCACTAGTCCCATCACAAGGGCCACACCCTTATGACCTTACTTAATATTACTTACCTTCCAAAGGCCCCAACTCCAGATATTATTACCCTGGGGCTTAGGGCTTCAACATACAAATTTTGGGGGAACACAGTTTAGTCCCTAGCAAGTGCCTTCCTGTGGTTGGTACTGGAAATACAAATATTATCTCTGTCCTCCTGGAGGAGGGGAAATAGACAATAAGTGAATAAACAAGTACAGTCAATTGATTTCTGAACATGATGACTGCCTTGAAGGAAATGAAGGGGGTCTCCAGAGGGAAGATAATGGAGCAAGAGATGAGGAGGCCACTGGCACTTCTGATGATGAAACATTTAAGCTGAGACGAAGCAATAAGAGGGAGCCAAACACCAGAGACCAGCCAGGAGAAGGGTATTCCATAGAAGGGACCATGAGGGCCAAAGCCCTGAGGTGGCAGGGGCTTGCCATGCTCTAGGAGTAGACACAAGGCTTTTGTGATTTAAGGGTCATGAGTGACACAAGAGGAGATTGTAGTGGTAGTGAAGGGCTGGATTATCTGATTATCTCCATTTTTTTCTTTTAATTAATTAACTAATTAATTAATCTTTAAATTTACAATAATGATTTCAGGAGTAGAATCCAGTAATTCATCCCCTACGTATAACACCCAGTGCTCATCCCAACAAGTGTCCTCCTTAATACCTCTCCAGCAACCCTCAGTTTGTTCTGTGTATTTAGGAGTCTCTTATGGTTTGCCTTCCTCTCTGTTTTTACCTTGTTTTTCCCTCCTTTCCCTTATGTTCATCTGTTTTGTTTCTTAAATTCCACATATGAGTGAAATCATAGGATTTCTCTGACTGACTAATTTCGCTTAGCATAATACACTCTAGTTCCATTCACATAGTTGCAAATGGCAAGATTTCATTCTTTTTGATTGCCGAGTAATACTCCATTGTATATATATACCACATCTTCTTTATCCATTCATCCATTGATGGACATTTGAGCTCTTTCCGTACTTTGGCCATTGTGGATAGTGCTGCTATAAACATGGGGATGCATGTACCCTTTTGAAACAGCACACCTGTGTCCTTTGGATAAACATGTAGTAGTACAATTGCTGGGTCATAGGGTAGTTTTATTTTTAATTTTTTGAAGAACCTCCATACTGTTGTCCAGAGTGGCTGCCCCAGATTGTATTCCCACCAGCAGTGCAAAAGGGTTCCTGTTTTTCTGTATCCTCACCAACATCTGTTGTTGCCTGAATTGTTAATTTTAGCCATTCTGACAGGTGTGAGGTGGTATCCCATTGTGGTTTTGACTTGTGTTTCCCTGATGATGAGTGATGTTGAGCATCTTTTCATGTGCTTGTTGGCCATCTGGATGTCTTCTTTGGAAAAGTGTCTATTCATGTCTTTTGCCTGTTTCTTCATTGGATGATTTGTTTTCTGGGTGTTGGGTTTGATAAATTCTCAATAGATTTTGGATACTAACCCTTTATCTAATATGTCATTTGCAAATATCTTCTCCCATTCGTTGGTTGCCTTTTAGTTTTGCTGATTGTTTCCTTCACCGTGCAGAAGCTTTTTATCTTGATGAGGTCCCAATAGTTCATTTTTTCTCTAGTTTTGCTAATAATAATACCGAGGCATTTATTCGTACCTTGTTATGAGCTAAACTCAATCACCTACAATACTGTAGAATGTCTGTTAATAATTCAGCTTCCTCAATTCACTTTGCCTACACTGATAACTTTTGACCCTAAGATGCTTAACCACCTATTTAGAAAGATTCAAGGGGTGCCTGGGTGGCTCAGTTGGCCAACTCTTGACCTCAGTTCAGGCCATGATATCACGGTTCATGGGTTGGAGCCCCATGTCATTGGGCTCTGTGCTGACAGCTCGAAGCTTGCCTGGGACTCTTTCTCTCACTCTGCCCCTCTTTCTCTTAAAATGAATAAACTTTTTTAAAAAGGGTATTTAAAAAGAAAGACTCAAGATGTATAGTGTCATCACCAGCATGAGACAAGTCAAGCCCAGTCAGTTACCTGAGGCAAGTTGTCAGTCACCACACTGAGACCAGCTGGGGATAAGCAGCCATGCACAGTGGTGTGACCAATTAAACACTGACTTTGTCAGACTGGAGACTGTCCTGAGCTTAGGTGCAGTGTGACTCGCTAGAACTGAGGCAGCAAAGTAGCCCATATAGAATTAACGCCCACATGGTTTGCCTGCCTCTGTAATCAAGCTCACCCTAACCCTAACTCAACAGGTGTATTTCCCTCCTCATTTGGTACAATACATCTTTTATCTTGGCACAAGAGCCCAAGGATCTTTGTTTACAGCCCTGATGTTATGCCAATGACATTCTTGAGAGGTAGAAACTATTTGCTTCCTTGGGCTTTTGAGAAGTTCAATAATTTTCCCTAACTGACATCACCAAGTGTTCAGGAGTAGAATTCAAGTTCCTTCTCATCCAGAAAGGTACTTTCTTCTTTTTTTACTCTCTATTTATTTATTTTGATAGAGAGAGAGAGTGTAAGTGAGCACACAAGCAGAGGAGGGGCAGAGAGAGAGAGAGGGAGAGAGAGAATCCCAAACAGGTTCCACGCTGTCATCGCAGAGCCCAACTCAGGGCTTGAGCTCATGGAACCATGAGGTCATGACCTAACCAGAAATCAAGAGTCGGACTCTTAATCGACTGAGCCACTGAGATGCCCCAAAAGGTAGTTTCTGTCTGCTTTCATGTGGTGTGGTGAAAGGGTTCGTGAAAAGTATGCGATGATAAAATGCAAAAGCAGCATATAAATTGGCTGCTTTTGACCTCCAGTGTCTGCCGTCTGGAGGGTAAGGTTTAGTGACTTTTCTGGGCTGGGTACATTGCATGGATCCTCATCAATTCAACTGCTTGATTATAGAAAGTACTGAATGTATTTACTAACATCTAAGTACTAACTGAAATGTTTAGTCATTGAGGGAAAGTGTGTATTGTTACTTAAGGGTCTGATCTAATAATGCAAATACTGAAAAGAGAAGGAATATTTGAAAATTCATGAGGGGCAGGACAAATGGATCATGTCATGTACCAATGCAGGTGTAGTCCCCATTTACACCAATGAGTCAGATGAAATCCGGAGAAACACAACAATTCTTTCCGCTTTATAGACCTGGAGTGTGGAACTTCTGATGCCAACTCTCAGGAACCAGTTGTTGCCCCAGGAGTGTAGAGACATTTAGTGAATGCAGTAACCTTTTTATTTAAAAAAATTTTTTTAATGTTTATTTTTTTGAGAGACAGAGAGATACAGAATGCAAGTGGGGGGTGGGGGCAGAGAAAGAGGGAGACACAGAATCCAGAGCAGGCTCCAGGCTCTGAGCTGTCAGCACAGAGCTCAACACAGGGCTTGAACTCATGAACCATGAGATCATGACCTGAGCCGAAGTCAGATATTTAACTGACTGAGCCACCCAGGTGCCCCAACAGTAACCATTTTAATTCTGCAAATATGCCCTTTGTGCTTTTTAATTCTTTCATGAACTGGACTATAATGTAGAACTATTAAATACCATTTGCTTGTATTAGAGTCTAATTAGATTAATAAACAACCAAATGAAGCTTTGTTTATTACCTTATATTTCAGTGTGCCATCTGAATGGGTATGGTTACCTTACGATGTGGTATTTAAAAGCCATGTACTTTGCTACATTTATTTGGATTGAGTTTACCACAAAGTGTTTTTACTTAAAAAAAAAAAAACAAAAAAACCAGCCCAGGATTTAAGATGACACTGAACTCAGGAGTATATATTTCTTATTTTTTTTAACTTTATTTATTTATTTTGTGCGTGAGAAAGCACGAGCAGGGGAGGGGCAGAGAGAGAGTGAGAGAGAGAGAATCCCAAGCAGGCTCCATGGTGTCAACACAGAGCCCAGCTCCGGGCTGGAACTTATGAACTGTGAGATCATGACCTGAGCCAAAGTCAGACGCTTAATGGACTGAGCCACCCTAGTGCCCCTGTACACACTTTCTTGAACAAATGATTTGTGCTTAGGCTTTTGCCCCACCCAGCCTTAGTCATTAGCTTTAAGATCAAACAGGACTTTACATTGGGAGGGATATCAATGAGGAAACCGTACAAATGGAAAATAGCAAAGATTTCAGCAGAAAATCTGGCTCAGAAGAGAAACTCTGAAAAGAAGTGGGGGGCCTCTCTCTGATTCTCACCTGTTAATCCTATAATTCTTTCCCTGGCTTCTCTTCCATTCGTACATTCACTCACTCATTCATTCAACTTATTGAGTGCCAGACATTGTCCTTTGGGAATTGTCATTAAGGAATCTTTTATTGACTTCCTCTTAGTCTGTGTTGTTTTCAAGAATGAAAGAAACAGCAACCAGTGACTTCTGGTATGTGGAACAGATGAGTCCCATTTAAACTTCCTTTCCCTGAATTAGCTCAAAGGGGCAGCCTGGCTCTTTCAGAACACCAATCCGTCTCCAATGCCCTTGGCCAGATATCCACAGAAGGCTCTGGCTCTGGGACAGGGCCAAAAAAAGACGAGGACTCTAACGCTGAGCCAGATTCTCTACAAAATGTGTAAAAGAAGATCCGGAAATGTTTGTTACCACCTTCAAAATGATGACCCCTGACTAAATGTTGCCATTGAGGAACGGCCACAGAAAGTTTCCCAAACTGTGTTCATGGGAGATTTGTTTCAGTGGTGGTGGCAGGTGTTTCTTCTGGTCTGGGGCTGGGGTGTAGCAAGGGAGGTACCTAGGACAGAAAACCGAAGGGGACACTCACTCTTGCTCAAGTGCTTTTGTGCAAGTGGGCGCTTTCTTAAATGCTGTGTCCTACGTGCCTCCCTTGCCTAACCCTATTTCCGGCCTTGCAAGTAATTCTTTTTTTTTATTCCCCCCATTTCTTCCCCAAAGAATCCACTGGCAAATAAATTTAGAAAATATGGCTCGCCATATACAGTCTGTTCTTCAATTCTCCATCTGCATTTTCTGGTTTATACTCAGTGCGCAGCTGTCTCTTACGGGCCCTGAGAACTCCTGCAGTAAAGAAATCCTATAAGCCTAGTTAACCCTGCATTTCCCCAATGTATTTGTGGAATTATTTTTGCTTTTTAAAAGGAATACTTATTAACATCTCATGGGACCTTTTGGAAGTTGGTTAAGAGCTACCTCAGAATGGTTGCATATGGAACATACTCTATTTTGAAAACTTTTCTTTGTTGAGTAATAGCTATTTTCTATTCTGGTTTTGGGTTCATTTGCAGGTTGCACTAATTCCTCCAGCATCCGAATAAGGGAAGGGTTAGAATGTTTACTCATCCCTCCCAGTTCCCAGATTATCAATTCATTTATTCAACCAACATCAATTAGGCACCTACTATCATCTAGGAATCCAAAGGTGAGTGAAATAGAGTTCTTTATCCCTGAGGGACTAAGGAGGAGTGGAATAAGTCCAAATACAGTTTGATAATCGCTATAAAAGAGCAAAAGACAAATAAGAAAAGTGGCTCATGAAAATATCCTTTTATGATTACACCACCAGACTAAATTGGCTGCTTCCTAGAGAAGAGCTATTTACAATATTTTTCGATCTTATAACACCCAGCAGGGGCTATGCACATAAGAGATAATAAATATTTGTCAAGTGACAGTTGAGAAAAAAAGTCTTACAATTTAATCGATGTACACTTGGTTGTAGTATCTATTAGGGATCCTTGGAAGAGGATCCCTTGCAAGAGGGATCACATTGAAAAGAAAAAAACGAAAAGTGTGTACAGACCCCTCTAAGTTTCTGTTTCCCTCTCCATAAAATAAGGATAAAGGCACTAATTTCATGGGGTTCTTGAGAGGACAAAATGAGAAGGTACAAAAAGCAGCTGTGTTCCCTGGCATGTCAATAAGCTACAGTTATATTATGACTACAATACAGTGTGCTTTTTATCCACAAAGTTGCTAAAAATGGCCCACTCTGATTTGACAGAGGTCACCTAGAGCTTTATACAGTTTCATCCATGGTCTCTCCTTGTTGAGAACACCGTTTTGAAAGGCTGGGGTGAACACATGTATCCCTGGGTAAGACTGCACACACGCAGACACACACACACACACACACACCATACCACACCCACTACCAACACCACACACGTACAATACACCACACACACACTTGCACAACCGAATACATAACACACACATACCCCACACCCCAGTACACACACCACACCACACATACAGCGCTGCCCCCAAATGCATACCACACACACACCACACCACACAGACAACACACACACTACAACTCACCCAACACACACATACCACACATCCAGTCATACAACACGATACGTAATACACACACACCCTCCCTCCACACTCTACAATACATACACCAAACCACATACAGGGCTTTACCCCCCAAAACAGACTACACACACACTTACACAACACAATATACAATACATATACAACACACTGCTTCCACAATATATACAAAACATGCACAACCCTACCCCTAAATACACACCAGAAGCATACACTGCACACATACACCTGCGTGCATATACGCACCGTCCCTCCCCCCAAAGGCACTAACAGTAGCTCCCTAAATAATCTGATTTCCCCAATCCAATGTAAACTTGCTGTGAAAGAGTCAGGTTGGTCGTTCCTCTGAAGGCTGTTTTGAGACACAAAGCAGGCAGGGTAACTAGAAGAGGAAAGCTGTGAGCACCCATCAGCAAGACCAAGGACACATTACTTCCGGTTAGCTTTAAATTCCTCGACCGGCTCTCTGTAGTGTTCTCTTTGGACACGTCGCTGATTTCTGCTGGATCATATAATTAGCTGAATTGACTATCATCCCCACTAGTCTACATGCTCCCTGAGAAACAGCTTTGAGCCACATTCACCATGATATCGCTGGCTACTTACCCTTGTAGTGTTTTCTAAATTGGAACAGGCATTCCAATTGCATGAGTGACTTGAAAAAAAAGTACCGATTTTCTCCCAAATCTCAAGGAAAGGGACACAGTGAGCTCTGTTTACAAGCCTTTTTGGGAGATTTTAGGCAGCCAGTGTGGTGTTTGGGATGCACGGCCCCAGAGTGCTGTGCTCCAGGTCTTACTCATAGTTAGCTTTCATGCAAAAAAAAAAAAAAAAAAAAAAAAAAGAATAATGTATGAGAATGCAAGGACTTGACAAATAAGAAGGCGTTTTGCCGGGTGCCTAGATGGCTCAGTCTGTTAAGCATCTGATCCGTTATTTTGACTCAGGTCATGATCTCACAGTTTGTGAGATAGAGCCCCATGTTGGGCTCTGTGCTGATGGTGCAGAGCCTGCTTGGGATTCTCTCTCTCCTTCTCTCTCTGTCCCTCCTCTTTGCTCTCTCTCTCTCTCTCAAAATAAATAAACATTAAAAAAAAAAAGAAGGCATTTTGCAGAGGTGTGTGTGTGTGTGTGTGTGCGTGTGTGTGTGTGCATATGTGCCACATGATTTACAAAATAGAGATTGGTCTGTAGTACAAGATGTTGCCTGTGTCCAGGACCAGGTGACCCAGAAGCCAGAAGATCACCAGGAGGAAACTGGTACCACAGGGTGGCAGTAACTTGAAGAAGCCTGAAGCAAAGCGGATCCCTCCCATTTTGCCTGAGTCTCACCCCATAAAACAGCACAGCTACCAACTGCAATAGGCTTCATTCTTTTGGTTGCTGGTTACAGGCAGTCCCAGGTTTACATCATCCTGTCCAAAGGATCCTAGAGGAGAGTAAGAGATTTTCTCTCCAAGAATCCACAAGTAAAATATTAGGAAAGGAGCCTGATTGGGCCAGCTAAGGTCACTTACCTTTCCCTGGCCTAATCACTGTGGCCTCAAGGCTGGAGTGTATTGCTGGCCAATCCAACTTTGGCCAGGGGACAGGGTCCTGCGATCAGCAACCCTGACGGAAGCACCTGGAGGGGAGGCAGCAGGTCCTTGAAGGAATGGTGGCCACTCCCAGAAGATCTCAAAGGGATGGCTGTGGGGATGAAATACATGTCTGCTCCCAGCCATGACTCTGATCTGCTCTAACCTCAGGCGGTCAGCTGGCTCCAAAAGGATGCAGTCCATCCCCCAGGTAAAGCTTCTTAACCCTCTCTGTTGAAGAGACTTTCACCTTCAAGTAGCCTTGAAGACTGTGTGTTTTTATTTCCTTGCATCTAGAGTCAGAGCTCAAAGCAGGTATGGTCAGTCTAAACATCTTTTGGAAGTCTACTGTTCCAAAGAAAATATCTTGAACTGTATTATCCCCATTTGATGCCAAAAATTATGGTTTCCCCCTCAAATTTTTATTTTGAAAAATCTTGAACCTACAGAATACTTGAAAAAACAGTATAATCAACATCCGATTTAACAGATTTAACAATTGTTAACATTTTGTCACACCCATTTGATTTCTCTCTCTTCTCATGTGTATGTAGAAAGATAGAGACCTACACAAAAATAAAAATATTTCCTTTCTTTTTTCTTAACCAGTTAAGAGATGGTTGCAGGTATGATGACACTTTACCCCTGAACACTTCTATCTACAAAGAAGACATTCTCCCACATAATCTCTAGCTAATTGATATGTTCAAGAAATTGAACATGGTTGTACTATTATTACCTAACATATAGTCTATATTCAAATTCCCCCCAAGTGTCTCAGTAATGTCCTATAAAGTAATTTCCCCCAGCTCTGGGATCCAATCAAGCATGACACATTGCATTTTGTTGTCTTATTTTTTTAGTCTCCTTTTTTGTCTTTCATGTCATTGATATTTTTGGATCCCAAGCTCCAGTGGCAAATGTTCCTTAATTTCGAACTCTGAGTCTTTCCTTATGATGAGATTCAACATTTTTGGATGGAATACTATGTACTTCTCAGTGTATTCCCTCAGGGGCACATGATATCAGTGTGTGCAATTATTGGCCATGTTCACTTTGATCACTTGATTAATCTAGTACCTGCTAAGTCTATCATTATAACAATACAGTTTCCTTGTATAATTAATAAGTAATTCACATACGGTCATGTGAATACCTTGTTTTCCAACAACCTTCCACCTTATGGTGATTTTTTGTCTGAGTCCATTATTACTATGGTGATTGTAAAATGGTTATTTTTCTATTTCTTCTATTTCTCCCACATTTATTAGTTGGTATTATTCTGTTAAAAAGAAGCTTTCTCTCTCAATATTAATTTTTATTTTTATTAGCAAGATGGACTAGTGGATTTTTAAAATTTAATGTGTTACAATCCATTTCTATTTTTATTCATTCTGCTGCTCATAGTGTCTGAAATTTGGCCAGCGAAAGTACCTTCATGGTGGCTTCTCTGTCCTTTGGAGATACCATATCAACTTTTGAAAGTGTCTTTAGTGTCTGGCAGAAGATGTTCCAGAATGGCATTGTATTTTCTCTGCTTATCCTGGAATCGGCCATTTCTCCAAGGAGCCCTGATTCTTTTTTTGGTGTTTAGAAATCAAGGTATAGGTGGTGGGTGTACCCATTACTATTGGAATGACACTGCTTCCACATTCAGTAGAATAGAACCTGGGAATACATGTATGTATATACATGCACATACACACATATACCCCCACATATCTATAGCTATTTCTATGTCTGTCTACACATATTAAAAACTGTGAAATCATACTGTTAGCCTCAGTTCCAAGCAAACACTACAGGATTCATGCTATTCTTCTCCCTTTCCATGTTTTACAACTCTGTTCTTGAACAGTGAAATAGATATATAGATATTTATATAAAAGATAACATTTAATCTTGCAAACACTGTGCTATATCCATAGAATGGAATTCTGCTTGGTAAAATAGAGGAATGCGCTAATGCTCAATGTGGATTAATGGATGAATCTAAAAAATTATGTTGACCAAAAGAATCAGACACACAAAAATCAGACATGTATATTGGGTACATTGTATATTCCATTTATACAAAGTCCAAGAATAAGCAAAGCTCATCTATGGTGATAGAAATCAGAAAAAGTGGTTGTGTCTGGAGATAGTGGGAGAATTGACTTGAAAGAAACACAGGGGAACTTTCAAGGGTGATCGAAATGCTCTAGATCTTGTTCTGAGTAGTGGTTGCACAGGTGTATTCAATTGTCAAAATTCATTGACCTGAACACTTAAGATGTGTACAGTTTAATGTATCTAAATTATCTTGATAAAAAGACAAGTATAAAAGTATGAAAAATAGCTCTTAAATGAAATGTCACTCTTAATAAGAAAATGCAAATTAAAACAGCACTGAAATACCACGTTCACTTATTCAAATGGCAAAAATAGAAACTTGACAATACACGCTGTTGGTGAGACCATGGGTAAAATAGGCAATAATATCTAAAAATTTCTGGGGCACCTGGGTGGCTCAGTCGGTTGAGCTACTGACTTTGGCTCAGGGCATGATCTCATAGTTCATGGGTTCGAGCCCCACATCGGGCTCTGTGCGGGCAACTCGGAGCCTGGAACCTGCTTCAGATTCTGTGTCTCCCTCTCCCTCTTCTCCTCCCTGGTTCATGCTCTCTCTCTCTCTCAAAAATAAATAAATATTAAAAAAAATTTTAATCTCTAAAAATTCCTAATTCCTAAAAGTATCTAAAAATATTTTTAAATAGCTGTATTTGCCCTTTGCTCCATCTCACTTCTGGGAATTTATCCTGACTATATAGTCTGCTGCTAAGTTTCCATATAGACTTGAGTCTGTTTCTGGATTTCCTATTCTTTTGTGCTCGTCTGTCTATTTACGTTATAATATTATACAGTTTTAATTATAGAGGTTCATAGTAAGTTTTAATGTCCACCAGGGCTAGTCCTCCCTCCTTGCCTTTCTTTTTCAGTTTTTCTAGCTATTCTTGTGTGCTTTATATTTAAAATATGGGTGAAGTTTAAAAGCAACTTGTCCAGCTCTAGAAGCAAAAGTTTAATGGTATTTATTTTTATTTTTCATTTTCTTTAAATCCAAGTTAGTTAACATACAGTTTAATAATGGTTTCAGGAATAGAATTTAGTGATTCATCACTTACATATAACACCCAGTGTTCATTCCAACAAGGGCCTTCTGTAATGCCCATCACCCATTTAGCCCATCCCCCCACCCAACACCCCTCCAGCAACCTTCAGTTTGTTCTCTGTATTTAAGAGTCTCTTATGGTTTGCCTCCCTCTCTGTTTTTATCTTATTTTTCCTTCCCTTCCCTTATGTTCATCTGTTTTGTTTCTTAATTTCCACATATGAATGAAATCATGTGATATTTGCCTTTCTTGGACTGAATTTCACTTAACATAATACATTCTGGTCCCAACCACATTGTTGCAAATGGCAAGATTTCATTCTTTTTGATCACTGAGTAATATTCCATTGTATATATATACCACATCTCTTTTATCCATTCCTCAGTGGATGGACTTTTGGGCTCTTTCTATACTTTGGCCCTTGTTGATAGTGCTACTATAAACATTGAGGTTCATGTGCCCCTTCGAATCAGCATTTTTGTATCCTTTGGATAAATACTTAGTAGTGCAATTGCTGGTCATAGGGTATCTCTATTTTTAATTTTTTGAAGAATCTCCATATTGTTGTCCAGAGTGGCTGCACCAGTTTTCATTCCCACCAGCAGTGTGAAAGTGTTCCCCTTTCTATGCATCATCATTTACATCTGTTGTTTCCTGGGTGGTTAATTTTAGCCATTCTGACAGGCACAAAGTGGTATCTTATTGTGATTTTGATTTGTATTTCCCTGATGATGAGCTATGTTGAGCATTTTTTCATGTGTCATTAGCCATCTGGATGTCTTCTTTGGAAAAGTGTCTGTTCATGTCTTTTGCCCATTTCATCACTGGATTATTTGTTTTTTGAGTGAGTTTGATAAGTTTTTTTTTTTAAATAGATTTTGGATACTAACCCTTCATTTGAATTTTTTTTTTCAACGTTTATTTATTTTTGGGACAGAGAGAGACAGAGCATGAACGGGGGAGGGGCAGAGAGAGAGGGAGACACAGAATCGGAAACAGGCTCCAGGCTCTGAGCCATCAGCCCAGAGCCCGACGCGGGGCTCGAACTCACGGACCGCGAGATCGTGACCTGGCTGAAGTCGGACACTTAACCGACTGCGCCACCCAGGCGCCCCATACTAACCCTTCATTTGATATGACATTTGCAAATATCTTCTTCCACTCCAGCGGTTGCCATTTAGTTTTGATTGTTTCCTTCTCTGTGCAGAAACTTTTTATCTAGATGAAGTCCCAATAGTTCATTTTTGGTTTTGTTTCACTTGCTTCTGGACACATGTCTAGTAAGAAGTTGCTGTGGCCAAGGTCACAGAGGTTGTTCCCTGTTTTCTCCTCTAGGATTTCAATGGTTTCCTGTCTTACATTTAGTTCTTTCATCCATTGTGAGTTTATTTTTGTGTATGGTGTAAGACAGTGGTCCAGGTTCATTCTTCTGCATGTTGCTATCTAGTTTTCCCAGCACCATTTGCTGAAGAGACTGTCTTTTCTCCATTAGATATTCTATCCTGCTTTGTTGAATAGTAGTTGGCCATACATTTGTGGGTCCATGTCTGGGTTCTCTATTCTGTTCCATTGGTCTATGTGTCTTTTTTTTTTTGTGCCAGTACCATACTGTCTTGATGATTACAGCTTTGTAATACAACTTGAAGTCCAGAATTGTTATGCTTCCACTTTGGTTTTCTTTTTCAACATTACTTTGGCTATTCGGGGCTTAATGGCATTTCTATTGGATTGCATTACATTTATAATTTAGGGATAAGTGACATCTTTATAATGGGGCATACTTTCCAAAAACAAGGGATGTCTTTCCGTAAAGTTTACTTTTACATCTTTCAGGAGTGTTTTAAAGATTTCCTCATAGAACTGTTACACATTTCTTGTTAATACCCAACTGTTTTAGCTTTGTTGTTGTTGCTGTTGTCATTGAGGCTTTTGTTTTCAAAATCTCTTCTAATTGGTTATTCTTTGTCAATATGAAGCTATTGATTTCTGTGGGTTAGTTTTATATCCTGCTATATCATTGAATTATTTTATTATTTAAGTTTTATCATTGAATCTCTGGAGTTTTGCATATCTACTATCATATCATCTACATAGATCATTTTACTTCCGCTTTTCTAATTCTTATGCTTCAAATTGCTTCCACCTGTCTAATTTCATTGGCTGATACTTCCAATATTGTGTTAAATAGTAGTAGAGATAGTTGGCATCCTTACCATACTTTAGTGGTAACATCTCTAATGTTTTCCAATTAAATAAAAAGCTGGCTTTTGGACTTAGGTATGCTTTATTATATTAAGGAAATATCTATCTTCTTATTTTATTGAGTATTGGAATGAATATTGAATTTTATCAAAAGCCTTTGTGGCATTTAGGGAAACAATCATGTAACTTTTCTTCTTTAAAAAAATTTTTAATGTTTATTTATTTTTGAAAGAGAGAGAGAGAGACAGCATGAGCAGGGGAGGGGCACAGAGAAGAGGGAGACACAGAATTCGAAGAAGGCTCCAGGTTCCAAGCTGTCAGCACAGAGCCCGACGCAGGGCTCAAACTCACAAACTGTGAGATCATGACCTGAGCCGAAGTCAAACGCTTAACGGACTGAGCCACCCAGACACCCCTAACTTTTCTTCTTATACTAATATGGTGAATTATGTTAAAGGATTTCCTAACACCAAACCATTTTTGCATTCCTAAAATAAATTCCGCTTGATCATGATATATTTTTAAATGAGGTGTTTTGTGGGTTTTTTATGCATCAATATTCATAAGTGAGTCTGATCTTTAGGTTTTTGGTGTGTGCTATATTTATTAGGTTTAAGTATAAATGTTAATCTTTATAAAAAATTTAGAAGTTTCTATTTTCTATGCTCTGGAATAATTCATATAGCATTGGGATTATTCAAATTTGAAAGTTTGATAGAAATCCCCTGTGAAATCATCTGAGTGTGGTGATTTTTTATGGGGTAGTTCTTTGAAATAGTCCTTAATACTCCTATGAAAATTTGTCTGCTTAAACATTTTCTCTCTACTAAGGTCAGTTTTGTAAAACTGTATTTCTAGGAAGTTTTCCATTTCATCTAAGTTTTCAATTTTATTTGTGAAGGATTGTGAGTATGGTCTCATGATTTAAAAAATTTCCTCCCTTTTAAAACTTTTCACTTTTCTTTTTTATTTATTTATGCCTTTTTGTCTTTTTGATTAGGTTGGCTAGTGGTTTTCCTCCACTTCCAAGGAAGTATTTTTTTTATTTATTAATTAGTTATACTATTTTTCTGGGGTTTTTACCCTGTTAATTAATATGTATTACTTCTTTCCTTGCGCTTTCTTTTGGTTGACTTAGTTGTTGGTTTTCTAGCTGTTATCAGTTGGCATTTCATTCGCTTGTTTTCTGTCTTTTATTATTATTTACATAAGTATTTAAGGCTATGAATTTTCCTCTGATCGCTGCTCTAATGTATCCTATAGTTTCTCATATGTAATACTTTCATTATTATCATTTTTTAGAAATCCTGCTTTTGTGGTTTTTACTTCCACTTTCGTTTACTTTCCACTTTTGTTTAATCAAGTGTTTTAATTTTCACCTCTAAAGGTCTTTAAAATATTTTGTAGTTTTATTGTATTGAGGTCACAATAATGTTTTAAATTACTTACTAGTTAAAACATTTTTCTCTGGAAATATTAAATTAAAATTAGTATGAAGAAGATGTGCTAATTCATCTGGTGACATCTTGTAGCCCCTGGCATATGAGCACATATTTAGTATTTTCTGGTCATACTTTTTAACGGATAGAACCTTCTCATAATGTTCTAATGTTACTTTCTTATCAATAAAACTATTTGATTAAAATAGTCTGGATAGGGCACCTGGGTGGCTCAGTCGGTTAAGCAACTCACTTCGGCTCAGGTCATGATCCCACAGTTTGTGGGTTCGAGCCCCACATCAGGCTCTGTGCTGACAGCTCAAAGCCTAGAGCCTGCTTCGGATTCTGTGTCTCCTGCTCCTGCTCTCTCTCTCTCTCTCTCTCTCTCTCTCTCTCTTAAAAACAAATAAAAAAAATTAAAATAGTCTGGATAAATCAAGCCATATTGTCAACCTAAAATATGTATGTGTGTGTGTGTGTATATATATATATGGTATGTGATATATTATATATATTATATGTATTTTTTCTTATGGCTCAATATTTTTATGAGAACTAAATTCCTACCTTTTTTTTCAGTCCACTGAAAATATTTGCTCTCTTCAGTCTTTGTTTTCTGTAGGGTCAAGGTCATGTAAGGGGCTACAGTTCTGCATTAAGCACAAAGTGATGGTCGTATATACCACAACCTAGCACAACACCCAACCATTAGTGTGTTCAATAAAAATTTTAAAAATCGATGAACAAATGAATGAATATACTACATATAGATTATAATTTACTTACTTTCGCAAAATAATATCACTCTGATAGATCATCAAGTAGTTAAGTATGAATGCTTTGATCTTACTGCTAATAACCCCTTTCCTATCACACTTATAATCTAGGTTTAATGGGTTGGGGTGCCTTATAACTTAAGTACAGTGTGTTGAAAAGAGCATTTTCAAGGGTGAGTACAAGAAGACTAGAGTTTTCTCAGGCTAATGAGAAGGAAGTAATTTCTCAGCCTGTCTTAAAATAACAACTCATACACTCTTTCAATTGATGATACCAAAAAACAACTCTTGAAAGGATCAGTGTTGGAGAGAAAAGATGGCTTCACAAGTCACTGAATCTTTTCCCCAGGTAAGGGTCTCTAGACAGAATATGGAAGGAAACATAGTTTTATTTTATTTTATTTTATTTTTATTTTATTTTGTTTTGTTTTATTTTGTTTTATTTTATTTCATTTCACTTTATCTTATTTTACTTTATTTTATTTTGGAAGTATTTTATTTATTTCATTTCTTTTTCTTTTTTTTTTTTTTTTTAAGTAGGCTCCATGACCAACATGAGGCTTGAACTCATGACCCTGAGATTAAGAGTCATGCTCTATTGACTGAGCCAGGCACCCCTGGAATATAGTTTTAATAAGCAAAAACCTCAGAATTATGTGGCAGTGTGTTGCATTTGATACCCTCCAGTTAACCATGCCTTCTGGTATTTATACCCTTGAATAGCTCCCTTCCTTGAATCTGAGCAGGCCCTGGGACTCACTTTAGCTGACAGAATATGGTGGAAGTGATGCTATGCAAGCTCCAGGCCTAAACTTTAGAAGGCCTGACAATTTCCACTTCACTTTTGGAACCAGACACCATGTTGTCAACAGCCCAAGCCACATGAAGAAGAAACATAGAGGAGTACCAAGGGACTCCAGGAGCGAGCCATCTTGGATATACCACCATAGTTGAGCCTCAAAATCCTGAGTGGGCAAATTATGGCTTTCAGTCAAATGTGGCCTACCACCTGATTTTGTAAATAAAGTTTTATTGGAACATAGCCATGCCCATTCATTTATATATCATCTGTGGCTGCTTTCTCCCTACAGTGGCAGCACTCAAGAGTCACGATAGAGCCCTTACAACTTGCAAAGCCTGAAATATTTTCTGTTTGACCCTTGGGAGGGAAGTTTGCTGACCCCTATCCCGGATGGTTGCAGCCCCAGCTGACATCATGTGAAGCAGAATGCCCACCTGAACCAAATCAACCCGCAGAATGCTGAATGCCAGCCAAATGGTTTGCTGTCTGAAATCATTAAGTTTTGGGATGGTTTGTTATACAGCAACAACTGAAACAAATGATAAAATCTGATATCTATATTTTATAAGCTTGATGATTTCATGGCTTAGCTTTTTACTTTCTTTCCTTTTTGCTTAACTTTTAGTATGTTCTATTGAAATTTTTCTAATTTGTCTCAGTCACGTGTCACTGAAACCTCTCTCACCAAGGTCAACACACTCCTTGTTACTAAATCCATTGGATGTTCTTCAGTCGTCATGTTGTTTTAGACTCTTGGTCAGCATTTGACACTGTTGGCTATTTCTTTCATCTTGAAACACTTCCCCTTTTATTTGTTTAAATCATAACCTCCTACCTTTCTTTTGTCTTCTATGAAGTTCTTTATCAATTTCTTTTTAGGGGAGCTGATCCTCTATCTACCACTTAATGTTATAGTTCCTCAGGATTCCTTCCCTTCTTAGACTTCATTCAGCATTTAACTAATAGATATTGAGCCTACTAAACACTAGGCACTGTTCTAAGCTCGTGGGATCTGTCAGTGAACAAAATAAACAAAAACTCCCTGCCCTGGGAGAAAATTTTAAATGTATACATAATAAAATACATTATTACAAAAGCTTGAATTTAATGTATGTTTTAGAAAAGAAAAGAAAATGGGATTAGAGAGTATGGGGTGGGGGGGGGGGAGGATTTAAAGAAAGGTGGTCAGAATAGAGGTCTGAATCATCTAACTCAGAAAGCATCTCTTTGAGATGATGACATTTGAACAAAGCCTTTGAAAAAAAGTGGTAAAGAAGCAGGCATGTGGATATATAGAGAAAGAACATTCCAGGCAGAGGGAGCAACAGTGCAAAGACAGTCAGGCAAGGAACGTGCCTGCAGTGTATGAGAACAGGTCAGATGCCCCTGTGATGGCAATGAGCAAACAATAGGAGATGAAGTCTGAGAGAGAATTGTCTCCAGATCCTGTAGGGCCTTGTAAGCCACTGTCAAGACCTTGTCTCTTCTCAGTGAGATGGGATGTCACTGGGGCGTTTTGAGGAGATGAATCAAGTTATCAAGGAGACCACTCTAGCTGCTCACTTGAGAGGGGAATGGGACTGGCAGTAATGGCAGCAGAGCCTCCGAGAGGGCAGACCAACAGGGTGCAAGCAGAAACCAAGAGGAGTGCTAGTGTCTTCTCACTCGACACGCTTTTCCTGGACTATCCAAGGTACTGGTGCTGCCATATTTCTAATTATCATTCATGTGCTGCTACTCCCAGGTCTATTTTTCCAGCCCAAATCTCTCTCCTGAGTTTCAGCCTCACATATGCAAAGACCTGCTGGCCATCTCCTCTCCCTGTATTCTGTAGGCACCTCAGACTCTATTGTTTCCTCTAAAGCCTTTGTCCCCATCTTGTTTCCTCTGCATCACCGCTAAAGCCATGCAGCCACACCTTCTTGTTAAAGGCATTCTTTTTAAGAGGCCACTGCTAACACATATGTTAGTGAACAAGCTTTGCTGGCCTATAAATGCTTTGGGTTCCATTAACACGTCATTATGGTTTAGTTTATCAGATTTTTCTGCCTATAATGGTGGCGTGAAGGATAAGACATAGGATAGATAGGTTTTAATTGGGACAAGATGATGGAATGCTCTCTTAGGAGACAGTTCAGGGCAAGGCGCCATATTGGGAGAGGGTACCAAATGCCCTGAAGACAGAAGATGGAACTGCAAAGGGAATTCTCTACATTTCACAATTTTGCCCAACAGAGGCACTGTCATTGTGTATTATGAAGACACATAATTCTGAAATTGTCACTTTTGTTACAAATAGTACATTTATCACATAGCAAGAGTTGGGCTCTGTATATATCACAGACTTTGAATTTGTGAATTCAATTTTCTACCATCTCTCGCAGGAATTTTTTTTTCCACTCCCCATTATAATTTTAGAATTTAGCATCATTCTTTTGACTTTTAGCAAAGAAACCAGTTTTGTTCTGGAAAATATTTTGTCAGAGGGTGTGTGATGCCTTTTTCCATGATCTTGTTTTTTTTTTTTTTTTTAATTTGTAAAGGAGCTTAAGAAATATCTTAATCTTTTCTCTTATAAATTTTTTTTAAATAACTGATACAAGGGAAGTAAGTCTTCCTAGGTTATATTTTTCCCATATTATACTTATGTGTGGGAAAGAGTCTTGTAAAAACCATTAATGTGAAACTAACTAGGCCAATGAGAGCTATTATTTTTTATTAGAAAATCAGCTGCAAAATGAATGTTTAAAGGCCAGCTTAGCATAGTTAAAAATGTAATTAAGTCTCATTCCTTGACACTTGAAAGCTCTGTCTTATTTATTCATCATATTCAACAATATTTATCAAAGGCTTGCTCTGTCCCAGGCAGCATGCTTTTGCTAGGGATAGAGTATAAACAAAACAGAGAAGGAGCTTAATTCTAGTGGGGAAGGCAGACAATAAAACAGTAAAAATAATTACTACTTGTAATAAGTGCTAGGAAGGAAATAAACAGAGTGGTGTTGGAGGAGAGAGAGAGAGAGGTGAGAGAGAGAGGTAGACCCCCAGACAGACATGGGGAGGCTGCTTGAAGAAGGGCCTCTCTGAGATAGATGAATTTGAGTCCAGCACTGAAGGGTGAAATGGAGGCTGCCAAGAGAGCTAGGAAAGCCTCCCTGACAGAGGGCCCAACAGGAACAAAGGCCTAGAGGCCAGAAGGTCTTCGTGTTCAAGAAACAGAAAGGAGGCCACCATGGCCACAGTGAAGTGACCAAGAATGACAGAGGCACAGGACAGGCAGCCAAGAGGGGTGGGAGCCAGATTGTGCACAATATGTATGCCTTGGTAAGGACTTTGGGTTTTATTCTGAGTGTGATGGCCAGGCCATGAAGAGCTTCTGCAAAGGAATGTGGTGACCAGATGCTGTTTTTCTCTTTCTAAAAAAAAAAAATTGTGGCAAAACATACATAACATAAATTGTACTATTTTAACCATTTTAAGTGGACAATGCAGTGGCATTAATGTATTCATAATGTTGTACAACCATCACCACTACTCATTTCCAGAACTTTTTCATTATCCCAAATGGAAATTTCCGTACCCATTAAAAGTTACTGTGGGCTACCTCAGTTGAGAATCATTTTTTGTTCTTTTAACTTTTCTATACCCATTATGATTTTTTTTAGGCTCTCCCTAGGTAGAGACTGTGGTGGCGACTCCACAAATTCTGTCGCTAAATCTTGTCCTCAGACCTGTAGTCCAGACTGGAGCCCAGGGGAGTGCAAGCTGATGCTTCTGGTTGGGGGTGCGTGGGAAGTAGCAGCTGGATTTTAGACCAGTTCCAAGCAAATGACCTTCCTCGTGTCAAAAATCAGCCACACCACTGTGGAAAATAGTTTGGCAGTTTTTCAAAACATTAAAACAGGGGTGCCTGGGTGGCTCAGTCGGTTGAGCGTCTGACTTCGGCTCAGGTCATGATCTCACGGTCCGTGAGTTCGAGCCCCGCGTTGGGCTCTGTGCTGACAGCTCAGAGCCTGGAGCCTGTTTCAGATTCTGTGTCTCCCTCTCTCTGACCCTCCCCCGTTCATGCTCTGTCTCTCTCTGTCTCAAAAATAAATAAACATTAAAAGTTAAAAAAAAAAAACATTAAAACATAAAACGATCATATGACCAGCAATTCCACTCCTAGGTACCTACCCAAGAGAAATGAGAACCTGTGTTCCCACAAAGACTTGCACATGGATGTTCATAGAAACTTTATTCATAATAGTCCCAAATGGAAACAACCTAAGTGTCCATCAACCATTGAAGGGGGAGACACAATGTGGCGTATCCTTGCAATGGACTACTTTATAGCATCCAAAAGGAACAAGCCTCCAACACGTGTTCCGTCATGGAAGCTCAGAGATGATGATGAGTGAAAGAAGCCGTACACAAGAAAGCACGTATTGTATTTGGATGAAATATACAGAAAAAGCAAATTTATAAAGACAGGCACTAAATGAGAACGTGTGGTTAGAACAGGGAAGGGAAATCAATAGTAAATGGGCATGAGAGATGGATCTGTCTTGGGTCAGTAAGATGAAACTATACTTAACATGGATTTATGATTATAGTTGTATCACTTGGTAAAGTTACTAAATATCATTGATACACTTGATATGGGTGAATTTTATGTATATAGTCTGATACTTAATGCTCTTTGGAAGATAAAAGATGCTCTGCTGGACCAATGTTGAGACCTTTTTTTTTTTTTTAATTTTTTAAATGTTTTATTTTATTTTTTAAGAGACAGAGAGGGACAGAGAGAGAGGGAGATACAGAATCCAAAGCAGGCTCCAGGCTCTGAGCTGTCAGCACAGAACCAGATGCAGGGCTCAAACCCAGGAATGGGAGATCATGACCTGAGCTGAAGCTGGATGCTCAACCGACTGAGCCACCCAGGCACCAATGTTGAAACTTTTTTATTGAGCAGAGTGGGAGGGAAAACCTGTCCTAACATTGCTGACATCTTGCTTAATCTGCGAAGATCTTATTTTGAAAGGTTCTCAATCTCTCTATTTTAAAAAAGAATTAAAGCCTCTAAGGCCATTTTTTAAAATGTTTATTTATTTATTTGTTTATTTGTTTATTTATTTATTTAGAGAGGGTGCATGAGAGCAAGCGCATGAATGGGGTAGGGGCAGAGAGAGGGAGAGAGAGAGAGAGAGAGTCCTAGGCAGGCTCCGCACAGTCAGCACAGAGCTCCACGTGGGTTCCATTCGTTGTGAGATCATGACCTGAGCTGAAATCAAAAGTCAGCTGCCTAACTGACTGAGCCACCCACGCACCCCTCTCAGGCCATTTTTTTTTAAATGTGAATTATTTCAGTTTTACCCAATAACTGCAATTCTTATTTCTGTCAGTTTTTCCTGACCAAGATTCAGGATCTGAAATAATTTCTGTTCCCTGAACTATTTATGTTTGCCACCATGAAAATTGGTTATCCCAAAGATTACTGATGAAGATTTCACTGTTGGTGATATAATGGGTTTGAGGAATTTGTTTTTTAAACTTTCAGAGAGGCATTTGTTCCTCAAAAGGCTAGAAGGTTCTGACAAATACGATGAGGTGGGTAGGGGAACCCTTCATAAGAGAACTTGACCGATGTTTGCTAAAATCCTGTTCTTGGCTGTTATTGAAAACTATCTTCGAATTAATTTTAGTTTTATAGGGTATGGTAGGAAAAGAAGGGCTATTTTACTAAAATATTTTTGTAAAGTATCATTTTAGAAAGAATTCAAGAACAAAGGCCTATGGTGTGATCTTGGGTAAGTCTAATTATTTCCATTTCCCCTCTTTTTCATCTATACCGTGGGGACAGAATCTACCTGAAATAAGGCAACATACAGAAGCACCCAGAACAGAGATTGCCAACAGTTGTTGCAAATACAACTCTATAGTGTTTTGTTTTGTTTTGTTTTTATTCTCATGGAAAATACTATTGGCGGTAGTTTGTGCGGTATTGATTTATTTGGCTTTTTTTTTGTTCTATTTACACAGTCATTTCTTCTCAAAAAACAAACAAACAAACAAAAAACCCCAGAATGATGGGGCACCTGGGTGACTCAATCACTTAAGCGTCTGGCTCTTGATTTTGTCTCAAGTTATGATCTCACGGTTTGTGAGTTTGAGCCCGGCAGTGGGTTCTGTGCTGACTGCTTGGGGCCTGCTTAGGATTCTCTGTCTCTGTCTCTCTCTCTCCCACTTCCCTGCTTGATCTCTCTCTCTCTCTCAAAAATACATAAACCTTTAAAAAAAGAGAAACAGAATGAAAACCCTTCTATACCATGGCTTTTGAAAGAACAAAGTGATAATCATCATCTGCATCATCATCACCATAAACAATAGACATTTATTTATAAATGTAGGATGGGGTTGTGGTTATGAGTGGGAGCTGGGTCAGCCTACCTGGGTTTGAATTCCCACTCTTCCATTGCTAACTCAAGTAACCTTGAACAACTCACTTAGCTTCCCTTTGCCTGCCTTCCGTTAATAAATTTGGACTAATTAAGGTACTTTTGTCATAGGACAAATATTGGAAGATACAATGTGTAAAAAGCACAACGTGGTGTAAAAATGGAACCAAAATGATGATGATGAGGAGGTATCGATCTTTAGACTCTGTATGAGACCGTCCCCTTCAGTAGCTAGCAATCTCTGTACTTTAATTCTAAATTTTATGTGACTTTAGTGAGTTTTGAACTGATAAACTTCGGGTTTCCTTGCTCATAAATGGAAACCACTATTGTAGTTTTAATGAAAGGCAGAGAAATGTATTGTCTGACTCTTCTCTCCTTTAGGTTTGAGGAGGTATGTGTAGTTGGCAGGTCCAAGGAAGACTTGAATTAAGCATTGCTTATCTTCATGTCTTGGAACCTCCTTTTAGGAGTCTTCTCTCTCTTCCCCTTCCAGACTTTTCTCTGGATGATTAGGGTCTTCTTGTTGCCTCCTGTGGATGACTGGAAAACATGACAAAAGTATTTTACAGGTACTTCCATCAAAAGGTAGAGTCTATATGTCCATACTTGGGGTCTGGGCTGTTCTAGTAACTTTCACTGACCAACAGAAGTACCCAAAGTGATAGCATGCAAATCCAGGAGTTGCAACAGTCCTTTCAGCCTCTGCCTTTGCCTCTTTGAACACTTCCGTGTGACCACCACACCATGAAGAATCCTAACATGAAAGACCATGAGAAGAGAGAGGCCTATGCATTCCGGCTTTTCCAGCTGAGTCTTTTGGAGTCCAGCCTCTTCTGATTCACCTGCTGCCTGTGGCCACATGAGTGAGCACAGATGAGACAGATGTGACCCAAAGAATTGTTAAAATAGTAAACCATAGACCATTGATTGTCCTGAGTATATTCCTAGGAGTGTAATTGCTGGGTTGTGTGATAGCTCTGTGTTTGACTATTTGAGAAATTGTGTTTTTGTTTTATTGTTGTTGTTTTGAGAGAGAGAGAGAGAGAGAGAGAGAGAGAGAGAGACCATGAATGGGGAAGGGGCAGAGAGAGAATCCCAAGCAGGCTCTGCATTGTCAGTGCAGAGCCCAATGCAGGGCTCAATCTCACAAACCATGAGATTGTGACATGACCCAAAATCAAGAGTTGCACGCCTAACCAACTGAGCCACCCAGGCACCCCACTGAGAAATTGTTAAGATGTTTTCCACAGTGGCTGCACCATGTCACGTTCCCACCAGCAATGTATGAAGGTTCTAATTTCTCTGCATCCTCATCAAAATGTGTTATTTCTGTTTTTATTTGTATTTGTTTTTATAGTCTTCCTAGTGAGTGTTTATTGCTAGTGTATGGAAATACAACTGCATTTTGTATATTGATTTGGTGTTATGCAACTTTGCCGAACTGGTTTATTAGCTCTAATGGGCTTTTTGTTGGATTTTTACAGGTTTTCAATGTATAAGTCATGTTACCTGTGAATAGAGACAGTTTTACTTCTTCCTTTCCAGTCTGATTTTCATTTCTTTTTCTTGCCTAATTGTACTAGAACTTCCAGTACTATGTTGAATAGAAGTGGTAAAATCAGATATCCTTATCTTTCTCCTAATCTTAGGAGGAAAACTTTCTTTCACCATTAAGTATATGGTTAGCTTTTGATGTTCCATAGACACCGCACAAGGGTTTTTATGTGTTCTTCCAGGGATGATTTAGTCATACATAAGATAATAGGTATTAACATAACCGTTAGATGCAATGTGTAGACCTTGACTGGTTGCAGTTATAATATATAAATTATATATACATAATAAAAATATAAAATAAATAATAAAATATATAATATATATATTTCATAATATCGACTTTTTATTTTATTTTATTTATTTTAATTTTTTTTAACGTTTATTTATTTTTGAGACAGAGAGGGACAGAGCATGAACAGGGGAGGGGCAGAGAGAGAGGGAGACACAGATCTGAAACAGGCTCCAGGCTCTGAGCTGTCAGCCCAGAGCCCGACGCGGGGCTCGAACTCACAGACCGTGAGCTCATGACCTGAGCCGAAGTCGGACGCTTAACCGACTGAGCCACCCAGGTGCCCCTAATATCGACTTTTTAAAGAGGCTAAGCTACTTGACTTTTGGAGTGTCCCAGACTCTAGATTTGTCTGATTGTTTCCTCATGGTATTGTTTACTGTGTGCTTTTATTCCCGGTATTTTCTGTAAGTGTGAAGGTTAATCCTAAAGGTTTGATTAGATCCAGGTTAAATATTTTTGGAAGAACATTTAGTAGGTGATTCTATATACTTATTGCATCCTATCAGGAGGCATGTGATGTCAAGTTCTAACTCTAGCTGTGAGATTAAGTTTGATCACTTAAGTGGTGTCCAATGGAACTGTCCTTTGGAAAAGTACATTTTCCCCTTTCAGACTCTGAAATAACCACTCCTTTAACCATGAGAGAATATTGAAGACTTGGATTTGGGGGTGCGGGGGTAGGAAACCATTTGCTTTTTTTTCTTCCTCATATATCCTAATTCCAACTAGTGTTCAGACAACTTTTAGGTACAAATATAAATCAAAAACATTAAAACTTTTTTTTTTTAATTTTTAGAGAGAAAGAGCACGTGAGTGCAGAGGGAGAGAAAGAGTCCCAAGCAGGAGCCATGCTCAGCACGGAGCCTGACGTGGGCTCAATCCCACAACCCCAGAATCATGACCTGAGCCAAAATTAAGAGTCTGACGCTCAACTGACCAGGCACCCCCACAAATAGAAATTTAGAAGCAAGCATGCAATAGATCGTGTGACATTCTGTAATTTGGAGTAGTAGGTCATGGTCAGTCAGCTTCTTACTCTGGGATCAGCGGAAAGGTCATTGTGTTAGAAATAAAAATCAGGGATCAAAATTCCAGTTTCTGATCTCCCACTAACTAGCCATGTTACCTGAACTCATTTAATGTCTCTGGGTTCCAGTTTCTTCATCCATGACTCAAGGTGGTCTTTAGAATCCCCTACCTTAGAGTCTTCAGAATCATGAGTTATGATTCTGTGGTTTCACTCCATTTCAATTAGTGAAAAATATTAGATCACATTTATTAGCCACACAATGTGGGAGCTTTCATTTCTCTCCAAAATTAAAACACTTGGGAATTTCAATTAATCTCATGATTAGGAACTGCCTACTCCATTTGGATGCTCAGTAAGTATTCTTGTGAGCCAGGTACTAGTTTTGATGAGGAGTCTACTTTGCTTTCATCATCATGTTTTATTTTAATTTTAATGTTTCCCTTTATTCTCCATGACCTAAGAAAATTGTTGGGCAGCTGGGTTACTTTTTCTCAGTCCTGCAACTTGAATTGTGTCCATGTCCTAACCCCCAGGACCTCAGAATGTGAGTTGTCTGGAAATAAGGTCATTACAGATGTAATTAATTAAGTTAAAATAAAGTTCTTAGGGCGGGCTTTAATCATATGACTGGTATCCTCGTTAAAAGAGGGAAAGTTGGACACACACACACACACACACACGGAGAATGCCACTTGAAGGTGAAGGCATAGACTGAGGTGATAGATACATAAGCCAAGGAGTGCCAGATTGCTTGCAAACCTCCAAAGTGAATAGAGAGGCCTGGAACAAATTCTCCCTGATAGCTTTCAGAAAGAACCATCTCTACTACCACCTAGACCTTGGGTTTCTAGCCTCCAGAACTGTGAGACAATACATTTCTGTTGTCTAAACCACTCAGTTTTTGGTACTGCCTATGGAAGCCCTAGCAAACTAATACACTTGCTATCTCTGATCTGGTAAGGAATCCCTTGAGGAAATGTAATACTAGCCTATGTGGAAAGTAAAGAATTCACAGGCTTTCTCTTATGTAGATGTCAGAAGCCTGACCCCAGGTTGAAAATGTCTCTTTTTTTTCTTCTTCAAATTCTATCTCAGGCCAGACATGTCTTCTGAACTGTTCGTGGTGACCTTACTGTTATTGTGTCTCTGCTACGTTTTGTGCAAATGTACACAGGAGTGTGTATGTGCTTGCAGGCACATATATATGTGAACGCTAACCTTGTCCTTTCAACAGATTTTGACTTTTGATACCAAGGACACAAAGAGAGACTAGAACAGAATTTAAATATCTTAGTTGTGTTACCATACATATGGTCACATCTACAATACAAAAAAATTATAACCAGACTTTTGACTGAAAATTTCAATAATCGCTTACACTTCCTGCATGGATGTATAGAAAGATTTCAGCCATAGAGAGGCACAGAGGGGCCCAGCTAAGTAAAAAAGACCTCTGAAGAAGACAGATGATCTAGACATTTTCATTCATTTCTAAGCTTTGCCATAATCTTGGAATGTAGAGCTCTCACTACATGTTATATTTCAGTAAGTAGTTTGAAAAGCACACAGACGCAAAAATACTTTGGTTCAGATGAGTGGCTTCAGAAAACTATATGGATCTAGTGTTTTTTTGTTTTTTGTTTTTTTTTGGGTTTTTTTGAGCGTTTCTTGCTTCATCTATTCTAACAGTATAATTCAGTATGCTCTGAAAGATTTTCTTCCCCTGTGCCCTGATGATCGCTATGGTCCCTTTCATTTACAAAATGCTACCAGTCTAACATAAATAATGGCATAAATAGTTGGTGTTAACATGGATTTTTCAAATATGACTTTTCAAGGTTGACATTCTCACATAAGCCCTCATTGGTGATGTGTAACAACAAAATCATCTTGCAAATTTAACAAACAAGTCTAAGTTTTGTTATCAGAATTTTAACTGTCTGTGTCTTTGATTATGTGCTGTGGAAATAAGAGAGAACTTAACCAGGGAGTTGATGGATATGAATAAAAAAGGGACAATAATAGGATTTTTATACTTATTCATAAGGAGAAGGTCACAAAGATCTGCATTATCTGCAATTAATGACTTGTGTCAATATAAGTGAAATGTACTCGTCTGCCTGAAAAGAAGAACTCGAAAAACTTAAAGTTTTAAAGGAATTCTGTTTTATAGAAGGTAAAGTGACTTGTGATGAATGGAGAGTTTGTGTGGAATCCCTGATCTGGTCATTAATTCCTTGAGGAAATATAATAGCCCTTAGGGAAAGTAGAAACAAAACAAAACAAAACAGCCTTTCTCTTGCATAGTTGTCAGAACCCTGATCAGGTTGAAAAAGTCTGTTTTTCCTTTTCTTTGCAAATTTTATCTCAGACTAAACACATTTTTCTGAGCTGTTCATGGGGTACTTTGCTGCTGTTGTGTCTCCAATAGGTTCTGTGCCGATGTACATGTGCACATGTGAACCTGTCTAGATGCCACAGGGCCACAACAAAACTGTAACATCTGTGATTGAGGTTAGAATGGTTTTCTCAGGGGCATCTGGATGGCTCGGTTGGTTAAGCGTTGGACTCTTGGTTTCGGCTCAGGTCATGATCTCGCAGGTTCGTGAGTTCAAGCCCCACGTAGGGCTCTGTGGTGACAGTGAGGAGCCTGCTACAAATTCTCTTTCTCCCTCTCTCTCTGCCCCTCCCCTGATCATTCTCAAAAATAAAGCAATAAACTTACAAAAAAAAATCTTCAGGGTTACCTGGGTGGCTCAGTTGGTTGAGCTTCCGACATCGGCTTGGGTCCCGATGTCACAGTTTGTGAGTTTGAGCCCGGCATTGGGCTCGCTGCTGACAGCACAGAGCCCGCTTCAGATCTTCTGTTCCCCTCTCTCTCTGTCTCTCCCCCGCTCACACTCTCACACTCAAAAATAAATAAAACATTAAAAAAAAATTTTTTTTTAAATCTTCAAAAAAAAAAAAAAGAATGGTTTTCTCAGGCACACAGTAGAACGTCATTAACCAGACGTTATACACAACACTCAACTTCTCCGGTGGTATAAAAAGAACGGAGACTTCAGATTTTCCTCTTAAGATTCATGGTGTTACAAAGACAAATGAAAACCAAAATGAACTCCTACAAGCCCAAAGGACTTTGACATAACTTTGACACCATCAGCCTAAAATACTCCCTAGTCTCGTGGAAGTTCTAATAAACTCTGGAGGAGGCATTCATCCAGGGTAAAAATTTATTCCATAAAAATTGTCTTTTCTTTAGGGATGCTTCTGGAAATATCAACACTTATCTCACGAATGGCTCCAAAAATGACTTCATAGTCCATAATTTATCTTTACAAGCATGTATCCTAAGATTCTGGCTCCAGCAGTGTGGGGTTCAAAACCCAAAGAGGTACAAGCAGGACTGTGACTTGTAACACAAATGTGATAATAACTGGTGATCAAATGTAATCTGACCCAAGATTTTCTAATGATGATACAGGGTTACAATTTGGGGGCTTCAACAAGGTTGTAGATAACACATTTTTAAATACCGATGTTTTTATGATCTCATTTCATATCTGTCAGTTCATGTTTTCAGGATATCCATCAGTGTATATGGAACATTGTGCCACTGGTTTGACTTTTCCAGGATCCAAATGCTTGTTTTCAAACCTGTGCTGAGTTGGGTTCCTGAATTATGCTAGTGCATTTCTGAAAGTTCACATATCTGGCAAACAGATTATTTTTCTATTTATGAATTCACTTCTTTTGTTGTTTTCTAGGCAGTGTGGTCTACCAAACACAAATTTGGTGAGACTTTAAGAAATGTGGGAGGATTAATTATTTAATATGGTGAACTATTCCTGTTTTGTTCACAGTAACAATCTGTCTTCAGACACCCCAGGACATGCCCTGTATTTGGACTCTTTCTCCCCCAAACTCATCAGTGTTAGCAGATATTTAAGGACTCAACAAGACAATTATGGATAAAGTACTAACTAGTACTCACAAGACCTAACTAAGGCTCATATACATTTAAGCAGCTCA
Organism: Acinonyx jubatus; assembly: GCF_027475565.1. Classification (NCBI taxonomy): domain Eukaryota; kingdom Metazoa; phylum Chordata; class Mammalia; order Carnivora; family Felidae; genus Acinonyx; species Acinonyx jubatus. The sequence goes on from NC_069383.1 coordinate 119,908,072, forward strand.
TAATAAGAGAGGGCAGAGATGGGAATGCTTCATCTACTCAACCAAGGATGTGCTATCCACACTGGTCTTTAAGGGTCAGGTGATGCTTACAGTGTGTAAATGCATGCACCATTCTGAACCTGGTGTGAATTATCCAAATGATTTCCCCCTTTCTTCCTTCTAAACCTCAGTTTAGAAATTCTGCTGGGAAGGCTTTCTCCACCAGCCTAATACAGGGCATGGGTCAGGGCTACCATGTTGCCCAACTAGAAGGGTACCATTCACGTTGTGTTTTCAGCGGATGGTGCCCCTGGAGTTAATGCAATGAGGCAGACCTCCCCACATGTCCCTCTTGTGTGCTATCAGAGCACCCTGGGCTTACCTCTTCCTCTGACTTTACCCAGCTGGATTGCAACTGCCTGTTTCCTTGTCCATCTCCCCTCCTTAAGAGCAGGGACTGTCTTCCTTTTATAGGGCTGAACTTGACAGAGTATGCACTTAGTACAGGTTTATAAAGGACTAACGTGAGTTGTTGAATTGGGAGACTCTGGATCCTGCACTCCCCGACATCCAGCCCTGATCAGCCAGTAGGAGTGGTCTTGTTTTATTCTTTTAATTTTTATATATTAAAAATTTTTTTTTTCATGTTTATTTATTTTTGAGAGAGAGACAGACAGAGTGTGAGCAGGGGAGGAGCAGAGAGAAAGGGAGACACAGAATCCAAAGCAGGCTCCGGCTCCAAGCTGTCAGCACAGAACCTGACGCGGGGCTCGAACTCAAAGACTGTGAGATCCTAACCTGAGTTGACGTTGGACACCCAACCCACTGAGCCACCCAAGTGCCCTTGTGGTCTTGTTTTAGAAAAAGGTGCTACTCAATCCATATGGCGGCTTCCTGTTCCCTGTCAGTTATGAGCATTACCTCCTTCCAGGCCCAGTGCCCTGTGGACCTTCTGAGAGAATGGGGCTGCCTGAGGGGCTGGAATGGGAGACAGGAGTTAAAGAAACCCAGGTGCTCCCCGCTTGGTTGGCAACAGGGTTTTAAACAGAAGCACTTCCACCCCCTCCTACAACCCCTTCTCTTTTCTAAGGTGGACCTGTCAATCCTAAATTCCGTTTTTTTAATGGCAGAGGATTATATAACCAGTGAAGACTGTTTTTTTAATTTATTTAATATTTTATGAGTATATAAGTATGGATGGAAGTATCAAAATCATTGACATCAAAAAAGTTGGTTCAGCTTTGTGGAAAACAAATCCTTCTGCTGTAGTACATTTTTCCATTAAAAAAGAAAAAAAGAAAAACTGATTTTCAGAGTCCTGCCAACAACACTCTAAATGTAAGTGCTAGATTTGCAAATAGGCTTATATTCAAATTTAGAGAATATGCATATTCAGAGACTTATTATTCAGGAAATATTTGGTTATCTTCAGACTAAGTAAAACTTTTGGCTAAAAATAAAAGGGGTAACATATAAATAGTGGGGAAAGTTAGGGAGCATGCCATCACAAGAATAAAACAGAGAGAAAGAGGTAAGGAGAACTGCGTGTTGTTTGACTTGTCTTTACCACTACCTGAAATTCAATTAAATTTAACAAATATTAACTGGGTGCCTAGCATGCAGAGGGTGGGAAAATGCAGTCTTGACTCCCATGTTCTTCGAGTTGAGTAGGCAGGATATAATGGAACAATGAGACTGATTCATCCTCTCCTGCACCATTATGAAGAGCAGGTGTAATTCAGCGTTTGGACTTCAGTTCCAGAGGTGGCCTCTGATTGGTTTAAGCCTATTGTGGTAGCCCCACCCCCTAATCAATGATTGGTTCAGGCACTCAGCAGACCACAGTGGTTGGTTTAGGAATGACTGTGTGACCCAGTTAAAGCCAATGAAACACCAAAGAGAGTTTTTTTCCTCAGGGTTTCAGGGAATGTTTCCTCTCCTACGACAGAGAATAGATAGTAGTCTTCCAAGAGCCCCTGTTGTATATGAATAAGTGGCCCCAAATCATCGCAGCCTCTGGCCATTTGTCTGAGGATAGAAGATGTGAGCAAAGAGAGGTAGCATCAAGAAAATCACAGAGAAATGGATGGAGAACTTTGATCAAGCCTTGCCTGAAGCTGTACTACCTACTTATTTTAGTTATGAGTCAACAGATCTTTTTTATTGTTTAAGACAGTTGGAGTTGTCTTTTTTTTTCATACTAACTGATACAAGTGATAAGCACACTGATATTTGTAACACTGGTCAAAATATATGATAAATAATGTTCAGGTTATACGAAAAGAACAAAGCAGATTCCATCAGAGATGGGATCTTGATGCTAGTAATCATAGAGTTCAATAAGAAATATATTATCAACTAGAAATTAAACTAGGCTTATGATGATGAATTACCAGCCTACAGAACAAATAGCAAACATTAAATAAGAGAAACCTAAGTTAGAAATGAATCATAGAATTTGAGAGTTGGAAGAGATCTTAAAGCTTAGATAGGAAAGCCCCTAGGTTTCCTGTACAGAAATAGGCCCCTAGAGGTTAAGTAACTTGCCCAAAGTCACAGAACTGAATTGAGCAAGACTGAGGACCTAGTTTTCTTGAATTCCAAATGGGGTTCTTTCTGCCACAGTTTCCTCTCTAAAGATAGGAAATGAAATAGGAAAATGGTATTTTAAAATGTCAGCATTGGAAGAGGAGAGAGGAAAATTCTGCATTTTTATTTAACGGGAATTTAGGAAGCTTATAATAGAAATTTTGGATATTTTGTTTTTAAATCAGACCGTGGCCTTTAGTAAAAGGTTGAGCATATGCTACCATGTGGAACCACCTGGGGTGGCACTGTTGCTAAGCGTCCCACCTAAAGTAAGGCAGTGCTGGTTCAACTCATTCTCGACCCAAACCCTGACTCCCCTTCCCCCCCTAGAGCTGTCAGTCAGCTGGCTCTCACCAGAGTTAGACTATACATTATTTTACAAGATCGAAAGTCAGTCTATCAGGGGTCACGAGCAATAGTGTGTTCAGCCTGGTGCTGCCCCAATATAAGTAGTAAGGGATGTTTCTCTCTCTTCCTCCACATATCGAGCAAAGTAGGAGATTCCAATAGAACTGTATTACGCTAAAACTGCAGCAAAGCAGATCTCGATTTAGAACTGTGTTCTGGTCTCAGGTGTTCTGTTTTAATTGCTCTAAGATCTTAGACATGTTTAATCTCTGGGCCTCCATTTCCTCATCTGTTAAATAACAACTGTCCTGCCCACCTTTCGGGGTTGCTATGAAGATCAAAAGAGCTAATGATTGTGAAAGCAGAGGGTGAATTCTACAACCCTGTTATCATGATCTGCTTCATACCCCATCGGTTTAAAGATCAGGGGGCCAAGAGCAGCTGAGTGATTTCCTGAGGACTGTTAGTGACAGGTAGAGGTACCCCTTCCTGAGAACAGTGAGAGCCGACCTCCAGCACAGAGATTCATAATTACCTACAAAACAGCCACAAGATTTGCTAGATTTACTCAGCAACTACCTAACGAAGCTACATATGAGCACTGGATTATACCCTCTCTCTTAGAATGATGCCCCGAGTATAATTAAACATTATATACAATGTCAAGAGAGATTGGTAAGAACAGTCTAGCCAAAAGAAGCCCGTTTTAAAAACAGTTTCCGGCACTATTTTGCTTTTTAGCTAAAGAAAGGAAAAATGCTCAAAGAATGAGTAGGAAGTCTGATGAAGGAAATGAAAATGATTTCTTGTGGACTTGCATTAATATTACAGTCATCCAACAAATCATTCTCTTCTTCAAGGAAGAAGAATTTCTTCTTCAGGGAAGAATTTCCTAAATTCTCCTTCCACCCGAGTTGGTGAGCCCTCACACTTGAGACATTTACCCATAACTTAGCTAGAGTCTCCAGAGTTAACAGTTTAAACAAGTGACGTCTTGGCTTAGCCAAAAGGACTCTAAGATCTTAGGGTCTATCATATTAACATTCTTTCTATACTCTGTCTTATGTATCTGTCTGTTTGCTGCTTTCCACAGCCGGATCTGAAGCAGTTTATACAAATATCTCCTCTGTCCAAGAATAAGATAAGTGGAGCGAGTATGGAGAAAGAAAAAAAAAATGTGGGTAAGGAAATGTGATGAACTGCCAAGACATAGATACCCAATAGCCCACCTCAGTTGCCGGAAGTGGGGGAAAAAAAGAAAAGGAATGAAACCAACCAACGAACCAACAAACAAAAAACAAAAACAAAAACAAAAACAAAAAGCAAATTCTAGGCTTTCGAGAAGCCAAGAGCAAAGACAATCTTTGCTACCTGGTGATTGCCATGTGGCTCACACTCAGCGGCCTGTGTGGGGATGGCGGGCAGGGGCTGAAGGCAAGCTTGGCTTATGGCCGATGCAGTGCACTCCTGTGGCATCATACTAGTGAAAGCATTAAAGTTCACCCTGAACTCTGAATATTCACTTTTAAAACATCCATCTGCCATCCACCCACTGAACCCAGTGAAGTGGCTCCTTCACTTCTCCAGTGAGTACCCTATTTACAGATTCTCCTACCTCCAGCAGAGTGGGCACTATCCAAATTCAAAGGCTGTATTTGCTCCCAGGGAAGCCACTTGGAGAGTCTGCTAATTCACTGCCCTAGGCAACTGCTTGTTTCATCTCTGTTCTTGTCCCAGCCGGAGTCTTTGTTCCAACTTATTTGTATGAGTTAATGCTTCTTGACATCCAGAGGCCTATTCCAGAGCTCACTCATTAGTCAAATCTGTTTTTTCACTCATCAATTATATTCTTTTGTAAACTCGCTAATCCAAAGGAAAGTGAGTTAGGTAATTTGGAAAAACAAACAAACAAACAAACAAGTGTTTCAATATTGGTATTATAATGTTTTCATGAAAAGTGCTTCTCTAAATTAGAGTCAGGGTGCATATGTGAATAATGCAAGTGGATGTGGAATTTTAGGAACAGGTCTTTATTCCTGGGTCCCATCTCCCTAGAGTTTCTCTCCTCTGATGTTCCTTTTTAACAACCATGCTGTATATAAATAACTTTATTCCTTGTTGAAAAAATAGAAGTGTGAAATGATAGGACAATGGGTGTGTATGGGAGGTAGGATTGAGACATTTGAAGTAGGAAAAGGATGGGCAATACGAACTGGGCAGCTTGATTTAGCTGTGTCTATAATCATTATTTAGTGACAATTTTTTTTATCACCATCTGCCTTGCTAATCACGGTTTAAGAACTAGGACCTTAATTCAACCTCTACAGATTGTTTTAAAGTATTTGGTCTATCTAACCACTGATGAGAAATTACCAGAACCTTTCAGAGAAAATTTTTAATTCATTTACACAGACTTGAATGTTTAAATTACATGAACATATCATCACTTTTATTTTAGTCAGTTTTCTTCTCTTGTTTTGATCTGCCGTTTGACTTTTTGCCTTGCCAACCCAGATTCAACTGTCTTCAAAGATGTCTTTAGCTATCATTTAAAAAATCAGCTCTCTTTTCTTTGGATAATTTTGCAACCTGGAGAATTCAAACAGCATTGTCTAGTTGTGTTGTTGACTCATGTGCAATCTTCAAAAAAATACATCATTTTTGTGTGGCTGATTAGGTTTTGTAGCAAGGTTCTCATAAACATATGCTCTTTGGAGAGTAGCAATAATTCCGTCTGTTTTTCTTTCCTGTTCTTTGTAATACACAAGGTGGAGGATGTACAGATGTACAGGGGATGGAAATTACTCAAACTCTCCATACCTTAAAAATGCATTTTAGATAGAAAAGATTTTTGTTATTTGTGTTGAACAGTACAGTTTAGGAAAAAGGAACCATAAATCTATAAAACGTATCTATTGGAATGTTTTCTATGGATTCTAGTGTTTTTTTTTTTTTCTTGGCCATCTGTTGCTACAAACTAACAAATGAGAAATAGCAATTATTATGAAAGCAGAAAAACCAAAGAGTGGTTCTCTCCAGTTTTGGAATAGGTTATACTGCTTTGTAGTCATCTTTATCTGAAGATGTCAAATATCAGTGGAAACCTCAATGCCTCTATGGGGCAGATAATTTTGTGTTATTTTCTAGAGAAGGATAATGATAGACTGAGAGGTTAATTAATTCCTGAGGTCATATCGCCATAACACAAAATAAGATTTTAAAGTTCAAATTCGAGGAGCAGAAGTAGGATTGGCTATGAAACCACATCAACAGAGATTCCCAGATTTTTGACACCAAGGCTATGTTTATTTGACATAAAGATAGGCAGGTCGACTGGCTAAAATTTTTCTCCATCTCTCCAGTCTTCCCTCCACTTAATCAAATAAAACATAAGCTCCTCTTGCTCTCTCCAAAGTTTTATCTGTAAAACAGGAATTGTAATACTAATACTTACCTCCTAGAGTTGTTTTCAGGAAGAAATGAGAAAATGGAAGTATCTTATTACAGATACTAGCACTTAGTAGGTACCAATGAACGTTAACTGCTATTATCGTTGTGATCAGATCATAAAGAAAATAAATGGAGGACTTCAAAACTCCTGGCAGGGGAACGTTAAAAGAATGCTTGCTTAGTTTACAAAAGAGAAAGTTTCCTATTGTTTCTTCCAAAAGATTGGCAGGGATAAAATATGCTTCTGTATCCTGTCATGCGTTATTATCTATCTAGCATCTATGTATTATTATCTATAATTTTCTGTTTTCATCTTTTATCTATTATCTATCATTACCTATGATCCTGTCTATTTTGTAAGAATAAATCTTTATCCTGTAACTCTTCATTTACCCACGACCAACTGACGAGTCAAAAACAGTATCGTTGGGATAACAAAGGAGAAGTACAGAGGAGGTAGCCAGCAGCCACTTATGAAATTGCCAATATTTGATAATTTTTGACTTAAATAAGTGGCAATTTCCTAAGACTCAACCTAATAGACTCTGAATACAGTCACATCCAGGCTAAGAGTTAAAAACCAGAGAGACTATTTTCTACTGTTTCTTCTCACCTACTTCCAAAGGATATGGAACAAACATAGCAGAAAACCAACAATTGAATAGGAAATAGTAATTCACCAGGATAGTACAAACTGTAGAGGATACCCAATGTCTGCTTATTGTATTTTCCATCTTCAAAAGCCATTTTAAATATAGCAAATGTTATTTTCTAAATGTAAAATATAAGCAAATATCAAATATATATTTTTTAATTATGGCTATTTCTACCATGAAAACCCACTATCTTTTAATGAGACAAAGATATTTTAAAAATTTACCATAGATCAGCTTCACTTTTAGAGGACAAGCCTATTTTTAATAAAATTCTCTATTGTTTTAGCCCATGTATTTTTATTATGTGTTAAATAGCTCTAATTTTGAAGAGTATTATTATAAGATAATTTTGGACCTTTCTTCTTGCTGTTTTCAGCTTCCTTAATTGGTTGCCTAGCTAACAGAAACATTAGCTAGAAACACCTAGCTATTTGAAATATTATGGCTTCGCTGTCAAAAGGGAGAAGTCAACCGGCTTCTTAAGCGTGTCTTCGAAGCTGGGACTATCACACTTCAGCAGACCCTTTTTTCATACAGGCTGAGCAACCATCCATTATAGTGTGTATGCCCTCTCCCAGGACGGACTAACACCAGCACACCAATAAAATCATGACATGCCCTCCAACACAAAGTTACATTTCGCTGAAGTTCAAGGGTTTTCAGATGTGACATCTTTAGGAGAATTTCCTATGTCAAAGTTTCATGACTCACACACTCTGGCAAATTACCAGGACACTATTCTCAGTTGGATCTCCTCAGGAGAACAGGCTGAAGTATTAACATGAGGGTTTTTGAAAGGCTCCCTATGGCACCTTTGCTGAAAAGATATTAAACCAAACAGCTGCTGATATGGAAACCGGCTGTTTGAACTGTAACTTGGTTAGATATGTTAACAGGGGAAGACTATGATGTCTGACGAACGTGACGCAGGAAGTGACTAAACAATTAATGCTTATTACTTTGCAGTTTTCCTGGGGCCGGGGAGGTGGTGAGGGTGGTATCGTGTGGGCACTAAACTGTAACCCAGGTCAGTGAGACTTGAAAGGGACCATTTCTTTGTTCTTTCTAGAGTTTCAGGCATTATAAATATTAACTTGTCCAAGATCCTACTTCAGAGCAATCATTGACAGGACAAATGAAACATTTTGCAACACCTTAAAAAAAACAATCCTATCAGTGTTACAGAGCTCGTTTTATTATCCTGCTTCCTAAGAAAGCCAGGAGGCCTCAATAGTTCTGGCAGAATTTCTGTAAAGGTGATGGAATTTGGCCCTTTAATGACGCAAAAAGATGTACGCATGGATTTTGCAAGTTCATGCTTCCACATACATAAATGCTGGATTTAATCCAGGTTTTAACTGTTTGGACTTTTAAAATAACACAAATATAGATACCGTAATATGGAATTTCACTTAAAAGTACAAAGAGTTCAGCATATAGAAATGTACTGGGGCTCTGTGCACCATTGATCTTTCACAATATTAGAAAACTGTAAGAAAGGGTTTTCCCTTACAATTACTGTCATTTTCTCACCAGTAGAAAAATGATCAATTATGCGAAATGTTTATAAATACAAAATAAGCAATTTCCAACATGATTAAGACCATTGATGATAATGCAAGAAATAATTACTAAGCCAGGGTCAGGCAAATTATGGTCTGCCAACTCACCTGGGAGCTAAGGATGTTTGTTTTTATGTTTTTATGTTTTTATTTTACTTATTTCAAAAAAGTTTTTTTAATGTTTATTTATTTTTCGAGACAGAGAGAGACAGAGCGAGCAGGGTAGGGTCAGAAAGAAAGGGAGACACAGAGTCTGAAATAGGCTCCAGGCTCTGAGCTGTCAGCACAGAGCCCCATGCGGGGCTTGAACTCACGAACCGCGAGATCATGACCTGAGCCTAAGACGGACGCTTAACCGACTGAGCCACCCAAGTGTCCCTGTTTTTATGTTTTTAAAGGGTGTAACAAAGCAAAGAAGAATCAACAGTGACTATTCATAGTCGGCAGAGTCCAAAATGTTTCCTAATCTGTCTTTTACAGATTTTTACCTGTAGTAATAAGCAGTTCCAAACTCTATGAGGTGAACTGCGCTTTCCATCTCAGATCATGTGTAAAGATGAATAAAACCTTCTGTGCCTGTAAGTAGTTTATAATCTACACGTCCAGGGCATAAGGCTAGTAAGTAAGCTAGACCTTGAAAGAAGATGATGTCAGATAAGGGCTTCAAAGGAACAGGCCCCAGGGTTGGTGGGAAAATAGGGAGTGGCCTCTTAGGAGGGTGATTCTTAAAATGAACCTTGAAGACAATAGAAGATTTTGAAGGATACCAGTGGGGGGATGAAGAGGGGATCGGAGAGACCAGAATGCAGGGGTGTTTCTGTAACCAGTGGGTGATCCACTCTCAGAAGCACTTAGGTGGCTGAAGGTGGCCTACCAGAATGGAAAGTGAAGGTAAGTGTTGTGTGACAGAGGCTGTGATAAGGAGTTTGTGTGGAATGGAGAAATTCATTCTCTTAGAGACCCAAAGGACAATTCATATTTTTACTTTGGTTTCTGCTATTACTGTACTCTGTTAGGGTCACAGGGAACTGTTTTTTGATAATCAGTGAAAAGGAAGGAGATAGTCCCTCTTAGGCCTGGTGCATCTAGTAAATGAATGGCTTTTGTCTGTAGGCCATGAATAATACCATTAGTATATGCAGTTACCAAGTCGCCATTAAAAAAGCAAGCAGAGTTTCAGTCTACTCATCAGAATTCTTGAAAGCCTGTTTTCAAGGCAGTTCAAATAGAGGCGAGGCAGCCCAGGTTGGTGAGGCCACCAGGAACACGGAACATGGAGTTCTGAGTTTGCCCTTGACTCAGTGCGTGACCTTCGGCAAACCACTCAACTTCTCACTATCTCGGCTTCCTTGGCAATAAAATGGGGATAACAGATCTTAGCCACCTCATAGGAGTGTGACAAAGAGTAATAAATGTCTGCAAAAAGCTTTCAAGATAAATGCTCCTGAAAACTGGGGAAAGGAGTTGGGGAGAAGTTCTCTTTCAAGAGTTTAGGTGAAAAAATGAGATTCTTCAAAATTAAAAGAGGACACAGTTTGCAGCTTCTGAGCCAAGAGCTTTGCAAAATAGAAGGGATTACCTATGAATTGTACAGAACCCACAGACTGCTGAAGGTACATGTAAACTACCAGTAGAATTCTGTGACTGTATTTTCTAAATTAAAATCAGGAGACAAATTATTTTGGTGGGAGAGAATATTGAAAATCAGACAATACCGCCCTAGACAGGGTGGCTACATATGGCTGCTATATCTGTACTCCAAAGCTTAGAATGTTCCAGTTCTCCTGCTTATTATTCCGTTACAAAGTTGCAGAGGGAAAAACATCCCTTTCTCCACTTCTTTTTCTCTTCAGACTTTTTCTTTTAAGTTTATTTATTTATTATTAAGAGAGAGAGCACAAGCTGGAGAGGGGCAGAGAGAGGGGGCGACTCAGAATCCAAAGCAGACTGCAGGCTCTGAGCTGTCAGCGCTAAGCCCAACACAGGGCTTGAAAGGGGCTCAAACTCACGGACCATGAGATCATGACCTGAGCTGAAGTCGGATGCTTAAGCGACTGAGCCACCTAGGCACCCGTCTCTTCAGACTTTCACAGTCCGTCCTAGAGAGGGACAGTGGCAGTAGCATCTACCCTGCTGGAAAGGCTGCCTCATAGCTAACGGTCTGTCATTGGCCCTTAGAGGTCAAGGGAGATACTAAATTTCCTAAAGAAAGCTGAAGAAGCAGCCCTGAGATATGCAGCTTCTGGAGCAGACCACTGGGGATACCAGACATGCTCTGCACTGCTCTGGAAATTTTGGGTGGTGAGATATTTCTTAGTATTCTTGCCTTCCCCTATCCCCACTCCTTCTTCCCTCTCCCTCCCTCCCTTCCTGTTTCTTGCTGTCTCTCTCTTCCTTTCTTAAGGGAATCTTTTACTTTATAGTTGGCTAAACTGGAGAGACAAGCCAAAATAGTTCAATTTGCAATTTGCTGTCTTGTTGGGAGGACAATAGCTCAAAACCACGAAGCCCTGAGTTTGACCCTAGCACTCTGTGGCTACTGTTGACTCATCCTGATAATTATCAGATTGAATCTTCTCTACTGGTTTGATAATAACAGCGAGTGGAAAAAGAACTTCAATCAAATGTTCATGCCTAATAATCGGTCTCCTGATTGCCTGTGTAGACTCTTGGTTCTCTTAATTTTCCTGGTATGTATAAGAATCTTGATTGCTATTGATGCAATCCTTGGGTGCTGCTAGGTGAAAATCTTAGGGCCACTGTTTTCGGGCCCTTGGAGAATGCTGCCTGAATAAAGAAGGGAGCAAAAAAGACAGAAGTACCAGTTGGAGGTGGCTGGAATAGGAGAACGTGCCCTCTAATGAAATCTTGATTTCATGTGGCTTTTCTTTATAATAGGACGGCTAAATAGGAAGTTTAGCTGGAATGTGACTGCCCTGGTTCTACCTTTCTTATTTTTTGGAGCTCTCATCCACTGATGCTCCCTGCCACTTAGAACTTTCATCACTTTTTCCTCAAGGGAAAGAAAACGTACCTCTCTGACTCAGCAGCATGCCAAGGCCATTTGAGCCTTCCAAACGTTCCAAAGGAACATTGATTTGAATTCACCTGCTTAAACAATTAGTCTCTAAGATGGTAGCTTGCAACTTCTTTAAAGTAATGGTGTGGGTTTGGAGGGGAAGTAAGCTTGTTGGTAATTGTTTTAATTTTTCAGCTCATATTTATTCGTCTGGTTGCATGTGGTCTTTCAAGCCTGATACTCTGCTGAATTACTCTCTACGTTAAAGTAAAATGGGAAGAAGACCAAATTTCTGTTCAGTGGAACTATGCATTTTCTGACACTGAATCACTTGCACATCCATAGTAAAAATTACATATGGATGACCCACCATTCCACTCAACAATGTGTAAGTTATATACACTTATATGTATATAACCTCTGAGTGATATATAAGTGTGTATATGTGCACCAAAGAATTACATTATTCACAGCAGCACTGGTCTTACTAGTCAAAAATTAGAGATGACCCAAATGTCTATCAACTGTAGAGTGGATAAATAAACTGTGGCATCCTTATAAAGGGGAATGTTACATAGCAGGGAGAAAGAATGAGCTCCTGATATACACAACATAGAAGAATTTCAAAGAAAATGCTGAGCAAAAGAAGTCAGACACAAAAGAACACATACTAATGAATCCGTTTACATGAAGTCCATAAACAGTTAAAATTAGTCTACATTTTGTATTCTGATGGAAATCTGAATGGTGGGGCTCTTTGGGGTAGGGGATATAGTTCCTTAAGGGAAGTCCCATAGTCTGGCGATGGTTACACAGCACTGAGCAGTACAATAGTGATTTGTAAACTTTTATGTATCTATGGTATACTATAATAATGATTTAATTAGAAATATGCAGAGTCATTATTATCAGTTTTGGTTTCATGTTATTTCACTTTTCATCAGAATGAAATTCACATTCATCAGAATGTTGTGCAAATGTTCTTAAGCTGAAAAAAATAGGAGACCCAACTTAAAATGGTTTAAACCAAGGGTTGGCAAACATTTCCTGTAAAGGAAAAAATAGTAAAGACTGTAGGTTTTGGGGGCCATGTGGCTTCTTGTGAGTACTCAGCTCTGTGTCGTAGCAGGAAAGCAGCTATAGACAATAGGTAAAGGTGAACGACTGTGTTCTAACAAAACTCAAGTGAATGTGGGAACCATCTTAGAATTCTGACTTCTACGAAACAACTCTAATCTGAAACATTAAATCAGGGAATAGCACAGTAGAAAATTGCACATTTGGAAGAAATAGGCTTTATTTGGCATTCTCATTGCTTGGAAGATTTATATTTAAAATCCAATTCCACAAAAACAAAAGGTAACATGAAAGTCCCATAAGATCTTTAGCTATCCACTGTAGCAAGACTGTCAAAATACCAAATTAAATACCAAAGAAAATACTGAACTGTTTACATTAAAAACAATCAAAGTGACAAGGGCTTTTTAAAAACTTTAATTGTTATTTATCTATTTCTAGACTCAGTAATGCCCTCACAGCGTTCACATTTCCAAAGATAAAGGGATGTGCAGAGAAACATCTCTTTCCTAGTTGTTTCTTTTCTGGAGATAACTGATGACTGCAGTTTCTGGTTTACTTTTTACTTTGCAATAGGCCATGGAAATCATTTCACATCAGTTCATGAAGAGCTTTCTCATCCTTTTTAACAGCTGCATAATGTTCCATTGTAGAGATGTAACCCAGTTTAACAAATTTCCTGTTGGTAAACATTTAAATTGTTGCTAATCTTTTAGATTAGATTGTTCCTAATCTTTCTTTTAGAAAGTTCCGAATCTTTTGCTACTACAGAAAACTGTGTATTAAATAACTTAGTACCCACATTATTTAACACATGTCTGAGCACACATATAGGATAAATCACTGAAGTGAGATTGCTGCATTAAAATATAGGTAAGCTTATGATTGTGATATCTAGTGCCAAATTGCCATGATAGTATTGTGCCAATTTAAACTTTCAGCAGTAAAATTGGAGTGCTTGTTTACCATGCTTGTTTCAACAGCAAATTTTACTTGAGTTTACCCAATCTGACATGTGAAAATGATATCTTGTTACGAGTGACCTGGAACTTCCTTCTATTTATTTCTTTTTCTGCAGACTGTCTTTTTTTATTGAAATGTTGATCTTTTTTCTTATTAGTTTGTAGGAATCCTTTATCTGTTATATGAATTGCAATTTTTTTTTGTTTATTTTTTTGTCTTTCAATTTTGCCAATGTTTTGTTGTTGTTGTTTTGCCATATAGAAGTTAGGTTAGGTTTCGTGTATATTTCAATTTTTTAAATGGATTCTGGCTTTTATTCTATACTTCAAAGGGCTTACCCTATTCCAAGAGTACATAAAAAGTTGCCTAACAATTTATTCTGCCATACTCAGAATTTTCTTTCCCCTTCTTTATTTCTAAAAATGTTAATCCATTTGGAATTTATCATGGTGAAAGATGCAAGGTCTGAATCCAACTTTAATATTTTCCCCCCAGAGAGCTATTCAATTGCTTGAACACCATGTATTGAATGATATCATTTTATTATATACTAAATTTCTTTTGTATTTGAGTGCATTTCTGTTCCATCGAGCTACTGTCTATGCATGTAGCATACCTTTTCAATTATTACAGCTTTACATTTTAGTACTTAATGCAGCTAGGTTAACCCTTGTTTTTTTGGGGGGGTGGATTTTCCTGCATACTTTGGCATGTTTATTTCTTCATATTAATGTTATAGTAAGTGTATATCATTTCCTAAAAACTTTTTAACATCGATATATATGTTTACATTTGGAGATAATTTAGGGAGAATTGACATCTTTATAAAGTCTTTTAAAAAAATTTTTTAATGTTTATTTTTGGGAGAGAGAGGGTGGGAGAGAGAGAGAGAGACAGAATGTGAGCAGGGGAGGAGCAGAGAGAGAGGGAGACACAGAATCCACGAAGCAGGTTCCAGGCTCTGAGCTGTCAGCACAGAGCCTGATGCAGGGATCGAACTCATGAACCGTAAGATCATGACCTGAGCCAAAGTCAGATGTTTAACTGAGCCACCCAGGCGCTCCTATAAAGTCTTTTTTATTTTTTTTTATTTTATATATATTTTTAACATTTATTTATTTTTGAGAAGAGAGAGACAGAGCATGAGCAGGAAAGGGGCAGAGTGAGGGAGACACAGAATCTGAAACAGGCTCCAGGCTCTGAGCTGTCAGCACGGAGCCCGACGCGGGGCTCGAACTCACGGACCGTGAGATCATGACCTGAGCCGTAGTCGGATGCTCAACCGACTGAGCCACCCAGGCGCCCCTTTAAAGTCTTTTTTATATAAAAACATAAATATTCTCTGATTTGTTCAAGTGTTCTTTTTGACCCTCGGTAACTTGAAAAGTCTTCTTCGTACAGCTCTTCACTTCTCAGGTTTTTTCCTGGGAATTTAATCTTTTTGTTGCTAATGCAAATGGAGTCCTTTCTTCACTTTTATTTTCTGATTGTTGTTTCAAGGACTTTTAAAAACCAAAGAAAAAATGTATATTTAGCTAAATACATGGAATATTCTAAACCATGATAAGTAACCATAGCCCTTGTAATTTAATTCTGTTCAAAATAGTGGAAAGGGGGGGAAAAACCCATTCCCAAATTCATACAAGTAGAAAGATATTAAGAATAAATTAAAATCTTTTTAAAGTTGTTTCTTGATTCACGTTTTAACCTTAAAATAGAATCCATATAATTTTCTCGTTCTCACACATCACTCACTGTTCATCTTCTGCCTGGTAGGGTACACATGTTTCTACTCAGTGCTTCTCAAGGTGCTGTGCTAATTGCCTACCTCTCCCCAGGGGAAGGCTGGCAGCTCAGCTATTCTCTTCTTTCTCACCTAGATCTTAAGGGACAAATGCTGCTGGGGACTGGAGTTTACAGCTCATGCAAAGGAGCTGGCTGATGCCTCCCCCCTGCTGTCACCTGCCAGCTCCCCTCAACAATAGCCTGGGAAAGCAGTCTGTCTCCAGGAAATCCCAGCTCTACCGAGAACTGAGAACATTTCCAAGGTCAGCTGGAAAGAAGAAGGAAGTTCTCAGAGGACTTCCAG
This sequence comes from Acinonyx jubatus, assembly GCF_027475565.1. Taxonomy (NCBI): domain Eukaryota; kingdom Metazoa; phylum Chordata; class Mammalia; order Carnivora; family Felidae; genus Acinonyx; species Acinonyx jubatus. Next base: position 119,923,804 of record NC_069383.1, read on the forward strand.
ATTTGTAACCTGGGAGGATACGGGATGGACGACTAAGTTGTTCTGGGAGGGCAGCCTGGAGCTGGGAAGACACTGGGCTGTGTAGCCGTAGGGTAGTTTTTCCTTTAGTGAGTGGCCACTAAAGGTTCTCATCTTTTTTATCTTGCTTCTCAGCCTTAGAACTGAGTTAGTAGGCTCTCTGACTTTGGAAGAACCACTGATTGGGCTAGGAAAGGAGAGAGTAGGGTGCCTTCTCACCTCTCCTTTCAAGCAGGGAAAAGACTGGAAGCCATAACCTTCTCTTCCTGGCAACCAAATAGCCTTTTTACAGTCAAAACTCTACTGATCCCATTGCTTGGCTTAAATGGTAGTCTCTGTATTTCTTAGAAGGCAGTCAAGAGGTCTTTTGCATAATAATAGTAATAATAAGAAGAAAAGCTACTGTATTTGGAGTGCCATGCTCTGTCTCTGTCCCTAACGTGGATTCCCTTATTTTAATCCTAACAATGGCCTTACAAGTCAAATATTACTATATTTCTGATTCACAAATGAGGAAAGTTAGGTTGAGGGACGTTACATAACATTGCAGAAGACAGAGTTGGAATTTGAAATCAAGTATCTGGTTTTAATGATCATGCTTTTTACTATCACACTTCAGTCTTCTGAAAATGAATGGCAAATCTCAATTTTTGAAATAAGGATGAACGAAGAGGTTAACATTTTTCTATATATTAAGTATTTCTTCCTATAATTTTACACATTAATATATCCATTCTAAAAATGTAGGTTTTACTACTGACAGAGCTCATGTCTGTGAGGGATGTTGTAAAGTCCATTCACAAGCATACAATATTTTTTGCTTTTAATGATAGATATACTCAGATAGACATTGAAGTGTAAGTAACAGATCAGCCAGCATGTTTATTCTACAACGTTCCAAAGACTATTCTACTTGTGACTATAATTCTGTACTCATGGTTTGTAACATTCTTCCAGAGATGTCAGATGTGTGTGTATGCCTGTGTGTGTGAGTGTGTGTGTGTGTTTATGAATAATGTGATTTCCTTGTGGGTGTGAATTTCATCCTCTCTGTGATTCCTGTGCCCTAACCATATTGCTAGGCAACACAAAGCAACACACATCCCACATTCTCCTAATTCCGTTTAATGTTTCACCAATGGACCTTTGCTTTTATATGCAACCAGAATCACATCAGTGTGTTTAGGGTTTGGATTTTTAAATACTCAGGTGTTCACTCTGATCAAACCAAATGACCATAACTATCAGAAACTGGCAGAAAAAAGGAAGAGCTGGCATAAGGCAAATACACATACTTGTTTTAAGAGTTCGGTGATAATTCATTAGTAAAATTGAATGTGATTCTTGCAGGTGGTATCAAGGAGAGAGAGAGAATGCCGGCTTCCTTCCAAAGGGTACCTAGGACTTGCAGGGGGATGGAACATGGAATACTCTTTCTGATATTGGTGATGTTGCACATATATAATTTGCTAGATGAAAATGAGGTGCCCATCTCCTTTGTCAACAGAGAGACCAATATTTTCAGGTCAGCTTCCAGCTTAGCAGAATACAGTGAATGTACTCGTCATTATAATTCCTTGTCACAAGCTAAAGTCCCTTACAGTCCTCCTGCCCTCTGTTCCTAGGGAAAGGCCAGAGGGAGGCTTCAGTAGGCATGACGAATACTGGAACTGGGCCCACCATGGACAAACATGGATCTTCATCACTACAAAAAAGGTCCCTTGATGTTTGTTCACCCATCCCTTCAAGCCAAACCTCAGAGAACCACAGGAAGAACTTTCAAGTCTTTATGCTGCTGATTAGCAGTACTTAAGAGGTAGCACTGCACAAGTCAGAAAGTCCTATGTTGGCACTCTGAAACTGACACTTTACCTGTAAAAGCAAACATCATATTATAACACCTAAGTTGCAGACTTAGAAAAAAGGACAACAAAATTTTTGCCAGTTGAGAGATGACAATTACATGGAAATGAGGCCACTGGGAAGAACAACACATATGGGAAAGTATGATTGTATTAGTTACCTAAAGCTGTGTAACAATTTCCCCCAAAACTTAAAACAATAAGAAACGTTTATTAGTTCACACAGTTTCAGTGGGTTTAGAGCTGAAGAGTGCCTTAGCCTGTTGATTTCGTCTCATGATCTCTTACGAGTTCACAGTTAAGAGGACAGCCAATGCTGCAGTCATTTGAAGGTTTGACTGGGGCTGGAAAATCCACTTTCAAGATGGTTTATTCATATAATTGGTAAGTCAGTGCTGGCTGTTGGCAAGAGGATTCACTTGCTCACCATTTGGCTTCTTATGTGTCCTCAAAACATAGTATCTAGCTTCTCCAGAGTGGAAAATCCAAGAGAGAACCACACAGAAGCCCAGTGCTTCTATAAAGTAGCGTTGGAAGTCATCAGCTCCACAATATCCTATTGGTTATTTAGGTCATCCCTGTTCAATGCAGCAGTGGACCACGTAAGGGTGTAAACGATAGGAAGTGAGGATCATTGGGGGCTATCCTGGAGGCTGGCCACCATAATGATAGAGTTGTTTCTGAGAGGAGATTCATGGATTTGTTGAGTGTTTGATCGCACTGGATCAGTGGTCTCAATACAAGCTGCAAGTAGTGCCTGTATCAGAATCACCTGAGGCACTTTAAATATTGGTCTCCCTGGCCTCTTCCCCAAATAGCCTGATTCAATCAGGGATGCTGCCCAGACTTGATAATTACTGGATTATGTGGTCTCCAAGGTCAAGTCCAACCTTAACCCTGTTCCCTAAAGTCTCTAGATCATAGGTGTTACTTAGGGAGTTCATTTAAAATGCAGATTTCCAGGTCCTACCTCCAGTTTCCTGAATCAGAACCTCTAGGGAGGTCCCTAAAAATCTGTATTTATGCTTAAATTTTAAAAATTTTGACCAAGTCATTCAACATGATTGGAAATTCTATTTTTTTAAAGGTTTATTTATTTTTGAGAGGGAGACAGGGTGCAAACAGGGAAGGGGCAGAGAGAGAGGGAGACATGGAATCCGAAGCAGGCTCCCGGCTCTGAGCTGTCAGCACAGAACCTGATGCGGGGCTCGAACCCATGGGTTGTGAGATCATGAGCAGTGCTGAAGTCCTATCTTAACTGACTGAGCCACCCAGGCACCCATCGAAATTCTAAAGAGCATAAAAGAATGTCATTAAAAAGTGTTTTTCCCAACTTTGTTCTCCCCAAATCCCAATTCACCTTTCTAGAGAAAGTGATCAGTATTGCTGTGTGTGTGTGTGTGTGTGTGTGTGTGTGTGTATTCTCTCAGTAAATGAATATATAAAACATATATAACATATATATGTGTATGTATGTGTGTGTGTATATATATACACATATAAATCTGTATTTAAAATTTTTTTATATTTTATTTATTTTTGAGAGAGAGAGACAGAGTACTAGCAGGGGAGGGGCAGAGGGAGAGGGAGACACAGAATCCGAAGCAGGCTGCAGGCTCCAGGCTCTGAGCTGTCAACACAGAACCCAACACGGGGCTTGAACTCGTGAACCACGAGATCATGACCTGAGCTGAAGTTGGAAGCTTAACTAACTGAGTCCAACCCAGGCACCCCTAACTGTGTATATTTTTAATTTTTTTAAAGGCAAATCCAAAATCAAAAGCATATATGGTGAAAAGCAAGTCCATTCCTGGTCCTAATCACCAGCTCTCCCCTTCAAATTCAAACACTTTTACCAGTTTCTTGTATGTTTCTTTCTTTTTCAGAGCCAGATCTCTGTCATTTTAATAAGTGACTTCTAATCTGGTGTGTTTGGGACACCCTAAGTCCATTGTAATAAGTTGAAGTAGCTAGAAAACTTCATTTGGCTATTCATGAGTTGTATAAAATGCATTTAGTTGGATTCTATCGTGGATATTATACTTAGATTCATTCATTTAACCATCATTTACAAAGGCCTACGATGTGCGTGGCCCAGTCAGTGGTGAACAATGAACCCAGCTCACAGAAGCTCACGGTCTAATAGAAGAAACAGCGGCTTTCAGCCCAAGTGCTGTCGGAAAGTTGTGCACAGGATGCCACAGCAGTTCACTGGCACTGGAGGTGAGTGAAGGCTCTGGAAGAAAGGGGTTTGCCTAGTGGGGCAAGAAGGATGATAAGGTGGTGCTAATTGGGCAAATGAGGAAGCAATCCTTCCTGGCAAAGAGAAAGGAAAAATGCAAGGGGTACCAAGTTTTGATCTAGCACACTGTTCTCAGGCAACCTTAAAGTGTTTTGATGTTTATGTGCAGGAGAGGCTCAAGGTGACACAAGGGAGGTAAACTGAGGTCAAAATAAGAGGGCAGGACATATGATGGCTCTGTAAGTCAGGTGTTAAATTTGGGTATGACATAATCAGTGCAAAAAATGGATTTTGGGGGTGACTGACTGGCTCAGTCAGCAGACCATGTGAGTCTTGATCACAGGGTTGGGAGTTCAAGCCCCACACTGGACATAGAGCTTACTTTAAAAAAATATATTTAAAAAATTGATTTGAATGCAAAAAAAAATGTATTGGAAAGGGTAAGAGTGGGAGGTAGGGAGATGATTTAGGAAGTTGTTGTCAGAGAAGATAGGTATGGCCTGATTTAGATGGCCGTTGTAGGGATGGAAAAAATGAGAAACATTTTGAAGTTATTTGAAAGGTGGATTTAGTGGGACTTGGTGATTGATAGGGGATGGAACTGGGTCACTCCCACATTTCTAGCATGTGCAGTTAGGTGTTTTGCCCTCTTCTGAGGGGAACACAGGTGGGAAAGCCCTTTGGGAGGAGACATTTGGGAGAATTAAGGATGAGTTTGCCATTTTGAGTTTGAGGAAGAGAGAGCAAACAACTAAATGAAAATATAGTGTCCGACTGAGAAATAAGCATTGGTCGGTGGTGGTCAGTGGCAGGACAAGCATCTCCTACTTTGTCTTTAAGCCTTGCACTTCACCTCTACTCCTGCTTTTGTCCTGCCTCCCACCCTCTCCCATCCCTTCTAAAGCAGGCTGGTAGTACGGATGGTAGACGGATGGTCCTGCGTCATAAGCTACTGCCTTCACAAAATTCAGTGGCCGGCCAACAGTGTATTCGTTCAGTCGATTATAAATGTTTACCTGATGGCTCCATGTTTACCAGAATGGTGTACAAAGCGGACTCTAAATCTTTTTTAGTTTTTAGATTACTGTGGGTACTGATGCTACCTCTTCAGTATTGCACTGGCCACCGATTGCACTGTGGATTTTTCTGAAACAAGGTAAGCCTGCAGCCATAGCTTTCTTTGCCTTTTGGAGTTATTAATTCTCGTGCCAGAATTAGTAGAGCTTACTAATTAGGGTTGAAAATGCTCACCTTTGTCTTGTGCTGTGAACAACCAGCCAGATGCATTTTAAGTTGAGAGGGTGACTAAGAAAATAAGATCTTTGCTATTGTACAGAGAAATCTGAAGAATTTTATCCATTCTTCTGTTCTTGCTAAATGGCTCATTGTATGCTATCTGTATGGTATGGGTCTAGGACAGATTTCTCTCTGAACTTCACAGCATGGGTGGAAGAGAGTAATTTGGCCTTTCCTTTTTCCTGGCAGTCGGTGCCAGTCCATTTATATGGTATGTTCACAGGAGAGCTGACAAGTGTTGAGAGGTTTTATTTGATATGCATTTTTTTTAAGTAGAAAAAAATCCATAAAAATAGGTACTTTTAAGCTAGTTTTCCTAGTTAGTCTTAAGGTCATAACCCATTCTGTTTCACTAAAAAATTCCACCTCAAACCGACCAACTCCCTATGTTAAATTCTTTGGGCTGTGTTTAATATTTATGATGAAACCATGTACTACAGGGACAGTTTTTAATGATATAAATGCAAAATCACATTATTTTTCTGTGTAACTTGTAAAAGCCATTCCTTCTAAAATGGGGCTGCTTATGCTAATTTGTTATAGTTAGTGAGTTGCAGGCAGCTCTGTGAATTTACTTTTCTTGGCAGTTCTAGAATATCCTGCCATAACACATACTGAAAAACTGTTTGACGGATTATGAAAATCTGGATGTACTAAAGGTACATCTTGTGCAAACCATAAGATAAATACATGATTACATCTTTAAAAATCTGTTATCTCATCAGGTTAAGGAAATTGTCATTATAACAACCCAAAGAAAATTAAACTGTTTTGAGTAGAAGATATACTTTCCATTTGTAATGTCTGTAAATATTTTTAATATCCAATGCTGGTTCAATTTTGCTGGTCTTTCTGAATATACTGCCTGCTGGAGGTAAAGTATATTCCATCTAGAACCCACCTTACAAATGGGGAGCACATCATTGCTCTAATTGATATTCTTAGTAAAGTGTAAGAAATACTAGTTGTTAGGATTATTGGTGTAAAATATATTTTGAAATCTTATCATTACTCTTAATGAGGCCAACCAAGTCCTATTACTTCAAAGACATTGAATTATCAGGCCTGTCAATATTAGATTTGCCACTGATATGTGTTGTTTCATTAATAATAAAAAAAGTATATAATTTGGTTCGATTATGTATTAGCTTCATGTAACCAGCTTCTTTGAAAGAGTCTCTAACCTCTAGCACCTTGCATTTCTAACAGATGAAAAGGTGTTGGGGGAAAAAAACAAAGGCAATTCATTTGTTCATTTATTAAAAATATATATATATATATATATATACATATATATATGTATATATATGTATATATTGAGAAGGTGTTATGTAAAAGGCATTCTGTTACACTTTCTTAGGGCCTGAGGAATATACCTTGATGAATAGGACAGATTTGGTTCATATCTTTGCATTCTATCAGGGAGACAATCATGAAATGACCAATTATACAATTAATTCTTTAGCAATTATTAGAAGTATTTTAGAAGATACCTATAGGGTGGGTTGAGGGCAGGTAACTAGAGTGGGGAGGAGAAGCAAGCTTGTTTTAAGGGAGTTTTTAAAGTTGAAGTTGCATTTGAAATGAATTGGAATAAAATCTTCATCATGTCAATTAAAAAAAGAAGAAGAGTTCTAATATTTAAAGGTAAAAAACCGAACCATCTCTAAGAGAAATATGGTGTGGTTTGATAAGAATCTTAATACAGACAGGAAAATATTGTTGTGTGTGCTAAAGACAGCATCTTAACACTTGAAGGAATGATTTTTAACCTTACGATAAGAGTAAGATATTATATTCTACTTTAGAAGGAGGAAAAATGGGTAAGAAATGCAGATGGCCAATTAACTTCTGAGTCAAACTTTATTGCTTATGCACGTGGTAAAATATGTAAAACTTAACATAAAAAACTTTAACATGTTTATATGTTTATAAATGCTTCCAATTGATTAAAATCCTTCAGTAACAAGGTTAGTCTCCTTGATTAGTGAATGTTCTTACATATTTCGAAGCAAAATGGAATGATTTTTATCTGAGGCTGAGGCATAAGAACAGAGTTGTACAATGAGAGCCTAAACTGACTAAGAAAAGTCAGGGATGAGATTAATTTTTGCGATTAGGTAAAAATATTAATTTACCTTTAATTTTTGAATAGGTAATATATACATTATTTTTAAAATGCCAGAAATCCAGAAATTAAAGTCCCTTTCTCTCCTTCCTGTTTCCTACCTACCCTGTTGCCAACCACTCTAGACCACATATAGAAACAACCAAACACTTGAAATTATTATTACTTATGCATAAATACAGGTTACTTAGTACATACTAGCAAATCTCAAATTTAATCTCTTTTAACCCATCCACTATGGATAAGCATTTCGGGTTGTTTCCAATAAGCAGCTCTATAATGAACAGCTTTGTGTGTGGTCATTTCACAAGTATCTTCACGGAGGCAGAATTGCTAGTCAAGGAATATAATCATTAATAATTTCAGTAGTTGCTGCCAGAATGGCCTAGGGCTTGTACCAGTTTTCACTTCAGCAGCAATATACAAGAATGTATATTTTCTACTTGGTGTTATCCATCTTTTAGATCTTTTTGTGAATGATTGGAGAAAATGGCATCTCATTTTCTCATTGTTTATCTCTTTTTCAGATTTTCAGGTGGGCTGTTAATTGTTTTTTTTTTTTTTTCCTCCCTCACTTTGAAGAAGCTCTTTTATATTAGGAAGGTAAGCTCTTTAGTAATATGAGCTATAAGTATTTTCATCTCCCCTTATCATTTGTATTTTGATTTGCCTGTGGTGGCTTTTGCTGCAGCAGTTTTTTGTTTGTTTGTTTGTTTGTTTTGTAGTTGAATTCATCAATATTTTCTTTTATGGCTTTTGGGTTTGGCTTATAGCTAGGAAGGACAATGATCTTCAGGATTACTAAGAGAATAACTTACTTTTCTGCCAGGGCTTGAGTACTTTGTCATTGTTTGTCTTGAAATCTTTTATCCATTTCAAATTTGTCCTGGTGTAAGATATGAGTTTTCCTCCTAAAATGGTACCCAGTTATCTCAATATCCAGTACTGAATTGCTCATAGTTCCATACTCCCTTGTGATGTCATTTGTATCCCATATGTATTTGGATCAATTTCTACACTTTTATTTTTTAACATATATATTTTTACACATTTCAACTCAAAAATATTCCCATGCTGTTTCTGTGTTTAGGCTCCTTTTAGGTAACTGGCGTATTTAATTCGTTATTTGAAGAAAAAAAAATTTTAATGTTTATTTATTTTTGAGAGAGAGAGAGACAGAGTGTGAGCAGGGGAGGGGCAGAGAGAGAGGGGGACAGAGAATCCGAAGCAGGGTCCAGGCTCTGAGCTGTCAGAATAGAGCCCGATGCGGGGCTTGAACCCACGGACTGTGAGATCACAACCTGAGTTGAAGTTGGATGCTTAACCAACTGAGCCACCCATACGCCCTTTAATTTGTTATTTTAAATATGGTTTTTCCTATTAATAAACTTTGTATTTGTTGCTTCCCTTGAGCAACATCTTTAGAAAGTTACACAAAGTGAAAAAAAATGTATGCACGATTATGTGAAAATATTATTCACAGCAGAGCAAATTCTACAAAGCCTGAAATCTTGTGAAAAAGAAAAACCTATTTCAAGGGAAATCCCCTCAATCCCAGGGAACCTCCATATACTCAGACCAGAAGTGTTTTTTGGTTATACATAATACATTTTAAAGAGAAAGATGGATCAGTTGGGCATTACATCGACCTCAGAATCCCTTGGTGAGGTTACTTAAAGATTTAACCCTAAATCACATTTATTGCAGGCTGGTTTTGTCACTTTTAAAATATATTTTTAATTTGGAAACCACAGCGGGCTGGTTACATAATACGTGAAATTGCAGGATTTTAGTGACAATATCAGGCCTGCAGGTTTTAGATAATCACAAGCAAAGTCATGTTGCTTCCTTCATGGAAAAGGAAGAGAAGCAGAGATATGTCTGTCTGATTATTTATTCTCTGTGGGGTGTACACAGATTATTTCTGGTGTAATTTAATCTGGAAGATTATATAGCTGAGAATAAGAGATCAAATAGATATCCTCCAGACATCAGAATCTCATGAGTCAGTTGTAAACACGAGGCACTCAGGCTGCGTCTGACACTGGACAACTCACTCAAGTTCTATTCCTGACTTTCCTTCATCAAATAAGGTCTGCTTGAAAAGCCTGAAGTTAGCATTCAGATAGACAGGGAAGTGCTGAAACCAGCTGACTTTCTGTAAATGAAATCAATAGAATGGTGACTTGGAATACTTTTTTTTTCTTGGTTATTTTGCTAGGTTGTCACCATGAATGGCCCAAACCTAAGTCAGCTCTGTGACTCCTCCTGGGGGGGGGGGGGGGGGGGAGACGTCAACACTAGCCTTTTACGGTGTTTATTGAATAATTTTCAGAGCATATGGTGAATTTAATATAGACTTGGCTATTTATAAGAATACAATGACTACTTGACAATTTGGGAAGGATTCTGTAGTATGCTAGAAAAAAGAGAAGGCAGTTCCATTACTATCAGACATGGAGTGGAACTTAGTTTTAGCTGGATCCTACATACAAAATGGAAATTAAAAAAATCAAAGGTACTTTTTAAGTGTGTATCAGAATATCTTTCTTCTTCTGATTATTGATCCTGAAATTAAAATGAACACATCAAAAGTGCAGGTCTAATCTCCTCATCAGAAACATAATACAATTACTTGAGAATCATTAACTATACACTGAATAGGTTTCTCTTAATGTTTATTTATTTATTTTGAGAGAGAGGGAGTTCGCATACATGAGCAGGGGAGGGGCAGAGAGAGAGGGAGAAAGAGAAAATCCCAAGCAGGCTCCACACTGTCAGCCCAGAGCCCAACGCAGGGCTCTATCTCACCAACCATGAGATCATGACCTGAACCGAAATCAAGAGTCAGATGTTTAAGACTGAGCCACCCAGGTGCCCATAAAATGAATAGTTCTGTCTGTAAATAACAACACATATAACATAAATACATAAAGTCAAAATTAATTTTAAAGTTTCTCAGCTCTATATTTTCCATGATCAAAAGGGAGAAAAAGTGAGCATTACTGAGAAAATGTCCGAAATCTCTTTTTAAAGACATTTTATTAAATATGAGCACCGAACTATTTTCTTGTATGAAATGATTGACCAATGTGTGATTTTTTTCCCCCCAAAGATAAGGAAATAGGCAAATCAAAATTAGGATTAAGAGACTGGATGATTTAAATGCTATGTTTAATTAAATGTTCTTCATGCTCTAAAAATAGTGCTTTGTTGGGCCTGCCTGCACAATAGTGAAACCACCTACAGGTGTTAACCTGTAATAAGTATACAGTAACTATACAGTTGATAAGAAGTGAATTGATAGTTCCTATTGATGAGTAAAGAAAATACTGGAATAAGAGGGAAGAAGAGAGGAGCTGTCAAATTGCTAGTAAGAGGCAAAGAATGGATGAAACAGTAGCTTATGGTGATTATTTTGTGGTAAAGCAATGAAGGCCAGGATTACAGGTTATATTTATTTTTATAACCTTCAGTGCCTTGTATGGCTTTCACTGTTTGCTGATTTTGTTGCCTGAGCAGCTTGAATCTCCCTGTTTGATTTCTTTTTAGTGGTTCTTCATTTAAACTTCAAATTTCTGGCGTGCCTGGGTGGCTCAGTCAGTTAAGCGTCTAACTTTGGCTCAGGCCAGCATCTTGTGGTATGTAAGTTCCAGCCCCGTGTCCAGCTCTGTGCTAACAGCTCGGAGCCTGGAGCCGGCTTCAGATTCTGTGTCTCCCTCTCTCTCTGCCCCTCCCCCAATCGTGCTCTGTCTTTCTCTCTCTCAAAAATCAATAAACATTAAACTTCAAATTCCTTTCTGATTAGTGTGTATAATAGAAAACAATTACATTTAAAATTTAAAATTCCCTCTCCTGATATTTTAGACATCCTAAGGCTTGTGGTTTTTTAATTAATGTGATTTATTAAGCACGTTCTATGCCTAAGGGGGTAAGACTTGGTCCCTATTCTGGAAGCAAATGATTTTGTCTGAGGAACATAGTTGATGCTTTCTTCCATGTAATAGTTAAGTCTATATTAAGGGTTTAAGATGATTCCAGTCACAGAATTTCAGAAATAGGAAGGCTACATGAATGATCATTTCAGGAAAGTGTCCCTGTTTCATGAAGGATTCCTTAGGAATCCAAGAATTGGATTGTGTTTAGGAAAGAATGAAGGGTAGGACTTAAGGGATTCGAGAACTTTGTACATAAACTTGAAAAAATTGCTTACATGGGGCGTTGTCACTGGGGGCACTTTGAGGGTATAGGGTATGGGAACAATACTCCCCCTGAATCATTTCTTTTCCTAGAAATTTTTCCCGAGTTTGTAGCTGAAGATGCCTTAGAGGGAGTAGAGGTGATACCAGAGAATGGATAGAATTAGATTTGAAGAAGAAAGTGGTGGTTTCAGAAGGTTCACTTCAGCTTCCGATTCTGGGAAAAGATAACCTGTCCAGGGAAGTATGAAAATGCTGTCTCTCAGGAAGCTGGCATTGGAAGGAATTTCAGTAGAACTCAGGGAAAGACAAAAAGCACCTTTGTTTTTGATAGGAATTGGAGATAGAAGCAGATAATTTGACATCATTATGGGGCTGCTTTTGTCTCTGCTTACATTCTCAGCAGGCTCCCTGGAAGGCTTTCCAGCCGACTGGGATCTTCTGGTTTTCTGTCTTAGACATCTTCCTTCCAGCAATTAATTAAAACACAGGAGCACAATTCCTGATCTGTTCATCTCTAGCAATAACCTCTTCCTTTGAAAGAGAACCCCTCACATTCAGAGTCCTGTCTCTGCTTTCTGCTCAGCTTCTATCCCAGAATGTCCCTCTGAAGTCCAAGGTACAACTCTGAATTCTAGGAATTCTCTGACCTTTGCTCTGGTTCCAGAATGAACATTTGCCTGATTCAATACTCAGGTCATTCTTTACAAATAAGTACATTCTAAACCAGCCTATGCAAACTACTATAATACTACTGGACTTTTTCTTACAGGTCTGAATTTTCTAGAAATGAATGTTTCTTCAGCAATGTTAGCAAATCTACAGTCTCAAGGAGTCTGCCAAATCTTACCTCTGTTAAGCATTTTGTTGCTTAGTGAACTATTCTTTTGATTCTTTTAATCCATTTACAGCCGAAAGCTATGATAATTTACTATGGTCCGTATGTCACCCTGACCCTCATTTAACAAATATGAGTGTTCTAACTATGTGTGTGGCACTAAAATGCTTTGTTCTTGCTCTGAGTAAAGCACTATAATGACCCTCCTTGTTTTTTGGGAAACGGGGGGTGCTGCTTATCCAACACGTTTCTGTGTTTGACTTACCACCATAATTTTTCTTCTTTTCGTTTAGAGTTTTCTGTATTTGGGGGAGTTTCTATACTGATTGTGTATATATATTTAAAATTAAATATAAAATTAAAAAATTATCTGAAACCTAAATAGAAACGTCATGCCCCCCAGACCAACAAAAATGGCACACACATACGTATGTACACACACACACACACACACACACACACACACAAACTGTAGCTTTTAAATAAAGGTTCACAGCGAGGGAGTTTTAATAATAGTGATATTTGATGTTGACCTATCATTTTACCATTCAATAGTTGTTTTCATTTCCTTATATTGGAGGTGGAATAGCTTAGTAGTTAGAGGTCACTTCACATCTTGCCTTTGCCACATACCAGGTATGACCTGGGCAAGGCACTGAATTTTTCTAAGCCTCAGTTTGATCTCTGTACCTGTCTTGTAAAGTTATTGTGAGGATTTGGTGGAGCAAAGCATATAATGTGCCAAGAGAGTAGAGATCATAGGAAATGTTCACTTCATGTTACTTATTGCCTGACCTTTCTGTTCCCCCGACAACACTCTTGTGGACAAGTAGGCCCGGTGGGATGACCTTCATTTTACCAAGAAGAAAAAGTGTGCTCAGAGACATTAGGTGAAATGACAAGCAATTCTTCAGTTTTTAAACAGTTTCAATTGCACTATCAATGCCAGGACTGGAAAGGGCCATCAAGTGAGTTTACTGGGACCTTTCTCTAGGGTGGAGTAAACAGACAGGAAACCTGAAACTCCTGTTGAACTACTCTTGTGGGTTTCAGAGAACCCCTAAAGATCTGATACCATCAGACATTCTACATAGTCACAGAGCCAATGGCCTAAAGTTCAAGTTGAGCTGAACATTTTAACAAGGCAGGTTCAAATCATTCTTCACTTTTTTGGGGGGGAGGGGTTATGCAAAGAAAGGATATTAATTTGTAACTTCCTCACTTTTATGTGAAAATTACTTGTCTTAGGATTTCTGCGAGTGCATAGTTACTTTAAAAACTCAGCTTCGTTGGTTAACGTGGCTTTGCAAAAGGGACACACACAGAGGCTTGGAACCTCAGGGTGCTGGCTGGCCCTTGCCTTAATTGGCCACATGTGTTGATCCAGCAGCTTTATATGAGACAGGGCTCCTCTTTTTAAGCTACTTGAAAAGTAATTCATCTCATCAACTTGTGGCAAAGATGCCCTCTGTGGTTTCTTTGCAGCAATTTTATTTGTTTCACTAGATTAAAGTTACCTCCTCACAGCATACTTTTGCCATTCTTTGGCCTGTAACCCAATTTAATTTTTTTCTAACAAATACTTTCTGACACAAATTCATTCCTTTGAAAATGACCTCAAATAGTAAAACATTTTAGCTAGGAACAAACTCCCCCCTCAGTTGTTGTGCTGCTTGCAAAAATAATCTTGGACTGCTCAGCTTTAAGGGAGATAAACTATGTAAGTGAAAAATTCCCAATAAATAGTTAAAGGGTGACAATCGCATTATTAAAGATTTTGTTGTTGTTGTTCAGTGACGGATTCTGTGAGTTATACACTGAATTTATAGGCATGAAATGTTAGAAGTCAGCGGACCAGCAAAATCTTTGAAATCACATTGTTGAGGAGACCATTTAAAATGCAAACATTTGATATATACCAAAGTTTTTGGCAATGTAGCTATTTGGTAAACTTGAAAATGGCATCTCCAAAGATAGTCTGCAAAGCCGATGTTAAAAAATTCATAATGGGTGCCTGGGTGGCTCGTTGGTTAAGCCTCTGACTTCAGCTCAGGTCGTGATCTCATTTGTGAGTTCGAGCCCCACACCTGCTCTCAGCACAGAGCCTGCTTCAGATCTTCTGTCACCCCCTCTCTCTGACTCCCCCCTTCTTAAAAATAAATAAACATTTATAAAAAAAGAATTATAAAAAGTTCATAAAATCCTACCTATCTTCAGGTTATGATGAAAACATAGTTTAGGAAAATAACCTGAAAAAACTAGGTTAAGAGATCAGACCTCAGACAGACAGGTATTTAACATCGGTACAATAATCTGCAGAGTATACGGATATTCTTACTGGATATTTATTTTTACTCATAACAGTTTCAAAACAATTACAAAATGCCATAGAAGTATAACAGCTCTTCTCTGGTACATGTCCTGGGGCATGTTTTTGCAGTAACAGAAAAGTTAGTTTTCTGCTCACACATAAACTTCACTTTGGCTAAGTGCTAGGCACCATATGTATACCAAAATTACAGTGGGATACTGCACACTTTACTTCCTGTCCTGAGCATTTGAGTGTTGCTAGGCAACAGTTAAAAAGGCGCTGCGTGCTTTTGGTGTAGCGTTGCCAGATTACAAACAAAATACCTGGTGAACTGGGTTGAGAAACTGGAAATCCCTCAGGAATAAAAGATATCAAATGAATGTGCTGTGTGCGTCCGCACTGGATGTGCGTGTAGAAATGTAAGTTATTCGCATTCATCCAAAACTGGTTATAGAGCCTACAAAACGAATTTTCTTTAAAATATGTGGTTGCCAGAGGCAGATTAAATTCACAATGTCTCAACCTTGCTATGAATACCCTACTTGTTTCAACTGTAAGCAGTGAATCTATTTTTTAAAAGAAAGGGCAGGTTTACAAAACAGCAGTAACAGTAGATTATTCACATTCCCCTTTCCCCAGTTGTCCTCCAAATCTCTGGGCAAAAAGGAGATATACTATGACCCCCAAACATGTCCTCTATAAGGAAAATGAATTAACTCTCACAAGTATTGCAATCAGCAATAACATTCTTTTAAAACATCAGAGCTCCTGGAATTCGTCTTTCTATCAAGATTTTATTCCTAGCATGAAGTTCAGATGTGGAGTTTGGAAGCTGGGTCAGGCAAGATTGTGTTTTCCAAATATGGCAGCCCTAACCTAGCCTTTCCCACATGCTCTTCTAACAGTATGATGTTGGCACTCCTCCATCAAGGCGGGGGGTGGGGGAGCTCCTATTTCCTTGAATATGGGTAAGCCAGTGACAGGGCAGAAAGGACATTATCTGACTTCCAAATCTAAGTCATGCAAAGTGATACAGCTTCTGCTGGGATCCTTTCCTTAGGACTGTGTCTTAGGATCACTGAACAGATGTAAGAACACCAGCCAGCCTGAAGCAATTGAGTTGGGGAGACCACATGGGAAGCTCCATGGAGACAGTAATCTCAGAGAAGCCCAGCTGTTGTAGCCTCCAGCTGCTCAAGTTTCCTTCTCACCACCAATCTCCACATGGGAGAGAGCCAGCCTTCTAGTCAGCCCTACCTGATGCTGAGTATGCAGCATGACTGTCCTCATGGAGGTGTGCCCAAATTGCAAAGTAGTGAGCAAGAGGAGAAAGGTTATCTTAAGCCACTAAATTTTCTGGTGGTCTGTGATGCATCATGAGATAGCCAGAACATTAAGACCTGGACAAAATTTTGTGATAGTTAAATGGTAAGTATAAGTTAACATAACCATAGTAAGATTGGTTGATCAGCAAATTAATATACTAATTAACACCCTCAGTGTCTGAGTTAATTTAAAGCAGAAAACCATCTTGTCTTGATAAGATACACAGAAGTGTTGGTTGACCACGTTCCTTCATAAGACTTCTGAGACCTAACCGTGGTCTAATGTTCTGATTTCTTAATTATGATAATCAAGTGAACAGAAGAAGGCAGAAGATGTAGCAGTCTTTCAGTTGTGTATTTCTCATGATTCTCTGGGTCAGGAATTGGGGTAGAGTTCAGTTGGGTAGGTCTTCTGCTCCATGTGATTTTGTGGGGGTAACTCATTCAGCTATGTTCAGCCTGTGGCTGGGCTGGGCTGGAAGGTCTAAGGAGGCTTCCCTCATGTCTGCTGCTCTTCTACATGTCCTCTCCATCCATGTGCTGAGGCTCATCACTCAGCAGTCAAGCCCAGCTTCGTTAAAGCATGGAGGCTGGCTTCCTAGAGCAGGAGGCAGGAGCTGCCAGACCTTTTAGGGCCTGAACTGGGAAGACCCAGAATGTTACTTGCACTGCATCCTATTGGTTAAATGAAGTCACAAACCAAGTCAAGGGGTGGGAAGAGACCACTTGTTGATGGATGCTGTGTCTTGCACATCCATGGGTGAAGTGGGAGGAAACTGATGGTTATTTGGGGGATAAATGGGAAGAGTAATTGTCTCTAAAGAGAGAGAGTGGTTCTCATCCTAGTTCTGCTATTCTAACTAGCTATGTGGTGTTGGCCAAGTCACCTATTAATATGCTTAACCAGTTTGCACACATGCCAGGTGAGAGGAATGAGCCATGAACTCCAAAAGTCCTTCTCATCAGGGCAGAGGCTACATTAAGCCTGGAAGGTGGGGGTGGAAGGGGATGTAAACAGAAACACGATTAATGAATTCTTCAGTTGTTCTCTCCTGGGCTATTGTTAACCTGTGTTTAACCTTTAGCTGTGGTCTGGCTAACTAATGACATCTCCCTAATCAATCATCATATGATCTCCGCTCTTGAGGGATCAAATGTTCCTGTTACAATCTACCCTCCCCTTTCTCTGCCTTCTCCTCGTCAGCCTCATGGGATGGGAAATCAAAATGCTGTTCTTTTTCACAGCTGTTATTATCTTTTACAAGGAGCAGGAGGCACTAGGGCTTCAAAGGGAGTTGGGGTAGGGATGCTGGAACAAAGATTTGACAAAATAATTTAGCCAACTTTATAAACATTGTGTTGACCAGTATGAACCCTGAAGCAAACTGAAAGATTTTTGTGTTTCTAAAAGTCTTCAACCAGGAGCTTTATAATTTTGAAATATACAGCTTCTTCAGCAAGTATTCTAGAAAAACCTTCATTTTAGGAGGATTATAGGTTGCCACAGGGACACTCCTGAACTAGATCTGGGATCATTATTTGGTGAGATGTAGTACGTATAGGATCTATGGTAGGTGTACAAGGAGCTCCTTAAGGAGCTCATCATTCAGTAAGTTATCTAGTACCTTCCAACCTAAGTTGTGGACCTAAGTTTGACGTGGCATTGGAGCCCTTACAGGCTGTATCGCTCCAGGAATTTCAGCAACAGCATCCAGATTTAGGCAGAGACCTGTGTACCTTACCCAGTTACTCCTTCACTATAGCCATTGACTTTCAATTTGGGGGTAGGGTGGACACATGAAAACAATGTGTACTGAGGTCTACTGGATCCCAGATTATCTTTCCAGTACTAAACTATCAAACCCTCCTTGTGTCCTTCCAACTTTATTTCCAGAACTGTCAGGACTCCTCAAATGAGGAGATGGTAATGTTTTTTGATCACAATGTATGCATCTTCATGCCCAAGAATATGGCTTCTCATTACTATAAGAACATAGAATAATCTGCTAGATCTGCCACTCTATTTTTTTGTCTTCATTCTTTCTCTAAGCTCTAGTTATCTCCCCTCACCAGCATCTCCTTATCTTCCTTTCCTTGACACACATCTCCATCTCTCACACACCCTATTTCCAGGGATTCCATTCTGCCAAAATTTCAACTCAGGCTATACAAATCCAAATGCAGTAAAGATATTCTTCCAAACATTATGAAGAAAGATGTGATTAAAAGCATTCACTAAAGGGGTGCCTGGATGGCTCATTTGGTTAAGTGTCTGACTCTTGATTTCAGCTCAGGTCTTGATCTCATGGTCGTGGAATTGAGCCCTGCAATGGGCTCTATGCTGACAGTCGGACCCTGCTTGGGATTCTCTCTCTCTCCTCTCCCCACCAACTGCCTGGATCACACACACACACACTGTTTCTCAAAATAAATAAATGAACTTAAAAAAAAAAAAAAGGCATTCGGTAAACAATGAGTTCTAAAATCTCAGGAGGAGAGGGTGGCAAAGAGGAACCAGAACATTAAGATCTCAAATCTGTGAAGGTTTTTTTATTTGTTCAAATCTCATTGTTCCTTAATCCTTCTCCCATTCTTACAACTGTCTGAAAAAATCTTCAGTAAAACTACCCACCCTAAGAGAAGATAGAAAGAAAAGCAGGAGGAGGAGCCATTCTGTATTAACAAGAAAATGACATTTGGAGGTAGAGGAGCAGATCTGGGGTCTTTGCACCCAGGTAACAACCTAAAAAAACTGTCCACGGGAACTCATAATCAAGCACAACTATATGCTGCTAGATGTGACAAATGGGGGACATATGTTCGGCTAAGTCCTATGTCAGCAGTGTCCCATTTTGCCAGAGGCCATCATGACAGCTTCGAAGCAGTGTTAAAACCAACAAAAATACTTCGTGTTCCTAAGGGGTAGGTGGCTTGGTTGAGGGACCCGTGGCATAAGAATATACACAACTGACATAGGTACGTATGTCGGGTTTTGAACACAGCAACATGGTCTAGATACAGTCTTATCTTTTCTTCATAAAACCATGCACGAGAAAGCTGCACAAGAATACCTGGAATTGCGTTAAGTTAATGATAGAAGTCTAAGTGTCACTGAAGTTCTAAGGGGGCCCTGATCTCGCCTACAGAGAACGCCACTGGCCAGGTGGGTGCCTTCGAATGAGATGATCTTTATGAGCCTGCTATTCCTACTGGAAGATCAGAGACCTGGCCCACGGCGGTGCTCAATAGATGATCATTACTGGTCCACGTGTAGCTACTCTAGACAGAGTTAGTGAGGGTTCAAGTAATTTAGCCGTAAAATGGGAAAGCCTGGAGTTCTTTCTGACTTCCCCCAAAAGGGCGGTGTGTGCAGCCCACGACACCTACTCCCTTCCTTTTCCAGGGAACTGGCCCTTTCCCCACAAAGCACTGCCCCCACATCGCGTCTTCCCCGCTTTCCACTAGAGCTTGTGGCCTCAGTTACCTCAACCAAGTTTCAAACTCCGCCTCCCCTACCTCTACCAGCCGCGCGCGCGCACACACACACACACACACACACAGCACGCAAAGAAGCGGTGCACACGCCACAGCGGGGAGGAACACGGACCAGCTGGGGGTCCAGCTCTCCCTCGAGGGGGGTGCGGCAGCAAGGGGGCGTGGCGAACGCGAGGCCCGTTTTGCAATTGGTGGCGGCAGGGCCGCGTGGAGCCCCACGTGACCAGTGGGCTCGAGGGCCCACGGGCCTACGGGCTACGGGCCCGGGCGCGCAGACGTGCTCAGCTGGGCTGGGACGTGGGCGGAGGTGGTAAAGGGGTAAAGGCGGAGGAGGGAGTGTCTGCGAACAGGCAACACATGCCTGGCGTGGTGCCTTGCAGCTGGCGGCGGGTGGGGCCGCCGGGCGAGCCGCTGCTTTCCCCTGTCCGCGGAGGCTGCGGACGGGAAACGATCCGGGTGGGGAGCACCCCTGCCCAGACCCCTTCCTCTGAAAGTCTGCGGGATCCAGGGGCCGGGTAAGCCAGGTAGAAGATCGGGACCGTGTTACGGACGTTGAGAATCGCAAAGATCAACCCCCTAGGCTTCTCTCTGCCCATTACGGACTCTGTGATCTCTGGCAAGTCAGTTAGCCCGGGCCTCAGTTTCCCCACTTTTCCAGGGGGCTTGCGACCTGACAGTGGCCATGAAGAACAGAAAGTTCACTTCACAATCACTCCTTGCCTAGTGAGTATTTAGAGCACCTAAGTCATGCTCTTGCCCTCAGGGAAACAGGTGCCTAGTTAAGGCACTGAAGACCAAAGTTTCATGGTTGTTTAGTGACAGGGCTTTGGAGTGGGCCCCCTGGTGGGTCTTCAGCACTGCCTGTGTGAGCTTGGGCCTCATTTTCCTTATCAGGGCACAAAACGTGCTTCAAAGACCATGAAAAGATAACGTGGGGCGGTTACGTTGTCCTGGGCACGTAGTAGTCTCCTAACACTAGTTAGAGGCTGAGGCAGCGCAAACGGCTTGTAAGTGCAGTTGCTCATTTCAAAGCCGTTGGAATGTCTGGGAATACAAGCACAGTGTGGGAGATGGGGGTGCACGCCCACAGAACAGAGGTTGATTTTTGTTTTCTAGGCTAGCCAGAGTGAAGGAATGCAGTTATTAATTTATTAAGCACATTCCTATCTCTCCCTGCCTTAGAAAAAGGCTTCTGAGCCTTTCCGAATCTCTAGTTGGTAGTGTTTTAGAACTAATAAAGGAGACATTTAACTGATTTTTCTGAATTCACTCTTACATTTAGACCAGTTCTGATGATCAAGAAGGAAAATGATTCATTTGCATTTCGGGCAGTTAATAGTGTATTATAACAATTTGGGATGAAACTGTCAGTACTTAACAGGAAAGCTGGCAAAAACAGATAGTCTTCAACTGTTACCGTGGCTCAATGTTGAAAGCTTAAAAGATACTCGTGTTCTGTACTGTGTTTACCTCTTTCTTTTGGTCTCAATAATACCCTGCCTCCCATATCTCTAGGTGGTCCTTAAAAGCTGTTATTTATTACTTTTTTGTAGGCATGCATTTTGACCTTAATCTCACCTTTTCTTACCAGTAACTACTTTAAGATCCTGTTGCTACAAGAGTTCAGGGAAAATCCATTTGTAATATTATTTGGAGAAGGGTGACCACACCCTGACTTCAGCAGAGTGTTGAGTAAATCAAGCTACTGTTCTTTCTGGAAAAAACCTGCAGCTGAAACTGGGATTAGGGATAAAGAAACGCAGCTGGATTTTGCCTCTTGAGTGCCAGTGATAGTTTCTGTTTATGATCTGTTTATCATACAACATGCTTTGCCAGAATTTGACCAGTTTTTTGTAAGCCTACCATGACTACACATAGTATGTGATGCCTTGTGTCTGAAGTATGTTTAAATAGCTGATTGATCTTGACCTGTTGAGTGAATGGGAGATGTTTGCATAAAGCAGTAGCTTGTCTCCACATAGGTCTTTGTTGAAAAAAGTAGCCATTGATTGATGATATCTAATTGAAAGCATATGAGAGATTCCAGGATTTGACTTTTTCGTTATTTGCAATTATTCATTTTAATATTGTAAACAGTTGTAGAGTGGGCCTGTTTATGTTCCAGTTTCCTGAAATTGGCTTTAAAGAATTAGTTGTCCTTGGTCTCGCTCACTATTTCAGTTCAGCATACAGTATAGTAGGCTGAATAACTGCAACAATCGTAATAAACATTTGTGGAGCATGTAGTATTTATATTGACAGTTTATATGCTTTATTTATTTATTTATTTATTTACTTATTAAGTACCCTCCAGGCCCAGAGTGGGGCTTGAACTCACGACCCTGAGATCAAGACTTAAGCTGAGACCAAGAATGGGAAGCTTGACTGACTGAACCAACCAGGTGCCCCTATATATATATAATTTATATCCATTACCTCACCATATTGGACACTGGGGAATCAAACAGTGTTTATTATATGTTCTTCCACCTCAGAAATTGTATCACCTGTTTTCTCTGTTTTTGTTTGTTGGCACTTTTTTTTTAATCTTTATTTTTGAGAGAGTGAGAGAGAGACAGAGTGAGAGCAGGGGAGCAACAGAGAGAGAGGGAGACAGAATCCAAAGCAAGCTCCAAGCCCTGAGCTGTCAGCACAGAGCCTGATGCAAGACGCGAACCCACGAACTGTGAGATCATGACCTGAGCCGAAGTCGGACACTTAACCGTCTGAGCCACCCAGGCGCCCCATGTTTGGTTGTTTTTTTAAAGAAAAAAGAATCTTCCTGAAAAGTTAGGCTTTTCAATTGTGATAGAAATCCTGGATGTTTATATTGTTTCTTTGAGAAATAGTTGTCTTTAACATTTTATTTTTTTCTTTGTCTCAAATGAAATAACTAAATCTTGCAATGTTAGTGTGGGTCTTAGCCAAAACTGATTATTTTTTTACTTTAATAAAGGGATCAAGAATTTAATTTAACGCATAGCAGGTCCTTAAGAATTTACTAATAAGGTTGACACTGGCTTATAAAAGTTTTCAGACAAGAGTTTTTACTTCAGAAAAGGAAAGGTAAATTTGTTTATCCTCTGTTTCATTAAAATAAAAACAATAAATTTGAAAATGCAGGAAATTAGTTATAGAGAGCACTGATAGATGAAAATAAGCCATTAGACTTTGGGCACCATGGATTGGTTTATGATACCTACATGTATATTTGTACGTAATGATAGACGTGTTTGTATATATAGCTTTGTTGGATTTACAAAATGCTTTTACTCTGTCTCCTTTCATCTAATTCTCCTATATCACTTTGATAAAGATAATTGCTTAACTCATGTAAGAAATGAAAAAATTTCAGGGGTTCCTGGGTGGCTCAGTCGGTTGAGCCTCCGACTTCAGCTCAGGTCATGATCTCATGGTTTACGGGTTTGAGCCCCACGTTGGGCTCTGTGCTGACAGCTTGGAGCCTGGAGCCTACTTGGGATTCTGTGTCTCCCTCTCTCTCTCCGCCCCTCCCCCCTCATGCTCTGTCTCTCTCTCCTTCAAAAATAAACATTAAAAAAAAAAAAATTTCAGAGAAGATGAAGGGAATTGCCCAATGTTTTTTGAATCCAAGTTAAATATAAAGACATGGATAGGTTAAAAGTAAAAGAGAAAACATATACTACTCAAAACTCTAATGAAAGGAAAGATGAAGTGGCTGTATTAGTACCAAAGTAGACATCAGATCAAGAAATACTATCGGGAAAGATAAAGAGCATTGCATAATGAGTAAAGGGTCAATTCCTCAAGAATATATAACAATCAAAATGTGAATACCCTGGGGCTCCTGGGTGGCTCAGTCGGTTGAGCGTCTGACTTCAGCTCAGGTCACAGTCCATGAGTTCGAGCTGCATGTTGGGCTCTGTGCTGACAGCTCAGAGCCTGGAGCCTGCTTTGGATTCTATGTCTCCTCTCTCTGCACCTCCCCTGCTCACACTGTGTCTCTCTCTCAAAAATACATAAAATTAAAGAAAAAATTAAAAAAAAAATAAAAATAAATGTGAATACACTTAACACAAGTGAAAGAACCTAAAGGTGAAATAGACAAATACACAGTTTCAGTTGGAGATGTCAACAGTCCTACTTCAGTAATCCATAGAACTAGTACGTAGAAGATGAATAGGGATGTAGAAAACCTAAGCAGCCCTACCAACCAACTTAGTTGAATTGACTTTGAAAGGATACTACATCCAACAACAGCAGAATACACATTCTTTTCAAGTGCATATGGAATATTCACAATGTTAGATATTCTGGGCCATAAAATGAACCTCAAAAAATTTAAAGAAATATGATTTCTCTGGTCATACATGAATTAAATGAGAAATCAATAACAATATCCCAATAATCTCCAAATATTTGGAGATTAAACGACACACTTCTAAGTAACCCATGAGTCAAAGACAAAGGCATAATGGAAATTAAAAATTATTTTGAATGGCAATGAAAATGTAACACGTCAAAATGTATAGGACTAAGCTAAAGCAGTGCTTAGAGGGAAATGCATGGCATTAAAATACATTAGAAAACAAAAAATACTTCAAATCGATGCTCTCAGCCTGTACCTTAAGAAACTAAAAAACAGAAGAGCAAATTAAGCCCCAAAGAAGAAGAAACTAGGAAATAATGAAAATAAGAGCATAAAGTTTGAAATAAAAATAGAGAAAATTTGAAACAAAAATAAAGTCACTAAAACCAAAAACTGGTATTTGAAAGATAAAATTGACAAACCTTTAGCTAGACTTGTCAGGAGAAAACAGAAGATACAAATGTTAATATTACAAATGAAAAAGAGAATATTACTATATGTTCTACAGAAATTTAATATTCCCTATTAAAATGCTAATAGGGAATATTATGAACAATTTCTGTCAGTAAACTTGATAACTTAGGTGAAATGGGCAAATTCCTTGAAAGACTACTGAAGCTTACTTAAGAACTAATAAAGAATCTGAAAACCTTTCCTGCAAGATAAGCTTCACTTGGGCAGTTTTACAAGTGTTTAAGGAAGAAATAATACCAATTTTGTATAAACTCTTCTAGAAATAGTAAAGGAGAGAACACTTCCCACTTAATTTTATGAGGCCAGGATTAACAACTCAGGCCCATTAGGATAGCTACTATCAAAAATGAACAAATCAATAAAAGTAAGTGTTGATGAGGATGTGGAGAACTAGAAACCCTTGTGCCCAGTTGATGGGAATATAAAATGATAGCTGCTATGGAAAATGGTATGGTGGTTACTCAAAAAATTAAAAATGGAATTACCATATGACCCAGCAGTTTCAGTTCTGGGTTTATACCCAAAATAATTGAAACTAGGATCTTAAATATTTGTACACCTACATTCATAGCATTATTCGCAGTAGCTAAAATGTGGAAACACTCCAGTGTCCATCAATGAATAAATGCAAACCGTGGTACATACGAAAGTGGAATTTTTAAAAAACCTTTTTTAAATGTTTATTTTTGAGAGAGAGACAGTGTGAGCAGGGGAGGGGCAGAGAGAGAAGGAGACCCAGAATCCGAAGCAGGCTCCAGGCTCTGAGCTGTCAGCGCAGAGCCGGATGTGGGGCTCAAACCCACAAACCGTGAGATCATGACCTGAGCTGAAGTCGGATGCTTAGCCAACTGAGCCACCCAGGCACCCCCATACAGTGGAATATTATTTAGCCTTAAGAAGGCAGGAAATTCTCATGTATGCTACAACGTGGATAAACCTTTAGACATTATGCTAAATGAGGTAAGCTAGTCACAAAATGACAAATACTATATGAGTCTAATTTACATGAGATAGAGGAGTCAAAATCATAGACACAAAGCAGAATGGTGGTTTGCAGGGGTCTGGGGAAGGCAGAATGGGGATTTATTGTTTATGGGTACAAAGTTTGGTTTTGCAAGATGAAAAGAGGTGTGGAGATAGATGGTGGTGATGATTGCACACATTAGGAATTTCTGTAATACTACTGAACTATCTTAAAAATAGTCATGATGGGGGCGCCTGGTTGGCTCAGTGGATTAAATGTCTGGCTCTGGATTTCAACTTAGGTCATGATATCATAGTTATGAGATAGAGCCTGGTGTCAGGCTCTGTGCTGGGTATGGAGCCTGCTTAAGAGTCTCTCTCTCCTGAGGCGTCTGGGTGACTCAGTTAAGCATCTGACTTTGGCTCAGGTCATGATCTCATGGTTTGTGAGTTCGAGCCCCACATCGAGCTCTGTGCTGACAGTTTGGAGTCTGGAGCCTGCTTTGGATTCTGTGTCTCCCTCTCTCTCTGCCTGTCCCCCACTTGCGCTTCATCTCTTTTTCTCTCTCAAGAATAAGTAAACGTTAAAAAAATAAAAAAAAAAAGTCTCCCTCTGTCCCTCCCCTGCTGACTCTCTCTCAATTTTTTTTTTAAATGGTCACTATGGTAAATTTCATGTTATATATATTCTATCACAAAAATGATTGAAAGATCCACTGTATAAAAAGAATAATAAATACATCATGACCAAGTGGGGTTTATCACAAGATGCAAAGTTGGTTGACTATTTGTAAATCAGTCATGCAATTTACCTTATCAACAGACTAAATAAGAAAAACCATATGATGATCATCTCAGTAGATGCAGAAATAGCATTTTACTAACATCTATCATTCATTCATCACAAAACTCTCAGAAAAGTAGAAATAAAAGTAAACTTCCTCTACTTGATAAAGGGCATGTATGAAACATCTGTAGTAAGGATGTTGGCTCTCACCACTCCTAAAGGAAATAGGTATACGGATTGGAAGGGGAGAAATAAAATGCCTTTATTGGTAGATAGCATGGTTGTCTATGTAGAAAATTCCAAAGAATTTACAAAAAAGGTACTGTATCTAGTAGGAAGTTTAGCCAGGTTACAAGATACAAGGTCAATATATGAAAATTAATGCTACTTTTCTGACAGAATATTTTGAACTTTAAAACTTTTAAGTGCTTTTTATAATAACATCTAAACAGTTAAAATCGTGATAAATGTAACCAAATATCTGCAAGATTTGTATGCTGAAAACTACAAAACTGATGACAAATCAAAGGAGACCTAAATTAGTGGAGCATTGGACTGTGTTCATGGATTGGAAGACTGAATATTGTCAAAATATCATTTCTTACCAAATTGTTAAGACTGAATAGGTTCATTGAAATTCTAATCACAATCTTAGTATTCTTTTTTGTGGAAATTGGGCTCTTCTAAAAATTTATTTATTTTCAAATGAAATGTAGCTGACATAGAATATTATATTAGTTTCAGGTGTACAACATGATTCAACATTTATATACATTAAGAAATGCTTAAGTATAGTTATATCTGTCCTTATACAAAGTTATTACAATATTGACTATATTCCCTATGCCATACTTCAGATCTCTGTTACTTATTTTATAACTGGCACTTTGTACATCTTAATTGCCCTCACCTATTTCACTCATCCCTCTGCTCCCCCCCTCCACTTTGGCAACCACCAGTTGGTTCTCTGTATTTGTGACTCTGTTTCTGTTTTGTTTGTTCATTTGTTTTTTAGATTTCACATACAAGTGAAAACATATGCTATTTGTCTTTCTCTGTCTAATTTATTTCACTTAGCATAATACCCTCTGGGTCCATCCATGTTTCTGCAAATGGCAAGATTTCATTTCTTTTTATGGCTGAGTAATGTTCCACATACATACATACATACAACATTTTCTTTATCCGTTCATCTGTGGGTGGACCTTTCGGTTGCTTCCATATCTTGGCTATTGTAAATACTGCTTCAGGAAATGTAGGGGTGTATATATATTTTCAAATTAGTGTTTTCATTTTTTTCTGGTAAACCAGAAGTGGAATTATTGGATCATATGGTATTTGTATTTTTAATTTTTTGAGGAAACTTCATACTGTTTTTCATGATAGCTGCACCAGTTTATATTCCCATGAATAGTATATGAGGGTTCCCTTTTCTCCACATCCTCACCAACACTTGTTATTTCTTTTTGATACTAACCATTCTGACAGGTTTGAGGTAACACCTCATTCTGATTTTGGTTTGCATTTCCCTGATGATTACTGATGTTGAGCATCTTTCCATGTGTCTCTTGGCCCTCTGTATGTCTTCTTTGCAAAAATGTCTATTCAGATCTTCTGCACATTTTTTAAATCAGCTTGGGTTTTTTTGTTTGTTTTGCATTGAGTTGTATAAGTTCTTTATATGTTTTGGATATTATCCTCTTCCAGATTTGTCATTTTCAAATATTTTCTCCCATTCACTAAGTTGCCTTTTCATTTTGTTGATGGTTTCCTTCACTGTACACAAAAGTTTTAGTTTGATGTAGTCCCAATAGTTCATTTTTACTTTTGTTTCCTTGCCTCAGACAGATCCAAAAACATTGGTAAGAGGAGTGTCCAGGAGTGTACCGCCTATGTGTTTTCTTAGAACTTTTATGGTTTCAAGTCTTATATTTAGGTCTTTAATCCATTTTCAGTTCATTTTTGTATTTAGCGTAAGAAAATGGTCCAGTTGCATTCTTTTCTGTGTAGTGGTACAGTTTTCTCAACAGTATTCATTGAAGTGTTGTATATTCTTTTCCCCATTGTATATTCTTGCCTCCTTTGTCATAGATTAATTGACCACATAAGCATGGGTTTATTTCTGGACTCTGTATTCTGTTCCATTGATCTATTGGGTCTGTTTTTATGCCAATACCATACTGTTTTGACTGCTGTGGCTTTGTAGTATAGTTTGAAATCTGGCTGTGTGGTACCTCCATCTTTCTCCTTCTTTCTCACAATTATTTTGGCTCTTTGGAGTCTTCTGTAGTTCCATGCAGATTTTAGGATTATTTGTTCTAGTTTTGTGAAAAATCTATTGGTATTTTGGTGGGGATTGTGTTGAATCTGTAGATTGCTTTGGGTAGTATTGACATTTAAAAAATATTCTTCCAACCATGAGCATGGTATACCTTTCCTTTCATTTGTGTCTTACTCAATTTCTTTTATCAGTATCTTAGACTTTTCAGAGTACCGATCTTTCACCTCCTTGGTTAAATTTATTCCTAGTATTTCATTTCTCTTTGATATAAATGGAATTGTTCTCTTTTGCTAGTTTGGTATTAGTATATAGAAACACAACAGATTTCTGTGCATTAATTTGTATCCTCCAACTTTACTAACTTCATTTATCCTAAAAGTTTTTGGTGGAGTCTTTAGGGTTTTCTGTATGTAGTATTATATCATCAGCAAATAGTGATAATTTTCATTTTTTATTACCAATTTGGATATCTTTTATTCATTTAATTGTCTGATGCTGTGGCTACAACTTCTAGTACAGTGTTGAATAAAAGTAGTGAAAGTGAACATCCTTGTTTTGTTCCTGTTCTTAGAAGAAAGCTTTCAGCTTTTCACCATTGAGTATGATGTTAGCTTGGCTTTATCGTATATGCTGTTTATTATGTTAAGGTATGTTCCCTCTACACCCACTTGGTTGAGAGTTTTTATCATGAAACTTAAAATTTTGTCAGATACTTTTTCTGCATCTATTGAGGTGATCACAGGTTTTTTAATCCTTATTAATCTCTTATATCACATTAATTACTTTGCAGATCTTGAACCATCCTTGCATTCCTGGCATAAATCTTACTTGATTTGGTGGTTAATGATCCTTTTAATGTTTAACTCATTTGCTAATATTTTGTTGAGTTTTGCATCTGTGGTTCATCAGGGATATTTCTTTTTGGTAGTGTCTTTGGTTTTGGTAACAGAGTAATGCTAGCCTTGTAGAATGAATTTAGAAGTATTCTTTTTAATTATTTGGAATATTTTGAGAAGGATAGGTATTAACTCTTTTTTAAATTGTAGAATTTACCTGTGAAACCATCTGTTCCTAGACTTGAATTTTTTGATTATTTATTTAATTTAATGACTTTTTACTAATTTTTTTTCAGATTTTCTATTGCTTGCTGATTTAGTCTGTATGTTTATATGGATTTATCCATTTTGTTTTTCTAGGTTGTCCAGTTTGTTGGCATATAATTTTTTGTAGTAGCCTTTTAAAATCCTTTATATTTCTGTGGTCCAACAGACTATTTGCAATATTTATATAGAGAGATAAAGAACTTACTACAACCAAAATAATTTTGAAAAAGAAAAAGCAAAATTGGAAGACTCATGCTACCTGATTTCAAGACTCACTGTAGAGTTACAGTAATTAAGACCGTGTGATTTTTTTTAAACCTATGCTAAAAAATACATGTTATATGAGATCTACCTTCTGTAATTTTGTTTTGTTTCTTTTTAAGGTCTATTTATTTATTTTGAGGGGAAGAGGGGCAGAGAGAGGGAGAGAATCCCATGTGGATTCCACACTGATGGTGCGGGGTTTGAACTCACAAACTGTGAGATCATGACCTGAGCTGAAATCAAGAATCGGATGCTTAACCAACTGACCCATCCAGGTGCCCCTACTCTCAATAAATGTTTAACTGTAGAACACAGTATTGTTAACTGTAGGCACAGTGTTATATAGCAGATCTCTAGAACTTTTCAATCTTCCATGACTGGAGGATTAATTATACTCATTGAATAGCAACTCCTTATTTCCACCTCTCCTCAGACCTTGGCAACCACTGTTGTATTTTGTGCTTTGACGACTTCAACCAGTTTAGATACCTCATATAAGTGGAATCTTGCAATGTTTGTCTATGACTAGCTTATTTCACTTAGCTTAATGTCTTCAAGTTCCATCCGTTTTCTGGCATATGACAGGATTTCCTTCCTTTTATGGCTGAATAATATTTCACTGTTTGTATATACTACATTTTCTTTATACTCTGTTTTCTTTATCCATTCATCTTTGAACATTTAGGTTGTTTCCCTCCCTTGGCTATTGTCAACAATGCTGTAGTAAACCTGGGAGTGCAGATATCTTTTTGAGAACATGTTTCAAATTTTTTTGGATTAATACCCAGAAGTGGGGTTGGTGGATCAAAAGGTAGTTTTATTTAAAATTATTTTGAGTAGCATTCATAGTGTTCTTCATAGTGGCTGCACCATTCTAAATTTCCACCAGCAGTACACAGTGGTTCCAGTTTGCCTACACGTGTTAGTTTTCTTGATAGTGCCTATCCTAATAGGTGTGAGGTGTTATGTCATTGTGGTTTTGATTTGCATCTCCCTGATGTTTAATGATGTTGAGCATCTTTTCATATATTTACTGGTCATTTGTATATCTTATTTGGAAAAGTCTCTATTCAAATCTCTTGGCCATTTTTAATCAAATTATTTGTGTTTTTGTGCTTTTGAGTTCTAGGAGTGCCTTACATATTTTGGATATTAATCCCTTATAAATTTGCAAAAGGTTTTTTCCCTTTGGATAGATTGCTTTTTCACTCTATTGGTTTTTTTTTTTTTTTTTTTTTTTTACAGGAGCTTTTTAGTTTGATACAGCCTCAGTTTGTCTGTTTTTGCATGTATTGCTTATACTTTTGGTGTCACATTCAAGAAATCATTGATAAGACCAATGTCATGAAGCTTTTCCCGGGGTTTTTTTTCCTACAGTTTTTCAGTTTCAGGTCTTACATTTAAGTTTTTAATCCATTTGAGTTTATATTTAATATGTGGTGTAAGATAAGGGTTCAGTTTCATTCCCTTGCATGTGGATGTCCAGTTTTCCCAGCACCATTTGATGAAGAGACTGTCCTTTCACCATTGTGTATTCTTGGTGCCCTTGTTGAAGATCCATTGGCCATATATGAAGACAAGGTGATATTGGTGAAAGGATAGACACACAGGTCAATGGAACAGAGTCCAGAAAAAGAAACGTGGCCAAAGGTGCCAAGGTAACTCATTGGAGTAAAAGATGGTCTTTTCACAAAATGGTGCTAGAAGAATTGGATGTCCATATTTTAAAAAAAATGAACCTTGATCTATACTTTAAACACAGACAAAAATTAACTCAAAATGTATCATAGACCAAAATGTAAAATCAAAACTGTAACACTTCTAGAACTTCCTGTCCATATGGTAGCTACATGTGGCTATTTAAATTTAAATAATTAAAACTAAATACAATTTTAAAATTCAGCTCTTAGTTCTAGCCACATGTCAAGTCCTCAGTAGCTATGTGTGGTTAGCTATAGCTAGTGTATTGGTTAGCTTGGAGTATAGCACATTTTCATCATCACAGAAAGCTTTATTGTCTACTGCTGTTCTGGAAGAAAACAAAGGAGAAAAATCTTTGGGATCTTAGTTAGACAAAGACTTCTTAGGACACAAAAAACATGAACCACAAAAGAAAAAAATGACAAGTTCTATCAAAATTAAAAAACTTTGGATCATTGAAAAGCTGTGCTAAGAAAATAAAAAGATAAGCCATACACCAGGAAAAAAAGTATTTGCCAAACATATATTTGATAAAGAATTGGCAACCAGAATATAAAAAATGAAACTTTAAAAATTCAGTAATAGTAAAAGAAATAAAAAGGTAAGCAAAAAATTTGTACAGACACCAAAGAAGAGATGAGGATGGCATATTTTTAAAATTTTAAAAATCTTATCCAGGTATGTATTAGCTTGTTTCCCTCCCCCATCAACAAGGAGTATTGGCTGGGAAGTTTATGGTCCAGTTTTGTTTTCTTTAAATTTAAATGGGTCTTTCTTACTTTTAAAGGGTTAGTTAATCCTCACAGTTAAACTGAGGAAAATAAGATTGTGTGTGTGTGTGTCTGAAAAAGCAAACACATCTGTTTTATAGTTGCTTTTGGTTGTCCAAGAGTATCAATAGTGAAGTTAAAAGCAAGCAACATAACCATCTTAGGCGATCATACATAGCTTTATCAGCTTTTATGATCGGGTTAATGAGCTGACCTTTTAGCCTATTTGGACCATAAGAAAATGTGTTCTTCCTAATTGTATTCAAATCAGTTAAGCTTGAAAACAGATGGGTGATTTGCTGTTCTACTCTTAAACCTAAGTGCTTGCCTAGATTCTGCTGAGGCATAGATGGTAGGCAGAATAATGGCCGCCTTAAAGACGTCCACAACCTAATGCCCGAGCCCTATGAATATGTTATGTTCCATGGCAAAGAGTTTTTGCAGATGTGATTATGTTGAGGGATTTGACATGGGAAAACACAACTGGCTGTTTCAGGTTTGGAGACGGGAGCCGGCCACAGTGAAACTGGGGCTGCCTCTGGAAGCGACAAAGGCAAACAAGTAGATTCTTCCCTAAGGCCTCTGGAAGCAATCTGCTGAGCCATTTTAGAGTTAGCCAGCCAGAAGTATAATTGTGTTGTTTAAGTCATTAAACTTTTGGTAATTTGTTATGGCAGCAATAGAAAACAAATGCGGTATAACTATAGGACTGTCCATTTGCAAGTTCTAGAACACAATTTTTTGTAAGCAGGAGCACATCTTTTTTTTTTTTTCTTTTAAGTCTTGTAGCCAGCCCTACAGGGCTCTCCAGTGAGCATATTTCTTTTTGCTCTTACGCTCCTACTCAACTCTGTCAAATGGTACTCAGTTCCCAAAGTGTGCACATTGCGTGTGCCAAAAAGGATAAAGGTCTTGTGATGCAGCCCACGCATGAGTAGTGCTTCTCAGACTACGGACTGTGGACAGCCTGCATCAGAATTACCTGGGGAGCAAATGAAAAATGCAAATTGTTGGGGCACCTGGGTGGTTCAGTCAGTTGAGTGTCTGACTTCAGCTCGGATCATGATCTGACGGTTTGTGGATTTGAGTCCAGCATTAGTCTCAGTGCTGACAGCTCAGAACCTGCTTCAGATTCTGTGTCTCCCCCTCTTTCTGCCCCTCCCCCACTCACACTCTGTCTCTCTCAAAAATAAACATTTAAAAAAATGCAAATTCTTGGACCTGGCCCTTTTACCCCTCAACCTCACCCCCCAATAGTTTGTAGAAAATTTTTGGTCAAGTTTACTGAGGTATAATTTACATATAGTAAAACTTACCCCTTTTAATAGTTCTATGAATTTTGAAAAGCTTATGTAGTCATGTAACTACTAACACATCGAAGATCTTTCTGTCACCCAATATATTTCCCTAGTGTCCCTTTGTAATAAATCTTCTTGTCATACCTCCTGTCTACGGCAACCGCTGATCCTGATTTCTGCCCCTGTCATTTTACCATTTCCAGAATGTCCTATACCTGGAATGACACATGAATGTAGCCTTTTGAATCTGACTTCCTTTATTTAACGTAATGCTTTTGAGATTCATCCATGTTGTATATATGTTCATATGTAAATGAACCATAATTCTTTGTTACCTAAAATGGCCATAACTTCCTTCTGTTACCTAAATTGTGTTCTGTCTCTTCTGGGATAATCTGAGAACTGCTACAGTCCTCCACGGATTGTAGAGGGAGGGTGTCTTTTAGGGTTGTTAGAGGAGGGGGTATGGTGGAGAGAGGAGTGTGGGAGCACACGTGAGTCTGAATTTACACCTTCATGGAAAGAACACAGTCACATTAACCTGTTACAAAAATTGAAAGAAGGGAAAGATGGGGTTACTTGATTAGAGAGAGCCGTAGAAGATGGTTTAGAGGTGTGGAGCAGGACTGTTGGAGCCAAAGAGTTAAAATAAATGGTTAGTTGTAGGATTAAATGGTCAATTAGCAGTAGAAGGAGTAGTGCCTGATTGTTCTAAATAGAACACCCTTTGGGCCACTGCTAGATATTCCTTCTTTTTTGAAAGACTCCTAGGCTCCAAAACCCTCAAGCAGATTAAGTGAAGATTTGCAAAGAGTATTTCCCCCCCCATCAATGTATTGAGCCCCTGTGTTAGGTGCCTGTGATTCAGAAATGAACTAGTGCAGCCCTGACCCTTAAGAACTTTTACTTTCCTTTGTGTCTCTTAGGATTTTTATCTGGTATGTGGAGCTCTTCCCCCAAACAGGTGGGCAAGGAAGAAGTGGAGGCCCCAGCATCTTCTCCGCAGGCCTGCACCTGGAAGCAGGGGCATAGAGAAGAGTGTGTCTGTGATCTGCCATGGATTCCCAGGTCTGATGTTTTGGTTTACCTTTCTGAATTGGTTTTTTTCTTCTATAAGATAGGGTTATACAGGAAAGACAAAAACGCTATTTTTTAATTTTAATTTTTTAAAAAATACAATTTATTGTCACATTGGCTAACATACAGTGTGCAAAGTGTGCTCTTAGTTTTGGGGGTAGATTCCTGTGGTTCATCACTTACATACAATACCTAGTGCTCATCCCAACAAAAAAATGCTATTTTAAAAAGCTGGTTGCTTTTTGAGTTGGAATCTAAGGACAATAGAATTAGAGTCTTTTTCTTTCTTGGGGTGGTTTTTTCTTTTTTTTTTTTTTTTTCCCCGGTTTGGTCAAGGTAAAGGGCTAATTGAGATAGGAGTGGTTAGGACCTGGGGACTAAAATTGCTCTGCATAAAGAAATAAGAACTTTTTGTTTTTAATTGAGGCTGGAGGGAAATTTTTTTATTTTGCTTTTGTTTGGGCAGGAGTGGTGAGAGAGTGGGCCCTAGCAGACATGAGAAGTTGCTCCTCCAGTGGCGAGAAGGAAGGGGGCGTGAGCTTTGATGTCTGATTGTCTATTTTAAGTAGTTTCCTATTCGCCATTAGAATCTTTCTCTGGTAAAGATGTGCTCGCATGACACCCAGATGTTCATGTGTTTTGGAGACTGAATAGAGAGGGCTGCATCAGCAGTAGGGGTGAAGTGAAATAGAAGGGAGATGATGAGAATTGGGTTGCAGTTGGGGTTTAGGATCAAAAATAACAAGGAATCATTGGGCACTTTTTAGCACCCTCCCTAGGATCCTTGAAATCATTAAGGAGAGGGCTGGGTCCCAACAGTTATGTGAGATCTGGTCTAAAATAGGCATTTGAATGTTAAATGAAAGATAGTATACTTTGGGAGCATGCAGATATCAGGGAGAATAATCTACTGACCAGGGTTGGAAGGTGTAAATGTGGATGTAGGTGAAGGCACTTCATAAACTAGGGAAACACATGATCTTACACAAGATAAAACCTCTTTCCATGAAGAATATTTTGAAGTCAGATTTGAATTCAACACTGATCATGAATATAACAATAATTATCTGGAAGTCATGAGCTATGATAGTTTTCTTTCTGTGTGAAGTCAGTTCAGACTGATAGTTAAAACACAATTTGGATGTTAGAGATACAATTTGAAAAAATGGCTCCATATGACCCATTGTTTCATGTTAAGATGTGAGATTAGGATCCCATGGTATATCAGGCCCATTTAGTGGGAACAGAAAGCAGCTTTGGTCATTTAATATTTAGCTGAGACTATGGATAGGTATGAGAAAAAGGAAGTGATGATGTTGCAAAACAACGGGAAAGAGCATGTATAGGATATATATACTAGACACTCAACATATATTGTCTTTACTGCTCATTCTTGTCCAAAGAAGTGGTGATACGTCCATTCTTTAGATGGGGGTGGGGGAAAGGTGACATTTACACTGATGGAAGGATTTGCTCCAAGTTATAGCACTGAAGTGGCAGAACTCCTGCAGACTGTCACCAAGGTCAAGGTCCTTGTTATGTTCATCTCACCATGCTGCCATGTGGGCTCTGAATACATCAGTGCTTAGCCTCCAAGCCTTGTGTGCTTCCAGACTCCTTGTCCCCGTTTCACACCACATCTCCATTGTTTTTCTTCCTGAGAATTTTTAAAGAAGGCTTCTGACAAGACTTGATGAGATGCTACAGCTGACAAGCATGTGAAAAAGGATGAAATAACTTGAGGTCTGGAGTGAACAGTTACATTCCTGGATTGTTGAAAGCCCATTCTTTACATGGGATCAACCATCTTTGGTGAGGTAATGACGTAAGTGCTGGCAAACTCTTTCCATTAGTGGTTCTTGCATACAGTATGCACTTCTTATGTTGGGGGCTCTTTTTTTTTTTTTTTTTGTTGTTGTTGTTCAGAATTCACCTTAGGGGTTTTCTCAAACTCTGCATTCTTATTCTGTAGTGGTTTTTAGCTTTCTTTTTTCTTTCCAGGCTGGGTGGATGATGCAGTTTCACTTCTAGGTGTTAGGATTCTCTTTCACACTGGTTTGTCATGACCTTAAAGTATTTTAAGTTTCTCCTTTGGTAAGTTTTTCTTCCTTGTCTTTTTTTTTTTTTTTTTTTTTTTTTTTTTTAATGTAGTGCCCCAGTAAGCTAGAGATTTGTTTTACGAAATGGGTTTAAAATGCCAGCGCCCGGAGAATTTATATTCCATAAGCATTGTTGGAGTTGACAAATGTCAAAACTCACCAGGAATCTGCCTTTGTATTTTATTTTGGCAGGTTTTGGGGTCCGGACTAGAAGGCTAGTTAGGGTTCTGAATTGCCTTTAGGTTGCAGGAATTGCTAATGTGATATATAATACCAAAGAAGGAAGAATGTTATGATCATAATGGTCTTGATTTATAGTTGCCATCATAGCTCTCCCCAGTAGGTAACTGATGAGGCCTAATAGTCGTTTTGAGCTGCAACCACCCACAAAAACCACACACATGGCATTTTACTCAAAACTCTACTTTAACCACTACTTTGTGATGCAAAACTGGTGGAATTTTGGGTACTTTCTGTAAAATTGAAATCTTGATGGGGGTTTTCCAACATTCTAGTTGATTGTTAGCAAATTATCAGCATACTGAACAAGAGCAAAGAAGGGTTTGCTAATAAACACGAGCTTCTGTGGTAAGCTAGGATGCCAGTCTATATCTGAGTATTTTCACTTGGAGGAAGCTACCTTCATTGAGAGAACAGATTCTCCTTTTGAAAAATGCAGTTGAGTAAGAGGTATTCACATGAGACCTACAGTTGTAAGAGAGATTTTAGAAGCTTCTTGTCTTTGCCACAGTTTACAGTGTTGACACAGTATTCATATTCAATATTTTCTAACGTGTAGATCCCCTTGTAAAAAAGATTTGAAAAGAAAAGCAAATCAATTTGCACTGTAGGACAAAATGCAATTCTCCCTAAGAACTCTCTGTGGAGGGCGAACTGTTAGGGGAGCTGATCTCTGATGAGATACTGCAGCCCAATTCTGGAAGACAGGTAGCAAGTGGGAAGAGCACTTTGTGTGTTTGCCTAAGTCAGGAGATCTTTGTTTATTCTGGAGCTGAGTCCTTAGGCCAATTACTTTACCTAAGTCTCCATTTCTTTTTCTTTCTTTTTCTTTTTGAAAATAATCTCTGTACCCAACATGGGCTTGAACTCATGACCCTGAGATTGAGTCGCATGCTCTACTGCTTGAGCCAGCCAGGCACCCCTCTAAGTTTCAGTTTCCTGTCTTTATAATTAAAGTATCACTCTTGCTGTGTGCTTTGGTGGATACAACATATTGTCTCAGGAGTCCTTTGTTACATCCTGTGTTATGTAAAGATGACTTTTATTGCCATAAAATTTACATCTTCTATCAAGCACATATTTTTTAGAATCTGTAAAAACATTATTTTAGCAAAACCCAACTCTACTTTTAGAAGCACGTAGTTCTGCCCCTTTTGTATGTAGTAATTTTGAAGGAGTAAATTTCCATCAGTGCAGCCCAGAAGTCAGCCTTAAAATAACTGTCAGAAACTTTCAGGCTATTTCTCATTAATACACTGTCATGCTCAGGAGGACAGAGAAATCTAAAATTGAGTTTTTAACAGGTTAAGTCCTTAGTTTACTGTGAAGATCTTGATGATTTCCCACCAGCACATAAGTAAAGCTTTGTTTAGTTTGCCTCACTGCATAGACTGTTGGTTAGCTTCCAGAAATAAAGCATGCTTGTTTTATAATTTATGTTAGGAAATATTTAAACAGGATGAAAGAACAGTTTTTATAAGACCCAGCTCAAGGAATCCATTTTCAGAAAGTACAACCAAATAAAAAAACTGGCTGAGTGAAGAACAATGAATAAGGATCATGAACTTGGAAACAAACCAATTAAGTTGAATGAAATTTGTAAAGAATGAAATAAAAGAAGTTGCATTTTGTATGTGTGTGGGGTGACTAGAACAGAGTTCTAAGAAAAATTTTATGGGATGGAATATCATTTAAAGCTTTAGGATCCAGCAAAGAGTAGAATCTTCATTTGTAGGGGGTAGGGGGAAAGAAGGTTTATCACCACGGTTTTATATACAGAAGCAGCAAAGGTCAAGATACTGTAAATGTTAGAAAAGTGTAATGGAATTTCTCAGACCCTTTGACTTAACAAATGGTTTAGTTAAGAAAATTGGCAAAATCTTGAAATTTGGATTGGGGCTATAGCAGACTTTTACATTGAAGGCCAAAAAGACTTTCTTGTGTATTAGCACTGTATTACCACATTTGTTACTCAGCCTGATAACACCAGACAACTTTGAAGGTGACTTGGACCTCCATCACTGAAATGGAAGTGTTGAAAAAGCAACATCTGGAGAAAGGTGAAATCACAATTACACATCAAAGGCCATATAAGTTTTAACTTCAGATTTTATGTTTCAATTATACTAGCTTTGTGTTCACGCCCAAACTCCAAGGGTAGGATCTACCACATAGAG
This sequence comes from Acinonyx jubatus, assembly GCF_027475565.1. Lineage (NCBI taxonomy): Eukaryota > Metazoa > Chordata > Mammalia > Carnivora > Felidae > Acinonyx > Acinonyx jubatus. Next base: position 119,963,100 of record NC_069383.1, read on the forward strand.
GGTGGAGTGGCATTCCAATTCCATTTATTTTCTGCTGAAGCTGGCACATTGAATGAAGATTTATATCTTAAGTGACAGGATTCAGACGAAACACGACAAACCTGTAAAATCTGCAACGTGGACGTGTCAATGCAGAACTTTCCAATGAACTGGATGGGACCAGGAAGACAAACCACACACACTGTCACGTTGTGCTGGGCAGCATGACAGATCAAAGAGAATCCCAAGGAAGAGCAAGTCCTTGCTGGCTGCAGTGCACGTGGTGGGGGGTTCAGCACAGACTGCTGTTTGGTTTACGGATTCAGGTGTGCGTCTATCTTGGGCCTGCCTTTTTATGGAAAAATTTTGTGGAGATACACTGCACTGACTGGAAAATTATTCACTTGTTTTTTAATCAAATTTATCGAGTGGAAGCATTGGTTATGAAACTAGTCGTTTCACTGGACTTTAATCCTGACCTAGTTGCCAACAATGGGTGGTAATTATTCTTATTTACCAAAGCATAGAGAGAATCTGTGTTAAAAGAGCAACCCAGGCAGGCACTGCTTTGAGGAGGGAACAAGTTTTACCACCTTAGGAGAGATGAATTAGTTTTGTGAAACATCTCTGATTGTCTTGCTGAAGGACTCCAACCACTGGACATGAATGGAAGTGTGCGGCAACTTTGTACTGCAGACAGCAAGTTAAAGCCCCCCGCTCCCCCACGCCCAGGAAAGCTCAGGAGTCAGGGGCCTCGGCGGAGCACACTCCTGACTTTACCACTGTGTGCCATGGTGCTCCTGACAGCCTGGTTGGCCGTCACTCATCTAGAAGAATGAATGAACCTCGTATTAAGCGCTCCTCGCTGTTGGTTCAAGTAGATCTCCTCAGAGTTCTCACTAGTCAGGTAAGCATCTTCTGAATTAATCTGGTGACCAAACCAGTTGTACTTTAAATTGGTCCCAAAGAAAATATGTAATTGGAATAGCTGTTAAGACACAAAGAAATGCCAAAATGAAAGCCACCAGTCTGCCACTGTATTCTGCATCATTAAATATTTATTTTTATATATGCATTTACAAACTTGACTCATTTCAGAACTCTGCTTTCAGTACATTTTTAAACTTTTTGCAGAGAGATTCTCTTGTAAAATGAGATCCATGTACAAAACTAGGCGACAGATATAAAAGTTTCCTTTCATACTTTTCATCCATCAAGGAAAGAAATCATGTGACAAGGAAATAAAACCAAAACGTGGCTCTTTCACAAGAATAACATGTCAGTGTTCAACTAGGAGTTCTAATGGGATAGATGATATTTCCTCTTTATATGGATGTATATACTTTAATACTTCTTAGCTACTATAGCATGTTGGTTCAGATGAAGAAGAAAATCTACTGTTTGGACTAGATAATCTAGACACCATCAATTATTCATTTCTTTATAATGTGACACCAAAATTCACCTAGGAGATGACATTGATTGGCCAGCAGTGTGCATTTTTTCCAAACGTTGCATCAAAAGTTCCTTTTAAAAAACTCATTAACTTCACAAGCTAAAGTCTGAGCTTCTAATTTAGCTCTCTTATTTAAAGAAATAGTTTAAATGATCAGTTCAGAAGCTTAAAATTATCTTTGAAACTAAAGTTGCTTTTCTCAAAATGAATGCTGACTTGGAGCACTGTCACTATGAGACAGAGGCACTAATGCCACGAGCAACGAGAAACAGTATCACCACAGGATAATTACATGGTACAAAATGCCCAGGGGCCTGAAACTCACTATTAATATGATTTTGGCAGCAGCATCATTTGATATTTAACCATTTATTACATAGTATTAACACACCAGCTTCAAAGATGTGCACTCCCTTTAGGACACTCAGGAGTTACAAATTTATTGTGATTGCATAATTCGTATTGCACAGTTTTATAAAAAACATAAATACTGGCTATTCTAGTTTTAAATACAAAATACATGTCATATAGTTTAAATCTATAATCTGGTTCAAGTGCAAATCAGGTGCTTTCTTTAGTCCTTCCAAAAAAGGCATTTTTAATATTTTTGGCACAAATGAAATTTCATCATGCCAACAATTCTAATTACAATACATATATCCAAACCTTTAGAGTAGCAATCATATACATACAGTATAAAACTGATTATTTACAAATGTACTAAGCATTACTGTAATCTTTGTGGGTGAACCAGAACTAATTAGCCATTCCCACACTAATGATCATTAAAAAAGGTAAATAAGATTCCTTAATTTCATTTGCTTATGCTGGTTGCTGTGGGTTGACATTCATATGAGGAGGATGTCCTAGAAGACCAATTCTTTGTTTCTGCTTCCTTTGTTCTGTCATCTGGAAAGTTAAAAAGTTTCATCATTAGACCCAGACACTTCCTGTACGTCAGATCATATACTGAACCATAGATTTACCTCTGTGGTTATGGTTTATACTGAAACCCACTTTCTACAAATAGTGTACCGTCACTAAATCAAACACACAGAACTTCAAAAGGGACATCTTCCTAGGCAGAATGGGGAATTCTGTGACCTAGTCATGCAATGTGGCATTCAGAACTATTGCTATTTGTTCATAAGGAAACAAAAAACGGTAAAAGCACAGGATTCTTGATTGTTTATCAAATCCATTTCCAAATGATTGAAAGGTTCATTGGAAACTGGTGGCTTTGTATGGTGGTGTCAGCACACCAAACTATCAAGAGAAGCAGTGTGTTGAGAATTCTAGGTTTGGCAGGATTAGATCCATGAGTTTCAGGGGTTCCTGATTCCATTACTCAATGATGCCAGAGTAAACCTGGTTTGAGAGAAAAAAATTATATAGTTCACTTTGGAAGATGAAGAATGTCCTCACATCTCACTGAGATTCAGAGTGACTAAATGCCATAAACAGTGCTCTGGCACTCATTGGGGTCTACTCTTTGCCACCCACAGACCCAGGACTGCTTAAGGTCAGGAGAGACCTTTCCTAACACGGGTCAAATGAAAAAGTGCTTTCAAAACGCCAAACAAGAGGTTGTGACTATTCATTTGGCTGCTGAACTAAATCACGTCTCATATTGATGGGCAGCTAGCTCTGTTCCAGGTATTTTAGGGCACATTTAGTTCTCTGCATTAACATTTTTCTTAACCCGGCACGTCCTGGCTCTGGATTTGATACTGGGCATTTACAAGGAGTATTTGCAAAAAGTAGCTTTTTATAAAGAATTGAACTAGGATATTCCAGCTAGCCTCTAAAGTTTCTCTAGATGAATGACAAATCTTTTAAGTGTTATATATTCCACTACACAGATTCAGCTGAAGAAAGAGAACCTGATTTTGACACATGGGATAAATTCACAATTAGATTACAATATAATCAGTAATGCAATAATCTTACTGTCTGATACTTCACAGTATGATCCCTTAGATCCTCCCCCTCTCCCCCAAGGGAAGGGGACACACACACACACACACACACACACACACACTTTGACTCTCCCATTCCTTCCCCTTGGCAGTTAACCCACAGAGGGAATCCAATGTTAACAATCTCAAGCATTCTAATGGATTTAGGAATCTTGGTGGCCGCAAGCCCTATTGATGGCTACTTTATTTAAATATTTGCTTAAAGTTACTGAGGCCTTTCAACCGTGAAAGTTGGCTATTACAACTTTTTCTGTAATTTTTCTATAAATTACTTGCATTTGAGATGTTTGCATATGTGTTCATACCTGTGGGTTAAATCAGCTTTTCTTAACTTTTCAATCTGTTGGTTATTCAGTCATGCTCTTAAATATAAAAGCCTCTACAACTGTATTTCCTGTAACAGACGAGTCTTCAGCTGATGGGCACACCACCCTTCCCACTTCTGTCTACAACTATCACTTGACACCTCATTGCTGGTCCTATTCTAACTTTCTAGGTTTGCCTTCCTAAGATAATGATCACATGGCCCACCCTCCCTCTTAAACCTTAAAACTCCCTATTGGTTGTAGGTTAGTGGCCAAATTATTTACTCAGGCAGTCCTATTCCTGGTAATTTCAAGTACCTAGTATATGCCTATCTAATTTTGTTTTCTGTTTCTGTAGAATACTGGTTCTTTAACTTTGGCAGGAGCCAGAATCACACAGAAGGTTTGTTAAGACACAGATCAAAGGGCCCACAAACAGAGTTTCTGATTCAGTAGGCCTAGGGTAGGACCCATGAATCTGCACTTCTGACAAGTAACAAGTGACGGTTATGTTGTTGGTCTGGGACCACACTGATGCTTCAGAAGAACTTTCCACTGGTTATCTCGGAAAGTGGCCAAAGATCACTTTAGGTGTATTTTCATATTCTTGAACATCCCAAAAAATTATTTTGGGTCCATATATCATCATTTTTCTCAAAGAAGGTTAAGATCCTGGATAAGATTCTCTACAGTTGAATCTTACACAGTAAGATTCACAGTAGGCACACAGTAGGTACACAGTAGGCACACAAATTTATCTGAATTCTGTTTTGATCAACCATGGCCTTTTAAATAGAATATCCTTTAAGTGACTAATAAATGAGAAGAGGGCAACTGCTAAAGGATTTAGCCCTTGTGACAGTGGGCATAATCCAATGACGACGATAAAGAAACAAAACAAAGGTGTCAATCTGGCCTGTAAAAAACCAAGCTCAACACTGCTAGCCAGTTAAGTTTCCCTGGCCCATTAGTGCATATTCTCACATAACTTTTGGCTTTATGAGCTCAGTTCTACCTACCTACCTACATAATTCACACATAAACTCTTCGTGTGTGTATAATAATCTTTAAAGCATATTATCTGTTGTTGTTACCTTTATCAAAGCAAATGGAAGTAATGACCAAAGTGAAACATTCATATTCTTGGAGTATCCTCTCTGGATATTTGAAGCAAAACTGACTCAATAAAAATATCCATCAGATTTTGACCTAAGGTAACCATATTCACAATGTGAATACTGAAAAATCTATTTGGGATAGCGTGAACTCATTGTGATAGATATGTTTAAAATCCTGAAGATTCCCATTTAGCAGAGGATAAACATTTGAAAGAGCCGCCTTCTTCATATCTATATGAATATAAAAACTAGCTTGAATTTTAGCATTCCTTCTTTTGACTCAGTCTAAACAAGAGGCAAAGAATATTGCAGTTTTACAAATCAGATGCAGCCAAACATCGGAAAGATCTTTCCTGAAAACACTATCTGGCCTCCACAACAGAAGGCTGGCAAGGGACTGACTGCTCACCAACAGCACGTGGATGCCACGATCTGGTTTCTAACACATCTCCTGTGTCCGAAAAACTGCTTTCCTGTCTTGGACCTGTCAAGGTCTCGGATACTCAGAGTCTAAATAGCCAGGAAACTCTAAAATCAGCCATGCTTCTAACAATGAGCCTAAAACACCGAGTAAAAAACAAACAAACAAACAAACAAAAAAAACGCAACGCAAGTCTCAGATGCATCTTGTTTCCCACTCTACACTGTTAGGTGTAGGAAGAGAACAGGTTGTATGCATCTTTCTAATCCCAGAACCTAGGGTACCACCTCGCAATTCTATTTCCTAAATGGTGTTCCAAAGAATGAACTGAATTAATCAGAACACAGTGCCATTCCTGGAGCATGCCATGCGCCTTCATGCCTTTGCTCATGCTGCTTCCTTTCCCAGGAGGACCCCGACTACGTTCCTCTGTTAGCACAAAAGTCACCTACTGGTAAGACAGGAGAATCTGGAGGCTCAAGTCCTTCCTTACTCTGAGCCTCAGACAGGACTCAATGGCACTTGTCTGTGCTCCCTCAAGCTGTATTCATGTCTTGGGTGGGTCATTCCACTTTTTACGTGGTATCATACTGTCCAGTCTATTTCTTTGTCTGTCTTGCTAGATTATAGGACCCCCTAGAGGGCAGTTGCTTTCGTGGTTCCAGAACAGTGTAAGGAACAGAGGCACTCAGTAAACTTTAATATTCCATTTTCTAACTGTAGGCAGTTATACTCATCTTTTGTTATTTTCCCTTCCTTAAGCAATTAATATTCACCAGATAACCCTCTGGCATGAAAAGTGCCAAACACGGTAACATGCTAATGTGATCTGAGTTTTCAAGCACTTTTTGTATTCCTAATAACAACAAATAAGGGTCATTGTCCCATATGAAGCCAGTCACATTTTCAACAAAGTGAAGCCTTCTCTTGATACTTGCTCTTTTGCATTATGAAGAAAACATGCCAAAAAAAAAAAAAAAAGTAGCTTCTTACATCAGTTCTCCTCCTTGGAATAAGAATGTAAGAGAATCACATTTAGTATTCAGAACCTCTTGGGAGGGAAGCTTCAAAATGAGACGCATCATTAAAGTAATACTTAGAATAGCAATTCTAATCAACCGCTCTTGGCAAGAGTAGGATAAGTGACACGGCCAACCAGGTTTTCACTTCTATCCTTCACAAGAACTTTTTCTCCTCAAATTGGTATTTTAAGAAAAAAAATCACCAAAGAGGTCAACAGCAGTATAGATTAAAACCAAAGACATTCACATTTAAACTATCATTGCTCCATTATGCCGCTTTTTGGACCAGAAGATCAAAAAAAATATCTCAGTGATGAAGCAATTTTTGTGTTTTCCAGCACTTTTACCAGTGAATGGTATTCTTTCATAGCCATTTTGAAAAGTTATCTATCACAGAGTTTCTTGCTCATTAATCATTCGTTGGCTTTTATTTTTTAATTCAAAAAAATTGCTTCCCTCAGAGGGCAGGAATTCTTACAATTGCCATTTAAGAACCAACCACTCTAACATCTCTGCATGATTTTTTATGCAGAACAGTTTAAGAAATCTTTGACTGCTATTTCACCAAATTTAATAAAATTCAAAATTTCTAAGTTGATTCTTAAATGGCTTAAAGGTTTGTTACAAGTTACATAATCAAAAGAAAATGCTGACTAACTCCTTTTGAAAGAAACACATTTCCCCAATAAAAGTAGCTGTGCTGAATTTTTCCTGGGCACCTTTTTAAAACCTAAGCAGATCAATGCTCGTAAAGGAACTGGAGAATACATTACTGGTTTCCTCATACCTCTTTTTAGGTTATAATGTCTTCCAAGAAAAAACAGTTTATATTCATTCACAGGGGAAGGGCTCTCCGAGGGGTGGGTCCAACTGCCAACTTTAAAACAGAAAATATAAAAAGGGCCAAAACCAAGCAGTTTAAACCATACTGGCTTTAATGTTGCTTAATGAACCCGAGTCCATATGCAATCAAGTTTCACATATCTTGTTTAAGCTAAAATGTAGGTTTAATAGAAACAATTCTACCTCGGCTTTTAAACATGCCAAGTTTCTGCTATGCACAGCTGTGTGAAATGGCAACGCCAAGAAGTTTAAGTGTGTGATGCAGTTTCTGAAACTTTAAAGGCTTTTTTTTTTTAAGAGTAAGAATCTAAACAACCTGAAAGGCAGACAGGGTACAGTGACAAAACAAATGAAAACAAAAATATATGTGACATACAAAAATCAAACCCAGACGGGAGGATCAGGAGTTCCAGCCTTGGCACTGTCCTAGAGAGCCAGAGAGGCCTCCTACGAGCCTCCTGTGCGCCTCAGTACCCTCCTGCGTACAAGGAGGGGAGAGGTGACAGGACAGCCATGGTCCTGGGTGCCCTCCTTCACCTCCGACACCTCCTGCTAATTCCTCGGCCCACCCCACACCTGTGACAGGAGCTCGACAGTTCCTTTATTTAAGTCTGTATTAGATCGATTTCTCTAAGGTTTTTATTTACAACAGTTGATTTAACTAAGGTTCTCGCAGCCACAGGTCTCGCAAAAGGGGGACAGGAACTAAAGCAAGCACTGCTGGATGTGTTAACAAGTTCGCCTCACTCTTGAGGGGGGCAAACAGGAGCAGAGGAGCACGTTTGCCACAGCCAATGTGGTTCTCTGCACTATTTGTCAAGTGTGTCCCAGGATGGGGAGAAAGCTTGTGACATAGGAAGCAAGGGAATCGAGTTAGATCTTCATAGTTTTACTCCTCTAGGTTATTCATTTTAGGTGGCTACCACGCTCAGCGCTAGAGACAGCCTTCACAACCAAGCCTTTCTGTGGCCATTTGTCTTTTTTATTCACATCTTAATACAGGCCAAAGAAAAGAACTTTGAGGACAAATGGGTCTGGGGGCATAGTTCGGAATAATTTAGTTGGAAAAGAAATACATTTCCAAGTAGAATTGTTAAAAGTTCTCTGCAAACCAAGTCCAAGAAGAGTTTATTTCAGATGGGCTGTTCACTGGTTGTGTGCCTAAGGGTTGAAAATCACCTGTGGGTAGATCTTGCAACTTGGCTCCAGGGCAGCCTTGCCTGATCACTACTGCTGTGCAAAATTTATCATCTTGTCCGTGGAGTTGATTAAAAAGCTTTAAAAAACGCTTACAGGATGCTGACCTGTTCCCACGTCTGTACTGGATTATCCCAGTCAGCTTCAGCACAGCACCTGCTCACCACCCAGGTGCAAGTCGCTGACCCACAGCTGCAGCCCATCAGTGGATAACCACTGGATAACAGTGTGGGTGTTCATTTTAAGGGGGTCAGAAGGAGGAACAAAGCACACAGGCTTTGGAACAAATCTCCCCCTCCTCCCACTTCCTTAAAGGGACCCCTGTTTACCTTATGGATGGATGGGGAGCAGGATGGAGTAGTGCTTCTGTATTAAGCTCTGTAGGGAGCAGGGATGGGTCCATATTGTCTGTGGTTTTATCCTTAGCACCTGGCATAATGCCTGCACTGTGGTAGTCACTCAATAAGGACTTGGCCAAAAAAGGAACCAGAAGGAGCTCTACCACGACTATGGTTTATCCCAGCATGCTGAATCTAAATATCTTGGGTGAAGAGTTGATAGATTTGAAGACTAGAAAGCAAAACTAGAAACAGCTTTAGTCTGTCAGTAAGTGAAGTAAAAAGAGTATGGCTTTGCAGGTTATGTTTTCTGTACAGCACTTCCCTGAAGTCGTTTGCATTTTCCCATTTTCTGGTTTTGTTTTTCACGTTAAAACCTTGCACTAGCAGCACTGAAAACAGTGTCAGGGGCTCATCCTGAGAAAGGGCAGTGAAGGGGTGTGGAAAGGAAATGGGGAGACCAGGGGAGTTTCTTCTCCGTGGCCCAGATCCCTCTTCTACATCCAGATGGTGGAAACGTCAGCACTTTAACCTGAGCACTACTGACTTCGCCTCATCAAATCTGGTGTCTGGTAGTGAGTGGGGTGTGTGTGTGTGTGCACGCACGCGCATGTGTGTTTGCAGGTAGATGGGGTTTCTTTTCTTTACCTGATCCTTTAATTCTGACAGTTGGCCGGAAAGGTTAGTGACAAGCTTCATGGTGGACTCCAGCTTCTCCTGCAGGTTCCTCAGCTCATTCTGCTCCCCTTCAGAGTCACTGCTGACCAGGGACATGGCTCTCATCCTGGGGAACCAGTCAAGGTTTCTTTCCTAGAATCCACATTAAAAAAAAAAGTCATTTCCAAGAGTACAGACGAGAAAGGCGATGCTACCACGCCGTCTTGTCTCTGGGCTGTCTTTCATTAGGTTCTCTGTTCCAGGACTAATGTGCTGTGCATGTTACAACACCATTCAGTTAATACCTTTTTAATTGATTATCATTGAATCCTCAGTTCTTAGCAGTCCCTTTAGAACTAAATGCAGGGGAGAAGGTAGGTTTCTGAACAGCTTCCCTAATCTGTAAATAGGAGTGTAGCCACTGCGTGACCTGGCTAACGAGTGGTGGGTTTTAAAACTGTGGTAAAATATATAGAACATAAAAATTTCCATTTAAGTCACTTCTGTCTGTACAGTTCAATGGCATTAAGTGCATTCACAGTGTTGTGTAACCATCGTCACCCTCTACACTTCGGGAATTTCATCTTCCCCATGTGAATCTCCAGCCCCATTAAACACTAACTCTCTCACCCCTGCCAACCACCATTCTGTTTGCCGTCTCTATGAATGTGACTGCTCTAGATACCTCACACTGTGCCGTGTATTTTTAAAAGCATTATACTTGGAAAATGATTTGCAAACACTCTGAAAGTGGAATGAATTTTGAGATCCCAAGTGTTCTGGCATTTACCGGATATGCGTATGAGCACATTTGCTTGGTAGGGAATTGTCAGGAGGCCGAAAATGGGGAAGGGGCTTCTTGTTCAGTTCCCCTGTGAGCTTACGGAAATTACTCTTCTATTCTTGTTTCCTTTTCCTCCCAGCTTGACGTCATTGACAGATGCCATTAGTTGGTATAAGAAAGGCCCATTCAGTCTCCTCTCCCGTCCATCTCCATCCTTTCTTTTGACATCTACAGCTTACACCTGAAAACAGTTTTTCTCACTGCTGGTTAACAAATGGGCCAAGACTCCTCCTCCCACCTCTCTTCCTTCTGCCCACATAGGCCTTTCTCCTAAAAAGTATGCATCATAGATAAGTTCTGTACAGAGAGGCAGGAATGAATAGTAAAAGCTTAATCAGCACAAGATAAGGGGTGAGAAAATTGACTCAGTTCCATAACTATCTGGTGTCATTTCTAACTGGGACCATTTTGTACTTATCAAGATAAATTTTACTTGACATTCTAACACAAACCTTGCCATCCCCTCACCCCCTACCAACACACACACACACACACACACACACACACACACACACACACACACACACAATTTGTTATTGCTGCTTTGTATACACCAGAGGTCAGCAGAATTTTTCTGTATAGTATTTTCTGATAGTAAATATCTTTGGCTCTGTGGACCATATGGTCTCTGTCACAGTTACTCTGCTGTTGTAGCCCGAAAACAGCCATAGGCAATACATAAATGAATGAGTATAGCTGTATTCCAATAAAACTTTATTTGCGAGTGTTGGTGGCAGCAGACTGGGTTTGGCCCATAGGCTGGAGTTTGCCAACCTCTGGCATATACAGAAGGCATCAGCGTACTTAGACAAAATTCCATGAGACATGTCTAAGTATCAAACAGCAACCAAGACAACCTAGCAATACTGAAGTCAAGTAAGAACGAGTTGAAAAATATTACAAAGAAGGCATACCACACTGGTAACATGGCATCACATGTCTTTGAAAATGTTTGCTTAAACATCTGGGGAGTCTGGTAAGTAGGAACTCACTAGCCCTTCAGCATCATGAGTGCAGGAACTACCTTAGTATAGTGACCAAAACATCGTAGACACTTGATAAATACTTGTGGAAGGGAGGAACGATAGACCCTCTCTGTTGCCTGCATGGGCCCTCATAGCAAATGCTTTAGTGGTGAGCCTCGGTGGCTGAGAAAGATTGCTGAGGAGAAAATGATCTCTACCTTACTGTACCAAACACCCTGTGATCAGCACGTCACTCACATGCAACAACATCAACCTGTGTTCATCTTCATCAGTCTCCCCCCACAGTGTTATGGGCAAAAAGACCATTCCATAAAATATCCCAAAGATGACCAGCCTAAAAATCTGAGCTGTTTCTATGTCTATAATGAGTTTTCTGTGTGTGTCTAGAGCAAAGACGAGGAGAACAGATATGTGAAAACATTTAAGCTTGGCATTGCCACTGAAAGGCAGCTAAGGTAACCTGTCACTGATTATATTCACTGCTCTGGTGTCTTTCAGACACAGCACACCTTCCTACTGAAGAAACATCCCATGTTCAGTGTCCAACTCTACATGAGGAATGAACCTAAGTGTTCAGAAAAGGGCACACATAGGGCGCAGTGACTGTTGCTTACTTACTGCCACTAGGGTGAACGAGCCTGTGGAGGGAGGAGGAGGTGTGGGCTGGGTTGATGAAACTGTGAGCCCAAATCACTAACGCAGTAAGATCACACACGCACAAGGCCGGCCCAGCTATGAGACGCCCCACGGACCCACAGTGACTGCTATAAATTTTCACACACTGATCTCCTCCCAGGAGAACAAGCTGAAGAGGAAAGATCCAATGTTCTGCTTACAGTCAGACTCAGAGGTGCATACTGGACACACCGTCCATTGGGACATGACAGAATGTCATGCCAAGGAGTTCAGAGATCACTAATGCCATTGCTGTGTCTATAATGCAGCAAGCTGAGCCCTGAAAGAGAAAGTAACTTGTCCTTGGGAGCAAGGGACCTAACAAATTCCCTGTATTTCAAAGGGGACCCTGAAAATTATCTGGTGTTGATGAACTGTATACTGCTAATATTTAGTGTATTTTGAGGTGAAATATTTGCTAGTTCTTTGGATTAAAATAAAAAGTTAAAGCATGATTTTAGTTCCCTGGAAGGACATATTTTAAAAACAACATATTCAACCTATATTGAGTGGTCACTTATGTGCATGGTGCTGAGGGTAGAGCAGTGAGCCACATATACATGGTCACTGCCTCCTGGACCTCGTTAAAGTGGAAATGGCTTTCATACCTGAGTATGAGATAGGCTTTCTGCCATCACAGCACTTGCTATTTAATGAGCGTGGACATACACATTACAAAAGAAGAATGGGATAAAGCAGGCTATGCTCTGTCGAATGAGTGGCAGAGAGTAGGGCCAAAGTCAGAACTGACCAGCAGTGATGATGACTGGTTGGAATTCTCTTGGGCGAAGGCAGGGACCTGAAGGGTCAGTGCTTGGCTGAACTAAACGCAAACATGAGAGCATTCTCAACAAAGTGGAGCTGGCTCAGGGAGGAAACCAGTTTGGATGGAAGTGGGGGCAGCTCAGACTGCAGAATACGTGATCGAGGTGTAGGACAGACCAATGCACGTAACAGGAGTAACTTGGGGCACGGAAAAAGAGGGCCTGGGTCAGGGGACGGCCAAGGGAAGGAGAAGCAAAGAGGTGACCTGGAGCCCCTGTGAGCCTGCCTGCCCAGATGCAGGGAGAGGGACATGCACACACTACTTTAGCAGGTGGCAGAACTCACCTGTAGCTACTTCACTACTGACTTGCAAATTAATGTTCAACTGTGTAAACTGGTTAGAGTGTGCATCACAAGTCTGACTTGCAAATCTTTCCTACGTTCATTTGCTTAGCAAGCCCCCCACAGAACAGACAACACACATTTCCAACACACATTAATGAAGTCTTCCAAAGAATACAGAAAATCGATGCAAGAGTCTGCACACAGATTAAAGTTTAAGCAACAGTTTCTTTGCTGTATTCCAACAGCATGTGACCAAATGACTACAGATTAAAAGAAATTTTCCATTGTAGGTTCCCACCGTCTTTGGCAGATTTGATTCCTGGACTCCCACAGAAGGATTTCAGAGAAGTCTTTGAACAAATGCAAGAGGCACAAACTTCACCTAACAATTGTTTACTGAAACATGTGTAACTTCTGTGCCTGGCATAGGGCTGAGTGCTGAGGGTCTGAAGCAAGACAGGTCCCTGCCCCCAAGGTGCTGTAGTGCACAGCCTGCAGTCACGGAGCAGGTCTTAGGGCATGGTTCTTCACTTGTGAGGGACTCCACAGCTGTGAGCGCCTAATGAGAACCTGCTGATCAAGTGAACGGGGCCGACCAGTATCAGGATGGCTGCTACTGGCATCTGTGCAACTCGTCTCCACAGTGAAGAAGATGATGGACTCAGATCCTCTTTGTTTTTGCTCTATTTGTGCTTCTGTACATGAGATACCGGTAACCCTGGAGCATGAAGGCCTTTCCCAAGGAGTACATAAAGCCACAGACAGAAAAGAATGCATCTTTCTTAGAATGTCCATATCATTCAATGATGAATTATGGAAAAGACTTTTATATTGAACTCAAAATATGCCCTGTGACATAACATGAAATTAAATCAAAATTTCAAAATAAAATCTAAGATTTTAAAGAAGTGTCATATTTGCCGCCTAAGGCCACTTTGGGCCATGTGCCCTGATCCCAAGGATAAACCTTCATTCTGCATCTCAGGAGAATCCTTCATTGTAGAGCTAGGACAAGGATTTCCTGGTCTAGATAGTGACTGGTTACCTACCACCTTACAGGCTCTCCCTCGATGCCTTCCTCCAACTCTACTATCTAACAATGAAGTCTAACGTGGGGGAATCCCACTAAAATCCTAAACCAGAGGAAACAAGGTCAACTGCAGAAATTCAGGTACTCTGGATGGCATGTATTATTAGCTTTTCTGCACTGATGTACATAAATCCCCAATTCTGAGGTTCTAGGTATTGCTAGGAATTTAATTAAAACATTACCCTGAGCTGTTAAGTCAAATCTCAAATTACCAAGGAGTACCTAGTGACTAAAATTAATTAGCAATTCTAGCCAAACTATTCTCTCAACTTCCATTTGCTTGGGTGCCCTGCACAGGAGGATATGCTGGGATGCAGGGTGAGGTTGCTCTCGGACACGCTCCCCCTCTGTAGACGATCTGAATCTCTGATGGAAAATGTTGAGGCTACCCCAATAACTAGTGGAGGGGCCAAGAGCACACCTGAATCCAGTTACTTTGTATTGAGCTCACACCTTCATACAAAATGCCACGCTTGCTTGCGTGCTACAGGACTTCAGTGAAGCCTGTCACGCAGGGCTCTCCAGCTAGTCAGAGTCTGAAGGTCTCAAAGTGTTTGCAGAATGCTACCTTTATCTGTAGTGAAGATCAGAAATATGTCTCAGTGTCCTGGCTTCTGCATTTTTAAAGAAAATCATCTTCAACTGCAGCATTTTGTTTATACATGAATTCAGTGTGTGTGTGTGTGTGTGCGTGCGCGTGTGCATGCACACGCAGGAAGGTGGGGCTGGGGGAGGCTGTTGGTTCACTGAGCGTCTGTCAGCAGCCTCTGTCACTCTGGGTCTGAGACATCCCTCCGTGCTTCCCTCGCTTTCCTTGCTGCTGGCATCTCACATACCAATGTCATTAGGCACTGTCTGCCCCGGTCCTTCTACAATCCAGCCCGTGCAGTTCCCGTCACAGCAAGTGCTTCCTCTGTCAGAGCAGACAAACTGACTGAAGCCACAGCCGGAAGCACGCTGACCACAAGTGCTAAAGTTCTGGTTAGTTCTTTTCTAGGTAAAGTTGGAAAAGTCCCTGCAAAGGCAAACATTGAAGTTTTAGACACGGGGGCGGTACTGACCTCTTGAAATGTCCTTGACTGGAAAGAGGGAGGGTGTGTGTGAGTGAGAGACACAGAGACAGAGAGGAGGAGGAGAGGAAGTTGGATTGTATGATGCAAATGCTAATCATTCTGAGAAGAGTTTTTTTTTTTTTTTCCTTCTTCCCAGGTTCAACTGAAGAGGCTGTTCTAAGAAAGACTACTGAGGTAATCAGTCACCTTCCTCAGAGAAAGTCTGCTCAGGTAGTCTTGTTTAGTTTACCACGTAAACACTGGAACATTTACTGTTGAATCCTTTATTCTTTTATAGCCTGATGGGAGGCTTGACATTTTTTGGTGGGGGCATGACGGACAAAGAGACCTGGGGCTTCTCTTTCCTTCATAGTCCCCTCTGAGGAGATCAAAGAAGGTAAACACTGTCCTTTCGATCAGACGGCAATTGTGTTTCTACTCAGCTTACCAAGCAGGAGGACACACCAGGGTTTCCCAGAATGCCTAGGGACACCCGGCATGAGAGCGCAGAGGAGGCAGGGGAGGACTGAAGATCATCCTTTAACTTTCCAAAAGCAGGAATATAGGACACTTAATAAACCTTAAATCACTTGCCCCTTTTGTAGGGAGGGGTGATTATTTTTTACTGAACGGGACTAAAATAATCCGTAGAGCTCACTTTTTTAAGATCACAGCAAAAAATAGAACCCCAAATCTGTTGCTTTCGGCGAACAACGGTGATAATGATCTCTATGCTCAGTGACTCTAAAAGCTATTTATAGCAATTATTATACATTCAGAAAAAACTAAACTAAAAAATGGATCCCAGGTATGGACATGGTAAAAAGATCATGGGGTTGGGGAGAGGGAGGGATGAATAAATAGGGGGAGCACAGAGGGTTTTTAGAGCAGTGAAGCTATTCTGTTTGCTGCTGTAATGGTGGATACATGGCATTATACATGTGTCAAAACCTATAGAAGGTACAACACCAAGAGTGAATCCTAATGTAAATTCTGGTCTGTAACTAATAATAATGTGTCATCTTGGTTCATCAGTGGAAACAAACATACCACAGTAATGCAACATGTTAATAACAGGAGAAACTGGGTGGGAGTGAGGCAGGGAGGGGGGAATGTACAGGAACTCTGTGCTTTCTGCTCTGTTTTTGTGTAAACCTAAAAGTGCTATAAAAAATAGTCTATTAAAAACAATAGATCCCACACCTGGAATTTGTTGGCCAGTCCCTAATTCAAGGATCCACACTTCCCTCTGTTCCCAAAGTACAGTGAACTCAAACCACTTACGGTATCCCTGCATTTCACAGGTGTGTTTCTGCAACAGCTTGTGACATGAGTTTGTCATCAGGAAGAGTCATAGCCTGAATCAAAAGCTCAGGACTTGAAGTCACAGTGCCGCAGTGTGTTATAGACAGTGCACCAGTGAATGGGTTGGTTAACCAACCTGGGTCTCCGTTTCTGTGTTTTGAGAAAGAGATCATGGGCTACCCCCACAGTTACCGTGTAAGGATCAAATGGATGTGACAAAGTGTCCCATAAGCTGGAAAGCATTATGCAAAAGTATTCTAAATCGGTGTCATCAGCCTAAGGTCTCAAAGCTAGTGTGGAGTCAACCCTGCAATCCACATTTTGACTCCAGGTGTAGTGACTCCGTGTCAGGTTCCTTCCTTTCTACGGCATTCCATTTTAGAGATACAGAATTTCTCTTTTGGCAATGCAGCCATATGAAGGTTACCCACACGACTCCCAACTTTAGGTGTCAGAGTGGTTCTGTTCTTGAGCTCTGAATGACATTACCAAAGCAGGCCACATTATATAATCTTCAGCTGGGCTGGAGTGACCACTTACCCTTCCCAGACTAGGTTAATAGTTGTTCTTGGATGATACAGTGTAACAAAGACAGGCCCTCGCCAGCATAGAGAACCGCACCCATTTCTGATGAAATCCCTAAGAAAAGCCAGCTGCAGAATCACTGGTTTAAGTCATTGTAGGCCCTCAGGTGAAGCGATTTCTGGTCCCCCACTGAGACTCTGAGAAAGCAATCCTTGCCACTCCAAGTGAGGAAGCCAGGGGCCACACAGAAGAGAAAGGTGGGGCTGGCAGACGGTGTCGGACAAGGCATGGCTGACCCACTGGAGGTTCCTAATAGAGAACACTTAGGGTAACCTGCCCCCGGTTAAGCTGGTTCATGACCCTTTGCCCCGGCAGCTTCCCCAGCATATTCAGTTAGCTATGAAATCTAGCAGAACATTCCCAGAGGTTATGTATGGGATTTTAGCAATTTTTATTGTTTTTTTCCTGTATTCTTTTCTGGATTCCATGACTTTTTCCAGACGTCTACTTAAACAGCTTTCCAAATTTCTTTGCTGTTGTTTCAGGAAAAAATACTTGGGATTTTTGAATATACATACACATACGTATACACTCATAAACCTCACTATTGTAAGGTTGTTGTATGTAAGCTGCTTCATATACAACAACGTTCCTTCGAACAGTGTTAGTCATCCTATAGGTCTACATGTTGTCAAACTCTTGCCTGAAATGGTTTTCCTTAAGGTCAGCCCTGCCTAGATAGACTCCCAGAAAAGAGAAAAATGTCATCTCTCTCACCATTGATACGACTCCAGTGAGAGCTGAGGGGCAAGTCACTGGCACTGTTACTGACGTGGGAGTGGCTTGGAGGAAATGTGCCACAGAGCTCCAGCTCTTAAGAGTGAAAGAGATCACCAGCTGTGTGCAGGCTCTCTAAATTCCTCAGTCCTTTCCAAATCCCTCATTTTACTGACCTGACCCGGGCACCCTGACCCCAAAGATTTACCAGCTTGTTCACACAGGCGTCCTCTCTCCCTCCTGACACCCTCATCCCTGCTCTAGACAGAGACCCTCTTTAGTAGTTCACGGACTCCTACCACTGCTTTGCAAGTTGCTTTGCTGAATTACAATGCTAAAGATGGCCTAAGAGACCCTGATTCAACTTTCTCACTTTATATGGGGGTCACACCAAGGCCCTGAGAAGAAGTGGGTGTGTGAAAGGAGAAACTGAGAGCCTTGTCCACTTGTGTAATGTGCACATACATAGGACTGTACCTAAATACTAATAACTCTTCATTCTCACATTCCTTAGTGACTTGTTAGACGGCTTCATTATAAAGGGATATCTTAAAGAATCCTAAACGTATGTACAGTTGACGCTTGAACATCCCAGGGATTTAAGGGTGCTGACTCCCACAGGTGAGAATCTGCATATGATTTCTGACTCACCCAAAACTTAACAATTAGCCTACTGTTGCCCAGAAGCCTTACCAATAAACAGTCTATATGATTTTCTGTGTTATATGCATTACATACTGTAATTTCGCGGTCAGGTAAGCTGTATCAGGTACAGTCAGTCTTTAGATTCAGGGGAAAATGGCACTCTAAGTGCAGTGAGGGTGTCTGAGACTGCAGGGGGCAAGGAAGGCAGCTCGGTGGGCGCTGTACTGGGGGAAAGAGCAGGAGGCAGCTCCAGTATGTGGAGGGGAGGAAAATACGTTTTTGCACTTCCCATGTCTGCTGAGTTGGGGGAAATATGTGAGTAAATATGTATATACAAATACAAGCGTGTACAGACACATCAATTCCTACATACATCCCTGGACTAGCTCACAATGGGGAGACTGTCACCAGTGGTGGAGGCAGTCCTCAGCTGAATGATCCAACAGTTGCTACGTACCTCTCAGATTCTGCACAGGCTCTAAGTGAGCATAGATAATCCTTTCCGATTATGGCTCTGTTCCACTCATTCTTACCAATGGTGCCTTGCACACCCTCTATGAAGGTCAGAGTGTGGAAAATTCAGAGAGAGCTGGGAGGTCAGTGCAGACCAAGGGTCCCAATGCCAAGTGCTTCGTAAGAAGAAGCACGCACCTGTGAAGTGCACAGCAGGGCAAGGGGTGACTTGTTAGCCTCTAGACTAGAGGGCAGAGTGTGTGATAAGCCTGGGCGGGGAATCATAGCTCAGCAACTGCTCTGTGCAGCCGCCACGGACAGAAACCCAAGCTCAAGTGCAGAGGGTGGGGCGCGAGCATGTCTGGCTGGTTGGGAGGCGAGTCCGGTGCTGCTGACACGCTGTTTCCAGCCACCAAACGGCAAGTGCCAAATCCCTCTCCACTTCTCCCTTGCTCTAATATTCTCGTGCTCTGCCATGGTGTCAGCTAATTTCAGAAAGCATTCTGGGAATTGTACTGGAGCACAGCATGGGCTGTATCCACACCCATGGCGAAGGGCTTTCGGAGCCTGAGGGACATTTAATCAAGGCTTGTGGCCCCCCAGGTTAGACAGGGAAGCTGACGATGCAGCACTACCAGCGCTGAAATGTCTGTCCCTGGAACTGATGAAGGCACTCTCTTCCTCTCAGCAACCTCACCGGAATCCCAGAATAAAAGTCGGAATCCGGGGCGCCTGGGTGTCTCAGTCGGTTAAGTGTCCAACTTCGGTTCAGGTCATGATCTCGCGGTCCGTGAGTTCGAGCCCCGCATCAGGCTCTGTGCTAACCACTCAGAGCCTGGAGCCTGTTTCCGATTCTGTGTCTCCCTCTCTCTCTGACCCTCCCCCGTTCAGGCTCTGTCTCTCTCTGTCTCAAAAATAAATAAACGTTAAAAAAAAAAAATTAAAAAAAAAAAGTCGGAATCCACTACTGCATATCTGCACGAAAGCACAGGGTTTCCATGTCACTCAATCACCAGCCAGGACATGCCCGCCTGGCACGCGATGAGGCAGGTGGTTGTGGGGAGGTGGGTGCACAGCCTGCTGACCTCTTCTGGCACTGTACTCTCAGTCCTGGCTACTATGGACTCCCCATTTCTCATTGCCTTGAGCTGAGACCCTTCGGGTTGACGTTTACGTTCACTTTTCTGCTCACAAGACCACTACCAGCATTCCCTCCTTGCAGACGGACTCGCTCTTATCTGATTATGAAACACAAGTAATTCCTGGTTTCCATTTCTGTCCCGAGTTATTTCCTTTCGTCCCTTCACAGAGCTCCTCGGGCAGAAAGCTGCTGCCCTCACTTCGCCAAGTGCCCGCCTGCAGATTTTCTAGCACCAAGGCTCTCTCTTGGGTCAAGAAAGGTGCAAGACTTGGGTCATTTCCCCTCTTAAAAGAAGTCGGTGACATGTAGGTAATTCAGTTCCTATTCTGATCTTTTGCCCTTGTTAACACACTGCTTTCTGACGTGCTTGCTTCCTGTGTCTTCTTAGCTAATACAGATCAACATGATCTGCTGAGGCCAGATGCCCTATGGCTTTGAATCTTCTTACAGTATTTCCTCATCGATGTTTAGTAGTGCTTTATTTGCTAAGAGAATTTCTTTGCTTGGAAAATTTAACTGGAGGTATTTTCTAGCAAAAAACATCTCCCTCTTACATGTTTTTTTAAGAGTTTATTTCTTTATTTTGAGAGAGAAGAACAGACAGAGCATGTGATCGTGGGAACGAGTGGGGAAGGGGCAGAGGGAGAGAAAGAATCCCAAACAGGCTCTGTGCGGTCAGCATGTTGTTCCACACGGATCTTGATCTCATGAATCATGACATATGACCTGAGACTAAATCAAGGGTCGGATGCTTAACTGACTGAGCCACCTCCTACATAGTTTTTTGATGCAAACTGAAAAGGGCTTTCAGCAAAGCATTTTCCAGGAATGGAGGCTCCTGGACTCTCTCCTCTTATGTGAAAGAAGGCACTATTTTCTAACAGCATTTCACCAGCTGCCATGACACTACTTTTGATTTAGAAGATTGTTTCTTTGCTTTTATATCCCCATACAACTAGTTTCTGAAGAGGTCAAGTGAATTAATACAAGCTGGAACAAATTGAGAAATCTCTAGTGGAATAGTGTGTGAGAGCATGCGTGGGGAAGGGAAGGAGGAAGACAGAGAGAGAGGAAGAGGGAGGGAGGGAGGGAGAGCGTGGTCTGTTCTCACTATGAGAAAAAGTCAGCACCAGGCTTAAAGGATGATGGATCAGACACTCTAATTATCAGGGAGTTCTAACCATTCAGATGAGTCACTCGGGTGTGGAAGCCCGTCTGTCTATGGTTCTGGTGAATTTTCCTTACCCTTACCTTAGACACCTCTCCCCCCTCAAATAATGGCCACGAAAGGAATGAGCATTCCCTGTTCCAGGCTCAGGTGAGGGTAAGGAGGTTCATCAGATTTTACCGAGTTAGAATTAACACGTAATTTCAGATACACCCTTCGCAAGAGTTGGCTCTGCCTTTCCTGAACTCCCGTCATTCCTATAACCCCTGTAGTATTCGACTCAAGGGGGTTCCCTAACTAGCTGTGCTGGCGGCAGCTCAGGGAATTAACACTCACCTACTGCACAGAGCTTCTATCTCGTTGATTTATGCGTTAGCCACTCAGCACCACCCAGGGGGTCAGTCTTCCTCACCCTTCTCCCTACCCCCAGTGGGGCCTTTGCTGGGCCTTGCCTCTTTTGAAGGTGGCTAATTCAGCACCACCCGGATGGAAGGAGGCCCTTGGGGGATGAGCCAGTCCAAGGCAGGAAAACCAGATTCAGCCTGACCAACAGCTGCAGGTTCTTGACACTGAGGGCTGCGTGTCAACGCAGAGGGAAACCACACTGTATATGCACAGGTCAGGACAGCCCCAGGGTGGGTTCTGTCAGCACCAGCCCTTCCTAGCAGGGTGACCCTGCAGAAGCTGCTCAACCTTTCTGGGCCCCAGTTTCCCATCTGTAAAATGGTAATGGTGCTATCTACAATGCTGTTATGGGGAGTAATTGGGATCATGTGTGCAAAGCATTTATTTCAGTACGTAATGATTAAACATGGCCTGTTATGAGAGTTATTATCCAGTCTGCCTTGTCACGGCAGAGCACAGCAGAGTCCACTCCTCTGGAAGCAGCCTTTCTCAGGACACTCAGGCTGTGGTAGGAGAAGGTTCTCCCCAGCTGGCCCAGTGGTCAGTTAACATGCCATATGGGAGAAGAGAAGGGTCAGGAGCAGCTCCAGGTAGCAGGGGATGTTGAAATCAGACCCACAGCATTCTCTCTTATCACCCTGCAATTCACTCAAAAACACAACTCTGAAAGTAGAACTTATTTTTGAAGGTAGAATTCCAAGTACAGAGGGGAAATCTAGATTTCATTAATAAAATCTGTACTTGTATAGTTTAAGTTAGAGTTTGGTCTTTACCAATCTTCCTTCTTAATATTCCTGGAGTTTCTAACTTTCAGGAATAACTTATTCTGCTTAACAAAGTAAGCACTGGCTTTTCTCCTGAGGTTGACTGTCACAGAAAATTGGGCTGCTGCATCTTTGCTGGGAATTATATATGATCTTTTATGTACGACATGCCCAATGTGCAGTATTTAAATTCCTTCAGGCAAAGATACAACTAGTTTACCACTTATCCAGGTTAAATATATCTGATTGTGTCATTATCTATGGACTAACAAATTCTCATTTCAGTCAGCAGTGGATACAAATCAAAGAATGTTGAATTACTGAAAAAGAGCGTGTGCTACAGGAGCGCCTGAGTGGCTCGGTGGGTTAAGCGTCTGACTTTGGCTGAGGTCATGATCCCATAGGTTCATGAGCTTGAGCCCTACGTCGGACTCTGTGCTGACAGCTCAGACCCTGGAGCCTGCTTTGGAGACTGTGTCTCCCTCTTTCTCTGCCCTTCCCTGGCTAGTGCTCTCTCTCTCAAAAATAACTAAACCTTAAAAAAAAAAATTTTAAAAAGTGTGCGACATAAATTACTGTGAAAATTTAAATGCGGTTCAGGGCTAATAAAACTGCTTATCATAAAAGGCTATCACTAAAACTCCACATGGTAGCACAAAAATCAAGTTCCTATGGGGAGAGGAAGGAAACTCAGGGTTTTTTCTCTTGCTTTGAACTGCCAGGGCTGAGTGAGGTCATTCTGTAGTCACATTTCTCTGAAAGTACAGCTCTGTCTGGGGCCTGAGTCAACGAATCTGAGACTGCATCTCCAGAAGGAGGGATACTGGGCGATCTGTACAGAGTCACAGGGGAGGCCTCGCTTCCCCTCTGAGGCACTGGTTACAGCCCACCTCCCATCACGTGTGTGGAGTTGAGGGACGAATCCACCAGGGAGCCAAGTCCAGTCGTGACAGAACCCAACATACAGAACTCAGGGGCCACTCCCCAAGTTACCTGAACCCCTGGTCCTGGGCTGTGAATGTGAGTGGAGGCCACCTCTAGACACACAGATCGTGTGTTTAGTCACAAGTATGGAGGCCAGTTCGATGGAGAATGAATGCTACTGTTAACTTTGTCCTATCTCAACATTTAACAGCACTTAAGATGTTAAATTTAAGAGCCATGAAGAAGCCGGAATTTTCCATGGGAGGAACTTCTTGGAGTCAGGATGCCCATTCTGACTTTTCTAAGCAACAGTGTGCCAACAGCCAAGACATCTTACACAGTTGTGGAAGTGTAGGACGCGATGCTTGCGTCAGCTCTCTGTCAGCACTGCACTCTGCTTCCCTGCTGACTGCTCTGTCCGTCCATCTGGCCCTTCTGTCATCCACCCCCGGGTTCCCCACATTCATCTCATTCCCACCACCCAGTGGACCTGTGAGGTGGTATTAACCCCACTTACAGACAGTAACTCAGGTCAGGGAAGTCCCCTGACTTCCTGGAGCGACATGGCTAGGAAGGAGCAGAGTCAAAACTCACATCTTGGATTCTCTGCCTCCAAATCCAATGCTTAGGTAGGAAGGACTCCATGGGAGGCGTCAGCCTGGCCTTGGCTCTGCCAGGGATAGCCTCATCTCTACTGAAAGGAGAGAGGGCAAGGAGAGAGAAGAGAATATACAATCTTCTCTTCTGTTCAGACGAGAGTTAATTTGTGGGTGAACATGTGGGTGCTGAGTCCTCTACCGTGATCTTCACACGCTCCTTCTTTCCCTCCTGAGATGGCAAGAAACACAGTGTTTCCTTGTTTTTTGAGATGAAAACCTATTTGCCCGCCCTGACACCCCTGTCGGCAGGGAGCTGTTTTCAGGGCAGCTGTGAAGCTCCTCCCCCTCCGCACTGACCACCTGGGGCCTCTTCCGCTCCAGGCTTCTGGGTTGTGTATAGGCAGCTGGTACTTCACAGTTCTTAATGAGTCTCTGGGATCTTAATTCATGAGCTGAGGGAGAGCTAAAGACCCCCGGCCTCCAGCCAGTGGGCTAGAGGTGGTTTTCCTGAGAAACCCAAGTCCCAGAAGAGCCTGTCTCACTGAGATCTTTTGGGACATGAGGTAAGTGAAAGAGTAGGTGAGCGGCCAGCTGACTCTTTCTTCCATCTCTGACATGGTTAGCTGGCCTTCTCTCTCCTTGATCCCGGAGTAATAGAGGTGGCTTCTCAGAGAGATCACCTGGCTTTTCCTCCCTGGGTGGAGGGCAGGATGCCTGCCCCCTCAGGGGGAATGTTCAGAGGACCTCCTCTCCTGGCTGTGGCTGCCCTGCAGGGTATGACTGAATGGGTCCACCACGTAGGCATGCCC
The DNA here is from genome assembly GCF_027475565.1 of Acinonyx jubatus. Taxonomy (NCBI): domain Eukaryota; kingdom Metazoa; phylum Chordata; class Mammalia; order Carnivora; family Felidae; genus Acinonyx; species Acinonyx jubatus. The sequence continues at coordinate 119,987,687 of NC_069383.1, forward strand.
CTCGCAGCTCTGAGTTCCCACGGACTTCCAGCTGAACACCCCCAGGACCCAACCTCCTGTGGCCAGTGTTCTCCGGGGAGTCCCTAGCAGGGATGCGTGCAACCTTAACACTAGGCACCACTGAAAATGGTGTCGGCAAAAGGCACTGCCTTTCAGCCAGTGGATCTAACGCTTTCCTGAGCCCTCGCTAAGGGCACAAAACGTCTGGTTCCTCAGCAACTCTGACATTTCAGAGTTAACAATCTTTTGATGCTACATATTTTTAGGTCTTTTGACAAGAAGTTCTTGTACAATTTAAGAATGATGTGGATGAGGAAAGCACACTGAATGCTGGATTTTTTCAAAGCATGGCCAAGCAGTGGGCTCTGAGCAGGCTGGGTGGTGACTTCCGGCACTTAATCCTCACCAGGTGACGGCTCACAAGGCCCCTTTACGTGATTGAGACAGAAACCTAAAAGTGCACCAGAATCTTCTCTGACTGTAAAGTAAGGGGATTAACAGAAAACTTTAAAACTGGCCCCTAAAGATTTAAAGATAGGACACAAACACTTCTGAGAGAAGCACACAAAGTGAGGGAGAAAAAGAATGCGGAAAAGGGTAAAAACTAGAGGTACTCTCCTCTCTGCGTTACAGGACTTAATGCAAATGAAGTGACTTATGTGTGTGTATGCAGACCAGTCTCTGTCAGCATCATGCTGACAGAATGTCTTCGTTTGGCGACATCAACAACTGCAGGAAAAGAAAGGCGCTGAGAACTTTTTCAGTTGATGTGTCCTGACCCTGGAGACCTAACGGGAAATCTGCACTGGCGACCATCAGAATTCCTAACCTTAAAAACCAGTCCCGTCCCAGGCCAGCCCAGTGCTGCCGGCTCCCTCCTCGTCTACTGTCTAGCGTGGCTGTGGTCCCGTCCCCGATCCCTGGTTCCCTCCTTCTGGGCAAGCTACCTAACCCTGAGCGTGGCTTTCATCTGTAAGAGAGAACATCTATTGACCGCATTCTGGAACTCGCATCTTTTTCTCATTCTCTATGTTTTTTTTTTTCTCCCCCCCCCCACCTCTGCTAATTGGTGACTCTCTCTTTCAAAACCCCTTAAAAGTCATCTCCTCTATCAAGCCTCATCGATTTCTCTTGGAGAGAACCTCCAAGTTCTCTCGGATTGGTTCCCCACTTAAGGTAATTTTAATTACAAACACAGTAAAATATGTGAAAGAGCTTTACAAGCCAGAAAATGCTAAATGCTTACAGAGTATTAGGAATACCTGTCCTTAGCACCCACATCACCAGTTTAGAGGATCATTTCTCAAATCGGCATCTGTTTTGTCTCTTCAGTTAGGTTCTCACTACTCCAAGCATGACCCGCCAACCAGCAGCGTGGGCACCCCCTGGTAGCTTGCTGGAGCTGCCCCACCTCAAGTCCTGACAGTGCCTGCTGAATCACAATCAAAACTCTAAACCTGTCTCAGATGATTTGTATGTACACTGAGTTTCAGAAGCATGGCATTAGACTTTAAGGACCTCAAAGGTACAGACGGCACAGTATCCCCAGAAAGCCTTCCAGAACCCAGAGTCCTTTGAGCTGGTGTCAAATGGGGGTTTTCAAGACTATTACCATGTGACTGCTGACCTGCCAGCAAGAAAAGAACGAACCTGGCTGCATCTGCTGCATACAATGATATTTATACGAACACACATCACCTGAGATTTCTTTAGATAAAAAGCTTTAAAATCACATCTGCATAAAAAACACAGAAGGGTTCATTTAGGATAACTCATTATCGGGCTGAGTGCTTAAGTCCTTGGCAACTGGAAGGAGAGTCAACGAACTGTGTAGTCTTTCTTACGAGCTAACGGCTCCCTCTCCCCCAAGTGAGCTAGTGCAAATCACAAAGGCTCCCCAGACTTCGCAGATCACGCCTCCTCACTTTACCGAGGCCCCTGAACGTTTTAACGAAGTTCAGAAACCACACGTATGAAAGGACAGCTGGCCTGGGACTCTTATGGCACACGTTTCGTGCCTCCCCAAAGCCCTGACTGAGACGAGTGCTCTGGAAACGGCAGCAGCTCCCGTTCCTCCCAGGACATGGCGGTCACGCTCCCCAACAGCAACAAGATTAATTTGGGATTCCAGTTCCTCTGTCATATGATCCCTTTATGATGATTAGCGAAGCATCTCCCAGAAAGGGTAGGCCGAGGCCAAACAAACCAAGCTGAATTACAATGACTGACCATTTTTAAAAGCTATCTCTTAGGGACAGGTCTTATTTAAGGAGAAAACAGAAAAGCAGCCATAATGAAGAGAAGAGGCTGAGTACACAGAGATGGGAAATCAGGCTACAGAGTTAGATCTAGGTGAAAACTCCAGTCCCAGTTAGGTGGCTGTGCATGAACCTCTTAGAGCCTCACCGTTTCCTCCTTTAAAGTGTAGATGATACCACCTGCCCGGTGCTTCTGAAGTTCACTTGAGAGGACGCACAAAGTTCTAGAGTTTAATACCTGAACTATGATAAGAGCCCATTAAGCGTGAGATGTTATTTTCCTGCTGTGTGACCTGCCCGCTGGCTCCCAGCACCAGGCCGTGAGCCGCGAGGACAGACCTGTTGTCTGGCCCCAGCGCGAGCTGCCTCCAGGAGCTTCCTGCTCACCTTGATCATTTCTGCCACATAACTCTCGGGCCCGGTGTACTCTGTAGAGTCCTTCACTTTCACCAGCACGATGAAGCACAGATAGTGCCACATGTTGTGTTCTTCCTTGATGTGCTCTTCAAAGGTGACAGTCTTGTTGTCAAACTTGTCTCTTTCCAAGCCTAAGGAGAGACAGAAAGCCCCCGGCCCCAAGTGAGCAGCCATGGTCTAGAAAAATCTGTGAGAGAACTGTCCAGAGAGGAGTCTGTGGTTCCAGCTCCCATCTTGGTGAAGAATTGGATTCTGTTGGCCTTCTACATGCATTCCCTTTTACATCACAGCAGGAAAGACACAGGATGTGAGAGAGATGGACTTCGGTCTGAGTCCCACCTCTGCCCCTTACCGGTCACTGTTTAGTCTCCACGTGCCTCAGTTGCTCCATCAGGGAACAGGGGACTGCCGTCTGCGTTCTAGGAGTGCTCAGGCTTAAATGAGCACAGGTGTGACCTGCTCATGCATAGCAGGCAACTGGTGAATGTGAGGTCCCTTCTCCCAGGGAGATGCCAAAATGTACACATGTTAAAAGGTTTTTGAAGAGACAGAATGAGGACAAAAAGAACTTTAAGCACATTTTGAACTCTAGCTGGTAAGTTTGTTTTGCAGAGGTCTGGGTGAGCAATTGTGAGACTAGTTTCTGTATATTCTTGGATCAATCAAAGAACTATGTGGTATATCATGGGAGCCAGATTTCTCACTGTCAAAGAAGAGAGCACAAATATGGAAAGGGAGAAAGATAAACACCGTAACGTTGAATTGGAATTAGAGCTATGGGTATGAACTCATCCTTTTTCATATGTATATAAAATAGATAAGAAGTGTGTCGATACATATGTATGTGTATACAAACACCCAGGTGTATGCATTTACATGTGTACTCCTCATCTTCACCCTAATAACCCTTCTGGGGTCTGGCAGTGGCACTCCAGCAGGAATGAGCACACCTAGAACCCAGATCTTCTAGATTTTAGCTTCCAAATACCATTCTCTGCTAAAAAGAACCAGGACTTTTTGGAGAAATGGGTGATACCAGGGCTGGGTCAGGGAAGTACAAGTTAAGCTTGAAATGAACAGCTCATGGAACTAAAAATGTAAGGAAAGTACATAAAAAATTATGGTGCCATGGTAAAACAGAAACCACACTGAAGGGCCTCTCGCTGGACAAATCTGGGGAAATCTGATTATTAAAGCAAATAATGATATTGAAGGATTATAATCCATTGGAATAAATAAAAATATAGGAATCCATGTTGTTACAAATCCAGAAGTACTTACACATATATAGTATACATACATAATGAGAAGAGAGAGTTTTTATTTAAAAGAACAAGCCAGTTAACAAAGGCAAAAATAGTAAAATGAGAAAATCATCATTGGAGAGCCATCCTAATAAAAGACTCGGGCAGAAATCATTAGTGGACATTAAAGCTACTGGATTAATGTTTAATTTGAGGGATAGTGGGGTATTTACATGATCTCAAAGTATCTCCCCATAAAATGTTTCTTAATCACAAAGAGATAAAAACCTAACTTAGTGGAAAAACCTGGCAATTATCACCTTAACCTAGTGATCAGAGTTCATGTCACTGGTTATGAGTGGGCATCTCATGCCTCCTGAAATGATGCACTGAGGAGAAAAAAAACAGATTTCTTTGATGTTCCTATAAAAAAATGCATACCCCACTTCTATTGTGAGGAAACATCAGAGAAACCAAAACCAAGGGACATTCTACACAATAAATGACCAAACCCTTAAAAAATGTCAATGGAGGCTAATGAGCCGTGACAAGTGAATGCAATGACGTGACCTGGGCTTTCATTTGCTGTACAGGACATTTCTGGGATAAAGGGTGAAATCTGAATAGGGTCTGGAGATTGAATGATAACATGGTATCTTTGTTAATTTCCCAATTTTGATAACTATGCTGCGTGTGTGTGTGCGTGTGTCTGTGTGTATATATACAGCTTACAATTTAGGAAATATATATTGAAATATATAGGGATAAAGATACATCATGCCAGCCAATCTCTGACTTTTCGGAAAAATTATGAGTAAAGCAGATTAGGTAAATTATTACTATTTGGGGAGTCTGGTTAACGAGTGTATAGAAATTCTTTGTACTGCTCTAATCACTTTTCTGTAACTCTGGAATTATTTCAAAACAAAAGGCTTTAAGTGGTTTTCAGGGGGCAAAAAGCAAAGATTTAAGTTTTGAAATGGAAAATGCTCATTTTGTGAGCATCTGTACCAATAGGAAATTTATATATTCAGTAACTATATTATGAATAATCCTGAAATGACTACTCAGCTCCCAGATCCCTACATGATTAGTTTACATTTACATATACTTTTCTGCAGTTATAGTGACAATGGTTTCTTGGGTATCCCCTGTACCTCTCTTCTGTTGCAGTTTACTGCTCATCATTGAGCACCTACAATGTGCAGGTTCTGTGCTAGCTGTGTTACATAAACTGACTCTCGTAGCCCCACAATAATGCAAAGAAGTACATATTATTGCATCCATTTCACAGATGAGCAGTTCAAGTTCAGAGAACTGAAGGGACTATACAATGATTACACGACTACTAAGTTGCAGTAACTTAATCAGAACCCAGGTCTGACTCCTGACACCTTCACCATACACTCTAAGAGGAATATTCTTTCACTTAATGCCTGATACCATCTGCAGTGAAGACATCCACAGGCCGGAACCGGATGAAGATCTCCATTCTGGTTACTTAGGACGGGACCAGGAGATGCTTGGCAGCCCAACAAACACAAGACCATAAGCCATGTTCATTTCCGATCCTGTGCGATCACATCCCCGCCACCCCACACTTCATTCCTTAAAACAAACTGGCACAGGCAACCCCTACAGGGAATTGACGGGCACTCCAAACACTGCCCGGCAGAGGCAGAACCGAAGTCCACCCGACGCCAAGGCCAGAGATGCTAGAGCAGGAGGGCAGCGCCTCTCCCACAGAAAGCCCGCGCTTCCCTGCTGAGGCTGGCTGCCACACTCACCACAGATAAAGCACGTGGTCTTTAAGATCTCCTCTTTCTTCTGCTTTTCACTCCTCAGGTCAGCAAAGGTGTCAATGATGACCCCGAAAATCAGATTAAGGACGATGATGATGACCATGAAGAAGAACAAGAGGTCATAGATTACTCTGGCAGCAAAGAGGGGCTCCTGGAAAAGAGGTGTCGCCATCAGCAACGTGACCCACCGTCCTCTGGCCCACAGAGCTCAGGGTCGAAGGAGGAGGACTCGACGTGCCCGACATTCAGGGCTCACCCTCACCCTATTGGTCTGCTCTGTCACAAGTTAAATTGGGCATCAAACTTGAAAAGTCACAACTGTGTCCCTTTTCAAGCCCTTTGCCCAGACTGTCGGTTCTGCAAGTGTTGTGTGGCATGTGCACAAGAACAGCTTCCTGGGATCTAAGGTGTCTGGGAGATGTGCTCAGGCAGGCCAGACCCAGCCCTGCACGAGCATTTCAGTACGTGGAGTGGGCGGGGCTTTCCACAAAGAGGGTTTCCCTGCACCCTGATACTAAGGCCATGGATGGAGGGGAGAGAAGCCTCAACTGGCCAGTCCTGCACGTCTCCTCATCACTACTCCAGCCCTGCCTCTGTCTTCGGTTTCCATGCAAGCTCTCTGCGTGCTGCTCCCCACCCCCACCCAGCTCTGCCTTCCCTTCGGGATCCAGCCACCTCCCCCCACCTCTGCCTTCCTGTCAGGATCCAGCTACCTCTTTGGATGGTTTCCTGAGCACGTCTCCTACTCCGCCCCCGCTCCTCAGCCCGTGACTCAGCACCGTGACAATGCACATCAGAAGTGTCTCACACGTGTGCTCCTTGTCTTGCTCCGTCTCTTCTGTGAGGACCAGCTCTATGAATGTGGTAAGAAACAACAGATTTACAGCATGTGGGAAAAGACGTACCATGATTTTGACACTGTCTTTCCTGAATGCCATCTTGCCAGCTGACAGACACATGGGAACAAGAAAGAGTAAAACTAAGGAATCAGGTATCAAATACTTTCTTTCAAATATCTGAGGTTACCTGGGGGCAATTCTGTTTTCATCACCAACCCCTGCTAGTTTCTCAAGCCAAGTCATAAGTGCCCTTCCCTATATTAAATCTATAATATTCCCTATCCTTCTCAGATTTTAAACTCCAGTCCCAGCTCAGAACAGGTGTTTGACCTTAGATAAGTTGCTTAATACTCTGAGTCAGGAGCATCTTGTCTCTCAGCTGAGGGTAATCCCATAGGACCCAAGCTCCTCACTGGCTAAACCCAGCAACGTTTTACAGCAGGTCCTCTAGATAAATCACTTTATATTGGACGCTGTCCATTCATTCTTCATCATTTTTGGAAAAAGAACCATGTCTTGCTGCCTATCTTGTTCTTTTCTCCAGTTGCAGTGATAATGGTCTTGCTAAAAACACAGATCACTCCTGGCTTTCAACAACTTCCATTCATCCTTTGGATGTAGTTTAACCTTCTTAGCCTAACATGTAAGATCCTTCATGATCTGGCCTACTGATGACCCATCTGGCTTCATTTCTTACTACTACTCTTCCTCATGATCATTGTATCCCTCAACATGGTATATTCTACCTCAAAGTCTTTGGACACCTTATTCCCTTTAACTGGAACACTCACTCCTCCTCCTCTGTCCAAGATTTTACCATTTTAGTTTAGCTATCACCTCCTTGGGGATTCTCTTACTCCAGTATTAGGCTGGGTGCCTCTCTTCTGTATTCTGTCCTTGTTCCTAGCATTAGCATACTCCCCAGTCATCAGCAAGGTGCCTGCCTGGCTGCCTACCCCACTACACTGGCGTATCTTAGAGTATAGCACAGTCCCTGGCAACTAGAGGGCACCCAGGAAATAGTGGCTGAATCAATCAAGCAGGTATTAGACCTTCTTCCCTTTCATCTCCCTCCTCTCTCCCAGTCTTTACTCTTTGCTATTGGCCTTACTTCTCAAGAGTAACTCTGCTTCCATCTGCTTCCAATGTCATGTGCGCCATCTAAGCTTCAAGAGGGGCCTGTCACTAACACGGGGCTTAAGGCTACACGTTCCTACCTTCTTTGGGTGCAGGAGAGGAACAGTTCTCCCCAGTCTCCACCCTACACACGTCAGAATACAGGAACTCGCTTGCCAAACTCTCTCCGGCTTCTGGGAGACAGAGGAAATTTTATGATGAACAATCTGGCAGCATATGGTTAAAATGTTTGAAGTCCCCAATTCACGGCTGATTAAACAATTCTTTACATAAATAACACCCTACATTCCTGCATATAAATTCAAGGCAGAGATGCAATTTACACTTTCATTTGGTGATCTGGATGGGAAAGAAGCCAGAAATGTCAATTCCTGTAGGCTTACTAGAAATATCGCACTTAAATAGCACCTCTCCAACTTTAAAGACACACAGCTGAAACTCTTCGACAAATACTACTGAGCGTACAGACTCCAGCAAGATTTACACCAAGTCTGCACAGAAAGCATCAGCAGGCATGAGCGGAAATCCAAGGTCCAGACCAGTTTAGTTCAGAACCCTAAGATGGTTGGCAGGAAATTTCAGTCAGTGTCAACTTGGAAGCTGGAATTACATGCCAAGAATGCAGCATTTAGAAAAAGGCTGCCTGGCGCAGCCAGTGATAATAATTCTACTTTGTTCCTTGGACTCAGGGCCTCTGGTTACCTGATAAAAAACCAGTAACATTTCACTTAACGGTGTTAAAATATTGTGATTGACACAAAGGAAGACTTGGGTATCACTCACTCAAGTATATAATCATTTTATTTCATTCTCAAAACTGTTCTTGCTCTATATAAAAATAATACACATTGTCAAACTTGTATATAGTAAACAAGCCCCAGAGACAGCCACTGCTGGGGGGGGGGGGTGTATATTCTTCCATATTTTAAAGGACGTATGTGAGCTTTTAATTTTTAAAAATATATACGTGGATCCTATTATAGTTATTATTCTGCAGTTTCCCATATATTTGTGGGTGCTTTTCGTTGAAGGATTATAAAGATGTGTCCTAACTGTAGGGCAAGCCACCCCAGAGGACTGCAGTCTAATAAAACACTTGATGTTTAGACTGCTTCCAGTTTCCCAATGGAGTCAGCATCCTTCATACACATCATTTCTGCGTGCACAGGCAGAAGGCTTTTCCTTTAAGGATCAATTCCTAGAAGTAGATTTACCAAGCCAGAGGGATGCACCCTCCTATCTTTCAACATATATGGTCAAACTGTTTTTGAATAAGTCCTATTAGTTTAAAATATGACTTTAGGCAATAAAGTAAGTGTAGGCTCTGGACACTCCCACTCAGCATTCGATATATCCTACCACCCTTTGAATAAAGCGACGACTAAGCCCTCTATTCAGAATTCATGCTCTCAGTGCTGGGGAGATACCTACACTGCTAAAGTCATCATTCTCTTTTAGTTCACTTACAATTAAGAAATATTTTTTTAACATTAAAAAAAAGATGAGAAGACTCAAACTCACCTGGAAGAGCTGTTTCATTGGGCAACCTGTCTACTTCCAAGATAAAATCATCTTTGAAGAAAAGATAGCCCACTATTGAGAACAGGTAAACCAGGATCAAAGCCAGAACTGCTGTCAAGATGATGGACCGGCCATTGCGAGTGACACTTTTAATGACATTAAGCAGAGTCTCTTCTCTGTATACCAAATCAAAAAGCTTTAAAAACAAAGAAGACAATGCGATGGTTTTAAGAAACCTCTATATTAGATGTATGTATGTAGACTACATATCTCATAATGACAACTTGATTTATAGAGAATTTACCCTTTTAACAACTCAGAAGCATTCTACTGTTTTCTTAACACTTCATACTTGCCTGTCTTAATGAAAACTGAGATAAGGGAAATAAGCATAGGAAAGGAAGGAGGGAACCAGTTGGAATTTCAAGAGTTACTCAGACAGTTTAGAGGTGCTTGTAGAGGGAACAAATACAGGGTGGCACCAGTGAGTTTCAGCAAGCAAGGGAGAGGAAAGTGATGAGTGTGCATTCATGGAGTAGTTACTGAGCTTCTGCTAAGGGCCAGCCACTCTGGAAGCGGGAGTGGGCAAGCCCTGGTCCTTGTCCTCCCAGAGCTGAGAGCCTCAAGGAGAAGGCCACACCCAACCGGGCAGTGCAGGCAGTGGGCACTGTGGAGTTAAGAGGTGCAAATCTTAGTTCAACCACAGGACATCACAACAGCAGGCTAGGTTCTTTCTCCTTCCCTCTGAGCCTCTGTTTCCTCATGTGCAGACGGGAGGACAGAGAGTTGTAGTGAACAAGAGCTACGTGATGTATATACTGTGTATGGTACATCCCGTATGGCCAGCCTTACGTGCTGAGTGCCTCACGGTAAATGGTAATTATAATTTCCTGATGAAGGGACTAGGCCAAGGTCCCAAAGCTCATGGCAGGATCACTGGTGGTGGTAATACAAGAGGAAGTCTAAACCTTTCCCATTTCTCTAGTGGCAGGGCGAGGCAGAGATCCCCTGAAGTGCACTGTGGGTTCAGTCTAGGCTTGCCCTCTGCAAAGAGACTTCCTCTGTGCAAGAAGTTGGCCTGTAGGTACTTCTAGGTATGGGGGGACTGATGGGTTGTTTTTTCAGATATTTGGCTGGAGAAAGAATAAAGAGACATGGAGAACTCTGTGGGCTAATTCTTGGACCTGGGGGCTAGTTTTAATCTGGCCTCTGTGCTGACATCGACTGCATTTTCTGAAGGTTTTGCCTCCACTTGGCTTTTGGGAATGACTGCACAGCCAAGTGAGTCAGGGGACAAGGGTTTCAATCCTCACTCTGCTTTTAATTTGCAGCAAGATGTTGGCGGAGCTCTGTAACCTCTCTGGACCTCAGTTTCCTCATCTGTAAAATCAGCGGAATGAAATAGCTGATCTCTGAGTCCCTTCCAATTTATAGCTTTACATCTGAGTTCATTTTCTGGTCAATTAGCCCTTCTGCCTCCATAACGCCAATCTGTGTCCTGAGACCTGCGTGAAGGACACTGGGTAAAGGAGCATAGTCAAAAGGAAGGAAGGAAGCAAGGAAGAGGTGTTTCATCAATTGAAGAGTACAAAAGGCTAATGTTGCTATTAACGTTGGTTAAATATTTTCCAACAAGCCGCTATGAAGCAGCAAGTGAGAGCAACTTCAGACAATCAACAAATGACACTTGTTTTGGGGTGGCGGTAAGAACTCTAAGCTTATATAGCCACCAAGTTCTTGAAACAAGTGATTTTTTTTTTCCTCACTCACCTGTAACTTCTGGCTTTGAAACAATGGATATGCGTTACTTTATACAGGAAAAACTGTCTTCTAATTAGTGAATTACCCGTTTAATGAAGAAAAGTTTGAAAACAGAGAAAAGCACACAGAAAACCAAAAATCACCAATAACTCCACCATCTATAGACATCGACTCAAGTTCTCTCCTTCTGCCTTTATTAGAAAAAATGTAATATATATAATATACCGTAATAGTGGCATATAGTCAGGCTCTTTCACCAAGCAAACAAACATTTTCACGTCAAAAATAATCACCTAGAATGTCAGTATATGGAAAAACCACAGTTTACTTAACCGAAGTATTTACCTTTTTTTTAAAAATCAGTCAAGATGTTTTAAATTGCATGTCATTAAAAACAATGCTGTGATGCACATTCTGTACTTGCCTCTATACATACTTGTCCAGTTATTTCTTTTTGGAGAACTTCCAGAAAGGAAATCGTTGGGCCAAATATTGTAACAGACTATGTCGCCCCATTGCGTTCCCAAAAGGCTGTACTGCATAGTCCATGCTGTCAGAGGCTGGTGCCTGCTGTTGCACACCCACATAAGACCCAAGCATGCTCATGCCTCTGAACCTTTCCATACATCAGAGGCATAGCTCAGGATCTCATTGCTGTTTTAACTAGCAGGTATTTGTTTAGCGTTGAGGATGAACAATCTTCTAGGTTTACTGACCATATGGATTTCTTCTTCTGTTACCTGTCCATCTACAAACTTCACACAGTTTCATCTCAGGGTGTTAATATTTTCTACGGATTTGCCTGGATGCAGGCTCGAGACAAGGTTCAGCCAGTCTGGGGGTCCGACCCTCCCACTGTGCCTTTCTGGCCTGCTGGTGTGGTGCTTTCACAGCCCTGGGACATAATGGTTTTCCCTGCTGAAGGTCTCTTTCCAGTTCCTCTCTGTCATCGACTCGCCTTACTTGTGGAATAACTTGAATGGTTTCAGTATTCTGTCTGTGATTCTCAATAAACATGTTAAATACCACTTTTGACACCAAAAGTAACAAGTCACCTGAGGTCACAGACAAGTCAAGGCCCAGAAGCACATATGAGAGGCATCGAGCCACAATCGAGTTTGATGCTAGTACGTTTTCTACAAGGGAACTGAGCTCAGGTGTCCTGAGGCTCGGGGTTACTCTGTGACAGATCAGAGATGTGACAGCACGAATGCAGACTGCACTGGGAGATAACAGATGCATGCAGCAGGGACTTCTTCATGAGCTCCAGTGAAAGGCAGTTCAGGGCTGTGCTTCAGAAGCGACTGGGCAATCAACAGAGCTAAGTTGCTATCTGGTCGTGGCACTTCCTGGGTGACTTTGGTAAGTCACTTAACCTTGCCAACCCTCGGTTTCACCATCTGTAATTTGGAGATACCATCTACCTCTGCAGTCGCTGTGAGAGACTGTATGAAAACAGCACACAGCACATGTTCAGTAAATGGCTATAACGATGACTTTCTGGACTGTAAGGCCTGTGAGGGAAGACAGGATATCGGTTTGGCTTACCACGACATCCCCACACGTAGCACTGGCTGGCACTGCAAATGACCAAAAGGAGAGGACTTGAATGTATGGAGAAGGAAATGAAACCAATGAGACATAAAGTGTAGAATCGCCTGTCTCTTGGGAGAGATCCCTCAGTTGGGACGAGAGAGACCTGTACGTGAACTCGGCCTCCCTGCCCAGCAGGACTTGGGTCTTCCCGACTCAAATACCAGATGTTCATCCAGGGACATTGCTGCAGGAGACCAACAGGCTCAGAACTATACACAGGGCTCTCAAGATTTCTGATACACAGTGACCAAAATAGGCCCCATAATGGCCATCACAAGTACATCCAGAGACCTCTTTGCCTAAAACCTCAAAGTCTAGCCAGACCTATTTTAAAATGAGGTAAAAGAATCCATTTCCCTCAGCCTGCCAACATATACCACTAATGGAATGAGCTAATCCTGATGACCTGAATGGTGAATTCTTTATGGTGTTTTGGATGGCAGAGGAAGTAAGCGATGACAAAGACAGTAATAATAGCTAGAATTGCTAAGCATTTCTCGTGTGGTAGTGCTATTCTAAGGCCCTGACGTGCACAGTTGCACATAATCCCTGTGACGGCCCTGTGAGGGGGCCGGCTTGTTTTCATTTTGTGGATGGGGAAACTGAGGCACAGAGCAATTAAATAGCCAGTCCAGAGACCACACGGAGGACACCTCCCAGATTTTTCCTTGTTCTGCTGTTTGCAAATTAAGTCCCTCACTTTGAGTCAACACTTAGGCTTTGATCATTTTTTAACCGCACTCACATTTTAATACTTCCAGTTGCTTTATGGATGGATTTGCTGGCAAATAGGTCAATGTTATGCTTCCTGTCACTTGATGTAGGTATAGGCAAAGGTTTCTTATCTATAACTCTACAGGTATAGATTCCCTCTAATGACAGGAGATTGAGTAGATATTTGGTCTATAATTTAAAAACCTAGTCAGGAGGAAGGAAGGTGATCGAACCAACTCATTTTACGGACTATCAAGACATTATTCCCTTGGCTCAGATTGGAACAAAATCACTTCCAATGAAAAGGTCTCCTGGACCAATAAATCTACTGAGCTCAATGTCATGAATCTAGGGACTTAGAAAATAGCTCCTACTCTTTTTCTGTCACTACACGTCCTCCCTGCGAAGTGGACCCCATGAGAATTATCAGAAGATGACGGTTTCAACAACATTCTCCTCAGTAAGTGCTGGCTGAGTCCAAGAAAGAAAGACAAAGACACAATGGAGGGAATATCCCCTGATCCAGACTGTAGGCACTGTCTACCACTGACAAGTAAAAGGTCCAACGTGCACCATGATCCCACACCTCCCTCTCTCCTGCTAGCTGCCCTGCTCCCTGAGGAGCTTTCCTCTCCAGATCCCCAAAATGAGGCATGTGACCTCCTGTGAGACCAGACATACCAATCACCACTAAAAGGAGGGGTCTGTGATGAGACACAGGTCACAGGGCACTCCTGGTGTTCAACATGTAAGATCCTTCCACACCAGGAACTCACCAGCAAACTGTAGAAGAACTCGTGGACGAAGAGCCCCATGGCGCAGATCAGCAGATATAACAAATGGTAAAGGAACTCAACATCCAGAACCATGGCTCGGTAGCCTCTGGTGAACGTTCCACAGTTGCCCACAAAGCTCATCAGAAAGATGATTTTATTGCAGACCTGAGAATAATGACAGGAACAGCCACATAAGAATGGATCATGCCGAACTTCAGACTTTGTGACAGCTGAGGGCCATTTTCACTCAAGGTATTTTAGCAACTATACCCGAGCAAAGCTTCCTTTTGCACCCAAGTGCCCACCAAACACGCCAAGAACCATTTTGCAGATCTAAGTCATATCATTACTTTGCTTTTCAGGCATATTTCAAATTATGTGGTAGTCAAATAACTTCAGGAGCAACAGTAATCAAGTGGCATTTGTATATGACAAAAACAAAATTAACACATACTGAAATTATGATTTTCGAAATGAGATATGAATCATTTCTAACATTCTTATATGACTTAGTCAAACACAGAAGTGACCTCAATCTATGAACCCTGTGATCAGCATAAATATTAGCATTTTCTGAATTTCTGTTACATTCTAGGCATTATAAGGGTTGCAGTGTAATGAGAAGCAGTTGGTTTTTGTCTTTTATTACTCCTAATTCATAGGGGAAATAAGAATTTTCTGGAGGAAAAAAACAGTAAGGGAGACTTCAGGATGAATTGTATACCTCTGCCCCCTCTTCTGGGAATAACTTATAATTTTCCTTTGGGGATCTGTCCCTTTCCATCTATCAGTCCTTGAAATCTGGGCAGGGCTCCATCCCAGTTGATTGGAATATACTACTTCCCGGGCAATGTGGATTGGTTCAAGGACAGTCACATGACCAAATGGAACCAATGATACCCAATGAAACCTTTTGCAGCAAAAGACAACTTTGTTCTTTCCTTCCGACCTTGAACCTGACAGAAAGTAAGCTTTGAAGCTGCTGGCATCCATCTTGCCATACCACTGAGCCTCGGGGTACAATCAATGCAGACCCAAAAGATGCAACTGGATGCTGAGGCTACTGCCTGGGCAACGGTATTCAGCTGCACCTAAAGCTAGGATCTTCCTTTCTCAGTCACATGAAACTATGCATTTTCTCCTTTGCTTAGACTGGCATGGATTAGGTTTCCTGGCATTTGTAACTGGAGGTCGATCTACTCTGTTATAGTCCCACCTTGAACAGAAACCCCAAGCCTAGAACGCTGTCTCTAGCAACATGTTGACAGAAAAACTCGAACCAAGAGAAGGCTGAAGAGAAAGCTTTTCAGATGTATGCGGTAAAACCATCTTCTGCTGCCCTAGCTACCTTGGCTGTAGGTACTAGGGAAATTCTGCCAGTTAATCTGGTGGGTCAGTGTAAGTGAGCTTCTCAGCAATCAGGTAAGAGCGAAAGCCCACGCCCAAAGAGAAAGTCAGGCTTTCTCAGACAGGATAAAGATTCAGTCTACCAGTTTTGTTTTTTTCTAGTATTCTAGCTGTCGGTAGTACAGGATCTTTCATAGGGTGAGGGAGTATCACTGGCTCTGGATGATCTGTGTTGATGAGGTTTGGGGAGGGCGGGGTGGTGGGTGGGGGACGGCCATGCTCTGGTTTACATTACAGGACCTCAAACCTGCCAGGGCTCTGAACAGCTCAGCAGAGCAATTCACTTCACTTGAATCCACTCAAGCCCCTTAACAACTTCTGCCCTGGTTGCCTCTATTGCTTCAGCAGCAAATAAGGGTTCTCAGTCTTGGTCCAAGACCAGTGTCCTCACCTCCGACGGACCCTGCTTAAGGAGTCTGACATCTGGCTTCCGGCCCCACCTCCCCACCGTAGCAGCTCCGCCCCAGTCTCCAGGACTCTGCCAGGGCACATGCAGCAGTCTGTCTGCCCTTAGCACCTAATCCCAGCACCTGCAACATGACAGGGCTCAGCAGCCCCCCTTTCCCAGTGCCCCCCCGTGTCCCCCTTCCCGCCCCCGTGCCTGGCTGTCAGGACACCACCTCGTCCTGCTTTGCCAGCCCTTGCAGGCCAGCATACCTTCTCTGCCCAAAGCCACCCTTTGGTCTCCTACATACTCCACGTGATCACTTCCCTTTTTTGGTTCACTCTGAACAGTTACTTATGCTAGTTATTTCAGCTCTCCCCACTCAGCTAATGTGACTAGAAATGGCAATTAATTGTCTAATTTAAGTCTTTCCCCCAACTGATGTATGTAACAGAAGAGAGAACCATGCAATGATTAAAGCCCAGAAACACAAAACAACCAGACGGCCGACACAGGACAACCACCTCTGAACTGCTGAGTTTTCCCCTTTTTCTTTACTTGTTTATTCTGTATTTCCTTCTTAAGTGGCTTCCTCTTCCCTTCTGCAGCACTGATGAGTCTTTGTCACTCTGCTCATACGTTTCCAAATGCCACAGCTAACATAAATGACTTGCTTTGTCACCTCAAGCCTAGTAAGTCGACAGTTTAAGTGCGTTTTCACCCTGAAAACTAGGTCTCCGCATGACTTCCTTTCTGTCCGTTGCCTCGTTCTTTTTCCAGTCATGTGGGATTGAAGACGTGGAGCTGGAATTGCCTCCCTCGTCTCCCCGTCAAGATGGTCACGCCTTCTCGGCCTGGAGAAGAGGCCCCAGCGCAAGGTGCCCCCATGGCTTTCTGGTGTAAGGCTTGGCCTCTACACCCACCGCACATTACTGTTTCCTTTACAGCTGTGGCATCAGTCCCTTCCTTCCTGCTTCCACACTATGACCAAGACCCGGGCTTGTCACGCCTACTCACAAGCTCTGCTGGGGGTCCTAAGTGGTCCACCTGCCTCCAGTCCCTCCCACTTGAATCCACATCACATGCCACTACTTGAGGGCATTTTGCCAAGAATACTTCTTTGTATATACCATGTCTTTGCTCAGAAAAACTTGAGTCATTTCCCACTACTGGGAATAGAGTTTCCCAACCTATATTCTACCACACTAATTCCACGTGATACTTAAAATGTGGGCCAGTAAGTTTAGGAAACACAGATACACTGTTTCCCTTTCTTAGAGATTCATAACCCTTATCGTGCATGTTAAAGTGTCTCAGAAATCCTACAGTAAAAACCCTTTTATTTTGTTTAATGCAGCCTCTCCCTCACTGACTGGATCATGGAACCCCCTTCTCACCTAAGATTTATCAACTTGAAACATGCTCTGGAAGTGCTGACCTGGAGGATGAGGTCCAAGGGCATTCTCCTCAAATGCAGTGCCCTGGTGACCTGTACCGGGGTCAGGTCCCACACAGCCCTCCCTGAACCACACGGAGGGGAGTTCTCCTGCTGGCCACCTCTTCAGAGTGTCCTGGGCCTTCCCTACTGCTTCGGCCTCTGGGGCGTCTCGGAAAATGCTCTTCTCTATCCCTGCTTTCGGGCCCATCCTTTCCATTCTACAACAGAGCTGCAATCCTGCCTCATCCCCTGGGGCTCACTGGCTTGAAGTGGTCCCTGCTCCCCTAATGTCCTTGCTGCCTCTGCCATATGAACACACCCATTTGGGGACACTTACTGATGCAACGAATTACTACATTAGTCTTATTTTGTTACATCACTTCCATTTTTGTACAGTGACCTTAGCTTCCTTATATGACCAGGGCAGAAACCTCTGGAAAGCAGTTTCAATCCCCACACTGCCTCACATATCCAAACTTTCTACTTCTGTTCACCAGGAAACCCCTCCGATTTATGGTCCTGTGTCAGCTGTCTCCACTTGCTAAGAAGTCCCCCTGCAGGGTCAGTTGGCACTTATCCTTCAACTACAGTGGAGGAGCACTTTCAAACTTCACCACTGACTTCGAAATAACGGATCTGCTCCTCACCTGTATATGTGCTCCATTTCTGTTTCAGCGATTCCTCCTGCCTCTTCTCTTGATTCTGTGTGGCCCTCACACAAGTGGGTGTGCTGTATTAATATCCGATCATTTGACGTATTACACTGGCTAAAATCTCCCGTCCCAGCAAAGCTTTGACCTGACTGGGAGAACTAATTTACATCTCAACTGCTCTCCCTCTTCCTCCCTTACTTCTGAGAGGGATTTTCCCTAAAAAGGAGACTATCAATGCCCAGATAACAGATTAAGAGGTTCACTGGACCATGAGAAGGTTAAGAGGGAGATGTCCACCCACACTGCTCTTGCTTCTGCTATTTTAACAGTTGACCCCAACAGTCTTTTTCTGCCCTGAAAACACAGGGCAAGATTCTGGGAACCAGAATGGAAGGCGTTCCTGTTTGCATGTCAACAAGCAAGTGGCCATGAAGGTATTCCTACTTACGTTGAAAGCTCCCAGAAGAAACAACGTGGGTTGTAACCCAACCGAAAATATCAACCGGAGAATTGTGGAGGCAATTAAGGCCCGGATGCCATGGGGCTTGGGGAGGGCAATGACAATGGCCAGAGAGATGAGCATGGCTGTCCACAGCAGTCCTGACCAGTGTGGCTCCAGTGTTCCTGGAAAGACAAGGTGGGGCTCTCAGAGATCAGCATTTCACCGAGTAAGCGAAGACAGACCAAAATGGGTATAATTACACTTTCTTCAATTAACAAATGGGCCTCATTGTCCAAATTCTTACCTCCAATTCTGTGCCCCTCGACATAACCCATCATACCCATGTCTTCTCACTGGCAAGCCTTGACCAATGTTCGTTCTACCTGGGGAATTCTTCTCCCCTTCCTATTCATCTTAGGTCTTCACCATCAATTCATCCCCACCTCCTTCCTCTTCAGAAAACTATGCCAGGTGCCCCTCCTTCTCTGTGTTCTCATTCCCCACCCTGGTCATCCGTATACAACACTATTTTTCTGGGTGTCAGTTTACCTGTCTTTCTCTACCCTCCACCCCTACCCTAAATGCCCCCCAGCCAGGTTCCAAATTCCCTGAGGGAAGCACTGGGCACCTAGTAGGAACTAATCAGATGAATTTGTTCCATCAATAAAATCCATACATGTATCACATTTCACTCTTCAGGAAGATGAACTGGAAGCCTAAACTTCTAATTTCTATTAAAAGTATGCAAAGGAAAATTGCAGGTCTCCTGCCTGAATCAGATTTCTTCAAGGGAAGGAGGAAGGCAACTTCCGTATCATTAACATCATCCTACAATTAGATTATCCTTGTAGTCAAAGAGCTTATACCAGTTTTTGTCATCTCTTGCTATTTCAAGTTCTATTTAGAGTGTCCCACGAGACGGCTTAGTTATATAACATGAGCCAACACGGCTAAAAATATAGTTCTGTAAAACACTCATTAAAAAAAATAAAACCCTATTTCAAATGCTGTCACATTTTGAGTCTCCTTCAGATGTAAACAAGCAGCACTACATGATCAAGGCCACTTATATAAAGGAGTTTCGCTTCTCCAGAACTGCTGGGATTGAAGCCCCACCCAGGAAAGACACTCGCTTGCGAGTTACAGCTCTTCCACGAGCCTGCTGGCTGCCCTAGTTCACTCTGTCCATGTCCGCCGAGACACTTTTTCTCTAGAAACTGTTCCCCCCACTCCCAACCACTTCCCTCTTCCCTTTTTATATCCTTCAAAAGGAAAACCTGATTAGAAATGGGCACAGAGAGGCAGAAGCTTCTGGGAAATTCAGGAAGACATGGATATTGAGGCATATGTCACTTCCTGTGCATTTAACAATGGTTAGGTATCACAGGAAGCTGTTGACACTGATCCTCATTTATTTGATCCTCCCATCCAGCTGAACAATTGTCTTCACTGTACTCTGGAGGAAACAGAATCTTGGTTACATGTCTTGCCCAAGGTGACAGAGCACATGGCTGGAGTGTGTAAGCCTCTGAAGTTGATGGTCCTTAATGGCCAATTAAAAAACAACAACAACGCATAAAACCCACCGATTTTAAGCTCATAACGTGATGAGTTCTGGCAGTTTATATAGTCATAGACCACAGGTAACTGCCAACACAATCAAGATGTAAGCATTTTTCCGACCCTACAGGGTTTTCTTGTGTTCTTTGCAGCTGCCCTATCTCCACCCTGACACAACCACTGACCTCCCTTTCATCACTAGGGCCTTGCATTCTCCACAATTTCATAAAAATGGAAACATAATCATATTAGTAGGTAGGCTTTTAATTCTTTCACTTAACAAATTTCTGAGATTCAGTCAGGTTATTTTGTATGTAAGTATTTTGTTCTTTCTGTCGGCGTAATATTCCATAATACGGATATACCACAATTTACTTATCCACTCAACAATTAATGGGTATTTGTTGTCTCCAGTTTGTGTTCTTATAAATAACGTTACTGGGAACATTCAAGTACACATCTTGAAACTGGCGTAAGTTTTTGTTTCCCTTGGGCAAATGCATGGAAATAGATATGTGGATCATAAGAATATGTTTAACTTTCTAAGACACAACCATACTGTTTTCCAGAGTGAATGCACTATTGCGTAGTACATGGGGTTCCACTTGCTCTAAGTCGGCACCAATACTTGGTGGAATCAGTGTTTCTATGTATGTGTATATATAAATATGTATCTGTTTTTTCAGTATTTTCAATTGTAGCCATTCTAGTAGGTTTCTAGTGGTATGTCATTGTAGTTTTCATTCACATGTCTCTGATAACTACTGATAATGAATATCTTTTTAAAAAAATTTTTTTTAGCATTTATTTATTCTTGAAAGACACAGCATGAGCAGGGGAGGGGCAGAGAGAGAGGGAGACACAGAATCTGAAGCAGGCTCCAGGCTCTGAGTTGTCAGCAGTGCCCGACGTGGGGCCTGAACCCATGAACGGTGAAATCGTGACCTACGATGAAGTCGTATGCTCAATTGATTAAGCCACCCAGGCATGCTCCCCACTCTTTTAAAAAAGTTTTTTAAACATGTGATGTTGAATATCTTTTTATGTGCTATTGCCCATTCTTCTGTGAAATATCTGATCAAATCTTCTGCCCACTGTTCTAACTGCGTAGTCTTTTTATTACTGAATTGTAAGAGTTCTTTATTCTGGATATTAGCCTTTGGTCAGATATATATTTTGTATATATTTTCTCCCAGTCCGTGTACTCTAAGTGTCTCAGTCATTTTCTCTAAGTGTCTAATCACCATCTGGGGCACCTGGGTGGCTCAGTTGGTTAAGTGTCTGACCTTGACTCAGATCATGATCTTGTGGTGAGTTCTGAGCCCCGTGTCAGGCTCTGTGCAGACAACTCAGAGCATGGAGCCTGCTTAGGATTCTGCATCTCCCCCTCTCTCTGCCCCTCTCCTGTTTGCACTCTTTCTCTCTCTCAGAAATAAACATTAAAAAGATTTTTTTTAATTAAAAAAAATCACCATCTTAAACTGCCTAAAGATCTCAGCATAATAAATGGGACCAGTACAGTGGATGTACCTAAATCCTGAAGAGGCCAAAATAAAAACCTGTTGTCTCCCGACTATAAAAGCAGTGTTAAAAAATGCTAGATTTTAAAAAAACCAATTATAGAAAGACATCTTTAAGACAATTGGAGAAACATGAATATGGACAGGCTATTACATGATTTACTGTTAGTTCTGTTAGATATGATAATGTTATGGTAATTATACATATTTTGAAATATTCTTAGAAGTTAGAGATGCACACTGAAATATTTATGGGCAAAACAACAAGATGTCTAGACTTCTTTAAAATCTTTCAAAATACAGTTGGAGAATAGATGAAATAAGATTGACAAAATGTTGGTAGTTGTTAAAGCTGGGTTAACAGATACATGGCAGTGAATTAACTGTTATTATTTGTGTGTATATTTGAAACTTTCAAAAATGAAAAAGTTTAAAAGGCAGTAATACATTTGCTTTGATCATAGTAGCATGCTCACAAGTTCAGTAAACAATGTGAATCTGCCCAGGTTTCATGCTTTCCAAAGGCTGTGTGACTCATCAGTTCTAAAATAAAGGGGGAAAAGGATACTTTTGAAAAGGAGCTTTTAAGGCCACCAGTATTCTTGGCAGCCAGAGGCCTAATAAGCCACAGAGCCATATCAGCATTCATAAAAAAAAAGGGGGGGGGGGACATTCAACTGGGACATTTTGGAAATCCTGGTTTTAGGGTTCAACATGAACAAATACTCATCTCAAAGAAATACTTTCAGGTAACCAACCAGGTAACCTGCTATTTCAAGGCAGGCCTAACACACCCCTACTCTTGAAGATGGTTAATAGTGAACATAGAAGATGCCCCCAACATGTCTTACAAAAGAGAAAAATAAATCTGAGAGTGAATTGATGTGTTGGAAGTGAGCTCAGTCACTGTATAATGGAAAAGGCTTCCTGAGGTCAGATCAATCTCCTTCTTTCCTGGGAGATCTAATTATGCTTTTCCATTTAATCCGTCCACATGAAGTTTCTAAGGCCCGCACTGCCAAAACAGAAAGTCTCAACTACTACGGATCAACCAGATCACCACTGTAGAATTGGAGGGACTTTTAACAATCATCTCCTCACTGGGTCTTGAACTTGTATGGGCGGGAAACAGGATGCCCCCGAGATCCTGACTGGGTCAACCACTATTTTTCCCTGAACCACACGACAATTCCCCAATTCACACCAAGGTTTCCCAACTACTGGGTCATTTTAAGTATCTTTTAATAGAGAGGATAAGGAAGACTAACGGAAGCTGCCTGCCCAGAGTCACGTGGTGAATGAGTGGCAGAGTCAGGCCTGGATGGTGACTCTGGACTTTGTAGATCAAGTATTCCGCTGGATGAGGCTTACCATGGAAGGGGAGGGGAGCTGTCAACTGCCTCCCTTCAGACAAGGTCCTCAACGTTTCCACAAACGACCAATGAAGAAAATTGTCAAGGTGTATAATAAAAGCTAATTTTAAGTGTTGTGAAAGAAATGGGGAATAAAGGAAAACACATCCAAGGTAATGGTTGAAGAATCAGTGATGATAAGCATGACAACTTTCCTGAAATGGAAAGAGGGCAAAGCTCTTCTGTCACTCTATTTCACGCTCTTATCTCTGCTGACCGGCAGCCTGGCTGAGCACATGTCCTCTCCGAGCAAACCTCACAGCCCTGTGGATCTGCAGAATCTTTTCACACAGGGGTGTTTATGACCCCTGACATGGCACTTAAAAGGAAAATACCCCCAGACTTGTGTTTAGGTAGTGCTTTTGGGGGGGGGGGTGGAAATCACTCAAACAAGGATTTCAAGGTAACTGAAGGCCAAGCAGAAAAGCTACTCGGGAAGTGAGCAGCAGAGCTCCCATTCTCAAAGGCTACCATGGAGAGAGGATGTGGTACCAAAGCCATCACCAAGCAGAAAAGCTAACTCCTCAAATGGGTATGTTGGATACCTAAGCATCACAGAACAAGTTACCGCTTTCAAAATGGACCTTAAATAGACTGTAAGTATAGACATGCTGTCTCATCATGTATACCCATCTGCATTATTAGGCTCAAGAGCTAAACCTGGAACTGCTCTACTGTTTTGGTGTCTTACTTTTGGGCTCCATTCCCTGTATTTCACAAAAGGTGGCTACTGGTCAGTTGTTACATATGTACATGAGACAGGTAGGTCTGATGAAAAATGTAGCTGAGAAAGAGATCTCTCAAGAGGCTGTACAACGTGTCAGAAAAGGGGCCATGGATATATAACAGGAGAGGGGCTTCTGCTGGGCCCCAGAACCCCGCAAATGTAAATAACTCTAGAACACTGTCAAGCAAATGGAGGAGCCACAAAGAGAAAAATAAATGGCCCTCCTGACTTGTTTGCCTGTTCTCAGAGAAATATGTAGAATGTACATGGCAGGGGACTGGAAAGAGAGAGGGGCTGGGGAGGATATCCATAAAGATCATGGACATGTTCTACTGCGAGAATGCTGGCATAGAGCTCTTAATAGCCTAACCATCCAAAGAGGTGCAGTCTTTAGTCATTCAAGTCCCGTCTCATCAAGCCCCCTGCCAAAAAAAAAAAAAAAAAGAAAAAAAGAAAAGAAAAAGAAAAAAAAATTCCAGACATGCCTCACAAATTCTTTAGTTTGAAATTAATTCTCTAAATATGGGATGGGGAAAATCATCTACAGGACTGAACATCAAAATGTCTATGTTCTAGGGTTAGCCTTGCCACTAGCTAGCTGTGCAGCTTTGGCTAAATCTCTCAACTTCTCTGAGACGAGAGTTTCCCAATATCTAAAACAAGGAGGCTGACTGAGACTATTTCTTACAGGTTTCGGAGTGTACAACTTCTTCTCGGTCTTTCCTGCTAGATAAATGTGGACACAAAATTTATTTTGTTTTAAGTGAGATTTAAAACTAAATCTGTGGTAAAAGCTGCAATCCCATCTTGTCTGAAAATGGGTAACTGAGATCCCATAATATTGCACCAATACTTCCAGGGATCATATTTAAGATGCAAGTCATAACCTTCCTGCTACTTCTAGTAGTTTCTTTGAAATAGAAAATATGGGTACCTCCTCGAACTCCTTTAAATGGGTAGAAAAACGCCACAAGCAGGTTCATCAGGACAGCCAGGTTAAATGAAATGCTGCTCCAGAAAGACATGTTGCGGGCACACCAATACAGAACGGGCTGGGCTGTGAAAACAAAGACGAGACCATGTAAGGTTCGATTCAGAACGCTGGGAATCCCACTTGGCCCTTCCTCCCGCTCTGCCCCACAAGCCCACTTTTGTTCCTAGTTTTTACCACAACAGTAAGAAAAATGATCATTTGTTTTGAGGTTGACTCACAGGCTCACAACGACATCAGATTGGTTTATTTCTGTTTGGAGTACTTATTGGAACAGAAAATGTATTTGGGGTCAAGGAAGCAAAGAAAAGGAGAAAAGTTGGAACATCTAAAAACCCTGCATGCCCCAGTCAATACCACCAGTTATGGAATCTGGGGGTTGTCCAGAGTTCATGCACTGAATCCTCAATCAACCACTGAATCTGGGACCAGAGGAGATGCTCAGACAGACCCAAGAACTTAACCAGCCTTTTAGAAGTGTGGGGCTCCAGTTGGAGGGACACAGAGCATCCAGAATTGGCTGAGCTGGGCTCCAGACTAGGGTGGCTACCATTTCCATACTCCTGTCTTGCTCAAAATCCTCCACTAACTTACAGATCCTTTGCCTGACATTGAGCCATCTGCCCTTTTCCTCAAGTCTGATGATCACGCCAGGGGCAGGGAGCTGCTGACTCGGGAAGTGAGCAGCAGAGCTCCCATTCTCAAAGGCTACCATGGAGAGAGGATGAGGTACCAAAGCCATCACTAATAGGTGAGAGACACTTTCCATACTGCTGCCATCTTATACAGGCAATACCACACTGGCTGGGCATGCTCAGTGTTAGAACAACAGGCCTCTGGCCACATTGTGTGTGGTGGTGCTTCCTTTTCCACTGAATTCTTTTCCAGTGGTGCCTTATACTTCGGATGATGCTCAAATATAGATATGGTAGGAATAATTTCAGTCTCCATGCCAGAAGCAGAGTTTCTAATAGGTAGACTCATTCAACATTATCTCCCTCCAAACAAGTATGGAGTATGGGAGAATGGGTCTCTATGGTGTGTTTCTCTTTCCCAATGAAGTCATCACTTAACTTTAGGACAGCAGCCAATGACATATTCAATGGCCCTATAATGATGCCTAGAGCAGCAGCCAAGTCTTTGAAAGCTTCTCTCCAAAATAAAGTTATGCCACAATTAAACAGAGCCCTGGGTAATTTAATAATCGCTCAATTCATGTTTGTACTTGGGAAACAGGAAATATTTCCAAAGTCTAGAGTTTTAGGGTTACAAGCACCATCTACTTTAAAAATCTCTCCTTTTACAAATGAGGGAAACTGAGGCCCAGCAGGGGGTGGAAGTTACGGAGGAGATATCATCACCCAGGTCAGTGATCCTTTGGGGCTAGTGACAAGGACAAAGGTAAGTGGCTCATGTCAACATTCAGAAGAGGAGCTGTCCAGAATTCAGTCAACCTCCAGTAACAATTAACTTTTTTTTTTAAAAGCAAAGTGGTGAAACAAATTTAAGATGACAAATCATCTGCCCTGGAAACAACAGATACTAGTGTTTCTTCTGGGAATGAAGCCCATTTCTGATCTGGATATGTAGACTCCAGAAGAGCTGGGTGGCAAGAATGGCAAAGGGTTGGTAATGGTTGAAACTGAGCGGTGGGTACATGGGAATTTATAATGTCCTCTCCACGTTTGCGTATTTGTAAAAAGCTCGTACGGAGTAAAAGAAAAATAGGAAATGGCAAAGCTCAGTAATGGTCTATGTAAGCCAAAATTCTCTTCAGAGGGGCTCTCAATATCAAATATAAGAGCAGCCACTGCAGGATGCTTTAATTGTAATAAATGACCCTCAACTATGGCATGCAGCTCACAAATAAATCATGTATTTATAAAGCTAACACACTTGAACTGTAGTATCATTCTGAATATGATGAATATTCAGTCCTTCAAATCAACTGAGTATCTATCCAGGTGCAAAAAGATACTTAGAGACCAACCTTGACATGCACTGTCTTCTATTTACACATGAAACTGTGATCCCATTTAACTTTCCAGACTCTTTTTTCTCCTGCTTCTCTTCCCCAGATAGGCCACCTTTACATCCCAGTCTAGTGATGCTCCCTGAATGCATGTGGTACCTTGAGCCTCTGTGCACTGTCCCCGTGCTATTTCAAAAATATGTCCCCAAAGTCTTTGATCCTCTCCTTTTCAAGGGGTGCAGCTTATCCCCTTTCCCTTGAGTGTGGGCTGGACTTAGTCACCACTTCTAAGACAGTACAGAAGTGATGGGCGTGTTTCCTGAGACTAGGTCATAAAAGGCACTGCAGCTTCCTCCTTTACCTCTCCTCAGTCATGTGCTCTGAGGAAACCAACCACCATTTTGTGTGGAACTCAAGCAGCCCTACAGAGGGGCCCAGGTGTACAAGAAATGAGGCCTCCTACCAATGGCCACGTGAGTGAGCAGAGAAATGGGTCCTCCAGGTCCATCAAACCTTCAGATGAGGAGGGCCTGGCTGCTATCTTGACCGCAACTTCATGAAAAACCCTGAGTCAGAACAACCCAGCTGAGCCACTCCCAAACTCAGGACACTGAGAAACTGTGAGGAAATAGATATTTATTGTTTTAAGCCACTAAGTGTTTTGTTTTTTTCATTTTTTAATGTTTATTTAAAGAGAGAGACAGAGTGCAAGCAGGGGGAGGGGCAGAGTGACGGAGACTCAGAATCTGAAGCAGGCTCCAGGCTCTGAGCTGTTGGCACAGAGCCCGATGTGGGGCTTAAACACAAACCAGGAGATCATGACCAGAGCCGAGGTTGGATGCTTCCCCGACTGTGCCACCCAGGCACCCCTAAGCCTAAGTTTTGAGGTAAGTTGTCATACAGCAATATAATGCAACTAATGTACATTGTGTGATGGGAAAATAGCAGCCCTCCCCCCCACCCCAAAAGGATGTCCACATCCTCATTTTCAGAATCAATAAATATGTTACCTTTCATGGGAAAATGGACTTCACAGATGTAATACAGTTAAGGATCTGGAGATGGGGAAATTATCCTGAATTATCCAGTGGGCCCAACATAATCACAAACATGCTTACAAGCAAAGGAAGGGTGTGGGAGTGTCATAGACAGGGTCCTTCAGTGTGAGCAGGGCTCTCCTGGCCACAGCTGGCTTTGCAGATGGAGGAAGAGGCCAAGAGCCAAACAATGCAAAAGCAGCCCCTAGAAGCTGGAAAAAGCTAGAGCCTCTAGAAGGCAGATAGTCCTGACAACACTTGAATTTTAGCCTGAGGAGAACCTTTGTAGGGTTCTGGCCTCCGGAAATGTAAGATAGTAAATGTATGTTATGGTAAGCCTCCAGGTTTGTGGTAATTTGTTACAGTAGCAATTGGAAATGAATACACCTTCCCTCTCCCCAAACTCTCAGGCTTGTGTTTATCCAAGTGCTATCTATCCTCCCAGATGCTGTTCAGATCCCGCCTTTTCTCAGAAGGCTGCCTTTCCCATACTTCCATGGCGTGTCACTGCTTAATTACAGTCCTGCTCATCATCAGGTGGCTCAATTATAGCTACTTAAAAATATGCCTGCGTTGCCTGCGCCCATCACATGGTACGTTCACACAGGAAGGAATCACAGCTTAAACACTGATGAACCCCCCCTGCTGTACTCCGTAGCATGTTTTCTACTTAGGATGGGTAAAAGTTGGCTGAGTGGATATACCTACTACCTCACAGTAAAAACACAGAATGCCACGATCCCATTTAGGCAGGTCAGTCTAAATTACTGAACCCCAGGGCATCATGTGGTAACCCTCTTCCCCAGCCTTTGTGTCTGGGCTGTGCTCGGGGACCGGGACTCCAGAATTCCCCAGCTCTATTTGGATGGGTATGATAACCATGAGGGAAAACCCCACGCAGGAATACGTCAGCATATGTAACCAGGCCTCTGTTTCCCCTTTCATGATCTTCTCATTCTCTGAGCCCAGAGTTTTACTTCACTGGGGCTGGGAACTTCAGGAGAAGGTGTCAGAGAGGCACGGGTGAGAAAGGATGTGAACACATCGAACAGGCTGTGCGTGTGTGTGTGTGTGTGCGCGCGCACACATGTGCATGTTCTGTGAGAAGAGCAGCGAAGAGGGCTTCAGGAGACCATAGGAATTGAGTATCATAAGATTTGCAGAAGAAATTACTAAGCTACAGCAGCCTGGGACAGACTTGACTTTACATCTGAGCCCTAGCTCCAGATGTACCAAAGCACAGGTGGTTCTGTGACACTTTCAGGAAAGGGGAAAGCAGCTTCATGAATAAAGCAGAAATTTTCTTCCTACAGATTTATTAGAAGAGAAACAGGCTAG
The DNA here is from genome assembly GCF_027475565.1 of Acinonyx jubatus. Classification (NCBI taxonomy): domain Eukaryota; kingdom Metazoa; phylum Chordata; class Mammalia; order Carnivora; family Felidae; genus Acinonyx; species Acinonyx jubatus. The sequence continues at coordinate 120,016,634 of NC_069383.1, forward strand.
TAAGAGAGAAGAGTGTTTTTCATTTTAATTGCACTTCTAACGAGGGCATTTCTCCCCTCCCTAAATACGCATATCATGTTTCATCCAGTTACTGTTTTCAATTTCTCTCTTACCAGCAGATAGCTTTGAAGCCAATTAAAATCTTTCAGTTGACAACTATAGCTGTGTTTAAGCTATACTGAAACAAAGGCAGACTAAGCAAGAGGAGGCATTAGCTACAATGCAACACACATCGAAGGATGATGACGTGAGCACTCCACAATCAATGAGTCAATCAATCTTCATTCCCCACTTTGTAGGTGGGGGTCTGGGAGCAGTGAAGCCATCTGCTCAGGGCCACACAGCCAGTGGGGAGCAGAAGCGGAATGGAAATGAGATTCCCCCACCTCTTGGGGCTGAGGTCTTCCTCCTGTGCCTGTGTGAAAACAACCGTCTCATAAAGAGCGATCACAAGGTATCTATCCTCACAAGAAAAGGTGAAAACCCTTCTGTCGGTTCCCAAGCCTCCTGGAGAGCCTAGCATGTATTTCTATGTTTTCATAGGCTCCCAGAATTGTGGGAATGAATATACCTGACCAGTCTTAGTAGACCTATACACTGATCAGAGCAAAGTCACAGTTCTAGTAACTACGGTGGAGGTCTGGATACGGGGATTCAGGATTATCCCTTGATGCAGGAATCGCAGACCACCCCAGTGAGGCTAAGAGCTGAAAACACAAGAGTGCAAAGTGGATAGGGTCTATGCCTACCTTACTTTGCTATTTTTTTTCTGTGTTCACCTAAGCGTTGTGTTGTGTGGGTGTTCAAGGCTACTCATGGCGCTTGAGCTGGAGGAGCCTGGATGAAAGACACACTGATATCGGTTAGAAGTGCACCCTAAATCTTCTGAAGTCCCTACCAAGGAGAACATGCGAGCTGGTCTTCTAAAGGCCTCCTGGCCTCTTCGTCAGACACCAAGCATGGGACTGGGTAAGGAATGGGTGTGGCCAGGAAACATTTTCTTTACTTTTTCTTTCCTTCCTTCCTTCCTTTTTTAAAGATTTTGAGTATCTCTACATTCAATGTGGGGTTTGAACTCACAACCCTAAAATAAAGAATCATATGCTCTACTGACCGAGCCAGCCAGACGCACCCCAGAAAACATTTTCTAAGTTTGAAAGTGCTGGATGATGAGGTAGCCTTAGAGATGAGTGAGAATGTTGTGGGGTGGGGGTGTGATGAGAACAGGTCTTCTGGCTGACGTGTGTGCACAACCCTCTTTGCCACTGGCCAAACCTAGGGGTGCAGGGAGGTAGGGAGACGACTGGTGAAGTGAAAGAAGCATGCAGTGAAGGCTGGTCTGTTCTGGCTCAAGCTGGTGGGAGGCAGGAAGAGGACAGAAGCTCCCAGAAACTGACCTCCAATTCCGCTTCCACTCCCGCAGCCCCGCCCCGCACAAAGAGCCCAAAAGATCACAACTGTAGCTGGAATCCAGGGTTTCAAATAAAAAAACCTGGCTCCTGACTAACAGACAGAAATAAAGCACAGTCCTTTCTAAGTTGGTCACAACAGTTGGTGCGGAGTGTACTGTCAGTACTGAAGGATCCCATTAAAATCCTAATGAAAACCAGGAGCTGAGAAGCCCTCTGGGACAGCCCTATAAAAGTGTTTTAAATGAGTTATTTCAGCCCGACTGGCCAGGCATCGCAGTGGGACTAGGTGGTGAGCAACGATGCGTCTTATGTGGCAAATGATTCCACTGCCTATAAAATGATTACAGTAGAGTCTAAAACCTGAGCTACACCTGTAAAAGGGAGAGACCAGTGTCTTCAGAGCAGGTGAGCTAGTAAATGAGCAGTCAAGCTGGCTGAATTTCCTGCTCAAGTGCACCATCCTGAGAGCTCAAAGCCTTGCTTTTTCTCCCTTCCTTTTATTTTCTACATCAAGATACCAAAAAACGACATTCTGAAAGTCTTCCACAGAGCTCTCCAATCAAATAAAATCAAATGGTGAATGAAGGAAGACTTTTCTGGGGAGATGCCTCCCCAAGGCCAGAGCCCATTGATCAGCTACAAAGGTATCTAGGTCTGCCCGGCGCTCAGAGGTAGAAGTACTGTAAATTATTCTAGCTCTGGTCCAACTGGAGGCACACCCACCACCATCAAGCTGAGGTCTCTGAAACCCCAGGAGGACATCGCTCTGACGTGTTGTGGATGCAGTGCTGACCCACCTCTCAGTTTCTTTTGCCAGTTCATTTCATTGAAGAGGTCCTCGGACCGCAGGAAGAAGTCATTGATCTTGCTGCCTTGTTCATCCCTCTCTGTAGTATAGTATATTCGTAGTTTTGACTCCTTGGTTAGGAATTCACATATGCTGGGCACAGGGAACACAATCTGTTCCATGGTTCGGTCTAATCTGACAATCTAGGGTGGAAAAATAGAGGAGCTTTAACGGTCATTTTCAAAAACCTTTCACTGAGGATCTCTGCAATCGGTCATGGGCTCAGTATTCAAGACTGAATATAATACGAACCTGTTCTGGAGCCTTCTCAGACTGGGCTGTGTCTCTCAGATTTATATAAAAAACAGTTTGGGCAAGTCTCCAAGAAGAGTTTTTGTTTGTTTTGTTTTGTTTTTTAAGCTGAGACCCATTGCTTTTACTGTGATTAACTTTTGTCTCAATTTAAACTGTGTTTTGTGCATAAAACCAAATGAGGCTCTAGACTAGGGCTGTCCAATAGAACTTTCTGTAATGATGGAATGGTTCTATATCTAAGCATCTGCCCCCTGCAAAAGGTGGCCGCTACTCACACGTGGCCATTGAGCACTGGCACATGTGGCTAGTGCAACTGACAAACTGAGTATTTAATTTTAATTAAACAGCCACACATGACTAATGATTACTATATTGGACAGTACAGCACCAGACTGTGGTGCAAACCTCTTCTAAACTTCTCTGATGGCAAAATTAGGTGTTTTCTTTTTTCTCTTAAATAGGAACTTTAAAAAAGAGAATTTCGGTTTATCCAGTTGCATTGGCCTCCTATGATGTCACAGCATCTAAGATGTACAGGGCATGAACTAGTACGGCCATTTAACACTGGCACAGCGTTCACTGTTCTTTGAACCAGCTATGTCGAGCCCTGGAGTAGACACCTTACAGGTTTTCTCTGTGCCCTTCCTAGACTGGCTCAATCTCCAGACAGGAGGTAGTCTGGTCAGGATTGTGCAGATTCTAGGACACTGTATTTAGTCACCATCCTGGGGAGTTGGCATTTCAAAAGGGGTACAGGTTGTGGTACAATAGGAGCATGACCTCTCTTTATTCTTTCACCCCAGAGGCTGGAGAAGTCAGGTGAGGGCCAATGCCCTCTACAAGAAGATCTGGTTCTCACTTTTCCAACACTTTTGCTCCCTGACACAGCAAGGGAAGTGACTCAGGTCCAGTTGTAGTGGAAAACTCTCTCAGACATGAGACAGGTTCCCATAGCCCTATCTGTATAAATTCTGGGAGGCACGATCTTTAGACCAGTGGTTCCCCAATCTAGCTGCAGATCAGGTTACAGGAAACTTCACTGTCATAATGATTCTGGTTCTTCAGTCAACCTCATTTAAATGGAATTGTGGTTTGAGGATTGGTGACTGGAACCTGCCCACAGGTGATGCTTCTATTTGGATAGGCTCAGGGACTGAGTCTGTACTGCAGTCTGCCTGTTGTGCAGTCAAGTGTCCTCTGGATCTTCCTAAGCTGAACGACTATGATGTGAGAAGTGCTTTTGTTGTCAAGAGGGAAAGGACGATGACACTGGAGGCCCCCTGACAAGAACTAAGTCCCAGACTCCAGACACACCCAGGCTAACTCCCATGATCACTCTATGAGGAAGCCCCAGGGAGTAATGGGGTATTTTCCAGCTTTTCACAGGTAACTTCTTCAGGAAACTGGAAGAAATGGGTGGCTAGCCAAGGGTAGGATTTGAGAGCGAGGGACATCACGCCTGACCATTTCTCCTCATCATTTCATATCTGTCCACACCTCCTTTTCAGGAGACTTACAACCGGTAGTCAGAAGAACACACTTCAATCCCTCCCCAGCTCTAACAGGCCTGGGTGACCTTGTTCATGCCTCGGAACCTCATCAAGCTTCAGTCTTCTCTCCAGTGAACCAAGGAGCTCTGACATCCTACACTGCAAACACCTGAAGCTTGTCTTTTAAGGGCTCCAGAGGACAGAGCAGGGCTGCCATCAAGCTTCTCACTGTTAACAATAAATTAAGAGTATTTGCCCACATGCGCTGCCATGGTCAACTCATCAGTAAAATGACACATTTTATTAGAACAGCCCAGACACCTGATACATTTGTAAGAATATATTCTTAAAAAGTCTCCATCCTGAACATTTCATATGGCCCAAAGGAGTCTGTTAGCCCTTCAAAATCGCTGTTCCAGCAATGATCCTCAATCTGTGCACTTCTTTGTTAGCCAAACAAGGCACACCATGCCTCACTGCCTAGAGCCTGGAGACACAAGTCTGGGTTCAACGCAGGTAACAAAATGCACCTACAGGCTCTGGGGTCAGCCAGACCTGGATTACAACCGCAGTTCTGCCACTGCTAGCTGGGCAAATGACACGACCTCTCTGAGTCTTATTTCAGAGTTTCCCTCTCTGCAAAATGCAAGATGGCCCCATTGAGTTCACAGAGGATCAGTAAGGTATGGGGTGTGTGTGTGTGTGTGTGTGTGTGTGTGTGCATGTGTAATGCAGATCTGACTGTACCATTCCTCTTTGTAAAACTCTCCCTCAGTTCTGCATGGCTCTGCCAGTAAATCCAGACTTCTCAAAAGGATGGTGGACAGGATTCTGCGGGCCCAGAGCCACCGGTCTTTCCTTTCGGACCTTGTGTTGGTCACCGGTTTCCAGCTCCCCGTCTTCCCCTAGCGTCTCCCTCCTCAGGGCCTCCACTTGTCGTTATTCCCCAGGTGTGAGAAGCTCTTCCCTACAAGCTCTGCCTGCTTCAATCCAATTTTTCCTAAGGTCTGTGCTTAAATGCCTTTCTTCAGAAAAGGCCTCTGTGACCAGCACAATCCATAGCAGGTCCCTCTGCTGGACTTTCTTACAATACTTTCTACTTGTCCTCACAGCCTTGTCAGAATGCATAACCAACACGTTGCTGTTCAGACGAATGACTGTGTGCCAGCCCCAGCACAGGGCAGAGCCCAATGCAGGCCCTCAACACAGGCCCGAGCCCTGAGTTCCCTCTGTTTTTACCTCTATCTGGGCTGTGTGCTTGGCATAAAACTCCAGAGCTTCATCCCCATCCACTTGGCCACCAGGTTTCAGCATGGTCTGGAGTTCTTTGTTATGCCGAGCCAACTAGAACACAAGTTCAGAAAACGGGGGGAGTCACTGTCACTTTGTGACGGGCACACGTGCACCCCTTTCCATTGTGGGGCATAAAGAATGCATCATACACAGTGGTAAGCTGAAGGGCAAAGATGGCGGGAGGTTTACTACATCCTGTCAAGGTATGCTCTGCACAGCAGCTATTTTGGGAGCGTGGGACAACAGCATGGAGAAAGCTCATGCCCACATGAGGTCCCACTTTCCCCCAATTTCTTCAGCCACGTGGGAGAGAGATGGGGTTTTCTGTACAGCCACACAGGTCTCCACTCAGAAAGTTCTGAAACCCACTGAGTGGCAAAACATGGGTAGTGGAAGAGACGTGGGACAAGAGATGGTTTTCTCTTCTGCCAGCACGCCGTAGCAGGGCATACCATCCCACCCAATACTGTTACTGCTTTATTCCTAAGTCCTCTAGCCCAGCGAGGTGAAAGGGACAGGAAGCACAAGCCTGCAGCAGAGTTACAAGCTGCCCACACACATCAGTGAGCTCAAGGCATATCAGCCTCCAGAAAAAGAAAGTATCTTCAAAAGCCCAGACACTTGGGAAGAGAGTTATGAAACAGGGCATTCTGGTGCCAGGGTAGGAAGAATTACTACTCCCCACCCCCCACCCCCCAAAAGCAAACACAAAGAACTCATAATGACAGGTTAGTTCCCAAAGATTTTTAAACGTGATAGGAGGCAAGGTAGCTGAGGTTTATTTCTTAGATTGTTAAGATAGACTCATCAATATTTATGAAAAACCTAAGACTCCTTTCAACTGTCTCCAAACACAGTCATAAACTATGTAAGTGTCAAGGCTCAGTGCGAAGGCTTTTAAGAAACGTGGGGATTTCCAAGGACACGACCCTCCCATGGGAAAATGGAAGAGCCCTGAAAGGCGGGACATTGGGTCAGGCTGCCACGAGTACCTGTGAACCACATCACCATGAATACAAACAGCCCCAGGTTAAACCCTTAGGGGAGAACCAAGTTGAAGCGCACATTCTGCTGGGAATTCTGGCAGTGAAGGCAAACCGTGCCTGACGCGGGGACCCAGGGACAGGTCATACCTGATGAGCTAATATGTAGATGTTGTGCCCCACGTTCCTGGGGGAGGCAGCTCCGTCCTCACCATTTTCTCCATCCTCAAATTCCACTTCGCCTTGCATGTAGGCTTTCTTGATCACTTCCACCTGTAAGAGTGGTCAAACAAAGGAAGCCCCTGTTTCAAGAGAGACCCACACAGGACTGCCATCTTAGAGTCTGCCCTCTTGGGGCAGACAGTGCTCATCAGGCTCAGCATTTGCTTCCTATCAGGTTTGGATACAGCCTCAGAATCCTTCTCAACACGGTCACGGGCAGTCTCTACCAATCAACTTCCGCGGACATAAGAAATTAAACCCCGGTGCTATAACTAGACCAAGAGGTATTATGTCTCCTTAGAAGGGGACAATGGTTATAGAAGTTCCCTGAAACAATAAAATATGACACAAATGTAGACAAGAAGCCAGACTTTTCCTATCTCCACATTCCCTCCTACCATCTTTCTCCAACCTCTGACCTTTGCCATTTCAAGGGACAACTAGTAGGAAATCCACTAACCTTTAGCAAGAGCTAGCCAAACTGTCATCTCCAATTCCACATTTTCCCATCTACGTTTCTCTGTCCCTATTCCATGTAAAAATAACACCATCAACAAATAACATCTACTCAGGCCTTTCTCTGTGCCAAGCACACCTGTTTAGTATATCAACATTCTTTTGGGGAATTTAATACTCATCCTCATTTTATGAAATATCAACAATTCCCAGTTATTATGGATGAGGAAACAGACTCAGGGCAGTAAAGAGGCACTCCTGAAATCATACGGCTAATGAGCTGAGACTTGATCTGAAATGTGCTACCAGAGGACCCATGCATGTCACTGGTTTCACGCTCAGAGCACATTCCCTAGTACATTTTTGTACTTGTCTACTGCTCCCACCTACCTCAGTGCCCTACCCAGTGCCCAGGGGCTGGGTCTCCTCGTTTCTCAATCCCTCCCTGGTGCCCAGAAAAACGCCATGGACAAAGTAGGGCCTGGCCAATGTTTATCAAATGAACAAATCATTCAAGATTTAATCAAAGAATAAGAACAAAATGCCTTCAACCCCTAAGTTGAACTGAAAATTAATCATTTTCTTTAATGATTCAGAAGGCATTTCAGCTTCCTGCATTGCCACAACGCTATTACCCCGAATTATTTCTCATTATCCAAGACCAAGCATGCAGAGGGCTGTACATTTCTGTACTGACACCAGGTCAGGCCCTGAAAAATAAATTTGGAGAAAAGATCCTTGAGATTCCTGCTCTCTGAGCTCGATTTCCTGTTAGTTCTAATACCAAATTGAATAGACAACATGTTGCATGGAACGAGTGCCAGAATTCACACGGATGCATGCACATATGTGCAGAAGTGTCCTGGACATTAGCTTCTCTTCTATGTGAATTCTTAGAACCCAGTTGTTCCAGCAAGCCCTTGACTTCCTGTGAGCTGTGAATGATGTTCCCCAACCACAAGGGGGCATCCCAGGAGTCTGTGGCATGTGTGACCCTGGGGGCTGACATTAATCCCATCAAGGCAGGGGGCTGTTGTTGGTCTATGAGAGTTGGAATGGGGTCTCTGCGAAGTTATTCTGTCCTACTCACGAGGGACACCTGGAGCTCCCCCCAAGCCTGTTACATAAGTTGTTATGTAAACTCGGGGAGGACATCCATCTCAGGCTGAGAACTCACTCCTGACCTCAGAGATCAAAGAGCTGGGCTCACTGTTAACTTTATTTCAAGGAATACATGAAGGGACTTTAGCCTGGCCCCCAGCGCACACAGGTCACCAGGCGAGAGAAAAGTTTTAGTGCCCTCATTTAGCTGTCGGTTACAGTTTATTTGTGTGGGAAGAAGTCCAAATAGAGTTCTCTCCTCAGCCCGTCTCATGGTCTCTGAGAGCTGCCTGTCTCACAGGTTGTAGCGCTAACCCCTGCCCTGGAAGTCACAGCCCATCGTGAATATCACCCTGCAAAAATAAGCAAGATTGGTTTTTCCTATATATATTAAAAAAAAAAAAAAAAAAAAAAAAGCCCTCAGAACATCAGCTCCCAACAAACATTCTTCTGTTGCCCAAACTATTGGCAGCCAGAAGAGACGGGGATTCTCTAGCTCTGGACACAGACAAGGTACAGAGAGCAGCAGTGAAGAACGAAGGAGGGGGAAGGAGCTACAAGTCACGGAGGGCACTGGGCACTGGGCTAAGGGCCTGATGCGAACTGTCTCATCTTCGACAGCCCTCAGGCCTGCATGACATCATCATCTTCCTTTAAGGGATGAGGAAACTGTGGTGCAGAGCAGTCAGGAGCCTGCCCAAGGTGAGCCACCAAAAAGGGAAAGCCAGGCCCCCAGATTGCTCGCTGCACCATCTTGCAGGAGGGACAACAGGCAAGGGTGGCTGCCACTGGCAGCTATGCAGCAGGGAGAGGGCAGATGCCACTTATTCAAAGTAGTACTTCACTTTTCCAGCTGAGTCGTAGACCTGAATCCAATGTTGTCTTTATACTTGTGATCTGTGGCATCTTTAAGAAAGCTCAAGGAAGCAGGTTCCTTTTCTGCCACAGATGCTGTTCTGACTCTCTGCATGGAGTCATGGCTGGGAGACCAGCCATCCAACTCACCAGTTCTTTTGGCCTCATGTTGTAAAGTATCCGCTCTGCATTCTCGCTGTCGTGCCTGCTCTCCATGATGGCCAGCAGCAACTTGGAAGCATTGTTCTAATTGGACAAAGAAAGGGAGGAGGAAATGGAGAGGAGCAGCATGGGGGTACTGGCCTGAATGTGTGTGCCCCATCGGTGCAAGCCCTGCATCCTGGCTAAACGGACGTTTTATCCCATGGAAGACCTGTGGGTCTAGGACAGCAAAAACCACCTGTATGCAACAGAGAACGTGCTACTACAGACCCCAAAACCATGTCCGTGGACTCTGATTTGGGTCAAAGAGGAACATAGTTGTTTGGGCATACTTTCTCCCTAATGCTACCTTATGTAAGTCTTGGTGGAAATTGGAAATTGTTTTAAATGTTGATTTATTTTTGACAGGGGGGGTGAGAGAGAGTGAGTGAGAGAGAGAGAGAGAGAGAGAGAGCGAGCGCAAATGGGGGGAGGGGCAGAGAGAGGGGAGGGGAAAGAGGAATAGAAGCGGGCTCTATGCTGACAGCAGTAAGTCTGATGTGGGGCTCAAACTCATGACTCAAGCCAAAGTCAGATGCTCAACTGACTGAGCCACCCGGGTGCCCCAAAATTGGAAATTTAAGGGTCTTGTGGGTGTGTGTTGGCACTCTCATGGTGATTGTGGTTGGAAAGAATCTGCTATATAGACCCACGATGCCTTCAGGGCAGGTGTGGTTATAAACCTTGTTATTCAGCCTTGCAGGGCAGAGGAGGCAGGCAATTAAGGTAATTCCTCCCTTTTTAAAAATAATGCTATCAGCTCTCATAACCCCAATATTATAACTGGAGCACAGCCGACAGCAATTAACAAAAGTGACCCAAAGGAACCGTATATATGCCAAATCCTAATTTCCCATTAGATCAGAGTTTTCACGTGCCCACATCCTGCACTTCTTGGCTTGACCTCATTTTAGGGACTGAGCCTAGGATAACCTGTATGGTTCTTTGTGTACAGGATTGTAAAGTTCTTGGTATGCTGTGTTAAGAGAGGGCAGTATTTTTTTCCTCCCCAAGTACAGGTCACAGCAATTCAATCAGGATGCTGTGCTACCAACTGATGGCTTTTCAGAGCACACACATTTCTATCATAATCCACAGATTACGAGATTAGTTGGAAAAGTCACTGAAACATTGATCAGTAGCATATGAAATTCTGGTCATTTCAGGCTCTCATTATATACATTCTGATAAATGGGAGCCCGGCACATGAGCTTGAATAATGTTCAAGTCAATTCTACAACACAATTTGTCAAAGGAAGTAAAAATAGCTCACATACAAAAAATCCATTTAAATCATACACCCAAATCAATGATCCGTTTGGACTCTCAGCTCTAAACAATGAAGGAAAAATAAAAATAACTGTGCAATTCCTGTGGACTTCTGTGTTAACATCTTCCCTAATGACCTCTCTTTCCTATGACACTGTTTATGCAATCAATACAGATCAGCTTTAGAGCTAAACCCTGCAGTTCTAGGCTCTTCTGTGGTGATGACAAAAAGTTCCCTGTTGCATATGGGCGTACGATAGAGGACGGATCTCAACATGACCCAACATGGGAACAGTTAAAAAGGAAACGTGCTCAGTGAGGCCAACACATTTTGAAATACACTTTAGACACCAAGACAGGTTGCAAGTTTAATCTTTGGACTCTTAAAGAATCTTTGGAAGCTCTGGGTACAAATGAGGGTTTTATTTTGTTTTTTGAGGAGTATGCTTAAGAAAGCAACATCAGAAGTAGTATCCTGTCTTTATTTTTTTAATTAAAAAATCTTTAATGTTTTATTTTTGAGAGACAGAGAGAGACAGAGCATGAGTGGGGAAAGGAAAATGAGAGAGAGAGGGAGACACAAAATCTGAAGTAGGCTCCAGGCTCTGAGCTGTTAGCACAGAGCCTGATACAGGGCTCGAATCCACCAGCCGTGAGATCATGGCCTGAGCCAAAGTCAGACACTTAACCAACTAAGCCATGCAGGCGCCCCAGGAGTATCCTGTCTTAAGACTCTTATTTGGAGGGCCAGACTGAAGTTCTGCATTTCAGTCAGAACTTATAACATGGACCATTCACTTATATAAGAGAACTGTATTTAGTTTCATAACACTGACCATATCACGTGCTGAGGCAAAACACAAAGTAACTATTTTCACATGCTCCTGTCTTTTGCTTTCAATTCCTACTTGCCTTCAGTTCCAATACAAGGTCCATCCTCTTCTTTCCCAAAGGATTGATGTCATTAAGGATCAGGGCTGTGATGATGTCAATGCCATTGGATTCATGGGTGGCTATGCAGTTCTGAGAAAACACGCACACACACAAACACACACATACACAGATCTTTACACAAATGCTGGTCATAAATCAGATGTCAAAAGCCAACAGGCTCAACTGCTATTTCAACACAATGCGTACCACTCCTAGTAATGTCTCTAGGGGAGAGCTGCAAATTTTCCGTGAGAAAGTGGTAAAAATAAAAGACAGATGAAAATCGCTAGTTTCAGAATTAACAGTAAACAGCAGGAAAGTCCCCATGCACTGTAACTGATAAATTAGTCGTGTCTAATCCAAATAGTGCAATACAGTTGGCTTTTGTTCTTAAGGGAAAATACAGTGTGTGACTGATTCTGAGTTCTGAACCCTGTTTTCCCCTTTAAAGGTGTGTTCCATTCTCTCTACATCACTCGGCTTTCGTATTGCATACTTTTGCTTAAGACTTAAGCCTGGAAAGCAAGTTTCCTGTTTAATTCACACAATACCAAGATTAATCATCTTCCTCCAGGTAAGGTCCCCATTTGCAACAGAATCCACTCTAGTATGTTCCTTTTGACAGACCCATGTTTGGCAGAAAAGCAAACTTGAGGTTATAAGGAAATTCACTTAGATGTTAGATAAAGCCTTTTCCTCCAAGCCTGCTGTAATTTTTTTTTGTTCCTTTTCATTTTAACTTTGACTATACCATCTGTCTCACCCGTGAACCAGGCGAGGAAAGTGGATCCAACAACAAGTGAGCCTGGTATTTATAGCCAACTATGACCAGGTGTGTTTGAAAAACAAAAGGTTGTCCCTTTTGTAAAGCATTTTTCTCCCCTGAGTGAAGGTCCTGGCCTTGTTCCCCATGTAACATAGCGTATCACACCTTCCCTGTCTACTGGATTTAGGACTGGCAATTTCCGGGTCCATCTATCTCCCAGGACAGAGCTCGGTTGAGTTAAAAATCATAATCATCCTAGTATCAATGCAAAAACTCACAAAGTTTGCAATATGTCATGGATAAAAGCAACAGTTTTACTCTAGGAACCATTGGGTTCCCCTCCAAAAATCTACTTCTTGAGAGGCCAAAATCAAGACTAATGGGTCATTCATTCTTTTCTCTGAATGTGGTGTTTAAATTTCAACCAAACATTTTCTCATACTGTTTTCAAGCTGTCTTGTGTGTAGCAAGGTTTCTCTCTCTAGGTAGGTTTCAATCTTTTTCCATTAAGTTGCTTTCCTAGTGTTCAAAATAGAGCCCAGTTCTTGTGTGTCTTAGTTTAACACCAACTTTATTATTTATCTCTAGTCAAGTTAGTTAAGTTTGGACATTCAAGCCAAGCCAAGCCAAGCCAAGCCAAGCCAAGCCAAGCATGGAGACCAAGGATAAGTCCTCCAATGCCTGTGGTTAGGTCAAATCTTGAAGCATAATAAAGCACCAAAGCTCCTTCTTGACTGCTGGAAAAAAGATCTCTAGTTGTTGTGACCTCCTAGTCCAATAGGCAAATGCTGTGTGACTTCTGAACTAGTTCCTGTCAATAACATTTCCAAAATGATGAACTTTGTTTTTTCCCCACCCCCAAATAAAAATGGAGGTACCTGGTTCTCATGGCACGGTCCTTGACAGTATTCAGTCAGACTTTCCAGGGTTTGGTTGATAAGGGCTACGTTCTTTTCATTTATATAGAGCCCGAGAAGACCAAGACCTCCAGTAGTGCTTCCGCAAATACAGTCCAGGAACTGTAGTGTCTCACACACCAAATTGTAGTTGGTCTTGTTATTTTGACAACGAAGGAAGTTCTACAATTGGGCAGTCCCCAGCATCGGGGCAGCAAAATAGGAGAGAAGAGGGAAAAGGTCATACATAGTGACATTTTGCTAGTATCTAATTGGTTGATGTCCAGAATTGATCAGCAGTTATGAAGAGAGATGCAGCACCAGAGAAAAGAGCCCCCAAGATGGTCAACTGTGGACTTGATCTATGGCAATGGCCACCAAACACAGGAGCTTGTTCTCCAAGGTGCTTTTCTATGTGATGCTGGGGGAGGAAGGGTCCTCTTCGACAGCCCACTTCAGATGCCTAAAGCCTTTCAGAGTTCTCCTTTCTCTCTTTCCCACTCCAGCCCATGCTCCTCCCAGCAAGTATTAGGTTCAGAGGCATTTGACATTTCAAGAGGCAATGGTTATGTTTAAAAGATGATGGTGTAGTCTGGATGCTGAATGCCTACAGCCTAGTACTGGGGATGGCTCATCACAAAATAAGGTGTCATAAGCTGACCTGAGCCCACTGCCATGGCAGGAACCTAGGTTGTCTTTTTTTGGCTATTTCCATTAATTCTTAAAGGAAGGGGCAGGAATGAGTAAATGTTTGTGCGCTTGTGCCCAAATATATGTTCTCCAGCTAAACAGATCATGTTAACAAGAGATGTAAGAGCAGGTACTTCCTCCATAAAATCAAGTAAACCACATTCAACCACCTCACAAAGCAGAGTCTATTTTGATGAAGAGGAGATTTTTGTCAGTGACTCTTCTTAAAAAGAAGCAAAAATTAACTGCAAATATTCTTTTAAGCAAAATTATAAAAGTTACGTTTACCATAGATGACTGGTACTATATAAAAGATACAAACAAAAGATAAAATAAAAGTCAAAGATACCTTTGATGTGGTAATTCCACTTCTATAAAATAATGACTTCTATTCACAAAGTATGTATTGGAAGTTCACTATAGCACTGTTTATAATAGTCAAGAACTGGAAACAACCTAAACGCCCATCAAATGGGGAGTAGTTAAATAAATTATAGCATATCAACATCATTTACTATTACAATTTAGAAACACCAAGCGAGGTCAATATCTGCCAAAATGGAAAGATCTCTAGGACATACTGTTAAAAGTTAAAAAAAACTAGAAGGTAAATAGCAAATTAATATGTATACACTGCTCCCATCCAAAAATATAGAAGAATGACTGGAAAGATACAACCAACCAGTTGGTTTGTTGTCCAAACCAACAATAGTTCTGAGTAGAGAGGTAGGGATGGGGAGAGAGACAATTCTTTTTAACTAAATACTTACTTATATCTAAACTTTTATAGAAAGACCCTATTCAAGTATTCCTTGTAAAATTAAAATATAAATATACAGATTAAAAGCTGGTAACAAAGTTTAATGCTTGACCCATCAAACTAACCATTTCCCCCTAGCCCCCACATAACTTTAGTCCTTTATGCTCGTCTGTCTAATTAGTCTAAAAATTGAACAATCTTCCAGGTCTGGAAGGGTGGTGGAGCAAAGGGCAGATGATTTGGAACGAGGTGGGCTTTCATAAGGGGATTTTCTAAGGGCCATGGAAAGCCACAGTAGGGTCCCACAGCCATTCCTCGATCCAGCTGCTCAGGGAAGGTGCTACTTGTTAGAGGGCCTAGCTGAGTCCCTTATCATGCAGAGAGGAATACAGATGTATTCAGGAAGAGAACAGGAAACAGCCTGGCTGTCCAAGGCTGAAATTCATAGCATGGCTCTCCAGGCCATCTGCCTCTTAAACTCGTGTTTAAGAGTATTCCTCATTCTCTTTCCTCTGGGGCTTTAGCCACGCTATTCTCTCTGCCTGCCACCCTGATGACTCCTCTTCCTTCAGGATGGGGTCTCAAGTCACTTGTTTCAGGCAGCCCGTCTGAGTCTCCATCCTGACTCCAACAAGATCAGAAATGGCACACACCTCTCTTGGCCCTCCTTACACTTTGTGATGTACTTATAGAGATGTCTGTCAGCTCTGCCCAGGACCATGCTGACAGCACGGGGTGCCTGGCAGCAGGCACAGGGACCAGAACATGCCAGGTGCTTCATCAACACTGGCTAAAATAATCTGAATTAAATTGAAGGGATGGAGGAAAGGAGACCTAGGACGTCTTCAAGGCTGTTATGTTTCAACTCCCCATGAAGACAGCTGGCTGCCCTTTCTTGAAAGCCTCTTCCATAGCTCATGGTTTTTGCATGGTGTTGAGCCACAATGTCTCCTTCCCTAGTTCTGATCCATTTCCTTTTGTCCTCTACAAAAATAGATGGGTGTCACTCACTAGGAGGCTCACAGGGACTGTTTCCATGTTCAGGGAATAGATCTCACCCTTAGTGCACAGTACCCTGCCTTGTTTAGGCTGGAGAAGACCTGTTCTTTCTGTGGTCTTCCTTGGAAGGCAAGGGGCCAAGTCGATATGTGTGAATTAAGAAATGAAAGACTTCAAGTCTGTTCTCACACAGCTGTCAGTGGCCAGAGACCTGCATTCCGTAACCCAGGTGAAAACCAAAGCCAACCTTTCAGGGGAAGGTTCAAAAGCACAGGCAAAATGGCTCAAGAATAGTCCTTCCCACCAAGTTTCTTACTAATGTGAATGAAGCTTGCTTAAGGCAGTCACTGCCTGTTTGGCAAAGCCAAACACAGTGGCCTTATCTCTACTGAGCATTTACCAACAGGAAAGTTAAGGTTATAAATATGACAAGCAATGCTGGGCAAATTCAAAAGGCTGGATTCCTTCTCCTCAGGGTTTATCTCCACTTGTTTATACCAGGGAGGCAATCATTCTGTCCTCATGAGAATGTCTTCTCCTCCCTTTGGTACACAAGAAAACCGTGACCCAGAGATCCACCATCTGGTCTGGAACACAGCCAACAGGGTGGTGTTCAGAGTAGCTGAATCCCGCTCAAAACCGTAATTTTGAGAACAAGATTTCTACAAATGTAATTTTATCAACATCTCTAGATGATTCTAACCTTCATCCTTGTGAACCACTGGTTTAAGATCATTGGTTTTCCAACTGGGCCCTATAGGATTCTGGGGGAAACCCAGAATGCCCTGCCTCTCAGGGCTCTGGTAGGTAAGGGAGAAAAGGAAAGTTCTTGTCATTTGTAGTTTCTACTCTGAACAGAGAAGTTTGGCTTTCATCTGCTTTACTTACTACATTTCTGCATAAGATCTTAAACAGAGGATTCTGTGGCCAAAACCAAAAAGTGTAACACCACTGACTTGGATAATCTTTATGATACTTTCAAAGATTAAGCTGCTAAGACTTTTTTTTTTAAGTTGCTAAGACTAAAAAAAAAGAAAAAAAAATACACACACACACACACACACACACACACTAAAATATACTATATACTCCCCTTTCACTCAATACTACTGTTTTCCATAGAGCAATGTGTTGGGGAATCAAGTGTATGAACGGACTCATTAACATGTCCTTCTGCCCATGGGGTTCTTAGGGCCTTAGGTCAAAGCAGAGTTTCGTGACGAGCTAAGGTGAAAAATAGAAACTATGATGACTTCCAGATCAGAAAAGTTGAACTCCAGCAATGAAAGCCTTACTCTGCTTCCACAGTGGGATGTGCATGTCTTGGTGAAGACGTGAAATCAAGAGGTGGGCAGGGGGCCGTGAGAACAGGTGTGCGAAACCAGAACCATCAGGACGGCCTCACCAACATCTGTGGAGGGATTTTACTCAAGGTAGTCTTGTGTTAGTTCAGGACTCAGCAGATATGAGCTCCTCTGAGAAGCCTTCCTAGACCCAGCAAAGGGGGCTGGTTTGCCTGCTCTGAACCCACAAAACCCCTAAGATGACACCACGACAGCACTCAGCATGCTGCACAGCAATCTTGGGTTTCCCCGGGTGGCTCCTGCCCTAGACTCTCAGGTCTGTGAGGGAAAGGGTGAGGTCTCTATTGCCACCAATGCCAGGCACAGAGCAGGTATTCACCGAGATGATGAAATAAACATACATGCACAGGCACAGTCTCAACCCACTTCCCTCCGGAGCCCAAGGTTGGTGGAGACCAGTGACAGCAGTACAGGGGAACAGTACAGGGCTCTGACCACTCAGCTCAGCCTAGAAATAGCCCCAGCAGCGGGGATGTCCCCCCATCCACAAAGATGCCACAAATGACTTTGCTTTCCTGCTGGTAGGACAGCCTGGCTTTCCCTGGTGTCATTCACACTCCCGTGGCCAGTCTCCCTTGTGACTAATGGTGTACGTATGGAAGGTGGAAAGGACAGAGCTGGCCTGCAGATACAAGAACACCAGCCAATGAGACAATAACCAATCCCTGCATCTTTGAGTCATGAGTACTTTGTTCAACCTGACTGAGCAACACAGTTCCCAGGCCAGTGGATCTAGGGCCAACACGGTCCAAGTCCAAAGTAGGAATATTTGAGCAACAGGCAAGGAAAAAAAAACCAGCCAGGATCCCACACTCAGACACAGAGAGGGATCAAGCGGGGAAGGTCAATGGAGGAAGTGAATGAACAGCAAAATGGAAGACAATGGGGGTTAGGGAAAACTCTTTCAGTTTTAAATATGGGCCAAATCTGGCCAATTGATGATGACCTTGGATACACCTCCCTTTTCAAAGCTCAGGCTCTTCAGACCAACGTGATTAAAAATAAAAACCAGTGTAGAAGTAATTAATACTGCAGACTTCACCCAGTTACATTTCATTATTCTGTCTTACCATGTAACAATGTAATTTCTTACTCAACTTCTCCAGGCAGAGACTCTGTGGCAAGTTTTAAGTATGAGGGATTTATGGCCCTGACCCTGAATGGTCTGGCTACAAGTGACATATGAAAGGCCATCAAATCATCTGATAAAGTCAGCAATACAAATATTTTAAGACAGCACCTTTAACTTGCCACGTGTGGACTAGAATTTTCTTTTCATACCATCATTATTCAAAGAACTAAAGTATCACTGCCAACTTGTTTATTTTAGGAGAAAATATTCTATCTTAGCAGAGTTGTTCAGACACACTTTTCTTGTTAATCCTCAATCCCTTTTAGGCACAGAAGGGTGTTTTTCCCAAAAGCCAACAGCAAAACCAGGCAATGGCCAAGGACCTGGTACTCTAGCATGCTTCTCCTAAGCAGTGAGGGGCTCCACAGATCTATTCCCATTCAGTAAAAAGAAACTTATCTCTGGAATCCACCCTTAGCCGTTCCATATAGGCTTCGCTGGTGGGCAAACTTTGCAAAGGAGAAAATATGCTATCTTAACATAGTTCTTGAACACATGAGCATTACCATCTCCCAGATGGTCTGGGTTCAAGTCCCAGCTCTGCACTCCCTAACTATGTCCCCTGAACCTCAGTTCCCTCATCTGTAAAACAAGTACAAGGGGATCAGCAACACTTAGTATCCAACATACCCTAAGTGCCTGATAAACATTGGCCATTGTTTTCTTTCCAACAATAATAAAAAAGTGAACAGAAGATTTCTGGAATAATCAGTTCAACACATATATTTGAGCACCGATTTGTGTAAACCCTGGTAGGCCACTTCATTCAACCAACCATTGCTTAAATTAATTGAAACTTTCTATGTGTCAGATTTTCTAAGTCCCCTATGTTTAATCATCCATCCATCCATCCATCCATCCAAGTTTTACCTGTGCCAAACAGGGGCATGCTACCACATGCACGCACACAGAGGTACATACCCACGTTTAAATATGTACGAAGTAGGCACCTGTACTGGTGAACAAGAGATTTGGTTCCTGTCCCTGAGGAGATGGTGTGGAAGACAGAGAGACAAACACCTCAGTTGCCCATATGTCAGAACCATTCTGGGTCCTCAACTCAAGGATGCTGGTGGCGGGGAGAGGAGCTGAGACGTCTGAGGCTGCCGGCAGCTCTGAGGAGCTGCAACTCCCAGGGCCCAGCCTCACCTGCAGGTCTCGGTTGTGGTTTTCACACAGGAGCTGCAGGAACCGGAGAATGGGCTGCATGATGGTGATGACTGCACTCATCTCCAGGTCATCCTTGGTCTTGTCCGCTGTAGCCTGGGCACCTTCCCCAGACGGGTAGTGATCGTCGGGGTCAGCCTCCCTCCTGAAGGTGGTGAAGGCTTTCCTCGTGGCAGCAGAGGCCTCCAGGAGCTGATCTCGGACCTCTTCTGTTATTTGTGTTGAGGGCTCTTTGGCTGGAATGCAAACGTGAGATGATCAATGCTGCTCACGCCTCAGGAGTACTATTCACTGCATGAAAGAAGAGGTTCAAATATCTAAGTTCTGGTATTCATATAAATCTTCAAGGCTGGCAAAATACTCCATGAAGTCACTTCTCTTAGTCCTTAGGATTAAAACTGAGTCAAGCCATGCCAACTTGCTCACGGCTCTGACATTTCATCTATGCTTGCTCTGTGTTTTAGAGGAAAAGCCTTAGCATCAGCTTTGTCAACCTCACAAACCTATATGGCTCTGGGCCTCAGTGTCCTCATCCATAAAACAGGGAGAACATCAGTAAATTCTACCCGGAGAAGCTTCTGAGAGAGTCAACATATCAATGATTCCAACTGTAATTACTGCTATTGTAATGACAACTGACTGAGCCCTTTATTAAGTGTGGAGACACTGTGGTTAAGCACCTGATGTATATTATCTCATCTAATCCTCAGAGTAACCTTGTGAGGTAAATAGGCATTAGCTTTAAGAAGGTGACACTCTGCACCCACACTGCCTGGGTTTGAATGCTGGCTCTGCTGCCTACTTGCTACATAGCCTTAACAAGGACAAGTTAAACTCTGTGCCTCAGTTTCCTCATCAGTAAAATGGGGATAACAATCCTATCTATTTTACAGGGTTAACTTCAGTTATAAGTGAACTAAAGGATATAATAAAGGACTTTGAACAGTACCTGGTTCATAGGAAGCACTTAGCAAATATTAGCCTTTCTTCTTCTCTTAATTCCGATTCTAGACCAGTGGTTATAAACTGAGGCTGATATTCCCCCATCCCCACCCAGGGGACAATTAGCAAAATCTGGAGACACTTTCAGTTGGCAGTGGGAGCAGGCTAATGGCATCTACTGGGTAGAGTACGCTGTTTAACATATGCTGTTAAACATCCTACAGTGCACAGGACAGCCCCCTCCAGCAACGAATTCTCCAAATGCCAAATGCACTGTGGCTCAGAAACCCAGTTCTAAACATAAAAAAAAAAAAAAAAAAGAGAGACTCAGAGTAGCTAAGTCACCTGCTCACGGCCATTTTACTCCAACCCTGGTGCATCTACCTAAGTATTATTTCTCTTTAAGTGACATCATGCATACAACTTTAGAAACTTTCAAATATTTTTTAACATAAGGGAGAATTAGCTGACAAAGGATAGACACCCAGTTTTAAAGTGTATATCTTCGGGGCCCCTGGGTGGCTCAGTCGGTTAAGCATCCGACTTCGGCTCGGGTCACGATCTCATGGTCCGTGGGTTTGAGTCCCGTGTCGGGCTCTGTGCTGATGGCTCGGAGCCTGGAGCCTGCTTTGGATTCTGTGTCTCCCTCTCTCTCTCTGCTCCTCCCCCGTTCATGCTCTGTCTCTCTCTGTCTCAAAAATAAACATTAAAAAAAAATAAAGTGTGTATCTTCATTAACGTTTTGTAACATTAAATTAAAAATTAACAGAGAAAATTACAAATGGATTTCCTGCCAATAAAACCCTGTCACCAAGAAGAAGGTATGTTAATTTTTTTTTTCTTTTTATACAAGAAGAAACACCAAGGCACAGCAATTCAGCTTAGGTTACTCAGGAAGAATTAGATCATAACCAGAATGGTGTGCTTCTTTCTGAAAGCCTGAGACAGAATAAAGTTTGGAGTCTAGAAGTCCAGCTGGTGAGAGGGCCATACGCAGGAGAGCGCTTACCTTTTTTCCGTGATGGGGCATCCCTGTCTATCTCATCATCTTTCTTTTTATTGCCCAAGTCACTGGTGTTCACAGTCACTGTTGCCTTGATTTCCTGCTGGGCCACCTTCATTCGGTCATAGAAGACCTTGAAGAATTTTTCCGACTTCTTATCTTCTGTTAACCGGCAGAAAAAGGAGTGCTGCCAAAGAAAACCCACGGATTTTCAACACTGTGACAGATCAGTGATTGAATCCCACTCAGGACACCAAAACCTCATGGAGACTGGAGCCAGCCAACAAAACCTCACAAACAGTTTATAGTTCAGACCAAAGTTAAACATGGTTCTATGCACTATCATTCTCTGGATTGTATGGCCTGAGGTTTTTTAAACAGGGACCTTAAAGCAACCTGCCATGGATGTCTTTGATGGAGCAGTCATATAGGCTTGGGAAGCATGCTAAGGGGTGTTGGGGAGATTCCAGTCTACTAAGAACAAGCCCCTGCAAAACAACGCCATTAACAAAGGAAACAATGTATTTTTTTTGGTAATTACTGTAGGTCCAGTCATGTGTTTAAGGACTTCCAAGAGTCCCTCCACTCTGCACAGCTTTGTGAATATACACAGATGAGTAAGATGTGCTACCTTCCCCTATAGGGCTCCATACCAGGTTAACAAGTCCCTAAGTAAGACAAAAATGTGCACATAAGAAGGGTTCTAGGAGCTACACAGACAGTTACATCACAGAAGCTCAGAGCTGGCAAGGAGGACAGTGGACCAGAGCGATCTCAAAATCTTTGTAGAAAAGGTGATTTTCAAATCTTGTCTAGAAGGACAGGTAAAGAGTGGTTAGATGAAGAAGCTCAAAGTTAACAGGTAGCTTGCCTCTTGGATGCACATTTGTTTTTGGACCCACTGCAAGCAATCATATACACTGTTGATATAAAAACACAATATGGTGTCTCAACTTCATTTATGAGTGTTCGTTTTTCACCCCTTTGCAAACACCATGCTGTTGTGAATTATTTACATAAAAATACAATACGGTCATTTCCAGAGGAATAAAACAAAGCTCCAAACAATATATTTGCTTCTCTCAGTTGGATCTTTCTGCCAATTTCATATCCTCCCCCATTTGGAAAGATGGCATTTCCCTACAGAAGGTAGACCTAGGCTTGCAATCCTAGAAAAAAGTAAAATCTTACCAGCCTTTGCAACCCCTTAACTCCTCAATCTCTCACTCCCTCCCAACACACACCTGCTGCCAGATTCAGCAGGCCCCGGGAAAGCCACCATGTTTCCATCTGCCAGAAGGCAACTGCAGTCACCATGACCCTTCTTCTAGCCACTAGCCCATATGCTGTATTGACAAATGTCAGTCTCCTTTGCCTACAAAGCACTTCCTGATTGTGCTTTTTCCTCTCCCTCCACTGTTCTTCTTTACTTCTGGTTGTTTCCAACATACAGCACAAGATCCATCCTTCCCACTTGTGCTTCCTGGTTCTATCTTTTCCCCTCCAACTACTCTCAAGGCCGGTACAAGTCACTGCCTGCTTACTGCTTGGTTGTACTGTGTGTCACTGAGTCCACTAAGACTCCTACACTCTCTGAACCAAGCTCAAATCTTTAGTGTCCTCGATTGCCCTTTACCACCTTGTATTTTCTTACAGGTTTCTTATTACTTCATCCATCATTCCATTCATTTACCCCTTCATCCATGCACCTATGCATCCATCTATCTGTTCATCCATCCAGTATTTACTGTGCACCTGTTATGAGTTGGACACTACGCCCATCGCAGAAGATAACAACAGTGAACAAAAAGGGGCCTGGACCCTGCTGCCTTCCCATGAAATTGGCAGCCTGGTAAGGACAGACATAGTAATTCAATAATCGCCCTAATGATGTTTTACTAAAGTAGCCATTTATCCTTATGACCCTGACCCAAGAGAATGGGTTAATGGGCTAATACTGTGGCAGATGCTCAGTGCCACCGCCTTGCTCTTCCTTGCTTTGCATGGCTCTTCCCGTGGCTGGGTCCCCTCATTGTTTGTATCCCTAGTAACATCACCTCCTCAGTGAAGCCATCTCTGATAATCCTCCCTGAAGCAGCAACCCAGGCAACTGCTTATTCTCCCATGCTTTGTTTTATTTTCTACTTAGCAACTGGTATCTGTTGTATTTGTGCTTTACCTACTTACTGCATGTGTTAAGCAGAATGTAAGTTCCAAGAGGGTAGGTGCCTCACCTCTATGGTTCACAGCTGTCTCCAGAGCACCCAGAGGAGGCCCAGCACATAAAAGGAGCTTCCTAATTATCTGACAAAAGAATAAATACAACCCAATACTTCATGGCTCCTTTTAACTACAGCCTCCCAATCAGATCCTGCTTATATTCAGTGGCTGTGCCAGATGTGAATCCTCAACAGAGACTAATTCTAGAAAACTTAATTAATCAAGATATGAAAAATCAAGTTCTAATCGTTCACTCCTTTGAGAGCTGATACATCCACCAACAAAAGAAGTGTGGGGATGAAGCACACAACCTACAGCCACCTACCTAACTGGGGTGACTACAGTTTCCACCAAAATGAACCAATACAGCGTCTTGCCCAGATGGGGTCATGGGGTGACAGCACCAGAAGGTGGCTGCTCAGGGCAATTAACTTGAGTTGCTACCCCATTAATCTTCTCGCTGTATGGAGGCAACTGAACAAAGCATCCTTTGGACAATCTGGTCACTCAGAAAAAACAAATGCACTTTAAGTAGGTGAGCAAAAAGATAAATAACTAAAGCCTTCCATCTGTCATATTTAACAGGGCAACACAGCACAGACTGACGGCCAGCTACAAACCGCACTGCTTAACGTCTAGCCGGTTAACCCAACAGATGTCAACTGATAGCGTCAGGGTAAGAAAGCCTCTTATGAAATGGGAGAAGGGCAAGTGACTGAGGATTACACACTTCTATATATGTTTTGCAATGGCCAGTATATTTATTTTACATTATTTATATCAGTCCTTAGTCTCTCAAGGATCTGAAGCAGCTTTATAAACAGAATGTGGTCAACAAAATAATAAAGTAGACACGAGGGCACAGAGGCATCAAGAAGCACAGAGAACTGGAATGAAACAAGGGTGGTGCCTGGAAGATGGAAGAAATGATTCAGGGCAGTCCTAAGTCTCTGAGGTACCCGCCTATCAAGCTAAAATGGGAGGCATACTCCACCAGGGTTATTATTAAGTATCAAAAAGAAAGATGCTGCCACTGCCTAAAAGGAAGGAAAGCATTCTTTAATGACAGGGTTAGAGGGCAGGCTTTCCAGTCAGACCGCCTGGGTTTAAGTGCCGGGTCCCTCACTCACTAGCTCTGTGCAAGTTACTCACCTCTCTGGACCCACATGGAAGGGCTGCTCCCATGTACACCAAGCGCTCAGCATAGGGCCCAATGAGCGTCAGTTTTTTTGTACCGCCATCACATCAGGAGGACGTGGAAGCCCCACGGTGAAGGCATCCCCCTCAGTGGCTAGGGCAGGATAGCAAAGCGTGAGCATTCTGTCTCCAGAGTCAGAGACACTTGGGTTTCAGCACTACCACTCATGAGCTTGTGTCACCTTAAAAAGTGACAACATCTCTGAAACCTAAATTTTCTCATCTGAAAAATGGGCATGGTAACAGTACCTCACAGTGGTTATGAAGCTCTAATGAGATAATCACAGTAAAATGCACAAGGGCCAGTATTTCCTGACTGTTTATGAGGTGCCAGGAACTCAGAGTAAAACTTGCGTGTGGTGTCTCACCAAAAATCCTACAGAGGCAGTTATTTCTCCTTGGAGATCAGGGGACCCTAAAAGATAATGGGAATCAAGTATTTAGCACACCCCCAAGATGCCCACACCGTGACAAATGTAACCTTGCCAAGACGCTGGTGAGACCCAAGAGCTGTCGCTTCAGGTCTCCTGCCTGAGAATCTAAATATACTCTGGAAGGAAGAAGCTTGGTCTCCAAAAGGGAAGCAGTACTATCTTGTGTAAGAGGAGAAGTGAAAAGTGACAACAGTGCAGAAGAACTAAGATACCTCCCCCACAGAGGCAGGATGTGCCACGGGAGAAACGGGGGGCTGAGGAACAGGGGCCCTCAGCCAGAGGCTCGTGGAGACAGTCACTGCCCCTCCCTACTGGACTTGGCGAGCCCAGAGCCCTGCACACAGTTCAAAGGCCTGTTTGTTCAACCTCTTACTGTGATGCTCTGTTTGGAGGGCTTGGGATGAAAAGGGGACACCCCCCTCTCAGGACTATTTCCCCAGATGCAGGTTGGACCTCAGAATGGAGGCAGCGGGGGGCTCGTCCTCCCAGAGCTCGGGCTCTCAAAACAGGGCCTTTCCACATGCCACGTATCCACTCCTCTGTGAACCTACGAATCACCCCTTTCTCCATCTAAGAACCAGTAGGCAGGTAGAGACTGTTTTGCTTTTGCAAAGGTTTTGCTGCACCCCACCTGGCAGATTTGAGGTAACCATTTGGTGGATGCCCCTGGAGAGTGTGAGTGGGGAGATTAAAGGGAAACAAGAAAACTTTCTGGACTGAAAGAAATATCCTAATTAGGCTGGCGGTAGACAGAAAGGTGTGGTAGGAATAACAGCAACAACAAGACTATACCTGGGACCTGTGAACATGTCACCTTACAGGGCAAAGGGAAACAAAGTTGCAGACGGGATGGAGGTTGCTCATCAGCTGACCTTCAAATAGGGATATTATCCTAGATTGTTCGGGGAGGCAATCTAATCATAAAGGTCCTTAGAAGAGGAAGAGGAAGTCAGATGCCATAAGGGAAGGACTCCATTCAGCACTGCTGGCTACAAGGATGGAGGACGGGGCCATGACCCAAGGAATCCAGGTGGCCTCTACAGGAAAAGGAAAGGAAACAGAGTCTCCAGGGGAGAATTCAGAAAAAAACAAAGCCTTGCCAACACGTGGATTTCAGCCCACTTAAGACTCATGTCAAACTCGAGATAAAAAATCTGGTTGTTTTAAATCACTAAGTTTGTAGTAATTTGTTACAGCAGCCGTAGAAAACGAGTAGAGCTATAAACATTTGTCAAATCTGATCAAACCATACACTTACCATCTATGCACATTAGAGTCTATAAATTATGTCACAACGAAAAGGGAGAGATGGTAAAAAGATGGGCTTTGTTCCCAGAAAGCTCGAGTACTAGGTAAAGTTGCCCAGAGAAGGGGCTACCCTCCGAGGCCATCCCCACCACAGACGGATCTGTGATGCTGCCCTCACCGCTGCCCTTTCATTACCCTCCATGTGTCTCCACAACACATGGGACCTCAAAGCCCCTTCCATGCAAGCTGTCTTGTCAGCATGTTAGGAGACTGCCAAGACAGATATCATCATTCATAAATCCGTCACATTATATATCAAAGAGTTGGGTTAGGAGAGGTCAGGGTCTTCCTGCTCCCCCGTCCTGGGCTCTTTCTACCATCCTTCCTTTTTAAGGAACACATGGAAGCCCGGCCCCAGTGGTTGGACAGGGAACTCAGAGGAAATGAAGGCTGCTTTGGAGGGCAGACCCATAGAACCAACTCCAACCTCACAGACAAAGGGTCTGCTTGGAGTAGCTTTAAGGAAGTCTGGGGTTGGAGCAGATAAGCAAGTGACCAGAGGCAGTGACCACCTCCATGGCAGCTCTGGAGGGCAGTGGTGGCCACGGTGGGGGGGGGGGGGGGGTGGGAGGGGGTGGCGCTAGGCGTGGCTATTGTAAGCCAAGCTGAAAGACAAGAACCACAGAAAAATACTTATCACAAAATGTTAAAGCAGGAAGCACTCTATTCCGGCAGTTTCCATTTCCAAAGCTGTTCCCAGCAGAGAAATCCCATTCCCCGCCTCCCTCTGCAAACACCATCTTAGGGAAAGATGCCATGTTGAAGGGAGATACACGCAGAACTGTTCAGCTTGAAGCAGGGTGGGAAGAACCGTCTCTCTGCCACTGGAACTCCTCCTTAAAATGGCAGGCCCAGGAAGTCTCTTTAGAAACCACCACTTCAGTCTGGCCCTCCACATTTTACAGAGGAGGAGACTGAGGCCTAGAGGGGCAAAGGGACAGACCAAGGACACAGAATCCTTGGCTCCTGACCATCCATGCCAGTCACTTTATGACCACGCTAGGCTGTGGCTGGGTGACACGATGGCCTGAGTGCACACTCCTGCCCTCAGATAACTGTCAGGTGGCCACAGGTGGCCCTCATTGGGCTACTTAAGCTGTAGAGGTTCTAAGGAACTGAGGTCTTAGTTTTAAATAATAATGAAAACATCGTTTCAGGTTGCTCGAAAATACAAGATATTGCCTTGGCAGCCACCCACTATGGCCACTTAAATCCTTGCAAAGAAATGGAACATGGTTTATGACAAGCCCACCCAGCTATTGAAATGAGAGGCACTCTGAAGTCAGAGACTTACAGACAGTGGCAGCTATTCTAGGAACAGGCAGGCAGTGTGCAGGAGGGGGTGGGCGGACACTTTTCTTCAGGTGCAAGAGGTCACAGTCTCAATGACACTGCAGGCAGGGGATCCCAGAGCAGAATGGGAAACAGAGGCCTTCCCTATGCTCTGGACACACACCAGGGAAGGTACGAGAATGAGCACCTTATTGAAAAGCCATCTTCCCCAGAGTTCAGAGACTTGAGGGGCAAAGACAGACTTTGTACCCCAGAACACAGAGCCAGCCAGCCAGCCTGCACCTATAGGAACACAAGGCCTTTGAGAAGGAAGCAGCCCTTTATAGGTGACTTAAAGAATGGGGAATGGCAGGAAGCAGAGGTACATGTCATCCCAGATGGAGCCTGTCAGGAGCAGGGAGAATCCGGGGGCAGTGGTAAACAGCACCAATGGGACAGCTTCAAAACTTTGATCCTGCCCCAAAGGAAAGCATTTCCATGTTGAGGTTGGCCCACCTTCTAGAAGCCCTTGTACTAGGCCTGGAGGGAATCCAGAGGATGAGCTTTTCCATTTCACTGTCTAGTACTACATGACTTGACCACCAAAGCCCATGAGGTTCCCTCTGGATGGTCACTTATCTGCTGTAAAATGAATTAAACTCTCTGAGTCCCACAATTTGAAGAATGTGACTGCTGAACAGATTCCTCCACATAGTCAGATTTCTCTCTTCTTACTCTACCTCTGAAACAAAAGGATCTCAGACTTGGCCTTGGGAGTCTTGGAGACTTGAGGAGACATCTCCAACCAGACCTTCCCAGTTTGAACAGATCCTCTCCGGGTGTCACAGTAACAGCAATGGCTACCTGTGGAGTTCTCTTCCTGTACCTGTGGTTAACTGAAAGTTTACCACTTCCTGGGGACCTCCTTTCTATAAACTATGCTATAGTGAATGGTAATTGAACAGTTCCTATTTTTTAAGCACTAGGTATTTTATACATATTATCTCATTTAATCCTTACAACTATCCCATGAAGTACGTATATGTATTGTTATTAATCCCACTTTACAGATCAGGAATCTGAGGCTCAAAGAGGTTAAATAACTTGCCAAGTCACAAAGCTAGGAAATGGTAGTGGTGCCCCAGGACTTAGTCCCCATTTGTCTGTTGCGTCAGCCCATGCTCTAGACCACGCCGCTTTGTTAAATACCTCTCACCTGAGCAAGTCTGTCAACCTCTAAACACTTTCTAACTTTTTATAATCCAGCCCCCACCCCACCCACCCCCAGTCTCCCAGCTGCACAAACACAGACTATTCTCACAGTAAAGAAGAGCTATGGTAGATACACATGTGAATGTCCCAACTTTCCTCTGAGGCTTGATGCACTTGTTAAGATGGGCTCCCAAATAAGGTCCCTCTGCTAGTTGAAGATTTGCCAGGGCTGTGGGTTATATGTGAACAAAACCATGGTCACACAATGACAGCTACAGGTCTTGAGGCTTTTTCTTAGAAACCAAGGACAACAATCAAAACCCAAGACCATGAACCCTGAACTAGGTGATAAAGCACACGTGATTAGGCATAGCTGCTTGGAGAACTGCAGGTCTGGAAACTTAAATTTTAGCCTTCTCTCCCCACTAACCAGCTGCCTGACCTGGGCAATTTACTTAACTGCATTTATGCCCTCAGTTCCTTATCCGAACAAGGAGACTCTTACCACCTGCCTTGTCTGCATCACGTGGAAGCTAGGGGCCCATCAAGGTTGCAGCTAGGAAACATTATGTGTGAAGAACACTTTGATTACCATGGGATCCTATTCAAACCCAAGGTGCTGCTGTTATCTTTTCACTTCCCCTTTCAAAGGAAGGGTATTAGAACATAAGACAGGTGGATCAACCTATGCGCTGGGTGGTACATGATGAGCAAAGTCTAGTGTGCAAAAATCATCCAAGGATAAACAATTCTAGTTGATACTGGCAGGTCAAGATGGCCTCTAAATGGACAGCAAAAATACAGTAAATAACAATTCTCAGTAACTGTCACAATAAAGGAAGTTAAAAAAAATTCCAGCTGGTATTTTATTAGTTACAGAAACCATTCAGATTCCTTTGTACATAAAAATAAACAATTTTCCTTCCATTTCTCAAAGTTTAATGTAACCCAAGGCACAATACAAGCTTGGTGTCAAATGTTCCTCTTAGATAGTCCCTAATCTTTCAACACAAACTATTTTTCCTTTATTTACTTACTTAATTAATTTAATTTTTTTTTTTTTTTTTTTTTTTACCATTCTTGATTTGGGGAAAAGTCTGATGAATGAAAAGGGTCTAATAATTAATAAAGTGGTCAAGAATCAAATACTCCCCTGGTATAAATGATCACTCTAAGAAGGAAATTTCTTGCAAGGTTTGAGATGGGTTTTAACCGGTAAACATCAGGAACTTTCAGCTCACCAAGCTGTGTGAGGATGTCTCCAGCTTTAATGAGTTTAGAAATAATACACATTCAAGGCAGAAAATAAAGAAGTGATGAAGCAAACCAACTCTGGGTTAGAAAGATATCCACATTTCAAGTTCATTTTTCTGAGAGAAAGTTCTCCCTCATCTAAACCATATAGCTGTCTTTTGAGGACTTACACAAATGCCCTATTTCAATTACTCTGCCAGCTAGGGCTGGACAGAGGCCACCTTCTGGTACAAGGCAGATTTCTAATGCCTGAGAGAAGAGGTGGGGGACAAGGAGATCCTCACTCGAATTAGTCTGGTCACTGAGCTCTGAGTAAGGGCCTGAACTTCCAGGTCAAAGCCAAAGCAGTGGCTCTTCATGATGCTTCTTAAGGTGAATTAATTTTGGGTTCAGCAAGCAGAGAAGTCCAACCTGCTCTATAAAAACCACTTTTCTCCTGGGATGGAAAGCTTAACAACTCTCCTTTTTTTTGTCGCCCAGTGCCCACAGGAATCAGCACCTGTGAAGAAAGTCTGCCCTGTTTGGTAAGGAGGCTGGTCCCCCCTCAGTGTGGATCAAAACACTAACAGTTTCTCAAATATTCATCAACAAACAACTAACAAAGTGTACTCCCACCCCCAATATTTAAAGGTGCTTTCTTACAAAGTCCCTGTGTGTATAGGTAAACTGTAAGTAAACATCTCTAGCAATATTTAACAGAAATATCAAACAGTTTTCAGAAAGGCAGGTCAGGCATCCTTCTAGAGGACCTTGGACCTTTGACCAAGGGAAAAGACATTAAGGAGACTCCACATTTTCTCTGGGTTCAATTCTCAAAACCCACCATCTTTTGTGTGTATATGATGGCACTGTCTCTTCTAGCCAAAGATGGAAGAGAAAAACAAAGTCTCCAGAGGAAAAGATGACCAATGGAATGTGAAATAGTTCCAACGCCCAAACTTGCCTGACGTCACAGTGGACTGTAGTAGGTACCTCCTCAGGAATCTTCTTCGAGGGCAAGAAGGCATCATGGTTGCTCTTCACGTCAACATGAGGCTTATAATAAGGAAAGGTGGGTGTGTATAGCAAACAAGACTTTGATTAGACTTGACGAAGGACTTTTGTTAAAGCACTAAGGGAGGTTTGAGAATCTGTCCACGGACGTCTACTCAACTAAAGAAGATGATGAGAACAATCTCAAGTGCATGCCTGGGGCTGCAGGAGGGGCTCATCAGCCGTCAGGAGTGCCCTCCATGCCTGCTTCTAGGACTCAATGAAAAGTAACTTCTGGCAGTTAGGGTGCTCACAGGTCCCATTTTGGCTGCCCACAGACTTGCCATGGCATCTGTAACACGAGTGCACAGGAGCCTTCTCGGCGAGCCTCCAACCTGCGCCATCAGGCCTGAGAAGACATGTGTTGGAAAATTCTTAACACCCCAAATTTCGACTATGCATCCACACTAGAGGGCACAGGGGGCCAAGGCTGAGTCTGTCTGTTCCCTCCCACTTCACTCAGGGTGACATCTGTGCTACTGAGAAAGAGGACTAACACAAGAATTGGATGGTAAGAACTTTGGTCTTTGCTCTTCTTTCCATTCCGTGTGCTGAGGGCCATTAATCAACATTGACCGACTTTTCCTGCCCTAAAACCTACAAAGTTCCCCAGGGCATCCAACTTGAGCTCTGTATCCTTCACACACCCATTTCCCGTGTTTGCACAGAGAGCGGCAGGGGCTCCAAGGAAGGGCTCTGTATCCCTCACACTTAGCAAGGTCCAACTGGATGGGCAGGGATGGCTGAGGAGATGGGTAGGTTGGAACAGGTCATTTGTTAGCATGCAGCCTCAGTTCCCTCACGTGTAATGGGGGAAGGAAGAGAAGTACCACCCTGCTGAGAGGCCTGCCGGATGGAGTAAAGGAGGCACCATGGATGAGAGCCCAGCAGAGGCCTGGTACGTGGTGGAGTTTTATACTGGCCACTTTCCCTTCTCTGCTCTCAACAAATCTATGACAAATCCACTCGACCATAAAATCCAAAGAAAAATAAATCCACTCCGGCCTGCCAGGGGCAAGGACACTGGCTGGCAAAGAGCAAAACATCAACCAGAGTGAGTGCCTTCCTGATGGAGATTCCAGTCACCCTGAGTCCTCTGCCCAGCTCAACCAACTCTCAGGCGACAGCTCCCCTGTGAACCCCAAAGAAGAAGCTCCAGGACTTGCATCTCCCAACCCCACAGGCCCATTTCACTAGGTACTAGCCCACCATGTGGCTGCAGAGAACATACTTGGGATTTGACAGTAAAATATACAGATGGCCAAGAGGATGGAGATGGTGGGATGAAATTACACAGCACTCATCTGTGTAAGTGCTGCGTAATATATTATGGCTTTGGCTTCAGTAACATGTATCCAAGCAAATGATGGCCAGAGCCAACTTGGTGCCCTTTAGAAGCACTGACTAGGGGTTGGCAGGGGCCACAGAGATCACTTAATCCAGCCTCCCACCTGACGACAGGCATATTACCGGGGTCCAGCCATCATTAGATGCCCTGCTTCCCCCACCCCTCCCCGATGCTATGCTTCGACCACCTTGACCTCCTTCAGCTCTGGCAATAGACCAAACCCACACCAACCTGTCTGTCTGAACACCCTTGCCCTCTGCTCTTTACATGGCTGGTTCTCATCTGTTAGGTTTGGGCTTAAAGGGCACCTCCTTGGAGAAGCCTTTCCTGACCATCCTAAGTGGGTTCTCCTTGACATTCTACACCCTGGTTGCTTCCTTCCTCATGCTTCTCCCAGTGTGTTAATTATTTAGCTGGCTTACTAGCCATGTCTCCCACTAGACTGTAAGCTCCTAAAGGGCAAGGACTGACTACATCAAGGCCAACTCATATAATGCCTGGCACTCACTAGGTGCTCAGTGAGTATCTGCTCCCTTGAGGAATGCACAATTCTGAGAGATTTATTTCCAAAAACCTTAAAGTGAATCAAGCTTTCCATGACAGTAGCTAAAGTTTTACTCAATTACCCAAAGATCCCTGTCTGCGAAAGCCCAAAGTCCTGCCAAATGGAGAAAATGAAGCATTCCAAAGACCAGGTGAAGGTGGCTGATGTGGCCTTCTAGCCTCTCACAGGCTTATCAGGTTTGTACACATGCCTCTGTGATAGGCTCAGGCTACCTGAGATCCTTAATCCATCTAGTTAACTGTTAACTACTCTGGCCCCACTGACACCTGCATTAGTAACTATGGAGCGGGAAGGACAATCAATTGTGAGCCTTCCACCGACTCCCCCGACATAACTACAGGCTCTTGGGCTGAACAGTTTGTGGGGTTGTGTTGCAAGGAGGCTAATAAAAACATATTTCTCAAACACCGTATGGTGAGGGCAACTGAAATGCATCCTCCTCAAAAGCAATCTATTTTTTTTTTTTTTTTTTTTTACATCCTGAATGCAGAGGGAAGCAAACAGCTTGAAGATGTTAGATGGTTTATAGAACTACCCCTTCAGTGTCTGGGCCATCTTGATGGAAGCAAGTTTAAAACCCAGGCATAAGAAAGTGGTAGAAACATCAAGAGAACCTTTGCCATTTTCAAAAAGGAACCTGGGGGGCCCTTAGGAAACATAAGTGGGCAGAGATTTATCAGTGAAAAGAAGGGTCGTGGCAGAAGTCCCCAAGCCAGCTGTGGAGGTCTGTTAGGTTCTGAGGCCTAGGTTCCTTACTTCTGCACCAGGTGCCTTTCCTCTCGCCAGGGCAGGATTCACACTGTTGGCAGTTTCTAACAAGAAAAATATTTTCAACCATGAAGTTAACTCTGCTGGAAGAGCTCCAAAGGGAAAGTCCCTCCAGTTACTCCAAGGGAAAAAAAAATTACCTTCTTGGTCTGGAATCTGGGGATATTTTATGCAGATGTCTCTAACAGAAGTTAATAAAGGGAAGTCAGCTTGCCTTTGATTATTCAAACAGGCTACTGCTATTAAGAGTTGCACAACTCTTGGGCAAGGCAGGGGTGGGTTCAGGCTTTTTTTTTTTTTTTAAGCCTGTCCTCATGGCAACTACTTATTCTTTTCTAAGAATATTTCATTCTAACTTCCCTACTCACATCTTTCCAATACCTCTTTTCTGGTGGGAATGTGGCCAGTAACATGAGGCCAGCTCAGAAGGCTCTGTGGTGGGCACTCCTGGTGCCTGCCACATAGGGGTTCTGAGAATGACAGTTCCATGTCCCTGCTGAGAACTGGATGGAGGAGCCACTATTCTTTTCTTCCTCTCTTTTTTTTTGGGGGGGGGGTGCAGGCTGAATAATTTCAACCTGCAAGGTAACAGAAGTTGCCCAAGCTCTAGGAATTATCACTGTGGGACAAACGCGTTCTCTTATTTTCATGTGGTTCTATTTTATAATGTGCTAGGTGACACAGGAGACATCCACCCGCCTAGGGCAAGAGCACACAGGAGGATGGAGGGAAAAACAAACAGCCCTTCTCCTCTGGGGCATAGCAACTGTTCATACAACTGACAATGGAATCCACCTGGTTTGGGGGCAATCCAACAGGGAAGAGTAAATTTCTATTGGGTGAGATTAAAGATGTCTGGGATAGGTCCCTATTATGGAGGGGCTGGGTAATAAAAAAAAAAAAAAAGAAAACCATGAGAAAATAGGGGAGGGTGAAAACAATATACCTTAGCGGAAACTCTTCTGATGTCCTGGAGCTACACAATGCAGAGCTCTTGGTGGGGGGTGGAGGTGGGGGGGAAGGAAAAATATTCTGTTTCCGGAGACAGCTCCAAGAATCATGAGTAGGTGTGAGAAACAAGGAAGCTTATAGATTACAAAAAAAAAAAGAAGAAAAAAAAAAAAAGAAAGAAAAGGGGGGAAAGGAAGGAGTCAGGGAAGAGGGGGGTGAGATCTCTGGGAGACAGGAGAATTAAAGAACACCATGGCAACAAGTCCGTCCACCTACCCTGGCCGCCCACCCACAGCCAGATTCTTTGCTGACGCACTTGAGAACAAGCTGGTTCCTACCAGCTCAGGAAGGTGAGCAAACCCAGAGAGCTCATTAAATCCCTTCTCAGCGACTCTTGTCTGCCTGCAGATAGTGAGCAAGGAGGATATAAATAGAAGTTATATAACATCTCTTTGTTGATTCCTGTGCTTACCAAAAAAATGCAGCATGACCTTGTTTTTTCTGAAGCGTTTTCCTCGGCCTACTGGTTGAGGACTTTAATCAAGTTAGGATCATCTTAAAGTTTAAATAGCAGGACACAGATTTCCAAGTTAAGGGTACTCAGGACAATCAGCCGAGTTCGGAACCCTCAGGGTCAAGTCCTCCTCAGGTATACAAAAATATCCAATAGCTATTAAAAAACTTTTTTAAAGAATTGTGTGCTTCTCCTTAGAACGTTTCCTGATGATGCTAGGGGTAATATTAATTCCCAAGAGCAAAGAACCATTAATAAATTGGCTTCTTTGGTTTTCCAAAGGAGGTCAGAGCACTTAAAAAACACAAATATATAAATGTTTAAAACTAACTGATGGCTTCTAAATGCCTCCAGGCATAATCAGCACACCTTTCCTCTCTTAAAAGGCAAGACATTAAGGGTCCAGTGGATGTCCTCAGAGACACCTTCAAAAGTAAGCACTGAAGGAAACACAAATGTGCCCTGAAATCCAGCCCAACCTGGCCAGTCCTCCAGTGTCTGCTGGGACTTCTGAACAGACTCCTGTTTTGGCGCCTTTGCAGAGAGGTATTTAATAGGAGTGTGTGCTTACAGGATGCGCTGCACAGCTCAGTTACTCTGATACCTCGTCTAACCTGTTGATGCCACATAACTCTTAGAAACTGTTGCCATGGGAACTTGTCCCTCTCCGGCATTTGTCAAGAAATGTTACAGGTGCTAGAGAATTCAATGCCTTTAGTCTCAGTAAGCTTTGTCTGAGTCTTGCAAGGTGTGGCTTCAACCAAGAGGACTTTCAAACTCATGATGGAGGGTTTTGAATACAAATGTCTTCAAAGGACAGGGGTTCACTGCACAGGGCATGGAAGGGAGGCATGTCTGTGCTGGGATAGCCTGAGAGTACATATAGGCCCCACTAAGCATTTAAATTCTATATACAGTGTTTTCAACGCATCATATCAGCTAAACAAAGATTGTGTAGGGCTCTAAGTAGCTCAGATGGTGACCCCAGCAAGAGATGTAGTGGCTGTCATCCCTGAAATGGGATTTCCTTTCTCATCAGAACTGGTGGGTGGGCAACAACACAATAATGCATAAATTCAAGTAAGGCAAGAGTCTACATCCCTGGTCGGATCTCTAGTCCAGGGACAGTCACTTGAAATGCTTCAGCCCATCTCTCAACTGAGTTGCTTTAAGCCTCCTGCCTTCTCTTCTTATAAATTCCTGCCAGAAAAACAGGATCTACCTTCTACAATATGAACAGTGCAGATCTGGTAGGAACCAACACATCTCCATGTCCCGACGCAGCAATGTTGCCAGGTAACAAATGTAGAAATATACTCAGAAAACTGTATGTGACAATATACAACCTCCGCGCTGCAGCTGATAACCGAGGGAGTGTTAAAACACCATGTTCTCTTAACACTTGGGCTTTTGGTGTGAAAATAAAATTAAACGGGATACTTCCTCTTGTAAATATAAGACAGGCATACAACTCACACATGCATCCACTAATTGGAAATAGTAGAGGGGCTTGCAACAGCCATCTGCAATGCGCCCTGTCTTTCACTCCCCATTCTCCCCGCCAACATGAATTCCAAAAACTCAAAACTGAGCAAGAGCCCTTCTTTTATCAGGGAGAAGTTCACCTTTGACCACAAAAAGATACTCAATAAAGACACCAGTGGAAACTAAAGGAAGGCTCTTACATTATTATAAAATTCCTCATGTTTCCATCGTGTGGGTTTGTAAGACAACTTTTATAATTCGTGGCCTAACCAAGCAGTGATTCCTTGCTTCTTAGATCAAAAAACCAGTACATCCTGGCCCTAGCCCCAACGAGAACAAGACAGACACTGCTCTCTACTGTGTGTAGCCCATGAGTGGAAACAGGCTAAGCCCCTGACATTGGACTCCTGTATCTCAAAGACTTTCTAGCATGGTAGAGAGTTGGGAGATTTTGGAGAGGCAGACCTGGGTTCAAATCTCAGCTGTGCTAATAGGGTGACTTTGAATAAGAGCTCTGGCTCTTTTGAGACTCATTTTCCTCACATGTAACTACAGCTACCGGACCTAGCCCAGGGGAACTACATAACAGTACCACGTATAGCTCCTGCCCTCTTCCTTTATCTTTGCCCCCAAGTGAATACTGTCCAACCAATCAATGACTCAAATATGAGGAGAATCCAGTGCAATGAGCCTCTTTGTGCAAAATGGGTAAAACGTGAGATCTAACAAGCCTCTCATTATGCCAGAGTACATGTGCTTCTTTATATACAAGTAAAAAACAAAACTTGTTAATAATGTAACCTAACCTTTCATATAAGCCCTAATTAAATGAGCTGCCACTCTCTCCACAGAGAGGAAGTTATGCAATAGAGTTTCCTTGTCATTAACTTTCATAGACCTGGGAACGTGGAATTTGATAGAGGTGAAGCAGCATGTATAACACTTACAGTTTTTATTTAGCAAACAAGACACTAAGCCTAAAAGAAAGACTTTCACGGTTTCCTTCTCTGTCATTCACAAGCCAATATTATAACCAAAGCAAAGACACCAGCCACACGAGCTGTCTTCTCATGTGTTTCTCACAGCACCCTCCACAGAGTCCATCCACCAAACGAGCAACCAAGAGTGAAGCCACAAATCCTAATTTGCCTGATAGGAGGCAAGGTCCTCAAAAGGGGTTCAGAGCCCCTTTTCTTGGTCTCCAGGGAGGGGAATGTGGACCATGTCTGTGCCAGGGAAATTAATGGAGGCTTCTCATACACCATGGAAGCACCAACACAGAGAGAAGACAACTCAGGCTGTGGCAAGAAATAAATCCAGACACAACTACCAGCTACCTCAGTGGCCCTGAACAACTACCATGACCTCCTGGATCCTTTATTTCCCCTTTGGAAAAAGGGTTCATGGCAGTACCTACCCACACAGGATCACCAAAGAGAGTAACTGAGATCAAGCGGAGAAGGCATGTAGCATACCTCCTGGAACATGCACACTCATATTCTGGTACTCGTTACCATTACTACTATCTCTAGTTATTAAGAACAAGAAAACAGAGACCCTTAGTGTTTCTGGCATCATAAGGATGTTTCTCCAAAGTGACACTATATATTTCCCTTAGACTCAGATAAACCTAATTCCCTTTCACCCCTAAATTTAGATGGTGCCCCTTTATAACTGTTACAACCAGTAACAACAAATTTTCACATCCTTATGTTTATATTCAAAAAACAATAATAAGGCTAACATACCATGATGGTCATATAAGGGTCAGAACTTCTGTTCATTCAGTGGATATTTACTGAGCACCCACCATGGTCCAGGTGCTGAGGAATAAGACAGAGGTTTGATCCTGGAAGAAATTACATTCTTGGGTGGGTGAGTGGAGAGAAAAACGTGCTACTGACAAGTAACCATAAGCAATTACTGCGTGTTAAGCACCATGGTGAGCTGAGCATCTTCCACATATTACCTCATTTGGATCTCAGAAGAAGCCTCGAGAGTAGGATTCTCTACAATGACATTATGTACAAATGAGGTTCCCTTCATCTAACACATATGAGGTGTTTTCTTTTTTTTTTTTTTTAAATTTTTTTAATGTTTATTTTTGAGACAGAGAAAGACAGAGCACGAATGGGGGAGGGACAGAGAGAGAGGGAGACAAAGAATCCGAAGCAGGCTCCAGGCTCTGAACTGTCAGCACAGACCCCGATGCGGGGCTCGAACTCACAGACCGTGAGATCATGACCTGAGCCTAAGTCGGATGCTTAACCGACTGAGCCACCCAGGCGACCCACACACAGGTCATTTTCTATGGAACTTGGAGGTCAACACAAACTTGCTTTCTGTTCTCCCGGGTCTTACAATGAACTTTCACTTCAAGTGTGGTGATCGCTATAATGAATGAACAGCCTATTGGTGGAGACCACTACTTCTGCCTCCAGGGATCAAGGGAAAGTTTCCAAAGCAGGAGACATTTCAGACAAGGTTTGCTAAGTATTCCAGGCAAAGGGAAACAGGACACATCCTACATGGAGCAGAGGCATCTGAGTACACAGAAGGGACTGGCAAATGAACAGATGTAGCTCCAAGACAATGAGCGTGGGGGAGTGGGTGCAGAAACCCAGGCAGGGCCAGATCATACAGCATACCACTGGATTCCATCACCTGCAGAAGGCTGTTAAGATACGAAATGAGGGGGCGCCTGGGTGGCTCAGTTGGTTGAGTGGCCGACTTCGGCTCAGGTCATGATCTTGCAGTCCGTGAGTTCGAGCCCCGCATCGGGCTCTGTGCTGACAGCTCAGAGCCTGGAGCCTGTTTCGGATTCTGTGTCTCCCTCTCTCTGACCCTCCCCTGTTCATGCTCTGTCTCTCCCTGTCTCAAAAAAAAAAAAATTAAAAAAAAAAAAGATAGGAAATGAGGTGGTCAGGCTTCTGTTTGGGGGACATCATTGACAGCAGCATGCAAGAGGTAAATGCCCACAGGCGGGGAGGGCTCTAAGAAGCTATCCCAGTTATCCAGGAGAGACACAATCAGGATCACAACTCGGACAGCTGCATGGTGGTCAGCAGTAGGAATTCTAAAGCCAGAGTGACTTCTAAGCCCCACCTCCTTCCACCTCAGCTGAGCCAATTTGGGCATGTCATTTAACCTGAAGGTGCCAACTGTCTGGCTCATTACAAGTCCTAACTGAACGCTGACCACTAAACTACTGGGAGGTGGAGTGGGCACAGAATAAGTCAGAGAGGAGTGACATACAGTGACCAGTGACATCCAGGTATGTCCCATGGTCAACAGGAGGGGTGCTGGTGAACCCCTTGATCAGGGCATGGAATACAAGAGAGCAAATGGGACAGAGGAGGGGAGGTGACAGGTGCACTTGAGGTCACGCTAACCTACAGTTAACACAGGTGGAGACGCTCAACGGGGATTCAAACAGAAACGTAGAAATCAGCAAAGAGGTGGAGCCAGGAACTACACCTTTGCGAGCTGTTGGCATAAATGGTAGCCGGAAGCCACGGGAGATGATGAGATCACCCAGTGAGTTTGGAGAAAAAGAAGACAAACAGGCTCCAACATTTCAGATATTTTAAGATTAACTGTATATGCCCCAAGGCCAGGAGGAAACCTTTGTAGGAGGCAAAGAAATAGCACAGCACTGAGCCCTAAGGAAGCGACTAACTTAAAGTGTGGTGGTCTAAGGTAGGTTGGTCAGAGAGAGCCCACAGATGAAAATCCTGCAGTCCCAAGTATATGGACTCTTAAACTGCTTTAGTCTGCCTTCCAAATCTGTTGAAAGGTGATAAATAAGGGTAATGGAATATATCTGAGCAGAGATGGTGAAGGAAAGGGAAGACCTCCTCTAGGGAAAAAAAGAAAAAGAGTCTTCTAAAACATACTCCCACTGTCCCTATACACCCCTCACACACACAAAAAAGGAAGAAAAGTAGACACCCCTCTTTCCCTGAATTCCTTATTAAGTGAATAAGTGGCCAAAGCATCTTGGAATTTAGGATATTGGTCACCTGGTGAATAGAATAAAGAGGGAAAGACATGGTTCTTCCCCTTTGCCAGGTTAATATTTAGACAGTCAAGATTCAATAAACACAGGGATTGGCCAAAATTTCGGTAAAGGGACAAATGCTAAATATTCTAGGCTTTATACGAACTCTGTTGCAACTATTCCACTCTGCCCTCACAACATGAAAGCAGCCAGAGATAACACTAAAGGAGTAAGCATGGCTGTGTTCCAATAAAACTTTATTTACAAAAGTAGGTGGCAGACTGAATTGGACCTACTGGCCAGTTTGCTAAGCCCCGGACTAACACATCACAAGCCAACAGAGGAGAATCTGGGGTCAGCTTGAAAGTTCCTAAGATGCATTCATTCCCTCCTTAGAAGTCATTAAGGAAAGTTAGCAAGAGCACAGACCTTTTGCTAGACCTGAAGGAAGAGAAAGAAAGGAGAAAAATCTGGACTTGTGGATTTAAAAGGATGAAATGAAATGATGGTTCAACATACAACCTCTTTCAAGTCTTCTCTCTTTTTTTTTTTTTCCTGTTCTTTAGTCAAATGTTGGAAACTATGGAAAACCCAATGGTTTCTTTGAAGACCCTCCTTAGAAACCAATTCCTGCTTCTAGGTTTCGCACAAAGAGCATAACATTCTGCTTCCAAAGATCTTCCCTCAATCCCCAATGAATGTAATCCTCTACTGGAACACTAGAAGAGCAGATACATGTACCTGTCCACTTCTGCCTAAACTGATGGCTTTGCTATTCAGGAAAAAGGAAAAATAATACTGGGTCTCCATTTCCTCTAAAAACATGAGCCAGGGGTGCATACTTTCCCTTCAAAGCACCTCAACAGGAATGTGTTTCTTTCTTTTTTAAAAAATGGTTTTTTTATTTTTGAGAGAGACATAGTGCAAGTAGGGGAGGGGCAGGCTCCAGGCTCTGAGCTGCTAGCAGAGAGCCCAACATGGGGCTCAGACTCACAAACTGTGAGATCATGACCTGAGCCAAAGTCGGACACGTAACCCAGTAAGCCACCCAGGCACCCCCGGACTGCTTCTTTACACCCAAGTGAGGAGGAACGACATATGGATGTGCTGATAATCCCTGCAGTCACTTCTTGTCCTGGACTGCAAAACCAAGCCAATATGCCCATGCCTTGTCTAGTGTCCACTAACG
Source organism: Acinonyx jubatus (assembly GCF_027475565.1). Classification (NCBI taxonomy): domain Eukaryota; kingdom Metazoa; phylum Chordata; class Mammalia; order Carnivora; family Felidae; genus Acinonyx; species Acinonyx jubatus. The sequence goes on from NC_069383.1 coordinate 120,058,419, forward strand.
TCTGGAGAACTGCCATGACCAGCTGCGTGGGGTGTCACCTTTTTGGAGAGTCATTCACGTCTTATGTTCTCAAGAATGGTAACTACCTTCAAGTGTTGACTTTCTACCTGAAAACCTGAATTTAGACCAAAAATCTTGAAAGACCTTTCAGTGACACATCAGTTTCATGGGAATGGAGAAAAAGGGTAAGACGGTAAGGTACCTATGTCAAAGAAGTTATCTGCACCACAAAAAAAAAGGGGGGGGGGGAGCAAAGTAAGCACCTAGGTCAGGGAGCACTTGAAACCACAGAGTGACTGGAGTTCCCTTCACTTCCCGCTTCATGCAGAATGTCTGTCAGGAAAGGTAACCAGTACCCAAGACATGGAAGTGTCCTGACCTTATGGACCTCTAACATCATTTCAAATATATAGTCAGAGGAACTTAGGTGAACTGAGTATGAAAACAAGGTAAAACAGCACCCCCAACCCCCGGCCCAATGGACCATAAACCGTACACAGAAGCAAAAGCTCAGGAGTCAGCTTTTTGACAAGAAACCTATTTTAAAAAATGAACTCCACTTTTTAAAATAATAAATGTTTATTAATAAAAAAATCAGCATATTTTGAGATCCTTCTATGACCCTGACACAACTGTCTGAGGCACTTGGTGTGAACTACCCTGTTGCAGGAGCCCTGTGAGGTGGTCACTGTCACCACCCTGATCTCTAGCTGGCAACCACACTGACAGAGGTTAACAACTTTGCCCCATGTCCTGAAGAGGGACGTGGCAGAAGCAAGGCTCAAACCCCGGACCGTCCTCATTCCACAAAACCAGTCTCCACGGCAGCAGCTCACAGGTGCGCACTGTCTATAGGGACACGCGCTTTACCCCCAATGCTACTCCATCTTATCCTCACAACAGCTCCATAAGGAAGGGACTTAGTTTTTCTAACTCTTACTTTACAGATGAGAAAGCTGAGTTTCAAAGCGTCCTGAGAAAGTCCAAGGTCACCCCACTGGCCGAGGGCAGGGCTGGGGTTCCAACACAGGTGTTTCCACTGTGGAGGTCAAACTCCTTCCCACGTCAGAGGCTCCCCTTCTAGGCAGTGTCCCCAGAGTCTGCAACCCATTACCACCAGCTCTCAAAGGAGGGGCAGCTGTTCAGACCCTTCACAGCTTCAGCTGAAAGGCAGAGAGTCCAGGGAAGCCTGCGGGGGACAGGCCACCTGCCTCCCTCCTATTTCAAGTCCAATGGCTCCCAACTCCGCCACACTAGGGCGGGGGTTGGGGAGCCATCTTCTGACTGTGGCAGGCCACACTCATTTCCCACATGGATAAAACCTGAGGTCAGAAAACACCACTCAGAAGTGACTCATTTCTAACTTCCCTGCCAAAAACAACACCCTTTTACGTAACTTGCTCACACACCAATCTCCTCCTCCTTCTAAGGGTGAGAGCCCTGTCAAACCAAGGCTGCTTGTCCTCACAAACTGGCCTTCTATTTCCAGCAAAGGCAAATCAAATTTCCCTTTCTGCCCTCATCTCCCTGCTAAGTGGGGTCAGAGGTAGCCAGATCAACATGATCCTCCAATGTGCCCTTCTGGTAACTCCTTCTGGAAGGGGTGGGAGATTTCATATATAATATTGGCTCTTGGGCTGATTTCTTAAGCCAACCACAAAAAATAAGTGTGTGGTGAAGGAAAGGCCCCCAAGGACTAGGGATCTCTCTCAGATGAGTTTGCAAGCCAGTTTCCCGAAGGAGCACTTCTCACATTTTCCATCTCCAGCTGCGTACGTGCAAAAAAGAAAGCCCTTTTCGGGTGTGTCTGTAGGCTAGACTTGGCATAGGAATAGCTGTGGGCAGCCATTTGATACATAAAATTCACTGTGCTTCTGCAACCAGAAGCAATTAGTCCAAAAATTTTTTTTTGTTATGTCTGTCTCCTTAATTTGCTATGAGGTCCTCTATGGTCATGTCAGCACATGTATCTCCCAACATCTGTATTTGCTTTCAAAAAACCCCAAAAAGGGGTGCCTGGGTGGCTCAGTCACTTAAGTGTCTGACTTCAGCTCAGGTCATGATCTCATGGCTTGTGAGTTTGAGCCCCATGACAGTGATCTCATGGCTTGTGAGTTCGAGCCCCATGTCAGGCTCTGTGCTGACCGCTCAGAGCCTGGAGCCTGCTTCAGATTCTGTGTCTCCCTCTCTCTCTGCTCCACCCCTGCTTGCTCTCTGTCTCTCTCTAAAATAAATAAGAAATTTTAAAAATTAAAAAAAATTAAAAAAAAAAAAAGACAGGGGTGCCTAGGTGGCTCAGGTGGTTAAGCGTTCGACTTTGGCTCAGGTCATGATCTCACGGTTCGTGGGTTCGACCCCCGTGTCTGGCTCTGGCTCTGGCTCTGTGCTGACAGCTCAGGGCCTGGAGCCTGCTTCGGATTCTGTGTCTCCGTCTCTCTGCCCCTCCCCGGCTCACACTCTGTCTCTCTCTCCCTCTCAAAAATAAACATTAAAAAAATAATAAAATTAAAAAAATTTAAAAACCCACAACACGAGATATGTTCAAAGATATACTTACTCCTCCTCTTCTCCAGGTGAGGACAGCTTCTGCCCTCCCGCAGGGAAGAGGAAGCAGAGGGAACTTCCCCCAGGGTGCTGGTGGGAACGTTGCAGGAGGAAGGAACACAGAAATTGGCAAGGACTTGAAGGACGGATATGCAAGTGCCGTAAGGCTTGCTGAGCCCTGAGTGTGCCAAAAATTAATTCATAAGCAAATGCTTATTTTATAGTTTCCCACTTGCTACAAAACACCAAGCAGAAAGACTCCTTTTGAGAGCTGATAGGAAGGGGGTGAAGCCGGAGTGGGGAGGTAACGTAGGGGTTGCTCGAAGAGAAGCTCAATTCCATGGTTTGACAATGTGTCATCCTACCTTGTGGAGCTGAAGGGCAGTGGTAGCATCTCCTTGTTCCTGTAAGCACAGGGTTCACCATAAAGTCTGAGCTGCTCTCAGGTCAGGGGAGTTTGGAGATTAATATCCACCCCTTAGATAAGCCAGGGCACAGACAGAAGATGCTCGAAGACTTGAGGACACTGTCCCTAAGAGTCCATTATGCCAGGATGGGAAATATCCTAAATGTGGGTTCCTGTCATTTCAGGGCTTTAGGTGATGATGTGACAGATAACAAGGTTTCAGAATAAAGGAGCAAACTCTCTCTGTGAGGGTTCCTAGCAAGCACTACATGTTTTTATTTTTGGATTCCCATAATTGATTCCTCCAAGGTCTGGGCAATGAAATTCACAACTTTTGGAGAGCTAAGGGCCCCACCAACTTCATCCTAAGGACTGGGATGAATATTCACAGAACACCCAGAAAGGCAATGACATGAGTCGTCGCTTCTGCAAAGACAGGACTGAATTTTCAGGGAGAACAAAGCTCCTCTGTGGCAGACAATGGTGCCTTTTTTTTTTTTTTTTTTAAACTTTAGCGCCCAACTCAGGGGTTTGACTGACCCATGATAGGTGCTCAATCGTTTATAATGTGGGGGGGGGGGCATGGAGCCAGTCTCCAAAGTTGCCCACCTCCACACAGTTCCCTCCTAATATGCACATGCCCTCATCTCAACAACAGGTGGGGCTTTTCTCACCCCCCCTCTGAAATTGGGCTGACCTTATGACAAAGCCTTATGACTGATTTTGACCAAAAGAATGCGGCAGAAGTGACATTCAAGGAATCCCCCTCAGCCCAGGACTTACAAGGATTTGTAGCTTCCACTTTCCACTTCTTGAAACTCCACTTAGACCCCAGTCAAGATGCTCTAAGAACTCCAAACCACATGGAAAGGCCACAGGGAGGAGAACCAAAGCAATCCGAGTGACAGTCCCCAGTAAGCTCCCAGATGAGAGCCAGAACCAAGTGGCCACCGTGGCTGACTACCCAATCAAGCCCATGCCAAAATCACATGGTATAGAAGAACCACTCAGCTGAGCCCAAGCCTACAGAAGTGTGACAGCCGTGAGAACGGTCACTGCTTCAAGGCACTAAATTTCAAGAGGGCCGCTAAAGTGACAGAACTAAAACAGGGGGGTGGAGGAGACAAGAGGCACATGGCATTTAGTCTAGTTCTGTAGCTCTGAGTAAGTCAGAAACCTCACTGAACTCCTCAGACTCCAAAGAGATAGCCTGAGTGGAAGGACTTTATACACAGTAAGTGCCCAAACCCAGGGAGAATGGATGCCAGTTCCACTGTCTTCACTACTGAGCTCTGCAGCCAAGAACCCACCCCTGGCCCACCTACAGCTCTGTTCCTGAAGGTGACAAGGAGTTAAGTGGTAAGAAGGAGCAAGTCGTCTATCTCTATAAAGCACCTACTATTCTTCCTTGGACCTTTACAATCATCCTACAGAATGAAGGCATCATAGGGAATGAGGAGTTCAGAGAACCCAGCTGCCCTGGTTTAAATCTTGGCTCTGCTACTTACTTATTGTAGGATTTGGGGCAAGTTCCTTAACGTTTTTTCATTTTACTTTCCTCATGTGTTAAAAGGGGGTAATTATGGCATCTACCACCTATAGAGAGAGTGAGGATTAGATGAGAGGATACACTGAAAACACTGAAGCATAGTTCCTGGCTCATAGTAAGCACTTAACTGGCTATTATCATCATCATTATGGCTTTTACTTTTAATTTTTAAAATGATCATACAGTAAAACTAACTTCTTTGGTATACAGTTCTACAAACTTTCACACATGTATAGATTCACGTGGTCACTACCAAAAGCAGGACACACAATAGCGTTATCACACAAAAAAACCCTTGTGCTGTTTCTTTAGAGTCAAATTCTCCCCTCGCCTCTAGTCCTGGCAAATACTGATCTGTTCATCATCACTACAGTCCTGTCCTTTCGAGAATGTCATAGAATTAGAACCACATAGTATGCCTCCTTTTGAGATTGGCTCCTTTCTCTCAGCATAATGCCTTTAAGATGCATCCAAGTTATTGCATGGATCAATAGTTTTTTTCTTTTTATTGCTGAGTAGTATTCCATTGTATGAATCACCTGGAGTTTGTCCAATCATATTTTTCATAATTATTTTCACAAGCCAAAGAAAACTTCAGAAATGGAATCGGCCAAACATCACTGATAGATTCTAAGAATTCCTGGAAAAACATTTAATAATTGCTTACAAGTTCTGATTCAAGGCGACAAGGAACCCAGGGGTCTGCACTTAGGCCTCACACTTGATAGACACAGGAACAGAAACGCAGTAATAACTTCCTTAATCCCACACAGACCCGGACTGGAAGGTAGTACTTATTCTCCTTCTTCTCCACGTGAAACATGTTCTAAATCCTGGGAAGAGGTGCTTATAAGCATAAGGGTCCTTCTGCAGCCCTCTTTCTGAATAGGCAACACCCAGTTCCGGAACCCTATAGCCCTCTATGCTTCCCTTTGACTGCCCTTTCTACCACCAGTCACTGAGAAACATTACTCCATGGAAGCCCACCTGACCTCAGACCAATTTCCCTTCCTGACACCACAACTGGACAATACAAACAGGAGTAACGGGCATGGAGTTGCAGTGGGACCTTATGCCACCTTCCATGGATTACAGCATTTCAGCAATCATTAATGGTTGCAGCGACAGTGTTAACCCAACTCAGACTAACTTCCCACAGCTACTCATTTACTACTTCAACCAGCTTCTCTAAAGCAGGATGAAATTTTCAATCACTCCCCCTGGGGCTTCAAGGTTCTTAACCAGCTCCAGACACAACCTGAGTTCCACATCATTCTCTCCAGAGAAAGAAAGCTCGGGGCCAAGGGAGAGCTCACAACTCAACTCTAGGCTAGAATCAATTTTCCTGGAACCACGGGTCTCTACTAAAGCCAGGGGCCAGATTCTCCCCTCCACCCTCTGAGGTCACAGAATGGGGAGGATGAGGGAGAAAGAAAGCGTGAGCATGTGTGCCCTTGGTGCTATGCCCTCCCATCCCGGCTCACCCCCTCATGAGCACACTGGCTCCCTTAAGAGAAAACATCTCCACTCCCTGCGAGGCTGAACTATTGGAACTCTATTGTGGCAGTTCATCTGGAGCCTGAGCTTATGAGTAATAAATGTGTGAAAACATGAAACTAATATTCATAATTACTTTACAAGATAAAGAACTTGAAGGAAAAACAGCTTCTGTGTGCCTTGCCATCATCATGAGGGGTACACTGTGAAAAACACGGCATCCTGCCAGAACCGCAGACTTCATCTCGCCAGCCAGCCTTAGCACCGGCGGCCCTCAGCCCCCACGAGCCCTTTCCAAGTTTCATTATTCCTTAATTAACGGTGCCTTCATGCTTCTCCTCATCCAGACGCTTGTGAGCCTCAAAGAGCCAAATGAGACCTCTGATCCTCTCATCTTCCACATCTGTTTAGGTTCCATTTTGGCCAGCATTTACCAACTATCAGTGGGTCTAGGGTCCAGTCTCAAGCAGGGAGTGTTGGAGAGTCTGCATTCATGATATCCCGTCCCTGAGTCTGTTGCCCCACTAGGTTCAGTACCTCTTCTTCTCCCCATTTTTTCTTCTACTGAAGTATAACTTATGTACAATAAAGCACACCAATTTTCATTGTATGGGTTACTGAGTTTGAAACAGGTATGTACCCGTGTATTCACCCCCTAGGTGGAGACGTTAATTATCTCTAGCACCCCAAAAAGTGCCTATCCTAGAAAATATCCTCTCCCACATTATGACCAATTTTATCATAGAATTATTTTCAGTTTAAGTTCTTGTTAGCTCTCTCCTACGTTATTGCTAATTAACTTACTTATTTGAACTGCCACCTTCTGGATCCTGTTCTCATGTCACCTGTCCAACACTGCCAGATCTGTAGTCCTAAATGGCAGCACCAAGGTCCTTGACAGGCTGCCCTATACTGCATACAAACTCTCACACCCACCGCCAGTCCCCGTTCACCACCCTACGCTAGCTCTGCTCAGTGTGACGGACCCAATCCCTGTTCTCCAGCACCCCTCCAGCTCCTGCACCCTGGGCCTCCTCTTCCCTCCCAAGCAGCACAAAAGGGCTGGCTCATGACCCAGTTCCACGTCATTTCCACCCTTCAGACCCACAGCCATCCTTCAAAGCCAATCTCATCAAAAAAACCTTTCACTGACTCCTCACACAGATGTCGTTACTTCTTCCTTGGAGGGTATGTGTTATCATTCTTAACTTTTAGATGGCATTACCATTATCCTTGAGAAAAATACATGTGTTTGCATTCTTGTATTCTTGCTAGATTTTTCAATTTCTCTAAGACTAAGCTTCTAGGATTCTAGGATTTCTCTAATTAGTAAAGCTTTAAAAGAAAACTGCAATTTCCAAAAAACTGGAAGCAATAACCTAGGGTTTCCACCTTTTTCTTTAGCCAGAGGGGGAAAAAACCTGTCACCCACTATCAAAATCTTTTCCTTAAAGCAAAGACTTTGGAGCTAAAAGAAAAATTGGAGAGGATATAATATCAGAAATAAAATAGTAAGATGGTCCTTCAAATTGAATTTACTTGGTTTGTGAAAAACTCCTCCCAAGCTCTCCATTTTTTATACCTGGCTGTGCCTGGAGAACCTTCTCATAGACCAACTGGCTCCAGTGTCTAAAAACCACTGCCTTATAGTTCCTACTAAAGCACTGTGTACACACAAAGCACTCGATACATGTTTAGTTCAACGGATCTAGTCACTGCAAATCAGGTGGTTGAAAAACAGGGAGTGTTTGACACTGCTTCCATTCAAACAGGGCAATAAGTGGGCCCTATTCTCAGGAGAATGACCACAGGATCCATCCACGCTCACAGTCAGACTCACATGTGACAAAATCAGCAATCCCAACTTGTCACAACTCCGGTGCAAGTGATGACTCAGGCAAGCACTGGACTTTGCCCCTGTCACAAATCTCCAGTTAGGGAAGTGCCTAATAATGAACTTCAGAATTGTGTGTTGGTGCAAGCAGGGAATGGAGGGCGAGAAGACAGGACCACCACAGTTCGCTGCGCAGCGTGTTCAAGCAGCAGGGCGTCTGGGAGAATGAGCAGGGGCTGAAATTCAACCTGGCCCAGGCAAACCTCCCCACAGCAAGGCATGTCCTTGGCTGGTTTGCACAAAGAACCAAGACTCCATTGATCAAGACTCTGAGTTTAAGTTCAAGCCCAAGAATTTAATGTCAAATATACACATAAGGGTAAATTTTATGGTGTATTGGTATATCTCAATAAAGCTGTTAATCAAAATGTGTATACACACACACAGTGAGCAAACCCTTATTCAAGAGCCAACAAAGAAGGAAGACTGCATGATGAACGGGATAAAATATTTAAAGAAATAATTTTAATTGCCATTTCTACATGAAAATTATAAATATATTATTAAATTTATTAAAATTGACTTATTAAGGAATTCTGTCAAGAATTCTATCAAGTTTTTATTGTTTTAAAATATATATCCGGCTAACAAAAAATCATCTACACATCTTTGACTAACCTCGCCTGACTTTTCCCAGTTAGTACAAATTGGTGTTATTGGTTCAAATGGCTGTATTGAGCTTTTCACTTCAAAGGTAGGGAAATTTATAGCCATTATCTACAGATACAAAAATTAAATCCAAATAGCACACACAGTCTAAACTCTTTTTTAGTCATCCTCTGATGGGATCCTCTATGATCTTGGATAAAAAAAGTAAATACACTTCATTCAATCATTCATTGAACAAACATTTATGGACATCCTACCATGCCTCAGATCTTGGACCAATTTTCTTCATACATCCTTAGAAGTTTATCATTTTCAAATGTGACTTGTGTTTTGAAACCAAGTCTAAACTAGGACTGAATGACCAAGGAAGATACTGGTAGAATTCGTTTTTCAGAAGAACAGAATTTTGTACTCTAAGAACGAGGGTTCCATTGTAGAAGATCTTGGCATCACCTAGGTGCCTGGCTCCCAGAACAGATTCTCTTCCTGCTCAGTGGGGATGCCACACAGAAACCAAGCTGCCTTCTTACCTGTATAGTGGTGTTGCCTCCTTCCAGAAGGGCAATGGCCAGGAGAATGCTTTCATGAAACACTCGGTCACTGGACGCGTTCATTATGAGGTCAATGACCAGATTAGAGGCACCCTCCTTGTCGAGGTGGCACTGAACCTCAGCCAGGCTCATCTCACCCCTGCTTGTGGAGCTGGACCCAGAGCCTCCCGCTAGGAAGATGGAATATTGTTCTTATTAACCACAATCAGAGCAGCAAACGTGTATTGCATACCTACTATGGACCAACACTTAATGCACTAAACATGGTAACAGTATTATCTCCTTCAACCTTCTTAAAAAAACCCACAAGGAAGGTACTAATTATTAGCACAGAGGTGAAGTCACTTGTCTTCAAGTGTGAGTAGCAGAGATGGTAACTGAACGTAGGCAGGTAAGATGAAGAAGGATATATTTCCAGCAAGAGACCCAAAGCCATCCAGTCAAGACTCTCCCTAGCATTAAAACACAGTGACTTAGTGCAGAATTATCAAGAACTAGTTTGAGTTCAAGAGATAAATCAAACTTATACATGTCTTAGAACACTCCTAAGAAAATTAAGACTGTAACATTCACTTTAGCCCTGTTTCTAACAAACCCGCCTTAGCTAACCCCAGACTCATTCTTTCCCGTAATTTACCTGTTCATTCAATCAATAGTTACTCCATGCTTGGCATGGAGCCAAGAGCTGGGGATAGGAGAGTGGAGAAAACAAATTTAATTCCCATCCATACTGAGCTTGAGATGACATGAATAAACTTAAGAATACATGGCCTATGTCATTTAGTGGAATGGATTCCAACTGTGCTTAGAAAATGCCTATTTATGAACTTGACTGGCACTATTATTGGCAATAACTGAAACATTAATGTACATGGGGACATGGACTGATTAATTTCAGAAAAAAGAAAATCAGCCATCAGTCCTTCCCTGCAGACCTCAATTCAAATGCCACCTCCTTTACCCTGCTTGTCTTGACTATCTGGATCCATTACATCCATAGTGCAGAGTACAAATTGGGTTGCTGATCTTCTCTTTTACAGCTTTTTAAAGCAGTTTCTAAACACCCAAACACCCTCATAATGCCTCCCCAGGCCTCATATTTGTGGAGTGACCCCACTACAGAAAATAAAGTGAAATCGTTTTGAGATGTTATGTGAGGAACTTCTGCTTGAGAATCCCTGGGAACTTTCAGATGAAACGAGAAGGTCCTGTTCCTGAAATGGTCTGAGAAGTGTGTCGTCACCGAAGCTGCTCAACCCCATGAAGCGAGCAGATATGTTTCAAGTTTTTATCTGGAGAGAAACTCAAGGTTCTTTCCCAGAAATTGCTAGGATAACTTTATTAATCACCAAATATTTTGGTGCTACTTACAGAATCTGCAGTCCATAACAGTCTTCATTAGAGATAGGGAATCAGACAAGTCACATTTGTGCTTCAAGCAATGAGCTCCCACCCCAAACTCAAATCAACACCCCCAATGAGTTCAATGTACTTGCAACTTTTACCTGTAATTGTGCTTATTATGTTTTGTAACATCTTTAAGGATTTACTTTTATGCAATTCTGGACTTTTTTTTTTTTTTTTTTTTTTTGTAGTGGGGAGAAAAACTCTCTTAAGAGTTTGGGAGGCTTACAGCATAGGCATTAGAATTAGCTCTATCAAGGTTCAAATTATAGGCCAGTCACTAAGAAGCTTCCAATTTCTCTGTTAAAAAGGGACAGCAACACTACCCACCATAGAATGAAGAACTCGGAGGAGCAAACAAGAACGTAGAACACTTAGGAGAGCCCTGGCACTCATTTATAACATAAATGTGAGCTTTTGCCATCCTTGCTGCTAACGTCATTGTTATTTAATGGTAAGAATGATTCCTAATGACCACAAGAAAACAGGCAGTGAAATCAAGTTCCTTGAGTCATTCAAAAATCACCAAGAGGGTTGCTGTACTGGAAAGAGGGGCAAGAGTCTTAGCCAATATCTAATTGCAGGGAAATATTTTTAGCTATCACTTTGATGGTAGACCAAAAACAAAACGAATTGCTAGAAAACACACTGGCAACCCAAATTCATCTGTCAGAGTTTCAACCTGTTAAGTAGAAACATGTAGCTCTTACGTGGCACACTCAATTCACACGTGCAGCTAATTAGCACACAACACAGCCTACCTCCTCCCCCAGGCTTGCTGGGTCCTCCTGGTGACAGCGGGCCATTGCCAAAGCTGGTGAGGCTTTCTCTTCTTCCTGAAGGTCTGATGTTTCCATAATAACGGTTGACCAAAATTTGCCTGAGCGCCTCACCCTTAATTCAAACAGGATAATGAAATCAGGTTCTGAATTCAATGCATAACTAAGCTACTAATATTCAAAAAACACAGAGGTACTCAGTTATAATTGGCTCAGTTTCACTCAGTGAAAAAATAAATTATTAATAAAAGCATTTGGAAACTGTAAAGTTAACTTCTTCAATATTTTCTCAGGAAACCACATCATTAAAAAAAAAGCAGCAATCTAGAATACTAAATATCTCAAGTACTCTCTCTCATGGTGATAAATACAGAACATTAATTTTGAAAGGTAACTAACAATAACAAAAACAAAAAAATCCCTTGGAGTAAGCCAATAAAATTCAGACAAAAAGAGACTTTTACAGGTCACCTTTCACATAGCAATATAAAAATGTTACTCCAGGCACAGAGTTATTCATAAGATTGTAAGAGAATACTAAGACATAAAAGTAATACTGCATAATGATATGATAAGCTGAACATAAGCCTTTCTAATAGAAACAGTCAATGGGTCAAGTGGTGAAGAAAAATGCTATGGAAAATAAGTGGCAGATATCAGATACGTCATTCAAAAAATAAGCACCATAGATGAAACGACATTTGACATTTCCTTTGAAATAACAAGGGAAGGGAATAGGTAGGGATATAAATGAGACAAGAGCAGCAAGGAGTTGATGGTTGTTGAAGCCGAGTTATGCATGCGGCTTCTTAAAAGTTTTCTGATTCTTCTCGTATGTATTTGAACATTTCTGCAATAAAATGTTTTAAAAATATAACCATCAAAAGAATCTTGGACAGAAGACATAACATCTCTTTCACACAACTCCAACCAAAAAAATAAATAAATAAAACTGTGATTTGTTCTCTAACACTGCGGGGACATTGGCAAAGCGGCACAGAGCAGCAGGATTTTATTCTCAGCTCTATTCCACTTTCAGTTATGCTAAGTGACTCCCAGGACACCTCCCAGTCTGGAAGCTTCTGAAAGTCAGAGGCTGTATGGTTCTCCCCCACGCTCTTTCCCAGGGACAAAGTAGTAAGGCCTGGAGTTCCTCTGGCACATCATCAGGAGGGGTAAGTGAGAAGTCTAGCAGAGAGAAGGCGTGCTGAAATATAGCAGGTGTCTAAAATAGAGGCTCAAGAGTTCTTCTGAAGAGACCTGCAACGGTAACATGAGCCAGTAGAATTTAAAGTGATTTGTTAATTAGCTCCAAGAATAGGTCTGGAGACTTCAAGTAGGGTGTCTGCAAAATAAGATGGGATGGAGCAGACAGGAGGCCAGGAGGGTCCCTGAGAGTAGCAGAGAGGCTGGGGGCCAGAGGGAGATGGGACCAGGGAACCAAGGAGAAAGGAAGAAAACTCCTTAATTCAGCGCCAAAATCACGTAAGGTCTTAGGGCTACACTGCCAAATTTTTCTTCCCAATTCATGCGGTTGGTCAAAGACCCCAGGGACAAACTGGGATGGGATAAACAGGAGAGGAGGGGGTGCGCAGTACTGATTCTTAACTCAAAGCTCAGGAAATGGAAAAATCTCTATTTTCTTCTATCCATTCCACCCACAAATGTCTCTCATCGTAGTTCAGCAAAGAATGGTGCTTCTATTAGCTCATAAGACTTGTTTCCCACCTTGAACAACTGTAAATACAAAATTCCAAGAGTTGTTTCCGATGGGGAAGTTATTTCTGAGATTTTCACGTACTTTTTAAATGGACTGCATTTGGTACAGTAGTCTTTAGTGGCTTAGAAAACCACATTTTTGTTATAAAGGTTTAGCTCTGCTGCTGTTTATGTCTCCAGGACCAGTACAAACACATTGATACTCTCCAAAGCATGGTGATTTGAAAAGGTGACTTCATTTTTTTTTTTTATGAAGGAAATTGAATAAGACACACAAAAAAATGGAAAAACATTCCATGCTCCTGGACTGGAAGAATAAATATTGTTAAAATGTCAATACTACTGAAAGGCTGACTTCATAAGAGAAATATAAATTTCAAAGGATAGTTCAAAAAAGCCTACTCAAAAAGAAAAAGAGAAAGAAAATGTTACCTCCACATTGGAGGTAACAGGAGACTGAACATGATTTCTTTTTTTTCAACATAATGATGTATCTATTTGATTTTCTTTCAGTAACATACAGACTGAATTTCCACAATAGGGAATGGCTGACAGTAAACCACCCCAAGTCTCTAACTGGATCCCTTTGGGCAGCACAGGGACTGGGAGGTTGACAATGGAGTTGAGACCTAAGAGCTGCAATCACAGAAGACAGCCAATATAGCCATCCTGGCAAAAGCATCTGCAGGATCGTAGGGTGGAATGGTCAAGTCACAAGCAGGGCGATTGTGACCAACTGACAAACACGCATCTTTAAGCAACTGTCAACCACAGCCTTTGCACTATAATCCCACTTAAGGAAGGAGAGACTCAGATTTTCCACTTCTGAGTTCGAGGGGAATTAGCAAGACTATGGTCAGTTTGTAATCAAGCAAGCGGGAGGTGAAGAAAGGAGCACATGCCATCTGGGAACACGTGGACTCCAGGAACAGGAACTTCACATTTATGCAGCTTGGACGCCAAATGAAGTTACAGAGGGATCTCACATTACCATTTTGTCTCTCTTTCCACAGAAAAACCCTGGCAGTTACCATAGCAACTGATGCATCAAATGGTACATTTTTCCCCCATAAGAGAATATCATGAAATGTGCTAATTATGGAAAAACACACACACGTACATTCTACCCTACGAACTTTTATTTTTTTTCCCTTTTCATTATAAGGTTTTTGGCACATATTCACCTCACCTTCTCTCCACAAACACACACACACACACACACACACACACACACACACACACACACACAAGTTTAAGCTGCAAGGGAAAAAAAACCCACAGAGCATGTGGGATTTGCCTTTTTTCTTTTCTTTTTTAACAAGTTGAGATTTATTCCTTTTTCTGAAAGAATAAAGACTGATAATTTTAGGTAAAAAGGAAAAAAGAAAATGGACAACATTATAAAAAGTTATGCAAATCCCTAGTGTAAAAACTTAGGTTGAAGAAAAATTCTGTTTTCTGAGCCAGTGGTTTAATTTAGGAAAAATTAAAATCCGCAGAGAAAAAGCCTTCCTAATCATCGTGATATAAATTACTCAAGAGCACAAAACTGTTCAGAGTACTAGGCTCAGAAACCTGACTGCAGAAAAGGAAAAACAACAACAACAACAACAACAACAAAACCCCCCAAACTCCCCAAATAACCTTACTTCTTCAGTTTTAATATTTGGCCACGCAGCCCTTTTTAAAAAATAAGAGTAATTTTTTCCCCAGCAGTTCACACCTGTAGTATACACACAAGTATCAGATGTTTGTCTTGGTAAGTAACTCCACACACACATTATTACCTAAGACTGAGTAAAGGCAAAGGCCAAGAGCTTCTTTTGCAGGAAGTGTGATTTTAAAACTGTAAAAATGGTAGACCAGTGATGTAGAGTAATGAAACCAAGCTCCTGCCTTGCAGTTTGCTCACACAAGTTTCATTTCTCTCAGACTAGTGGCTAAGGACAGGTGGAAATATAGCCAAGTGTCGAACAAGGCACTAAGGAGTTAACATTGCTATTTACACAGGAGAGAAAAAGTAACTTTTTGGCTTCCCAGGTTCCAGGCACTTAAAAATCATGTGCTGCAGGAAAGATCACCCTCTCACATGAGTGGTGGGCCTTTCACATCTTAGTCAGCATTAAGGTAGTGCCTCGATTTTAACATACCTGCCTTTTGTTACTAGTGTATACCGAATCACTGAAGTGTTTCAAGCTGGAAGGTAACTACAGCAGTTAGCAACCCTTGTCATAGAGCAGCCATTGTGCTAAGTGCTTCACGTGCACACCCCAGCAGAACGGTCCTAAGGGGGTAGAGCCTATTAATGGCCTCATTTTACAGCAGAAGAAACTGAGGCCCAAATCACACTGCTAGGACTTGGCAAAGGAGACCTGAACTTGTTTTTAATTCTAAAGCTGACATGCTTGCGCAGCATTCAACAGTGTGCCCCCTGGGAACCCAGGGTGTAAGGGACACCTGTATGGCCTTACCAGCTACTTCTAAGGCCCATGGTAATTCTTAGAGGACAGGCAAGGACAGAAAACACAGGAATGCAAGGGGCCCTCGCTCAATGAACTGCAAGAGATCCAGGATGCTGGAGAGGAAGGGTTGAATGCCAACTCTCTGGGAGCTATTCTTTGGTCATAGCCTGAGAAATTATAATCGCAGAAGAGTGGAAAGAATTTGGGACAAAGTGGGACCGGGCAGGGGCTGGATCGTGTGAGCAGAGCAAAGGTGCACCAGGCTGCCCCCTGATCTCAGGCCTAAGCCCTCCGGACACTGATGACCACAATTCCAAGGCAATCTTTGCAATAACTGCTTGTGTTCTAACTCCATGACTTTGAGTAAAGTACTTTACCTGCCTATGTCTCAGTTTCCTAATGCGTGAAATGGGGATGAAGGCCGTGTCACTGGGTTAAGGTCAGCATTAATAGAAACTGATGAGTTAACGTATGTACAAGGCTTAGCACAGTCACTGGTATATGATAAGTACTCAGAAGCCCAGGATATCTGCTTATCTTCCAAACATGAATAACATGAATTGGTCAGCATGCTAATGATGTATACAGGCCTTGTAGAAAATGGTTTGGCAATGCATAATCAGCACCTTAAGAAAGTGTCTATCCTTTAGCCTAAGAGTGCCCCTTCTAGGAATCTATCCAAAGTTGTACACATTTCATTTCTTCATCAAAGGGATAAAATGACAGACTACTTGCTTATTTGTGGAACTTTAGACAGCTATTAACGTTCAAAGACTTTCAAAGAAAATGACCATATATAATATTGAATGACAAAAGGTACACAAGTTGTACACTTAGACAAACCCAAGGACAGTGAAAATGCTCAAGGGCACACATTCACATCTGTGTAAAAAATGGGCAGAATAAACATATCGTTAGCTGTTTTTATAGCTGAGTAGTACAATTATCAAGT
Organism: Acinonyx jubatus; assembly: GCF_027475565.1. Classification (NCBI taxonomy): domain Eukaryota; kingdom Metazoa; phylum Chordata; class Mammalia; order Carnivora; family Felidae; genus Acinonyx; species Acinonyx jubatus. The sequence continues at coordinate 120,074,785 of NC_069383.1, forward strand.
TTTTCACTATACTTTATTATAAATTACCCATAATGATCATCAATGACTTACAAAAAAATATTTATGACTTCACCTAACTAGAAAGCCACTACAGAAAAAGAAAAGAGGTCACAAAAAACTTATTAGCTTGCTGGTCATTATTTGAGACTGGTCCTATAGGTAGGTAAGAGGGAGACTCTCCAGTTACCCTCATTGATACAAATGGCTGTGACTGGTCCTGAGCCAGTTAGCACTTTAAGAATATCAACACCAACAAAAGCTGTCTTTAAATTATAGTGTATGGCTGAGGGAGGTGTTATGGTCATTAGCTCCCAACATCCAAGACTACGTACCCTTTTATGGTCTTCCAGTTGCCTCAGGGGGGGACTCGGTTCAAGTTCCTGCTAAGCATGCAGAAATTCCATTTTAAGTACAACACTAGGCAGACATGACCATCTTCAGTATCAGTCACAAATGAAACACACCAAGAGCTCACACTGAGCAAAGAGTTACACAAAAGGATTATAGGCCCTTAAAAAAAATTTCCCAGACACATATTAATGCTCGATTACTTTGAATGCTGAACAATTGTCCTGTCCCCAACCCGGATGCACTGTTTAAAGTGAGCAGACTTATAACTTTTTTTGCCATATGTTATATTATGTACTTTTACATAACAGGGCAGGTCCTCACAATTCATACATGCATTAACTGTGTGGCACATGCATAAGAACATCAATGCACACACTTCTGAACAGACACCTACATGGCACCTTGGCTCTCCCCGACCCACCAGTACACAGCATTCTAATCCAAGCTGCTAAGAGTGACGTGCTCTGATCAGCCTATTAGAGACTGATCATTACAGAGCATCCACATTGCAACTCAGCTACCTGGTAATCGGTTTCATTTTTAAGATCTTCATTAGACTTTTTTTTTAAAATATAGTGCGCTTCATTCATGCTTTACCCTACTGTGGTTTTAGAATAGTTTCTGAAAGTAAATTTTCATAGTTAGAAATATGCTGCCCCAGAAAGCATCTCTAAGACTTTAGATGCCTTAATTCTAGTTCCTCATTTAACAAGATTAGTTAGCAGGAAGAAGAGAAAGAGTGCAATGTGAAACTGACTATATTAGCAGCTTTCACCAAAACTACACATTAATATCCAGAACTTCAAATGTGCATCATTTCTGCACAGGACCCAGGATTTATTTTGTGTAACAAGAGAAAGGTCTTGACATTCCAGAGTCTCTCAAAAGAACATTTCAAGAGGGAGACAGTTTTGTGTGAAAGCCTTCACAGAGCCCTATCTCCTCACCTGGAGGGACACTTTGGTTTACCTCCAGCAACTCAGAACATTCTTTCTACAGAGAGAGCCACCTCAGTTACAGAAACCATCAGTTCCCAGCCCAGCTAGAGGACTTCCCTCCTGTATCTACCACCAGGACAGAAATTCCCCCACAACAACTCAGACACTCAACCAGGACAACTGAGAAGCACCCATATTTGCTGTCATTGCAAATATAGGTAAGCAACACACACCTCTGTGGAGTTCTCAGAATCCGGAGCTTGTGGTAGCTAGTTGGGAGTAAAACAAATCATGTTAGTTATGGCACTTGAATCTCGTGGGGTACAAAGAAGTCCAGAGACCAACACTCAAGGACAAAACACAGAAGGCAAGATCAAAGATGAGGTGACCTGGCTGTACCACATCTTCAGCAACCGAGGCAGGGAGATCATTTCTCTCTTAAATTGGATTAAATGTGGTCATGCTGGAAGAACAATTGGCCCGAGATAGGGAAATTTATTTAAAATGAACAAAGAAACGAAAGACTACTAATGACCAAGGAGGAAATCTGTATTTAAAAAAAAAAAAAAAAAAAAAAGATGCCAAACAAAGAACCGCTGCACACCTGTGTTTTGATCATCAAGAGAGGAAAAGCTATTCCAGGGCTATCCGCAAAGGTGCAGGGGGGGGAGGAACAGGTGGGTAATGACAACAGAGGTCTCGGGGGCAGTCTCCTTCCCAGGGGTCCAAAGGTTGCCAAAGACAGCACCACCAATCTGTCCTCCACAGGGCACGTGCTCCAAGCAGGGAACTGATGTCAGATGTAACTGCCAGACCCCACCCAGACCTCCCTGGACCAAAGTCACGCACAGGGCACGGCTGGCTGGTTCAAGGTGCAGTTTGGGACTATGGAATGAGGCCAAGGCTCCTGCTGCAAGGGAGTGACCTTGGCCTGCCTTAGCAGTGCTCCAGTGACATAGCACGCCCGTACTGAGGCTCGGTTGTGGCTGTTTGGTGGTGAGCCAGGGGATGTGTTGAAAGCACAGAAGGACTGTACCTGTGAAGTCTGGTGGTGTCTCAATCCAGCTCAATGCTACCCACCCCCTTGGTTTGATCCCCCAGATGGAAACGATGTTTTTGATGTGAGAATGTTATTATACAACATCATGATGTATCTTGTTTTCTATTTCCAACAGGTAAAATGAAGAAAAAAAAATAGGAGATCTCTTTAAGTACAGAGATTAAAGCAATTCTCCAGGGACAGTGCGGACTTATAGAGAGGGCTGCTCACTCAATAATGGACAGAAGAATTTTGAGACATGAGCACAACTCCCCTAACCTCAGGGGAAGGGAAAAATGTATCTCCAGAGCACTGAGCTTCCGGCTGGGGTGGGGATACACAGAGTGGCAGGACAGACGGAAGGAAGTATGGCCAGGTCCGTTATAGGTCTTTTCGAGACATAAATAATATCACAACCCAAGAAAACACTTTATTGTTTTATTTGGTATGCTTTAGGCTAAAGAATTAAAATTGTGTAAACATTTTTGCTATCTCAGTGCGAAAGGGACACAGAAGAAAAAGGAGAATTAAGGTAATGGCCCATACATTTTAGAGCAGTTGGAGGTATCAATGGAAAAACATGTCATCTCTGGCTACATTCTCACTAACATATCCTTTTATAGTGATCCTGTATGATTAGAACAAAAGAATTCTAGGCATGGGTTTACTGGAGGAACTCCCCAGAGCTACCGTCTTGCTCATTTTCCCAGTCCAAACAAAAGTTAAAGGAAATGAAGAAGAGAGAACCTGGAAGTGGTGGGGTTTGGTTCAGTTTTGTCAATTTTCCTGTCTGACATCTCTGTGTCCAAAGAAGCATCGTGAGTACGTTTAGTATGCTCATAGGGAGTATATGGCTATTTCTTAATCACTCAGGCATCAGTGGCCTCTGATAGGCTTTATGATTGTACAGTCAGTCCACTGCTTCCTTAGACCACTGTCATGCTTGTTTTGCAATTAATTTCCAAGATAAAAATGACATTAAAATTATCTTTTCTCCTTGAACATTTCATGAAGCCTTTTGAGACAACAAAGGATGTTGTGCAGTCTTGGGAATCATTATGTAAACAGAAGGACACCTTTTTAATGCTATCCGTTCATGAAACAGAATAGAAACACCCAACGTGCTGCACAGCGTCATGTGTCCAGAAGCTCATCCAGGCACCGGCTTTATGTGAACCTGAGCCAGTCACTGAACCTCTCTGGGCCTCCATGTCCTGACCTGCAGTCAAGGAGACTGGAGCACATATTCTTTAGGGTTTCCTCCAGTTAAAACATTAAACAATCGTTGGTGTATTTTTAGTAAACTTCATTTCATTATATTTAAGAGCCAGTCCCCTAAATAAGACAACTTGCTAGGACATAAAATGAGTTCAGGCATGGCAAAGGCCAAACTATACGTGGCATATAATTTGGTAAAAACAACACCAACAACAACAACAGAACTCCAACGGCCTTTGCCAGCACTTCCTCCTATGAGGATTTCAGTTCTATTTCCTTGAGGATGAGGTTACTTCACGGCAATTACTTGAAATTTTGAAAAATAGAAGCATATTCCTAATAAGCTACATTGTTCAAATAAGATAACAGCTACATAATTACCAAAAGCAATTGATAATGTTTAGTAAATGCATGAGGTTATTTTTCTCAGCACATTTTCATTATAAAATTATTTTGTTTTACATGAAGCATCATCCTCAATGTTAAGGAAGGATGCTGAGAGAGAGAAAACGGTCATGTCTGAATTCGGACAAGTCTGGTCTTTCCCACCCTATTCCCAGGATCGGTCACTATATTCAGGTGCTGACATCTGCAATCAAGGCAAAGCCTCCCGAACCAGCAGATGATGCACAACAGTCTGATGCTGTGTGGTTTTGAACTTGGAAACCCACTACTGTGCCCTACTGCCTATTCTTATTTCTCTCATCTTAAGTCTTCCTGTTGCTTTTAGACAAGGTCAGCAAAATTTAAACTAAAATAGATTTCAAATGATTGGCTTTGAAAGACAAATTCAAAATCAATCTCAAGTCACTGAATCCCAAGTGTCCTTGGATGAGGCCACAAATCAAGGCATCATAACTATGGTCCTTGAGTGGTAACTACCTATGTGCTTCTAAGACACTGGCATGCTCACTTTCAATATGCGATGTACCTAGCACTTTATAAAAGGATGAAGTTCTACTATAAATGAAGGAAATCATACCTTCTCATCTTAAAAAAAAAAAACAGCTCTTAGTCTTCCTAGACTATACACCTATTTCCGGTGTATGTACAAGACTATCCGTTCACATACATACATACGTTTCATGTATGCCTCCAACAGACTAGCAGAGACCACAGCCTTGTAAAAAAAAACAAAACAAAACCTTTTGTTTTCCGCTGCCATCAACATAAATCATCCTATTAACCATAGGTTTCTAGAATTTTCCTTTGAAAGATGAAGTCTTTTTCCATGGACCATCCCTAGTAGAAACTGAATACAGTTTAAGAAATACAAGCGTATTATGATCCTCATTATCAGCACATCAAAGGGAATGTATGAACTCCAGTACCACTGAATCAGCCTCTGGTTCCTCTTCACCCACTCAAAACCTCAAAGGGGCAAACCAACCAAGCAGCCAACAGTGAACAGGCTTGCAAATATGTTTGCAGGAACCTGTCCTTCATGGGCCTATGCAAACCCACCTTAAGAGACCAGAGAGCTTTAAAGAAAATTGAGCTGACATAGGTTACCTAAGCATTTTACCAGAACAATTTAAAACCATCACACTTGCTAACACAATGCCCTTTATTAATGGTATTTGTTTTTAGAAACAAAGAAGTAAAAATCATTTAGTCCCAATGACAGTTTCACCTTTACTTTACAGAACACGTTCATCGGAACTCAGATAAATTCATTTTTAAAAAACACATCTGATTTAATTATACAATTCCAGTCATTGTGGAATAATCTCACGATATTAAAAAAAAAAAGCTACCAAAAAAAAAAAAACCACCAAAAAACCTCAAATCATCCAGAGATTTCTGCAACAGCTTCTGTATGCTCTGAATGGAGCTTGCTTGCTCTATGGTTGCTAGTGTCTAACAGTAAACAGCCCCACTGCATTTATTGGCAATTGCTGCTGAAGGTCACACATCAGCAGTGAGCCTAAATTCCAGGAAAAAAAGAAGCTCTTATGTAACTGCCGCCTGAATGTTGGCAGGTGCCCAACCCAGCAGTTCACAGCAATGTAAAAAAGTAGGACACCTCCACCCTGGGTTGGACGTCATGAGAACGCCCCCTGAAGGTGAAATTTAATAATTCTTCGGTTTCTCTTCTCTTCTCCCCCACCCCCCCCCCCACCCCAAGTGAATCTTACAAAATTCTCCGTTGGTGGCATCCTTTGCTTGCAGAAGCAGCTCAAAGTGGGGTAAGCTGAGGGCTGACGTTAGCGGGCTGCAGCCACCCTGAACAAGTGGGCATGCCACTCTAGCTCTTCTGTTGTGATGCAGGAAGCCCAAGCTGGCACAGGTGGCTCTGCAGATTCCATGGGTCCAAGTGACAGTGATTACATGGGGATCACATCTTGAATACGAAGAAACGCAGCATGTTCCACTGAGCTATAGCACATACTTATCTAAACACACTGTTTCCTTTCATAGACACATACGTGAAAATGAGGTGGATTACTGTTCTGCCCACGGCCTCCACCTCAAGTTGGAGTATTTGATCACAATCATCTGGTCAGTTAGCACAGCACTTTACACTTTAGAAAGGTGACTTACACGATCACCTGCTGGTGCTACCCACTTGTTGCTACCTGACCTAAGCTCTTACAAGACCTCCCTGCTCAGGTAGACGTTCCCAAACTTTATGTTCTCATGAGTCCGTGTACTTCTTCATGCTAGCAATTCTCATAGTTGACAGTTGTCACTGAACATTAATTTTAACCACTGCCCGTCTCCTCCACAGGACTGTGTACTTCAGAAGGGCAGACGCTGTGCTTATGTGAGGGCATCACCATATTCATATCCCCTTGCACTGTGCCTGGAATGTAACAGGCACTCAAATGTTACTCATATAACTCAGTGTTGTTGGCATCATTAGTGTCCATTGAAAGCCAAGAATGGGTAGACAGGAGAACTTTCTGAGGGTGATGGAAATCTCTACTACCTTGAAGTGTGTGTATACATATATAACAATTCATCAAACTATAAACTTTAAGAGTGAGCTGAAGGAACTCAAGTATGGTGTTTCCTTTTCTCCTTCACCCAATCTATACCCCTCAACCAACACCCCAAGGAAAAGGTAAAATCAGGGGGATGAAGACTGTGCCTGTTTATTTGCCAGAAAGAAAGAAAGAAAGTAAAAAAGAAAGAAAGACAGAAAAGGGAAAGAAGAAAGAAAAGGGAAAAGAAAAGGAATGAGAAAAGAAAAGGAAGGAAGAAACCTTCTCTTTTCTTAGTTTCAAATGAAATTTTGTTCTACAAGACAGCTGGGAAGGCCCCATACCATGCCCTTTCCTTGCAGGGACTCCATGACTCTGACCTCATTTCACCCTGTTTTCTCAGAGCACTGACAGAGACACAGAGGCGCTGTGTTGGTTTTTTTTGTTTTGTTTTTTTGTTTTTTCTTTTTTGTTTTTACGAGTCGTTCATAGCACATCTCCTTCCTTGAGATGCCCAAGTGGCCTCTATCATCAAAGGGCAGTGGCCCTTCCCCAGTCAGGGTATCATGAGATTACCACACATGCCTTACACTATTCCAGGGGCGATTCCCCACCATGTTTAGAATGGAACAGTGGTTTCCAAGTTAGGTGTGATGACTTGTCTGTATCCTGGGCCAGCATGAACTCTCTCATTAAGCTTCCGTAGAACTCCAGCTGTGTGCTGCAGGCTTCCACCAGCACACACTGACAAAAGGCCGGGTAGAGTAGAAGCTGCAGGAGCAGTTGTGGTTTCCAGAACAGCCATTGATGATAAAGGCCAATCAGACATCTCTGCTTAGAGGACCAGATCCAACAGCCTGAGGGACTGGGGACAGAGTGTTGGTGTCCCAGGGCTCTGACGGTTGCCAGGGGTAACAACGAAGAGGGGATCCACAGTTGCTTCCTCAGGGAATTTTCAAAGAATCCAAGCGGCTGCCAGAACATTCTTCTTTTATAAACAGACAGTATTCTATTTCCTAGAGTATAATTATAAACACACCTGCTCCAACTGTGGAATCTTTCCATAAGCAAGCAATAAACTCCCAGCCAGGATACCCAAGTCCTATCTTGAGCAAGCAAACACATCAAATGATTACTATGGTGCAAAACAGTATATTAATAACATTGCAGACTCCGATGAAGGAAGATCTTCTTTTCTGACTTCATTTGTACTTAAGCAAGTAGAAATACAACTTCAGTATTTAAGAGTAAGAGTTCAAATCAGTGAGGCATTTATAATACCAGGTAGAAAGACGAGTAACAAAAGGTGCTGACACGCTAAGTCGGCATTAGGTATTTTTCAGGGACACACCAGGAAGAGAATAAACCAGACGGAAATAGCAAAAATATCTATGGGGTAAAGTTATTAATTAACCCACCACACAGCCTTTTGTTTTTCTCCCCTTCTATTCATCTCAGAGGGTATGGCCTCCTCCTGGGTTCATGTGGGATTAATATAAGGAAAAGTCTCTGCTTACAGAGTTTACTGTGGCAGAGAAGCAAACACACCAGGTGAGGGGCTGAGGCGGCAGTGTGCTAGCCTCCATTTAGCCTATCTGGCTGTGCGAGCTAAGTCCAGTCACTTAACCTCTCTGAGCACCATTCCTGCAGGAACACGGTGAAATTCATCATCACTTGCTTTAAGTCTGTAATTCAAACTCTCCCTACATAATCTGAAACATCTCTTAATATTTTTGAAACGATGGTAGTGGATATTAGAATAGACAACATATTCTATCTGGTAGCTCTATCCTACCCCAAAATAAGGAGTTAATTAGCCTGTCAAAAGAAATAATAGGTATCTAAAAAAGTAGACCAGGTAAGTGATTTTTAAAAGTCTAACAAAATTATTTTCCAGGGCGCTCAATTTGCCAAGTAATTAAACTCCTTCATTTATATACTTTAATTCCCCAAATTAATACATTCTAGTACCATTTACCAAATGTTTATTGCAACCTAAATATACGGCAGGAAATGCTGAAAATATTCACCAAACAAAAAATATTTCAGAGATCCCCAAATCCCAAACAAAATGACTACTCATTGGTCCCCAGGATAATTCTGGGTAAGTAAAACTAATTTGATATTTAAGTATAGAAACCATCAGATGACAATTATATTTCTTGACCTTTAGGTATTTTTCCAAGATGTAAAGCCATGGTAATAATACATTCCTAATCCCATTTCAAGTCTGTAGCTGGAAAGTCTCAATGTGTATTTTGGAATTCACAATGCACTCTGGCAGGAATTTTTAGGACCCCCTCACACTCAATACCTTCCAACATGGGGACCAAGAAAATAGTGTTGTTTTTTTTTCTCCTTTTACTACTTTCAAACTATATGAATGCAGTTATTTCTTTTTGTATTGGTGCTTTACGTGCAGATACAAAAGCTCTTTATGAATATCAACACTGAGTTTAGGAATAGGTTAATAACCAGCATCAACCACAAATTCGGTTGAGATTCTAAACAGTGAATGACAGAAATCTTATCACAGTTTAGAAAATCTTTATCTAGACTCAGATGGGATCTCCAAGGACAAATGGCAAACAAACTCATGGGAAATGCTAACACAGACACAAAGGACTCAACTCACGCCCAGAAGGCACACTACACAAAAGTCAGATACTATACACTGCAAAGACTAAGGAACAGACCACAGTGTTCACTGGAAGGATGTCATGGAAACATCACCATGGGACATTTAAAAAAAAAATGAAATTAGGACCTCAGCATTATCCAATTCATCAATGGAAATTAGCTGGAAAAGAAAAAAAGGGGGAGAAAAAGAAGGAAACGTTAGGAAACAAGAGCAAGCGAAGCATTAGAAACTTCGTCAGCGTGTTCTTAGCGCTGAGTCCCCCACGGTGCAGCACTGTTACATGGTGACCCTCCAAAGGGGTGCAGGCACCAGGGGCACTAACTACAACAGCTCACAGTGACATCTGCTCTCAACCCCACTGCTCAGGAACAGATGGGCAGGATGCTGCCCCATTGTGTTCACATGCCAGGGAGCAAACCTGGCAGGTCACTTAACTAAGAGCTCAGAGGCGCACCTTCCCTCTCCCCTGCACAGGTGAAAACTTGCACTGAGCTGGGAGCAAGGGCAAACTGCCCAATCAAGAACCACAATCTTTCAGAAGAGGATGGGAAAGAGGAGAGCCAAAGACTACAGGTGATCAACTCAGCTAAGGAGAAAATTCATTCTTTCCATTCATTTTACCATTCAGGGGGGATCTGGGGCCTAAACTGCATTTGGGCTAAATCAGAACCAGGTTCAATTTCAGCAAATATGAAATGACATAGGGGCAGGCCAGCCGACATATCCTAAGACTAGAAGCTCCATATCCTGGTTACTGTTGATTATTAAAAAAGAAATGTTTTCCCCCAAAGATGATTAGAGCCAACGCAAGTGCTATTAGTTAATAAGTAAGTGACTTATTAGCATCAGGTTCAAGAAAAAGAAAACAACTAGAGCATTAATCACAATTGTGCTTAAGGGGGGAGATGACCCTCAAGTTATTTATATTATGGTTCACTAATAATACATTTGCAAATTTAAGTTCCTATTAGAAATCCTGAAATACTTTATTCACCTAGACAAAAGAAGCATTAGTAAATTAACAGGTTCTGCCAATTAATAGGAAATGAAAACCCTGACATTACTTGAGGTCAAAAACTCTCTGGTAGTAAAAGAGCTACTATCAGAAGACAAATTTTTTTTTAAATGTTTATTGATTTTGAGAGAGTGAGGACAGTGAGGAGAGAGGGAGAGACGGAGGGAGGGAAGAGAGAATCCCAAGCAGGTTCTGTGTTGTCAGCACAGAGACCAACTTGGGGCTCAATCTCACAAACTGAGATCATGACCTGAGCCAAAATCAAGAGTCGGACGTTTAACCCTTTGAGCCACACAGGCACCTCAAGAAAACAGATTTTAAATAAATTCTGAGATACCCTTTCAAATTAATTCTTGGCCTCTGAATTTCTTTTCAAGCTCTTTGAACCTACAGTAGACTACAGAGGAGCCAGTATGTAACATACGACATATGTTCTAGGGGCATATGGGTCTAGGGGGCTTTTAGATGTTCTTTGAGTTAAAGAGAGATTCAGATTAAATTTTAGAGATGTTTAGCCATAGGAAGTTTTTTGTTGTTTTTTTAAATAAAGACATTGTTTAATTTGTGGATTAAAAGCAGAATTCAGTAGGCATTGCATACAAAGAGTGGTGGTCAAGTCCTGATATGATTTTAAAGTTCATTAATTTTGAATATACAGGATAGCAAGTCATTGTAGGCACCATACAAAAACATACTCCAACATTATTTTGGTTATCGTTTTTCATATGTATTTTATATTTACCACTCTATGAGACAAATACTCATTGCTGGTCCTTAGCATTTTAGAGACATAATAAAGATGATTTTTTTTTTATTCCTAAATGATCATGATTAAATCTTTTGACAATCTTCTAGCAGTTCTGAGCTTAGCATCATACGTGACAATTCTTGGACAGGCACTTCTCAGTGAGCTGACCAAGACAAGAGGACTGACCACTGACTACTCACCGATTGGATGCTTTCTTTTGGGACCTAAGCGAAACCACAGGTTTTGGATGACTCTGAGACAATCATAATTTGTAAAGCAAGATGGCATCAAGTGGAGACTGTTTTCAACAGGTGAGAAGTCAGAACTGAGCTGAAGATTGGATATTTAAGTCCTGCTACGTGCAGCACAGTCAGGGTCACTGCCTCAGGTCACTTACATGATGATGTAACATAATTGAAACTTAAACTTGTGGGAGAACTTCAAATGGTGTCAATCACAAATGATACAGTGGAGAAGAGCGAGGACTCTGAAGTCACGGTGTTTGCCTCAGTTTGAATTCCTGGTTCCCCCATTATTAGCTGTGTGACCCTAGGCAAGTTTCTGAAACTTTCTGAGCCTAAGTTTTCTCCCCCAAGAATAGTTAATAACAATAATGATATTCCTGAGGCTGATCTGACAAATGGTAAGAGATGCTTAGTATAGTGGCTGGCACATAAGAAGCCAAAGAATGTTATTTTTATTTAAGACATACTTTAGGACACTAAGGGGTATATATGGCATTAAAAAAATTTAAGTTGGTGTTACAGTGATTCTGTTATGTTTTAGCGTATCCAGTAATATATGGGTGGCAGTACTCAATGGCTTTCTTTTCAGACAAGTAGATCCATATAAGCACACCAATGTTTCAATGTTTTTTAACAGAATAATCATGACCTCATCTTTCATTTTTATCTGTGACCTTGATAATCCTAAATGTTGAATGAAAATGTAGAGATGAGGGCACCTTGGTGGCTTAGTCAGTTAAGCGTCCGACTTCGGCTCCGGTCATGATCTCATGGTTCAGGGGTTCAAGCCCCATGTGGGACTCTGTGCTGATGGCTCAGAGCCTGAAGCCTGTTTCAGATTCTGTTGCCTCCCTCTTTCTCTGCCCCTCCCCTACTCGTGCTCAGTAGTATTGTTGAGTATCGTGTCTCAACAATAAAAATTTAAAAAATGTTTTTGAAAAATAAAAAAAAGAAAATGTAGAGAGGAATAAAGGCATCTATTTCTCATGATCTTTAAGGATTATGGCTTAGAAGAAAACTTGGCACACAAACATGGTGGAAACCATGTTGGGGGTGGGAGGAAAGGACAGGGATTCAAGACCCTGGCTTTCAGTCTTGATCCTGTCACACATTAGCCATGTGACCTTGGGAGGTCACTTCAGCTCTCTGCTATGGCTCCTTGTGTGTGGACGGAGGGCTGGACAAAGCAATGCCAGATCAGACTATGGCCATGAAGACTCAGGACAAGGCAGAGAGGCAGAACAATTCTGCACATCCCAGAAGGGTAGTAGTCATGGGACAAATTCCACTTAAGAGACAACTAATAGGAAAACTGGGCCAGGAAGACGGAAATGACTTCACACTTGCCCTTGTGCCCTGAGCATCCAGTCCAAAGAACACCTCATTTATTTTATCAACTAAAGCCAACTGGTTTGCCTGAGAAAGGTTAGTTCTTTGGCTCTGGGTTCCTTCCACCCTTGAAAGAGCTGGCCTGCCCCTACGTCATGCATCTTTACTCAAATAGGGACAGCCAGCCAAACATCAAAACCATTTTCAACAGCCTTAATAAAATAGGACAAATTTAATACTCACTATTGGATCGGAAGAAACAGAAATAGTTTAACGTCCTCCCCCCCACTCTTTTTAGTTCCATTAATGTGAAGGGTTAAGAAGCATTTTCCCACAAAGCATAGGGCCAGAAGCATTCTAAGTATGTGCTATAGGCATTGAAACTGTTGACTACCATGGGTTTCTGGAATGTCTTCCTTGGTTGCATGTCATTTCCCACATTTGCCTGCAGTATTTTCACTTTCATAAAGGGGGATGACAGCCCCGAACCAGACTGGAAAGACATGCCATCTTTCCTTTAAGCCTCTCTGCCTGGGTGTGGCTAATATCTTCACCAGCTGAAAAAAGAATGTGAGCCAGGGTCTAAGAAGCTCTTCTCAGCTATTTACTTTTTCCTAACAACCTCCACCTACTGCCCTCTTAAATCCCCAGGCTTTAACATTTTCCATGAGCTTTATAACAGACAATTTTACAACATCTCAGATCCAGTATCTCCCGTGGTCTGTAATGATGTTCTCCCAGTTAGCACCAACAGGCAGGGAAAGCCAGTGCGGAAGCATACCTTCCACACAGCCCAAAGACCCTGACGTACTTGGCTGCCAAGCAACAGATTCCACTCCTAGATTTTCTACTTTCTATGGTATAAAAAAGAAAACTTCAGAGAAACGGAAATATAATCACAACTTGTAACATTTGTGGGAGTAGAGACACCAAGTTTACTATAAAAATCTCAGTCACAGAGATGAACAGATACTCTAAAAGAGAGAAAACTAGTCTCAACCTTTGAAAATCAAGTTTTATGCCCCCAAAGCTACAAATATATTCATAACTGGTTATGGCCCTTTTGGTGGATTCTATCTTATTATGAAGAGTGAATTTCTGTAACTGGAATTTTATTTTTAAAAATTTCTTAAAGCTCACTCAAAGAAAAATAAAGATCTTGTGAAAAAAAATGCCGTTTGTTTGTCTGGTATTCTCTGCTGTTAGTTCCTTCCTATTCTTCTTTTTCTTTTTTTAGTGCAAGACCTACGTAGGTGCCTATACAGGTGTATGTATGAACGGGACATCTCATCATTTCTCATCTGTACAATGTTTCTTCATGTCTATCATTTGTATTTATAAACTCTTTTCTAGCAGGTTTCCACCATCAAATTCCTGAGTTATAGATACTTATTTCCTAATTAGTCAACATTCATTCACCTTTTAATTTATGTATTTTTAAAACTTAGAGTGACATTTAAAAGCCAAGTAATCTGGGGACAGTGAAGAAATATATACTGCTAAAGGGGTTGTGTACTTTGCTCTTTTATGTTTCTTATCCAAAGATTTTCATATGTGAAATAGCTCTAATATTTACGTTCGATATTGCTTAGGTTAGAAATCAGGATCCCTGCAGGCCTCTATACTTGGAATAATACAGTTGTAACTTGCCACTTTTAAAAAGAAGGCTGTGATTTAATTATTAAGGCTTCTTCACAGAGATGAATCAGTGAGTTACTGGGTTTTTTGACAAATCAATGACATCAGTCAATTTACCAATTCAGAAAAAGCTGCTTAAGTGGCTTGGAGATAATTAGTGACCTATTACCTTCAAATGAAAACTGGTGAGATTTTAAACTGAGGCCCAGATTTTTTTTAGTGGGGGGGGAAAGGGTGGGGGACAATTAGATTGTTGTTTTTTCCCCACGTATTGGACCAAAATTGAAACTGTGAGGGTCTCTAAACATCCTTACTCACTGCCGATGCCAAGAAGTATCCTGTCGCAGGGACTGCCCATTTCCCAATCTCAGCTAGAAATGGTGTGTTTGCCTGCCTTAATTCCAGTTAGAACTGGAGGGAGTTTCTTAGTACACTGCAGGGATTGTGCAACATCTCCCCAGAAAGAAGTAAACCCACAGGTATGCTTAGCTGGATCCAAAACTCAGGAATGCACGCTGGGATACACAAGAGGTGTCTGCATTCCCGTTGGGAATTTAGATGAAAAGTCTTATTACTATTTCCCTGACATTAGATTCATTATGTAGCAAGCAGTCTATACAACAGCTAAGTATATGTGCCTTTTAAAAGAGAAGGAATATGATGTAGCTACTCTTCGTGACAAGATAATTAGCTTTAAAAAAGAAAGAAGTTAACCCCTCAGTCAATATGCCTGAACTATGGTGTATTTCTACCCCACAACCCCACGTCAACTTCAACCCTGTTTTAACAAGAAAATAACATTCAGTACCTTTTCTCCATAGCCTCTATCTTTGGTCATCATTTCTCTGAGAGTCTGCAGGACCTTAATGCAGAGTTTCTCTTCATTCTCCTCTAGCAGCTGTTTAGTATGCTTTATTAACCTGAATGTGGTAGGAGGAAAACCATGCATTAGGTCCCTGAAAACACATTTAAATAAGTAAGTAAGTAAGTAAGTAAGTAAATAAATAAATAAATAAATAAATAAACAAACTTCACAAGAAACTTATTGTAACTAGGCAGTAAATGAACAAATATTTATCAAGGACTCCCAGGTTAAACATGCTTGGCCATTCACTGTTGTGAGAACAGCCAGTTAGTGTCTCAATAGCGTCTCAATGGCGACACCTGCTGGTCAGTAACCGCAAAAGGGCTCAGAGGGCAGGAGTCTACCACACGTGATAGAAAGATTATAGGAAAAGAAACAGGACAGAAGTCCACTCAAACTTATTAGTTTATACAGTGCAGCTCTTTATCCACTGAGGAGTGCCCATAGCACTGTTAAAATATAAAGTATAAAAAAGCCTCATAAGGATGATTGTGAAGGCGAAAAAACACCGTTCCTTTACCCACAGTCTTGTCCCTTGAGCATCCCAGAAAAGTACGAAACTCAGAGGCAGAGCCGACTCTCAAGTTAAACAACCAACTAAACTCAGTAGTAAAAATCAGATGAAGATTTTTGGTCATGGAACCTGTTGTTTAGGTAATGCACCAATGCAAAACCTAAGCAACTACAAAGGTGTTAGGTAAAGACTGTGGGGTCCAGGGAGATCTGAGCTTTTTGAGGGCAGCAGGCTCATGACTTTTCTGCATCTGTACTGCAGCCCATGGTGGGCGCTCTGTCAGTTCTTGTGGAGTGGAAGACAAATGATGGGGTATGCAGGGAAAAGGAGAAACTCACCAAAACAAGTGTCGGGAAGAACAACCAAACCTACAAACTTACTTTGGAAAGGTCAGCACAGGACTCTAACACATGACCTTATATTGATCAAAGTGAAAAGGCTAGCGTCTGCTTCTTCACGAGCAAGTGCTTCATCTGGTCAGCAGTGCTCTGCCCCGGACCACCCCAGAGCACGAGGCTGCTTACTTGCAAATGAAGCCACCGCTTTCGCACTTTCTTCTGGCATCTGTGTTCTCTGGGAAAAGTAGCTCAGGTCGGTGGAGCACATCCACGAGCACAGATAACTCTGCCTGGACCAGGGGCCTCAGTCGGTCCTCCAGGGCTGAGACAATGTCCTGGAACAGATGGACAGCTTTGGTGAGCAGCTCAGGCCAGGCTGACTACAGGAGAGTGAGAACATTCATATCTGACCTCAAAAATGACCACAAGCCAGGCTAGGTTAGAGTACCTTTAGTAACGTCTGGTATTTATCTCAAATTATTAAACGCTGCCCCAGAGGTATCTGAAGCATTAACCCCTGATGCAGAAAACAAGGGAAGAATAGCCCCACCAGCCCTTCTTTTCAGATGATCTTTAAGCTACTCAAGGGATCATTCCACACATTTTAAAATATAATGAACAAAAATACATTCAACCACATGGAAAAATGTCTACAATGTGTAAAAAAATGGTTAAACAATAGGATGGACTATATGATCTGATTTTGTATAAAAAATATCAACATCAAAGGATATATACCAAATATCATCAAAACATCACTCCTAGTTTTCTCTGGGTGGTGGGATTGCAGGTGATTCTGATTTTCTCCCACATATGAGTACTTGTAAGTATTGTGAAATTATTTCCAATGAGCATGAATTATTCATATAATAAAAAGTCATACAAAAATGAGAACACAAATGAACATGCTGTATCAACATGCTAAATACATGTACCCTGATAGCATGATGGTCTTCAAATGCAAAACACATAGCTGTAGGAGAGGAAAACAGAGAGAAGTTGAAAGAGCAGCAAAACCAACACAACAAACACCATATAAAGGCAAATGGCAGAAAACAGATGAGAAATTATCTTCAAAAGATGCTAAAGTCATCTGGATGGCTCGGTAACTCAGAACTTAACTAGAAGCTGGCTAAGGCAGGTGCTTAACACATCATGTTGGACAGTACTAGGAGGGCCTAGTTAACCAAAGAGATTTGCATGGGAAAGGGCACTTAAAATGCATTCAACTCAACTGGAGATGTAAATTTCATAGGCAATGGTCATAAAGAATTGATTTATCTTTTACCCAAAAACTAAAACAGGTTTATATTATTTATTTTATATTTAACAAAATTTGTAATCACTCAATAATATTTAGGATGCAGACAGAATGCATGAATCAAATTACTTCTTGGGGGAGGCAATTTCCCCAGAAAAAATTAAGAGTATACTGCAACACTCCTTAATTCATATGGACATTCACAGCATAGACAAAAAGAGGGTCGTTTTTGCAAAACTCTCCTAGCTTCCCCAACAGTTTGAAAGCTTCCCAAAGTTCTCTTCTTCAGTAGTCACTGGTCCTAACTCTGGCAAATCTTTGTCTATAGCATTTTCAGGGGATTCAAGTAGCTTCTCAACATTATATTCATAAAATCCTGCATCTTTTGCAAGGTTTGAACTTTACATTGCAATTGATTTGCATTGTATTGTCAAATGTTTAACAGTGAGCAATCGAGAAGAGACCAACAGACAAGGATGGCAAAGCAATGGGCAGGGAAAGATGCTGGTGTTAAGTGAGGGGGATGTCTCAATGGGAATTAATTATATAAGCAGTCCACAGGTGAATGTTCTTACATTATAACTTTGGCTGTCCTAGGCAATCTTGTAACTATCAGGGATTCATTAGATAAATCATTAGATAATGAGGATCCTTTCAGCCACTAGCCAAGCATTACATGGGCATACAGATTTTATTTTACTTCTGAAGAATATGTATAATAAATTCAAGAAGAGCACAAAAAAACTGGCTTGGCCGTAGATAATTTATTTAGTTTGAACAGACAAAAAAGTACTATGCACTCAAACAATTCTGAATCTATAATACCCTTCCCCTTTAAAAACATAGTGGAGTCAGGAAACACTCTATTTGGAACCAAATTATCTTTAAGAATTGGGTCTGTCACAGCGCGGCTAAAATTCTTTCCTTGACCTAAGAAATGCTTCCTTTTCCCCTAGCTTCATGGGCTCCAGCCACACTAACCTTCCTTTG
The DNA here is from genome assembly GCF_027475565.1 of Acinonyx jubatus. NCBI lineage: Eukaryota > Metazoa > Chordata > Mammalia > Carnivora > Felidae > Acinonyx > Acinonyx jubatus. Next base: position 120,092,842 of record NC_069383.1, read on the forward strand.
GTCTCTGAGTGCACCACACTTTTGTCCCATATAATGTTCTTTTCACAGGCTGTTTCCCTCCCTCCTATTTCTTTCTTCAAGCAAGTCACACATTCCTCTGATCTCGGTTCAAATGTCACTCCTCCAGCAATGCCTTCCTGGATCACCATCCCAGCTGTGGACACGATTAGGTTCCTTATCATCCTTCTGTAGCACTACTCACTTCTCTGCAACATGGTCTCTCCTGCCATTTTACTTTCACCTGTATGATTAGCTGACTCACGTACCTCCCTTCCAAAACTTGAGAATCTATAAAGGCAAAGATCATTTGTGGTTTTGCTCACCATTGTATCCCAGTGCCTAGCATGAGTGGGGCTGATGAATGAATCTTTAGGCAGGTTACATAAACCTCACAGAGATTCATGTTTTATCTAATCATCATTATTACAGTCATCACAGAAGTGACAGTAACAGTAATAATCATAATAGCACTGCCATTGATCAAGTGTTCACTACGTGCCAGGCTCTGTTCTATGTGGTTTATGTGTACGCAATTTTCCAAAGATGGCCACTGCAATATATCTTATCTTACATGTTCTTCTTACACCGTGTCACTGACATTCTTCCCATCAAATGCTGGTCTATATCCCCGTCCCTTGAACCTCAAATAGACACTTGTGACTGCCTTGACCAACAGAAATTGACAGAGGTGATGCTATGTGATTCCTGAAACCATGTCATAAAGGCAATACAGCCTTCATTTGTCTCTCTCTAGAGATGCTGATCTTGGAATCCAGCCACCATGTTGTGAGAAAGGTCAGACCACATGGGGAGACTACAGGTGGGTATTTCAGTTGACAACTCCAGCTGGGGTCCCAACATCTACTGCCAAACATGTGCAAGAGTTCAAGATGAGTCCAACCACAGCTGCCATCTGACCATTACTGCATTCAAAACCCTGAGCAACAGACACCTTATTGAGCCCAGTCAACCTCTAAACAGACTAAGAGAATGAAAAAATTGGCATTATTCATTAAGCAGGCACAGATAACCAGAACATGTAATCAATGCTCGCGATCCTCACATTAACCCTGAGGTAGGTGTTATTATTATGCTATTTTACAAATGAGGAAACTGAGGCATAGAGAAGTGAGGTAACCTTCCCAAAGATACACTATTTATAAGCAGTGGAGTCAGGATTTGACCTGAGGCACTGGCCTGAGTTCATGCTTTTAACCACTCCAGCAGGCTCATTTGAAACAGCTGAGACTCTCCAACTATAGCCCATGCACTACCTGTGAGAGAATCACTTGAGGTGCTTGTGTAAAGATGTTAATGTTATGATGGAAGTTTAAGTGTTTCACATGCACCTAATATTCACTACTCTCCACTTGACAAAGGGATAGATCTCTTCATATGTCCAAGAAAAAAGTAAAATACAGATACAATTTAGTAATGGTTTTATTTTCTTTTGATCATTCTGAGAGAAAACTCTTCTCTTGGACATTATACTACTTGTTTACCTGCTGATTCCAGAGGCTAAATATCCCAGAGTGATTAAAAACAAAAAAAATGGAGCACTTATGCCCTTATTCTAAGCATCCTTTTGTAATACTTAATTATTCCTTCCTAAAAAGAGCAGTCCCCATTCTTCATGAAGAAATCTGTCAATACAGGGCCACCTGGGTGGCTCAGTTGGTTAAGCGTCTGACTCTTGGATTCAGGTCAGGTCATGATCTCTTGGTTCCGTGGGTTCAACCCACATCAGGCTCTGCGCTAACAGTGCAGAGCCTGCTTGGGATTCTTTCTCTCCTCTGTCTCTGCCCCTATCCCACTTGTGTTCTCTCAAATAAACTTAAAAAAAAAAAAAAAAAAAAGCAAAGAAATAAATCTGTCGAAAACCTTTAAAGACCATGACTTTGCCAGAAGCCTTTCTCTTCCCAAGCAGCTTTGCATTCTTGGTCCTACACACATTACTGTGCTTGACTAGCCATTCACATGCTGACATCTCTTTCTGGCCCATCCTGGATTTCCTCTGGCTCATGGAAGTGCTGCTTTGTGGGAACCACCTCAGGCCAGGTTCAGGTTCACTGCTCTCTGGGCCTGACATTACCTGCAATCTCTCAATGATATTCCGGTAGTCTCTGGAAGCCGCCAGAACAGAGTCTCTGCGAGCCGCATTGCGGGCGGTCAGTCGCCAGTTCATGGCAGTTTTCTGCACAATGTTGTGAGACTTCAGGAAGAGGTTGTTGACTTGGCTGTCCAGGTCCACAGGAATAGCGATGGCCCGGCTCTTGGCTACACAGAAGAAACAGGACTCATGAGCCTCCAACTTGCATGGGAGATGCCTTAAAGACAGACTAATTCCCCCCATCAACCCTTAGGCAGATTCATCCATGCCTGTAATAGGTCACTTGCATGCTTGTGTCAACACTGAGGAACTCAAATGAACTTTGACATCGTTAGGTCAGGGCTTCTCAATATGAATTCGGGGGGGGGGGGCAGTAGCTCTGAAGTATGTTGAAATGTTTTAGGTCAAAGTTTAGGCAGGAAGGTCAAAGTTAGACCTCAATGGGTTTCCTCAATGAATGGCATCTTAAGGTCTCTCATGTTGTTCACATATTGTAAGAATTATCACAACAGGGAATTCATTTTTCCAAGAAATTATTTTTCTAAAAATTCTCTCTCAGTGGTGTTCTATACAACAATCTACAAAATGCCAATTTAAGCCAAACATAAAACAAAAGATAACATTTATAATAACATAAGCTATCCTTTCTATTTAGGCTGTTCTCTTTTCCTCTTAAAAAAACTTCCAGTCTAATTATGAGACAGATGACAGTCAAGTCCACAAGGGGGGGATACTCTACAGAACACCTGACCAGCACTCTTCAAGATTATTAATGTCATTAAAAAAAAACAAGGAAAGTCTGAGAAACTGTCGCAGACCAGAAGGGACTGGGGAGGCATCACAACTAAATGCAACATGGTAGCCTAGATTGAAACCTGGAACAGATTAAGGACATTAATGGAAAAAGTGGTACCAAATCTGGAGTGTAGTTCATAGCTATGGGCCAACATCAGTTTCATAGTTTGGAAAAATATACCCGGGTGATGTAAGATGTTGACAGTGGGGGAAACTGGGTGAGAGGTACATGGGGAACTGTGTGTGTTATCTTGGCAACTTCCTATAAATCTAAAATTATTCCAAAATAAAAACTTTAGTTAAACTTTTTAAAAAGGAACATAACTAGCAATCCTTTTTTTCAATATGGAAAATCCAACAACCTCCAAAAAACAAGACAACTATTTCATGTCTTCAATGCTTCATAAGACCAGAAGCAAAGAAGGTGTTATATTACCTATATCTAATTCTAAAAACAACTCCAGCACCCTGGAAGAAGAAATCTGAGAAGCAAAGGTTTAAGTCCCAGTAAAAACAAAAGAAAACAAAACACAATGTGGGGCAAGAAAACATCGGCCAATCAACAAATTTCGAACAGTTTAAAACAGCAAGTAAGAAATATGGGGGGGAAATATGACTAATATCAAAAAGCAGGATGCACAGCATACACTCAGCTAGAAACTATGTGCCTTAGATACCCCTTTAGAAGATGAACAATGAAAACAGTGAATTTTGGGTGTGATTTCAGTCAGGAGAAGGTATTCCACAAGGGACAGAAGAAGTCTGAGTTCCTGGGCTGAGTGTGCTGTGCTGCTTTCATGCCCTGCCATTTTGCAGACATCAACTCCCTTTGTCTTTTCACATCACTGCCAAGACTACTGAAGCATTTCATCTCCCTAATGAGTGCTGAGCTAGCCAACTCAGCAACCTGCCCAAATTTCAACAAAGAGCTTCATGATGCACAATCCTATGTGGGTAGAGAACAGGGTTTCGGGGATACAGTCTCAGAGCCCTGGATCTAAGATATCACATCATGAACCTATAATGTACACTCTTTCAAAAGCTTCATCTCTTATTGTGAGATAGTACCACATAAACAGTAAAAAGACACCATTACCTACCATATGAGAATCAAGGAAATCAGGATGGGATGACTGAAATCAGGCAAGAAGCCCTAATCAACACAATTTATATTTGGTGGACAGCTACTTGATAATCCAAGAACCCACCTTGCCCCTGTGCTGCCTGTCTGCAGGAATGTAAAGAGATACCTCTTCTTAAATTTATGCAGGAAGAGAGCCCCTTGCTTCCCATTTATGAAGGGGAGTAGGGCCGAGTAACAGAGTCTGATAAAGTCAGGGTGAAGGGAGCAGTCATTTTCAGAGCTACCAGAGAGGTGACAATTGATAGGCAATAGGGAGCAGGGCACCTTTTCTGAGAAAGGGTGTCCCCCTGGGATTGGATGTGCACTTAGCAAGAAAAAAAGTTCCCATGTGGTTGAATACACTTACTGGAGTAAACAAATTAGTTTCTTGAGAGAGACTTCCCAGGGCCTTGAGTAAGTGTGTGTGTGCACTGGGACCTGCCAAGAGATGCCTAACATTTAGCCATGCACCTGTATTTTTCAAAGCCTCTCTCTCTTTGGGACTTACTGGTTCTTCGCTTTGGGAGATGCCAGCTTGGTAGATGAAAGAAGGCAAGGGTTAGCTATCATGAAGACCTCCATTCCTATTCTACCTCTGCCAACTTCCTGTGTGTGGAACTCTAGAAGAGCTATAACAAGTGCTCAATAAAACAGAGTGGCCTTTACTGCTGTGAGGTAATTCATTGTCATCATGTTACTCCCAACTGCACTGATAGCTTACCTACATCAGAGAGCACCCGAATACAGCTCTCCACAGAGGCTTTTTGGCTCGGCATTAACCAGTTGCAGTGGTAAACCCTGAACACACCTTGTAGCAGTTGCACAAAGACAGGCTGGCGAGTCTGCAAGGAAGAGAGGCCAAGAGACAGGCAATATGACTTTTCTGTAGATCACTGACACACAGATCAGAAACAGACATTGTAATGAACTGTGAATTAATGGTAACAGACCCTTTGCAAGAGTGGGAAGGGGTGACTAGTTATGAGCAGGATTCCAGCAGGTGCCTCATCAAAGGAGGAAAAAAATCTGAAGCATTTTAAGGCCACGTACAAACTTGACACCATTCAAGTCTGACCATAAGAATCAACAGTGGAATCAATGTCTGAAAACTTGTATTCCTGTCCAGTTACCAACTGGCTATTTGACTTGAGGCAAATGAGCTTACATCTGAGCTATAACTTCATCCAATACATAAAATGAGTGGATTGAGGCAGAATAACCCAAAGTTCTTTCCAGACATTGTATACTATATGTAGAACCTCTGTTTTTGATTAGCAAAAACAAACTATTAAGTGAATCTCACCAAGAATGCATACTTATTTCTAGCACTGTCTTCCATGATATAAACAGAGTAGAATTCTGATATTATACTTTATAAATATTCATTTACTAGAGATGAGTCCTGGGAAGTTAACTACATGATAGGATTTATTCTATGACAGCATCAATTTTGCTCTTTTTAAAATAAAAGAACTCAAACATTTACTTTATCAGTTTGATGGTGACTTCTGAATGCATTTCAAAGTTATAATTTTGGTCTCCATCCATAGCTACCTGGATCCAGGTAGCTTTGGACTTTAGTTTGTAGGAAGAGGACTTGCACAGCCCCTCCAAAAAACAGCAGGAGCTAATATAGCAAAGAAAAAAAGTAGTGAAACACTGTAGAGAAGTTTCTGAGATGGAAGGAAAAAAAACAAACAAACATGGTGCTAGGGAGAAAATCAAGTCTATTACAAGACAACACAACAGGTTAATAAGAATTCAGAACCTCTTCTACGAACAATGTTTGGATAACATACTTATTAAGTGTCACATATCAGGTGAAAGCTCATTGGGGGCCTCAACTAACAATCCTATAGCACATGAGCTGCCTTAATGCCACAAATAAGAAATGGAGGCCCATAAAAGTTAAAAGAAAGTATCCAAAAGAACTAACAAGTGGTGCCAGAGCAGTCAGTCAACCTCAGGGCTCTCTGATGCTGACAATTTGTGCTCTTTCCACGAAGTTCACCTGCAAAGCAGAATCTTATTGCTTTCTTCAGGAAGTACTTTCTGTTCTACACCTCCCAGCTACCCAGGACAGTAAACTGCGTTACTAAGAGAGGACAAGATCATAAAGAGCCTGAGAAATTGGCTGCAAAACCCTGATATTTAGCTCCTGAGCACAACGTTCCCAATGAGAGAAGCCATTTATGGAGAACACTTCCCACACGCCAAGTGCTGAGTGCTTTCTGCATATCTCATGGAACCCTTACCATGACCATAGGAAGTAAGCAGTGGTATTATCACCCACCCCACTGGGAATATGTGTTAGAGTTGGGATGGGAACCCAACACCCAAACTCAAAGAAAGAAGTATCCTTTGACTCAATTCAATTCAATCAGTATTTATTGGGCATTTGCTCTGTTCCCGTCTCACCTCTGGATAAACAAAAGAGGAATACGTTAGCCAGTGTAGCTGCTTTCTAATGACCCACTCCAATGGGCAATCTGGTGCCATCAACTCACTCAAACTCTTGGACTAAAGAACACAGCTGCCCATCACCCTCTTCGTAAAATCCTCCCTTCTCTTATCCTGAAGCCCTGCTTGTTCCTGAATCCCACACTGCCTGCGTGATCAAGTGAAGACCTTCCTCTGGCCTCTTTTAGATGCTATCTTTAATTACATGTCCTCTGACCAGTCTGTTCTAGTAAAATGCTTCATTTTCCTGGCCATGACTTCAACTACCAACTGTTTATATCCGGATTCTACCACTCCACTCTCCTGAGTCTCATGGACTCATTTACTTACTCAGTGAATCAGCACCTACCAGGTCCCAAGCACAAAAAGCTACAAGGGACAGAGCAGTATCAGAAGTAACTATGCACATAAGGCATAGCTATGCCCTTCTTACTGTAGCTTATGGTGTAGCAGAAAAAGTACAGGATCATATTTATTAAGCAGCTACTCTGTGCCAGGCATTATGCTAGATGTTTCACAAATATTTTCTCTCTTGCTCACGATAGCCTATACAGGATTGACATTACAGCCATGTTTCAAATATAAGAAAAGAGGTTCTGTGACCAAGCCAAGTTCACAGAGCTGATAAGGCAAAGAGTGCGAATTTGAAACCAGCTTTATCCTGCTCTGAAGCCTCCAAAATTCTATCCTTCCTCCCTAGATCCCATAGTCCCAGCTGCCTCCTGGACATTCCACTGGCAATAAGTAAATAAATAATAAAATAAATGTGACACGGCCAAACCCAAGCTCACCATTTTCCTTCCTCATATGCTTGGGTTGAAAGAAAAGAAGGAAAAAACTAAACAAACAAGGAAGGCAGCCAGGAAGGAGGTAAAAATCTAGCTGGGAAATGACGCATATACTGTTCAGCATATAAACAAAACAAGATAGGCCATGAGAACTCCAAAAATAGTATTCCTTGGAAAATACATGCTCTAGAAAGCCATTAAAAAAAAAAAAAAAAAACAACTAAAATCCACTTTGGATTTTGTATTCTAAGTATATATGGACAACCTGAGTCTTGCTGGGACTTACAACATTTATACTGCAGATTCATGTCTCTGACCATTCTGGCTTATTAGGTAGTCCAAAAATTGGTTTCAGAGTAAGGCAATAAGAAGAGAGAGGAGTGACCAAAATGGGAAACCAAAACCCACATTCCTGTTTAATAGTTACCCAATTAATTTGATCGACTTACTTTGACATTTTGGTTTTGCAATACTATTTCACAATCCATAGGAGAATGGGCATTGCTGTGAGGATTGTCACTTTAAATTGCAAAAGCAGCAAGTCCAATCTTAGCAACCATGGCAGCTTTCCTGGCTGGCTCTCAGCATAATAGCACTTGGTAAAGAACACATTCTGGCCTCTGGTAACTCATGCGCTTGGGATCCAACCAGTTTCTGCTCCCCAATTACTCAAGAATATATACAGACATTTGAAAGATAGCATTCAAACTTTGCAATACTTTAGCTTAATTGCTAGCTTTTATAGTTATTTCTAACCAAACAGAAGGTTACCAATAGTTCCCAGCAAATGTACCTCACTAAAAACTCCACAAGTTTCAGAATCAGAGAAAAGTAGGTTGAAATCATGGTTATGCCACTTAATGGCTGTGACCATGACTCAGCATGGTAATTAAACTTTCTGAGCCTCAGTTTATGGAGCTACAAAGATGGCAATATCATCTACCTCACAGACTATACTGAGCTTATATGAACTCTCTGCATGTTAATGAAATAAGGCAGGATGTGATAAATATACTAATGAGTATGATACTACCATGAATCACCTTTCGCTTGGAGAATTTACCTGCATTAGGATTATCTGTCTATAATCCAATAACTCTGGGCCATCCATCAACCCCAGGACAGCCTCTACCTCTTTCTATGACAAGGATGGTTACTATTTCTCTTCTGATCACTGGAGACCAAGGCCAACTTTCATCTTGTAGGCTGTACCAACGCACCTGCTGTAAGACTCCCACAGCAGTTGACCCAGACCTAAGTTATAAAAAAAGGAGTGATTTTTTTCAAGTCGAAGAATGAAATTCTCTTTCAGATCCATGGATTCAAAACTTTGAAACTGTACAGTGAGAACCAGCATGCAGGGCTGCTGCACTGCACACCCCAGGAGCACCGTGCACAAAGGAGTTGACATGCCCATGTTGCTGTACAATACACCAGCCCTGCTGTCATGGCTAAAAGACTTCTCACTCTTGCCATGCAGCACTTGGGATGAGCTTAAGGCACACACTTCAGGAGTTAAAATGGAGGTTTCCAAACATGTTTTTAAAAAGCCTTAATAACATGCTAGCACCTATTTGAAAGCTGCTTCTCCTAAAATTGGAAGGGAGGAATCAACAAGATTGAAGGGGGGAAGAACAGGCATTGTAAGGAAAAAAGATCAACAATCAATAGAACCATCTGGTGAAGAAAAACATCCTCAGGTGCTTATTTATCCAAGGGCATCCTGAGAAAGCAAAGGATCTTGTATCCATGAAGGCTCGTGTACAGCTGCTCACTGCCATATCAGCACCAACAGCAATTGCTGAAGCTCTGTCGGGAAGGCCCTGCACCGCTTGTGTTTCTTACCTGCAGGGTAGTACTCTGGTCTGAGAAGGGAGAACTGAAGAAGGTAGTAACGATACTCATGACGATTTCAGTAACGTACTTTTCCAAAATTGAGTCTGCATGCTTCCTGTCACTTGTGTTGTTACAGGCCTGCAAGGCAAGTGGATGCTTTAGACAACACACCAAACCTGTAGATCAGCTGTAGAATTAAGAAATCTGTAACCACTCCTGCTAATCCAACAAACGAAAATAAATGCTTGAAATAACAATAAATCATGCAGCCAGAGAAACTGATCAACTTGTGTATCCCAGTATAGACTCATAAAACAAAATTGATAAGGGACCAGGGTGCGTGAGTGGCTCAGTCAGTTAAGCAGCTGACTTCAGCTTAGATCATGCATGGTCTCATGGTTTGTGGGTTCGAATCCCTTGTCAGCTCTGTGCTGAAAGCTCAGAGCTTGGAACCTGCTTCAGATTCTGTGTCTCCCTCTCTTCCCCTCCCCCACTCACGCTCTCTCAAAAAAATAAACATTAAAAAATTTTTTTTAAAGTCGGTATGGGACCTACAGGGCTTTTGCTTCCAAATTCCTAGCCATGTGTGGCAAATCTAATACCTTAAAAGGCAACAAGAGGCATAGTAACTACAGTTATCTGTATTTTCCCCTAAAAGTGAACTGCGCTCCTTGTTAAGCCATTCATCTGTTCTACGCAATGTTTCCTAACATATATGATCAAGAGAATCAAATATATCAGGTCCACTGTGTGTAATATTCTCCAACGCTACAACACTCTTCTATTCAATAAAAATGCTACTGTAGCATAACATATAATGTTGTCAAATTGCTACGATGTACAGTAAAGCTAATATAACATTGTGTGTCAACTATACTTCAATTAAAAAAAAAGTTACTGATATGCAATACTGCTGAAAATAGTGGAGTTTTGAGTCAAAATCATTGATTCCATAGGTCTTGGGGTGAGAGACTTTAGGTTTTACTGGCATTATACTTAATTTTGCTACTTAAAATAAGATTAGGCATTTAGAGGAAAAGATTTAGAAAATACACTTTTATTTTTTTTTTAATTTTTTTTTCAACCTTTTTTTTTTTGTTATTTATTTATTTTTGGGACAGAGAGAGACAGAGCATGAACGGGGGAGGGGCAGAGAGAGAGGGAGACACAGACTCGGAAACAGGCTCCAGGCTCTGAGCCATCAGCCCAGAGCCTGACGCGGGGCTCAAACTCATGGACCGCGAGATCGTGACCTGGCTGAAGTCGGACGCTCAACCGACTGCGCCACCCAGGCGCCCCGAAAATACACTTTTAAAAATCAAGTTTTACTACCAAATTCATTAGTGCTGTAATTTGAGATGTAATGTTGCTTACAATAAAAATTTATGAAGGGCAAAAAAAATCATGTTTTATTAACTAATTGCCATATTGTCAGTTTAATACTGAGCAGTTTAGACACATTCAGAGAATGAAATTAGTAACTGATTTTACACTTCTGAATAATGTAATGTAGAGGTCAGCACAGTTACGGGCTGGTGGCTGCTTTTATAAATAAAGTTTTATTGGAACACAGCCATGCCCACCTATTTACCTATTGTCATGGCTGTTTTCAAACTACCAGGGCAGACTTGAGTAGTTGTGTCAGAGACCAGATGGACCACAAACCTGAACATATTAATGTCTGGTCCTTTACAGAAAGCTTTGTTCAGCCCTGATTAAAAAACAAACAAACAAAAAAAACACCACAAAAAACAGAGCAGGCCTTCCATTCCAATCTCCAAAACCAGATTTATGGGATTAAAAGACTAGGAGGAAATTGAGATTAAAAAAAATAGATATGTATACATTTGTCTGTGATACCAACACGTGAGTATTATTAAACACAGACCTTGATTAGAAAGAAAACAAGTTCTTGCAGGGTGTTTTACACTGTAATTTGTACCATCAAGCAAAGAGTATCACAGTGTAAGACTCTCCAAAGCACCTTTCTTATTAACATGAAGATTCCGAAAATCATCTTACAATCATTCTTTCAAGAACTTGGTTACCATCCCCCATCCCCCAAACCCACCACCACAAAACTCATCGTGAATCCATGGTGTGCCTTGTTAGGTAGTGGTCTTGCAGCTTTAGAAACAGTATTAAGCTCAGAGCAAAACCAAATCCAGAATATGAAGCCCATCCAACTGCTAGGTCAGGAAAGCAGATCCAAAGGGAAGTGCTTTGCAGAATCCTTGACACCAGACTGAAGGAGATAAATGCTCAAGTTCAGGAAGGTGTCCTTTAAGGAGAGATATCATCAAGGAAAAGAAAACTTTCAAACGTGATTTTAGTATGTCTCGGATTATTATTCACAAATCAGTCCATAAAGGATGAAATGAAAAGCAATAACCCACCTTTCTGACATGTGATGAATAAAATCTGTTCTCAGCAAGAGGTAAAAGGCATTAAGAAATGAGGCGTGTGCAAGTGTAGAGCCACATCTGCCTCCCCGTGTCACATGAGCAAGCTGAAATGACGTGAATATTTTCCTCATGCCTGCATAAGGATGTCCAGACGCACGCACATACACAAACATTTCCGCTCTGCCCCTCAGTTCCAGAAAGCCTTACCCTGCAGATGTCTACAAGGAAATTCTCAAACAACTTCCACATGTGATTGCTGGTATAAATCTCCTTCATTTCCACCTCAGTATCCACGTAGCAGTGATTAAGGAAGTTAATGTAGGCAATTTTAACCTGAAGACAGAAATAGATGTTTCTGAAAAACCAATTTCGTATACATAGAAAAAGAGAAATGCAAATTAAAACTATGTCAAAACACCATTTCCATCTGTCAAATAAACGAGTCCAAAAGTCTGATAAAATGCTGTGTGGACAAGGCTGTGAGAAAAATGTGATCTTGTTTTTTTCTCCTTTATTATAGTCATCAGTTATTAATTATCTCATTTTATTAGCATAAGCTGGTTAAACAGACATGCAAGGCAATTATAGTACACCCATATGATAAAAGTTTTATGTAACTGTAAAAAAAAAAAAAAGAATGTGGAATCTCTTTATGGACAGATATGAAAAAGAACAACAATGTATTCAGAATGTCATCTTTTGTGTTTAGGAAAAAAAAAACGGGGGAGGCAACGAAGAATATTTATTTCATTTGTTTATATACAGAACTCTAGAAGGATGTACAAGACCATAATAATTTTCTGTGGGGTGGGAAGGGACAGATTAGGAGATATGTCATAGTTTACTCCTTTAAAGTCTCTGCTATTTGAACTTTTCATAATGTATTAACTTTTCAAAAATTCATCTAAAAACATCTATTTGATATATACTACATATACTATAAAAGTATATTCAGTTTAAGATTAAGTTACCAGCATATATTTTAAACAAAGACAAAATACACACTGTATCTGCTATAAATATATGTGTATTTAGTTTAAGATATAAATTAATAGCATGTATTTTAAACATACAAAGGCAAAATATAAACTGTATGATGCACTGTTTTTGCTGTCATTGTTGTTACTAGCCAACACTTAACAACGAAACAGAAAACTCGAAAGGAATCATTTCCAAAACCTAACAGGTATGTATGTATGTATGTATTTATTTATTTTTAACAGGTATTTATTATGGGTGGTAGAATTCTAGATTATTTTAATTTTCCTATTGGTTACCTGTAGTTTCTAAATGTTTTATAATTGTCATTCATTCATTTTTGCAATACACATTTTCATTAAAGAATCTACTTGCAGAATAGGTCTTATGTGCACATGAACCATACCTCAAACCACTCCATCTCATTTTTCAGACATTCATTCCAAGCAAATACTCTTCGCTCAACAGGCTAAATGATTAGTTTTCAAGAGCGGAAGCACAGAAGCAGATTCCCACTCTTCTCGAGGAGACATCAAGAAGGACTAAAATCCCCCCAATGTTCTTCATACACTAAACTGGCATTTGAGAAAATGTTTCCTCACTACAAAATGAGCTGCAGATCTTATCGTACTGTGAGGCCACATCGGAGCTGGCTGCAAGTCCACATGCCACATGCAGAGACATGAGAAGAGCTTGCTCACCTCGGGGATGCAATCCTCATGAGTCACTACACGGACAATGTCATCCAGTGGGAGCAGAGAGTTGCACTTTATCTCTGTATAGACGTTCTTGCCCTCAGTGCATACGGCCAAGAGCTCAACCAGGTGGATGTGGTACATGAGAGGGCTGTTCTCATCCATCCGGTCCCGCTCTGACCTCATCATCTGGATTAGGGTCTGGAAAGAGGCTCTGTCATTGTAGAACACGAGGACGTCCTCTCCCGAATTAACCAGCTGCAGAAAGAATGGGGCTTGCTTATAGTATGAGCTTGCAGAGGTGGGGACATTTAAAAAATGAGGGAAAAGGGAAAAAGAGATGTTCTGTAGGCATTTGCTTTCTAAAACCAGTCTCACCTGTTTTACCAAACTGTCTAAACTTCATTTATATTAATGAACAACTGAAAATCTTCAGCAGCAGCATTTCGATCGACAGATACAGGTATAGGACAGTGGTCCTAAAGCCATTGGGGGAAGACAAGGTCTGCATACCAACATTCATGTATCAAGTGGAAATGCAGACTGTAAGCTTGCACTTTTAATTCCAAACCTAATAATTAGGCTATGATTTTTCTACTTAAAAATATTTACAGGGGCGCTTGGGTGACTCAGTTGGTTGAGTGTCCACCTGACTCTTAGTTTTGGCTCAGGACATGATCTCTTGGTTTGTGACATCGATCCCGGTGTCAGGCTCTGTGCTGATGGTACAGATTCTCTCTCTCCCCTTCTGCCACCCACCCCGAAATAAACAAACATTTCAAAAAATGTTTCCATCTTTTTATGCCTGAAAAGCAGTATCCCTCTTACAACTCTCTCATGCAGTGCCTTCTCTCTTCACAAATTATCCAGTTCTCATTAAGATACACCTAACTTTTGGGGCACCTGGGTGGCTCAGTCGGTTAAGCGTCCGACTTCGGCTCAGGTCACGATCTCACGGTCCGTGAGTTCGAGCCCCGCGTCCGGCTCTGGGCTGATGGCTCAGAGCCTGGAGCCTGCCTCTGATTCTGTGTCTCCCTCTCTCTATGCCCCTTCCCCATTCATGCTCTGTCTCTCTCTTTCTCAAAAATAAATAAACGTTAAAAAAAAAAAAAAGATACACCTAACTTTCAATACTCATCAAAAAATCAAGGCTTTCCTACTTATAACTTGTCCCCAGGACTGAATGTGGCTTCTCATAAATCTACTTAAGAATAAATCAATTTCAGCACTGCATGAAATACAGAAGATCCAAAAAGGGCTGGTACAGAAGCCAAAATAAATATAGTCAATATTATTTACACAATAACATCTAACCTTCATAGGCTCTAAGTAAGTGCCAAGTATTGTGATAAGTACTTCACATGGATCACCTAACTTCATTGTGCCTCAGTTTTGTCCATAAAACTGAGGACAAAGAAGATAATGAGCTCATGGTGCTGTCATGTAGATTAAATAAATGATTATATGTAAATTGCTTAGAGCCCTGACTAGGGTATGGCAGGCTTCCAAGAAATGTTAGCTATTTTTGTCATCATTATTTCAATGAGTTCACATATCAGTTCCTCAGGTGAATACGGCTACACCTTCTTTCACAAAAATGCATGCTGAGGGTTGGGGAAGTTGACACGTCACATAGCCAGTAAAGCAGTACAGCCTTCATTCATATCCTAGGTAAGTCAGTTCTTTTAATTATGCGACACTACCTTCCACTGGTATCATATGTTCTTTATTAGAGGACATTTTAAATCCAAATGGTAGGTGGGTTTACTTAAGTTTTCATTTTTTAAACAGGTAAAAGATGAAATGGAGTGTATCTGAAAGTGGTGGCAGAGGGCTTTTTTGGTCAGACAGCATTCATGGGGCATTGACTTCCCACAGAGAACCAAGCAGGTCTTTGTCCCAATCCCACGGTCTAGCTTCTTCTCAAGAATCATCAAGTAACAATTTTTCTAGCTAATGAAGTGAATAATTAAAGACAACTTATTCACAGGAACATAGGCTGTTCTGGCTCACTGGTTTCTATCCACAGTTAATCGCTATTCATCGTATTTTTGGTTTGTTACTCCTGGTTTTATTTTCCCCCTCTCAAAAAAATCTGATCCCAAACTCCTCAAAATAAACAGATTCACTGCTATGAAAAACCTGATAAGACTCTTGCCTACGTGTGTATCTGATTTATGCTCACAAACACACTCTCTCACACAAACAAACCACAATTATGTTTTGTCCCTTCATGTGGGTCCAGGAGAGGGTGCTAGTTCATACAGAGAGTAGTAATTTAAAAATTTGTGTGGAACACCAAAGGTAGGGATATAGAAATAAGCAGTTGTTACCTCAGCCATAACCATGTCTTGGCACTTTTTAATGAATTTCCCTTCCGCCTTGACAATCGTCTGCAAGAACTTGATGTACTGGACGTTCCGACCGTGAGTCTCGATGCAGTGAACAAAGTGCTGGACGACCCTTTCATTGATCTCACTGCAGAGCTGGAAGTTGTTCATGAAGATGTGCTGCATGGTTACCGCCTCCAGGATCTGACAGAAGAGTCAGAGCAGGAGCACAGGGACATCAGAGAACAAAGTGACAAAGAGTCTACCAAAACACACAAAGAAGCCTTTAAACCAGTGAAGAGATGGCTCTCCTTTCTCACTTCTGTACGGCCTTTTTTCATAAACTTTTTCAATCATGTGTAATAAACATATAGAAAGGGAAACAAGTAGTATTCACCTCAATGAACTATGGTGGGAACCCCAGCACCCAGATCAAGAAACAAAATGTCTTACCACCCAATTTAACTCCTATTTTGATTTCTGCAACCACAGATTAGTTTTGCCTGTTTTTGAGCTTCCTGTACTGTCTTCCGCCTGCTTTCTTTTGTTTAATAGTACATTTGCGATGCTGTCAACATGTTGTTGCATGTATCAGTACATAGAATATACTGCTATGTATATTCCATGACATGAATAAACCACAGTGTGCTGATCTCTTCTATTGCTGATGGGCATTAGGGGCGTATCCAGTTTAACGGCAGGTTTTAGTGGCACTACTCCTCGCACAATAGGGCTGCTATGGGCATTCTCGAACATGTCTTCTAGTAAATTTTAATGTGTGTGCCTGTTGGCTTTATATCCAAGAGTGGAATTCCTGGGTTGCAGAATATAAATGTTTGGCTTTAAAAGTACTTCTCAACAGGGGCACCTGGATGGCTCAGTTGGTTAAGTGTCAGACTTTGGCTCAGGTCATGATCTCACCGTTAATGAGTTTGAGCCCCACAACGGGTTTTTGCTGACCGATAGCTCAGAGCCTAGAGCCTGCTTTGGATTCTGTGTCTCCCTCTCTGCCCCTCCCCCACTCACTTTGGTGTCTCTCAAAAGTGAATGAACAGTAAAAAAAAATTTTTTTAAAAAGTACTTCTCAACAGCTTTCAAAAGATATTAACAATTTCCATTCTACACCACAGCTTTTCCATACCCTTGCTGATTTACAGTGTTGTTGGTCTCTGAATTTAGTCATACTTTGTTTTGCCTATCTTAGTTAATTTATACTTCTCTGATGATCACCTTGTCCCAGTGACAGGCCATCTGGGTATGTTCTACTAGAGATGATTTCATTTTAAAGTTTTTCTTATCCATTTAAAAAATGGGTTGCCTTTTTCCTTATTGACTTTTCTTAAGTTTATTATAAATTCTGGACATGAGTTCTTAATTGAACATATATGCAAGCAAACGTCCTCCCCCATTCTCTGGCTTGCCTCTGGATGATCTTAATGAGCTCACCTGGTGAACAGAAGTCTTTATTTTATGTTTTCCTTTATAATTAATTCTATTTTTATACTGTGTAAGAAAACTCTAGGCGCATCTGGCTGCCTCAGTTCAAGGAGTGTATGAACCGATCTCAGGGTTGTGAGTTCGAGTCCCAGGTAAGGTGTAGAGATTACTTAAAACTTAAATTAAAAAAAAAAAACAAAAACAAAAAACTTTGCTCTCCACAAGGTCATCAAAATATTTTCATGTTCTCTTCTAGAAGGCTTATTTTCTGTGGTTTTTACCCCGAGTTATTGAGGGATAAGTTTTATGTCTGGTATGAAGTAGGGGGCTTTCAGCTTTGTATTTTTTGTCTTTTCTCTTCCTAACATCACAATTCTAGTAGTCCTGTCCTCCAAAGCTCCAGCAGTACTAACAAATACGTCAGTGTGCATGTATTTACAAGGAGATCCTTCGTAGAATTATACAAAGCCAAAAATTAGAGCTGGCCTAAATGTCCATTAGTATGGCAATGGGTTTTAAAAAGTTACAGACATACTATGGAATGCCACATAGCCATCAAAAATTCTCATCAAAAATCAGAAAAATTTCTCTCTGACTTGCAAAGATAGCCACAATGTATTAAGAGAAAAAAGCTACAAGTAGGGTATGCCACCATTTATCTCTAAAAAAAATGCACTCCACGTACTTCAAAAACATATGTGACACACTAAAATATAACAATTATGTTTTATATGAATATATTGTGTATTTATATGTATCCAACGTATTATTATGTATTGTATTACATACACAGAAAACTTTATGCAAGACCTCAGGAGGATGTGGCTGGCGAGTGAGAATTAGCAACTCACTAGTGCTAAAATTTGATATAATGAAGAACGTTAAGAAAAAATAAAAATATACCTTACCTTGTCCTACCACCTCCTCCTCCTTTTCCCTTTCTCCCCCCAAAGTAAGGGGAATATTTATGTCCTCCTGAGAGATGGTCCCAACATTCCCCTTGGAATAAATGTTGCTTTGTAACAAGTCCCCGTGGTCACAACAGCAAAAGAACCAGCTGTTTTTCCTTAGTGCTTCGTACCCTCCTCCCCTCACAGATTTCCAGATAGGCCTCAAGTCTTACCCCTGGGTTGAGAAACAGGTTTATGTGTTTGTGCAGCAATGCTTGATTCTGCTGGTTGCCAGCACAGAAATTCTGCAGAAATTCATGAGCCAGCCTCATTATCTCCTGCATCTTGGTATCTTCAGCCTGTGTGGAAGGAGGGAGATGAAAAATCAGTTGAAAACGGGCGATGCAGTAGACAACAGAAGGTCAGCAGGAGACAGCACTTATCTCTAGGCCAAGAGATCACGTTCTATGATACGGTCACCACCTGCTAAGTGGGTTCCAGCCAAGGTGCTTGCCGAGGGACTGTTGGGTAAAGACACTGGGGTGCCGCATCGCTGACGGTGAAAAGACGCCAGTAACTTATTCAATTCTCCTATATTCTCTTCCACTAGCCTTTGGTAGATATAAAAAGAATTGATTCGGGAAAAATGCAATACAGAGTGGAAGCTGAGAGGAAGCCTCTGGAATTTCATTTCTGGCAATGCCTGGAACTTCTGAACGCCCCACTTCTGAGAACAGAGTGACAGCGGAGCCGTGGCCGACCGCATCGCTAGCGATGAGGTCACACCGCCCAGGTCTCGGGCTCACTCTCTTTAATCCACCTCACAAATGTATGCGTTCATTTTTGGCAGGGATCACGTGACAAAGTGGGACTCTCTTTGGATTGTAAATGTGGGCAAATATACCTGCCACAATCCTTTCCTTGTCATCTCTGTCTTAGCATCTAACCTAAGAGTTAATTTTCCCATCTGCAAAATGGGGATAATACCTGCCCCAAGGCATTTCAACAGCTGATCATGCGATTCTCATTTCCTATAGTAAAAGCATGTACTGTACTCAGTATTTTTAGAGAGCGTTAGATGCCCCAAGATAAGACAAATGCATAAAACCTATCACCATTTTGCCCAATTCTAAACAAGCAAAAGTTTAAATATAGTAAAAATGAAAGAATTCCAAAAATGGAATCGTCCCTCCTACTCACTTAGCCCACAACAATCTCCCTACGTCTTCTCACATACACCACCTCATTTCAAATGCCAGACAGCATAGCAGTTAGCAACGTAGACCCTGAAACCAGACTGCTTAGCTCTTATCCAGATCTACCACTCACTAGCTGTGTGACGTTGGGCAAGTTACTTAACCCTTCAGGGCTTCTGTCTCCTCATCTATAAAATTGAGATATGAAAAATGCACACTTCATACAGTTGCTTTGAAGATTAAATGGGAAAATCCAAGTCAAGGGCTTAGATAATAATTACTCAGTAAAGGTAAGCTACTGGTTCTGGTCTAGACCAAGGGTCAGACAGATACTTTGTGGCTTTGTGGATCAAAAAGCAAAGGAAAGGATGTTAGGCAGGTACTACTAAAGATGTAAGATTTAAGAATGCGTTCTTAACTACTACGCTGTATAACAACAGATGGCAGACTGGATTTGGTTCAGGTCTGCAGGTTGCCCACCCTGGTCTAGACAATAACCCTGGAAGAAAGGATGCATCTGTCAGAACAACGGACAGAAGGAATCTGAGCTACCAGCCTTGACAATCAAAAACAGAAGAGTTTAAAAGGACATTAATAGCAAATCCCATACAACATACTGGATATTACATTTGTCTCCTACTAACAGGGAAAGTGGCAAATCCTCCAGCTCTAAGAAATCAGTGGCCTTGGGACAGAGAGACCCTGCTGGTTGTCAGCAGTAATCTCCAACAGTTCTGCACTCTTTCACTTCTTAGGCTCAAAGGAGTATCTTCGGGGGCTCGTTGAAACCAAACGCTTCATCATGCGAAACAAATTTTTACAAGGCAGGTAAACTCTAAAGATACCACCTAACAAGAGAGTATCTGCTGGTAGGAATTCTTCCACTGTTCTCCCACAATGTGCTATCCGTACCCATCCCAAATCAAACCAGTCTCACACACATACACACACACAATTGTCTACCCCAATTCCAGCTGAATCGCGTTACCTGTTACTTTCACACTACTCTATGAAGAGCTGTCTTTCTTTAAGGAAACTGGTGAAATTGTAAGGCAAAGATATGGCCAGCAAACTACCTTCTCACATTCTGTATACATAGCAAGGTTATTCAGCTTGCTGGTTCTAGTTACATGTCAGCCAAGTTTGGATGACAAGCACACTTAGATTGAAGTTATATTCAAGTCAGTTAAGTTCCTGACCTATCAGAGGGATTAAGCTTACACTTTATCTGTGGCTGCAGAAAGGCTTGACCAGGCTGAATCACATGGGCCCCATGATTGTGGCAGCGGCCCTTGCAGAGAAATTCCTGGAGCATAGGGCAGCAGGCCCAAGTGAGGTACGTGGAAGATAAGGTACAGCAAGCAGGGCCTGGGCCTCACGGGTGAGCAGATCTGGCTCTGCCATGTGTTGCTGGGCCATACAGGCAAGGTACTGAACCTCTGGCCAGTCTTCTTATCTAAAACGGGGCTACTAATAGTAAGGGCGCCTGGGTGACTCAGTCAGTTAAACGTATGACTTCAGCTCAGCTCATGATCTCACGGTTTGTGGGTTTGAGCCCCGTGTTGGGCTCGGTACTGAAAGCCCAGAGCCTGGAGCCTACTTTGAATTCTGTGTCTCTCTCTCTCTCTCTGCCTCTCCCTTGCTTGTGCTCTCTCACTCGATCTCAAAAGTAAATAATAGTTAAATAACATAACATAAAATAACATGGAATAACATAATATAAAATAATAAAATGGGGCTACTGATAGTACGACCAATCTCAAGCGCTGTCTTAAGGATGAAATGAACTGGAGAATGAATATGACGCAATGCAGTGCCTGGCACCCTCCAAGCACTAGCAGTGAGCCTTCTTTAGCCAACTCGTCACCACCAAGTCTCTCTGGAAGTCACTGGTGAACTCAAGAGACTAAATCCATTCCCTGGGACTCTCGAGTTCCCCAAGCCTCGGTCTCCTCATCTGTCAAGTGGGAACAACATGATAACTGTGCTAGATTTTAGAAGTGAATAGAGGTTTTTGAAAGTGCCCTGTCAGGCTTCACGGCACAGAGCACTGTTACCCTACTTCCCTAAATCCTATCATGGTCAACGACAAATGCTGGAATGAAAAAATGGGACAGAGAGTGTAACTTCTAACAACAGAAAAGAGGACTTGGAGCCAAGTATCCTGAAAGATCCAAATAATTTAACCAGAAATCAGCACACTACTGAGGACCTCACAAGTGGGCAGGCGCCATGTCCCCACATGCATCCAGTCACTTGCAGGGCTTACGTTGCCCAAAAGGCATTTGCAGATGACCCAGGACACAGCACATGCCCATGTGCATATACAGGTCCGTCCATCCCACCTTTGCATCTAGTGCCGCGTGGAAGCAAGTGGAGAAGCAACGGATTCTGGAGGCAGGTTACAGGTGGCTGTATTTCATGACACCCTGTCTGTTTAGCGCAAGTTGCCTACAAGTGCCTTATGTTCACCATCGCCACGTCAGCTCCATGTGGCCACCAACACTATCCCAACATGGAGGGTTTCGGAAAATGCGGAGACCCGCCCCGGCCCTGGGAACAGCTGCCACTGCCGGAGGGGAACTCATTCACCTTCTCGTAGGGGATCTGCAGCAGCTCAAGCACCACTGCGTGCGCGCCCATGTTCCGGAGCAGGCGCTGCTGCTGCTTCTTGCTCTTCCTCACGGTGGCGCTCTCCTGCACGCAGAGTTTGCTGAGCCGAATCAGGATCTGTCAGAAAGAGAGACTCCAAGTGTGTACCCACGACCAGCATACCAGTTCTGAGATCCAATGCACAGCGCGGCGGCAACAGTCAGCGAAGATGCGTCGTGTGCGTAAAACCGGCTGACAGTAAATCTGAACTGTTCTCACCCACCCTCCAAAGAGCTTGCCATGTGAGGTGGTGGATGTGTTAAGTAACCTGATTGTGATCATCACTTCACAGAGTGTCTATCAAGTTATTACGTGTCACACTTCAGCAAGATGACAGTTTCTTTTGTCAATTTTATCTGCATAAAGCCTGAAAAAATTATTTCAAAAAAAAATGAAAGAAATCAACTTCAGAAAACTGGGAAGCATAACTGAGAAAAGACTGTAGGCTCTGGTCATGGGCAGGGAGGCAGAAGTGATCACGACATATTAAACACAGGATGGGGCGCCTGGGTGGCTCAGTCGGTTGGACGTCCGACTTCGGCTCAGGTCATGATCTCGCGGTCCATGAGTTCGAGCCCCGCGTCGGGCTCTGTGCTGACAGCTCAGAGCCTGGAGCCTGTTTCGGATTCTGTGTCTCCCTCTCTCTCTGACCTTCCCCCACTCATGCTCTGTCTCTCTCTGTCTCAAAAATGAATAAATGTAAAAAAAAAAAATTTTTTTAAACACAGGAGATTCCTTGTGTAGTATCCCTTAACCACATCAAACCAAATCTACACATGGTTAAAAACATGCCCTTCCAGAGTATGAAGTAGGTTATGTCTTCAACCAAAAGTGGGATAGTTTCAGAAAGATCTCCAGGGGTGCCTGGGTGGGTCAGTTGGGTAAGTGTCCAACTCTGGACTTTGGCTCAGGTCATGATCTTACAGTTTGTGAGATCAAACCCTGCATGAGGCTCCACACTGACAGTGCAGAGTCCACTTGCAATTCTCTCTCTCTCCCTCTTCTCTGCCCCCTTCCGCTTGCATGTGTGTACACTTTCTCTCTCTAAAAATAAAGAAACTTTAAAAGGGATGAAGGGAGAAAGGGAGGAAGGAAGGAAGGAAGATCGACCTCCTAAAATGGTGAGACTCATATCATTGCCAAGGACTTGGGAAGAGTTTGCTCTGGGGTTAAAAAAAAAGAAAATACAAAGCTCCCAACCTTCCAACTGTGAACCACCCTATGCAAAGATATCTAAAGAACTAGAGCCCTCACTGGTGGACACTAAGTGCCAGTCATTGATATAAAGGCTTGACAATTCTATAAAATTAGTCCTTTGGTCAATTATAAACTTTCAGAATCACGGGTGCTGGCTGCACCTCTAAAAGGTGAGAAAATTGAGGGCACACTAATAATAAGCAGCAGAGGATGATTCGAACCCAGATATGACCCTAAAATCCATGCACTTAACCTCTGAGAGCTTTTTCTTTCCTGTTAAACTTCACATGAAGAAAAAGGATGAAGTGTTTGCATCTTCAAGTCGACTCTCACTATCTCTCCTTAGAGAATTAATACACAAGGAAAAAGGGCATTAGGACCACTCACCTCTTTGACCACCCTGTAATTGTAGCTGCTGGTGCTCTCATGCTTCTGTGACTTGTTATTCCCCTCCTAGAGACCAAAAACAAATGTAAGTGTGGTTCGTCCAGCCCCTGGACTGTAAGGTGTGTTTATATGCTCATTGGAGTTTAGGAAACAATGGGAGTTTTTGCAGCTTTCCTATAGTCACGCTGGGTTTAAGCCCGAGTCATGTGTTCATCCCCCTTGCGACTGACAGGATTTCCCTGATGTGGGAGAGGATGGCGGACCAGACTACTGACAACAGGTTCTTCCCCGGGTGGGTCTGGAAGGGAAATATGGGGCTAATCCACTCAACAACCAAGTATTTTCCTTGTGGTCCAAAGTGACACAGGCGAGGTAGCTACCCTTCCATCCTGCAGCTTATTGCCTAGGAGAATGGCTGTTACTTTGGCTACTCAACATGCAGGTCTCTTGAGAATAAAGCTCATCCCATAATATACACTTTTATGTGAAACCAGAGTAGGCTATTCACTTGTTTGAGGAGCCTATCCACCTCCTCCGGCAGCGTGACCTGGGTCTCACCCACCTCTGTTTTCTTATGTTCGATTTCACCAGAGACACCATCCATGGCCTCATCAGGGCCCTGCCCTTTGTACACCCAAAGCTCCGACTTTTCCACGATGGATCTCAGCTGGTCCAAGTCTTGTTTGATCTGTTTGTAGTTGTCCACATCTTGGCTGGTAACAAGCAGCTGAACCTGAGCAAATGCAACGTGCCCGTGTCACCATGGCCTCTTGGGCAGCTGACGACGACGATACCACACACACACACACACACACACACACACACACACACACACACACACACTACCTGTTTGAAGGCCTGCAGGACCTCCTGCCTCTGACTGAAGTGCCGAAAGAGGAGCTGCAGGGCCCCTGACACCAGGGGTGGGTAGTCGTGCATTGTCAAATGCAGCAAGACTCGGAGGAAGGTTCTGCCACCATGGTCGTCCAAGTCCAGCGGTGTGTTCTCCTCACTACAGGAGTGCACAGAAGGGGAAAGGACAGATGAGCCACAAGCACCCTTCTCTCACGCACTTGGACCCAGACACACGTTAACCAGAGTTCTAACCCCGTGGTCAACCCTGGGTGACTTGAGTTTTAGTAAGTTCCTGTAAGAACACAATCTTGTTTTAACTTCAACTGGACTGCGAGCAGACTATGAGGAGGTCACAGCTGTCAAATTCTAAGCCAAAGTCCCTACCTTCCCCCAGTGACAGGAATTGACTTTTTATCTATATTTCTGACTCTGTGAGTGTTCTTCTGCAGGGTCTTATCTATGGTTTGAGAATAGCACACCGTTGTGTTTCTTCTAATGAGAAGTTTTATTTTTTATTTAAGAGGCTGTAACTCAGCACCTACCAAAACACCTGTGGTAAAGCACCAGCTTCTTTTACTTTAACTTTACAGCTAACTGATGTCTTAGTCTATACCAGGCCCACTGATCAGGCACTTGGAGGCTGTGGCAGGGTCTAGCTGCCATAAAAGTACCCAAAATGATTACTCCCATGATCTGGACTTACCATGTCACAAACTGGTAGCAAGCAGTCTGAAGACCACACTTTGAAGAGTGTTCTTCAAACGGATTAATAAGCAAATTGTCAGGGGTTATCTCAGTATCTGTGATAACTGTGTGTTATTTCCGTAAAGAAAGAATTAATGACCATGTACTGGATCAAATGGCATTCTACTGCAGAACTGAGCACTGCCATTCAATTATTACATCAGTGCCTATATTGTGTTCACCATCTAAGGAACCTTCATGTGTGCAGGCTAGCAGGAAAAGCAGAGAGGATCTCCCAGGAAAATACTCTATTTGTGCTACATCCTCCAAAGGAGGAGTGAAGACAGTGTCACTGCTGTGTCAATATCAGGAAAGGTGAGATAGAAGACAGCACAAAGGAGTGTCATCATACTGAACTCAACACACTCTGTTTCCGAAAAACAAGATCTTTCATCACAGTCAGTAATATTACTAACCCAAAATTCAAAGGCTTTACATTAAGCGCTGGGGTAGAATGTTAACATTGGTGGCCCTCAACAAAACAGACCCTTATGTAGGCTCCTCCCACATTGACAGTGGGCTCAGCCATGTGACTTGCTTTGACCAATAGGACATCAGCAACATGCTACAAGCAGAGGCTTAATTAGTGTTGTACACTGTTGGCCTATCCTGTTGGGAACTTTGCTCTTAGAGCCAGTCACCACGCTGTGAAGAAGCCTAAGACAGTCATGCGTAGAGAGAGAGAGGAAGGGAGGGAGAAAGAGACGTCCCAGCCTTAGAGAGCCAGAAATGTGAGTAAAGCACCTTGGATGTACTAGCCCCAGTCACCAGACCACCACAGTTTTACAATACACTGAACAGTGACCAGCAGACGAAATAGCCAGCTTAGCTCCAGTCAAGCCACTGAATTGTGAGAAGCAATAAAAGGCTTATTTTTTTAATCCATTAAATTTCTGGAGTAGTTTATTATACAGCAATAGATAACTGAATCAAGGGTATATGTTAAAAGAACTAGGTGCATAAGGTATTTATATAAGCTTACAGCTATTCAAATCTGATAGGTATTTAGATCTCAATCAACAATGAGTAACCCACTCTTTTAAAAAAGGAAATCATACATTAATTTAATGTTAGGGACAGGTATATTTTTGTTGCTGTTGTTGCATGGGCTCTAAAGAGCCAACGGATAAAAATGTCAGTCCATCAGCAGCAGAAGGACATGATCTTGTTAACCTCACTCTGTTTTCAATCTCCTTTTTTCTTTCAACCCTATTTTTCACCATTAAAGAAATCCTAGCATATGTGTATTTGGGGAAACCTACTTACATTCTTTCTATCCTAGGCAGGAAACACACAAACACACACACACACACACACACACACACACACACACACACACACACACAGCCTAGTATCATTCTGACCTGAGCACTAAAAGTTACAAAGATAGCTGTAAAATAACCTAAACCCAAAGACTAAGCATTTCCTAGAAGAATGAAGGAAAGAGCCTTTCAAAGCTATATGAAAGAAGCTTCCCAACCAGAACCACCCACAAAACTGAACACCGAAAATATACTTTCCTTCCTCCAAAGATGCCTTCTGCTTGCTCTTCAATATGTTCAAAGTCAAGAGTACCTGAAAATTTAGAGAACACAGCTTCAGGTGCAGAAAGGTCTAGAAAAACAGGATGTTGGTGAACTTTCCCAAAAATAGACTTGCCCCTGTCCATAGGTTAACCTCAAGTCTTCCAGAATCTTATATTGCAAACCTGTGAAGCCACATCAACTCAGATCACACTGTCCAGCGGCTCCAGTGTGCGATGTTCCACATTTCTGCCAATTTCCTACCCACTCATGATCCCCTTAGTAGAGCAGAGTGATGACCTTGTGCCAAGGAAGCTCAGGCCTTGATAGGTGGGATTATGTCTACTACCCCTTATTCTTCACCACTATTTCCTGGGCAGGGGAAAACTTCCATCATGAGTAAAAGCTGCTGGTGGACAATAAATTTTCTTAGAGGGTTATGTTTTGTTTTTTTGGCATTTCTGTAACCACAACACAACCACATAGCGGTCCTATGATTAAGACACTCCAAGATGGAAGGAAAGAAGACCTAACCCAGAAGAGATCTGAACTCTTTTAATTATTCCTCTGCCCAAAAAGGGTAACTCCTAGGATTTTGTTCTAAATTACAGTAATATTCAAAATATTCACATTTTACCTTTTGTAGTGTTTACTGTTTGAATCCCCAGCTTTTATTAGTCCCACATCCCATTCTATGGCTGAAATCCCATTCTGAATCACTAACCTGGTACGTTACTTGGCCCCTCTTGGCTGCTGCCTCCGGAGGATGTTTCCGAAGTCTGGGAATTGCTTTCATCAAATTCTCGCTTAAATATACACAGGAGGCAGGAGATCCTATAATCCAACCTCACATTCAAAATAAACTAAAGATTCAAGTGGAAATGGAAACAGATTGGTTACATTAGCATACCACCTGTAACACTGTGCCAACCCATCGCACTCTGGCTGGGTCTGGTATCTGCTGCATCAATTACCTTAAGCATTAAGGGAACCAAATATTTGGCTTAGACTTCAACAGTTACTTCAACAACAGACTGCCATGGGGTCTATCAAATCTGTCTGCAGCACCTTTGCATCTAAACTTCAGCATCCTAATAATTAATTTAATAATCAGAACAATTAATCACTCACTACTTACTCCATCCTCTATAAAACATTATTTTTTGCAAGTATTAAATCCCAACTCTGGTCTATGAGAACGGTGATGTTGGCCACTTTGCTTTTAAAAAATTAAGAGAGAAAAATGTTTTTACTACTAGAAATTAGCTTGGTTTGTCTTTTTCATTTCTGATGGTTTCCTTTGATTTATATACTAACTCTTGGGTTCCCTCTTCATTCTCTCTGCCCCTCCCCTGCTTGCACTGTCTCTCTCGCTCTCAAAAAATAAATAAATATTGAAAAAAAAAAGAAAAGAATAGAAAATCAAAGTTCAAGACCCTGGTGACCTTGCTCAATCCCAGGACATACACTTCTCCCAGACTATACTACCTAGGCTTGCTTTCCAAGGTCTTGGGTCATGGTTTCCTACTTACTACTGGATACCCCATTTGGTTTCTTTCCAGAGTCTCCAACTCAGTATTGTATAAAACTAGCAATGTCAGTCCTGCCTGGGTTCTCTCATCCTGAATCAATCTCAGTCAATCTAACCCTCCCTCTCTGACACACACATCTCATCAGTGACGATGTCCTGTTGGCTCCACCTCTACCAAGTCTCCTGGATCTTTCCTATCATTTATCCTTGCTCATATCTTCATGATCTCCTGCCTTGCCATACCAGATCCAGCTCCCAAAGGGGCCTATTCTTAGGTCAGTCCCCTACATAAAAACTCTCAAAGGCTCACCAAAGAATAAAATCCTGGTACTTTAGGCACCCGGAGTGCTTAGGCACCCAGAGTGCTCAGAACCTGGTCTGCTCCTACTTTCCAATCTTATTTCTGACAAGCTCCATACACTCTATGTCCTTGCCCAAGGAGAGTTGTTACTGGTCCATGTGATGTCATGCTCTGGTCTGACATGCTCCAAGTTCAAGGGGACTTGAGAAGGTCCCCTTGTTTCTATACTACAAATCCTTTTCAGGGTTAAAAGCAGAGTTAAGATTCTACCTCTTCTGTAAAAACCTTCTCTGGTGCTTACCAAATGAGATCCCATGCCCACCCTTGTGTCCCAAGAGAACACGTTCCTCACAGTTTTATTTGCATGAAGACACAGCTTCATCACATCTTATTTTCCTCTTAGACTATATAATCCCTGGTGGATACAGTCCCTGCCCAAATCATCTGTGCATTCCTGCCAGTGCCCAGCAAAGCACCTTGCATATGGGAGAGGGTCAGTAAGCATTTGATGAAACAATGAATCCACCAACCAACTGCTGTCTGTTCTCAGATGGCTACAGTGAGAGGACCTCAAGGTATCATCAAGTTTTACAACACATCACTTTTTTTTTTTCTTTGAGAAAGACAGGGTGCAAGCAGGGATGGGGCAGAAAGTAGAGGGATACATAATCCATGGCCTAAGAAGTCCTCCACAACTTTTGTTCAGGCATAAGTTCAATGAGGTTCCTTCCTAAGCCATTCTCTACAGCCTTAAATATTTGAGGACTCTAATGGATGTTTTCAAACTACTGATAAAAAGTGATTCAGACTCAAGAGACAAATTAAGTCTACAAACATTTATAATCATCTACTACATGTTCTGGGGTTGGGATTAGGCAGCATGGGAAAAAGAAGTGGTAACAGTCTTCTATTGACTAAGGAACAAATAATTCTGCTGATGAATAAAAACGATGTATGAACAGAAAGAGGAAAACACAGAATGTCATGAGATCAGGAGGGTTTTCATACCTAAGATCAAACCCTATCTTCAGGAGACTGACTCCCGGACCTCATTTTGCCAATGTAGGGAGTTTACTCCTACAATTATCCTCTCTCTCCTGTGTCAACAACTTGTCCCTCTCTACCTGACCATTCCATTCAGGATACAAACTTGCTATAATCTCCCAACTTAAAACTTATTACAACAAAAACTTCCTGTCACCAACAATCACCCTTCAGTCACTTCCCCACTTCTCTATACATCTTTATACCAAATCTCCTCAAAGAGTTTTGTACTTACTCTCCCTGATTCATCTTCTTCCATTCCCTCTTGAACCCAACCTATTCCAAAATTTGCCAAGTGTACTCCCACCTCAGGGTCTTCTCACTGTTATTCCCTCTGCCTCAGAGAATTTTCCTAGATACTCACATATTAGGTTCCTCACTTCATTCAGGTCTCTGATCATGTTCCCTTACTAGAGAGGCCCTGTCTGACAACCCCATCGAAAGAAATATCCCTGGCCCCACATTCTGATGGCCTCCAAACCATCCTGACCCTCTTATATTTTAGCATCCTTACCACTTACCACTATCTGACATAGCATACCTGTTGTTTAATATGCCTATGACTCTTACCAATATGTAGGCTCTTTAGAAACAGGAAATTAATATATGCTGTTCAGCCCTGGATCTCAAATGCTTAAAAGTACTTGGCACAGAATCAATTTCAATAAATACTGAATGAATTAAAGAATTAATGAATGAATGAAAAAGGGAGGGAGGCAGTTAATTGAACCTTAAGCTGAGTTGTGAGCAATAAATAAGCAAGAAATCTGTCTTTATGTAGAAGAATACCTATGTGAGTTCTAAGCAAAGGGAGCATCTTGGGGGCAGACCTAGAGGCCAATGGTGATGGAAAGCTAAGGTAACTAGAGGAAGTTGTGTCATGGCTGGCAGGAAAAGGGCACACTGGGGAGGGGTATGAGATGACAAAAGGATGAAGACAGCTGGTTCATAAATGGCACTTAACAATGAGCTAAGAATTTGCTTCCACTCTCTTCCCAGAAAGTCTAGGGCTTTATAAAAGGAGGGACACAATCCAAAATGGTAGCCCTATGAAGTACATTCTGTCCCCACCACCTCTGGCTGAGACGGTTACCTGGAGTATTTCAATGATCTTCAACTTGGTGTCCATGACCATGATATCCTCCTTCTCTGGCTCTGTCTGCTTCACGTTGCCTTCAGGGGCAGCAGCCATAGGAGTCATGGGTAAAAAGCCTCCTCCGCGGAGCACCACCTGGGTCATCAGCTCTCCAACCCCATGGATGGACCGCATTACATTACTTCCTAGGAAGGGCCAGGACAGACCCCAGTCATGACAACACTCTGGGAGAGTACTCTGAGGCACCTGACAAGGAGCACAACTCTAAACATATTTAACAAATCTGTCCCAACACGTTCTCAGGATCCAAGGAACTAGAAAGGGTTAATACCCATCAAAAATATGGGGAAAAAAGAGTAGTGGAAAACAGATGGGCTTTGAAATCCATAAAGGAGCACTTTGGTATATTAATTCGCCTTCCAAATTTTACTGGTCACCTAGCACATGCTTGTTGCTACCCACAAAATTAGGGGCACAGGAGCTAACGAGGCACAAATTGAGTGCTGCTACAAACACTGATCTCAAGTACGCAGGATTACCTCTGAGGCTCAGTTTCTTCATCTATAAAATGAGACTAAAGGAGCTCAGAGGATGAAATGGTGAAATATATGTGAAATGACTGAGCACAGGATCTAACACAGTATTTTTCTGTTCTAGCTATAGAGACAAGGTCAACAATTATCCGTATGTGAGTACATAGTAGGTACCTAAAGCAGAAGAAAAAATAAACATATAAAAGCGGAGTTATCTATTCACAGACTGGAAATACAATACTCAGATACAAGCCAGGATTTTATTTCATCATATACTAATATCATCATTGAATGCCTCATGATACATTGAAGACAAGGCTAGGACATGTGTTCTTAAGAGATAAGCATTCAATTTGTTAGGTAACTTTCAAATGGTTTTGCAAAATTTCCTAAGGAGAAATACAGATAGACTCATATATGAAGGAAACAGAGCAAAATGTGAATAATCAAGGACTCATATGTATTGGTATCGGCTGTGCTATTCTTTCAGCTTTTTTGTTCAAAAACGTCCACAATGAAAAGTCAAGAAGAAAAGGACAGGACATCACAGGGAAACATGACAAGAGTAGTAACAGAAGAGGCTGGGAGGGCATGTCCCGGGTGTGCAGGTGCCAGCAAATACCACTTCTCCACTTTGCCATGACATTCTTACCTTTATTCTCTTCTCCTTTCGCCATCTTACTAATGGGAAAGATGGTCGTCACATGCACACAGTCCAGTATGGCCAGGAGAATTTTGGTCAATCGTAGAAGGTCAGAGAAGTTGTAGAAACCAAAGTAGATGAGATTCCTAGCTAAATTTACAACCTATTATATTAAAACGAGAGAGAGTGAGAGAGAGATGGTATTAGGTCAACTGCATCCTTTAGTTCCATTTTATGCTAATTTATAAATGTCTGATTCTGACCCTTCTTATGGTAAGAGGAGACATACATTTTGCTTGCATTTCTGATCAAATTCCACTTTGTTTCCTAAGGAGAAAAAATAAGAAACAAAAACCTGCAAAGCTACTGATCTGTTTTAATAACTAGTTGATAAAAAACTGACATAATCATCTGTGGAGTATGGATGGAACTGGAGGATATTATGCTAAGTGAAATTAGTCAGAGAAAGACAAAAATCATATGACTTCACTCATATGAGGACATTAAGAGACAAAACAGATGAACATAAGGGAAGGGAAACAAAAAGAATATAAAAACAGGGAGGGGGACAAAACAGAAGAGACTCATAAATATGGAGAACAAACTAAGGGTTATGGGAGGGGTTTTGGGAGAGGGAGGATGGGATAAATGGGCTAAAGAATCTACTCCTGAAATCATTTTTGCACTATATGCTAACTAATTTGGGTGTAAATTTTTTAAAAAAATTTAAAAATTAAAAATAAATAAATAAATAAATAAATAAAGATACTGCAGGGCAAGCCACATTGCAGCCCAACAGGACACAGAAAACAATATTGCAATCCTTGGAAATAGACTCCTCAAAAGAAAACTGGTCTCAAAAAGAAACATTTTAAGTCAAAGGTAATAAGGATTTGTGTCCCTCAAATGATTAATCTATGATGGATCCCAAGCATAGTCTGTTTCTTTCCTATTGTTTTTAAGATCATGTACAGAGTATACGTAATGTTCTATCATTTTATGTGATTCAATTAACCCTGAATATTTATTCTACCAGCATAACTACCAGTAAGTCAAGCGACTGATATTCGTTCTATTTTCTTGTGAAACAAAATTGAGCTCAATTCCTTTTTATTACAAAACCGGAGTATCATCACAGAAATCACCACATGCTAAAATATTTTCTATTTATCCCAGAGAAAAATGACCAATGAAAGCAGGTAAAACATATAGATTATTTCATCATGAATTACCTCAAATGTAAGCTTATTTTTCTCCTTATCAGAGAAAGGAAACCTCTGACAAACCACATCTCTTAAATACTCCTCCACAAATTCCATGGTCTGAGCAAACCTCTCCTTAATTTCATCTTTGGAAGCTCCGCTACTATCATAGCTAAAAGGAAAAGAGAAAGAAAAGGAAATCAGGGGCGCCTGGGTGGCTCAGTCGGTTAAGAGCCTGACTTCAGCTCAGGTCACGATCTCATGGTTCATGGGTTCAAGTCCTGCATTGGGCTCTGTGCTGACAGCTCCAGAGCCTGGACGGAACCTGCTTTGGATTCTGTGCCTCCCTCTCTCTGCCCCTCCCCCGTTTGCACTCTGTCTCTCTCACTCTCCAAAATAAATAAATATTGGGGAAAAAACACAAAGAAAATGAAATAAAAGTTCAAGATCCTGGGGCCCCTGGGTGGCTCGGTTAAGTGTCTGACTTCGGTTGAGATCATGATCTTGCGGTTTGTGAGTTGGAGCCCTCTATCAGGCTCTGTGCTGACAGCTCAGAGCCTGGAGTCTGCTTCAGATTCTGTGTCTCCCTCTCTCTCTGCCCTTCCCTTGCTCACACTCTCTCTGTCAAAAATAAACATTTAAAAAAATTTAACAAAAAAAAAGTTCAGTATCTTCCCTGTTGAGCCTTCCCCAGCTGCTCAGCCACAAAGCCAACATCCCCTCCCCAAAATCCCCTCTCCTACCCTCTGTCCTTAATTTATTTCTCCTCCTTAGCAAGTATCACTAAGACATGTAATCATTTATCTTGTTTATATCTTTTTTCCCCATCTAGTGTACAGATAGTGTTTTGGTTTGTTCACTGATACATTAGTTAAGGCTGACACAGTGACAAATATTTGTTGAATTACAAAAAAAAAGATAAGACATAAAAAATAGAAATATGCCATCTTTTGCATTCTTGAAAAAAAATACACTTCACCTTTCATCTATGCTTTAACTAGACTGAACTTGACCATAAGTGGTCTACAGTGACACAAAACATTAATGAGGTTTTAAAGCAGCAGGCTCACTCATCAATGGCGATCTCCGAGGGAATCTCAGACCAGAGGCGGGCATATTTCACGGGAGTGACTTGTTCCTGGGGATCTCGGTCCACGTGCATATGAAGCATGAGGCGGCAGAAGGATGCCCTCAGGTCATAGGGCAGGTTCTCATCAGACATGCAGCGGAGAATGAGATCTACATCCAGCTGGCCTGATATTTCATTGATGGCCAGGTACTGGCGGTCTAGACACATCCTAGCAAAAAGGTTCAACTGATACCTGAAGACAAGAAAAGTTATGTGAAGAAATCAGAAATCATTGAGCAAAGGGGCGCCTTGGTGGCACTGTCAGTTAAACGTCCAACTTTGGCTCAGGTCCATCATCTCACGGCCCGTGAGTTCAAGCCCCATGTTAGGCTCTGTAGTGACAGCTCAGAGTCTGTAGCCTGCTTCGGATTCTGTGTCTCCCTCTCTCTCTGCCCCTCCCCTGCTCATGCTCTGTCTCTCTTTCTCAAAATATATAATAAAACATCTAAAACAAGAGAAATTATTGAAGATGAATGGCAACACACAGCAAGACCATTTGAATATCCCCAACTTTCATAGGAGTGACATTTGGCCATCTGATCTTATACATCGACACCCTTAAATTGCCTGTGTACCAAGCAAATGAAGAAACTGTTCAGGCTTTACCACCAGTCATACAAGTCCACGCTGCTGAGTTGGAGTAATTATGTGACTACTTGATTCCATTTTGTCCTTGTTTGTTTTATGAAAAAAAGGGGGGGAAATGTTATATTTAAAATGGTTGTCTATTTCCTCAGCTGTTTTTTTATACAGTACATTAAAGACCATGTAGAAAATGTTAAACATCATCTCCCATACTGAATCTCATAGAAATTTTATCATCCTCTTTGGATCTTATCTCGTATCAGCCTACTCTTTGACTTCTGCATGAAAAACATGTTGTGCAAAGTAGGGGACTCCTCAAACTGTTTTGTTTTCTTCCTCATCCAACTACATGTGATCTTTGTCACCTTCTGAACTGGACCATAGAAGTACCCTTTCCCATTCACCCTCAGGAGAAGATACATCAGACATTACAAGAAAAAACAACTTGTAATGTGAAATCAAAAAGCTATAAGCTTCCAATGTGGCCAATACTGACTTCTGAATCCAAAATCCTATTTATTATTGATAACCATGAGTTGAAAATGTTCTCAATCTCACTAGATTTCAGTGGATACAGATTAAAATATGATTCTATTTCATGCTTATAAAATTACCAAAGAGTAAAAAGCATCACAATATTCACAGGTAGCAAACACCAGGAGAAACAAAGTTCTCACTCACAACTGGTGTGAGTGTGCACCACAATACCCAATCTAGGATCGCTCAGTAAAACTTGCCAATTCAACAATTCCACTCCTAATAAGAAAGACAAACTCTCACTCATACACATACCTTTTGAATAAGGAGGTCCCCTGACATGAAAAATTAAATTGTGGCATATGATGGAATATCCAAGAGCAACGAAAACATGGCATAATAAAAGGGAATGCCATCCAGATGTTGAAATTAGAGAAACAGATCTACCACCATTAACACGAGCACATTTCAGAAACAATACAGGATAAATGAGACAAGTACAGTACCATTTACATACAGTCCTAAGAACTGGCAAAATGCTATATATTTTTTATGAATACATACAAATGTAGTAAAACAGAAACACAGAGAATGTAGGAGGGTATACACTACATGCATGAATGGGAGGGAAGAGAACACAGGAGCTATCAAAGGGCACTGTAGCTGCAAAGTTTTACTTGTTAAAAAATGCCCTAAGCACTTTTCCATCTTTGCTCCTCTATTCTTTGAAAAGTTTTCCTTGGCTCTCTTGCCCCTTCATTTCCTTTCCACTGCCTTCCCTTGAGGTGGCAGGGCCAGCAGATCTTAAAGCTGGGACCCGGGAGACCCTAGGGCCAGACGAGGTAACCGGCAGAGGTGGAGAGTGAGCAAACAAGGATGCACACCAGGTAAAAGGCCACCCAGGTTTCTCTCAAGAGTAAGTTATCAATATGGAAAGGTGAAGGCTATAACAACACTATGGTGTGAGAAAGGAACTGGAAGTACAGATGGGGACGGGACTCATGGTTTTATTCTGTATTTGTACAGGGGCACCTGGGTGGCTCAGTCGGTTAACCATCCGACTCTTAACTTAGGCTCAGGTCGTGATCTCATGGTTTGTGAGTTCGAACCCCATGTGAAACTCTGTGCTGATGGTGCAGAGCCTGCTTGGGATTCTCTCTCCCTCTTTCTCTGCCCCTCCCCAACTTGTACTTGCTCCCACGCTCAAAAAAAATATTTGTACAGGTATAGAAAGACATATGTTATGTGTGTGTATAAACATACACACATGTATGAATACACGTATTCATGTTCTAGCTCTGTCTGCAAAATTCTATGAGGTTGGCACTACTGTCTGTATTTTGCAGATAAAGGAGCTGGGGCATGAAGAGGTATATGACTTGGCCAAAGGCAAAAAAACCTAGTCAGTAGAAAGGTCAGGATTGAACACAAGCAATGTGACCACATGATATGCGCCTGTATGCTATTATTCTGTTAAGGACAAATAGTAATGAGGGGCCGATGCAAGCACTCACTCTTTTCCCTACTTGGCCACGTCCAGGAATCAATTTACTACCTAAGTACCAATGAAACCTTACACGCCCAAATCCTAAAATCTACATCTTTTTGCTAGATAGGTGACAACATGTGATTGTGTGGAGCAATCAATAAGCAAGCAGTAAATTCCTCATCAATTCCCTCCAGGGCAGCCTGAACTGAGCCCAGCAGGACTCCCCATCACCTGTAGTAGCTGAGAACATCGCGGTCCTCCTTCTGCCCTTCTTTGGCATCTTGGGCCAGTTCCCGGACACTTTTGCTGCGAATCTCCTTGTTGCTGTCCCTCCAAAAGAGCCACACCTCTTCCTCGTCTTCTCCTGCTTCCAGAGCATTCTCTCCAGTAGAAACACCCTCAAATTCAAAACGAGAAAGAACCAGCCTGGAAAATAAGAGGAGGAGTAGTGAAAACTCCTCATGTTAGCAATACTTGCTAATCTAAGATCAACTCTAGCAATATATTGAAATCTAGCTTCACTTTCAGCATAGGGGTGCCTGGGTGGCTTAGCTGGTGAGGCAGCCGACTTTGGGTCAGGTCATGATCTCGCAGTTTGTGGGTTTGAGCTCTGCACTGGGCTGTGTGCTGACAGCTCAGAGCCTGCAGCCTGCTTCGATTCTGTGTCTCCCTGTCTCTTTCTGCCCCTCCTCCACTCAGGCTCTGTCTCTCAAAATTAAAAAAAAAAAATAAAAACAAAAAAAATTAAAAAACTTTTAGCATAAAAACACATAGATAACCTCTTTTTTTTGCCCCTCAATGGCAAAATCACAAAGAGCCAACTTGAACTTCTTCATATACTTTATTCCAGTGGTGCTCAAGCAGGTGATTTTGTCTGCCCTGCACCCTCCCCAGGAGACACTGGGCAATGTCTGCAAACATTTTAACATTTTTGTTTGTCCCAACTGAGTGGGAGGGGTACAATGAGCATCTAGTGAGTAGAAGCCAAGGATGCTGCTAAACACACAGATAGTCCATCATGATTAACAGTTATTCAGGCCCAAATGTCAAAATGCTGAGAGGTTGCATTAGCCCAAACCCAAAATTAAGTTATGAGAAGCAAAAAAAAAAAAAAACAAAAAAACAACTAAACAAAAAAAGCAACAAACAAACCCCACTAGAGCTCAGGGCATAATTCAGTTTTGGGTTTTGTTTTGTTTTCTAAACACTGGCCCTATTACTAGTACTGTACTTATCAGGAAAACTGTTCCCCTGATAAAAAATCAATCACTACTATTACCAAAATTTTTACGTACCACTAAACACATTTTCAACAGTGATAATTAAAAAGCTCTTTCCTACAGTGACCTAACATCACCATTGAATTATCTCCTTTAACTTTTAAAACTGGTGATCCTACCCAAAGAACTTTAAACTCTTAACATTAAATCAAGTATGTGCAAAATGCTCTCTGGTGAATTCACATTATTTTTAAGCCAATGTGCAAGGGGCGCATGGGTGGCTCAGATGGCTAAGTGTCTGCTGATTTCAGCTCAGGTCATGATTTCACAATTTTGTGAGTTCAAGTCCCACATCAGGCTCTGTGCTGACAGTGTGGAGCCTTCTTGGGATTCTCCCTCTCTCTCTCTGCCCCTCCCCTGCTTGCCTTTCTCAAAATAAAACTTTAAAAAATGTATTAAAAAAATAAATATATTCAAAAATAAATAAATAAACCAGTGTGCAAAGTGATACCTATATACAGAGGAGGCCACTCTAAAGGTAAACTGAATTCCCCTATCAAAGACCTTTGCATAAGCAAGATCCCATGCCAGCTCATCTGACTTCAGACCAAGTCTAAAGAAATCAAAGTGTTAAGTTTTATTATCCTAGAGTGCAGACATCCACTGGACCATACATTCTCCATCTAAATCCCTTCCTCGTCCGTATCTTCAACCCCAATAGCCCCCACTCACTTGGTCTCAATCAGGATGTCAGCATTGGTTGGATTCAGCACAGCTTTACATATCAGTTCCTGGGTCACCGGGATCGATTTGTTCATGGAAACACAGAGGTCGGAGAGGTAATCTAAGAATCTATGGAGAAAGAGAAAGCAAACAAAATGTTTTCTGCAGCCACAGTAGAGGTTTGGCTCTCAGAGCCAGACTCCTCCTCAAGCGGACAGACCCAACGTATCTTCGACACAAGAAACTAGAGACATTTTAGGTTTTGGTGCCAGTGTCTACAGCACCAGCAGAAACCCAGTTGTGCTAAGAGAAGAAATCAAGAAAGGAGAAAAAGAAAAAAAGATGGCAAGGGCCAGGGCAGATGAACAGATGATGAGATTAAAATGAAACAAACAAGACAAGGAAGACGTTTGCATAAGGAAGAAATGGTGGAGGTGGAGGAGGACCAGAGAGGTGAGGAAAGGCTCTGAGGCCTGAGGGCCCAAGTTGGAATCCCTGTTCTGATTAGTGATATTCTGATATGCAGTGTTACATAGGAATATGTCTTAACCTCACTTTTCTCATCTTCAGGAGAGGGTAATGTAAAACCTTGTAGGACTGTCCTGAGGATTAAATGCAATAATACATGTCAAGTGCTTATTTAGTTGACTCCCTGAACATGAGAATGCTCCATGGAACATTCTTCATCTTTACGGGGTGGGAGGAGTCACTTTATAACAACACTATCAGCTCTCATTGTATCTCAGTGTGACCATTCACCATACCTATATTATAAACTACTTTCCACTGCTTCTGAAATGCTGTAGATCTTAATGAGAAGAAAAGAGGAAAGGGGGGGAGATCTATGTGAATGAGAAATGACAGAACTGTAATGTAAAATAGAAACGCTCAAGTGACAACTAAGTTTGCAAAAGACTCTTACTGATGACACTTGGGGGAGGTGTTCTAAGTGATAATTAGGGGGTGCTAAACTGTGAATAAATGGCCATCACTGTGATTTCCTGTGCGTCTACCAAGTGCCAGGCACTTCACGTGTATTTATTCTCATTCAATTTTCATAAACACCCATTTAGCATAGAAGAAAATTAAAGCTCAAGCGGAAAGAGAAAGTCACCTAGCTGGCCAAGTGCAGAACTAGGATTCCACTACGGGTCTATCCCAGTACCGTGTTCTTTCCACTACTCACCCAAGACCCTCTCCAGACCAGCCTAACCGAAATCTGTCACTGGCAGCCCTCCAAAGGAAACCTCGCCAAAAGCACCCTGACTAGCTCAATGCCTGCATCTTCAAGGCACAGACACCTTCGGTGGATCAGACCCACTTCCACCTCACCTGGGCTCCCTGTTCTTTCGCACCAGACTGACAAACGTGTCGATCTCAGCGGCGGTGATGTGTTTTTCCAGGAGTTTTCGGT
This sequence comes from Acinonyx jubatus, assembly GCF_027475565.1. Lineage (NCBI taxonomy): Eukaryota > Metazoa > Chordata > Mammalia > Carnivora > Felidae > Acinonyx > Acinonyx jubatus. The sequence goes on from NC_069383.1 coordinate 120,132,630, forward strand.
TATTGTGAAGCAGGGCGGTGATGGTGTCTTCGGCCAACACATCATAGCCAATCTGCTTCTGCATAAAGCCAAACTGCTTGGCTATGTACTCCTTTTAAGGATGAAAAGGGAGGTCAAGCGGGGAGAACAGAAGATTTTAAGGTTAACCCCAAACTAAGCAAGCAGCAACCTTCCCAAGCGAGAAGGGCTGTTCATAAGGGAAATCCTAGTGAGGTACCTTTCTACAACTTTCTCATCTAGGTCAACAGCTGCAAACTCCCTCACACCCTTGGTTTTACTAAACCCGCCACACAAATGTAATTAAGCAAATTACCCTGTATGTACAGATGGGCATTTTATCAAGTGCATAGTATAAATATTAATGTGGTGACTTATTTTTCTAAAAGGTCAAAGCTGTTTTTCAGCTGTGATTTTATTGCTAATTCAAGAGGACTTAACTGTGCCTTATTGCTCTGTGCTGCTGAATAAACATACTTAAGCCTACCTAGATGTTTAGAACAGTACCACCCTATTTTGCTTTATCTGGGGTGAAAATACATTTGCATAGTCAATGGGGAGCAGAATCAAGTGAGGAATACCTAAGCCAGTCAATCATATTCACAGAACGCATAAAAACATCACTGGCTTCTCTCTTTGGGGAGCAGACATGACATTCCATAAAAAATATATGAGAAGTCAGGGAAATCTCTTGTCGGTATTTGTTTCTATTCAGAGACGTTTCCTGCCTAAGACAGACTCAAAGTTCAAACAGCACTTGAAACTTGGTTTAATGTTTCAAAATTAATTCCCAAATCCTAAGTGGACACTGGCCACTTTTCAGCCCATACTTAGTAAGGATGCTTGTTTCGTAATTAATCAGCCTTCAGGGACAGACTGCTGCTGGGTGGCAGACAATCCATAACAACAAGCAAAGACATTCAATGTAGCAGCAACAGGTGGGACTGGTTTGGCCTTTTCATGTACAAGCGAAATGTGCTAGTACACTCTAGAGGCTCTGATGTATCCTCATTGGAAGATGGCAGAGAGGAACAGAACAAAAATCTCTTTGGCACTATTTGAGTATGGTTTTAATGCACTGGCAGAATTAAAGTAACCAGAGCACCCAAAGGCAACCTGTCCAGGCTAATGAATAAAGCATCATAGGTATATGATACCTTCTATTTAGATAATAGCAAAGGCTAAGTCAAAAGCTTATACTTGCTAACAAGATTATATCTAATACTTGAGAGCACTGCTGAAGTTTAACACTTTCTTCATGACAGAACAGAACAATTTTCATTACAGAGAGAAGTTTAAATTTAAAGGCCAGATGTGGTGGCAGTCCAAAGTTTACAAACAAAAGCCTTTTGTAACACAATGCAGAGAAGAGGAGTCAAGGTTATGATAAGCATCATCTGTGCACCTACACTAATTCAATGCAGTACAAGACTTCTCAGCCTCAGCACTACTGACTTTCTGGGTTGGGTAACTGTTCGTTGTTGGGGGATGTCTTGTGCATTACTGGATATTCAATAGCATCCGTGGCTTCTACCCACCAGATGCCCCCTCGCCCCATCCCGCCCAAGTTGTGACACTCAAAAAGGTCTCCAGATATTGCCAAGTATTTCCTGGGGGACAAAATTACTCCCAGCCGAGAACTACTAAGTGTGGCAACACAGTTTCCAGGTTTCCTTAGAATGGCAAATTGATGGGAGACCCCAGAGAGGTTAGAAAGTTTATCTCATGAGGACACTATATACAGTGTCATGACACAGATAAGAACTTAGAATACCATAAAACATGAGCCACAACCAAGATAAAGAGAAAGTTACCAGCACAGATGGAAGATATGGAAGGGAGCAAGAAGATTCCACTCTTGCTTTAATATAAACACATGCAATCATTTCCCTGATTTTTAAGATAACATGCCATAAAAAATACTAGAAATGTACTAACAGTATCAAAAAAAAAATCTCACTGAAAGGTGGCTGCAGAAGGGGACTTCTTGGGTATCCTTCTTAAGGACTCTAGAATGTATCTTCTTCTCAGGCTTGCAAAAAATCTATTTCCTTTCTACACACAAACCTAATGAACTATTCTCTAGCCATTAAGTAATTACAGATTTAACACTTAGAACTCATGAGGCAAGTAAGTGAACTTCAGGGACAAAACTGCCCATCACTTCCCATCAATCCTAAATCCCAACCTGGTTTTTCCTGTAGTCTTGCTGAGAGTGTCTCAGGACCCTGTAGCAGAGCCGACAGATATGTCTGAAAGGAGCATGCCGCTGGTCCCCAAGCTCCTCGAGCCGCAGCATTGGGCCATCGCCACAGTCTGTGAACGGGGCTTGTAACAATTTGAAGATCTGGTTGTGAGAAGGAAGAATAAACACCGTCACCATTTAGTGTGTTAATGGCTAGTCCTCTGTCGCAAACTAATAGAACCTCCTGGGAGGCAGCACTACACAGGCCACTCTCTCTACATCAGTGTCAGTAACCTGAAAATTGTACACCCACTCACCACAGTCCACCTGGACCTAACTGGTCCTCAAACACTTCCCAGTACAGTGTGTAGGGCTGTGGTTAAGAGTGCGGACTCTGCAATCAGCAGATTCTAGGCTGAAATCATTCACCTGCATTATTCCCTAGTGGTATAGAACACAGTCAAGGTAACCTTTGGTTTTCTCAGGAATAAAATGGAAAGAACACTACCCAGCTCACAAGGGAGTGCTAAGGATAAAAGATAAAAAACTGTCAGTTACATAAATATAGTGCTCAGCAAAGGCTTCTGCCACGGAATCTGATCATTTTGGCCCCTCAAGGAATTGTTATTGTAGAAATGAGCATTGGCATTGAGCCAATCTAATCTGGGAGGTCATCACCTGAAACAGCTGGACATAATTTCTTCTTGGACTAGAAAACCGTGCTGAAACATGATGAAGTATTAATAAATTTTGTCTTTCAACAACCAACAGGAAAAAGTGTTCTCAAATCCCAAGTTCCTATGGAGAACTGAAGGAGTAGTAACGAATATATTTTTCTTTGGGTTCTAGTGGCCAGGAATTTCTATGCCAAGCATACACCCCCATCTCTGACAGCTTTAGAGAACTATATAGTATGCATTTCTGTGCACTTCATCTACCCTTGTCACTTACCTCCCTACAATTTGTCTTTACACCAGCTTACTTAAATTTATACCAGATAATACCATCTATATATGTCCTGTAAGCCATTACTCATTCTTTGTGGTAAGATCTTGTGTTGATTTATGGAGGTCCCTGTAAGAGCTTATACAGGCCTGAGTTTACCAAATCCTCCAAATTTTCCAGTCCTATGAAATAACATTAAGAACACATGGCACTTATTATTATTTTTGATGAAAATACAGTTGTCAACTGAACTCTTCTTGGAGTTCCTAGTAGGTGAATTGTTACATGCTGACATTCAACAAGTGTGTTGTCAATTTAACTGAGCTATGAAAGCCTGGGTGGCTCAGTTGGTTAAGTATCCAGCTTCAGCTTAGGTCATGATCTCGCATTTAGTGACTTCGAGCCCTGCATCGGGCTCTGTGCCATCAGCTCAGAGCCTGGAGACTGCTTCAGATTCTGTTTGTCTGTCTCCCTCCCTCTCTCTCTCTCTCTCTCTCAAAAGCAAATAAACATTAAAAAAAAAATTAACTGAGCTATGAAGCCATGAAAAGACACAGAGGAACCTTAGATGCATATTATTAAGTGAGAGAGAGGCTACATACTGTATGATTTCAACCACATGACATTCTGGAAAAGGCAAAACGATGGAGGCAATAAAAGGATCAGTGGGTGCCAGGGGTTGAGGGCAGGGAGGGATGAACAGGCAGAGTACACAAAGTTTTTAGGTCAGTGACAATACTCTGTATGAATCTATCATGACGGATATGTTATTATACATTTGCCTAAATCTAGAGAATGCATACCACCAAGAGTGAACCCTAATGTCAACTCTAGATTTGGGGAAATTATGATGTGTCAATGTACGTTCAGCAATTGTAACAAATGTATCACTACAGCGGAGGATATTAATGATAGGTGAGGCTATGCATATGTAGAAGGAGGAGGTATACGTGAACTCTGTGCTTTCCATGCATTACTGTTATGAACTTAGAACTGCTCTATAAAATCAAATCTGTTTTCTTCAAAAGTCAGCTGATCAAGCCTTCCAGGTGGGAACCAGTCATGTCCCTCTGTAAGAGCAGTGATCCCACTGATTTCTTACAGAGATCCCAATATGTTGCATCTCACAGACCTGCTTGAGGATATTCTGTTCTCTCATCAGCTTCTGCCGTTCTCTGTTAGGCTTGGAGAAGACCACTTCAAGCACATCTTGACCAGAGTTAGTGCCACCAGTGACAAAGTAAACCAAGTCTTCTAGCAGCTTGGTTACAGACCTTGAGAGCAAAGAAGCTATTAGAGATGGGAAATGTTCGACGTGTAACAGGTTGAAAACTTTACCTTGAAAGACCCAGGCCTAATGAGGCACTTAAACGCAAACAAGTCCTTTCTTCCCAATTTCCTCAAAAGTGAGGACCAATGACCAAAAAGAGTAAAATACACACAACACATTATTGTCCACAAAAGGATAAACACCTTCACAAAATATGAGCCTTCAAATTTTACGTCAGAGTAACTGTGGCCCCTATCATTTATTAGAAAGTTCTAGAGGCCAAACTAGAGACGGAGAAAAAAGGTCTTTACAATTTTAGAGACTTTCAAAGAAGTGAGTGTGGTTCTTGAAAATCACAAGTTAAAGCCACATATAAATGTTAATGCCTGACCCTCTCACACAAAGCTGTTCAGAGGTGGCATTTTCTCTTTCTGCAAACAACAGATTTAAGAGCTCCACAGTGGGTGAGGTTGAGTATGTCTGGTTGTTACGTGAAGCCCTTACCTTCTTTCATTCTGAGTGATGGTGCCTTTCTCCAGCTTCCCAGCTATAGAGCCCAGCACCTTGCTGGCGTCATTGGCAAAATCCAGGTCCCGAACCTCAGCAGGAGAAACCGGAACTATGGCAAATGCTTCCTTATCCTCCTTCACAGGGGAGGTGCCAATCTGAAAAGCAAAATGGTCTTTATGGGATTGTCTCTTGGACTGAGACAGTAAAACATTAATCAAAACACTATTTATGTGACACTGGGCAATCCAAGTAGCTGGAGCTATCTCGCAGTAAGAATCAACTAGACACAGAAAAACATATGAAAGGAAGTACCTCAAATCATTAACAGTTGTTACCTCTAGAGATTGTTACTGTGGGAAAGGAGGAGGCAGAAAGGGGGCTCTGATATCATTTTACACCTTCATTTGTGAAAAGAAGCATGTTAAGACTGTTAACAATTGTAAAACATGTTTATAAACACATACGGAGGTGTGCCTGAGTGGCTCAGTGGGTTAAGCATGTGAATCTTGATTTCAGCTCAGATCAAGATCTCTTGGTTCCTGAGAATGAGCCTCACATTCGGGGCCTGTTTGGGATTCTCTCCTCCTGCTCCCTGCCTCTCTGAGCCTCCCCGACTTGTGCGTGTGCATGCACACACGTGCTCTCTTTCAAAATAAAACATTTAAAAATAAATAAATAGGTGGGAGACTACGTGGCTCAGCTGGTTAACCATCCAACCTCAGGTTATGATCTCACATTTCATGAGTTTAAGTCCGGGTCGGGTTCTGTGCAGACAGCTCAGAGCCTGGAGCTTGCTTCGGATTCTGTGTTTCCCTCTCTCTCTGCCCTTCCTCTGCTTACGCTCTCTCTCAAAAATAAACAAACACTAATTTTTTTAATAAATAAAAATAAGTAAGCAAATACATAGGGAAAAAACAAATGAGCAAAATAATTATTGACTCAGAGTATCATATGGGCAGACACTGTACCAATCTTTTAACTTTTCTATATACTTGAAAATGTTCATAAAAATAGAAAAAAAAATTCCAGTAACCTCCCCCATCACTAAAAAAAACAAACTAAGAGTGTCATTTGACTTTTTCAAAACAAAATCCCTATGTTTGTGTTTTTATGTTTTATGACCCTAGAGAAGGTAGGGAAGGAGAGGTGGGCTTGAGGGAGAGAAATTAAAGGGGCTAAGAGAACTTCCAAAAAAATAAAAGTGTCTATTTAAAGACAGAGAGAAAGAAATAATAAAGATTGGGGAAAACCAACTAGGTATGTGATGTGCCTCAAGGCACAAGCAAACACTCCCCCAGCCAAAATCATCCTTCAAACAGACATGAAATCCAGACAATTGCTCAACCTTTAGGGCAAAAGCCATGGAATAAAAGGTTCTGGTTATTTAAAAAAGGCTAGGCTTGCTTTAGCCAAGTCCCTTGGAGAGAATTCTTTCACTGCATTCAAGTCTGTCCATGACTACCTCTGGCCAAAGCAACAAAATGCAGCTCCCTCCTCCCCAATGTGTCCTCAAAGGAGCCCTTTCATTAGGGAGCACAAGACCAAAGGAGGCAGCCAAGTTCCAGAACTTACTTTCAGCATTACAGGTTTTTCTTCTTCCTTGTCGATTGGGATATTTGTGCTATGAACCCAGGTATTAGTGCAAAGGTGTCTGAGTCGGACATAGGAGTTTCTGGGGGGAAAAATAAAAGGATTTGGGTGACAGGAATTTTTAGGTTCTCTAAAGCTACTGGCCTAGAATATATTCTATCAAAATAAAACGGGATACCAAAATGGTTTCCTGCCACATACACTAGACAATATAAACCGAGGCACAAATGAATGCACACCAAAATATGTTTTAATGTATTTACAATAAAAAATCATTCATAATGATTCTAACATTGTGATATGCTGTATTTCTAAATGTAAGATCACTCCTGTGAATGAATATCCCAGAACGGAGCATGAGACAGAGTAACCAAAACTATTTATTGACTATATATTAATGCATATCATGAGAAATGATAGAGCAATGCATGAAATTTTCCTATGGATCCATGAAGCAAAAAATAAAATTACCAGGATAAAATGTGAGTCAATATTTAATAATCTTGTGGTAAGGAAGGCCTTTGAAGCACACAGCAACATACAAGTTTCATTAATTTTAAAAGTAAAAGATGGATACATCTTATAATATTGTTTACATTTTTCATCTTCCATAAAGCAAAAAAAAAAAAAAAACCATCATGAACAAAGTTGAAAGAAAAAGGACAACTTGGGAAAATAAAAGAACAACACAAAGCATAAAAAGGTAATTAATCTGCATATATAAAGAGATCTTTAAATCAGTAAGAAAAAATGGGAAAAGTGGCAAGGAAAATAAGACAATGATATCAGCCAGTAATTTAATAAAGCAATATAAACTGCCAATAAACTTGCAAGTATACATTTAATTTCCTTAATATACAATTTACACAAATAAAAACTATGCATCTTTTTACTGAATGTCTTCCAAAGATCTTAAGAGACCAACATAACCCAGTATTTACAAGAGTTTAGGGAAATGACCTCTCCCTGCACTCACGGTGACAGTGTCAACAAGTTAAACTCTAGAAGGGAGTCTGGCACTTTGTAAAACAAATAAAATGTTCGCCAAATAAAAATCTTTTCAACTAGCAATCTCATTTTTAGATAGTTCGCCTAAGAGATGACAACCCAAGTACAAACTGGGGCGTAAGTATGTTCAACAAGGCATTATTTACGGTAGTAAAAAACTAAACAATCCAACGTCTCAATAATGGACTAGCTAATTATCATACATGCAGTGGAATACTAAAAAGTTATTAAAAAAAGATTACAATCAATATTTATGTGGAAATATGTACAGAACATATCGTTCAGTGAAAAACTGTTAAAAATAGCTTATAATTTTTATTAATGACAAATTATACAGAGGTATTCTGCATGCCCAGAGACTTGTCTAAAACTACATAAACCCTAATGTTAACAGTGTTTATATCTGAATGGTTAAATTTTACATAATCTTTATTTGCTTCTTTGCTCTCCATGATGTTAACACATTTTTGTGTCTTTACAATGGACATGGATAATTTTACAACATTTTCCAATTTTGCTTTAAGGAAGTAGTTGAAATAGTGGCATCATTTTTGCATCAGGAACCCACCCCATCAGTGAGACAAGACCAATGAACACCAAACAATAGTAAGTAACATGAAATGCAAATGAAAAAGCATTAAGTTGGGAGACAGTCAAGGTACGCACTGAAGCACTTTTAGAGGAGGAGATCAATGAGGCTACACGAAGTCATGGACATTTTCTGATACAGAAAACTTGAATTGGAACTTTAAACACTGTTGGGGCTCGGGCAGACAAGGGACCAAAGAAGATATTTGCATTAAGAGGAATTTAGAGCAATGGTAGAGACATGGAAAAGAGGTGGGGGCAAGGGGCATCAAACCAGACATCTATCTTTAGTACACACTCTCTGCCTTCCGCTTTTGTTCATTATACCTGTCCTGAATATTCCAAGTAAGGGCAACCATAGTGATATTTAACTAGAATGAATATACATCAAACAACATGAAGAAGAAACCTGACAGAGATGTGCCAATTCTTTTTTGTCTGAGTGACATGGACTAATTCTCTGAATTTCAAAATATAACAAAAGCCTGGAGCTTAGCTTTTAATTGGATGATTACCTTCTGTAAAGTTCTATGTCAAATTATATTTGAGACACAAAAGGGTGTTCTATCAATTCATCCCAAGTCTCATTCCCAATCCTTAACTCAAAAGCCATGGTATCAGGACAATTACAAAGGCAGTCACAAAGTTGGGTGCTCTCCCAGTGTTCATCTAAAGCATCTATTTTACATATACTGGAATTTTATTATCTTATTCAGTATACCCAGGATTTGCCATTATCCTTTTCACTTCGGCTTGGAAAGATTCTTCTAACCATTGACTATCACAAAAATTCCTTTGCTGATAACATTTCAGAGACATTCATTTATCTACTTTCAGTCTTCCTCATCTTCAAACAAGCAATATTTAGCACAACTTTAAGATGCAGGGAAATGAGTGTACTACTCCTAAAGCTTTTTGATCCCTCCACAGGACAAATGAATAGCCCATTCAATTCTGGCTCTCACGTTGTTAGTCAGGGGCAAGAATGAATAAAAATTTTTAAAGTTAAGACCAAGCTCAAGATCGTAACTGGTAATTAATACTAGTAGACCATGCCGGACACTTCTCCCATGGTGAATGCAAGGCTTCCATTGTTTAAGAGTTTAGAATCCATCTACCTATGGACAACTATCCACAATGACAGTTTTCCAATTTGGCTATGTTACCTAAAAGCTTAGACCTCCCCTTCCTACAGCATCATGCAAATTTCCAACCCACTGGGGAATATGGCCAACTTGCTCACTCCTCTTGCCAAGGAAATGCATGAAGCACCTTGTGATGGAACAATGTGGTATTTTACATCACAGGGTTCTGTTTTTTGCTATCCCTTGCAAACTAAAACATTTAACATGTAAGATAAACGTCATTCCCTTGTCTCCTGGGAACCTGAACAAATTCATTAGATAACTTCCTGAAGAGAGGACACAACATATGGAAATTTACTTAAACCAAAATGGAAATGGGCTTTACAAACCTGTACCTATCTAGTTAACAAGTCAATGAGAAAGGAAGCTTTTAAAAGGCAATCTACCCTACCCAAATCATATTTAAAAAGGATCTCAGAATGGATCAAAGACCTAAGAGTAAAAACCAAAAACCATAAAAGTCTTAAAAGAAAACATGAGCATAAATGTTTGTGACCTTGGAATGTGCAATGGTTTAAGAAACTGAAAGCATAAGCAATCAAAGAAAAAACAGATAGGACTTTGACAAAATTAAAAACTTTTGTACTTCAAGAGATACCATCTAGAAAGTGAAAAGACAACCTAGAGAATGGTCGAAAATTCTGGCAAATCACTTACCTGGTAAGGGATCTGTCTTGAGAAAAAAGAACACTTAAAACTCAATAATAAAAAGACAACTCAATTTTTGAAATGGGCAAAAGATAATGGGCAAAGGATGTGAAGAGATACTTCTCCTAAGATGATACACAAGTAGCCAATACGCACATGAAACCATGATGAACCTCACAGACAGAAAAATCAAAACCACAATGAGAGGGGTGCCTGGTGGCTCAGTTGGTTAGGCATCCAACTTTGGCTCAGGTCATGATCTTGCAGTTCGTGACTTCAAGCCTCGCATCAGGCTCTGTGCTATCAGCACAGAGGACCAGAGCCTGCTTCAGATTCTGTGACTCCCTCTCTTCTCTGTCCTTCCCCTGCTCCAAGCTCTCTCTCTCAAAATTAAACATTAAAAAAATTTAAAAAAAAAAGAAACACAACGAGATACCACCTCACGCTTACCAGGATAGCTCAAACAAACAAACAAAAAGAGTAACAAGTATTGGAAAGAATGTAGAAAAAGTGGAACCCTCACACACAGGTGGTAGGAATGTAAAATGCTGGATCCATGTTGAAAAACCATCTGGCAGCTCCTCAAAATGTTACACAGAGTTACTGCATGACATAGCATTCCAGTCCTAGGTATATACCCAAGAGAATGAAAACTTATGTCCCCCCAGAATGTGTACAAGAATGTTCAAAGTGGCATAATAGCCAAAAAGGCCAACAATACAAATGGGCATCAAGTAATAAGTGAGTAAATACAGGGCACCTGGCTGGCTCAGTCAGAAAAGCACACAACTCTTCATCTTGAGGTCTTGAGGTTGAGCCCCTTTGGGCATAAAGAGTACTTAAAACATAAATAAATAAATGAAAGAGTAAATTTTAAATACATTAAAAAAAAAAGGATTAGGTATTAGCCCTTTTTTTTCTTCTTTAGCATGGAACCCAAAGTGGGGCTTGAAGTCACAACTGTAAGATCAAGACCTGAGATGTGATCAAGAATCAGACACCCAACTAACTGAGCCAATCAGGCACTCCCAACCCTTTTCTTAAAAAAGAAAATAAGGGGGCGCCTGGGTAGCTCAGTCGGTTAAGCGACCGACTTCGGCTCAGGTCATGATCTCATGGTTTGTGAGTTCGGGCCCCGTGTCGGGCTCTGTGCTGCCAGCTCAGTCTGGAGCCTGTTACAGATTCTGTGTCTCCCTCTCTCTCTGACCCTCCCCCACTCATGCTCTGTCTCTCTCTGCCTCAGAAATAAATAAACATTAAAAATTTTTTTTAAATAATAAAATAAAAAATAAAATAAGGGCACCCAGGTGGCTCTGTCAGTTAAGCATCCGACTCTGGACTTCAGCTCAGGTCACAGTTTCCAGATTCGTGGTGCGAGCTGCCCATTGGGCTCTGAGCTGACAGTTCTACCTCTCTGCTCCTCCCTGCTCTCTCTCAAAATAGATAAATGAACATTTAAAAATAAAATAAAATAAAAAAATAAGTAGATGGGGCACGTGGGTAGCTCATTCAGTTTAAGTAGATGGGGCACGTGGGTAGCTCATTCATGACCTGACTTCGGCTCAGGTCATGATCTCAATGGTTTGTGGGTTTAAGCCCTGCAATGGACTCTCTACTGACAGCTTGGAGCCTGCTTCACAGTCTGTATCTTCCTCCCTCTCTGCAATGCCCCCCCACTGTTCATGCTCTCTCAAAAATACACAAACATTAAAAAAAATTTTATAATTAAAAAAAATAAGTGGATAAATACAATGTGTTATAACCATATAATGAAATATTATTCAGCAATAAAATAAAATGAAGGGCTAAAATATGCTTTAACATGAATGAACCTTAAAAATACTAAGTGAAATACACCAGTCACAAAAGAGCACATGATACATGATTCCATTTAGATGAAATGTCCAGATCAGGCAGATCAATAAAGACATGAAGCAGGTAAGTCTAAGGCTGGATGTGGAGAACAGGGAAGTAACAGTAACTGAGAAAGGGTGTGGTGTTCTTTTTTGGGAAGAATGTTCTAAAACTGTGATGATAGTTGTCCAGCATTGTTCATAGAAACTACTGAATTGAGCACTGTAGGTGAATTGTATGGTATATGAATTATATCTCAACAAGTCTGTTACTGTAAAAAAAACAAAAACAAAACAAAACAAACAAAAAAACTGGGGACAACTCATTCAGTTCAGCGTCTGACTTTGGCTCAGGTCATGATGTTGTGGTTCATGGGTTCCAGAGCCACATCGAGCCTGCTTCAGATCCTCTGTCCCCCACCCCCCCCCCAATCCAGCTCCTCTCCCACTCATGTATGCTCACGTGCTCTTTCCCTCTCAAAAAAAAACATTAAAAAAGTATGGTTAAAAAAAAAAAATCAGTGTACATCAGCTCAATCAGGGCTTCCAAACCTGGAGAATGCAAAGCTGTGCACATACTTGGGATTTCCTGGAGGAACATCTGTAGCTTTCCCCCAGATTCTCAAGGAATTAACAACCCAGCAGAGTTGAAGAACCAACTGACAATTTTACTGGGTGGCAAGGAAAGGCCTCCTTACAATGTCAAGTACTCTTCCACGTGGACACTGTCCTCCATTCATCACTCTGACAGCACAGGAGAAGGTACTCATCTAGTCCTCAGAGCACCCGCACTGCAGAGACCAGTCTCACTGACATGGTGCATTGCTCTGGGCCAAAGCAGGTATGGAGAGGAAGAAATGAAGGAAACCAAAGGTCAGCAGATCTGCAGATGTCACACCTTGCTCGAATACTTATGCTGCCAACAGGCATTCGACTGCTCCATCCACCTAGGGGACTTGTGCTTTGGCCGCTGATACCAATTCAGCACATGCTGGTAGGTTTTTTTTAAAGACAGGCTTACAAACAGGGACTGGAGTCTACTAACTTCTGGGACATTCTGAGCAGGATCTTTGGGTCTCTCTAATGTTTGACTTGGATCTAAACATAATTTTAAAAAGTGCATACATGGTCAAATGTCCTTTATGGAAAATGATCAGTAGTTAATTTGCATTAATAGGTTATTGAGTCTGGGTTCAGACCGTGGAATGAAGCTTCTCCTGCTGTCTCTGTTTGAAAAGTAACTGGAGATTGCAAGGGAGCTGTTAAATCTTACTATTTGTAACCAGGTATGTATATGAATCAGAATTTTGTTAATAGGGTGTCAAACCCCCAAAATACATAAATGAATCAGACACCATGGCTCATAAAACAATGTAACTGCTTTCCATAATCTCCTATTTCACATTTTTCTCCTCATGAAAAAAAAAAAAAACCGATTTTTTTTAACCTAACAAATGTTATAAACTTTTATTTCTAAAACATTTGTATTCATTAAATACTTGTCTTTATGTCAAAAATAATGTGTAAAACCTACAAATGCCAACAAGAGTGCTACTAACCACTGCTGTATTCAAGAGTCAGAACTGCCCACGCAACCCTGTCTGTCTTAAGCATTTAAGATTTCGGGCTCTGCAAAGGAACTGGCTGACATGTGAGAAGTTGCTCGAACTCTCTGAGCTTCAGTTTCTTTTTCTATATGAAGGGAAAGATAACCTTTTGTGCAGATGAAATGATGTAACACAAAGTATTTTGCATTGAACATAGCATGCAGTCAGCATTCAATAAGTGTAAGCCATTACTAACAATACTGTTGCTGGTTTTGGGGTTAAGCATGACCTTTCATCCCATTTAGAAGCCAGTTAATCCCTCCACCAAAAGGCATTGTTATGGAACAAAACTAAGAGTCAAATTTAATAAAAGTACAAAGAACACTGGTCTGACATCTCAATATATTACTATATTCAGTGAACTGCAAATGTTCCTTTTTCCAGAATTTCTTTATAATTGTTTCTTTAGTTAACTAGGAGATCTCTCAAGTGTGGGAATGTGGAAGAGAGTAGAGGAAACTAGAATTCTGGAGCTACTTGAGGGGCCCCTGGGTGGCTCAGTTAAGCATATGACTTCGGCTCAGGTCATAATCTCACATTTTGCTAGTTCAAGTCCTGTTGTCAGGGGCTTCCTGCTGCTCAGAGCCCGGAGGCTGCTTCGGATTCTGTGCCTTCCTCTCTCTCTGCCCCTCCCCTGCTCGCTCACTCGCGCTCTCTCTCTCTCTCTCTCTCACACACACACTCTCTCTCTCTCAAAATTAAGTAAAACATTAAAAAAATATATATCAAGCTATTTGAGCTTATGGTTTTGACTTGTTTACCTCAATAAAGCACTTCTTGTCCAACTACAGAGAACTTACTAATTGATGAGCCATAAAAAAAAAAAAAAAAAAAATCAGACACCATTCCAATAGGCAACCAGAACAAATCTTTTACAAGAGCTTCGAGAAAGGCAATGGTGATTTGGAACCCAAGAGGCCCAGCCAGGCCACAGATATCAGCTCTGACTTACTTGGGATAAGTCATTTTAGAACCCTACCTTGGGACAAGGCTATCACCTCCACGGAGAGTGGTGGGGTCCAGCTCAAAAATGGAGGAGATGTCATTGCCCTCAGGCACAGAGACCAGGGAGTACACCATCTTTTCTTGGGCATTTCGCAACCTGCTTCGAGAGGCATCCTGATCAGGATCCACCTGAGGAGGAAAAGTCATCAAGTCATGGATTCTGTACGCCAGACCCTTCACTCACTACAATCACTGCACAGTCCACAGGAACAGGGAAGAAACAATAGTGAACATCAGCAGTTGGCAGGAAAAGAACGAGAGTTTCAGAGCAGTCATAAAAGATGATAATCGGCCACCCACGCCAAGAATACTGACACTCTACCTTCTTGTGTTGCAATAAAAATGTTTAAACAATGCAGGGTTACAATAACAGATGTCCATGAAAAGAGTGCTATAGGTGACGAAGAAGTCCATATAGCTACATCCGTCTGCAGTAGTTGGAAGAGAAAAGAAGCACTTTGAGAAAACTCATCCTGTGGATTTGGTTATGGGACACTGTGTTAACCTACAGTTCAATTGTCTAGCAATAATATGATACAGCTACTTCCCAGGAGGAAAAGGAAAATCAAGTAAGCCTGAACCCAGGTGTTCGTAAACAGAGATCCCAGTGTGGCCAAGAAAAATATCTGAGAAGTCAGACTAGCCCTGAAAAAAACATTTGAAATTAATCACGGAGTACTGCCAATGACAATTCAGGGGAAAAGAGGCCTCTGTTGCGATGTAAGGGATTTGGCGGAGATTGAAGAAAATCTCTGACAGTCAAGACTAATGAACAATGAGGAAAGCTTTCCTGAGAAACTGTTAAGAACGCATTCTAGGCTCCAGAGCCCGTCTGCCTGAGCAGATCTAAGCACCAAGCTCAGACTACCGTGCCTTTTCATATGCTTTGTGAGGTCTCTCCCAGAGCTGAGACTCTATGTGGGATTATTTTTAATTTTTAACAGCCTTATCCAACAATATCCACCTGCAACTACCAGGAAAAACACATTTTGTCACTAACTTGCTTTGCTTGAGCTGAGGCACTGACTCCTTTCCAAACAGGAAATGGATAAAAGAAAATTAAATCCAACAGGCAAAGGAGAGAGCTTGGGAGAATTTAATTCTAGGGACTAACATCTAAGATGGAGGGCAACAGTGTGCTCTAGGAGTTTATCTGCAGCCCCAACTTTTGTATGGGTAAAGGAAGAAGGGAGTGGGGGGGGTGGAGAGGAAGAGAGAGGAGGGATGAAGGGATAGAGAAACAAAGAAAATACAATGGTTCTTTTAATACCCAAAGGCTCTGTCTCCTCCTTGCTATACACTCCTCCAATATCTTATAGCGCTACCTTAACAAACCCACAACTTGTTGATCTATCTACACTCAAGTAGGAACCAACTAGAGAGTACCAAACATCTCAGTTCAAGAAAAAAGAACTCTGAATAGAATTTGTCCTCTTCTAACTACTTTTACCTGCAAAGTCTTCCACATCACTTTCAAAATAAACCCTGACCTGATTCTGGTCTGAGATAAATAGCTCAGCGTCTGAGCTCAGTTCAGCTTCAGACCTGCCGGCAGACTGAAGAAAAATTGAAATTGCATGAAATGCACTCTATCTGGACCTGTGACTGAGCCACAGCGTCTTCATGTTCTTTGTGTTCAGTCGGCGTTTGCCACCTAGTGGGAGGAAAGGCACATGTACAAAAGGCTGTCAGACAAGAGCTAGTGTGCGTGGGGCTCATTGGTGCTGATGAATTGAGAAGGACAAGCCCAAGAAGCTAAGTAGGATTCCGGGTGAAGATTCCCACGAGCACTGGGTGCCAAACCCAGGGAAGTAGGTGACCCAGAACAGAATCAAGTTTCCTCCCCCCAACTTTTACAACTCCAGCTTTTCTCCCCAAGTTTCCTAGCCAACAAGAGGGGGAGGGTTGCAAAAAAACTCCTTCCTGCCTCTTTCCAGGGGCAGGAGCTGTGCTGATGGCCTTGGGGGTACAGGATGAGCCCCCCCAACCCCTCCTCCCCATGAAGACTAACCACCCATGCACCATTCCAGAGCAGCCAGGACAATGCAGTCCAGACCTGCACCCAAGCCTACTGGCACATTCCACCACCATGGCATGTAAAAGCATGAGAAAGATAAAGAGATGACTGAACTCTCAGAGACCCGAACCAGGTGATGAGTTAGGACCATTCTCTGGTTCTTTACTGGTCCAACAAAGATCATAAAATCTCCCCTAACTCCTTCACGCAGCTGCTGTGCAGCCCAGATGAACTTGTGGACATAAAGGCACTAAAAATGTTACTGATCTGATGCAACTTACATAAATGCTGCTTACTGAGAGCTTACTAAGGGGCCGCGTCTTATGCACACATTACTTCGTCCTTACAACAAGCGTATCTATCCACCACTCTTACAGGTGAGGGAATGGAGGCCCAAGGAGGAGCAAGGAGCTTGTTTAGTCACACAGCTTATATGTGATGGGTCTCCCATTTAAACCCAGGTCTGCCTCTCTTCCCTGCCCTGCTTTTCATCATTATGTTCTTCCTCTTGCACTACAAATGCCAGACCTCCCCTTGCACATCAGCAGTCCAGGAGAGCAACCCCATTACTCACAGAGCTCAAGGTTCAATTGCACATCGGCTCTCAGGGACAGAAGCCACAGCTCTCCTTCAAAGTAATCTCAGAGGGGAGACTTGCTGTGTGTGACAACTCCGATGGCAGCACTAATACCCATAGATTCAAGTCACGCAAAGCCAATTTTTTCTCTCAAAGTAAAGAAGGTGCAGGGACGAGAGCTGCCTTATGAAAAATAATACTGCTTCCAGCCCAAGCCTCCCAAGACAAGCCACATGAACACCGTGCACAGATGGTGGGCAAAGATTTTCCTGCACATTGGCAGAAAGTTGGACCAGGTCAGTGCTGTCTACCTTCCAGTTAGTTGCAAGGGCAGCTTTTACAATGAGCTCTACAGATTAAAGGAGCAGGACACCCCTGAGCTCCCTCAAGAACTGGGAAAGACCAAGTACAGGAATTAATGATGTGATGCCCTTAGAACTCCTCTTCTTTCCTTCCAAAGCTAACATTGTATTCAAACATAACTACAAGGTTCACCCTTCCCACAGAATTCGTACTTTCCAAAGACAATTGCATTCTGTATTATCTGCACCCCAAACCCCTTTATTAAGGTATCCACTTGAAAACCTTTCAATTCTTTCAAAACTTTACCCCCCAAAAACAAGTAACCTCAATACCTCCTACCATATCCCACCAGAGATGACCACATGAACACACCATGTCAAATACAGTAGCAAATGTTTGCTTTGTTGTTGTTTTTTTTTCACCCTAGACCAGAATGAAGCACTCCACAAGAGAAGTGTTCTATTGATATCCATCATTTTCATGTAACACAACCACTGCCCTCTTTAACCCGTAATTGTAGACAACTCAACCCCCAAGGGCCTCCAAGTCAGCATGAATTGGCAATATGGCCTCCAAAGAGAGATCCTGTTGGCATTAAATTTCAAACCAAATTATAAAATCTATTTCTGAATTTGCATAAAGGACAGATGGATAGACAACTGAGCATCTAAGCAGATGACAGGAGCACCATGCCTCATGTGTTACCTCCATCACCTACATGATACTATCCACTTCACAAACTCATTCCTTGAAAAAATCTGAGACAGTCATAGTTTGAGGTCAACAGCAATAGAACACTCATTTGTAGAAGACCGACTTCTAAGGAGCCATCCCTGTCTCTAACCTAGGGGCATTCCCAAAGATACCATCAGCTTCTCCCACTTAAAGGTGGAGATCGCTTGACTAAGCACACAGAAAGGGCATCATCACTGGAAGTCTTAGACCAATGGAACACAAGGAGTAATGACTGCCTTCAAGGGAAGCATAGAACAAGACCCTCTTTTAAGGCTCCCTAATGGCTCCCCTTCCCCAGCACTCAGTGACAAGTGGCAGTTTCTTAAACAGGGTTCCAGATCACTTGGCCTCACCCTACCAGATGGAGACAAGAAGGCTCTTGCTCATACTTACTGAGGGCTGAAACTCCAGGCATTCTTCCTCAAAGTCAGGGTCTACCTGATGAAAAAGAATCATTAGGAAATTAAAACATCCATTGATTTCTCCAGGACTCGGCCCCACTTGCAGAAGACTTCAAGGCCCGCGAACATCTCTGAACAGCTAAAATCTTGTCCCTTCCCTCTGTTTATGAAACCGGCATGCCACAACCACACACGTCACATAAGTACAACACACATGGAACGATCTACCAGTTACCAATAGACGGCTCTCAAGTGTCGACAGAAGAACACAATGAATTCACTAGCAAAGCAACAGTTAAATGCCTGAAGTAAATAAAAGATCAGTATCCAGTCACTGATAGTCCTGCTTCGTTTTAGTTAGAAATAAAAAAAAAACTAGAAATAGTTTTAGTTCGTGGCCTCCAGCAAGAGTTACACTCGCTTCAGAACATAACAAATAATGCAACCAACAAGGAGCTTTGGCAAACCATGTAATCAACATTTCCTCGCAGCTGGTTAGCTGGGTCCAAAATTCTGTATGGCACCTTTTTAAATTTCAATTTAGTGTTGATCTTTGGTTCTTAAATATTTCAAAATCATCAGTTCCTCAAGTATCAGGCATCCCAGGGGATTCAGGACATTTAGATTCAGCCTTCCTCGGGGTCAGGTGTGGAAGCAATACTGATACCCAGGCATCACACTGAGAATCTCTGAGCCATTCCACCGTGAAACCAGACAACAGGAGGTATCTTTTGATGTACATCTAGAATCTGATATGAGTAGGTATTGTACATCTTCCAGCAGATCAGAGTAAAACTCAGCATCTGTCACACAGTATGATGGCTCCTTAACTTAACACAAAAATTAAGAAGTAAATTCCTCCTGTCCTTCAGCTTTGAGTTTTGCCTTTCCCCAAAAGCCTTTTACAGACATTTAAGCTAAAGTTAATTTCCTTGATTTTTGGCATTCCTGCAAGTAAAAGATAAGGCCCTGCCTATTTCACTAATGCCTGAAAACCACAATACTTTATAAAGTTGTCTAATTCTTTATGTGTCTTAATGCTTCTGGCTTTACAAAGCATGTTTCCCTACAGCTGAGTCCTGGACATTCATGTTAGGAGCAGGGTTGGTAGATAAGATGTGGGGAGAACAGAATGCAAGAGCAAAAATTTCTATAATCCTAAAATCCAGATTAGCATTCTTTTCTTTAAAAACAAATCTACTCTCTTAACTTTCAAATATAAAGTACAGTATTAGTAACTACCATCATCATGCTGTACATTACATTCTCATGATAGCAGTATCTTCTAACTTACTTTCTCCCCCACATCTTGATCAACATCCCTGTGAAGTACTAAAATGTGTTTATCATCTTTACCTTTTCTTGTCTACAAGCAGGAAAATGAGGCAGGAGGAAACAGAAAAGCAGAAGGAAAAACAAGGTGACTGAGCATTACCCCAAGTGTCTAACTACCCAATGGCCACAGGTAAATGAAGAAAAAGCAACGTATCGGCCTTGAAAGAGAGAGACACGGAGGCCGCTACTTACCTCTGCTGCTAAGTAATGCCCAGTAGCAAGATGCTTGAAACGGAAGAGGCTATTCCAGTATCCGGCTCCACCCCGGCATGGGTCATGTTGGACTACCTGCAAGGGGAGGAATGATTAACAGGAATAGAAGAAATGTCAACCCATGCTAAGATAACACGGACACTTCACACATAGATCACAGTTCAGGAGTCATATCTATTAGCCGAAAATCTTCTAAGAAAGCCACTGCAATGATCATATGTAATGTCAGAGCTCAAACATATGGAAATGTTATGCTTCTCCTAAGAAGATAGTCTCCAAGTTAATACAAAATGCTTATAGTAAAAAGTTGAAGGGAAGGGGTGCCTGGGTGGCTCAGTCGGTTGAGCGTTCGACTTCAGCTCAGATCATGATCTCATAGCTCGTGAGTTTGAGCCCCGCATCGGGCCCTGTGTTGACA
This sequence comes from Acinonyx jubatus, assembly GCF_027475565.1. Classification (NCBI taxonomy): domain Eukaryota; kingdom Metazoa; phylum Chordata; class Mammalia; order Carnivora; family Felidae; genus Acinonyx; species Acinonyx jubatus. The sequence continues at coordinate 120,152,980 of NC_069383.1, forward strand.
GCTGAGAGCCTGGAGCCTGCTTTCGATTCTGCGTCTCCTTCTCTCTCTGCCCCTAACCCACTCGCATTCTGTCTCTGTCAAAAATAAACATTAAAAAAAAAATTTTTTTTTTAAAGTTGAAGGGTTTTCAGGTTATTAGGTTTAATGATAATGAAGTAGAAGATTCCACAATTCATCCATAAAAGACATGACAAATGAAAAGAAATTTCAGAGAAACTGTAAAAGCATGCTTATGCTGGTATTCATGTGCTGCAATACATAGATAGACCTATGCTCTGAAACTTGAAGCTCAGAGAGCCAGGGGTCAATTTACCCTAAAAATCCATGTAACTTCAGCGTCTGGTCATGATAGAGTAACTGGCAATGGCAGCTGATGTCATGAACAATTAGTCACTGCACAAAATATATAAACTTGCCACAGACACCTAGAATACCTAGAAAACTGGATAAAACATAGGAAACAACTGTGTTCAGATGATGGACAACAGGTAGTATATAACTGTGATCCCTGAGTAAAGGGAAACAAAGTGATCTCCATGATTTGTCCAGCTTTCTGCTTTAAGGTCCTCTCTGGATGATACCACTGAGAGGGCGAATCCAAGCAGAAGACACTGGTCTGAGTCGAGGAGGCAAATCAGAATTTAGGGAGACTGAAGTGTCTGGAATGTGTGGGGGCAGAACACAAAGCTTCCCACAGAAGCTCCAGACATCTATGCAGGGGCCCCCACCAGTCTTTGGTTGATTACAAAGTTGCGGATGTGTAAGGTGAAACCAGAAGGCCAAATGAAAAATAACAAGGAAGCTGTGAGGTCCACGTTCTCAGAGCTCATTCTCAGAGCTGGGATGTGTTCTGGGAGACTCCATGGAAAACCTGGGGCATTCAGTAAAAATGTCAAAAGGGTGACACCTTAGTATCAGGGCCAATCCAGGCCTTAAAAAAGGACTGTAACATACTTGATTTAACAAAGCTTTAAAATAAGCCTCCGAAGCATCGAACTCATTCACAAGTAACTGTACTGTCTGACAAAACAAAACTCAAAACTTTTTTCTTTTTTAAAGGAAAGATTTTTTTTTTTAATGTTTGTTTATTTTTGAGAGAGAGACAGAGTCTCTCGCAGAGAGAAAGGGAGACACAGAATCTGAAGGGAGGCTTCAGGCTCCCAGCTGTCAGCAGCACAGAGCCTGATGTGGGGGGCTCAACCTCACAGACCGTAAGATCACGACCTGAGCCAAAGTCAGATGTCCAACTGACTGAGCCACTCAGGCGCCCCAAAACTCCTTAAAAGAAGGCAACAGAATGCAAACACTCCACATAGAGTGCACTGTCTCTCTCCCTCTCAGTGTTTTTTTTTGGCACTAGTATCCAAATCACACATGAAAGTCATTCAGACTCTTTTCATAAAACTCTGTGTGGAGTACAATGGTGGCATCAATGACCAAGGTCTGGCTCACAAGGAGTTTATAACCTAGCAAGATTGATAGTGTCTCTATGTAAACCCTAACCCTAAAGAACTACCAACAAGTGCTAGGTGTATAAAGAGAAGGAGGCAAAGCGGAAAATATGGAAGAGGAAGGAAATGAAAACTTCACATAGATTCCTTTCATAATAAAAATAGCGCAGATTTTTCTATAAAACAGGCAAGTTTTATACCTGAGTATTACAACATCCACAGTAAAGGGGAGGTTAAGACAATTCTTTAAATGGACAAAATATGAGAACAAAAACTTCAGTGAAAAAGATGCATTGATGAAAAATAAACACATGAAAAAATGCTCAATATCATCTGCCATCAGGGAAATGCAGATTAAAAGCATTAAGACGGGCACGTGGGTGGCTCAGTTAGTTTAGCGTCTCTTAATTTTGGCTCAGGTCATGATCTCACTGTTTGTGAGACTGAGCGCCACATCAGGTTCCGCACTGAGCATGAGCCTGCTTGGGATTCTCTCTTTCTCCTCTGTCTGCTCCTCCCCAACTCTCTAATAAACATGTGAAAAGAAAGCACCACAAAATTTCACCACACACCTATTAAAATGGCTACCATGAAAAAGACTGACGTGCCAAGTGTTGGTGATGATGTGGAAGAACTGGGACTTTCATACTCCGCTGGTAGGAATATAAAACGGTACGAGCACTCTGGAAAGCAGTTTGGTAGTTTCTTTTAAACATATATCCACCATATAATCCAGCTATTCCTTTACTAAATATTTAGCAAAGAGAAACGAAAGCTCATGACCATAAAGAGACTTGTACACATTTAAAACGCCCACAGAAGCTTTAGTTGTAAAGCCAAAAGTTGGATCAACTCAAATGTTCATGAACAGATGAATACATTGTGGGATACCTTACGGTGAAATACGACTCACCAACAGAAAGGAATGAACTATTGATACATGCAACAACATGAATCTCAAAATAATTATGCAGAGTGCAAAAACAAGACCAAAAAAGGTTATATACTGTCTGACTCCATTTATTTTAAAATTTTTTTTTCAATGTTTTATTATTTATTTATGGGACAGAGAGAGACAGAGCATGAACGGGCGAGGGGCAGAGAGAGAGGGAGACACAGAATCGGAAACAGGCTCCAGGCTCTGAGCCATCAGCCCAGAGCCCGACGCGGGACTCGAACTCACGGACCGCGAGATTGTGACCTGGCTGAAGTCGGACGCTTAACCGACTGCGCCACCCAAGCGCCCCTGTCTGACTCCATTTATACGAAGTTCAAGAACAGACAACACCCAACCATGGAGATGGAAATCAAATTACTGGTTACTTTTCTAGGAAAAAAGACAAGACAGTTCTGAAAAGGAGGTTCAAGGGAGACTTCTAGGTGCTACTAGTCTTCTAGTTCCTGACCTGGGTGTTGGTTACATGACTGTATGTGTACGTAAAAATTCATCAAGTTGTGTCTTTTTGACCTGGGCACTTTATGTCTGCTGTATCTCAATAAAAACATACAACAGTTGAAGGAAGGAAAAAGAGAGGAGGCAAGCCAAGACAAAAGCATGTACCCCAACAGCTGCAGTTAAGTAGAGAGGAGGACTTTGGGGGAGGGGCCATGTCCCTGCTGATCAGGCCCTAGTCACCTCTGTCACCAAGCACTCATGCCACTGACTCTTGGGTTCGACCTCATCTCTCTCCACCTCCGCTCAATAAATGACACACCGTGAACAGAATCATCTATCTCCTCAAGCGGCACACTGACTACATTACTCCCCTTCTCAAAACTACTCTCCAAGCTCCTCCCCTGCTTATGACTTAAATCCCAGCTCCTCACAGCCTGGGTATGAGCCCTGCAACCTCTGGTCTCTAAAACCAGTTTGTTTCATTTCCCTGCCTATCCTTTCCACCCCACCAAAAATGGGATGTTAAGCCTGATCTCCAGACCGTCTCACATTCCCAATTCCGCACCACTGTCTGATACGAAGTGACCTTCACTCTGTGTATCTCTGCCTTTGGAAATACACATCACTCTCTAAGTACCAGCTCAAATGTTACCTTCTTCACCCAACCTGAACTCCTCCCTCCCTCATCTCGATCTCCAGAGCACGGGGAACGTGCCTCTACCCACTTCGCCATCCAGTGATCTGGGTATCTTTCTACCCTATCAATGACAGGAGACACCTCTGTATCATGCTGAGTAGGAGGCGCTCAATAACATATTGTTGTGACAGACAAATGAGCAAGGGAAATTCGACACAGAAGGAAAAGATGATACGATGCCTAAGAGAAACAAAGGTCCAGTTCCAGTTGCCAGCTTGCTTCCAAAGTAGACATCATTTTCCTCCAGCAGCACATCCAGCTTCCTTCAGATATGGTATGAAACACTTGTTTATCTGCCATCCTGACCCATTTTTGGAAAGAGGTGGGCTTATGTACCCTACAGGCCCACGAGTCCTCGCTCTCCCTCTCTGGCCCCACCTCTTACCTCCACCTCCCACAGGGCCTTTGAACTCGTGGCAGATGTAGCTGACTGCCGGCCTGTAGTTCTCAAGAACACATGCTGCTTCTTCCTGTGCTCATCACAGGTGAGGAACTTCTCCTGCTCCGCATGGAACAGCCTTACCACGTCACCCTGAAAGTCAACGCATGGAGGAATTAAGGGAAACCAATTCTAAAAGAGAACTTAGCTGCTGCCCCATATAGAGCCGAGTGCTGGCGGCCCAGAAAGTATCCAACTCACCCCCTTCAGTATGTCATCTTTGTTATCGCTCCATTTCATGAAAAGGACAATTTTCCAGCTAGTATTGCAGTTGACAGAATTTACCTGGAAAACAGATGACAGTTATTATTTTGTTTTCAATGTCCCTCACAACAACTGTGTCTTCCAGCCCCAAAGCCCTAACATTAAGATCACAGGAACTGCAAATTCAACTGGCCTGTCAGATGGGTTTGGTAATTGATGGTGCATTTGTGCCAACCACCATGTATGCCCAAAATGACTCCAGGAAACTTGCTCCCTGACCTTCTTCTCCAAGTCTCTTGTTCTGTAGCCGAAAAGTAAAAGCTCAATAAAAACAAGTACTAATAAAAGCTATAAAGGTAAGAAGCGTCCAGGGAATACATTCTGAAATGTGAATGATCATCACCAAAAGCAGCAGCCACTGCCGGAACACTAATTATGTGCCAGGCGTGGGGCTACCATCATGCCCATTTCAGAGATGGGAAAACTAACGCACAGGGAGATAAGGGAGATGCACACTAACTAACCTACAGACATGGAGCTAGGGAATGGCAGATAGGGGATTTCAATCCACATCTACTGGACTCCAGAGCTGATGTTTTCAACCATTAGACAAGTACTTCTGTCACAATCAAGTCACTGTCCTTTTGTCTTATAATTACCAATTTGAGACCAAGGAGAGGTCCTGCCAAAAGCAACCTAACACTCTTGCAAGGTTGCTGATGGCCTGTAGCAAACCCACCTTAGTCAGCCAAAGGCAGGCTCTTAAGGGAGACCAATTGGAAAAAGGTGCCCCTCTGGCCAGAAAAATTTTGTACCAGGGCACTTTTCTGGCTGAACAAATTAGACAACAATCCCCCAGTGATATGAGGCTTAGTACACTTGAGCCCCAGGGTAGCTACCAGCCCTCACCCACCACCCAATGCCTAGGCTTGCACACCACCACGTGACAACACTGATTCTGGGCTTTGATTGCTTACCTGAAGAAGAGGTATGCTGCCCCAAGTCAGTCATGAGGTCACTTTCAGCACGCACATGTTTTGGCCCCAGGAAGGACTGCTCTTATAGCATATGCCTACCCACAAGCCATAATGGAGTTTCCCTTACCTCATTGCAGCCTGGGTTATCCACCAGCTGATGGCTGCTGGCATGTAGGGGCTGGCCAGCATTGACGGGGTTCAGTACAACCTTGTCACCTATGACCACCTGGCAAGGAAGAGACCAATAGAGCTTTTCACCAAACAGGTCAGAAGTGGTGGAGGGCAGGTGAGCATTCTTAGTCTTCCCCTTAAATGTGGCACATCCTAAGCCAGCAGAGCTGAAGCTTTCGTAGTGCGGGCCAGGCACAGAAGTCCGATAGCACCTGTCCAACCCCTGGAGAAATGCTACAACCAGCATAAGACGCCACTTCCGGCTGTCAATATCCCCTTTTCCCTATGTTAACAGATACATATAAATAAGCCCTAACTAAATATTTGGAGTAGAAGCAGAATACTGTCTGAAGGAAGTCTATCTCTGAAACAATAAAGCTGTAATTTTATAGATCTAAAGCAATGACTTTCATACTTTTTGGGGGGCAAAGTCACATTAAGAAATACTTCTCCATTATATTCCAGTCATACCTATTTATGTGCACATATGTGGGTGTATGTGTACATATATAGATATACACGTTTATATTTACCTGAAACAGAAGTTCCCTCCCTAAAACAATACTTACCTCATTATGTTTAGGACAGCTTGATACTATCTATTCTATTCCACTTACTAAAATGAGAGTCACAAGCCACTAAACTGATCTCGTGGCCCACGAATGGATCAACACTTGTTGTCTGTAAAACACTGTCCTAAAAAGGATAACCAACTGCTCAAGTTCATCTTATCCTCTCAACAAAGGCACAGCTAAATAGATATGTTTGAAGGATAAGAAAGCTAAGGACTTGCTGAAATTCAGGACAAAGCACATTTGTCTTTTATTATGAGGGTAGAAGGTAGGAGAACAGAAACGATGGTTTCCAAGAAGGAAAACTCATTTATTATCAGTTTGATACGTTTGGGGAGTATATACAATTAAATTTTCCCTAATTCCAACTATATATAAGTACCTCAAAAAAAAGCCAAAACTTTTGGTGAACACTAAGCTTTACTGGATTAGTTCTTCTATTCTCAGCTGAGGATCAATATTTACTATAACTGGGAAGGAATAGAGTGCTTCTGTATGCTTCTGGTATGACGTATATAATGTAATACACCCACCAATATATAAACTAACACACATGCTGTCCAAAGCTTGTAAGCTTAAATGGCAGTACTGAAAATAGCAAAATCCAGTTTTAGGTTAAGGCTAAATGAGCATTTTGAAGAGATTTCAAGCTGTTTAAGGGCACATTTTATTCTGGTAAAAAAAAAAAAATTACTATTTTGGAATCTTTAACAAGGTCAGAAATGCAGCCTGATGGCATTTAAACACACTCATTGTCAACTCTATGCCCACATAATGACGTGCTAATGTAGCTGACAAATAGCAGAACTGTTCTAAGTCACATGAAGAAGTATCTCAGTGGCTTTATATCCTAATGATCTGTTAGGAGAGGAGCCAGCTCAGGACCAAGTGCAGTCACTGAAATGGGATGGAGAGCCTACAGGCTTATCGACAAAGAAACAAGTGAAGACAATCCTAAAATCCATTCTCTTTCCCTGCTGTATCTCCTTATTTTCTTTCCTCCTTCTTTACTAACTTTATTTCCAAAATAGAGAAGCATTTCTATTCCACTACGGATCTAAAATGACAGGAACACTGCCCAGGACATTAATATATGAAAGCTGTTTTCGTGAAGTTACTGAAGTAATGGGCTATTCATACAATTTTTTTTTTTTTCTCAGAAACTCCGTAGGAAAAACATAGCTACTGTATTTAGGTCACACTTCTCTCCAAATTTCCCTGTTTTCCCAAACACTGGTTTCCATAGTGATTCCCCTCTCTTCACACAGGATAAGTCTCTGGTTCCAAGTACAAATTCTCCTAGTTGACTTTTATATACAATTACGGTTTGAGGCATGGCACGGGCACTTCCCAGGCTGGGACTTCACACTTACACTGTCTCCGATGGATCGCAGTTTGTAGAACGGCTGAATATAAAACCAGGACCCTTCATTTCCAGCTTCGTCCAAAGTCACTCTCATGGCATTCTTCTCCAGGAGCGCTGGAAGCCTCTTATTCACAGTTAGGTATTTATTACTTTTCAAATGCAGGAGCTGAAAACCCACCGAGAGAATAAGGTGAGTGCAAGCATATCTCTGAATCTCTAGGATTTCTCTCTCAGTCAGATAAATATGTATCAAACATTCCTTCCACCCCTGAGCTAACTGTGAAGTTACAGAGCCATAAAACTGCCTGAGGTAGAGAGTAATTAGAAAACAACAAAGAGCAAAAGGAGAAGAAGTTGAGGGAAGAAGAAATATTTTGTTTTTTCCCCTCAACATGGCCCTGGACAAGATGGATGTTGCTCAGGTCAAGCGCACCATCAGCAAGGTAAACCACTCTGCCATCTGTTAACATCTAATTCCATGTAAAGGAGCTGAGGAACTGCTATCTGAATATCCCTGACCCTAATATGGAGCTAAGGAAAGGCACCTCCGAGCACAAGAAATAGTTTAAGTGAATACCCTGTAAGGGGTAATCATTTCATGTGGAAGAACATGGCTGCTATAAATTTCCACTTTGAATTGCTAAGTACTTAATTCTTTAGAATTAAGGGTTATAATTAAGGGTTCCCAATTAATGGGAAACAACTTGTCTCAGAGTAGGTCTACATCAAGAAGCGTTGATTAATGCTTCCCGACTTAACAGGCTGTAAGAGAAAAGGAAGGGTGAATAAAAGACTGCCAAATCCTGAAAAAATATTAAGACTGGCAGGGAACTTCATTGCCAACTGCCAATATCTCTTTTTCCTATGTCAATACATACAGTGTCTAGAATATGCCTAGATAGTCTACATTCTTCTACCAGCATTGTTGGGGTGAAGGAGTAACTTGTCTGATTTGTGAGCCCGGCCATGATACACAGGGGAAGGTGATACCCTCTTGACATCTTCATTGTTACCCTGGTGAGTGGCCCCTGCTCCTCCACACACCTGTCCAGGTGCTGAACTCACTTGGTTTATAAACTGACATTATCTACAGATGGATCCCAAGATCCAGGCTTTGAAGAAGGCATAATAAATAACATCAGCTAAAATGTATTCAAAGCTTACTTTGTGACAGGTACCTCTCAGTTATTCTTGGAAACAAATACCATTATTATTCCCATTTTGCTGGTAAGCAAACTGAGACATTCCATTTCTTGCTATAAATCTCACAAAATCTGAATTGGAATGCACTTTAGGGCTTACATTCTGAGCTCCTGTCCCCATCTGTCATCTTTAGTTCAAGCCATATTCTCTCATCTTACCACATCATGGAATTCTTCGCTCTGACTGTGAACGCATTGGCCTGGCCCAGCGATAAAGCAGATACTGAACTCTGGGCCCACCTGGCCCCCTGTGTCCTTTCTCAGCCAGATAGAATTTGAAAGGGAGGCAGAGAGGGACTGGCAGGATTTGAAAGCCACTTTACTATTCCAGAAGACCAAATAATAATAATCCATTTAAACATAAAACTTTGCTGTTACCCATGTGGCAATTCTAGTTTTCCCATGCTCCAGTTTATCACTGCTCTCTAATAGAAATAACAATGGGAAAGAATACCTTTGTAACCAGAAGGTTTAAATGTTAAGTAAAATCTTTCAGAGAGGGAAATAATGAAGCAAGATAACCAAATGGGTCAGGTCCTCAAAAGTTAGTAACTATTACCCTTTGTCAAAACTAGCTGGCAACTAGATAAACAGAAAAAGGCTACATTTGGCCCTGGATATCTTCACACACTATTTTCTGCAAGGACAGACCCAGAAAGATTTTCTTAGCAAAGCCTTCAGTAGCTCTTTCCTAGATTGTGTTTTATCCCCACACCAACTCTAAAGGCACAAGGGATAAACAAGTAAAACTTACAAACCTGTGAGACAAGACTTGGGACCTATTCACCAAATATTCTACCTGAAGGCCCAGAATTGCTCTTATTACCCCTATGACCAGCTCTTGAACCAACAGATAAAAGTTACAGGGAATCCAACTTTCACCAATAGGAAGAACCTTCAAGGAAGGCATGTGAAACAGAAGTGCAGTGGCCAGGCTGGTTTCCAGGTGGGGAAATACCCACTTTAAATATCTGCATAGAACTTAAATCACCAACTACGGGGCAGAGTAGTGGGTTCCCGCACTGACAGAAGGCCAACTCAAAAGCAAGCCCAAGAGACCACCATATAAGAACAAACACTAGACCTTTTGCAACAGTCTGTCTCCATGGAGTTGGAACCTTGTCCAAACCCGATCTCACGTGCTTGTTTTTTCAGTTTTATTCTCTGTAATGCTCCAGAGGAGAAGAGCAGCCATGACCTACCTGGATCACGTTGCCATACTGGATTACGGTCCCAAGCAATTTCCTGTTTTCTGTCTCATTCTGCTTCTTTTCCAAGTCTGCAGCATGCTACACACGGAGAAAGGAGACTGGTCACAAACAGGAAACAATGGCTTATATTTCTCCTCAATGATGCAAAACCAATGTTGCCGGTTTTATACGAGAACCACAAATATAAGCAAATACTGTACATAAATATGCCCTGAGGCTATGCAAAATGACCAAGGGGTTCAAGAGGCTAACCCCCTATGCCCTTGTTTTGTTGGCCTTTTTTGCTGTTTTAAAATGTATTTTTTTTTCTTTCAGGAATTCACTGACATCTGCTTAGGTTAAGACTACGTCAAAAGCTTATATATTTTTGAAAAAAATAGGGTAGGGGTGGGAGAGAATTTACATAGCCTTTTTATGATTTGTAAAAATCCTCTTTTAAGGTTTCGCAGAAAAATAAAACTAAATTTAAATGCTGGTTTTGGGTGATTTCTGGATCTGTGTCCTGGAATGCATTATTTAATATTCATGATCCTCAGTTTCTACTTTCATAAAATGAGGATAAAAAGAGCACCTACACCTCAGAGGAATCACGTACCATTACGTCTGGTCATTGCAGCATTTATGGAGTTATTATTGTTAGACATTATTATAATTTAATTTTCATAGTAGCTTCCTGAGGGATTATTCCCATTTAAAAACTTTTTTTAATGTTTTATTTATTTTTGAGAGAGTGCAAGCAGGGAGGGGCAGAGAGAGAGGGACAGAGGATCTGAAGTGGGCTCTGGGATGACAGCAGCAACCCTGATGTGGGGCTTAAACACACCAAACACGAGATCATGATCTGAGCCCAAGTCAGACGCTCAACTGACTGAGCCACACAGGCGCCCCATCATTATCCCCATTTTAAAGAAGAGAAAACAGGTTCCAAGATTAAAGAGTTTATTCAACACTACACAGCTGGATAATGGGTACAAAAGGGATTTGTTATACTGTTTACTTCTGTGTACACTTGAAATTTGGGACGCCTGGGTGGCTCAGTTGGTTAAGCTTATTACGACACTTGGTTTCAGCTCAGGTCATGATTTCATTGTTTCCGGAGTTGGGGCCCTGTGTTGGGCTCTGTACTGGCAGTGCAGAACCTGCTTGGGATTTTCTGTCTCCCTCTCTCTCTGCCCCTCCTCCACTCACACTGTCTCTGTATCTTTCAAAATAAATAAACAAAATTTTTAAAAAATAAATATAAAATAAAAATCACACATCTATATTGCAGTGTAAGTGCACACAGAAGCACACATACACACAATGGAGTATTCCTCAGCCATTACAAAGAATGAGATCCTGCTATTTGTGGCAACATGGGTGAACCTAGGGTGTTGAGGGTGAACCTCAACAAAAAAAGCACAAAGAGACCCATCAATAAGGGCAACAAAGTGGTAGTAGCCAGAAGGGAGAGGGTGAGGGGTAGACAAAGTGAACGAAGAGGACTGGGAAGTAGAGGCCTCCAGTTACGGAATGAGTAAGTCATGGGGATGAAGGGCACAGCTCAGGGAATATAATCATCGATATTGTAATAGTATAGTAAGGGGACAGATGGTAGCTACACTTACAGTGGGCATAACATACGGACTTGTCAAATCATGATGTTGTACACCTGAAGTAATGTAACATTGCATGCTAATTACCCTTCAATTTAAAACAATTATAAAATAATATTGGATATTTTTAAAAATCACAAAGCTACTAAGCAGAGGTAATTCTCAAACCCACATTTGGATTAACTACAAATCTGTAGTTACAAACGGGACTGGGAGACATTACCAGTCCAAATATGGCATACTAGAGAACCAGGTAAAGCTGAAGAGAGGGTTCCTGAATAGTCTGCCAGGGCCATCAACATGAATATTTTTTTCATTTATTTGTACAACGGAGAAAGCACTGTTATCATATTATAACCATGTTGAAGGCGAACTAGTTTTGCCCTAGGCAACAAAGAAACTGTTGATCGCAGCCTTTTCCCCCAAACCTAGACTCGGTCAAACAGAAGTACATTAAGAAGGAACAAATTCAGTATCTGATGGGTAATAAAACCCTGGTGACCAGTTGTAGATTTCAGAACACTTTCCATTGTTCTCTTCCTGGAGTTTCCCTTTCCTTGAGGCCAGATGCCAATGAGTTAAAGGGCCTCTTTCCCAAGGAACAGTCTGCATTTTCATAGGACCCTTCTGGGCTTGGGCTTGGTCCCACACATACTAGCTTTATCATGTTGGCCAGGTTACTTCATCTCACCAAGCCTTCTTGTTCAATATTCTTATTCACAAAATGGGGACAAAAGCAAGTCTTTCTGGGCAGATGTGAAGATTAGAGAAAATAAACTCAATAAATTCTAACCATCATTATTATACGTAAGTTTCTAAAGTTAAGAAATGTTCTAACAATGAGAATTTCAACTGGTGAAGTAAGTTGGCTGGGTGAAGGAGCTCTCCATTTCCTTCAAATTCAGCATCTGCTCCACCTCTACCTTGAATGTAGGTATTTTTAGCTAAGTATGTCTTTTGACAAAAATAAGCTGCAGAAAGCAATTGTAAACCAACAAGAAACCCGTGCTGCAGGAGAGAATGATCTGCCTGTATCAGTGTAAATCACTTTAAGTTTCTCACATCTGTCTCAACCCTGTACAACAATGGTCCATTCAGAGGCTTCCTACCTTCCCTCTCTCTCCTAGAATTAGTTACCAGCCTGCTCTTCTCAGTTACACAATGATAAAATCCACTGGGTTCAAGACACATCCAGAAATAATACCCGTGTGGATGAGATGGTAATCCTAGGCATCCAAACTCCTTCAGCACCATTCTCAGCTCTCCCTTCCCCTGCATCCACATCCTCCCTTCATTTCCTCCCACCTTCTGTTCTGCTTAGTTTCATGCCTGTGCGGCACCCTTCCAGAGATCTCTACAGTATCCACAGGTTTAGCAGGTAGTTTCCCAAACACAATATTGCACTGAATCCACTTGGAAGGAAGGTTTATACTTTTGAGAGAGACATTTGTTCTTTCTGCTAAGTAGTTGTCTCAGCTAATATGGACTAGAAATTCAAGAAAAAAATGTCAAAGTGGGAAAAATCAATACCTTCAGTAAAATAAAATTTAACATTTTCCAACATAGTTTTTGTCTACTCAAAACCCCACAGTAAGTTTTCATCTTTAGTAAATCACAAAGCCGTGTTTCTTGGATTTAAAATGATGTAAAGATTACTGTTTAGAAGAGAAAATTCTCATGGGCATTCCTCTTACTTTTAATTTCCAGTGGCCTCAGTTTAAGTAGCACCAATCTAAAATACTAAGTTCCTACCTATGCCTAGATAGAGTACAAAAGTGGTAACTCAGTGTTTGCTGGCACATCTAAAAACAAGCATCAAGTTAGTCATGAAGAAGGCATTTTTCCATATGAAAAATCAATTAAATACCACCACTTTCACAGATTCAAGGGCATTTGTCTAAAAATATATAAAAAGTAAAATTAGAAAATTATATTGGAAAATAAATAGCTAAGAACCTCACTTAAAATACCCAAAGTCACATCTCTAATTCTGTTTAAAAGACTTAATGATAACCAAGCCTAGGTAAGTATTAAATGAACCAATGCATTAACCTTATGGACCATTCAAAAAATTTACTTTTTCTATAAGCACTCTTTGTTTAAGGAGAAAAGTGTCCAATTTATATTACTTTTTGCTAAATACGTAAAATACCAAATGTATTCATTTGAGTTCACCCATCAGTCCTTAGCTAACTCCTTCCACAAAGCCAAATTAGAGTTTTGGACAAAAATAACCTTCATGATTTTTAGGTTCAACAGGCAAGGCACAGATTGCTACAAAGATAGTAAGGTACTAACTATACCTGGGACCACTGATTAAGGTTGCTTCACCCTTGCACAGAGTGAAATTTTGTCTGTTAAATCCTTTAAGTAAATTCTAAGAAATGGCCCACACCGTAAGATGGTAAACCAATAAATGTATCTAAAGGATAACCTGGCAATGTCGCTCAGAAAGTTTTTCAATGGGTTCAACTTTGATTTACCAATTCCATTTCCAGAAGTTTCTCCTTAAAAGATAACCTTGCACAGACATCAGTCCATAACAACTAGTTTTGACACTGTAAAAACTCAGAATTCTGAATACAACACACCGCACAAGGATTGGCTATGTAGAATTAAAGTACTGGAGTACAATGGAGGAACCATGTAATCATTACAATGAAGGTAAAAGATTCTTACTCATTCATAACATATTAAGTGAATAAAACAAAGTTAAAGAAGGAGAATACAGTATGTTCCCATTGATAGTTCCAAATGTAGAAATACAGGAATGTAATAGGGGGTGGATGGGGGGACACACCAAATAAAAACCAACATTATAGTTGAGGATTAAGATTTAGGGATTACATTATTTTTTCCCCTTTTCTTACTCATGTATATTTTGGAATTATTTGTCTTTAACACTCATGTATGTTATTTCTTCAAAAACCTTTTCATTGTATCTCTGGGACAAATAGCCTGGATTTTTTAAAAAGCCATCTTAAATGTGTTCTTTTTCAATGTTTAAAACCTAATTATTTAAATACCTGTTGCTCTTTTCCCTAACACACTAGGTTGAGGACTGTTTTGTTCTGAGGAAGAAATCACACTTAATGCTACGGCCTCTATCTCCATGGTTCATCATGGATACTACCATGCTCCCCCTAAGCAACATCAAGGTCACCCCTATCATAGCCACCTGTTACTTTATTTCACAGACAAACCATTATTCAATTACTACAGAAAGGTCACAGGAACAGTGGGGAGAGGTTATTTAAGGTCAAAAATCCCTGAACCATGTAATAAGACAAGGAAGATAAGGAATTAAGGCTTCTAAAAACAAGCAATACAAGACTCAGGCTTCTGAGGACAGGAGATGGGTCACTCTTCGGGTTCTTCCTAGCTTGCCCAAACTATGACTTAATGTAATTGACTGTTTTTCAGAACCAAAACAATGTCAGTCAAAATGCTGTGAGCGAACAGTAGTCAAGGCCTGTAGAGCACATTATATGATGTGCAGATAGGAGAAGCTCCTTTTGCCAAGAGACTTTTGAGAAATCATGAGCAGACAAGTTAGAATCCAGTTAGTGCTGTAGAGGGAATGAACACACAGTATCCAGCCACTAGATGTCATTCTCCTTCAGAATGCTGTTTCTGTGTGGCTTATCCTAGTCAAAGGGAAGTCAAGTGGTCTAGACAACTAATTCCTTAAATGGCATTAATTTAAAATAATCTGACCTTTGATTGGGGTACTGCACAGTAGTTGACAAAAATAAAAATGAAAACTCAATGGAGACTGGCCATTAACCCCCAAAGGCAAGTGGCTACCCAAAATACAACATTTTTAATGACTGAACTAAGACATGTACATGACTTTCAGACACTGGGTGGGGGTTGGGGTGGGGGTGGGTGTGGGGGTGGGGAGGTCCAAATAAGCAATAAAAGTAGGAAATGCACAAAGTCAACACCCAAGCCACATCAGGAATCCCAAATCAGGAAAAAGTATTGGTTTCCTTTTAAAAAATATAAAGAATCAACAGCATGAAACAAATAATTGTGTTTTTTTTTTCAAATAAGGAGTTCAGAGTTCTTGCTCACCTTGAGGATTACGTTTTCTCAAACGTAATGTGCAGTTTTTTTTCACAGTTCATTCATGGGAAGGAGCATTGCACGGAATTTCCATTGAAAGGAAACATAATACATATCACAGGTTGCAAACAGCTGACTAAAGAACCCCACTCAGCTTGAGACATTATTGTGCTGAATGCATGCTTTAAACTATAATTGAATTAGTTGCTGACATTTTTAAAAAACTGAGATAATAGACATAAAGCATGAATTTGTAGCTTCTCTTGAGAAAGCAGAAGATGTGGCAGCAGCTCTGAGCCCACCTTCCCACACAGCAACAGCAGGGGAGTGTATCTGCCCCCTGTGGACCCACACACACGCACACTCCACTTAGCAACCAGGCCCACCAAGTTCCCTTTATTCCGGTTGATTATGCTTCCTGCATGATCAAGAGGAATCTTAATTTACAACCCCTGCTGTAAAAAGCATAGGAGAAGTTTTGAGATGTCCTAATAAGATCTCATTGAACAGAATGATTTTCCTTCCAGGAAAAGAAAGGCGGGACAACAGAAGATGCACTTCTTGCAAGATAACCCCACAGGCATAAGCACTAAATAGCTCACATTAGAGACGTGAAAGATTAAACAAACCCATTCAACTGGATTCCACAGTCCCAGATACAGACTTTAGGAGGACCCTGGGTCATCACAGTGATGAGGGGCAGTGGGGGGCACTACTGATGTTGAGTGGACAGGAGCTAGGAATGCTGGGTGCCCTGAAATGCATGGTAAAGTCTCGTTCATCCCGTACAATGTTATGTCTGGTTGACATTCCCATGGGTTAAAAGGTGGTCTGCAATTTCTGGGTCTAGCCCCTAACTCCCCTTTACAGATCAACACAAAGTACAGTTTTATATGGTCTAATTACTACCATTAATACATTTAAGCAAAATGCAAGTCCTATTTAATAACAGGAAGAGTACACTTTGCACTCTTCCTAACACTGCCAAGGACTGCTGACCATTTTGGAAAATCACATTACGAAAAACATGCTTTCTGGTGGCCAGCACTACACACCTACCTGAGTCACCATCTTTGGCTGCCTCATGCATAGAGTTTATACAAATAGGTGAGAGCATTTATTTCCTTAAATCATCTAGAATAATCGTGCCTGAGCATTAATTTACCAGAGCACACGATTATAATATTTATTACTTTTCTGTTATTTCTCCTTTTTTAAAAAACTGGTATCTTCAGGGGTGTCTGGGTGGCTTGGTTAAGCGTCCAACTTCGGCTCAGGTCATGATCTCATGGTCCATGGGTTCCAGCCCCGCATCAGGCTCTGTGCTGACAGTTCAGAGCCTGGAGCCTGCTTCAGATTCTTTGTCTCCCTCTTGCGCTGCCCCTCCCGTGCCACTCCCACCTCCCTTCTCTCTCGCACGCGCGCGTGCACGTGCTCTCAAAAATACACATTAAAAAAACACTGGTATCTTCAGAGGTTGCATTATTTATGAATGTTACTTCCTGTTCATAAAATTACATAATATTTTCTCTTAAGAGGGAGCAATTAGTCTGCTGAGGTTGAGAACGTCGGCCCTGAAACCATGAAAATAATGATGCAATTCCTGAAGTATTCACAACAATCTCTTTGTTTGTACTCTTTCTTCTTCTCCTACTCTCTAACTCCCACAGATGCCTCACATTGAGACTCATCATTTCCTCCTCCGGGAGGCCCTCCCTGACTACCATATCGCTACTGCTTATTCACAAAGATGGATTTGGGTGCCCCTTCTAAGTGTTTCCACAACCTCCTGGGGGCTTTTAGGTTCACCCTGTAAGAGTACTTGCCATGGTGCCTTGTCACCACCTCTTTGTTCTTGATTAGCTATTGAGCTCCCAAAGCGTTCAGATACTATCACAGTTTCATTACCATCACCTAGCACAGTGCTCATTTATTCAGCAAGTATTTCTTGAGCACCTACTACATACCAGACACTATTCTAAGCACTGGGGATACAGTGGTGATCAAGCCAGCCATTGTTCCTCATCTTGTGGAGCTGTCATTCTAATGAGTAAGACAGGGAAGAGTGCTGAGAAAAATCCGAAGACAGGAAAGCAAGCAGGGCATCACTTAGATAAGGAAGTGAGGAGAGGCCTCACTGAGGTAACACTTAAAACAGAGATATGAAGGAGACAAAGGTCTTAACTTAGGAAGAGTCAGGGGAAGAATGTTCTAAGAATAAACAGAAAGCACAAAAGTAGCAAAGTTGTTGGAGCATCTGACTTGTGATTTTGGCTCAGATGATGATCTCATGGTTTTTCTGTCTGAGCCCCGCATCATGCTCTGCACTGACAGTGTGGAGCCTGCTTGAGATTCTCTCTCTCCCTCTCTCTTCTCTCAAAATAAATACATAAACTTAAAATAAAAAAATCTGTAAGAGTCTGTGGTGCTCAAAACAATAAAGTGAAATAAAGCCAGTGGAGCATAATGAGTGTAGTTCAGAAGCCTCAAAGGAGAAAGCACGGTCCAGCAGGCACAAAGTCTCGATTTCATTTTAAGTGCAACAGGAGTGACTGCCTGCGTGCTCTCACAGGATACAACAAGCTCGCCGAGGCTAGGAACCAGGTCTTTTCAGCATACCTAGAGTACCTAACACCCACCTAACATGGTATCACTGAATAAAGATGGTCCTCCACATGTCCCTTCCCTTACCAAATGCAGCTGGTGGTGACTCTGTCATATGTTAGTCCGGGAGACCCAGTGTGAGACATGACCTGGCAAGTTCCATGGTGCTCATAGATACTCTATGTCTTCAACTGTTATCACTAAGTCTCAATAAAGCCTTTTTTTCATTCTGTTGGTAAATATTTGAGTGCCTACTACATATTGTAGGCACGAAGGATACAGCAATGAGCAAACCTGATACAAATCTGTGTCCTCAGATAGTTTACATACTAGTGGCGGTAGCCAGCTGATAAATTAGAAAGATCATGATAAACAACACTGAGAAAAACAAAGCAGGAAAATCCTGGGATAGAAAATGTGTTGCAATTTTAATACCACTACATTGGATATATGTCATGTCTTCTTCTAAACACCTCCAAGTAGTTCCACAGAAATTAGCCTCACAGAAAAATTAGGTCATCTAGATATTAGACACTAAAAAAACTATGTCATCATTTTACAGATGGATAAACATGCACAGAGAGGCTCAAAAACTTGCTTATGGTCACACAGCACATTAACAGTGGAATACACTTCTCTCTTATATGCCAAGATAATAGTCAGGATCAAAATACAATGGTAATAGCTAAAATTTATTAAGCACTTACTACATTCCAGGCACTGTTCATGTACCTTTTATGTTTCATTTCATGTTTGATTTCATTTCACAAGAGTCTCCTGGTGTGGATATTACCATTCCCTTTTTATAAGCAGGGAATGGCACCAAATAGCTAATTAACATCCCCAAGATCAGCATTTAGTGAGTGATGCAGCCAGAATTTGCTTCCAGAACTTATGCTCATAACCAGTACTGCAGCCAGTCATCTGAGAAGTGGAATGGCCAAGCAGAGAGTAACTCTCAAGATATCTCAGGCTGACTATGATATTTCTCTCCTTAGGGTCAAGCTCCCCTTTATCCCTTTCACAAAGGTCATATGAAAGCCAGTACCTAGAGCTGAGGGGTTGTAACGCTAACCCATTTCGCTCAGACACTACCCAGTGGCCACTCCAAAGACCCTCCTCATGGAGAGACCCCTCGCAATACATACGTGCAGTTTGTTGAGCAGCACTGCATCGGTTGTACTGTTGGCCCCTGGCTTGGCAGCTTTCCAGAACTGCTTCTGGGCAGAGTAGCGATTCATGGGACATAGCTTAAAGAGGCAATCTAGAAGTGAAACAAACAAAAATGTTTTTGAGGAAGTATATGCATTCAACATATGAAAAAGCTTTGCCCTTTTATTCATACAAGGCATTACAGATTATATGTAAGTATAAATGACAAGTTACAAGATCCTTTTGGGAACGTCTCCTTTGACCTTTAATCCTCACCACCACAATGGTGGTGCCAATGAGGAAACTGAGGCTTTTAGAAATTAAGTCAATTCATTTGCCATTGTCACCCAGCCAGTTAGTGGCAGAGCTAGGACTCAGAGTCCAGGGCTCTTAAAGCTACCCCCGCTCCCACCCCCCAGTCATCTCCTTTCCTTCATGATGGACAGCTAGAAGGACAGACATCCTAGTTATATGCAACAACACAAGCATTTTCATTTGTAAATACAACTCTCTTCAATCCAACCACACTTTAAAAAAAATACTACAGAAGTCTTTTTGCAGAGACTTCCTAGGGCAGTGGTCTCTTGAACACCATGTACTAGATGATTCTCAGGAAAATAGAACATCTGGGGGTTGTGCTGAGACAGTACATGCCCTTGTCTCTCAGCATCGGCGCATCACAATGTGCTCCCATTTAGGTATGCCTGGGCTCACATGACTTTGTATATTGTCCTAGGTGGTGCAACTGACCCTCAAAAAATAGACTAGCGGCTTCAAAATATTTCTGCCAAGATATCCAAACATCGAAGACAATGGTAATGCAAACCCCACAAATGAAAAAATGGCACAATCAACCATCCTCATGTTCCTCTCGTGAGCCACTATACAGAGAAAATAATGATGATCTAAAAAAACAAAAACACCTAACATCACCTAGATAATAAAAATGATAAAAAACCATTTAAAGTATTGTCTCTAATTATTAGCCTTACCCTACAGCACTTCTGTGCCTTACAGAACGATAATCATAACAGGATAATCATGATTGACAGGATACTACACTATTATTTAATCTTTTCATCAATGTTTATTTTCCTGCTTATTTTTACAATATATACAATATATTAGTACAGTGACACATACATAAAACTTTTACATATATACATACACATAGTTTAGGGGTGTATTTGCTGAATTTTTTGACAGGGATATGCCACCAATAAAGTTTAGAAATAATTGTTCTTAAAAAAAAAAGAAAGACTTTTGGGATGAGCACTGGGAGCTGTATGGAAACCAATTTGACAATAAACTTCATATATTGAAAAAAAATAGGCAGAAGAGAGAAGAATCAGAAAAAAAAAAAAAAAGAAAGAATTGCTCTTGAAAACTAACACTAATAGTGACACCTATTCCCTGAGAAATGTACATACTGACATACTTAGGTTTTCAAATGGTTAAGTATTTATATAGTACAATCAGTAACTTTGGAATGAAAACCCAGATTTGGAAAAATTATACCCTGAAGTATTTCAGAACAAGCTTCTAAGGAAATTCAGCCTACTAACCACACACTTACTCTCGTCTGTTCACTAAAACAGATTTTCTTAAAGGAACTTGAACAATATTGAGTTTTTGTAGTTCCCAACTAACTCTCTCACAGCAACAAAAATTCATTTGCTATCAAGTACGCAGACACTAGGACTTTGCTCTAAGTCAGACCACCATTTCTTTTAGTTGTGATCAGTGAATTTTTACCAATTACTGCACAAATACAGTGTGGAGGAAAAAATAAAACATCAACCATAGAAATAAAAAGTATTTTCTGTTCTGTAATCTTCATCACTAAATATTTCTATATAGTCATAAGCAGTTATAAGGTATATACATACTCATCAAGAACATAAGGTAATCATCAATCAAAGTAATCATTAGAGCATATGAAAGATGCCATCTAGATCTTTAGAAAACAAAAGACAACACAGGTAACTTGTTAAAAATAGAGCTGCTGGCCCCACCTTTTATGAAAGCCACAGGTCACTGTTACTGTATCAATGGCCACTTAATGACATCATTGAGACAGTATTCCTACCAGTCTGACATATGTGAACCCACTATTTACCCCATGAACAATTACACACAACCACGAGACTATTGGTTAGCTGTTAAGGTCCTTTCTTTGGCACAGAATAGAGGGTGGGCAAAGAGTGGACTGAGCAAGGGTGACTTCCTTGATAATCACAGGACTTAAAAAAGGCATTCAAAACATGTATGCTGTTGGTATTAATATTTCACACAGGACTTACTTTATGGACCAAACAGAGTAAATAAACAGTTTTAAATTTCATCAATAATGAGAGTACAACGGACTTTTTCCTCCAACAAACTTCACCTGATAATAACTAAATGGTATGAATTGCAAACAAAAGAATTTAAGTTGATTTTAGGAACAATCAGAATGGAACCATAATGCCAATGGATTAACATGCAATGGAAAGAACTATTCTACAATGTTCAAGGGACAGCCAAGTCAAACACCCCACATGACAAGTAAGTGGGTCACAACACAGGCTCAAAACTTCAGATGACTTTACATTCACCTAGGATAAGAGTGTAAATTTAAGCACTATCAATGCAACCAAAGCCTTGCCATGACTTCCACACCAACTATTTTCCTTGGACAAAACAATGCATTGCAATGGATTAAGCCTATTTACAACCAATCAGCTATGTAAACATAAGAGATGCTAACAAACTAGTAACGGAACCAAATTAGCCTTGCTGATTTTGTCCTGTCTTGCCAGTTGCTTAGCAACTGATTCAAAGAGAAAATTAAATTAAGCAATTCAAATGTGATGTTAAACTAACCTTCCAAAATTCTGCAAGTCAGCGGCTCCACATTGCCCTTTGCTATTTGGATGGCACAGCAGGACAAAATTAAAGTTCCACTGGATCTTAATACTGGGTTAAGTATAGAAATACACAAATGCAGGAAATCCAGTAGAAAAAAATATATATATATAATACATATTTGAGGGAAGTGTGTGTGTATATATATATATATACACACACACACATATATATACACACACGCATGTACACACAGAGTAGTTTGATCTCACCCCAAAGAAATGCCACAAAGAATACCTTATGTGACAACTGTTATTTTAAGCCTTTGAAGAATAAACTAAATTAAGCTTTCAAAAATTACTCCTGAATATTCCTAAGCTTTAGCAGATGCCATGCTGGGCTAGCACAGAAGTTAGCTAAAAAGAGAGCTGGGTTAAGTGAGAAAGGGCTGAGTGGGCTGGAACCCATGGCCATGGGTGATGTTCCATGGTTTAAACAGCATCCCAGAACTTGGTGGGAGGGAGAACGTTCAACAGCCTGAAGATTCATCAACTATGAAATGAGCACTTATGGTACAGTTAAGAGAAGAGGAAGTCAAGAGGAGCCACAGGTGTGCCCCAGAGTCCCTGGGGGAGTGAAAAAGCAAAGAAGCGCACCCACAGAGAGTCACGTTAAAGACTAAGTCACATAACAAAGGCTACCAGAAGAACAGGCGAAACCCCACTGTCTCCATATCACCCTCCTTTGGTTCCCGAGTGCAGAGATTTTTGTCTGTTCTCCAAGCACTTGTAATTCAGGGCCTAGGAATACAGAAGGAGCGCAGTGATGGTTGCTGAATTAGTGACCGGATTGTGCTGTAATCTCTACAGCTCCCCAAGTGGGGGCAGGTATGTCCTCTCAAGATACCTCCAGCTCTAAGTCCCCATGCATCTATTCACCGATTCAATTACTATTTATTAAAATGCCTACTGTGTGTTGGGTGTGGTACCGGGTGCTGAAAATAAAACACTGAACCCAACTCACACGTTTCTTAGTACAATTCTAATGATAGCAAAAAACTAAAGACACGAGTTGAACTACATCAAGTCAAAGAGTACAACAGAGGATTTATGTACTAATAAGAATTATATGCTGACACAATGTGGCTGGTATACAGCAGCAGCCTTTTACACGGGGCCGTGGGGTTGGGCAACTCCAGCAGAGGGGCACCTGACAGACAGCTCAAGGGTGTGAAGGAGCCACGTTGATAAACATCTGGAGGCATAGCCTTCCAAGGGGAAAGACTAGCAAGCACAATGGCCCTTGAAAGAAATTTTGACATGGTTACGTAAAAAATAGAAAAAAAAACAGCCTGAAGGGTACTGGGCAAAACGGAGTTACAAGAGATGTGGCCAGAGAAGCAGGCAGAAGTTCCATCATGCAGGGTCATGTAGACCCTGGCGAAGCAGGAAATAGTTATTTCTAAAAGCAGTGAGAAGCTACCCCAGGACTTTAAGCAGAGAACCTGGCAAGGGGGCTTTTTTCTTGTTTTTTTGTTGGTTTTTTTTGGTGGTGGTGGTGGTGGTGTCAGTGCCCACCAAGAAAGGTTGAGGCGAGGGAGGGGCGGCTTTGGGGAGAGAGGTAGAAATCAGTAATTTTAGCTATGCTTAGTTTGAAGTGCCTATGAAACATCCAAGCTGAAATGTTGAGTAAGCCATCCATCAACTAGCAGGTTGGAAATACAGGAGTTATTTAAGGAGTGAGGGTGGGGTGGTGGGGGGCAGAAGAAGGATGGTAATGCTGAAGAGGAGAAAACTTGAGGATGTCAGCATTACAAATACAACATGGCTATCCATCTGCAACTAGGCAGGGCAGAATAAAGACCCTTCCTCCCGCTTTCCCTCCCTCCAGAAGAGGGAGTCTCTCAAGAATAAATAAACATTAACAATTTTTTTTTAAAAAGAGATACATATCATCTAGAAATACAGGGGTAAATGTCAGTAGAAAATGTTAAAACATTTTAAACTGTTGCCTCTGGAAAGTGGAAGGCTTGAGGTGTCAGACATAGAATTGTTAGTTTTATTCTGCATTTCATCAGTATTTGAACTTTTTTGAGGTGAAATTCACATATCATTAATATTAGCCATTTTACTTTTACTTTTTAACTTTTTAATTTTTTATTATTTTTTAATGTTTTATTCAGTTTTGAGAGAGAGAGGGGGAGAGGGAGACAGGGAGAGGGAGTGGGACAGAGAGAGGGGGAGAGAGGGAGAGAGAAGGAGAGACAGAGAGCCTGCAAGCAGGGGAGGGGCAGAGACAGAGACACAGACTCTGAAGCAGGCTCCAGGCTCTGAGCTGAGAGCACAGAGTCCCACACAGGGCTTGAACTCAAGAACCGCAAGATCATGACCTGAGCTGAAGTTGGTTGCTTAACCAACTAAGCCACCCAATTAAGGTGCCCCTTCATTTTATTTTTTAAAGATGTTATTTTTTAAGTAATTGCTATACCCAACATGGGGCTTCAACTCACAACCTCAAGAACAAGAGTCGCATGCTCTACCAACTGAACCAGCCAGGCGCCCCAAAATTAGCCATTTTAAAGTAAACAGTTCAGTGGCGTTTAGAACATCATAATGTTGTGCAACCACCACCACTGCCTAGGTCCAAAACACTGTCATCACCCACAAAAGAAAACCCTGTATTTATGACGTTCATTCCCACCTCCAGGATTTCACTTTTTAAAGAAGGTGCACATACCATTGAAAATATTTAACTTTTTTAAACAACCTTTTTGTACTCAAAGGCATTTCAGTTTTTACTGACTTATCACTTTGCAACCGAATGACAAAAGGCAACAAGCTGGATAATGCCACAGATCAGTGGAGATGTGGAAACCTTTCTGCACTGTTGAGAGATAGGCAAACTAGTGAAACTAGGGATGAGTAAAGTTACGTAGATATATAGAACCTGTAACATATAATCTGGCAATTATGCTACTGGGCGTACATTCCAAGGACATCTCCCACAGGCCCTCAGGTCTCCCACTTGAAGGAGGAGGTCTCAGCAAAGACAGCCACGAGAAGGCACACCTGCTCTTAGCTGTACTGTCCTAGAAGGAACACAAAACCTGTATCACCAGTCATTAGTGATAACCAAACACATGACCCCACCAAGATATAAGGAGCTAAAAAATGCAGTTCAGATGAGTGCCAAGAAAGAAGGAGTTTGCTGTATACCTAACCAACCTCTGCTACTGTCTGTCCTTGAATTTGCCAAGTATCCATTTTGCTCTTTCCTACTACCATGCACCGGCTGGAGTTGTAGCTGTTAACTAGACAAAAACAGTTCCTTCTTTCATAGAATGAGCTCTTCCAACCTACTTGAAAGACCAAAAACACAATCAACAAGCTATGATTTTTTAAAAATGTCTTCATTCACCCACCATATGTACATGCAATTTTATATCGAGAGAAATCAAGGGGGAGAGTTTATGTAAGTTACAAGTATGAAAAATTTAAGTGTTGTTCATATCCTGCCTTCTTTTGAGATGGTTAAGAGGCAGAGGAATGAAAATTTCAAAAGAACAGACAGTATGATTACCAAAGAGAAGACGAGGCATTAATTCCCCAATAATGGAGTTAAGATTTAAAAGAAGTAATCAAAGGGGACTACAAAACAATTCATATTTTAAGTATTTCACAAGGGTATGGCTTCTTCATCATTCTGTTCCCTATTGCATTCAATAAAATATTAGGCCAATAAATAAGTGGATACTCGAGGTTTAAGAGTAGTCTAAAATGGCAGTTCACAAAAGTAAAAGCTACTCCTATTTCCAACAAAAGCCTTCAATGAACAAGTAATTAACTCCAATTCACAAAACAGGAAACCAGTCAGTACAACACACTGTTGTGTCTGTTGCTTGTTAATCACATTTCCCAAGTCATGACAGGAGTCCTTTGAAGTTAAGTGACATTTTCCAACTGGGACTGCAAAATAAACCTTCCAATACCTGTCTGCATAAGAATATACACATTGTTATTAAGAGACAAAGGGAAACGAGTTAATTTTTTTCCCACTTGGGCCACCAGATGCTTTTTCTGAGTAGAAAACTCAGGACAGTAATTGTTTCAGGGTACAAACTTACAAGTAGTAAGTAGGCCCTAGAGATCTAACATACTATCCTGTAGATAACAGTAATGTGCTACAATCATTCAATTTGCTTAGAAACTAGAACTTAATTTTTCCAATCACTAAAAAAAAAAAAAAAGGATAATTACATAATGAGATGGAGGTGCTAATTATGGGTAAATGGCAATCACATTACAATATATAAATGTATCAAAATATCAAGTTGTATACCTTCAATTTACAACAGTGTTATACATCAAATATATTTCAATTAAAAAGTATATGTCAGGGACACCTGGGTGGCTTAGTTAAGCATCTGACTCTTGGTGTTGTCTCAGGTCATGATCTCATCGTTCTTAAGTTCGAGCCACGCGTCAGGCTCCGTGCTGCCAGTGCAGAGCCTGCTTGTGATTCTCTTTCGCCCTCTCTATCTGCTCCTCCCCTACTCGAGCTCTCACTTGCTCTCTCTCTCTCAAACTAAACAAACACTAAAAAAGAATTTTTTTAATTTAAAAATACATGTTAAAAAAAAAAAAAAGGAAAACCCCAGCTAATTACACTCAAGGCTGTTATCGTCTACCTTTTTCACCTTTCCTGGTTGTAGAGCCATCATTCACAAACACATTAACTAAGTGGAAACGCAGGTACACACTTCCTTTTTGATCTACTTTAGCTCAACCAATTAAATTTTTATTTACCAATTCATGAGCATTATTGAAAATAATCAATTCTAAAGGCAAGGCCTCTTCCCACTATGCAAGACAAAAGTATACACAAGCGCCCTCCAGCTACAGCCGTAACACAAGCATCTGCCTGCCTTTGGACTGTCAGATGTCCCTCCCTCTGTACCTGGACAGACAGATGCAAAGACCCAAAGCCACTTAAGGATCACTTGTGACAGCAAGGTCAGATGTCCAGGGGCAATATGCATAGTGGATGAACAAGGGGTGATGGGTTACTGTGACAGAGGTGACACCCCCCACAAAAGGTTCCTCAACAAGGACCAGGTGGTGCTCCTACAGCTCCTTTGTGCCTGAGCCTGGCTGCGTCCCTGATGATTTTGAGCTATCTGATATTCTTCCAGCAGTTTGCTTTTTGCCTTATCTTACTCCGTTTCTATGGTTTACCACCAAGAGTCCTAGCCGACTTCCAGAGTGAAAAACCACTTCACTTTGGTGGCAATAGAAATGAACAAAGGCTTTTACCATCACCTAAGAGAATGCCAGAAAGTAAGACACAATCAATCTGGAAACCTGGCTATCAGTCCTGGTTCCGCCACTCAGTAGCTAAGGAGTCTTGGCTAGGTTACTGAAGTTCTCTGTGGCTGCGTGTCTTCCTCTGGCAAATGAGTCACCCTTAAGGGACCAAAGATCCTTGAGACCCGATGGAGTATGTGGAAGCATACATTCCAAGTCAGGTAACTCAAAAAGACCCAGACACAGAAGGACTGAGTGGATACCGCTCTGCAATCTAGCTGACTGGGTTTAAACCTCAGCTCGACCATGGGAGCTGTATGATCTGGAGAAAATTACACAGTCTCTATAGGTTTTTGTCTCTTGCCAATACAAGGGCAATAACCACAATGACTAACTACAAACTAACTTAAATTATTAAATTAACTACTTCATTTAAAGCACTTATTACAGATCCTGACACAGAGTAAACACTCAATAAATACTCGCCACCATGATAGAATGGATACACAGACTGCATACCCATTGTATACCGCACAGCTAGAAGAATACACTGGATTTAACAGATTATTTTGAGTGAAAGAAGTCAAAGCAAAAAAAAAAAAAAGAATCCAATTATACTTAATGAATCTATTTACATGAATTCAAAACCAGGCAAAACTAATCTATAGATAGAAGAGTCTGAATACTGGTTACCTTTGTTGTGTGTGTGTGGTGGGTGGGGGGGTGGTGGGTGGGTAGGGATAATTCCTGGTAAGGGGCACTTTCTGAGATGCTAGAAATGGTTTCTACCTCAATGTGGGTTGGGGTCATGTGAATGTGAGTGAGTGAGAGAGTGTAAAACTTCACTGAGATGTGAATTTAAGGCTTGTGTATACATGTATGTCTATGTGTAATACCTGAATAAAAAATAAAAATAAAATAGTAGCTGTTCTTACCAAAAGGAGGATTAAACAAAATTTCCCTTTATGTGGAAGGTTAACAATAGTGTCTGATTTCCATTGCTGGGAAAACATGCTTTGTTTTGTCAGGGTTTGGGTTGGGCATTTGTTGGTTTATAATGGAGAGGAGGAAAGGCACAAGAGAGATTACATCACTGACTCCCCAAATGGCCTCAGTTATTTGCGTTACTCGCAGGACACCCTGGGCAGTGAGCATTCCCTGGCCCAAAGCCTAATACCCAGAGGGACTGTGACCAAGGGAGGCTTTGCTTTGCTGACTCCCTGTATTATCCAAATATAATACCATTAATAGGCAGCAGTTTTAAAATGTAATCTGTAACAAAATGCTAGGATACCTATTTGCTTCAAAATAATCAGGAAGAGGGGAATGGGGGGATACAGATCGGCCAACAAGATTGGCCATGAGTTCATAACTATTAAAGGTGGGTGTTGGGAACATGGATGTTCATTATACTATTATTCTCTCACATTGTATATGGGCTTAAAATTTTCTATAATAAAATCATCTGTGAAATTTCTTTTTAAGTATGAATTTTTTTTAATAAAAACCACACAAGTATTCATCAAGTTTAAAACAAGATTGTTTCTAGGTAGGTAGGTAGGTAGGTAGGTAGGTAGGAAGGAAGGAAGGAAGGAAGGAAGGAAGGAAGGAAGGGTAAACCCTGTTATATATGTAACCTGGTCCAATTTCTCAATCCACCTGAAAACCAATATATTCTATAAAGGAAGAAATAGATGGAAAGATCTGTCAAATAAGAAATACAGTGAACTGAAATGTATCTCAAAATGAGAGAATGCCCAGCTCTAAATCAGATCTGTGAATAGCATGTAATACCACAGATTTTGCAAAGCCTTGCTCTAATAGAACTCTAGATCCTGGGCACCTCTCAGAGTTAAAAGGCAAATGAAACTTCACTGTGTATAGCCCTGGCTATTTAAACAAACTACAGCACTTGTGAACCTCTGAGAATATGTCCTATCTTCTACAAAAGGGCATTCAAAAAGTCTGGAACATCCAGTCTGAAAGGAGTTACATAAGCTATGGGACTGGTCATCCTGGGATCCTCCTGGAAAAATACTTTTCCCATTAGAAACTCCCATTACACAAAGGAAACATAGGCAGTCTCTCTTGAAGTAATTTGATTTCTCCTTCATTCAACAAACATTTTTTAAGCGCCTGTGTACTAGAGATAAAGAGTCAGTACAATCGGGTCCTAAATGTTCTCAGGAAGGGAGAGGAGCCAACAGATAACTCCAGGGTGTATGGAGCAAAGGGGCACCTAACCCAGTGTGGGGAGAGATGGGAGAGTCTGTGAGAGAAGGCCCCTCAGCAGAGCTTTCAGATCTATTGCTGAAGTCAGTGGGTAGGGCAGGAAAAGGGAAAAAACAATTTAAAAAGAATGGAAAATTTGTTGCATTATATGCAGCATATTAGCCCCAGAATTAACTTACTTCTCTGTGAAGTGGGTCAGACTTCCTGTTATGGCCCACAGTTCAGAATGAGAAAGGCTAATACCACCAACCTGCTGTCCACTCTCCGCTACCTGGGAACCTCAACGGTGTGTTGTCTTCCCTTGTTCTCCACTTGGGGTTCAAAGCAATGGCACCTAAATCAACAAACCTGTCATGGCTGGTTTGCACCCATTTCTTCACAGAGAGATAAAACAGCAAGTAAACACCAACAACCAAGAGAAGACACTAGCTCGTTTGTCTTGTTCTGGTCCTTTCTTCACTGGTCTCCACTGAGGACCTAGAAACACAACTCTGAGCCTCCCAGCACTTCTCCCCCACGCTGGGATTTCCCAATCAGCCCCTACCATTTGTGAGCAGGGCCTCTCCTCCACATGGCTTTGACTTTTTACATATTACTCATACTGTCAATGAATAGATTCCTTCCAAAGAGGCCCTTTCACTGACTCTAAACCAGCCAAAAGGAACT
This sequence comes from Acinonyx jubatus, assembly GCF_027475565.1. Lineage (NCBI taxonomy): Eukaryota > Metazoa > Chordata > Mammalia > Carnivora > Felidae > Acinonyx > Acinonyx jubatus. The sequence goes on from NC_069383.1 coordinate 120,183,133, forward strand.
AACCAAACAAATCAAGAGTCAAAGATGTCATATATTTACCCTAAATGAAAAGTTGCTTTCTGAATTTCATGACCTATGTTTCCTTTACTTGCACTCTATTTTTATCTTAGCAAACACACACAGTCTACCATCAAGCAGCCTTTGGAAGTCAAAATATTTGCCAAGAATGATTATCGAATTTTTTCTCTCCCCAAAATACCTACCTGAAAGATTACACACTGTCACCCCAGATAGTGGTTTGTTATAATAGAGGTTCTCCAAAAAGCCTCCTCAAAAATGAGAACCTTGTCTCATTAAACCAGGTTTTCTCAACACTGTTACTTGTTAATAGGGTATCACCTATAATCCTTTGTTTGGCGTGGCAGGTTTGGGGGGGGGAGGTGGTTCCTGCATGCTGTAGGATGTTTAGCAGCATCCCAGCATCCCCAGCCTGTGCTCTTCAGCTGTCAGTAGTACCCCATCCCCCAGTTTCTTACCAAAAAAATGTCTCCATATGTTGCCAAATGTCCTCTGATTGGGGCAAAATTATCCCCCATTAAGAACCACAGGATTAAACCATCCTTCCTAACCTTCTTGAGAATCAATGCCCTTAAGTTACCAAAAGTGACAAGATGCACTGACAAAGACAACAGCAAGAGGCAAAAAGCATTCTAGACTCTTATGAATTATGTCTCAAAAGCAGCTTGTTTGCTGTACTTGGAATTCTACTTGACGGTTAGAATTCTCTTTCTATAACTGACTCCCCTGCCTAAAATCCTTGAGGGCTGTGATTGTCAGCCCTGGCTAATCCTCACAGTCACATGGGGGAGCTTTCAAAATAATACAGTGCTCTGGCCCCTCCCTCACAGATTCTAATTCATTGGTCTGCAGGTGGGGCATGAGCAAGGTTTCCCACCAAAACTCCCCAGATGATTTCCACTGAGAAGAGCTCCTTTAAGATTTCACACCGCAGTAGTATGCTCTAACATGGGTATATTAAAATCGCCAGGGGGTTTTAGTAAAATACAGATGCCTGGGTGGAACATAGTGGCCCAGGAATCCTCATTTTTAACAAGTTCTATAGGTGATTCTTATGTAAATGGCCCCCAACCACACTCTGAGAAACTGCAGCCTGCAGAATAAATGAATTCTAAATACAGCATTTCTCCAACTTTAATATGCAGACAAATCATCTAAGGATCTTGTTAAAATGCAGGCACTAATGCAGCAGCTCTGAGGAGGGATCTGGAATTCTGCATTTCTAACAAGCTCCCAGGTGATGGGAAGTGCTGGTCTGGGGACCACTCCACCTAGCAAGGTTCTAACAGTCTCAAGCGACTGCTAGCAACGTGCTTGCTGGAGACCTTGTCCGTACATAGATCACAGAGCTTAGCAGCGGAAACGTCCAGATGCTTCGCATGCTCAGGCGTGGTAGAAAGAATGGCGGCCAGGAATGTGTGGCCCTTCATGTGGCCCAACTCCAGCTTCACTTCTTCACAGCACTCCCCCACCAACGTCCCACTCCGGTCATTCCAAACTACTTACAATTCTTACAAACATGTGCCATCTGTCACTCTGCTGTATCTGTACCAAGTATTTTCCTCTACCAGAAACCGTCTTCCCATATCACCATCTCAACCAGCATCGTCACCATTTTCTGCCTAGCCCACTCTTTATCTATCAAGCTTCAGGTTCACCTCCAAGTTCAGCTCCCCAGGGAAGACTTCCCCGTCCTCCATCCTACCCCTCCCTACCATAGGATCCCAAACAGTATCTTCATTCCAGGACTGCCTTATGGTTTGTTGATGTAATGGGTATGCAGACTCTTGATTTAACCAGAAAACATCTAACGCTGTTTTAAAATTTGGTGGAGGGGCGCCTGGGTGGCTCAGTTAGTTAAGCCTCCAATTTTGGCTCAGGTCATGATCTCACGGATCATGAGTTTGAACCCCTTATCAGGCTTGCTGCTGTCAGCTTGACAGCACAGAGCCCACTTCGGATCCTCTGTCCCCCAAGTCTCTCTGACCCTCCCCTGTTCATACCTGCACATAGGCGCATGTGCACACACTCAAAAATAAACATCTTTTTAAAAAAACTCCCATAGTGGCACTTGTACCCCAATGTTTATAGCAGCACTCTCAACAATAGCCAAATTATGGAAAGAGCCTAAATGTCCATCACTGATGAATGGATAAAGAAATTGTGGTTTATATACACAATGGAATACTACGTGACAATGAGAAAGAATGAAATATGGACTTTTGTAGCAACATGGATGGAACTGGAGAGTGTTATGCTAAGTGAAGTAAGTCATACAGAGAAAGACATATACCATGTGTTTTCACTCTTACGTGGATCCTGAGAAACTTAACAGAAGACCATGGGTGGGGGGGGAAGGGGGGTAGAAAAAAAAAAGTTAGGGAGAGAGCCAAACCATAAGAGACTCTTAAAAACTGAGAATAAACTGAGGGTTGATGGGGGGTGGGAGGGAGGGGAAGGTGGGTGATGGGCACTGAAGAGGGCACCTGTTGGGATGAGCACTGGGTGTTATATGGAAACGAATTTAACAATAAATTTCACATTAAAAAAATAATAATAAATAAAGGTAAATAAATAAAAAATAAAAAACTCCCATAGAGTAATAAAAATAAAATGTATTTGGTGGGAAAGGTCCTTTTCTCTGTCCCTGGATACAAAAACTTGGATAAGACTCTGGTAACAGCAAGACACTGACTATCCTAGGTTACAAATACTGCCAATTCAGAAATTAAAATTATCCGGACCCATATAACGATCAAAGTTCCCAGTATTATTTCAAGCTAAGATTCCACTCCCCCGACTTCCCATCTTAGGCTTCCATCCTCCCTGCCATACTTTTATCTTGCCTACTTGACTTCGGATCCCATCTGGGTAGAAGCAGGGCATGTGGGAAGAAGGGCAGCAGGGTTCTGACTTGGCTGGAGGTATCAAGCTGCCTTCATACACCAACCCTAGATGATAGATGCTTAAAGCTGTCTTCTTCATTCACTGGGTACTTTTTCATAGATTTTTGTTTGTAAATAATTGTAAACTTACAAAGAAGTTGAAAGAATAGTAATACATAAACTACTCTTTACCCAAAGTCACCGTTTGTTAACATTCTACCCGTTTATCATTCATATTCTGTCTTAGACACATAGAGAATATATAACCTTTCAAGTGTATGATATATACGAATGATATAGGAAATTATTTCCTGAACCATTTGAGAAGAAGTTGCATTACATTATGCCCTTTATATTTCTTTCAGTGTCCATTTTCTAAGAATAAGGATATCCTCTAACATAACAACAGCACATTATCAATTTCAGTAAAGTTAACATTGACCTTGTGCTTTTATCTAATCTACAGTCCACATCTCTGTCATTAGACCCAACAATGGCCTTCTTAGCACTTTCCCCACTCTGGTTCAAGATCCAGTTAGGATCAGGGACTACATTTACCTGTAATCTTACTATAGCTAATCTTCATGTTTTATAACCATGACATTTAAAAACACAATCCCCCATTTTTTAAAACAGAATACTTCTCATTCGGAGTCTGAAGTATCCACGTGGTTCAATTCTAGCTGAAATACTGCATAAAGGCTATCATACTCTTCTCAGGGCATCGCATCTGGAAGTACCTGGTGCCCATCTGCTCTGGCTGGCACTTTAACAGGCATCCTGGAGATCAGCCAGCCACCACTAGAGGTCCCTCCTCTGCAGTCCCACTTCAGGGGGAAACCTATCTATCCTGACAGTCACAGCCCCTCCTCAGTCACTGAAGATCCAGCATCGTGCACCCAGGTTCTCCTCTGCAGAGAGTCCCTTTCTAGCGAAGACGACCTCCATACCAGCTCCCTCACACATGGCCCATATATGCCCAATGGAAAAATTGTGAATTCTTTGCTTGGGCAGAAAGACACCAACATAACAGAAATGCTTTTTTGCTTTGCTATTAACACACCTAGACAGCCACTTTCGTCCCCTAGATATTTTCTAGTTGGAATCAGACACCCTCAACTCTCCCCAAGCAGAGGGGACACATACTCAGCTTTCTAAATAATCCCGTTGTAACTCAATGCCTTTATAAATACCCGGAACCTATCCACATGAATGTGTTATCCTTTGAGCCTTGGTGCCACAGCAGAGACTTCTAACTTCTACCCTACCTACCTGATCTCCTCCTACCTCCTGAATTCTGCAAAGGCCTGCAAATGCAGGCCCTGGGTCTTATTCATCACTGTGTTCCAAAGGGCCTATCCAGTACATAAGCCTTCCATAACCTTTGTTCAGTGAACTATAATGTACCTCCCACTTGGAATATATCCTCAAACACATTCAAACATGGCCATCTAAACAAGAGGTCTTGCTTTATTTCCTTGCCTTTTACTTCTTTTTCACTGTTTTTTTTTTTGGTCAAAAGTTGGTATTTCATTTTATTTTACAGGACTGTTTCATTTTCGGGTTTTGTTCCAGTAAGCTTCAAATTTTTTTATACGTACCCATTTTTTTAATTTAGATTTCATTCATACCCAACAAAATTCACACTTTCAAAGTAAACAATTCAGTAGGGGTTTTTGGAAATTTAGGGTTGGTGTAACTATCACCACTTATCCCACAACACCTGCATCATCCCGAAAAGACACCCAGGCTGATTAGCAGTCACTCCCCAATCTCTCCTCCCCTTAGCACCTAGCAACTACAACTCTACTTTCTGCGTCGATGGATCCTGGACAGTTCACATAAATGGAATCACAGAACACATGGCCTATTGTGACTGGCTTCTTACATTTAGCATAGTGATTGCAAGGTTCATCCTCATTGTGATGTTCCTTTTTATGACTGAATAATATCCCATTGTGTGGAGAGACATTTCATTTATCCATTCATCAGCTGATGGACATTTAAGTGGTTTCCATTTTTTAGCTATTATGAATAATGCTGCTATGAACATGTGTGTATGAGTTTCTGTGCAGACATGTTTTCAATTCTCCTGGAGATATACTAAGAGTGAAATTGCTGGGTCATATTGTAACTATGTTCAACCTTTTGATGAACTACCCAACTGTTTTCCAAAGTGGCTGCATCATTTCATGACCCCAACAGCAGGAGGGCTCCAATTTCCCCAGTCCTCACCAACACATGCTATTCTCCACCTTTTGACTCTGGTCATCCTAATAGTTTCTCTCTGTATTTCCCTAATTATGGATGATAAAGAACATCTTTTCATGTGCTTATTGGCAACTGTATACTTCCATTGAAGAAAGGTCTATTTAGAGCCTTTGTCCATTTTTAATTGGATTATTTTTTTAATTGTGGAGTTGTAAGACTACTTCATACACCCTATATCCTACCCCATGGTTAGAAAAATGATGTTTACCCCTTTCCATGAACTGTCTCTTCACTTTCTTGATATTATCCTTTGAAGCAGGAAAAGTTTTATGCTTCATGAAGTCCAATTTATTTTTCTTTCTTTTATTGCCTATGCTTTTTGTGTCCTATCAGGAAACTATGGCCTGATCCAAGGTCATCAAGATTTATGCCTATGTTTTCTTCTAGGATTTGTATAGTTTCAGCTCTTACATTTACATCTTTGATCTAAATATTCACTTTTGTTTATGATGTGAGGTCCCTAGGGGTCCAACTTTTGCATGTGAAAATCTATTTGTCCAAGCACCACCTGTTGAATTTACTATTGTCTTGGATACATGTGGAAAACCAGTTGAGTATAAATTATGGGTTTCTTGGGGCACCTGAGTGACTCAGTCGGTTAAGCATCGATTTCAGCTCAGGTCATGATCTCACAGTTCATGGGTTCAAGCCCCACATTGGGCTCTGTGCTGACAGCTTGGAGCCTGGAGCCTGCTTCAGATTCTGTGTCTCCTTCTCTCTCCACCCTTCCTTCACTCCTGCTCGTTCACTCTTTCTCTTTCTCTCTCTCTCTCTAAGATAAACATTTAAAAATTAATTAAAAATTAATTTTAAAAATTAAAAAAATAAAAAATAAATTGAAAAAAATTAAAAAAAATTTTTTTTACATTTATTTATTTTTGATAGAGACAGAGCACAAGTGAGGGAGGGGCAGAGAGAAAAGGAGGGACAGAATCCGAAGCAGGCTCCAGGCTCCGAGCTGTCAGCACAGAGCCCGACGTGGTGCTCCAACTCACCAACTGTGAGATCATGACCTGAGACGAAGGCGAACGCTTAAACAACTGAGCCACTCAGGCACCCGAAAAAAAATTTAAAAATTAGGGGTTTTGTTCCCTTTCACTTTTCACAGGTAATTAATGTCCACTAAACCTTTTGACACTCAGTTGTTACCAACAGAAGGAAAGAAAAGAACTTTATTTATTCAAAAAAGTTGTTCTACAATTTCACAAGAAAGCTACAAATATAATTAAGGACATTTGAAATGTAAAATTAGCATAATTTCTCTAAAAGTTAGCCATAGCATTCAGAAACAAACAAAAAAACCCACCACTTATAACACACTCTAGTATGTGAGAATGTGAGGGGATATAAAAACCCAGCTTTTCAATTATAGAAAGAGGAAAGAAAGTTTTCAAAATGGGTCTTGTTGACATAAAAGTAGGAGACAATTTGCCAGGACATTTCTCTTTACTATCAATATTTTTTAAACTATGCATATGACACCATATTTGGTCAAGTTAGCTTTGACCAGGTTCTCTTCCAGGAATAACTGCAACTTATAACACTGAATTTCTCTGAAAACCACAAAATTATGATGTGGTTTCATGAACTGTACCATCCAACCAAGAAATTAAGTGGAGCTCATATTTTTATTTCTCCATTCTTGCATTATGAAGGCTATCGATATTCTGTAGAACCCATTTTTAGGGAGCAAACCAGTCTTCTATAGAGGGAAAGCCACAGAAATTAGCTTGTATGACACAATCTTGACCTTTTTCCAAGGAATGTGTCTACCACCATTAACTTCAGATTCCCAGAATACCACCCTTCACACCATAATCTCCACATTATCATTTCCAAACAGCCCACAGACTATCCTTTTACATAGAAGACACGTAAACATTCACATGTATTTCACAAATGCCAGGAAAGTGTTCTCAATTTAGAAGCTAAAAATTAAAGCTTTTTAAACTCTTCACAAAACAAACAAAGAAACACACAACAGGAAGGTATGGAGAGGGCATTCTTTCTGAGCTCCAAGCTGGGGACCTTCAAACAGCCCATCTGCACACTCCCCAGTAAAGCCATGTACAATAAGACCCATGGATGGCATCTCCTTAGAATCAAAGAATAATTTAAGACCTTAGAAATCCTCAACTATAATTCTAACCCATGGGAAGAATTTGAGGGAGCATGATGAGTGGGCAGAAACCAGGCCCATAACGTCCAAAAATCTGCCTTGAGTGGATAAACATACTGAGGTATGCAAGGGACCATGCTCAGGAGTGAAAAAAAAAAAAAAAAAAGACTACTGACAGACTCAACTATACGAATGAATCTTAACGTAAGTATACTGCATGAAAGAGGTCAAACAACAGAGAGTATATACTGTATGGCTCCATTTAAACATAAAATTCTAGGAAATGCAAACTAATCCTTAGTCATCAAGCAGATCAGGCTACTTGGGCAGGGCGGGGGGCAGGTGGCAGTGATTGTAGGGAAGGGGGAATAGGGATTACCAAGGGGTAGGATGAAACTTTTGGGGGTAGTAACTATATTCATTATCATAACTGTAGTGATAGTTTTACGAGAATACACATGTATCAAAACTTACCAAACTGTACATTTTCAAAATATGAAATATACTGTATGTCAATGACACCTCAACAAAGATATTAAAACCCCCACAAAATTACATCACAACTTTGCAACTTTAGGCACTGACATGCCAACCTGACACTCTCTAGTCCAAGACTGATTCAATGCAGAGTAAATCTGACTCATGCTAGAGCTAGGAAAGTAAAGCCAAGACCCCTAAGGAATCCAACTGAAAACCTGCCACCACTGTCTAGATGGGTGAGGACTTTAGTCAATTAATTTTGTTCAACAATTTTCACTTTTAGAGTTAACTACTTCTCTTATCTCCAGTTTTCATTAATCCAGCACAACATCACAAACCCAACTGCCTGCAGGAGCCAATCAAGAATTAGAAGGTGAGGCCATAGGAAATCAAGGAACAGGAGCAAACTGTTGAGTGCTTCCCCTGGTGAAAAGGAGAAAGATGCTACTCAATTTCTAATAAATGCTGCCATCTGGGAATGGTAATCCAATGTGGCTAGATCTGAATTTTACAGAAAAGCCAAAATTTTGTGTTTTCATGTAAAATCTGAAATTTTTAAGGGTAAAGCCAGTAACTCAATTTTTCAAATACCGTGTAGGTTAAACAAAAAACAAGTGTGAGCAGGAGCCAGCCTATGGGTTGCAGATCTGCAACTACAGGCGGAGCTATGAACACAGGCTCTGGGTTCTAGGACCAACTTTATCCCTTCTTGCTCTGAGAGGTTAGGTAACAGACTCAACCTCTCTAAGATGCCATATCCTCACCAGCCAAATAGGCTAACAAAAGAGGTCCACATCTGAGGGTTGCAGATAAAAATGAGATGTTTTACACATGGAAAACCTGCAGTAAATATTATCGGTAGTATTCTCCAAATTAGAGCATGCCTCACTTTTAATAGGTTTCTCCAAATATACATTTTTCTTTTGTGTTGACACTGCAGATGGCTCGTGGCTGCCAGTGCTCATACAAGTACTGGATAGCAGCAAGTGGGCTGCAACAAGCAAGAGGAAGGGGACAAAACAAAGCTCGTCACACTCAAACACAGAGCAAACTCTAACGTCGCAAGTAAGACACAGGGAAAATTGTCTTGGGAAGGAGTTTGAGTGATGGGAGTAGAATGTGCCAGTGTTATGTGGCACCACAACATGATGGCCAGGAAAAAAAAAATTAGTAATGATCCAGTGCAATGATTAGACCACACCTAGAACATGCCCTTTAGTTTTGAAAGCCACACTAGGAGACATGAGCAAACTGCATCCCAGCCAGACAGAAGAACCAGGACACTTCACAATGTTCTCGGAGGAAAGGGAGGCTCAGGGAAGTTAGGTAAGTTACATGAGATCACACCTCGACTGGGTTACTCCCAATCAACAGACTGTGAGTATACTTCTGGAAAAGTTCATTTGGACAAAGCTAAAACAGTTTCTTTACCCTAAGACTTGACGGAGCCTTTAATGTAACTCCCACATTTTATGACCATCTTAATGGTAGATGCATTAATTGTGCTTCCTCAAAGTTTTCCGCTTTCATTTTTCAATTCTCTGGTCAAACTAAGGTTTCCTGAAACACACCCAGGAGAGTAAAGGGAAGACCTCCTTGCTGCTGCCAATAATCATGCCACAGTTAGAGATTTGACTGCTACATGACACATCCAGAAAAAGAGCACGAGTGGTCACAGAAAGGAAGACCTGCTTCCTTGCAACCAGGAGGGATGAGAAGAACAGGGAGGAGGACTTAAGCTCAGCACGACTCGCTATCCAGAGCTGTGCAAGGCCATGGAGACCCTGGATAGGTGCCCAAGGCCCATGCCCAGTCACACTCCCCTCCCTAATAGGTAGATTCAAGGGAACTCAGAGAACCGCACAGCAGGGGAGCTCCAGGATGGTTTATCAACCCAGCTCTCTGACTCTGACAGTCTTCTAACAGTATTAGACTCTCAATGCAAGAGTCTCTGTAGTTGTTTGCAAATCCAAGTGCCAGGATTAACACAAGAGAGGAGACAACTATGACTCTGTACTTTAGAGACCAACCGGACAGCTAGGAATGGCCTGCCAAGTTAGGAGGGGTGGCGTGGGAGGAGCAGCAGCTAAACAGGAGCACGCAACACACCAGATCAGAATCTCCAGGCAAAAGTTAACTGGAACTTTACTTTGAACCAAACCAAGTCACGGACCGTTATCTGAACGCATGTGCTGTCTCACTTCTACAACTTCGCTGTGCTTCTCCGTGTGACCTTTTGTGCCCTACTGCCTTCACACAGGGCAACTCAATGCACCAGCCACAAGTCACCTCTCCAGCCTGGAAATCCCTCATCACTTCTGCGCTTGCTCTCTTACAAAAGTGTTCGGGGATGGCCCTGGATTGCTCTCTCATTTGTGTACCGCACTGTAGACAGCAGCTCCGTTGGGGCTCAGGGGACATCATCATCACCTGTACAGACCCCCAGCTCCATAAAACCTTCCTCTGTAAACACAGACACATGCAGTGAATAAACAGCAATAGCAGCTTCACTCAAAACGCTTGTTACCTCAACCAAGAGTTGCCAGCTGGTGGGCTTAAGGCTAAACCCAGCGCATAGACAATGTTCTATCTGGCCTGCTCAATGTTTTGAACAGACTGATACTAATTGCCACTATTTAAAAGGCAATTTCACATTAAAATCCAGCTCTCCAGTTTTTCATTAAATGACAAACAAAAACAGAATTGGCAATACTGACTCTTATTCGTGCATGGCAGCAAAGAGCCTGGAGACGAGTAAGAGGACCCCTTCAGGCAGAACAGATACTTATTCCCTCATCTACCCAGTTGTCTCCGAGCTAAATTACTTATTACTCTACTGTCCTAACCCATGTTTACTGAGTATGAGTAAGCCTCTAAGCACTGCTGACATATGAATACACTGGGAATATCAGCCCCTAAGAGATTACACCCTTTTATTGACCCAGAGAAAAAAATAAAGTTTTTTTTTTAATGTTTATTTATTTTTGAGAGAGAGAGACAGAGCATGAGCAGGGTAGGGGCAGAGAGAGAGGGAGAAACAGAATTCGAAGCAGGCTCCAGGCTCTGAGCTGTCAGCACAGAGCCCGACGTGGGGCTCGTACCCACAAACTGTGACACCATGACCTGAGCCGAAGTCGGACGCTTAACCGACCAAGCCACCTAGGTGCCCCTAAAGTCAACTTGTTTTAATGTGAATTACAAACATATTCCTATTCCACCATAGGGTGACTTTTGTCTTTTCCTGTGTAATAAGCATGGAGTAGTTGCTGGAATGAAACACTAACAAGGTAAATAAATGAAGGGGATTATGACAAGAGTGAGCAGCTAGTGAGGAGTTCTGATCATAAGAAGTGGCCTAAGATTTTAGGGAGGAGAGAGATTTCCATGTACGAGAATGAAAAGGATTCTAGCAAAAAGGTAGTCCCCAAACTGGAAAGGTAACACTTCACACCTTTATCACAATAACAACCTGGTTGTTGAGAGCTAAAAACCCAACTGTGACCACTTACTAAACGCTGCAGACCATAAATAACCCCCACGTTCCACCTGTGCCTCCTGTAAACAAGGGAGCAGCAGAGCACCAACACCACTTTACACAACATAACAGACTTCTTCCACTTAGCTACGAAGTCTAAGATTTGGAACTAAAGATGATAAAATACAGGGCAGGCATAAACATTATTAAAAATACTTTACAAGCAGGAAAGAAAACTCATAGAGTTATATGTTTAGGACCTTAGTTTTCAACCATAAAGGCAGACAGACCCCTTACAACATCCTAAGGCATTTTTTCTCAATTCTTGGCTCATAGGGAGTTTTACTGTTAGAGGCTTACCTGAAATACACAAACCAATTTAAGCTTAGTGAGTTTTTTTAAAAATATATATATATGTTTTTGATATGAAGCTTAGTGAGCTTTCTGAAATAAGGGGGGCCTTTTACAACTCGATTTGTCTGTAACTGGAGCTTATCACTATTTTGTAAATGCTGCTGGCATCCATAGCAAGGCCTTCATAAGCAGGGGATCTGGATTTAATTTCTGGTTTCACCTTAATCAATTGGGTGGGGGTGGTGGTGGCAGGGCAGGACGTGCTTAGGAAAACTCCAAAGAGAAAAACATATGCCATAGTTCTCCATCTATGAAATGGCAGTCACACCTGGCCTTCTGATTTCATAAGAACATTCTGCCCCAGCCATGCTATCAAAATTCTCTCAAAGGTCATCAGTGACCTAAACACCGAAAAGTGAACTTACTTTCCAGATGGCATCCTCCCCAATCTTGGCGCTCTATGACACTCTACCATGACCCTCCACCGAAGCAGTTACCTTCATGGCAGTTTCCAACCTCCCACTCTCTGCCTCACTTCCCTCTTGAGGCCTCCTCATTACCTCCTCTGTCTCGGCTCCTGAAAACATCCTTGAGGGGTGCCTGGGTGGCTCACTCGATTGATCCTCTGCCCCCTCTCTCTCTGTCCCTCCACCCTCCCACCCCCACCCCCAGCCCCATATTGCTCAAATTCTTTTTCTTTCTTAAAAACAAATAAACTTTGGGGCGCCTGGGTGGCTCAGTCGATTGAGCGTCCAACTTCGGCTCAGGTCATGATCTCACGGTCCGTGAGTTCCAGCCCCGTGTCGGGCTCTGGGCTGATGGCTCAGAGCCTGGAGGCTGTTTCAGATTCTGTGTCTTCCTCTCTCTCTGACCCTCCCCCGTTCATGCTCTGTCTCTCTCTGTATCAAAAATAAACGTTAAAAAAAAAAGTTAAAAAATAACAAAACAAATAAACATTAACCTAAGAAAACATCCTTGAGCCAATGTCCCTGTTCCTCATCTGTAATGGCCCAAACTAACTATAATATCTATTACATTATACTATTACTCAGTATTATACTAAGTTTCATATACAACTTCTACCTTACTCCTTTTTGAGCTAGGTCCCATTAACATCCTCATTTTTCAGATGCAGAAACTGAGCCTTAGCAGGGGAGGGGTTTTAAAACCAGGTCTAAGTCCAGAGACCATTTCCTTAACACCATGCCCGACTTTCTCTACCTCACTCAGGCTTCAATGAGCAACACCATCTGAATGCTTAGTTTTGATTTTAACTTCCCAAGCAGACATTGTTTGCGGCTTACTCAGTACCCATTCCCCTTCATCCTAACCAAACACTTAATCATTGGTGGTGGCAATGGACCCAGATTTACACACACACACACACATTTCCCAGCCTCCCAGTAAGATACCCATGGGGAAGGGCTTTTGGCCAAAGGCTTTTAAAGGAGGCTCAATGACTAGGTAGGTGCATCCTTGTGCTCCCTCCCTATTTCCACAGCCTGGAATGTGAACACGATGGCTGGAGCAAAACCAGCCACTTATGGTAAAGACACAACCTAAGGATAGGCACACACTAGGGATAGGAGAGCAGAAGGGACAAGAGGCCCAGCTCTCATTAACCATGCAGGTGCCACACGAGACCCGGGACACCTGTATCTGGACTTATCTCAGGTAAAGACCTATCTTGGGCTGGGTCCCCCAGAAGGGGAAAGTGGGGACAAGAATTCAGGCACCAATGATTTATTAAGGAAGTGCTCCCAGGATAAACCTATGGGGAGGTGAAGAAAGCAGAATAGAGAAGAGAGAAGCCCATCAGGGTGGACTTTATGGAAGGATTTCTAGAAGACCATCCTATGAAGAACCCTGAAGTATAAATGATGCCTCTTATTATCCCGACCTGAGGCTGGGTTCCCATTCTTCTATATCAGTCAGTCCCTGGTTAGGGTGAAGAATGACACTTTTAGCTCTTCGTGTTTTAAAGTATCTTCCAGATCCCAAGGACAATCTTCTGATGATGAGGCAGGAGCTCAGGCTATAGGATGCAAATGTTCACAAAACCCAGTAGGAACACATGGAAGTGTTAGGGGATCAGCAGAGCAAGGACACCAGCCACTACTATGTCCGTTTGGTTTAAGTCCCTATGATTTGTATTTCTGTCTGGTAACAGCCAGACCCAATCCTGAGTGATGCAGCTTCTTGGCTGAAGACATGTACACTTGTATCTCTAACTCCAATGGCTCTCCAGAACTCCAGACCAGAATTTGTCTGTTGTGTGTCTCCACATTTCCACATTTGTTCATACCTCACTGGCTTCTTCAAAGATATGAGCAGCTGACACCTGTCCCATGGCCAGGGCAACATGACCTGAACCAGTGTCAAATCATTCTCTGTCCCTGTCCCCACCCTAAATCCTTCCTTTCTTCAAACATCTGTCTTGCTTAATGGCATCACTAACCTCCTCATAAATGAGGAAAGAATGCTTAAATTATTTCATTTTATCTTTCTCCTACACATCTTCCAAAGCCAGTATACAGGCTCTAGTGAATCTACCTTCCAGTATGGCCACTCCACCTTTCGTGCAGCCTCTGCCTTGGTTTTTGGTCCCACTGTCTCCCATAGGAACCCTCCCCAAAATCTCTTTGGTTCCTATCTTCCACCTCTCCACTAGAGGTGGTTTTCTTAAACACTTGTTGACCATATCCTTCCCTAGGCAGACATCTTTAAAGCCTCTCATTGCCAAAATAAAGGCCTGACCCCCTCAAACCAGGACCCAAGTTCAAGGGGCTCCGCTCCACATTTCCAGTTTCCGCCATATCCTGCACATCTTTAACAACACATCTTCAACTTTCTTCTGTTCTGGGCTCTCCTGGTGTAGGACATGCATCTGTTTAGTATTTATTTTCTCATATCTTGTAATAGAATTGTAATACAATAACAAAGTTGCCTTTTTCTCCTATAGTGTTCTACATGACTGGAGGCAAACATCTTATTCACTTTGGTATTCCCCAAAGCAACTAACATCAGAACTCTGCACACAGTTATTCAGTTTTTAGTGCTGAATTGACCTCAAGGCTGTAAGGGGGGGAAAAATCCATCACCAGCCCACTTGCTGTTGTCTTCACTTCTTTGTAAACTTAGCCCTTAGATAAAATATAACATGCAACCCAGACTCTGCCACTGGCAGTGGTCACTTATAGTCTCACATTCCTTTTCTGAAAATAGGAGAGTGGCCTGAATGACATCATCAAGTTTTAGAGCTAAAAGTCCCCTTACCTAGGTCTCCCACTTACAAATAATTTTAACAGTTACACGGAGAGGGGGAATGATGTGTCTAAGTTCAGAAAACATGCAAATAAATACTAACCATGGAAGCTATGAGGAAAGCATCAATGAGTTATTGTTAGACATGGCACCGAGTGACAGAGCAAGTCTCCTGACTGAGCAAGTTTTCATCTTAGCACAGAGCATGTCCTGAACTATCAGAACATGGGTTACTTTCCAACAATTACACCAGAGACGCCAATTGCTTGTTCCCAGCATGCCCAGCTACGACCAACCCCCACTCTTCCAATACTACTCAGGATTTTCCCCAAAGAACCAGCCTCCTCCCAGAGTCCCGTATTTGACTGAAGTTCACTCAACCCTCCTGCTCCAAAGGTGGGATTGTGACAGAGCCCTGTTTGAAAAAGGGATCATGTCCCCTGGCCACAGTACTAAGAAGAGTCCGGTGGGATTTACTCAGCTGGAGAAACTGGGAGGGGACATCTCCCCTCTCCTGGCATGGCTCAAGAGCATGCAAATCCAGACCGGCACACCAAAGTCTGGACACCACCAGGAGAGGCCTGAGAAGGAGGCCCAGCCCCAGAGAAGCAGAGATGAAAACAGGGAGAAAATGGCAGAGTATAGCCCATGAAGACACAATGAGAGCATTTCAGCCTCTACATGCCAGTCAGCTACATGAGCCAATAAACTCCTCTATCAGCTAGGTTTTCATTTTGTACCCTAAAGAATCATGATAAATATAAAGGTCATGAAAATAACAAGAACTGCTTTGATTAAATAGCCAGATATGGATCTCACAGTAGATGAAAGACTATATATACACTTTATAAGTTATGAGCAAAATTTGATGCCAACAGTTAACATACAATGATTATCACATAAGTGTTGAAACTACAAAATAAGGTGCCTGAGACCAACAGGGATTAAACACATAACCTAAAACAGGCCAGTCAACCAACATTGGGTACAAAGACTGACTCCTGCATCGTAACCATGGTGGCTCGATCACCTTCCTGGCATTCTGAGGTAGAGCGGGCAGGTACTAGTGATAAAGACTGATGCTGTCCCCTGCCCTCACTCACTGTGTTCTTTTTTTGGTTGAAGAATCCCTTAGAACCTTGGCTCTGAATTAACCTACTGAAGGAGGGATCAAGGCTATCAGATCAAAAGCAGGAAGATCAACCCTCAAAGCATATAAAATAAAAGAAGTTCTAAAACCGAACTGCAATGACTTTTCAATTTGCATCCTTAAAAAGTCTGATTATGTAATTGCAGTTATGTCAGAACTGTTAAACTGACACTGTTCCAAATGAGGACTTAAAAAGAAATTGACTAAGATAAAGCAAGCTATCATTTAAGTACATCAACGCCAAATCAAAGCCAAAATAACCTCTGACATTTAACACTCCGATATCAGTCCTAAATGCTATAGGTTTCTGTTACTCAGTTTTAAGCTTCTCTTGAGAAAGAAAAAGAAAATGCCCAGGTTAAATGAAAAAGTCTTCCAAATGCTACCAAAAAAAAAAAAAAAAAAAAAAAGGCAAAACCAGCTCGAGGTGAAGATCTGGTGATCTGAAGACACTCAACTGAAGTAGGTAGGCTATCTTGCTATTCAGACAAAGAATACTGTCCAGAATCAAAACATATAGGCAGGATCAGAGTTACAGTTTACTGGGGATGAAGCAATTCTTCCTGCCTCGTGGTCTTGAAACAGCATGGGCAGACTCCTTGGTAAAAGTCCAGAAAAACCATGACACAGTCATGTACTTATTCTACTGACTCCCATTCATTCATAAATGTTAATTCAGCATCTCCTGAGAGCCAGGATCATAGCCCAGCTACGAAGCATACAACGGTGAGCAAGACAAATATGGTAGCTGTCCTCACATAGCTTCAGTTTTAGAGGGGGAGATAAAAGAGTCAACAGGCAACAATGCAAAATATAGTACTGGGAGTAACAACCACTAAGGAGAAGAATAAAGCAAGGCAGACAAACAAAACGGATAAAGCTGTGAGAGATGTGGTCATCTACGCAAGCACATGCAGGAAGTGAGGGTGGGAACTCTGCACTAATACAGAAGAGAAGAATTCCAGGCAGCACAAAGGCTCCGGGGCATAAATTAGCTCCCCATGTGCAAGTCGCACTAGAGCAGCCAATGTGGTTTGAGCTGGGTGAGCCAGGAGAGCCACACTAGGTAAATTCTGAGCAGTAAGCAGGGGTCAGTTCGCATCAATCAGTAGCTCTCAATTCTGGTTGCACACGCAGATACTCTGATCCAATTCTGTGATGCATTCCAGGTACTGTTTTTTTGTATGTTTTTCAGTTCCTCCAGGTGATCTTCATGTGCAGCCAGCCAAGGTTGAGAACCTGGCTTGATACAGTGCCCTGGAGAGGATTTTATTCTAAGTGACATGGGAAGCCCTGTAAGCAGCTCCGGGCACAGTGCAGAGGACTGCAGGGGACATGGCTGGAAAAAAAAGAGCTACTGGACAACCACAGTAACCATTCCAGACTAGTGCCACTCCAAGTTCAAGTGCAGACAAATCACCCGGGATCTCCTTCATGCAGAGTTCGATTCAATAGGCCATCAGAAGAGCTGAGATTTCCATTTCTAAAAAGCCCCCAGTTACAGAAAGGCTCTTGGCTCTACAGGTCAGCTTAAATAGTAAGGATCCAGACCAGTTTTTTTGAAACTGCAGCTCATGACTGAAATTGGGTCAAAGAAATCACTTTAGTGGGTCTCAACTAATATTTTTTTCCCCACAAAATTAAAAAAAAAGTGAAATATCAGGGTATGCTATAAGCAATAAAGGTAAATACTGTTTTTGTGAACCTTCTGTTTTAGTCACATAATCATATAAATATAACATCTACACATGTACCTATACACATATGAGTATGCCCGCTGGGTTGCAATATGAAATATATTTCTTGTAAGGAGGTCCAGTGCTGAGAAGCACTGGCCTTGACAACACATGATGGTGGCTACAGACTAGGAGGTGAGAAGTAGGCAGATGTGGAGCATAAGGATGGGAGAGGAAGGCCTCAGCTGACTAAGATGTGGGTCAACGATGGAGAGCTATCAGAAAACTTAAGGTTCTGACTTGGGCAACAAGAGTGACCATTCACCAAGACAGGGGAAAGCAATGATGGATGAGGTTTGGGGCAAGGGGAACCTGCCAATTTGAGACAGATTCAAAGTTTAAGATGCCTCTGAGGGCCATTCAAATGGAAAGTTGGATGTATGAGTGGTTAGCTCTTGGGAGACAGATGTGGGCTGGAGAAACACATTTGTTAGCACCTTGAAGGACTGGATGAGAGCATCTAGACAGTGAACACAGAGAAGAAATGAGAGCCAGGAACCAAGCCCTGGACCAGACCAAGATTTACAGTGATAAAGAGGAAGAGACAGTGAGGAAGACCCTGGTTCTGGAGAACCAGCAGAGTAAAGTGTCTGCAAAGCCAAGTGAAAAAAAGGATGTCGTCAGTGCTTTCAATAACAGGTTTAAACCCACAGTAAGGCTAAAATACACTCTCAATAATAGGATTAAGAAGGAGTAAATGCAGAGAAAACAACATCTGGAGTTACAGAGCAATCTGATAACAGCAGTCAACTAGGAACGGAACAAAAGGAGACAAGCCTTTGCACCAATAATTCATTGTTTTATGAGAAGACTGCGTTTCTTGCATAATGAAAAAAAATATTTTAAAGCTCATGAATGATTCTGACAGACAGCCCAAGTCTAAGTGTCACTAGATGGGGATGCTCAAGGGGACACAGTCCAGGATCAAATATCAGACTGAATGAAATGTCTTTGAGGGCTTTGAGATGTTGTATGACTGATTTCATACCAGGAAAAAAAAAATCAATACAACCTTAACAGAGCATGCTTGGCAGCTGAAATATGTGCTAAGAGAGAATCTCCCTACACAGCTTCTATTTCGGATTCCAGTAGGCTATTTAGCAGAGTCAGATGAGAAGTGTTAAAAAACGTCTGCAGCTAGAAACTGTCTTCAAGAAGACTCTAGGCAGCTTGATTTGCAGCTCTCAGTGACAAAGATTAGATACTAAGCTAGTAATTAAGAAAGCCTGCCTTTTTAACAAGTCCTTTCCAAATCAAGACCGTTTCTCTTTCAATACCCTTCCATTCTGCCCTTTTTCACACTTTAGCCCAGAAGCAAGTACTTACAGTAAGTTGTGGGAAGCCACAAAATCCAGCCACCGGGAGATACTAGTCATTAAAGTGATTTGGAAAGTAAACAAGTACAGTCAAGATTCACAGTCTAGGTGCTAGCTACTTGAAACAAAGACTGTGAATCAGTAGCTTCAGCATCTCCGAGTGCTCATTAGAAATGCAGGATCTTGGCCACATAGACAGCAATCAGCAGACTGATGCAGAACCTCCGTTTTAACAAGATCACTGTGTCGTTTCACCAGTAAAGTTTCAGAAATTCTGTCTTCAAGTCTGGCTAGTTGGTCATGAAAATCTCCACTGAAACGTTTAAAAGAAAAAAAAAAAAGTATTTCCATGCCCTGTCTCAACTGAAGGAATGAAGCCCGGGAATCTTAACTTCTTTATTCTCTCAGGTGATTCTGAGGCACAGTTAAAGTTCATAAGCTAATGCTTTGGAGGACCCAAAGTTCTGAGAGCTACCTGGATGTAAATGAACCTGAAACTGAGAAAAACCGATCAGGGAACAAGGGACATGAAGTTTAAAAGACACCATGGCAATAGAGCAGGGCAAAGGGGTGACCTTATTGAAGTAACAGCAATCACAACAAATAACTTATGTGCATTTAATCTAGGTTGGAGTCCTTGCACCACGGGGTCCATATATTAGTTCAACCAAAAAGCACTCGAGGCTCTGGGTGGCCAGATAGTGACTTAAACCGTGTTAGGAGGCAGTAGAGTAAACGAGTTGGCAAGAAGTACATTTTTAGCTGTGTTCCTTTGGGCGTGTTAATTCCCTAAGCCTCGGTTTCCTCGACCATCAGGCAAAGACAAAACCAGCACCAGCTTCCTAGTGTTGCTGTGCAGAAGAAATGGCAAACTGTGGGTAAAGCTTTCAGTACAGACCAGGTACACTGTAAGTGTTTGATTATTATAAGCGTGACAAAGAATTATGTGCCTCAGGACAGATAACAAGAAATAAACAGAATTGAGGAAGTAACTCCAGCCAAGAGACATTAATCTCTAGTGCAGAAGGACCACAGATAGTTAAATCAAAATATTCCTATTTATCATATATAGACAGATAATTGGTTGGATTTATCCACTTAATCCAGTATTAGGCAAACATTCATAACATAGCATCTTTGCAGACTTGTTATTTCCTAAAGATGACAACAGAAATACCCAAAACTGACAGGACTGAACTGAGCAGCCAGGTGTCAAAACAGCTGCCTGGTCACAGAATGGCACAGAGTTAGTACCCCAGGGGGGAGGGGAGTCCCCTAACTGGCTTTGATAGGTGGGTGATACATTCTGACAGTGTTAAGGTGAGTTTAATTCTGGTATTAAACACCCTGAGGCTGCCCTTCTGTTATTCTCCCTCTGGTCTTCCATTCCAGTAAATTTCTAGATGTCACACATAGGCCTCTTTAGCCTTTGGGATGCCCCATGGTGATAGCATCCCCTAACTCCACATATACACCACACACGAAGTACAAAGGAAGAAAAAAGAACAGCAAGTCTTTCTGTGACAGGCAGAGCTAGAAGAGAGAAGGGCAGCAAAGATTAAAAAAAAAAAAAAAAAACAACGCTCCACCAACAGGTTCTTGAAAATGAAAGTGAGTTTGGGAGCTTTGCTGCTTCTCCCACCAAGTGGCAGGCAGCCTCTGCATTCTGGGAGGTGAAAACATTTCCTTCAGCCCCCTCCTTCCAAACCCTTAATAAATCCAACTTCCTTCACCTTAAACAAACAAACAAACAAAAAAACCAAAACCAAAAATCCAAGAAACAAAAAATGACTGTCCTTTTGGCAATGAGTTGAGGATTAGCTTACATCAACCTCACTTCCTCTCCTCCCCCTCTTCTGCATACTTCTCTTTCACCAGAAAGAATATAACTTTCTTTCTGAGGACTAGGGGTCTACAAACTTCCTTTTTAGGGTAAAACACAAAACAAATCTAAGCTCCAAAAAATAAGCCACACCTTCTCATCTATCTAAAACTTATGCCAATTATTTTTAAAAACAATACCACTTAGAGACAAAGGAAGGGTATGTTGTCAGAATTCTAGATTTCACTTGGTTAAGGGAAGGTGTGGGGAGCTGAAGGGATTCTAAGAATATGATTTCCTATATCATGTAGTATGTTAAGAATAAGTTTTCCTATAAATAACATCAAAAGAGGTACTTAGAGAATAATAAACCCTGATCTCTACTAAAACCTGGGATGTAGAGCTTTCATGCGAAAAAAAGTATCTATTCCCTAAAATGACAGGAAAAAGCTCCAAAAGAGGCAGAGAGGAATCAAAACCGGAAGTTGTAACTGGGGAACGGCAATCTAGATAGCAAGATATTGGCAAAGCAAGAAGGACATGCTCCTTCCAGGCAAAGCAAAAAAAGCTGGCCTCTTTCATGAGTCCTAGCTTCAAGGGGAAGCTTACACTGCATTATATATATTCTATGTAAACATCTCATTAGTGAGGGATAGATCACCATCAGCCCTGTATACACTGAGAATTCTTAAGGATACTCCAACCCTGGAATTGCCCCCGTTAAAAACACACGCTACAGAGCTGCAAGCAAGCTCTGGTTTCCAGCTCAGAACTAGATGAAAGTGGGAAATAGTCCTTGAAACAGCCCTTTCCAAGAACAACGAAGCCCACAGCTTTACCAAATAAGGCAAGTGAAAGCGAAAAGCCAAGGAAGAGCAGGCTCCAGCTCTATCTTTCCTAAAACTAGCCAGCTGGATGACAGAAATGTGAGTATCCTGATTCTACTAGCGAGGATTGCAAATGGAATGAAAAATGCAAAGGAACTACAAAAGAAAGAATACTTTGCCAAGGAGAGGCCTGCAATGTACTGCTTCCAACCCCTGAAACTATCAGGAAGTTTCAAACCCACTGAGCTGCCGAACATTCTCTTGTGAAACACGTTAACTCAAACTGAAACAAGTCGGTACCATGATTCCAACCTTTTTTTCCCTCAATGTCATGTATGTAGTTTAATATCATAAGGTTGCGATATAACATACGCGCTATTACAGATGAGCTTACCCAATGAATTTTCAGTTTTTAAAATGAAATTATTTATGAGACTACTTGTGTTTAAACATCTATGTAAGAGCTTTTTGGTTTTTTTTTTTTTTTTTTGCTTCCAAAGCAGCTCCAAATCCAATTTCCTGTTTTAGCAAATCTCTCATAGGAAAAATGGCCTAATTATTTAAAACATCTTTCTACCCTCAAAAAAAGTCTTCCCTCTTTATTCCCCTAAAAGACTCATGTAAAAGCCACATGCAGAAGATGAATTTAAATAAATATTGGAAAGAAAGATTGCTAAAAAAAAAAATGGAAAGAGAAAGAAAAAAATTCTCCGTAGGTGCAGGATTTAGACTTTGCCACTGTCTTCAGCAGGTTTTCAGACATGTCACCAGCCCACAGAGTATGGACATCTTACAGAAGAGAAGACAGCTTCACTTAAGCACACACATCACTGTGAGAAGAGGGCACATCCCATAAACTTTTCCAGAAAGTCTAGTATTGCTTTTACTTTCCTTGAGACATTGAGGTTCCTGAAAGCTCATCATCTCACAGAAAAATCAAACAAAGGATAAGAAATTTTCATAGACATGATGGGATGCATTCACAGAGTTAAGAGGCTCGGAAAAAATGCACTGCCCAGTCAAATGCTAATCCCTTCAAATCCAATGTGTGTCCTCTCTGTCCATTGCCTTTTGATGCAACATGGCCAATCACTTACACCTTGGATCTTTTTGTTCCTTTGAAGTTTGGACATAAGAACACAAAGTGAAATTGTATCGAGAGGTTGACATGACTGCATGCATCTCTCAATGAACATCTGCTGGCTGCTGGGGCAAGGACCTGGTCACTACCCATTCTTCCTAGCACACTGAGAAGCGGGTCAGCGGGGCTCATCTTGGACATACTCAGACTAGGAGAAGAGCATTTTCCTACAGATGCAGCAGGAACACAGTCTTTAGGCATTAAAACAACCAGCTGTTCCTTTGGCACACTCTAACGTTTCTGGACCTGCAAGCCTGTTTATTTGCTAGGGAGAGAGGGAAATTGCCTACTTGATAAAAATCAGAGGCGTCTAACCTAGAAGCTCAGAGCTGCATTTCTGATGTCACGTTGACAACATTGGCAAATACACTATTTGGTAGGAGGACTCAGGCTAGTACGGAAGTACAAGGATATTCAAGTGTCATGCTAGCGTAGCTTATAAAACAACGTCAACATTAGGAAACATGGCTAAGATTTTAAAAGGCCTAACAACTCTGTCTTTTGGTTACTCTAACCTGTGGTCTGTTTGTTTCCATTTCTCTCTCTTTTTAAGCCCTATTAAAAAAAAAAATAAAAACAACTAAATCTTCAAAACCCAAATAGGCCATTTCCTTTAGGCAATTAAAAAAAGAAGTCTAAGTTATTTTAAGTTTCTTTAACAGTTTGAGTGGGCAAGAAGACATTTCAAGTCCACAGGGAAAACCATAGAGCCCTTCAACACCAGAAAAGCCTTGGAATGACCTAACAAAACCAGTTCTAGGGCATAATTTCTGGCCTATACTATTTAGTCATTAACCAGAGCAGAAAACAACACGGTTCCCCCTACAGTCCTTTTCTGTATCACAAATGGTTTCTGAGCATTTTGGTTATTTTTAGCACTTTATACAGTGGAGTCTGCACAAAGCAAAAATAGATGTTTACTTCATATGAAACTTGTAATAGAGTGGGCGTTGCTGGTTGTCCTAGACTCATTTAATACCGAAGAGGGATGGTTTCCAAGATAGACTACCACTACCAGGCTAAATTTTCCTAAAAGAGGTTTATATAGAATATGGCAAGCAACTGAAAGTTATGTAAAAGTAACCAACATACACAACACTGGTCTGGGAACAACAAAGAAGCCTTTCCTGGGAGTTCTGAGCCCTCCAACAAGGAGATGTACTTGGGACATGAGCCCATAGCATCATGGTAGATGGGTTTCATCCACACAAGCAACTCTCTTGCTCAAGCATCTCTTGGGCCTCCCAGTAACACAAGAGTGTACCATTTGACATTCTTCCTCTACCCCAATGCTGCTTCAGCAAAAACACTCTCCAAGATGACTGGGCTATCAGGTCAGTTCTGGGTCACTTCTTTGGAGAATTACTTTGAAATTTTACCAGTACTTGAAACAGGTTCATATCCTAGGGTCAATACAGCTAAGTCCTAAGGGCCATAAAGTCCAGAGGTACAGAGTCTAATTAACTACTCTGCCACCTAACACACTGTTTGGTGTTTATAGAAACAATAAATATTTGTGGGGACAAGGTTCCTACCTTCATGCCTCTTCCCTGATGTTTCCCTTGGTAGGGGAATCTACCCAAGGATGACATACCTAGCCTCTCACGAGTCCCCCTCAATCCCTCCTCCCGGTAGGAAGAAGTACCATTCCATGATTGGAGGGCTTGGAAAAGGCTAGGCATGCCCTGTGGCTTGCCCCTGTGGCTTGCCCACAGAGTTTGTTCTGATCAGCTCAGCCATGGAAACTCTCCCTGCAAGGGGTTGGGGATAAGGACACTTGTGGGGGAGTATTAGCAAGCATGTGGGATAGCAGAGCTAAAGCCACATCCTTCATGTGCTTTATCAGTGAGCTATAAAACACAGGAGCAAAAAGCTCTCCACTGTGCTCATCTATAACTTCCCTGTAACACTTGTTCTTCCTGCCAGGGATATAAGGAGATTGAAGAACTATGTTGATTTGAATAATTGACAAGGTAGTTTCTATAAAGCAAAATAAGGAGAATCTGTGGGATTCTCTTGTTCTGTCTCCTGAATGCTTAGTGAGTTAAGATTCTCCATCAAGGGGTCCCTTGAACAAATCACATGGTTTACAAAGAAGTCTTTAACATTCAAAATGCAATTATATCTAACTATCCGATCTAGATGAAACATAACTATAATCTGAGACTAGGATATGCTTTTTGAAAAAAAAAAGCAATAAAAGAAAACAATTACCCATAAAGTCTATGTCCAACTTCTTTTCATACAGGACCAAAAAAAATCCACTACGTCATCTGAGAATGCCACTTTTCAATTCTCTATCATTAAAACAAAAACTCTAGTTTAGTGTCATTGTTTAATATAGATTTTCCTATAAAAAGGAACCAAATCAGGATAGACTTTTTGTGTATCAAGGGAAACTACCAAAGATGTACGCATTGAGTGGATGAGTGACTATCATTTCCTCTAAGCACATCTAAGCCAGCAACCAACCATCTCACAACCATTTATCCTGAAAAGAATAAATTTCAATGAAAATAGCACTTGGTCAAGTTACATGATCTACATGATGCTCCCTCTAATTTATTATTCTAAGCCATACATATATATTTATATATTTATATTTATATTATATATATGATTTACATACAAAAACTATGTCAAACAAGTATTTAGAAATATATATTGGGGTGCCTGGGCGGCTCAGTTGGCTAAGTGACTCTTGATTTTGGCTCAGGATCCCAGGGTTGTGGGATCAAGCTCTAGGCTGGGCTCCGTGCTGAATGTGGAGCCTGCTTAAAATTCTTTCTCTCACACTCTATCCCCTCCCCTGCTCACTCTCTCTAAAATAAAAATATAAATATGTATACTTATATTAATGAGGCATGATCATTATTATATAACTAGTAATTATAGAGCTCAACAAATTCTCAACTGTATTATTATTAAAAGCTTCTCATAAAAGACTCTTAAAAACTGAGAACAAACTGAGGGTTGATGGGGGGTGGGAGGGAGGGGAGGGTGGGTGATGGGTATTGAGGAGGGCACCTTTTGGGATGAGCACTGGGTGTTGTATGGAAACCAATTTGACAATAAATTTCATATATTGAAAGAAAAAAAAGCTTCTAATGTTCTATGTAGTATGTAACTACTTTACAGTACCATGTCATTTCCTCATCAGAGCCAACGTATCTCTTAGAACAAGAAACCAAGGTTGGGAGAGGTTAAGTATTCTTCCCAACATGCCACAGCTAATGAGCTTTCAGGATGGAAATCAAACCCAGGCCACGTGATCCCAAGCCCACCACAGGAAGTCAAATGCCCAAATGGAGTTTCTTACTGTTCACGTCTTGACAGCTGTAGTTAACTCACACAACTAGGTAGGTAGAATCAAATAAAACACTTTGGTAGGTCGAAATTGGAAGTATCACACAGGTCAAATTTTTGTTCTAGTAAGAATTGTAGAATGCTCAAAATTACAATATAAAAAACAAAAGATGCCTTGATCCCTTGAGTCCTACCCTCCTGATGATACCACAAAGATCACTGCTATGACTTCTATCTCTACATAGACCAGCAATAAAAACTCTGTGTACACAGACAAAAATGTGAAGGGAGTTAAAAAAATCTACAATTAAAACAATTTTTTTTGAGATTTGGTCATTTATAGTAATTTTGTTGTTCCTTGGAAACTAAATACTTCATTATAGCTATCAGAAGAGCCCTCCACAGTCAAGTCTCCTGCACAAATGTCAACTGAACAATTACTCAATATAAACAGAGGCACTTAGGGGACAGGCACGTCAGCAAAAGAAACACACACACTGAGAAATTCTACCATACAATACAGGATTACTGGGCTGAGAAGTACCAAGATCAATTTTCACCCTACAAACACAGCCAGTTCCACAATTTTAAGTGGTAAAGGATCCTGGAGCAACTTGATGAACACCCTTGTTGTCAGCCATGGAAATTTCTAATTTGAACATGGGTGCTAATACACAATAGAAGGAAATTCACTAGGAAGGCCAGTTTCTCTCTGCTGTGATATGTTATAGTCTCTGATAGTATCATTGAAAAAATGGAAAAATCACTCTTTAAAAAAAATGGCAGAGAAAAATCTATTTTCTATAGAATCTTATGTAATTAAGTTTCTAACCTCACATCAAACCACTTAAAAAAAAGAAACATTCCTACACAAAAGCTCAATTTGTTCACCTACGACCTTTAAAAAGCCCAATAATGTTAAGCATTATAGCAATCTGAAAGTAATATTTTTTCTACTTCTGCTTGCTATAAACAAACTATGAGCCAGAAGTAAAACAGCTATTATTTCAAGACACATAATGGAATATGCAGTTTCACTAACAATTGGTTGTTGGATCAGCTTCAGGTAGTATCATTATCCTCCAAGATTTTCTGTGCCAGGATATGCTATCTTATGCACTAAGATGGGGACATGGGAGACAAGAAACCAATATGGCTTCTACCCAAGCGTTCTGAAGTTAGAACAGCCCAATAGGACATCCCCAGTGTCCTTCCCATTTCCTTTGTAACACTGGTCACATTTGCCATTACAGCCTTTCCTGCTCTCATGTGATAGCTGGTGAATTCATGAAATCTTTCATCCAAAATGAACTCACAATTTTTTCTGAGGTAGAAAGGGCTTAGAGAGGAGAGGACTTGCAAACATGACCCAAAGCAATCTACACATTCAAAGCAATCCCTATTAAAATACCAACAGCATGTTTCACAGAACTAGAACCGACAATCCTAGAATTTGTATGGAACCACAAAAGACCCTGAATAGCCAAAACAATCTTGAAAAAGAAAAGCAAAGCTGGAAGCATCACAATTAAGGACTTCAAGTTATATTACAAAGCTGTAGTAATCAAAACAGTACAGTACCGGCACAAAAACAGATCAATGGAACAGAATAGAAAATTCAGAAACAAACCTGTGGGAGATGCAGGAGAGAAGCATCAAAGGAAAAGACTTCAAAAGGGAAAGGCTGGAGAAGGTGCAAGGACTGAAGACATGTTTACACACCTGAACGTGGCTGCGGCTTGTAAGGAACGCCTAGAGCCATTAACATTGTCCAGAGCCAGATCCTCCTTCACACTTGACCCTTCCTAGTATTATAGAAACCAATTAACTCGAAATTCAACCTTAAAAAGCTAAACCATTAAACTGATTAACACACTTGCTTAGCTGACTTTACACACTTAGTCTTTAGCAATTATCCTAATAAAAAGAAGCTTCATTCTGGAGTCGGGGCCTCATTCCAACTCAAGTATGAGGACCTTCACTTAACTGCACTTTGCGGACTCATCTTTTGCGACTCTGGTCATACTCCCTGCAACACAAACCCACAATTACATGGTCAATTAATCTTCCACAAAGGAGGAAAGAGTATCCAACAGGAAAAAGACAGTCTCTTCAACAAATGGTGTTGGGAAAACTGGACAGCAACATGCAAAAGAATGAATATGGACCACTTTCTTACACCATACACAAAAATAAATTCCAAATTCTAAATGTGAGACCTGAAACCATAAAACTCTTGAAAAGAACACAGGCAGTAACTTCTCTGACATCAGCTGTAGTAACTTTTTCTAGATATGTCTCCTGAGGCAAGGGAAACAAAAACAAAAACAAACTATTGAAATTGTATCAAAATAAAAAACTTCTGCACAGTCAAGGAAACAATCAACAAAACTGAAAGACTACCTATAGAATGGGAAAAGATATTTCCAAATGACATATCCGATAAAAGATAAGTATCCAAAATATATACAAAATTTTAACTCAAAACACCCATAAAACAAGTCAATTAAAAAATGTACAGAAAACATGAACAGACATTTCTCCAAAGACCTACATATGGCCAATGGACACATGAAAAGATACTCATCATCCCTTTCATCAGGGAAATGCAAATCAAAACTACAATGAGTCATCACCTCACACCTACAATGAGACATCATTTAGTTAGAATGGCTAAAATCAACAACACAAGAAACAAAAGGTGTTGGCAAGGATGTGGAGAAAAATAAACACTTGTGCACTGTTGGTCGGAATGCAAACTGGTGCAGCCACTGTGGAAAATAGTATGAAGTCTCCTCATAAGTGAAAAATAAAACTAGCAATTGCACTACTGGGTATTTACTCAATGAATACAAGAACACGAATTCAAAGGGATACAGGCACATCTATGTTTATAGCAGCATTATCTACAATAGACAAAACCTGGAAGCAGTCCAAGTATCCAGTGACTGACGAACAGATAAAGACAATACAGTACACACACACACACACACACACACACACACACACACACAGAATATTACCCAGCCATCAAAAAGAATGAAATTATGACATTTGCAATGACGTGTATGGAGCTAGAGAGTACAATCCTAAGCAAAATAAATCAGCCAGAGAAATACAAATACCATATGATTTCACTCATATGTGGAACTTAATAAAAAAACCAAATGAGCAAAGGAGGGGAAAAAAGGGAGACAGAGAGAGACAAAGCAAGCAACAGACTCTTAATTACAGAGAACTGATGGTTACCAGATGGGAGGGAAGTGAGAGAATGGGTGAAATAGGTGATGGGGATTAAGGAGGGCATTCTCATCAAAAGCACAGAGTGATGTATGGAAATGTTGAATTTCTATACTGTACATCTGAAATTAATTTAACAGTATGTTAACTATGGGAATTAAAATAAATATTTTTAGGGGCGCCTGGGTGGCTCAGTCAGTTGAGTGTCTGACTTTGGCTCAGGTCATGATCTCACAGTTTGTGGGTTAGAGCCCCGCATCAGGCTCTGTGCTGACCTCTTACTCAGAGCCTGGAGCCTGCTTCAGGTTCTGTGTCTCCTTCTCTCTCTGCCCCTCCCCCACTCACGCTTTGTCTCCCTCTGTTTCTCAAAAATAAATAAATGTCAAAAAAAAATTTTTTTTTAAGATTTTAAATAAATTATTGTAGAAAGGAAAAAAAAACCAATCACTAGGGGTCAGGGTAATGCACAGTTTCCTAGTAAAACAACCCTGCTGTATTTAAGTGACCCATGGGAAAAAGAACTAGCAGTAGGAGAATTTCCTGTACTTGTCCTACAGCTGACATGTTCATTAGACTATAAACTCCTTAAGGGCAAGGACTCCATCAATTTTTTTTTCCCCATAGAATCTCAGAGCCTAGCCCAGGACTAAGTACATCATAATGGCTTAGTAAGTGATGAACAAACCAGTAAGTGAAATGATTACCTATTGGAGAGCTCGGACTTGGAGCCAAAGCTCGGCTAGGACTCACGAGTTACTTCCCTGACTCTGGAACTCCAAGTCTGCTCTCTCACATGACAGGTTAGATCAAGAAGCTCCTCTCTGAGACTAGTTCCAGCTCTAATATGTAAAGACACAAACTCATCTAAAATGACATTTTCATTTAAATATTAACCTCATTTTTAAGCCACCTTCAAACAAAAATATTAAATATAGACCATAGCATTTGAAGAATACAGGTTCAATTGCTGTTATCTGTTCCAACATCAGACCTTCCAGTACAAGAGACTGCTGCCTCATTTGCTCCTTCTAGACTTTTTTTTTTTGTTTCTATCTTGGGAACTAGCCTGCCTCCTTACTGAATGTCATCGTTTTTTACTTCCAAGCATTTGCCTTCCACCAATCCTCTCTCTCCCTATCATCATTTCCAACCATCACCTCTCACAACATAGTCTGTGAACCACCCACACCTGCATAATGCTAGGCTTCCCCTAGACCCACAGAATCTGGGG
Source organism: Acinonyx jubatus (assembly GCF_027475565.1). Taxonomy (NCBI): domain Eukaryota; kingdom Metazoa; phylum Chordata; class Mammalia; order Carnivora; family Felidae; genus Acinonyx; species Acinonyx jubatus. The sequence goes on from NC_069383.1 coordinate 120,213,768, forward strand.
ACAAGACCTAGGAATCTACATTTTCAACTTTTTACCGAGGTATTTCTTAGGTGCCTGCAAGTCTGGAACCCACTGTTCAGAGGTCAATTTGGGTCTTAATGACTCTACATGTCCAACCATTCCTTACCCATCAGTTCCTTCTATGAGCTCAGTGCATTTATTTTAGACAAAATAGCTTTTTACTACCTTGTGATGCTAGCTAATTACTGCCTATTACAATTTTGTTCAATCATTATGATAAAAAGAAAAAGCTAAACCTTTTGTGTCTCATTAGAACCTTTCACAGCAACATTTTTTTTTAAAATAGTGATGTCAATTTTGTTTTAAAAGAATTACTACCCCAGCACTCCTAACACACACCACACCAATACCAGTCTCCTCCAAAACAGGGTCAAGGCCAGCCATCAATAATAACAAATATTTCACATTAACAAAACACTTCAATGGACAACCTCAAGTCATGTTTTCAATTCTATTCATTCACCCATCTAGATATCCATGACAAAATAGAAGTAGGTCTGGGGAGACAAGTTCCCTGAGGGCAATGATATTTTTAATGAATATTTGCTTTTTTAAAAAGGATATTTTATCTTCCAAGCGTGCTAATCACAGAACTAGAATCTAACCTACTTATCCTGGTTTCCTCTATATAAATCCTGATCATGCACAGAGGAAACCAGGAAAAGGTGATAAATTCCACTCAAATTGTCTCTTCAATGTTTCTCTACCCTCCCCTTAAAAGATGAGCTCAATCCCTTTTATTTGTGCTCCTATAATATGCGTTCTCTAATCCCAGCACTAATCTGGGTATGTAATTTATCTGAACGTATCTCCACAAGGAGGAGATTTTCTTGCAGGTAGCAATTATGGTTGATTTGTGTTCTTTGGAGAGCTTTTTTACTGAAGGGTAACATACGTACACAAAAGTATCCAAACCGTAAGTAGGGAACCTGAATTTTCACAAAGTGAACACCCTGGTGTCAACAGCACCCAAATGGAGCAACCAAAATCTATGCTGCAATCATCTTTCAATCTCTTGAAACTGATAAACCTTGATTAATATCCAAAGACCCCAGGAGTCCCCAAGACCATTTTTAAGGATCCTTGTTTCTAACAGACTAGTAAAAGTGAAAAAGCCTTCGCTAGGCCATGAGGAGGCGTGAGCAGACAAAGACAATGTTCCAATCCTATGACATTATCACAGTGACTGACGTGTCAGAAGTTCACTCTTGCACAGCATGGAAGACCATTTAAGGTAGCAGCGTTCTGCTCAGCAAGTGCGTGCAGATCCTTCAGAATTAACTGAATGTTTCCATCAGAATAACTTCATCACAAACCGAGCTGGAGGGAAACAAAGCTAATACACGTAATTCGACACCCAGAGCCCCTTAAGTATAGATAGCAGGTAGCAGAGTGCCAGGAATGTCCCAAACGAAATGGGAAGAAAAGCCCATTGTTTTGGATATTTTGGTATCTTTTATAAGACAGGTAAGGGAAGATCCCATTACTTAATTCACAGACTTGTTAAGCTATCAACCCCCCTGCAGGAGGAATTTCTGGCTCTGCTTTTTGCTTTAAAACCCATTTCCAGCATTCACTGTGCCAATGAAGCATCGCCTTCACATTACAAAAGGCAATGTGCTTGCCGGGTAGAAAGAACAGCCAAAACTCATTTAGGAAGGGTAATCTAGGGCCAAGAGGACAGAGGCAAACAACTCCCATCAATCTTTGGATTATTTTTTTCAATACGAGATTGGATGAGACATCTCTATTTTCCCAGAGATCTCCTAACAACAGCCCACAAGTGAGTAAGAGCTGGAGAAACCAGATGGAGCAGGAAGATACACCACAGCCATTTTCCTTGGAAGTTACCCTACCTAAGACACCATGTGTGCACAAGGTATCTATGTCACCATGGCCAAAGCTGTTTTAGATTCAATAGTACAAATTATTCTTTTATTCGTTCATTCAACAAATATTGGTAGAGCATCTCTGAAGTGCTTCAGGATGGTCTTCCAGACGCTGAGATAGAATTCATGGGGCTTACATTCTCTTGGAAAAGAAAGGCAAAAATAAAGTCACAAGCAAACAGGCTATGATGTCGAAGAATGGTAAGAAGTTTGACAGCTCAAAGAAGTTCAACAGTGAATGACCCTTTGGCTTTGGATAAGATAATTTGGGAAGGCCTTTCTGAATAGGTCACAATTGAGCAGACACCAGAATTAAGGGAAGAAGTCAATCAAGGTGTCTATGAAAACAGCAGCCCAGATTGAGGGTACATCAAGTACAAAGGCCCTGAGGCAGGAACGATCTTAGTGTGTTTAAGACACAGATGGACATCAGTGTGTCTGAAGCCAATATGTAAAGGGATGAGAATTTTTCAGACACTAAAACCAAGGGAGAGACTTTGGATTTTTAGCCTCAGTGTGATGGGAGCCATTAGAAGGAACTGAGCAGAGTGATAAGGTCTGGCTTATGTTTTTAAATTAGAGTTCTGGTTACTCTGTGGAGAACAGACTGAAAGAGGCAAGTGCAGTGGTCAGGACAAGAGCCAATGTTGATTAGGAAAAGGGTGACAGTGATGAACAAGCCGAGAAGCAGATGGGGGACATGTTTTAAACATAAACCAAGAGGATTTGCTGACGGATTCCACGGGCAACGTAATCTAAATTAGGAGAGAAAAGTTACAAAGACTCTAAATCTTGGATATGAGGAAATTAGAATCCCTGCGTACTGTTGATAGGATTGTAAAATTGTGCAACAGCTATGGAAAACAGTATGGAGTTCTTCAAAAAATTAATAACACAACTACCATGTGATCCAAACAATTATTTAGCCCTAAAAAAGTAAGGAATTCCTGCCACATGCTACAACAGGAATCAACTTAGAGGGTATTATGCTAAGTGAAATAAACCAGTCACAAAAAGACAAATACTGTATGGCTCCACCTATATGAAATATCTCAAGCAGTAAAATTCAGAGGAACAGCAGAATGCTGGTTACCAAAGGCTGAGGCGAGGGGGAAAAGAGGAGTCGTAGTTTAATGGGTATAAAGAGTCAGACGTGCAAAATAAAGAAGTTCTGGAAGGTCTGTTTCATAACAATGTGAATATACTTAACATTACTGACTTGTACACTTAAAAAAAAGGTTAAGATGGTAAATGTTATGTTAAGTGTTTTTACCACAATAAAAAAATGAAACCCACATTTAAAAATTTTTTTTATTTATTTTTGAGAGAGACAGAGACAGAGCATGAGCGGGCAAGGGGAAGAGAGAGAGGGACACTCAGAATCCAAAGCAGGCTCCAAGCTCTCAGATGTCAGCAGAGTCCAACACAGGGCTCAAACTCACAAACCGCGAGATCATGACCTGAGCTGAAGTCAAATGCTTAACTGACTGAGCCACCCAGGCACCCTGAAACTACATTTAAGGCACATTTAAGCATTTACTGTGTTTAAGATATTCATAAAGGAAAATGAAACTTAGCAAGAATTTTATGATTTTATTTCATCTATATCATGTTAGGCTTGCAAATTTGTTTTCTTTTATAATATGTGCACTATATTAGAGCTGTAATACAGGTTTGTAATTTAAAAATAAATCTAAAACAAATAATAAGTAAAAATAAATACATAACCAAATGTTTAAAAAGATTCCAAAGCTTAAACAAATGGGACACTGGAACTGCCAATAACTGAAAAAAGACTGGGAAGTGCAGGATTATAAAGAGGAAATCAAGTGGTCCGTGTGGGATATAAGCGTGAGATTCCTAAGAGATACAGCCAAGTGGAAATGTGGAATAAGATGTAGAATATGTGAGTCTGGAGTCAAGGGAGAACTCTAAGCTGGAGACAGAAATTTATGAGTCACTAGCATCATGACAGAATTTAAAGTGATGGCACTGGTCCAAGTGAAGAGAGTAAAAAGAAAGATGAAGTCTGAGAACTCAGCCCTAGGAGCCTCAAAGAGCAGACCTGAGAATAACCCATCCATGAGCTAGGATTTGGGTACCTGAATTTGAGACTGACAGAATTCACACAGAGAGATATGGTGGATGCTTGAGCTCAAAGTCCACACAAAGTTGGGAATGAGGGGGCCATGCAGGGTCACAGGCAAGGGAGAAGAAAAAGGGGCACCTGGGTTGCTCAGCCGGTTGAACACCTCACTTCAGCTCAGGTCATAATCTCACGGTTTGTGAGTTCAAGCCCCACATCCGGCGCTCTGTCAGTGCAGAGCCCCCTTTGGATCCTCTGACCCCCCCTTCTCATGCCCTCTCACAAATAAACAAACCTTTAAAAAAAGAAGAAATAGGAGGAGCACCGAGAGAAGCCACATGGACTCTTTCAGATAAAAGAGAATGGTCTCCAAGTCTAACATCTAGCAGTCCCTATGAGACCTGCCTATTCTTGGTTTTCTACTTTTACATGTGAGTGAGCTTGCCTGTTGTGTTTACAGTAACCCTGAAGCCAACTTGAATGGGTTTCTATTCCTTATCACTAAATAATACTAATGAAATCCTAAAGAGAGGAGAAAATACACACAGTGGATACGAAGTGCAATAAAGCGTTCTTGGTAAAACCTCTAAATCCTACGTGGTGGGTTGTAATATTTGGCCCTAGTTCTCTGCTCCCCCCATACCCACGTCCTTTGCCATGTAATTTGCACTGCCAATATACGCTGGGTGGGGTGGCCTGCTCTGCATCTTGACTTTGGCCTCAGCCCAGAGTGACAAGCTTTGGTCAGGAGACATGATGCAAGCAATCATCAGCTCGTGCTCTGAGGCTTGGTCTGTAGAGCCACTGCGGTGAATGCAGGACAATGAGAGACATATGGAGCAGAGCCAAGTCACCTCAACCCATTGGACAGCCAGCCAATCCCCAGACACGTGGGTACGCTCACCCATGATCCATCAACAGAACTTCAGGGATCCCAGACACGAGCAATAAACCCTCATTGTTGTGTGCCTCCCCGATGTTTTGTAATTGCCATGTAGCTAAGATTAACTGATACATCATATATCAAAACATGGAGTGGATTTCATCAATTTATTACCCACTTGGTTATCACCATTGGTAAGTGAGGACAAACCTGGCCCCCAAAAATGGCCCAATATAAACAAAAAGTAATTGATAGAGCAAAAAAGAGAGTTTCAAAAATATCTAGATGATACAGTTATCCATAACTACTATAGAAGTAACTACAATTGTAAGGCTTATTATTAAATAAATAAGCAAATAGTCTTCCATATTGTCTTATTTGCTTGGTTGTCTATCAGGCATTCAGAGTCTTCTATTCACAATTTGCTATACATGTGGTTAAAAAAAAAAAACTGAAAAAGCAGTCTCTTTTTAAGAACCAGTCTTTTATTCTTTCAGCATAAAAACCTCATTCATCTTCAATGAGTGGTTATACAATCCAAAGCATTACTTAGAGAATGATTTTACATGAACTCAAGTTAGCATAGCTCTTATAAATGCTATTCATAGATTATAAAAAATTGTGAACATAGAGCTGGATATTTTACAAGAAGTGCAAAAGTTCTCAATGAACTGAAATAAATATTTCAATAGTCTAGTTTTTGTTTAGCAATCAACATCTCAGCGTATTATCTTATTTGGAAATAATCTAGGCATTCAAAGAATATCCAATATCTAGTGTAACAGCATGAGCTTTGATCCCATTTACATTTAAATTACTTGCTTTTAACAATTATACTTGGATTAGAAATTAAACAGCCTTCATCTTATTTCTCTCATTGGCAAATTTTGTAATACATACATAGCAAGAGCTTTTATGATTAGTAAACACATGTAGACAAAGGTGTTGATCTGCACTATATGTAATGCTGATAACTCTGACCACATGCCTGTTTTTATTAAACAAACTAAAAACCAGGGTTTATTAATCAAAGATTATCTGAGATTATGTGAACCCAAGAAACCTTTAGTTCCTATTATATTTCTGAGAATATTTGGAATACTTAATTCATATAAGTGCTTCACTTTCTTTAAGCCAAATTAAATAAAGTTGTTTTACAAATTAACTTTGTCAATACCATCTAGAGGTAGAAAATATGACATATCTGTGACATATACATAGACATATATAACATACAGAAAAACAAACAGAAACCTTAGTTTCATTTTTAAATTCATGCCATCAATCAAGGACAAAACACAAAATAATAGTTGAAAACAAATAATATTTTTGGCAGATGAACTAAGTTAAGGTCACCTGCTCAGGTAGCTGAAGTCTTTTATGAAGTATTTTATTTGCCCACTGTGAGGATCCGTTTAGAGCTGGTTTTTTTCTTTTTTTTTGACTGAAGTATGGTTGGCACACAATGTCACATTAGTTTCAGGTGTACAACATAGTGATTCTACTAGCCTATACATTACCCAGTGCTCACCGCAAGTGTGGCTACCATCTGTCCCATACAACCCTATTACAATACCATTGACTGTATTCCCTACTCTGTACCTTTCATCCCCATGACTTGTTCTGTAACTACATGTCTGTATCTTCCACTCCCCTTCACCCATTTTGCCCATCCCCCTCCTCTCCTTTCCAGCAACCATCAGTTTGTTCTCTCTATTTATGTGTCTGTTCTGCTTGTTTCTTTGTTCATTTGTTTTGTTTTTTAGATTCTACATATAAAAGAAAACATACAGTATTTGTCTTTCTCTGTCAATAGTCTATACTTTTAATTTCATAGTATCGTGAGGCTTAAGGGTTTAAGAATTTTGAAAGAAGACAACAACCTCATATTTGCCTCTGACCAAGCTTGAAATCCGGTCATTTTCTCCCAGCAACTATACTTGTATTGTACAATGAAACAGTAAGCCTCAAAGCTGGAGTGTGAAACTATGTAAGGCTCCAAATTGAAGGGTAGCTCAATTGTAGGGTTGGGAGGAGAGAGGCAATGAATAGCAGTATAATCCTCAACTGTTATACTTGGTACTCCTGAAGTCAAGAATATCAGTAAATACCAGTCCTTGGTGCGCCAACAGTTTAAAAATATTAAATTCCCAAAGGAAGTCCTTTCCTTGAACCTGAATATAATTGTCTTCAGATCCTTAATAGTGATTAAAAAAAAAAACTTAATTAAATATGCATGAATGCATTCAACAGCTGGTCTTCAAAAACCACAGTTATTCTCAAGTTCAATGTGAACAAAGCTTAAGGTTAAAATGGTTTCCAAAACTATGCAACTCCCACAACAAGCTCAAAGACCTATTCCTTAAATATCAAAATATTCATGCACCCTCTTCAAGACCTCTACAAAACAGGTGTGTTACCTATGCCGGTCAACACATGGAATCACTGGTTCCTAGTTTTCAGATCAAGGTTCTGGGATCTCTCATAATACACAAAAAGAAAGGAAAGCATTTCAAAAAGGTGCCAGAGATGTGGCTTAAGTTCCTTTATCTCGTGGTTCCCACAAACTAAGTTTTATTCTTTGACACTCAAATTCATTTTTCCATAAAAAGCATGGTCACAAAAATGACTTCATTTATAGGAACCTAAAATATGATTTGCTTTAAAATTTGTAAAGGTATTGCGATACATGCGGCACCTGGGTGGCTCAGTCGGTTGAGCGTCTGACTCGATTTCAACTCAGGTCGTGATCTCACAGTTGCACGTGTTTGAGCCCAGGTCAAGCTCTGTGGCAGCCCAGAGCCTGCTTGAGATTATCCCCCTCTCTCTACCCCTCCCCCGCTTGTGTGCGCTCTCTCTCTCACTCACTGGAAATAAACTTAAAAAAAAAAAGCACAGCTATATTATTATATTGTCAGAACAGTTTATATATATGCATACAATATATATATACTGTTATAGTGCTAGAAATTAATGTTTTAAAAATTAAATTTTAATTTAAATGGGTGGAAGCAAACATATCTTCTACACTATCACCAGAATTAACTTTTAAAAAAAAAAGTCATTTTTAATGATTTTTAAGCCAGTTTCTGGCTTAAAAACTTTCTTGGAATCTGTGGATTCTACCAGATAAAATGCACATGCCCTGAAAAGAGCATAAAAATGCGTCCCATATTCTTGCCCTCATGAGCATTTCTAGCCTCATCCGGAACCACTCCTGCTCTCCACATCAGCTACACAACTCCGCCCATCCTTAACTCAAGCTCTAGCCTTTCCTATCTCCTTGATTTTGGAGGCTCTGTTCATGTGCTTAAATGCCTTTTTCTACCTGGTCAGTGTCAATCCATGGTTCAAGACCTACCTCAACTTGAAGCCATCCCCACAACACGCTAAGGACAAGTTCCCGCCTGAGCACATACATTCTCTATACCCCACCAGCCACACCTGACATTATCATTAGTTCTTCACACTATCTGGAGGCTATCTGCCTCCCATAGGTGAAATCACCTCCAGGGCAGGGAAACTGTCTTCACCCAGCTTCCTATCCCCTACTGCCTGGCAGGTAATAGGTGTTTAGCAAAGTTCTGTGGGAGTGATTGGGAAGGAAAGAGAAGTGAAATTAAAACAGAAACAGATGTAAGCATACAAGTGTCCTGAAGGACAGTAAGTTTCCTAGCAGGTGAGTATGACTTATTTTTACTATGTCTCAGTTCACATCCTGATTTTTTGTCTTCTGTATTTCTCTAAAACATCACTAGCACCAGGAAGTTCTATCATAAAACTCTACAGTAACAACCATCACCTTCATGGCCTAACTTTGTAATGAGAATACTTTTGGGGGGAAGGGGACCTGGGTGGCTCAGTCAGTTGAGTATCTGACTCTTGATATCAACTCATGTCATGATGCCAGGGTTGTGAGATCAAGACCCATGTCCCGCTCCACACTGAGCATGAAGCCTACTTAGGATTCTCTCTCCCTCTCTCTGCCCCTCCCCTCTGCTCATGTGTGCTCTCTATAAAAAAATATTCATTTATAAATAAAAAAGTATTTTTTTAACCTGCTCCTCTCCTCAGTTCCTGCATTCAGGCTCCCCCACCCCATCTCCTGCTATGACTTTGGCATAGACTCCTAGTGACCACATCTGTTAAATCCAATGAATGGCTCTCTTGCCTCAACCTGTTTCATTAGGGGTGTTGGGGGTGTTAACTATCCCATCACTGAACCTCTTGTCCCACTTGGCATCCAGAACAGTATCCTTTCCCACATGTTCTGCTATTCTCCCCCAACTGTCTTTGCCCCTGTGTTTTCTCCCTTCCCTTTACTTCTCCAAACACTGGTGTTCCCTGAATTACTAGCTTTTACTCTTTTGCCTTTCTTTTTTTCTATGCCATCTCTTCCATTCCCACATTTCTAACCTGCCATCTACTTGTCAGTGACTTCTAAACATGAATCTACCTTCAGCCACATCTCACTCCTAGACCCTTTTTTCCAGCTACCCATTGAATACTGAACACACCCTATACTGCAATCAGCATCATTTCAACCTTTCCCTCATACACCCCCTGTCATGGCTGGCTGCACCACCATGCCAGCAAGCTCCCACAGCAGAAACATGGGGAATGTTCCCAGAGCCTCCATCTCCATAAGCATCCATATCCCACCGGATACCAAGGGCCGTCACTGTACTTCCTGGATTTCTCTTCCGGCCACCCACCCCCACAGCCTGGGCTCCTTGCCATCTCTCACCCATACTGTAGAACACCTGGTCTTTGGTTTTCTGAAGAATTCCCTCTCCACACATCTTACACACAGTGCTAACAGAGCTGTACCCAAAATGCAAGGGTACCAGACTCACTCCTTTGCTAGAGACCGTCAATGGCACTCCTGCCTAAAGGTCAAATCCCAGTTGCCTCACTGCCCACAGGACTCCCCCTGACCCTGGTGCCTGTTCATCCAGCCTCATCTTCCCTGCAGCATGACAACCCCCTGCTCCTTCTGGTAAACCTCTTACACAGTCTTCCCAATACTGTTTCTATCTCCATTCTTTCACATGTGAAGTTATTTCTTTCTGGAATTCTTCTTCCTATCATGTGTGCCTAGAAAATGCCTCCTCATCCTTTAAAAACTAGCTCAAGTGTCACCTCCTCTGTGAAGCCCTCCAAGACTAACCCCTGTCCCCAAGCCTATTCTATATGGTTGACTATTGCTTTCTTTTGTCCTATGTCTAATTTTGGTTTGTTCTTGGGGTCTAGCACCTTCTGCAGTATATTGGAATCCCTTCCTGGCATGTCCCCTCTCCCACTACACTCTAAGTTCTATGAAAAAAGGAATGTATCTTCTTGGGCTTTATTGTTTCACCTCTGACTTGGAGCATTCAACAAGGACTTGATCTAACAGCAATCAGATCTTTTCTTCTTCTCATTAGTGCTGTAAGAATGAATAAAAGCAAGAACTAAAGAAAAATAGAGAGTGATTGTCCAATGTTACCCAGGTAAGAACTGAAAGGGATAAAGAGGAAAGTTCACTTCCTCTTCCATTACTACCAGTTGAAACATTACAGGTTACACCCCAAAAGCTTAACATACATTAACACATTTAATTCTGAAAACATTGTGATCAAATAGGTATCACTAATATACCAATTTCACTGATGGAGAAACTGAGGCAAAGAGAGACTAACTTTCCCAAGGTCATATAGGTTCTAAGTGGCACGACCAGAATTCACACTCAGGCCATCTTAACCTACCCAGCAGCACCAGTCAAGACACACACCCAGGAGAGAGAGCTAAAGAAGGATTGCCTAAATGAGGAATGGAGGAAGCAGAGGCAAGGAAGAGAACCACATAAACATTCAACTCTCCTGAGGAGAAATGAAGACAAAGCAAACTGGTCTAGACTGCCCTTGGTGCCAGGAGATTATCTAGTAGTGGCCAAGACCCATGACTGGTTGGTTATTGTCCAGAGCCATACGGGTTAGACAGGTAGCGTAACAAAGGAAGGCAAGCAGGGAGGCATCTGTATTGCATTCGGGAACCCTACATTTGCAGGGTAGGAATGTTTGTGTCTATCTCTAAAGCCAAACACTGCTAGCCACTTCTTTCCACCCCAACTCTGACTTGGCTCTGAACTTGGCTCACCTGGCCTCACTCCTGGCTGAAATTAGTCACCTACTCCTAACCTTGCCTATTCATTCACAGCTCAGGTTCTAGGAGCTAAGTCCAACAGAAGCTTGCTCACAGGTAAGACTTGAAGTAAAGGTCTGTGTACGCTTGGAAAACAATTCCTGCATAATAAAATACTGCGGATACATATTGCTCTTTTAAAAAAGCAACTGTTAAACTCATCAGTTGAGGGCACTGTATAGAAGATTTACCCAAGAGGAGAAGGCAAGAATACAGTCTTTTAAAAATCCAAGATTCAATCTCCAACTTGGCTCCCAATTTGGCTTATGCATTCTTACAAGTCATAACTTTTTACATTTATTTGTCCTGTGAATTTATCTTCTCCCCCATCTCCAAAGCACTTTTATGAAGTTCATTTGAGGATGTGTCACAGCACACTGTTTAGGGATTTGGCTACCAAGAAGAGCAGTGGACAAGACTGAGCCAACACCACGCCGCTCAGATTCATTAAGAGCGACACATCTGAACTTCCTGGCACAAGTCTCAGGACAAAATGGTAACAAATGTAGAAGACAAGGAAACAACTACAACCTAATGTTCTGAAACCTCGATATCCCTTCTGGCATTCATGCACTCAGCTGAACATCAGAATCACTTTCCAAACTACAGTGACATTCATCTCCGAATTTATGGGGTTGCACTCAATTTAATTCCCTCGAAGTTAGATTTAAAACATGTTTCAGTATCAACCACACTTCTATTTAGCAGTGAGTCAACTGTTCAATAGTTTGCAGGATCCATTCTAGGGTAAAAGAGAACTGGTCACCAATTCAGATCGTCGCCTTGGGGAGATAATCAACACAGCCCGCTCCCTGCCAGGACGCATGTGTTCTGCAAACTAAGGGGAAGATTTTGACCCCAAGCAGGAAGGAAAAAAAACTGTTTATTTCTTGGCACCACGAGACCAAATTTAATTTTACTTAGTGTCCATGAGCTTTTCGTGTTCAAAGTGCTTCACAAATATTAACTAATTAATCTTCACAGTACTGCTGCACAAAGACATCAGATCTTACAAGGATAAAGACCAAGGGGGGGGGGGGTGCCGAATGCAAGGGTATATACAGTTCAGAAGGTAAGAAACTCCTTTTGCCTAGAGGTGCTGTTAGTGTGGCAAAGGCAGGCCCCTCGTACCCCACCAAGTCTAGCAGTTTAAAATCCATTTGAAGAGTAGCATTGAAACTAGACCTGACGAGGTGACAAGGCCAAGGGTTTGTTATAGAATAGAAAGCCTCAGGGTCCTCAACTGCAAGGGAGGCTGATTCCAAAACCATCCTGAAAGGGTGCTTCTAAGTATTCAACAGGGTAACACCTGTCAAGATCTTTGCACAGAGAAACGAGTGCCTAGTAAGAAGAGCTCAATAAACCCTGGCCCATGGCTTCCATGTATCTAAGCTGAAAAATGGGTTAACAGCTTCACACATTTTCAGGCAGTGTCCATTTTTCCATTTGTGAGAGACAATGAATTTAGCCAAATTATATACAATGAGTTGAACTGTGTTCTGACCAAATTCAGATGCTGAAGTCCTAACCCCCTGTAGCTTTGAATATGATGTTATTTGGAAAGAGGGTGACTGCACATATAATTAGTTAAGATGAAGTCACAATGGACCAGGGTGAGCCCTAATCCAATATGCTGCTGCCTTATAAAAAGGGTATCTGGACACTCACACCTGTAGAATGCCCTGTGAGGACACAGACAAAGATCAGGGTGATGCAGCAGAAGCAGAAGGCGGCCAAAGATGGCCAGCAAACCACCGAAAGCCAGGAGAGAGATGCAGCGGATGTATTTCTTGTTTGCCACTGTCAGAATGCTGCCAACACCTTAATTTAGTTGAGAAAATAAATTTCTGTTGTTTAAGCCACCGAACTTGTGGTGCTTTGTTACAGCAGCCGTCACAAACTAATACAACCTCTAAATAAAGTCAATTTTGTTTAATCAACAACCAAGAACCTACCAAATACCAAGCACAAGTATACTGGTCTGTGGATTTACACGTTCTCCTAGCATCCTGAATGAACAAATCCAGTACGGTCCCACCCCCTTGCCAAGAAAAGAGGAGGCAAAAGAGGAAAGGGGGAACTGGAAATCTACACAACCTGAAGGACTGGGGACAAGTGGCCCTACAACCAGTTAAGAAATCAAACTTTTGTCACCTCAACTTTACATGGCTTATCAAAACCTGATTTACATAATACTTCTCGGTATCCATATGAAGAGGTCAAATCACTTCTTACATGGTCTTAACCACTCCATATAGTGAGGATGAGTTAGGACACAGTGATGCGCTCCCTGGTGCCCTCTTTTCTTCCTATTCCTCCAACACTCCATGCACCCACATGATAGCATTTACCCTTGATATTCCAGGGGCCTACCACACCATGCCCCACAGGCTCACATGGCTCGTTCCTTACAGACTTTTAAGTATCAACTCCTATGTTACCTTCTCTGGAAGATTCCCTCAGCACCAAATTTAGTGCTGGCCACACCATTTTGTCCCAATCACACTGCATATCACCATCTGATATTATATTCTTCACAGCATTCATCACTCTGACGCACCTTATTTATTACTGTTTACTTGCCTGGTGTCTGTCTTACCCTATCAGAATGGAAACTCTATGACAGTAAACGCTTCTCTTGTCTCATTCAGTACTATGATTTTGAAGCTTAGCATGATGCATAGTGCACTGCAGGCACGTAAGTTTTTTTTTTAATGAATAAATGAATGAGTACTGCCTTCAAAGGTGAACCATGTTCAGCTAGTTGCAAAGTTCTGCAGTTTATTCAAAGGGAAGGGAGAACAACCATGAGTTTGTGCAACTGTAAGATTCTGGAAAGTCTCAACATACAGAGTTGGCAAACCTCAAACCTCAGATATTGGTAATGCATATTTAAATGATCGCTACTATAAACAATTTCCTCAGTGTAATATAAACATGCCAGATATCCTTTCCTAAGTAATCAGCTTAAACAATTAGTCTGCTTCACCCACTCATGCAACTTAACGTTTCAATCTAACAATTTTTTTCTTACAAAAGATAGAAATTAACAATTTTTTTTAGAGTATCAAGGTATTTTGTTAAAAAGTATCTCAATTCTCATGTTTTACATGTTTGAAAAGTTAACAAGCATTAAAATCAAAGTGAATAGATGTCAATGACCCAGGAGATACACACTAAATTCAACTTGTCTAAAAAATTCCTTTAAGGAAAACAGCTACCCTAAGAGTCATGAGCTCTGAATCCTGAATGTGACCTTTAAAGGAAAACAAACAGCTATCTGTTTATATTTTAAAATAGTTATTGGCAGGTCTATTACTCATGTTCTTTTGTCCCACATTAAAAAAACAAACAAACAAAAAAAAACCCCTTTAAGTCATGTAGGGCAACCATGAATACAACAAGCCAACACTGGGGAAGGGGGAGAGAGGTACGTAGAAAAATGTAATGCTGTACCACAATTCATTTCAGATTCAAAAATTGGACATAAAATTCATTAAAACACATTCTTTCTTATTCTTTTTTTTTTTTTTTTTTGGTCAGTTTATCACAATGCACCAAAATGCATCAGTAAGCCTGAAACTAGAAATGTGCTTTAATGAGTTTTGGTTAATACACAAATTCTAAACAACTATGTATTAGCAAAGTTCAAAAGGTTAAACAAACTAACTAACTAAACAAGATTTCTGGAGCCATCATTAACGACTCGGTCACATTATTGTTATGGTCCCTGGAACTCACTGTATGTTATTCACAGAATAAAGGTACACAATGGAAAATTCCACCTTGTCCTTCTCAATCAGAGAAGTTGTTGCATCTGTTAAGACAGAATTTCGTTCACTTTATTTACCAACTCCAGGAACAATTTACTAGGCAGACCAGATCACCTTCTTTCATCTAAGACCACATATCCCAAACTACCTGACACTTACTAACACCTATTATACACGAGTAACCAGCAAATTACAATCAACAAGGTCAGCTGCTGGAAATACATCAGGAGGAATTAACTACAAGATTCTCCACCTCATTCTACATCTATCTCCAGCAAATTCAATACAGGATCTATAGTCAGATCAGCCTGCAAAATGCCATCTTGAACTGGTCTCCAGATTGCTCTAGACTCCTACATCATAAACATTTATGTGTTAGCAAGTTGAAAAGGTTAAAAAAAAAAAAGTTGGTCAAACCAAGTGAGAAGTTCTGTGTCATCATTAACTGCTCAGTCACATTATCATCATCTACTGTCACCTGTACTTGCTCTTCCTTGAGACCTTGAGGACGCATTACAGCAGAGGTTCAATTACTGCATCTACTACCCACACCTAAAGTTAATCTGTTCTTCCAGAACCTTTTGAGATTTTTTTCAATACTCTAATGTGACTAACATTTTTTTCTTTCTCCTTGAGAGAAAAACCCAAAGCCAGTTCTCTCTCCTCCCACAGAAAGCTTAACATGATAGTCACCCTTACATTTCCTGATTATTCATAGGATTTGAAAAAAAAATGAAAAGAAATAGTCAGAAACTTGACATGAACACTAAACACCAAGAAATCCATCAACAAAATATAATGAGGCTGACAAAGCATCTTACTACTGATCTTTCACTGATGAAATAGAAGAAAAAACAACCTACAACTTGCTTCCACTTTTTATTTGTCCTTCTGTCCATCATCCATCCGTCCACATATATGCCAATCACAAGGTTTCCGGGTGGCAGTTATTTTTCTATTTATGTATGTGCCAGGTGCTGTTCCAAGGTCCTTAAAATTACGAAGTCATTTAAAACTCATAACAACCTATGAGACAGGACTATTATCCTCATTTAAAATTTTTTTATGTTTATTTATTTATTCATTTATTTGAAAGACACACACAGAGATCACAAGTTGGGGAGAGACAGAGAGAGGGGGGGAGAGACAGAGAGAGGGAGGGAGACAGAATCCGAAGCAGGTTGCAGGCTCTGAGCTGTCAGCACAGAGCCCGACTCCAGGCACAAACCCACAAACTGTGAGATCATGACCTGGGCAGAAGTCAGCCTCTTAACCGACTGAGTCACCCAGGCGCCCCACTGTTATCCTCATTTTAAAGATGGAGAAACTGGGGTGCCTGGGTGGTTCAGTCAGTTAAGCATCTGAATTCAGCTCAGGTCATGATCTTGCAATTCATGAGTTCGAGCCCTGCATTGGGCTCTGTGCTGACAGCTCAGAGCCTGGAGCCAGTTTCAGATTCTGTGTCTCCTTCTCTCTCTGGCCCTCCCCTGATCTCTCTCTCTCAATAATAAACGTTAAAAAAAAACTTTTTAAAAAAATATAAAAGATGGAGAAACTGAGTCACAGAGAGATTAAGTAATTCACCCAAGGCCACAAAGCTATCAAGCGTCATAGCCAGAACTAAAACCAGGTAGCCTGACTCCATAGTTCATAGTTTGAACCAGAACATGATGCTGCCTATTAGGAGGGATAGCTAGCAAGTCAAAACTGGAAAGTCCAATGTTGTTTAGAAATGAGGGCTCAGGGTCCAGCATCAAAAAGACCTTGCTCATATACAGGCTGAGTCCCTTACTGGCTCGGTGACCTTCCAGCAAGGTACATAATCTCCTCGGGTCTCAAGATTCTGGTCCTACACACTGAGGATTCACTCATAAGGAAGGGTAAAGATTAAATAATATACTTAAAGCACTTAGTGGCCAGCACCTAATAAGGAATTCATTAACTGTTAACTTAAAAAATAATTACAATTCCATATGGCAAAATGCCTCATCAGGGATGTTCAAAAATCCTTGAAGAAAATAATTATTTTTATTCACTTTCATATGCTAAGAATCCTGGCCAAAGAGTTGATAAATAAACACTGCTACATTGGAGATGTTTGAACTCAGGCATTAAAAAGGAATTTTTTTATTACAATATACTTAAGGAGAACATAAAACTTTTAAAAATAAAGTTACCTGCACTTTTGTTTTTAACCCTTTAAAGGTTTTAATCAAATTACTACCAGCACATATTTTTAATATCAAATATTGTTCAGTAAGTCAGTGGCAGGGTAAAAAGGAAAAAGGAACTATTCTAGATTAAAGGGACTTAAAAGAGCCTAAAGACACATAATGTTCATATATAGGCATAATTGGGAACCTCATTTGAACATATTAATTTTTTCACATCATCAGAGAAAAATCAAAATGGTAATGATAGGAATTGTTAGTTTCAAGAGGTGTGATAATGGCACTGTCATTATCTAAGATGTCTTTTTATTTTGAGATTCTGTGTTTAAATTATTATGATCATGTAACTACTGTCCAAAGCACATGAAATAATATGAATAAATTTCCGTTTTAGTTCAGTTTCAGTGTTTTCTGCAGTCTAACGATTTTTTTTTCTTGCACTACTTGCCTTTAGAATATCCTCAACTTTCTTCAAATTTTTCATCCTATCAGGCACTATACTGGATGACTTTACTTCCAATTAGGATTGTTTTGGGGGGCACCTGGGTAGCTCAGTCAGTTAAACCTCCAACTCTTAATTTTGGCTCAGGTCATGATCACGTGGTTCATCAGTTCAAGCCCAATACCAGGCTCTGCGCTCTCAGCGTGCAAGGAGAGTGCAGAGCCTGCTTGGGATTCTCTCTCTCCCTATCGGCCCCTCCCCCACTCACATTGTCTGTCTCTCACTCTCTTTCAAAATAAATGAACTTAAAAAAATATTTTTCTCCTCCTAGGTTTTACTCATCCTCCATCTGTCAGCTGACAGAAGAAATTCCCAGATTATCTCTTCTAAAGCATATTTTCCCAGTTTTTAAACTCAATTGTGAAGTTGACTAGTTTGGAGACTGTCTAAACACTGTTATAAACTTACTCAGAGTGGACAGGCTATGTTCTTACAGGAAAGCAGTGGGAGGCAGTATGGAGCAGCTTATGTGGTTGTAATAATGCTTACTTTTAAAACTCAGTAAGGGTGCCTGGGTGGCTCAGTTGGTTAAGCATCCACCTTCGGCTCATGTCATGATCTCAGGGTTCATGAGTTTGAGCCCCACATCGGGCTCTGTGCTGACAGCTCAGAGCCTGGAGCCTGCTTCAGATTCTGTGTCTCCCTCTCCCTCTGCCCCTCCCCTGCTCACGCTCTCTGTCTCTCAATAATAAATAAACGTGAAAAAAATTTTTTTTAACTCAGGGGATTCGCCCATGAATTTATGAACTTCAGTGAATTTACAATGAATGCTGAAATAATTAATTATAGAAGGGGGATATGCATCCACATGAAACCTCTGATTCACATTTATATTTAGACTAAGTGCAAACACCCCTATTCTTAGCTGGCTTCAGAGTCATATCCCTACACTTTAACTTTGATCAAGGGGGAAAATACCAAATCTTCAGAAATAATCTGAAAGAAAAATCCCAAAAATAAATTACTTTGTAAGCTGACCTCCAAATACTCTTAAAGAGATACTATTCTTAAGTTAGAAAGCCACAGGTAACTATTTAGAAGTCCAAAGTCTTAGCCAAAATATTTCATCAAATGGAAACCCAACTGAACCTAGTCAAAAGGAAATTACACAGTATTAAGGGTTGAGGCTCTGGAACTAAAGAAACCTGGGTTCAAGTCACCCCCTGTCATTCATTACATGTGTAATCTCTACTGGTGGAAATGTAAACTGGCAGCCACTATGGAAAACAGTATGGAGGTTCCTCAAAAAATTAAAAATACAACTACCATCTAACCCAGCAATCCCACTTCTGAGTTTGTATCCAAAGGAAACAAAATCAGTATCTTTAAACAATATCTCCCACGTTCATTGCAACGTTATTCACAATAGCCAAGATATGGAAACAACCTAAGTGTTCATCAGAGATGAATGGATAAAGATGATACAGCATGTACATACAACAGGATATTATTCATTCTTGAGAAAAAAAGACACTGTCATTTGCAACAACCTGGATGGACCTTGAAGGCATTGTGTTAAATGAAGTAAGTCAGACAAGGACAAATACTGCATGACATCACTTATATGTGGAATCCAAAAAAGCCAAACTCCTAGAAACAGACCAGAATAGTGGTTTATTATGGGATGGAGGATGGAAGAAAAGGACAGATGTTGGTTCGAGAGTACAAACTTTCAGTTATAAGATGAAGGAGTTCTGGGGACCTAATGTACAGCATGATCATTACAGTTAACAATATTATATACTGGAAAGTTGCTAAGAGAGTAAACCTTAAATGTTCTCACCACATACATGCACATATAGTAACCATGTGACACGATGTGGTGCAGCTGTTAAAACTTATGGTGGTAATCATTTTGTAATACAAAAATGTATCAAATCAACACATGGTACACCTTAAACTTACACACAATGTTACATGTCAATTATATCTCAATAAAGATTTAAAAAAACTAAATAAATGAATGAATGATCTGGGGTCATAAAAACCCTCCCACACTGTAATTTCCTTAGAAGTAAGAGATTCCATCTGGCCAAGTGAGGACCAAATGTGGGAAAGCATATGAAGCACTTAGCACCGTGTGAAATAAAGGCCAGTCACTGACATCATTATCAACACTCAGAAGCCATCTTGTGTCTGAATGGTTGGCCATTACACCATAAAAAAGGGTCTTTGAGAATTCCCTTTCTATGCTACCCATCATATAGAAATGTTTGCATGTGTGGATGCAGAGCTATGTAAGATATACTCATTGATGAAAGGCAGCTCAGTGCAGTGGTTAAGAACACGAGCTCTCAAGCTGGACCACAGGGTTCAAATCCTGACTCCAAACCATGTGGCATTAAATACTTAACCTTTCTGTCTCACTTTCTTCATTTATAAGGCAGATAAGCCTCAGTAGGCAGTTACAAGCAACACATTACATACTATGTGCACAGCACCTGGCACAAAGTAGTGACTGTATGAGTCCTTGATAAATTGTGGTATTGTTCACGACAGTAAAAAGCAGCAACTTATGCTTATCATTCAGAGAAACGTGAAAGAAATGCTGTGCAAAAAGCAAGTTGTAGAAGAATAATTACAAGGTCAAGAAAAGTCAGAAAATATTATTTTCATATTCTTCTATAAGGCTTCAAATAAATGGAAAACATTCTAAAAAGATACATACCCAAGTGCTAAAAACCATCAGTTATCACTGAAAATGTAGGTTCTGGTCCTCTGTAACACCTAGCTATACAACTCTGGCTAAGTCACCTAACTGAGGAAACACCCACGGAGAGTTTCCTCATCCGAAAAGATGGGGAAGTTAGACATGGCTGCTGCATTCAGTAATCCCTCCAGTCAATTCCAATCCTCCAAATACCCTGACTTAGATTATGGGATTCTGGTGCTTTCTATAAATAAAAAACACCACATTCTACAAAGCTTCATGCTGCTCAGTATTTATTAGAAACGCTATGGAACAGGGTGCATTGTTTCAAAAGCACAGCCGGTGCCAGATGGAAAACATTCCGTGTGGGTACAGTTCCATCCCCAGATCATGCTCTCAGTAACAAAATCTTTCTTTGCTCCCAGCCCCCACACTCATGCCATGTGTTATTACAGAAGAGAGTTGCTTTATCAATTAATATATGAGCAACAATTCCTTTACTGCCTTTTTTTTGCTTTTTCTCTGGATTGTCATCAGAAATATATTTATACCATCAATCACAAACATATGTAACTCAGTTGGTCTACCCACAAGCAGGAAGACAAGAAATCGCTCTTTCAAAATCAGGGTTATCTTCCCATCATCTTCCCAATGGACACTGAGAGTCACACCTTCTGTCACTAACACCCATCATGACTCTTGGTCACGAGTGCATGAACCAGCAACTCAGTTCTCAATCTCCTTTATGGTCCATCCTCATCCTGTTGAGGATGGTCCATCCCCATCCTGAGGATGGATGAGGTACATCCTCATCCAGATCCACTCATCCTGTTGCTGCTGAGGCCTGTCACTTCACCCACATGCCTTCCTGCCTGGCCTCCTGCTCCCCTACAACCTGCATCCAGCCCAACCTACCACTGAGCTCACCACCACTGGTCCCCAGCCCCTATGTCACCACCTAGCACAAAGCAAGCATCAAATTATTAATTCAATAGGAATGCTCAGTCAGAAGAGCAAGGGACTCTTGATCTCGGGGTCATGAGTGTGAGCCCCATGTTGGGTATGGAGATTAATAAATAAACTTAAAATTCAAAGTATTAACTCAATATATTCATGCCATCAAGAAAGTTAACTATTACGACGAATCTTCCTAAAGGAAAATAATGATCCTATCTGTGAATGGGCAAAAATTCATTCTCTCACACCCTATAAGTGTGTATAATGTGCTCATTTCTGATGTTATAAAGGATGATATATTGCTCCCACCTGCAAAAAAAAAAAAAAAATGCTAGGCTCACAGATTTCAGTGACAGATAATACATATCACCAACTCTTCTACTCAGTGATAGATATGATCTGAATGTTTGTGTCCCCACCCTCCAAAATTTTATGTTCCAACCTAATCCCTAATGTGACAGTATTAGAAAGTGGGGCTTTTAGAAAGTGATTATGTTATGAGGGTGGAGGCCCCATAAACGGATTAGTGCCCTTATGAAAGAGATTTGAGGGAGCTAGCCCCTTCTACCACGAGGACACAGCTAAAAGGCACTTATAAACCAGAAAGTGAGCTCTCGCCAGGTACCAAGACTGCCGACACCTTGATCATGGACTTCTAGTCTCCACAACTGTGAGAAATTAATTTCTTTTGTAATCCAGTTTGTGGTGCTGTAATTATAGTAGCCTGAAGACAATGACTTTGTGATTTTGGTCGAGTTACTTAAGCTCTGTGGGCGTCAGTTTCCATGTCTGTAAGATGTGGTATCATCACTATCACTGATGATCACTATCATCATCAGTCCACCCCATGGACTGATTCAACTGCTAAATGAGGTCATGTATGTAACTTTTTCAGCACCGCAAGAGTAATACATGTTCTTTCTTTAACGTTAACAGTATGAACAAAACCCCAATGTCTTATGTAGTCAATCAGTGGTTTCAAATTCCTACAAATAGGATTACTTCTGCGATCTTGACACTTAGAAAGTCTGTTTCAACATAAAACCTCCAGAATGTACTTAGAAACTATGTTCATTGGAGTCAACTAAATTATGTAGAAAACATTAAAAGTAGAATTGGTTGAGAGGAGAAACCATGTCTTAGAGAGTAAAGAAAATGAACAGGAGAAAAAGAACAAGATAGGGTCAATTGCAAGTATAGCTCTTTGACTTGCCAACAATTTAACTTTAAACTGTCCTCTCCCATTTTCAAATTCCTCATTGTTTTTAACAGAATAAGCTTTAAGAAACTGTTCAGAGCACTGCACATGGAATATAATCTTTGTCTCTACCCCAATATTGCACAAATTTGGGAAATATTTACTGAATGGGTAAATAAATCACTAAGGCCAGGGGCTAGCTCTGTTACGACCTTGTTTTACAATCAAGGACCAATGTCAACCCTGAAAAATCTGCTCAACCCTTTATAATTAAGACATGGAATAAACTCTCTAGATAAGAAGCATAGGCATTTCTTGGCAATGATGAGAAATTAGAAGTATCTACCCTCACAAAAGCTCTGTATGCCAAAGCTATCAGAAGACAGTGTTTTTCTATGGAAACATTTCTGAATCATTCCATGATTTCATATCTCTCAATCTCAGCACGAAGAGCAAGAGGTAAGTAAGAGAGTTCATCCCCTAAATCCAATGATGCTGAGGCAATTCTAACACACTCTCCCCATTCTCATTACATTTTCCTTCTAGACTCCAGCTGGGCTCTCTCGTGAGTGTTCCCGCCCACCCCCCCCCCCAAGTCTGTTACATGCACACTAAGACTAGAATAAAACCAACAAAACACATGTTGTACAAGAGGTACTTCCCTGTATCCCAATCTTTGGCCTCCAAACCTCCGCTGTGACAAGCCACAGCTGGCATCCTCTTTTCCCAGTCACCCCCCCTCTTACATACAGAAATGTGAACATTTCAGCTATCTGCTCCATGCAGGGGAGAAAACAGCTCCACGTAAGATATAAACACAAAGCCAGACAGCATTATTCTATCCTTAGTCCTCCCTTCCTCCAGCCATTTTGGTTCCTCATGGAATCATCTTCAAGAGATCAGTGTTTCCTATTTATTTCTTCAAGCCATGGTCAGGAATGCGTGTCACTAGTATCATGGATGAAATCTATCTTAAAGATAATTGCTTTAATTATGCACTCAGGGATTTTTTTTTTAACAGTTTAGGAGCATTTATAATATGCCAGGCACAAGGAAAACAAAAATTTACAATCATTTATTACACAGCAGGCAGTAAATGGTTTCTATGAGACAGCCAATAAAATCATCACCACAGGGGCACCTCGGTGGCTCAGTTGGCTGGGCACAGGACTTTTGATTTCGGCTCAGGTCATGATCTCACAGTTCATGAGTTCAAGCCCCGCATTGGGCTCTGCACTGACAGTATGAAGCCTGCTTGGGATTCTCTCTCTTCCTCTTTCTGCCGCTCCCCTGCTCATGTTCTCTCACTCAAAATAAATAAATAAAATTTAAAAAAAATTAAAACCATCACCACAACACTGTCAGGTAGATGCCACCTTGTCAGTAGGTGGGTGAGATGGGTTCTGTGCATTCTGACAGCAGCCAAGTCTCTGCCCTTTTGCTGTCCTGTGTGATGGGAGCATCTGCACCAATTGCATTCCTACCATATGGAGGTGGCTTGCTGTGGCCCTTTGGAGTAGAATCTAAACAGCACATGTACTCAAAATCTCCAATCTGGCCCTGATCAGAGAGTTACAGGGAATTTTTAATAGCAAGAAGCCAACACCACCAAGAATGGCTTTCTTTCTGGTACATGCCAAGTTGTTAGCAGATTCAATGACAGGTGAATGTTACACCTTTCTGAAAGAGATGGAAAGCACAGGAAATACTGCAGACACTGATTTCATCAGCAAAAAAATAAAATAAAAATAAAAATAAAGCCCTCCAAAGAAAACAGGGGTAATGAAGAGTCGTCTCAAGAAGATAACTGTGTTTTGTTTTCTCAGGGGTGAGGGAATAACCCCACCCTTGAGTTAGCAGAAATATCCAGGTTCCTCATTTATTCCTCTTTCCTACCTTGAAGGGCTCACAAGGTGTAGAGGATTTATTAGACCAGCATAAACCCCACAGTAGAAAACAAACATGGACAAAAGGAAAAAAGTAACAGTTTCCCCGGACACCCTGCTACTTCTCAGCCATCCAGGTTACAGTTATGATGGGGGCGGGGGGGGGGGGGGGGGGGTGGGGGAGCCAAACGCTACTGATGAAAACACAACATCAGGGATGGGAGAATTCGTTTGCTGGTTTATGCCTCTGAAGAGTTCCCATTGCCCACAATGGAGTACAGCAGCTGCACTTTTCAGATGGAATCGGCATCAAACACACACGGGGGCAAACGACCTGTTCACAGATTCCAAAATGTTCCATGTTAAAAAAAAAAAATTCAAACTTCAAGACATATTTATAAGAAATGAACACTTTAATATTTCATTCATGGTGAAAGTTGTCAGGATTTTAGAAGCTTGGAAGTCCTTTTAAAATTTTTTTTTTGCATGAAAAAAATAATTTCAAGTCCTTCTGCTTTAAATAGCTCTATGGATTCTTTCAGTTTCTGTGACTTCCATTTTAAGTATTTTTGTGACAACATGGGAAGGAGGATTACTAAATAGCTCTGTCAGTTCATTTGCCAACTATGAAGAAGCAAAACCTCACATCTATTTGAACTATTATAGAGTAAATTAGAATTTGGAAGGTGCTGTGCTCTCCTGAAGTGATTCCTTAGTAACATGATAACACCCATCAGCGTTCTGTTCAATTAAGTCATTTTTTGCTGAGAAGACAGAGTTAACAACCCAGATTTTCTTAACAAGGTTTACAGATTAGGTGAGAATTACAACAGTTTTACTCCCAAGTGTAAAATGCAAACACTTACTTGAAACTTGTTTTTCTGACAGAGAATGTGGGGTTCTACATTATTTTAGATTAGAAGACCACTCAGCCCTTAGACCCAAAATGTGGCCTCAAAATACAACCCAGGACTTGAATGAGACATTCCTTGCTCCTTCTTCACACAATAAAATGTCCTTCATGCCACCTTGAAATAACTGACGTGACCAGGACAAAGGGTTCATTCATCACTACCTGTACATTTTGTTAGGAGGCATGCGGGCTTCAGGAAAGGTGCTGAAATTTCCTTTCTGCATGAGGTAAATTGAACAGCTGCTAAATTTGATGAGCTGAACTGAACTTAAGTGCCATCCGAAAAATGAGAAATAAACGACTGAGTATTTGCTGTAAAGTCAAGAATAACCTGCTCTCTCACACATGCATACCCCTTTTTTTACTTTACAAGTTATTGGGTAATGTGGCTAAAAACATCATGGAAAAGGAAATCCAAATGTGTAAACAACTCAAACTTGGTGTCCAAGGGCAGCACAAACAAAAGCGAAAAACAGAAGATGAATGCTGAGACATAATTCTCAATTTTTATTAGCCAAATTCAATACCATTGATTTTAGTTCAACAGCAATTTAATATTGGCAGTGTCTTTCCACTGAAGTCAGATTAAGGTCTTATTAACTTTACTCAGTACTAAAAACAAACCTGAGAGAGCTGGGGACAGACTGTATTTAGAGGAGTTTCTTTAAATATTTATTTATTTTTGAGAGAGAGAGAGAGAGAGAGAGCGAGCGAGCGAGCATGAGCAGAGGAGGGGCAGAGAGCAAGGAAGACACAGAATCTGAAACAGGTTCCAGGCTGTGAGCTGTCAGCACAGAGCCTGATGCAGGGCTCGAACTCAGGAACCATGAGATCATGACCTGAGCCAAAGTCAGATGCTTAACAGACTGAGCCACCCAGGCATCCCCTGGGGTGCGCCCAGGGATTTTTTTAAATGATGGTTTCTAGTAACCTCTCTGCCATTCCTTACCCAATCACCCTCCATAATCCTGGCCAATCGGAGTTAAGTGAGAGTTTCTTACTAACTCCACATGAGAAGTAAGGAGATAGGATGGCTTTGTCATAGGCAGGTAGCCAGACTGAGCCAATCTCGTAGCTGTGTTTCTAAGTGGGTACAGAAGAAAATGCAAATTTAATAGAGTAAAATAAAATGATCTAAAAATGGTATGTAAGGCCTTCTTGCCAAGAAATGGGCTGGCATCCTGTTTCATACCCCACCTATAACACTACCACTCTGCCTTTTGGGTAGGAGGGAGGAAGAGGATTCTGATGCATTTAAGGCTCAACCCCTTGGATTTGAGGAAGTGACTTATTACCCCAAAGGTAACTGGATAGGAAGAGGATTGGGAATTAACTCTTACCATGTGCCTAGGAGATGCATAACAGGCCGTCTTTTTTTGATAGACTTATTATTTTACAGCTTAAGTAAGCTTCAAAGACATTAGCACATTGTAAATGGCAAAGCTAATATTTCAACACAAGTAGTATTATAAAGTCCTTGTTACTGCCACCATGCCAAAGTCCTTTGAAGACATTCTGAAGAGGAGTACAGTTACAAGAGACAAATCCATGTTACCTAACAGGAAATGGAGGCAGGGAATCTAGAAGCAGTCACAAGGGATGGCTGAAGATCAGTCTTTCCATTGCTTATTTTAAAGCTTTTCCTTATGGCTAAGTTCAGACACCATTATAAATTCTTAGCCATAAGATTTTAATAAATGCATATGTAGTGTTTATTTACGTAAGTGTGAATGACAAATTCAAGGGATTTTTATGGGTCTCTTATAAATGAGAAGAACAAAATGTTAGATCTAATCTTTCATAAAACAGAGATTAAAATTAATCAGACACAGGAGCGCCTGGGTGATTCAGTCAGTTGAGCATGTGACTCTTGATTTCAGCTCAGGTCATAATCTCATGGTTTGTGGGTTCAACTCCCAGCATGAGGCTCTGCACGGACAGTGTGAAGCCTGCTTGGGGTTCTCTCTCTCCCTCTCTCTGCCTCTCCCCAGCCTGTGTGTACTCTGTCTCAAGAATAAACAAACTTCAAAAAAATCAGATACAGAGGAGGTCTGAGTGATAGAAGAGATTGTAAATACAACTGTAATATAAACTCTGCCTACCTCAGGCCTTGAATGGTACAGATATTCAATAAAAGTTTCATTGTGTTTCATTATCCAATTCAACATACTCCTGTCACAGGGGAAGAAGGACGGACCCAGATATGGAAGAGCGTTTGGAGGTCACATTGCTAGTCAAGGACAAAGCAAGGGCTGGGACTCAGGTCCTTCAGTTCTTAAACCTTAACTGCTTTCTGGAAGCTCTAAGTCATTCTGTCCCCTTGTCCTACCACCCAAGTACACACTTCTTCACCTGGGGAGGGTCTTCTAAGATTTACTACAGAATACAGTATACCATAATCCAAAAGGGAAAAAAGCCACAACTCTCAATAATATTTGGGATTTTTTTAAAGCATTACCCCACCTCTTCTGCCTTTAAATTATTTGCCCACTCTTAGGACAGACGGATACACAACCTTTTTAAGTAGATGAAGTTTAAGAAGAGACAACAAAACATGTAATACAGCTTTTAGATTCTGTGGCCTGTAGGCAGAGCACACATTTCCTACTGAGTGGTCAGAACACCATGAGAGCGAGCTTAGGCCAATGTAAGAGCTCCAAAGCAAGAAATTCTGTAGAGAAGAAGAGGTTCAGGGGTTACTTCTTCTTAGCTTCAAGCCTTGCTCTTCCATTTGCTAGAATGTCAAGTTTGGGCAAGTTTCATAACTTATATGGTCATCTTCCCTCAATGAGAAAATGGTTATAACCCACCAGCTTCACAAAGTTAAGATGAAGACCAAATGGTATAAAGGTAAATGAAAGGTTTGAGCATATACACACTCTAATGCACCAGCGATCCTAATGTCTTGTTATGGTGCCTTGAGGATACACATTCTGCTCTTTCATTCTATCCTTCCAAAACAAAAACAAAAAACAAACGAAAAAAGGATAATTCTCTTCCAACTCAGTCAAAACTCAAAAGAAATTCAGTTAGTTTTAAAAAAGCGAAACAATTTACCTCATTATCATAACAATAACATTCAGCATTAGCTACATGCCTACAATGCACTTAGCATTGCTCTAAGATAATTTCTTCTATCCTTTAGTCTCCTAAACCCTATAATAAAGTTGTTGATACCATTTTAGTCATGAGCAAATCAACACAGAAAAAAAATTAAATACTTTGCCCAAGATCACACACCAGTCAGGATTTGAACCCAATAAAAATGCTTCCAGAGCCAAATTCTTCACTATAACATGTACAGCCTCCATACACAAACACTAGAAGTAAGAATGGAAAGGTTTCCCTGCCACTTTCTAGGAAAAATACTTCCTTCTTAAGAGAAAAAAATACTGAATTTAAAATAGACATCTAACTTATTTTTGGTTTTTCTCACAAGCTTAATCTTTTTGAGGATAAGTTATTAACCAAACTGTTTTGGATGCCACAAGTGAGCTTTTGTTTCTTAAGAAGTGGTTCCAATCAAAGCAAACCTAAGGGCAAGCTCACAGAATGACCCTTCGACATCACTATCACATACAAGAGATGACAGATAAAGATAAAATCTAAGACTATCCACTTCCGTGTGTGAGCTGGCAGTGTCTTTCCAAAATGACTGAACGGACAGCCCCCAGGCTTGGTCAACGGATATCCAGTCACATGTGTGAAATGCCTCTCTTCACCTAGCCCTGCTTATCCAGCCAAACTAAGGAATTACAAACCAAAAGCTTGGGGCATACTTCTCATATGCAGGCCAATAACATAAAACAAGCGGCTATGACTCATTTAATTATGTGTTTCACCAATCGTCATACTATGGACACCGGCATCTGGTGAACATATATAGTTGCTTTCATCCAGTTGAGATGCCTTTTTCCCTTATTGTCAGTCAAAATCATTCCTAACAGACTCATGTTATTCCTTTCCCCCTGATCATCACCACAGGAGACATCTGGATTGTATATCCAATACCTGTTCTTTTAGAACCAATCCTAGCACAAATGGTTTTCTTAGAGGCTTCCCACTTAACACATACAACCCTAACTCCCTGCCCTGGCTTGATCCAGATGAAGAAATCTGACCCAAGCTCAACCAGTCCTCTTCTTAAGACTTGTGAGTATTAAAACAACAGAGATCAGTCTCTCTCCAATTATTAAAGCTACAAAATTATAAAATTTAGGAGTTACTGGCAGCCATGTTTTCCATCACACAAAAAATGATAGTTTGGGAGCACTGGGATGGCTCAGTAAGTTGAGCATCCGACTTCGGCTCAAGTCATGATCTCACCGTTTATGTGTTCGAGCCCCAGGTCGGGTTCTATGCTAACAGCTCAGAGCCTGGAGCCTGCTTCACATTCTATGTCTTTCTCTCTGCTCCTCGCCCACTCACGCTCTCTCTCAAAAATAAACATTAAAAAAAAAACAAAAAACAGGGGGTGCCTGGGTGGCTCAGTCAGTTAAGCGTCCAACTTTGGCTCAGGTCATTGTCTCACAGTTCGTAGGTTCAAGGCCTGTGTCAGGCTCTGTGCTGACAGCTCAGAGCCCAGAGCCTCCTTTGGATTCTCTATGTCCCTCTCTCTCTCTGCCCCTCCCCCGCTCATGCTCTGTCTCTCAAAAATAAATAAACGTTAAAATTTTTTTTTAATTAAAAAGAAAAGAAAATGACAGTTTGAAGTGAGACAAAAAGTAGCAGGTGTGTATTTCCATTTTTTACAGTATGACAGACTAGATATCCTGAATGAGATCCTCAATTAAAACACAAAAAACACTGGATGAAGTATTAAAACACAAGTGTAAACCATGCACTGAAGTAGTTAGCTAGTAGGGAATCCAGAGAGGCAATAATTAAGTGAAAACAAGACCGCCAATAGTTATGTCAGTCCTAAAGCCAGCATTCACCCTGTGATTTTGTTGGATAAAGCTTTGAGCCTACTCAAGGTCTTCTAGGAAATCCTCGCATAAAGCTTGAATCCCTAAGGAGTTACACCTTCAACACAGTGGTGAATGAAAACCAACCAACCTTGAAAGATGGGAGGGTAGGGTAACCTATCTTGAATTTTGCACTACAGAAGAAAAAAACTCTAATAATTCATAACCACAAGTGGGCCCCCATACTGGTTTGTCACCCACATTCAATGCTATGTGGGAAATCCTTAAACTTTAAGCAGAAAACAAAATTCCACAAAACTTCCAGCAGAAAATTTGATTTCAAGTTCCTGAGTTGTAGCACCTCAGACAATTGACAATACGAAATGACTTTTCACTGGAGGAATACAGCTTTAACACAGGCCTCAAAGAATTCCCAGATGACATTCCAAGAAACACAAGCTAATAATCAAAATTACAAAACACGGAGGGAAATAAGACACCATTTTTAGAACAAGTCACTATAGAAAATAGAGTAACATCTGCAGAGATTTTACCTACTGGCATTTTTAGAGATTGAGTATTTTTAAACTATAGTTTTTATGTAACAGGAAACAAAATAGAGACTTCAAAATATGGAAGCATGAGAATGAACAAACATTTTTAGAACACACAAATAGAACTTTTAAAAATGAAAAACATAACTGAAATTAAACTCTCAAAGAAGAAATTAAAACAGAATAAAGAATGATAGATTAGAAGAAATCACCCAGAGTGCAGCATAAAGAGCAAAGATGGAAAAGATAATGAGGTTAAGGAACACACAAGTTCCAGAAGGTAACCGACCAGGGAAAGGAGTATTCCAATAAAGCCTCAAAATCTTCCATGACTGTTAGCCAAAAAAGCAACCTCAAGTTTAGGAATCTAACAAATATGTAAAATACATGACAAATCACTACCTGGACTCCCACCATTAAAACTGAAGAAAATCAAAGGCCAACAGAAGGTCCTAAAGTCAACCACAGAGATCAAGAATCAAGTCTCTGTCAACCAATTTTTTTTTAATGCTTATTTTTGAGAGACAGAGAGAGAGAAAGAGCATGAAGTGGGAGGGGCAGAGAGAGAATCCCAAGCAGGCTCCATGCTGTCAGCTCAGAGCCAGACGCAGGGCTTGACCTTATGAACCATGAGATCATGACCTGAGCTGAAATCAAGAGTTGGCCACTTAACCAGCTGAGCCACCCAGGTGCCCCTGTCAATAATTTTTTTTAACAGCAAAAATGAAACTCTTAAAAAAATAAAACAAAAAAAAAAAAAAAAAACAAACAAAAAACCGAGATGTTGAGAGAAAGTACCTATCCACCTAAATTCTATACCAAGCAAAACTATCACTTGAGAATAAAAGTGATATTTTCACACAAACAAGTGAGTATTTTCAAATAAAGAGAATTTACCACTAACAGACATTCTAAGTTATCTAAGATGTTCTTCAGGCAGAAAGATAACTATCCCAGATAAAAAGTCTGGTAAATGTAACTAATATATAAGTCAATTTCAGAAATGACAATGTAGGGGCTACTGGGTGGCTCAGTCAGTTAAGAGTCCAACTCATGATTTTGGCTCTCGTCATGATCTCACTGCTTTGAGATCAAGACTCACATCAGGCTCAGAGCTAACAGCATAGAGCCTGCTTGGGAGTCCCTCTCTCCCTATTTCTCTGCCCCATGCCCATTCATGCTCGCTCACTTGCAAAATGCATAAATTTAAAAAAACTATACAAAAAAATGACAATGTAAAACAAAATCATATCTAATATGCAAGTTTAAAGAAAATACTAACATTACAAACAGCATATACTAACAGAGAGTGAAAAGGCCTTACAATGTTCTAGGGTCCTCAAAGTGTAGCAGAAAAAGAATGATAGTTATTAATATTAGGCTTAATTAAACATACACATTAAACTATCAGAGTAAGTACTATAATGAACATATAAAGTATAACCCTCCAGCTAGGAAAAGGAAAAAAGTGGAATGGAGAACAACAAAAGGCTTCCATGAAACATAAGGAAGGCAAAAAAGGGAAAAAATAGAAAAAAATTTTGAGGTAAAAAAGAAAAACACAAACTAAGACTGTAAATCCAATACCATCAGTAATTACAACAAATGTATATGAACTGGAGATTCTAATTAACAAAAATGGTCAGAAGAGTTTTAAAAATCTGGTTATGTGTGTTTATGAGAGATCTCTAACACATAATGACAATTCAAAAGTTAATGTAAAGAAAAAACTACACCAAATAAATACTAACAAACAAACCAATTCAGGTGTGCATATGCTAGTAAACAGAAGAGACTCCAAGGCATAAAACAGAAAAAAATGTTCCCTACATAATTACAGAATGTTTAGTTCACCAGTAAGTTAACAATTTTACAGGTGTTAGTTAGCTTTTAGTGACCTAACTTCGGTAAGCTAAAAACAAAAAACAAACAAAAAACTCACCAACTAGAAGGCAAGATTGCAAATCCACTTTCATGGCGGGAAATTTTTAAGTGTTTTAAAAATTTTTACATACAGTAAAGTTCACTTTTTTCTTTGGTATACAGTTCTATGAGTTTTAACACATACATATACTATATAACTACCATCATAATGAGGATGTAGAATAGTTTCACAACCCCCAAAAATTAACAGTGGGAAATTTTAACAAATGTGTTTCAACAATTGATAGATCAAGCAAACAAACAAAAAACCAAATGGATTCATATAGAAGATTTACTGCACCCCAGAAATGGAAAATTCATATTCTCTGAAACACAGTGGAACATGTATAAAAATTGGTCACATGCTAAACCCATAAAGCAAGCCTCTCCAGCCATAAAAAACTGATCTGATACAGTTATTGTCTGACCAACATAGAACTTGTAAAACGTTTTTTTAAATAAGAACTAGAATGTACACTTACACTCCATGTAAGTGGAAATATAACACTTCTAAATAACGCATACATACAAGAAATGATGGCAAATATAATATTCAGAACTCAATAGAGTAAAAAATACATATCAATATATGTAGGATGCAACCAAAGTACATGGACGCAACCATGTTTAAAAGCAACTTAAAGCTTTAGATGCTTACGTTACAATTTGAGAACGGCTCAAGACTCAAAGTTGATTTTCCAGCTTAAGAGAGTAGTAAAGCAAGAGCAAAATAAACCCAAAGAAGATAGGAGCAAGAAAATAATAACGGGCAGTAATTAAGGAACTTCAACTTACAATGAAATCAATACAGCCAAATTTTGTTATCTGAAGACTAGTAAGACAGCAAAACATGTGTCAATACTTACACAGAAAAAAAGAACACAGAAATGAACAATATTGGGAATATTATCATAGTAATGTTGCCATTGATGCTGTAACACATTACCAAAAACTGGGTGGCTTAAAGCAACACAAATCGTTTCTCTTAATGTCGTGACATCTAAAATCAAAGTGTCGCCAGGGCGGTATTTTTTCTGGAGTCTTCGGAGGGAAAATCCATTTCCTTGCCTTTTCCAACTTCCTGCACTGCTCGGCACAGAGCCACATCACTCCAACCTGCTGCTTCCATCCCCATGTGTCCCACTACTAACTTTAATCCTCCTGCTTCCCTCCTTTAAGGACCCTTGTGATTACATCAGCTACACCTGGAAATCCAGGAAAATCCTCCCAAGAGCCTTAATTTAATCACATCTGTGAAGCCCCTTTTACCAATTAAGGTAATGTACACAGGTTGTAGGGATTACAAAGTGGACATGGGGGTGAAAAGGGGGCATTCTTAAGCCTACCACAGGGACCAAACCAGACACTTAAGGAATTAACAACATAATAGGAGGATATTACAGATTAGAAAACTTAAATAACATTGGGTAAATTTCTAGACACGTACAACTTACAAAACTGAGCCAAGAATAAGTAACCCTTTAAAGAAACGGTATCAGTAGTTAATCTTGCCATAATGAAAACATAAGGCCGGTGGGCACCTTGGTGGCTGAGTCATTTGGGCCTCCTAACTTCAGCTCAGGCCATGATTTCACCGTTCGTGGGTTCAAGCCCCATGTTGGGCTCTGTGCTGACAGCTCAGAGCTTGGAGCCTAAATGGGATTCTGTGTCTCCCTCTCTCTCTGCCCTCCCCTGCTCTCTCTCTCTTTAGAATAACCATTAAAAATTTTTTTAATAAAAAAGAAAAAAAGAAAAAGAAAACATATGGCCAAGACTGCTTTACTTACCAAGCACTATAGGAACAGGTAATTCCAACACTACAGAAACTCTCCCAGAGAACAGAAAAATAACAAACACTTGACAACTAGTTTTGAGAGGGTAGCATAACCCTGACACCCAAACTAGATGAGAACAGGACAAGAACAAATTAGAAGATGTGCAGAGAGGAAATGACCCCAGACAGACACAGGCTGCTGAAGGGACTCAGTGCCCAAAATGGGTCTATCCTAGGTCCTTGCTGCATCCCTGCCCTTCATACAATTCAGTTGTTCAGTCAGGACTGTTTTAGCCAGTAAAAGTCCCCTTTTTGTTAAAGCTAGTTCAAGCTGGCTATCACCTGGAATACAGTCCTGACTAGTTCACTCTGCCACCAACCAGCCTGCCACATCCAAACTCTTTAATGATATTTGCTAAGTATCATCAACTCAATTATCCATACTAATGCAAGGGCCTGAGGACAAATGGGTAGTGAAAGCCAGGTCAACCAGAAGTACTTTAAAATGCATGCTGTTGCTTTTCCAGCAAGCTCTCTAACTGCATTTTTTTCCCCTAAGCTATTATTAAGATGAATTCAAATTATTCGGGCACAGTGAACTGACAGAATAGACGAAAACAATGAACATCAGGGCAATAAAAACATGTGTAGGATTCAACATTTTCCAAGGATAATCCTCAAAGTAGTTCTCACTCATCTCTCCTCATAGGACTGCTAATTCCTTAAGGGCAGGGACCATTTGTATTTGTTCAGGTAGATGACCTTATAAATAGTCAAGAAGCTTGCACAATCCAATGACCTCTGGGACTGTGTTTCTAAGAGTCTTGCCAAGGACATATTTTCCATCGGAATAGTTAAGATGCCAGTACAGAAACACGCAAAATGGTGAAAAAAGTCAAGTGGAGAAACTCTGTATTCCCTTAAGTAATGCCCCACACTTCAAATTCTCTTAACTAATTAATTCGTTTAAGGTAAAAGAAAAAAAATCCTGAAATAAAAATGAAATTGAGAGAGAACATTTATCAAGATGTAATTGACAAGGAGAAAGATGAAAGTTCCAGAAGAGCCTTAACAATGTTCTCAATCAATAAAACACCTGGCAAACAAATTAACTCCATTGTACTTTCACAGCATCCACAGCAGGTGATGAAAAATTAGACAAGAAGGTCAACTAGAGACTGGACTACATGTCCTGAAACCACAAAACCTGAAACCTACTTCACTCAATAACTAGTACCACAACTTTCTGAGTAAGCACAATATTGGTAACATTTTCAGCCATCACCAAAATGATGAGCTATTACAGGGATTCTTAATAGGTGGGTGACAAGGGAGGTCAAATTTTACATAATCTAAATGCAGATAATTGCTTGGGGCTAAGTCAGGGCTCAACAATTTGATGGACTGTAGGGCTGCAGGAAGGAGAACACAATTATACTCAGAACTCGGGATAAGGGGCCAATAGGGAGGCACTGTTTCCTCATTCACACATTAAGTGTTCAAAGGAACAAGAATCTAGACTCTCCATGCTCAAAAAGATCCAGATTTCAGACAGGAAATAACTTTCGAAATGCCTCTGCTTCTCAACAAGCACAAACTACAAGATCACCCACAAGTATCCTTGTTAGGGTCCCAGCCAACATCACTTTCCCCTCTTGCCTTGTTAGTCTGTACCCTGTAGGGGACAACTGGAAATAATGTTGAATGTTGTTTTGCTGTCTCAACAAGCATTATATATTCATCCCCAAGAGATCTGAAAATAAAGTCAAAACTAACATTAAAAAAAAAAAAGAAGAAAGAAAAAAAAGTTCTTCTAGCTAATAAGAGAGCAGTAAAGCACGATTATGGGTTTCCTCCCTCCCCCTGCCCAGATCAAGGGACTGCATTCCCTCGGGTTTTTATATTCTTGTATAATATTTAATTAAATACTCTGTTCCTACTGGTTTATGTACTAGAGAACACTAATTTTAGAAAACCGATTAGCTAGTTCTTTCTAACTGTATGTTATTGTAGCTAAGGTCAAATTTTTCACTGAAACTATGGCAACAAAACTCCAGTATTCTTTGTCGACAAAACTGAGGCAAAGTTCTCCAGAGATAGGCCTCCACTAGATGGCTAGACCTAGGCTGGATTATTCTATTTCTTACTTCTACCTGAAATGCTATGTTCCTGGGAATGGTTGGGGGGAGGGGAGAGGACCTCAGTCACAGAAATTTGCTAGCATAAGTCCAAGTGAGCTTATATAGAAGTGTCATCACTGATAACATTTTTAGACACATGTAATTTTAGCAGCACAAAACATCAAGACATTTCAGAAGCACCCAAATTGGAACTCAAATGTACCCGGAAAAATACCAGATGAAAAAAGGAACTTTTAAAATTTAAAAAAAGAGGAATAATTGCCCAATTTATTTTCTCAATTATTACAACTGCTCAAATTGGAGTTTTTCCTGCACTGATCTCCAGCTATTGCTTTGTAAAGGAAAAAAACACTGAGCCTTTGAAGGGACAAATTCTTCTCCCCACACCTATGGCCACTTTCTACTTATTTCCCCAAACCAGTGCCCATGGACACAAGCACAGTTTTTGCCTTCTATAGGAGTCATGCTGGCCTCTCGCCTTAGAGGTTCCTCTGCCTTGGCTGACAGGACCAAGGAAGCAGCCAGTGGTTCATCCCTTCTCCTCAGAATTAAACTGTCCTCAAAGACAGGGAGAATGTCACTCTGCAGGCTAACTGGCAAGAACCCCTCCAAACTTACAACACATGGGGGTGGGGGTAGAGGACTTTCAGGAAAACAGCAGATTGGCAATATCTTCCTCCTGTCTGTCAAGAGTGGCTGGAATGCCTGCTGCTTGGGTTAAGATAAACACAACTTCCTCTCCCAGCTAGCCTTGTAATTTTATACATAAGGCAGGATTACCAGCTGGAGCAAATGCGCCATCAGTAACCGAAGCTCTGGTCAAGGCTTGTGCAAGTAGGAAAAAAAGGCCTCATGGCTTCCCTTCAAAAGTTCACAAGCTCTAGAGCTCCCTCTTGATTATGAGGCAAAGCCAATAAAAATCTAAGAAATTCAGAAAGGTCAAAGTGTGGTTGTAGACACCTTTGTATAATCCACATACTCAAATTTTAAAACAAACATATCATGGTTAAACAAGGCAAGGGCTAGGTGTGATCTTCATAAAAAATGTCCTGAGAGCTGCTAATTGCAGATTTAGTCATGACAGCTACTTGACTACCACTTCCAGAGTGCTTAGGTTGTGCTCAGCATGTTGCTAACTCTGCTATATGCACACACCACATCAGCCTAAAATAATTCAATCAGTTCCATACTATTATTAACCATAGTAACCAGCTGGAGAAGTAAGGTTTAGAGAGATTAAGTCATTGCCCATGGTCACTCAGCTAATTAAGAGGTAGAGTAGGAACCTGACCCCACCTCTGACTCCAGAGCCAGCCCTCCTAACCACTACCTTCCATGGCCTCCCCACCATACCTCACAGTCATTAAAATCAGATTCTGCAGGAGTTTAATTCAGATTTTTGGTTTTTGTATTCATTCACCTTTTCCAATATTCAATAATTTCATCTTTCCACTACTTTGCAATGTTATCTGCTGGTTGGACTGAACACATTGGATCCCTGAGAGTTCCTCACTTGGAGAGTGTATCTGTCCTCTCCCCAGCTGTTTGCTGACCCAACGCCCCCAACCACAAGGCTTCCACAGGAAGCAAAACAGAAAA
This sequence comes from Acinonyx jubatus, assembly GCF_027475565.1. Taxonomy (NCBI): domain Eukaryota; kingdom Metazoa; phylum Chordata; class Mammalia; order Carnivora; family Felidae; genus Acinonyx; species Acinonyx jubatus. The sequence continues at coordinate 120,251,778 of NC_069383.1, forward strand.
AACAGCTGGGTTCTTTGGTGGGAAAACAGACACTTATGGTCAAATGGGATCATCTACCTAACCTCTGTCCCCAAAATGAAATTCCCTCTTCAAAATCCCTGACAAATGGTTAGTCCCCTTTGAATGAGAGGAAACTCAATCATTTGAAGCAGGCCTCTTCCTTGAGCAATTGTTTGGCACTTATAATCAGAAGCAAGTTCCTTAAATCCGAAACTCTGACTCTGGTCACTTTTATCTGCTGGCCCTAATTCTCTATTATTGTTCTGAGCTCAGGACATCCGTCTTCCATATGACAGCCCTAAATTAAGGGAAGATTGACAACTGGTCCTTAGAGCCTTGCAAGAGAATGGCAGCCACTCAGAAATGGTACAATCTCAGGCCTCTCCCCAGACCTACACAATCAGAATCTGCATTTTTAACAAGATCCCCTAGTGGATTCTATACACATTCAAGTTTCAGAAGCAATGCCTTAGAGGGCTCTTTTCATTTATTCTACAAATATCTAAGAGCCTACTATAGGCCAGGACCTGTGCAAAACCTTAGGGGAGACAGGCCTCATTCCTAACCTCAGTTAAGATAGAGCTGGGTAGGAGTGAAGTCATAAACCAGCAATAACAGCAAAGAGTTTTATAGCATGTAATAGAGGCCAGCTGCTCCTTTAAGTACCTAACATGGACTGGCTCCTTTGATCCTCCCCAATACACTAGGAGACACATAGAATCATAGCCCCATTTTCAAGATGAGGAAACAGAGGTACTGAGAGGGTACGTAATGGGTCCAAGGGAACATGATCAGTAAAACGCAGAGGTGAGAGTCAAACCCAAGAAGTCTGGCTTCAGAGTCTTTGAAAAGGAGGAGCAGCTTAAGTGCACACAAGAGGCCAGTGAAGATACTTCAGAGGGAATGTATGAGGTCTGAAGGATGGGTGGGCATTAGGGGGACTGGGGAACCCAAGAGGAAGGACAGAGATGGGGAGATCATTTCAGCGAGAAGAAAAAGGGCATGCAAAGGCCCAGAGGGTAGAGCAAGCACAGTGACTGCCAGGAAGAAATAAATCAGTTTGGCGGGAGCACAGAACGTAGCGTGGGACTGCAGATGAGGCTGAGAGGTAAGCAGAGTGACTCATGCAGGGCCCTGTGAACCCTGGAAGTACGTCGTATATCCTAAGCACAACTAGGGAACAACCCAGGGCTCCACCCAGCCAATGACACCATCAGATTTGCACAGATTCCTCTGGCTGCAGGCAACACTGCATCAGAGTGGGAGGCCCCCACATTCAAAACAGGCAAAGAGGGAAATGCAGCAACAAGCAAGGAGGTCATTGTAGGAGCTTAGGTGAGAAATTCTTAAGCTGGTCTAAAATGTCTTAAGTTTCCTCCATTACTCATTGGGCAACATGAATGCAATCATTTTGCGACCCTTCCTCCTAGTTACTCCTCCTTGAGCTTTATTCCCACTGAGCAATATGCCTCTTAAATGTGGAACCCAGGACTTGGTAAGAGGCCCCAAATGTTTCCTGAGCAGCACAGATCTATTCACTGGAGTGGTTCAGTGGAGACTTTCTAGCCCTCCAGATGTGGGTTCAAATCCTAAGTCTAGCTTGATTACAGGTCCTTTCTGGGCTTGGGGTGCCCAACTGTAAAATGGGGATAAATACCACCTACCACACCACAGGGGTGTTTCAACAGTCAAGAAGAAAAGTAGGCCATGAGCCTACCAAGAGGCCAGACACAAAAGAGGAAGATCTTTAACCACATCTTTTTCTTGATCATGAATTTAGTGAAGGCAAGGAATCTCAAAACCATAGGCATCAGAGAGAGACAAGAGATCAAACACTGGGGGTCAAAGAGAAAGTACGCTCAGAAGGTAAGGCCAGTCCACTACTCCAGGAGAAGACAAGTCAACTATAAAAAAAAAAAATCTTTTCAGAAGACCAGACTCAGGTAATGTGGAGAGAGGTGATAAAACAGTATAAGGCACCCCTGTAAAAAAAAAAAAATCACTTGTTGACCTAAAATGTCACTAGCAGAAACACTGGTAGCAATGGGAAAAGTGAAAACCTTTTCAGGAAAAAACATGAATTCTTCCCCAACCAGCTTTGAAAAAAGGACCAACATTACACCAGGCACTGGGCCAGAAGTGCAGGGTAAGATGTGGTCCCTCCAGGTGCTCCAAAATCTAGCTATGGAGACAAAAATAGAAAACAGCTGTGATAAATATTATAGTCCAGGTTGTTAAGCAGGCAGGTAGCTAGTACCTCTAGTATGTAGACATTTGTTCCTGTCAGCTCATCTCAGAAGGACTTATTTTGGGGTAATAGAGGAGGAACCTGAGCAAGAAACCAGCAATTTAGTGAAGGAATATTTGAAGACTGGTCCCCTTCTAAATTTTTTTTCCTTACATTTTATTTATTTTTGAGAGAGAGAGAGAGAGAGAGAGAGGGAGAGGGCGCGCACACGTGGGGGAGGGAGGGGCAGAGAGAGGGAGACACAGAATCTGAAGCAGGCTCCAGGTGCTGAGCTGTCAGCACAGAGCCCGATGCGGGGCCTGAACCCAGGAACTGTGAGATCATGACCTAAGCTGAAGTCGGACACTTAACTGACTGAGCCACCCAGGTGCCCCAAAGACTGGTTCCCTTCTAAACACAGTTTACGGTAGGTATTAGGGGGGTTTCTGATATCAGATTGTCTGGGTTCAAAGCCTGGGTATGCGAACTTCTACCTAGCTAATCCTGGCCCAGACATTCAACACATTGTGCTTCAGCTCCCTCACCTGTAGAAGGTTAACTATAGCTGCCTTATGGGGTTATTACGAGGGTCAAACAGATTAATGCATATAAAGGTAATGATATAAATTAAATAGATTGAGCTAATTAATGTACATATGCACTATACAAGCTATTCACTCTTATTTACAGAAAAGACAATACCATTAAATATAGAAGGTAATGGGGAAAAAAAATGCTTCTTAAATCTATGCCCCAAACACAGCAGCCTAACAGATAGTGTGTGTGGAAACCCAGACTGTGTCCCAATACCAATTTTGATACAGGATTTTTCTTTGACCCCAGGAGTTTTCCTAAATCTAATTTCCATATCTGAGAGAGAGAGAGAGAGAGAGAGAGAGAGAGAGAGAGAGAGAGGAAGAAAGAAAGAAAGAAAGAAAGAAAGAAAGAAAGAAAGAAAGAAAGAAAGAAAGAAAGATGAGTTATCTTAAGCTCAAGTGATTCACCACATATCTTCATCAATGCTCTGAAGACAGGATAATAAAAGCCTTTCCCTTAAGAAAAAGTCTTTCATCAACCACTATGTTGTACTTTCAGGAAAACCATGTAACAGCGTGACAATATGACCCCATTACACTTGCTTGCTGTCCCAATCAATTTTGCCCTCAATGGAGGAAGCCACAACAGCAATACTGAGATTGAATTACATGACAAGGTCAACATTCCCATTGCAATGCAAGTGTTTTCTGCATTGGAGCTGAAAGCTGTTCTCCATTAGTAAATCAATTATTACGTGTAAACGAATATAAAAACAGGGGTCCGAGGTCTAATTTCCATGTGTCACTCAGATAGTCACACAGGAAGCAATCCAGGGCATCAGAGTAAGCACAAGCTCTCTTGTGCCCATGTGCAGGATGCCCCAGAGCCTTCAGACAAGCAGCTCAAAGCTTTGAGCAAGTAGGCAGAAATCCAGTGAGGGACACATGCAGCAGTGTGTGGGACTCCAGCATAATCAAGCAGCAGGCATCATCCCAGTGAATGTGTGACACACTGTGAGCATTCTATGTTGCCTGGGGAATGGATTTAAATTACAGTGTTGTTCCCTTTGAATGGAGTCTGTTGGTGCAAGATTGAGATAAGCTGGTAAATCTGAAATGAAGATTATAAAAAACCTACTAATCTTTTTATTAAATTTGAATTGATTTTGTGAACACAAAAGCGACTTTCCTACAAAGCAGCTCCACGCAGGCGCATGCACACCCAAAACCTTCAATATGCCTCAAAGCATATATACTTGACAAGCACCTCAAGTAGAGGGGTTTTTCTGCCTTATTTTACAAGACAGGCAGAAACTAAGTCCTTTACCCCCACTGTGAGAGGCCCATCATGGATTAGAATCAAAAGAACAGACAAATTTTAAGTTAGGCCTTCCCCTTTGCATGTGGGTATTTAAAACTAAGATATGGGTTCATTCCTTCAATGCTTTGCCAAAAGAAAAAAAAAATGTTGCCTAGCAACAATTAAGGCAACGTGCAGCAAAGGAGGGTGGTTTGAACGAAAGCTAAGCCAGTGAGTTTGTTATGGTCACCCTAGTCCAGAGACCTTTGTGACCCAAGACCGGGCTGTGTCCCCATCTGGCCTCAGAGTAAGGCCTGGCTGTTTCCATCCTTTTGTCGTATCTGATCAAAGGATATCTGCAATCCCAAAGAAATAAAAACCTACTTCTGGACAGCACCAGACTCCTGAACATCAATGCCCTCTTGTGAAATGTTAACTGGCTTGTTTCTGGCACCAATCACAAAGTTCCGAGCTGAAAGAGATCTTGGAAGTCACTTTGCCTACATTCCACTTAACAGATAGAAAAACTGAGGCCTGCAGAGAGGGAATGACTGTCTCAAATTACCATAGCAGTTGGCAGCAGATACTGGTCTGGAAACTGGCTCTCAGATAAGATGATGCTCTTTACTTCAGTCTTAGTTTTCCCACAAGGGCTAAGAACCACTGCCTACCTCCACCTAAACACAGGTAAACAATGATCAGGTAAGCGGGTCACTGCTACTTAAATACTTATCACCCGACCATGAAAAATGCCATTCTTATTTGAAGCCCCTTTCAAAACCACTGGGGGGTGGCGTGTGATATGAAACCACTTTCTCTCCATCAAGACATCCTAAGTCCACAACTCCCCTAACAGGTGGGCTGGCACAGTGCAAGCACACTGGGACTGTGGAAAACAACAGTAAATGTGACAAGGCCACAGGCCTGACCTTCAAATTCATGGCCAAGCTTTAGGTCCAAGACTGGCTTGTCATAGCCAAGCAACATAGACTTCTTCCCAGTATGATCTGGAGACTGTGATTCCAGGCTTTCACTGCTAAGCAGGACACTTGCTGAGCAATCTAGAGCTGTCAGTCAACTTGGAGATGCCCAGGAATCAGGTTATACCTGCTCAGACCAGACCTTCGCTCTCAATACAGACAGGACTCACATCAAGCTGTAGGTAACATGTTGCATATCCCACATATGCATATATACAATATACCCGAAGATAACTTGTCCTGGATGTAGTTAAAAACACATTAAGTCAAGGGGCGCCTGGGTGATTCAGTTGGTTAAGCGTCCAACTTCGGCTCAGGTCATGATCTCACAGTTTGTCAGTTCAAGCCCCTCATCGGGCTCTGTGCTGACAGCTCAGAGGCTGGAGCCTGCTTCAGATTCTGTGTCTCCCTCTCTCTCTGCCCCTCCCCTGCTTGCACTTTGTCTGTCTCTCTCTCTCGAAAATAAACGTTAAAAAAAAAAAAGATTGGCCTCTTGAACTGAATGGAGAAGATCAAGTTTTGAGGGTAAGAACTTTACCATTGCCCCATTCTGAAAAAGCAGATTACACAATAAATAGCGTGTTCAATACTAACGCCTATCTTATTTCCGGAAAACCCCAGACCTTGTTGCTCCTCCAATACCCCTGGAGGTTACATTTAAAACAGCAAAGACTGTAGGATCAAAATAAGAATGGTAGTTAATTTCCTTCTTTTCTTTAGAGAAGATGCTGTTATATTTAGTAGGGGGAAGGGGTGGGTGGGGGTGGAAGAGGAAAACATCATCTCAAGAAAGGAATTCTCTAACCACAAAGTTTCTATTGCCGGTTTCTATCTAATGTTTGTCTTCCTTCTTTCAAGATCACAGGCAAAGCCAACACAAACCAGCAAGAAAAGAGATTCTGTCTTACTTGCCATGGACACTTCCACTTTAAAATGGTACTATATTAACTAAAGGGCTAAAGTAACTGAATTATTCTACTTTTCAGCTCTTCTCATCACCTAGAGGACAAGGGATATTGTCCAAAATTCTTTTGGATAATCAAAGAAGCTTGTAAAATTTTCGTGAAACAGATGTGCACCCAATCCTTTCTTCCTGATGAAGTTCCAGGCAGGAGATATATTCAAGGGAATCACCACAAAAGCAATTTACTTGGTAATGTACTTTTACCTATCAGGAAGAAGCAAGTGTATTAAGATTTTAATTCTTTTGCATCTACAATGAAAAATAACAGCTATCAGTCAATGAGCAGGTCTTAGGTATCAACCAAGTACTCTGATTGGTTCTTTACCCTTATTATCATCGATCCTATTACCTTTAAAGGGAAGGAATTCTCTTCCCCCATATTATAGGTGAGGAAACAAGCTTAGAAAAATTAAGTAATCTATCAAGGTCACTTAGCTTGCATACAGGAACCCTGGGACTCAAACCTAAGCCATTGGGTCCCTGTGCAAACCCCTACTCACAAAAGCATTTAAACACAAAAAGACAAACAATAATTATTTTCATATCGTTAAAGGATTCATATATAGGATGCCCTTCTGCCAACATTTATGAGCACTAACCTCTGTAAGAAGTACCAGGAATGAAAAGATAGGAGTAAATAAAGCTTACTCTGTCCTTAACTCAAGGGCAGGCTCCGTCACTGCTAAATTTGAAACACCCACTTAATCTTCACGGTAACCGTATGAGGTACCGACTCATATAATCTCCCATTTTACAGATGAGAAAACCAAGCTTCACAGAAAACCGAGCTTAAACATTTTGTCCAGGGTCACACAGCTAAGAATTAGAACGTGGATGTGAACCCAGAAAGCCTGATCCTAGGGCCTATAATATTAATCACTAGAGTAGCAGACTTTAAGAGGAGCCCACAAAATTAAAAACCCCAAGTCAGAAGCCACAGGGAGCATTACATAAATAGGCCTTTGGTTTCCATTTACTTAAGAACAGGTTATGATGGTTCTCAATATAGGAAATAACTTGGCAAGGAAACAATGGAAGCAACAACAAATCTGACTGACTAAATGTAGCTCTGCTGATTGCTCAGATAAAGACTCCATCATCCCATCCGGCTGCTTGCCAGCATCTCACTTTTCCATATGTGTTTGTTAAACTCCACAGTGTAATGGCACGGCAAGGAAATGGACTAGAAATGCCTCCAAATTGCCCAAATGCCCTATGCACAATTTCTAAACATCAAAATGGCTTCAACTTCAAAAAGCACTTGTATTTGGAAAGGCAATAATCCCTTCCAAAAGAGAAATCTGTTTCTTCATTTTAGGGGAAAAAAAAAATCTTTTTTCAAAGAATGCTGCACCAGAATTGAAGGGCTGCTTTGGAAAGTGTTTAAATCCTCGCCCAGATTCCAAGGTGGAGGAGATCTTCCTGGCACTCTGCCTGGGCCCCTCACCTGCGTGCAGGGGCCCTCCAGTGCAGCAAGAGGAATTCAGGCAGTCCTGACCCACATTTGAAAAGCCTGCAGCAAAGCTTGTTTTGAACCGGATTTTCCCACAAGTGCAAAGCACCTCACAACCTAGAAACCTTTATTTTTAATTTATGAGGAAAAGTAGTCAACTTATCAAGTTGCTGTCATGTGACTACCTGTAGAACCAGGCCAGGCCATAAACAAAGTTCGGTTCTTTCCAAGTGACCTCTATCAGATTGTCATTTTTATCTCCAAACAGCCCCTTCAAATTGGCCACCAGATACATATCTAAGCACAAGCACTTTTACCCTAGTGCCAGGAAAACAAATATGTCTTCTGACTTCCTGTGGGTATGGTCCTATTTAACATTCTAAACCTATATTCAAATAGCCACTGGTTAAATTTGTACAAGGCATTAACATCTTTCTCAAGGTTCCTTTCCCAGCTATCACGGCCTGCGTGCAGAGTGGGATAGAGCTCACACTAGCAATGAGCTCCCTGCATTTGGCTCCAACTGCAAAGCCACACTTCAACCAGCTCACCCTTAAGTAATAAAGCCAGTAGTTTATAGCCTAGGCTACATTAGCAGTGGTTCTTGACCTTGGCTACACAGGAGAATCACCCGGGAAGCTTTAAAAAATAATAATAATAATAATAATAATAATGCCAAAATAAATTAGAATCCCTGAGTGTGGGACTCAGACATTATTACTTTTCAAAGTCCCACATCTGACTGTGCAGCCAAAGTTGAGAACTACAGCTCCTACTCCATCCATCCCCAGGTATGTGACCCTAGACAAGATACTTAACGTCAACCATAGAGGGCTTCAGTCCCCTCACAGGGCGGACAGACCATTCCAGGAGCTAAAAATTTAGCAAAGCCCTTAGCACAGCACCTGGCACTGAGTCCACTGAGCTTGACCCTGTTAAAAGATAAACTGAGGCATATTTTATTATTCAGTGTAGAGCATTATTCCTATAAGTAACTGGCTTATGACTATTAGATCAAATCCTTCATTTCTGCTACATTCAGGATTCTGTTCTGAAAAAGTCATGGATGAAGGGTTGAAAATAAAAGGCCACTGAGGCCAGAGCTGCCTCAGGATCCTGTCACAGGGGCATATGCCAACAATTTTTTTTCAATAGTCTTCCCTCCTGCCCCCCAACCTCCCAGGTGAAAACATTCTCCTGATAGTCTCATGCCAACTGGAGGCAGCTCAACACTAAACATCTCTAAATCCTTCTCTCCATCTGAACGTCTGCCTTCTATTTTATTCTAAGTCCTTTAGCTTTTATCCAAACAGTTGCTATATCACTACAGTTTCTACATCTACCAACAATAAGAACTCATAACTCAAATGATGTAACCTGAAAATGGCAAGGTCTGAGCCCTTTGGAATCAAGGCCAAGAGTCAAATAGTGACCCAATGGGTTCTCAACCCGAGGTCAGTATTTTTTTTAATGTTTATTTATTTTTGAGAGAGACAGACAGACAGACAGAGCACAAGCAGGGGAGGAGCAGAGAGAGAGAGGGACACACAGAATCCAAGCAGGCTCCAAGCTGAGCTGTCAGCACAGAGTCTGATGTGGGGCTAGAACTCAAAAGCCTTCGGATCATGACCTGTACTGAAGTTAGACACTCAAGCGACTGACCCATCCAGGAGCCCCAACCCCAGTTCATCATTAAAAAAAAAAAAAAAAAACACTTGTGGGGGCACCTGGGTGGTTCATTCCGTTAAGCACCTCACTCTTGATCTCAGCTCATCATCTCACAGTTCATGAGTTAGAGCCCTGCATCAGACTCTGCACTAACAGCGTGGAGCCTACTTGGTAGTCAGTCTCTCTGTCTCTGTCTCTTCCCCTCCCCCGCTCGTGCTCTCTCTCTCTCTCTCTCTCTCACACACACACACACACACACACACGCTGTCATGCGTGCACGCGTGCGCTCTCTCTCTCAAAATAAATGTAAAGAAATCACTTGGGAAGCTTAAAAAAATGCCCGTGCCCAGGCCACAACCCTCCAAGATTCATTTGATTGGTCTGGAGCAGGGCCCTAAGTATCCGTTTAATTGTATATCTCTCCCAGATATTTCTATGCAGCTAGAGTTGAGAACTACAAACCACAAAAACAAGAAAGAAAAACAAAATGTTTATCATCTTAACATACCAATTATATTTTAAACACCTTCTGGAATAAAAGTAAACTACCTTGGGAGGAAAATAACAAATGTAAGAGGCTTAAAAAGCCAGGGGGTACCTGGGTGGCTCAATTAGTTAAGTGTCTAATTTAGGCTCAGGTCATGATCTCATGGTTTATGACTTCAAGTCCCACATTGGGTTCTATGCTGACAGCTCAGAGCCTGGAGCCTACTTCGGATTCTTTGTCTCAGTCTCTCTCTGCCCTTCCCCTGCTTGCACTCTCTCTCTCAAAAATAAACATTCAAAAACAAAAAGAAAGAAAGAAAAGAAAAGAAAAGGAGAGAAGAGAAGAGAAGAGCAGAGCAGAGCAGAGCAAGCCAGGAGTGGTGGGGAGCTACTGGTAATAAGGCTGTCATGTGGAGGTCTTTTACTTCAAAAAATAAGTACAATAATCAAGAACTCCTCACTCCAGGTTGAAGCATCTAGAAATACCAGAGCCCCTAAGGCAGAGCGGGATCTGCTTCAATGACACATGTTCCTTGTGACCAGATCGATAAATCCTGTTCAGGGACATACTTGCACAAATGTAAACATTTAAGCTGAATTTACACTGACCAACATGTATTCAATATACACATGAAGGCTCTAATAAAAGCCATTCTAATCTTGACGTTCAACTTATTTATGCATTTTCAAAAGGTCACAAAGCTTGGACTTGAAATCATACTTTTAAAAAAAATGTAAGCAAATTAACCTACAACTGCTTATTAAACTCACATCTGCATAAGCAATCGTGCGCGCGCGCGCGCGCACACACACACACACACACACACACACACACACACACACACAGAGACACACTTGCTGAATTTTCAATTAAAGCAGGGTACCCATTCCAGGAAGGTCATCAACTTACCTCTGAATTTCTTGGGTGGATTATTAAGGTCCCCAGCTTCTGGCTGTACAACACAACGATCGTCAACCAGGCTGTGAAGACAAAGATAAACATTCTATGAGGCCAAGTCTAAGAAAATAAAACCTAAGCACTATGCAAAAATTGTACATCCAGGGCTACTCCTGTGCAAAACTTATATGGCCATGTTCTCCTGCCACGAAGCTGTTTACACGAGAGGTTTCCCATGCAGGGAGCTAAACCTAATCCACAATCCCAGGTTGTGCTTCTGCAATGCATACATGAACCTCCTATTTTCTATGGCTCTTTTCCCTTAACCACGTCCATGATGGATTTGAGCACAACATGCAGTAATGCTGAAGTCGGGAGGGATAGCAAGAGGTGAGTGCATTCAACTCATGGTGGATGAGGGGCCCATTTGGTGCCAGGCACAGTGCTGGGCTCTGGGGTGTGAGGACAAATATGAACCAGGCCCTGCCCTTAGGGAGCTCAAAGCTAGCACAGGAGCCACAAAAGCAAACTAATGAAGAGAATCCAATCTAAGGGCTCTAAGAGAAAGGACAACAAAATTCAGTCAGGAACTAACTGTGCCTGAGGCCATCTGAGAAGCTGCTAGCAGACAGTCATATGGAACTACTGGAAATTGAAATAGAGGTGGGGAACAGTACAAAAAGTTATAAATAAGCAGCCTGCAATTATATACAGACCCTGTATTTAGAAATCCAGACTGACCAATCGAACTTACACGATTCTTTTAGAAGAACCTATTTAAAATACTGTGTGTTTTGAACAGATGAGCAAATTGAGAGTGAGAAGTTTAAATGATTTATACAAGTTCCTAACACTAGTATTGGTCATTTCCAAGTGACTGCAGAACTTGCACCCAGCTAATATACTATGGATTTCCAGGATTTCTTCCATTTGTCTGTGCTGCTTTTTCCCAAAAGCAAGGTACCATTAGCCAGCCTTTCTCTTACCACTGCTTCCTCCAAAATTCAACTTCCCCTCCTGGACCGGTTTTCAAGACTGACTCAGAGCCCTCATCTTCTCCATGAAGGTCTCCCTGCCAAGCCTGTCTTGGACCAGGCATTCCCTGCCTCTCCTCCTGTCTTCCCTCCTGTCTTCCCTACCTCACTACACAAATGGTGCAGGAGGCTATGAGCTCCCTGGGGGCAGAGAAATGTGTGTGATCCAAAAGATGCCCAAGCCTAGTACATCTTCCTGCCCAGGCAAGGTGCTCGGTGCATCAAAGTGGGTGAATCAAAGTGACTAGAGTAGCCCACCAGCAGCTTGCCTCAGCTCTAAGACGCAAGACCTTTCTCCATCAAGAAGAGCAACAGTGTGGTCAATGGCTTGAGCTTTTATGCAAAAGTCGAGCAGAATGTGCACATTTCCAACTCCCACCTGGAGCCCCTATGAATGTAAATACAGTAATGCCACCAGAACTGATATAATGTGTGAACTGGGGGAATGGCTTGGAATTTAATGTACAGCTGGGTTAAATACTCATCAAGTTCTGAAACAAGGACAAGGGGTAGGAGAAAGGGCCCCAGGCTAAGCCAGAAGACAAATGAATTGAAGATGGCACTTTGCCATCTACTAGCAGCTTGACTGTGACTACATTACTTGATTCCTCCTGGTCTCAGTTCCTTTATATGTAAAACTCAAAGAGTTGGGCTCAAGGATTCTCAAATAGGGATATGTTCATCAGACTTTCCATTTGTTTATAAAATATATTGATACCAGGTCCCTATCATACCCAGGCCTACTAAAGCTGTGTTCCGGGATGGGACCCAAGAACTTCTATTTTTAACAAGTTCCTCAGGTGATTCTGCAGCACACCTCTACACAGCATGTGCACACACCCCGACTCTCCAAGGTCCAATTCAAGTTCTAAAGCTCAGTGAGTCAAGAGAGCCAGGTGGGAGATAACTGCCATCTGTATAAATGGAATGTGACTGGGGAGTTAGAATGCCAAGTTCTACAAGAACTGGTGGTCATTCACTGTCATTCACAACTAGTACCCCATAAATGTTAACAAATATTAAAAGGAAGAAGAAGGCCAAACTTTATTTTCCAAGTCCATTTTGAACCAAGGAAAAACTCATCTGAGGTAAGGAGTAGAGCCCAAAATTCAAAATGGGCCATCTACACATTAGAGAAAAAGGAAGGAGGGGCACCTGGGTGGCTCAGTCAGTTAAGTGTCTGACCTCCACTCATGTCATGATCTCACAGTTCATGGGTTCCAGCCCAGCGTCGGGCTCTGTGATGACAGCTCAGAGCCTAGAGCCTACTTCAGATTCTGTGTCTTCCTCTCTCTCTGCCCCTTCCCCACCTGTGCTCTGTCTCAAAAATGAATACTAAAAAAAATTTTAAGAAAAAGTGAGAAGGAACCTTATAATTAATTTGTTTATAATACTTGAGGGAAACTCTTATAAAGCAAAGAATTCGTACCTCATAAAAATTCTAAGAAGGGACGCTCTCGAAGAAGAGGACAAAGGGAAAGGCAGCACTAAGATTTCAGGGGCTGCCACAAGTGGGCTCAGCTATCAACTGGAAGTAAGCCTGGGTGACTGGAAGGGCAATGGCACCATTAAAAGAAATCAGGGCCATAGAGAGGAGATGAGGCATAAGGTGGGGCTGGGGTTTAATAAGGCATCCACAGGAGTAAGAGCTGTGGGCAGACAGTGAGGAGGGTGATGAGCCGATTCTGCCTGACAACACGGATTGTCAGGAAAGGTAGGGAATGCAAAGTCTACCCCTCTCAAGGCAACTGCTAAGAGCACTGGTCCTGGAGTCAAGGTTGTTCACAGCTGTGAAGCCTTGGGCAGATGACTTCACCTCTCAGAAGCTCAGAGGTTTTTGCCTCCATAAAGAGGAATAATAATAATGCTCACTCTAAAGAGGTGTTTGGGGATTAAAGGCAAGATGTATATACAGTACGGAGCACAGTGCTATAAATATCCATAGGACTCCTGTAAGGGGTTACTCCTATTTATTACCATCGCTGGGAAATAAGCAGAGGATCCAAGATTCAAACATGAGGAACAGAAAAAGGAAGGACTCAGCCAAGAAGAGAAAACGGGCAATTGGAGACGCACAAACAGGAAGGCCTCTTAGCCAAAAGCCACAGAAGAGAAGTTGTGAAGGGTGGGTCTCTGGTGTAGAGAGGTTAAGAAAAGTAAGAACTGACAAACACTTAGTGAGTTTGGTGATCAAGATGACTTTTGAAAACAAACATTTTCTACAACAAGGTCCAACTGAGCTAAGATTCTACATCTGAAGTAACTTGTTCCTTGAGGCTAGAGTGACCTGAATGACAGCCTGAGAATATCCATTCTGCACAAATACCAGAGAACAAGCATGCTTTCAATAATAGCTGTTATTAAAAGAGAGGTTCTGGCTGCTATAAGAATAAGGTTCTTGGAGAAGCTGTTGGCTTTCCTTCCCCCATTTGAGATCAGCTCCTGCCAAATTCAACAATTCCACCCTGGGGCCTAACTACTGTCTACACAAAGACAATCAAGACCATTCCTTTGTCTTCTGGAGTTAACCATCTTGATTCTCCATTCTGCTTCTCTCTGCCTTTGGGGCTATTTCACTTCTCATTTCCTCTTGCAGACAATGGGAGGAGGAAAAGGGATAAGATCATCCAATAAGGACATTATGGAATGTAGTTACACTCTTACAAGTTGAGTAAAAATTGAAGAAATCACAAAAGAACAAAAATCTTATTTACAGAACTTTGTACAATATGTAATTTTCAAATGCGTACAGCAATTTATTTTTTTTTAATTTTTTAGCATTTATTCATCTATGAGAGATGAGAGTGTGAGCGGGGGAGGGACAGAGAGAGAGGGAGACACAGAATCTGAAGCAGGTTCCAGGCTCTGAGCTGTCAACACACAGCCCCATGCAGGGCTTGAACTCACAAGCTGTGAGATCATGACCTGAGCTGAAGTCAGACGCTTAACCAACCGAGCCACCCAGGTGCCCCTCAAATGCGTACATCAATTTAAAATAGGAAAGGTTAGGGGCGCCTGGGTGGCTCAGTCATTTAAGCGTCTCACTTTGCTCAGGTCATGATCTTGCACTTGGGGAGTTCAGGCCCCACATTGGGGAGTTCAGGCCCCTGTGCTGTAGGCAGAGCCCAGAGCCTGTTTCAGATCCTGTGTCTCCCCCTCTCTCTGCCCCTAGTCTATTCATGCTCTCTCTCTCAAAAATAAATAAACATTTAAAAATTTAAAAAGAAAATAAATAAATAAGTAAACTAGGAAAAGGTTCTACTTCAGAGAAAAGAGATCAGCATACAAGAAGTGCTAGTCTTCGCTTAAATGACAAGTAAGTTAGCATTTGAAAATAACAACTGTGTGGTGCCTGGATGGCTTTGGTTAAGGATCCAACTTTGGCTCAGGTCATGATCTCACAGTTCATGAGTCTGAGCCCTCTTGGGCTCCCCTCTTGGGCTCTATGCTGACAGCTTCGAGTCTGGAGTCTGCTTTGGATTCTGTCCCTCTCTCTCTCTCTCTCTCTGCCCCTCCCTGCTTGTGCGTGCGCACTCTCTCACAAATAAATAAATAAACTTTAAAAAACAAAGAAAATAAGAGTTTTTATGAAAGCTAAAAAGCATTTCTTTCAGGTCTGTATAAAAGAGTATTAAAATTTTATCCCATACACTTCGCACTTTTCCCCTTATGATTCCCCCTTGTATGTGAATAGGAAATTATAGTAAATTCTGAATTGTAAGAGTCCTAATTAACCAGATTTTGCTCTTCCAGAACTGACAAGAAAACAGTACTTTTGTGTAAGAGGTAAACTTGGCTAACCTGAGATTTGGTGTTATGATTCCAAATGCTCCTAGAAAAGCCAAGTCAAATAGTAACATTCTTATCTTAGAAAAATCAGTTTTTAAGCTGGCATTATGAGGTCTTAAACAAAACCTGCAACACAAGAAATCAGGCACTCTTACCCCAAGGTGCTAATAAATCCATTTGTCGATCCTTCCGCGTACAAAGAACAAATGTCTCCAATATGTAGGAAACTAGACATCTTGTCAGACATGTCTTTCTCGAAAAGCCTAGACAAAGTAAAATATGCAACGTTATTAGAAGGAAAGAAATGCTCAGAGGGGGGAAAAGAGTCACTGAGAGTTGGCTCAGCTCAACTTTCCTAAGCGCCCTACTTAAAAGTCAAATTTAAACGAGAGTGTGACAGGCAGGCAATTAAATGAGCCAAGCAAGGACATATGCAACAACATTTTTTTCCATATATCATTTATTTCAGGATATTCCAACCACAATAACGCTGGTTTCTAACAAAACCACACCCAAATCCAACTCTACAAATTGAGGACCCTCGATAATGAATAGTGAATATAAAGACTGCATGGAAGTCAGCCAACAACTCTGCAGTGATTAAGGAGTTGGAAAGTCTGACTTATGAAACATTAACATATTCAATCTGCCTCAGGCAATGTGAAGTCAGAAGGAAACACCTGGTATAAAACTTGGGTCTGGCTGTGCCTGTGCTGAGGTACCAAAGCAACAAAATTAATAAAAGGAAACCTAGTAAGAAATATCACAAACCTCCAGTGGCCTTTTAAAAATTCAACAACTGTACCCACTTCATCCAAATGCTATTTCAATTTCTTTCCTTCTTACCCTTCTTACCCTTCACCCAAACACTTGGGGAGAAAGGATCTTAGCACCTGGTCCAAACCCTGCAGGTAAGAACCCTGGTCAGGAAAACATAATGGCTAGTTAGGGGCAGTCCTAGAAAAGACTCTTAAGTTCCAGGAAATCTCTCCACAGCCCAGAAATCATTACTTACACACACACACACCACATACACACACACCAACAAAAATATTGACATGACTCATAGGCACAGCTTTCATGAGGGCCATAAATATTGAGGAGTGGGAGCCAATTATAAAAATTTTGACATTTAAAAAACAAGCTCATTTATGTGGGAAAACAGTGCGCTGGTGTGGACCCCAGCTAACACCCCATGGCTTCCTCAGGCATCTGATGTAGATGCATGGAGTAAACCGAGTCTTCCCAGAATCTCTCCTCCAAACCCAGAGCCTCTTAAGCATCTTCTCCAATGTCTTTACTCCAGCTCCCCAGCTAGAAATCATTCACCTGCAAAGCCACAAGACTTGTAATGGCGTGGAAAAGTATTCTCTTCTGGAATTGCCTTCTGGGCACCAAGTTTTCTTTTGGTTAAAATCATGGAGCAATGATCATCAGGAAACCTAGGGAAGCATTTCTCCTACTTAGCAGGAGTGCCAGGTGCTAAAAATGAACTGTTAAATAACCTCAGTTCACTGCTTGAGAATCTACAAGGAAAAACTAATCCCTCCAAACAACCCAGATATAGCAAGAGAAGGAACATTTCACTGAACATGAACTTATGCATTGAGAAAGACAGCAAGTGAGAACACATTCTCCAAAAAAACAGCCAACATCTGTAAACCTTGTGGAAAGACACACAAATCATGTGTAGAGGGACAATTTGCCAGCCAAGACCCACTCTCCAGAATCAAGCCTGTTATTTCTTCCTAACTGGTTATTTCATACCTAAAAGGCAAACCAGTGTTTTAAACAACACCCAAAAAAGCTGCACAAGTGGAAAACACTAAGGACTTTAATATTTCCCTTATGTGCTTATATTTAAAAGCCTCATCATAAGGGGTCAGCAAGTCAACATACGTCTGGGACTGATTATTGGAAATCAAGTTCTGTTTGAATTTTGAGCCAGACCAAATTTGTGTCTTCACACTCTGGCCTCCCAGAAGGACACAGGGGAAGCCTGGATACAGGAGAGCAGGGATGTGCTCAGTCAAGGAGGCCTTGTCTAGTGGGCCTAACTCTGTCCTTTTGGGCTTGCCCTTCAAATTGGCCCCCATGGAGATCAGGCCAGTAAATAGCAGTGTGACCCCTGTTTTCTCAACTTTCCTCACCTCCTGGTTACCTTACTGAAAGATTCCAGGTCCCTAATGGAAAGAAGCAGACATAATTCAGTGTTCTGGAATGATGTACTATCGCCTGCAGTTGATAATTGAAATAGATGTCTGAACACAGTGTTTCTCTAGCACAGTTCTGCAGTGCTACCATTGCAAATAATAATGACTAACATTTATCAAGCACCATCAGGCTCACGGTGGTGCTTAAGGGCTTTACACATGTTCTCTTACTGAATCCTCACGACCACCACATGAAGTGGGCACAACTATTATTCTCATTTTATTGTTGGAGAAACCAAGATCCAGAGATGTGAAGATGCCCCAGGCCAGGGTTTTAAGTCACATCAGAGTCTTAAGCAGAGCTTCTCATCAACAATGACCCCTGGAACATCAACGAAAACATCAGCCACCTTATTAAGATTATGAAGACCTGAATTTCTGTGTTCCGTACAATTATGTTTCCTAGTTCTTCTACCTCGGTGTTCCCTAATTTTTCTACCATGGCCACACAATACTTTGGTAAGTCAGAAAAAAGGAAATTAAACTTCTTCCCAACCATGTTTGTTAAGCAGACAACTAAGTCAACTTTAGCCATATTTTACAGTTTTCCCAGAAAACAATGATCCGTACGTCCATCATAGTTAATGATCTTCAACTGGGAAATCTGCCAGGGGTCCCCAGTTTAAAGAAACAACCAAAAACAGGAAGTGGAAGGTGCTACAGAGTCTTCCCCAAGGGCCTCAAGACGTAGGTCCCCTCAAAAAGGACTGGTCTGGCTGGAAAGCTTTGGAGGGCTCCCCTCATCTATCATTAGTTAAGTGTAAGAAGAGGAGAAGGATAAGGGAGAGAGGGAGGAAAGGTCCTGGGCCATCATCAGCCCTACCCTAGAAGGAAAAACAAAGGCCAGGAAAGTCAACAGAACAGGCCTCTGGAGCCTGGAGGGAAAGTCAGCCAGTGAGTGATGGGCGTGGGAGCAATCTTTTGGAAGACTTCCTGTTGTTTATAACAGGGTGGGAGAACCTGTCTCTTTATCTGATCCTGGACCATCTGTGCTGGCCAACTTCTCACAGCAGTACCCAGTGCTCCCGGCCGGGGACCCCCCTAATACAGAAACAGCCAGCGTCAACCTTGATCTGCAAGACCCTGATAGGTCAAACACCCACCCACTCTAACGACACCCAGGGCTCTTTGCTAATCAACTTTGAGTTGGTCCACGATATATTGGAAAAGGCTCAGATGGTCAGGTGCAGAGCTCCAATCTTCTTTCTGGGTGCAAGCTATTATTATTATTAGCTCAACACTGCCATCCGGACTACTTAAACCTGTTTTTGTTTCATCTGTAAAATGAGGATAACACTTAACTGCAAGGGATTATTGTAAGGAACAGATGAAACAGTGCCTGAAAAGTACCTGATACAGAGACTGGTAGACTTTCACTCAATGCTGGCTATTTATTATTTTTTAGTCAGATGAAGTCGAACTGAAAGATTCTAGGACTTCAAAATTTAAACTCAGCAAAGCAAAGGATCCCCGTATAAAAAATCAGGTGGGTATCCTAACAAATGCACTCCTGGATGATCTGTGACAATATATTTCACTTTAGGGAAAATAATTATCCTCCCTAATTCACCTATTAAAAATAACCTGAACTCTATGGAATTATGCTCAGTTCCCAATCACAAAGCATTGTGGTCTTTCCAAATATACAGAATCATGGCATAAAGGTTGGAGGGAACCTATAAAGTGTGTAATTCCATCTCTTGCCCAATAATGGAATACCCCTACCATGACTCCTAAGGATGACCTTGCTTCTGCTTAAACACCTGGCAATGTTTCACGGTTCAGATGGTTTGGGCAAGGGTTCAAATGGTTCCAGAAATGGTTCCAGGTTCAAAAAGCCCATTTAGGAAATATTCCTGTGTCCCCTGCACAAAAAAATATCCTAGAGAATCTGCTACTGGTCTATCCCCCGATGCTCAGAAACCTCTCAAAATGTGAATGCCCTCTGATCTCCTTAGGACTTTGCTTCTGTTTGCAGAGCATCATCATCCTGGGTGATTCCAGACATGGCCTCGTCTCCAGAGCAGTCCTCACCCAAGGGCAGACAGGAGCGGAGGCTCCAGAGTCAGATTGCCAGGCACCTCCAGCTCTGCCACCACGTCATTCTAGGACTTCAGGCCAGCTCTCTCATCTTCCTAAACCTCACTTTCCTCATCCATAAAATAGGGATAATATGAGTAGCTCCCTCAACAGGCTGTCACTAGGTTCAGTAAGATCACGTGCATCAACAAGTCAGCAAAACGCCTGCAGGAAATAAGTGCAATGTATGCAAGCAACTACTGCGCCCCCCCCCCCCCCACCCCGCCACCTCCCAGCACTGTTCTGACAGGCTGATGCACCTCTTAAAATAGGATTCTCCCAGGGTGGCTGGACCAGGGCACAGAAAGGGGGCTCACTGCCTCTGTGAGACGCTCAGGAGCCTCACACTGCCCACTGGCTCAGCTTCAGTTCTTTGTCCACTGAAACCTGAGCAATGTATAAGGAAAAGGTACATTTGATTCCACTCAAAAAAAGGCGGGAATAAAAACACACAAATTCAGAGATCTCCTAGGTGAACAGAAACCAGAGGTCGTAGTCCTCCACATCTGTGGTCTCACAATCTTGTTGTTCTTTGCCTTTTCTACACCCGCCCTGGGTCATCCCACCCCACCCCCACTGGCTCCAGGGGCTTCTAGGATTCCTCAATCTGTACCTCAAGGCCAACAACTACTGGGATTCAGCTCCTGAATACTGACAGCACCTCAATATACCAGAAAGAACTCAACTATCTCCCCAATCTGTCTCTCCTCCTCCCCACCCACTTCATCTACCTCCACAACGCCTGGTGGCACCTCCAGTCTTCCCTCGCCTTATCCCTGCCACAAGGCCTTTGCCCATGCTCTTCACTCAGGCCTAGAATACATTCATCCTTATCCCACGCCCTGTCCTAGTTTAAGCCAACATCGGTTTGAGGGATCTGTTTTGCATACTACTTTATTCCTCTCACCAATCCCTAGCACATGGTAGGTGCTGAGTAAATATTTAGCAAGTAATGAAGTAGGAGCATCTAATCTTACTGATTTTAAGTTTTAGTCTCTCTCTTGAATCCTCCAATTCTTTGTAACTCTTTTACTCCCGCCCAAACCTCAGCCAGGATCATTGACAAATGGGCTCCATAAAGACTCTCTCTGAATCCTTCTTTGCCCCTCAATCTATTCTACACATAAGCCAGCAAAATCTTTTTTTTTTTTTCCAGCGTGATCTTATAGAAACATAAATCAGACCATGTCATTCCTGTGCTTAAAACATTCCAAAGAGATTTGGGACTCCTCATGATCTGGTCCTTGCCTACCTTCGCATCTTTGTCTCGCTGTACTGCCCACCCACCTTTTACCCTCTGGCCATGATGAACATTCTCCCAGATCCCCCAACATGCCATGTGCCTTTGGACACGCTGTAACTGCTGCCTGACATTCTTCTCTACTCGGTACTCTAATTACCCTATCTGGGCACTACCACTGTCCTAAAATTGCTTATTTACTGGTTTGCTTATTTACTTGTCTTCACCTCTAGACTATCAAGCCCATGAGGACAGGAGAGCTGAGTTCTTCCTTCCCTTGTACAGCGCCTGGGACACGACAAGCACATTCTGGGTCCAATGTAATCATGTCATCTTATCTATTACCTAAAAGAATTTAAACTATTTTTAGGTGATTGTTTTCCTAAAACTAAAGAAAATCAAGCTGACACTGTTGGAGCAAGGGTAGAGAATAGAGGTCTGTTAGACCTTTTCAACAGATTTCTAGGACATTTGGGAGCCAGAAACAAAATTTTAACTTCTGAAGAAAAAAAAAATTTTAACTTCTGTCTCTGGCAGAAAGTACCCCTCCCCCAGTGACCATCCCCTCTGTGTCCAAAAAGTCTAGAAACAGAACACTTGAGTCTGAATTCCATCTTCTTGTGCTTAGACAACTGATATAACTTTCCTGAATTTCAGCTCTCTCAACCAATTAAAAGAAGAGAGGAGCAGTGCCTGGGTGGCTCAGTCAGTTCATCATCCAACTCTTGAATTCGGCTCAGGTCAAGATCTCACAGTTCCATGGGTTCGAGTTCTAGTTCAGACTGCACTGACAGTGTGGAGCCTGCTTGGGATTCTGTCTCCCCGCTTCTCTCTACCCCTCCCCCATGCATGCATGTGCACTCTCTCTCAAAAATAAACAGACATTTAAAAAAAAAAAAAAAGGAGGAGGGACTCTTCCTATCTCAGGGTCACCAAGAGAGGTAAAACAAATAATCCACACAAAGTGCTCAGCCCAATATATGGCCTTTAGTAAACACCCATTTTTGTATTTTTGAATGAGACTGAAATGGAAAAGTTCACTTTTCTTCCTCCAAAGCATTCACTCACTTCTGTCGATAACTTATTCTTCTGCTTGATATATGCTTCTTACTTTGTCAGCACTGTTGGAAACACATCCGAATAAACATGTCTCAGAAATGTTTCAATCTCTGTAAGCCTAGGAGGTGGGCAGTACTTGCACAGGTCATCCAAGGTACTGTTGCTTTTCAGCCCCCAAACTCACCATACCCAAGACAGTCAGACCTCAACTCCATTCCCACTTCTAACATCAAATCAGGCCCCTGTGGGAGGCAAGGAGGAGATGAGGTGGAAACATCTTCAAAGGAATAATTCAATATTTAGAACCTCTTTCACTTCGGTGTGAAGACAGGCTAAATCATAGCCTCACTGAAAAAGAAGTATATTCGTTTCATTTTAAGCATTAAGATAGGTTTTGAGTTTCCTTTTTTTTTCCTTTTTGCTAAAAGCTTTGACTATGCCAGAAAACTCACTTATTATAATTTTTCCCATCTATTTCTCCCGCACACACTTAACTAATTGCATTATATTCATTTTTCTAAAAAAAAAAAAATCTCAATTTTCGCCTACACACAACTCAGAATTTAGAAGTTAGCAACTCCTGAAATGAGACTAAATTAGAATACTTTCATTAACCAAGAAGTTACCTAAGGTATCACTTAATCCTAGACAGGCAAAGGAGGAAGTCAGAAGCTTTATTTATACCAGGTAATGGACCCCAAAGCCAGGGACCAAAATATTTTGACCTGAAGATTTTTATGGACACATAGAAGCAAGAAGCCTCCTTTATTTAAGTAAGATGAAGCCGCTTGGGCCTTGGGGCTAAACAGTAATTGGGAAGGAGAAAAGCCCCACAGAGTCTGCCCTTAAATTAGGTCCTTCCAAGCATTGGTGTCAGGAACTAAGGACCTCCCTGCCACACCAGCCCTCCAGGGCACCAATCATCTCCTGAGGTCCAAGTTCCCTGTGTGTTTTACCACCCAATTACCTTAACTTTCACAATCTTATATACATTACCCGAGATATTCAAAATACCCCCCAGAGACCTGGACTGTAATCATTTGCCTTTCTTAAATGGCTGGCTAGCAGGGATTATTTCATCTATTTTTAACAGCCTCCACCTTGGTATCTTTAAGACCGGTTGTGACAATATCTGAGACCAATAAAGCACTAAGCCAATCTAATTTCTATTATAGGACACAACTTCATCTGAGTCCAAAAGCTACAAGGAGAACCAAGTAAGGGTTTAGAGTAACAGCTATAAAGGGAGTTATATTTGAAGCTACTATTCTCAGACATGGAGAAGAACCCACGCTTTATTATTTTTTAATGACCCATCCCACTGCAGAACTTCTAGAATGCTTGCTATAATCTTGCTCATCTGAAAAAGATGAACCTAAAACAAGTACCACTAGCTTCCAAGTTTTCAGGGTCCTTTGCAATTCAGCACTTTAGCTGGGAAGGGTTTTTTTTGTTTTGTTTTCTTGTGTTTGTTTTGCAGACACAGCTTCAATGTATCCCCATGCATGTATTTCTAAACAAAAAGCTCTGATTCAATATCCAGACTTAGGAACAATCAATTGCATCCTGCTACCTAAGCCTTCAGGTTCTTAGTCTCTGAGTTGTTCCATGGCACCACCCACCTTTCAAATTACCTGGTTACTCTATAAGCTAGTGGCTCTCCATGACGCCCAAGGACCCCTGGGAGTTCAACCCAAGACGCTTTCAGAGGCTCTTCAAAGTCCTAACTATTTTCATAATAACACCAACGCACTATTTGCCTTTTTACTCCATCTCTCACACCATGGTTGAGTTTTCCAGAGGCTGCAGGACATGAGATGTCAGAAGAGACTGGAGGTGGAAATATGTAAGATACAGGACTCCAGCTATCTTCTATTAAGCCAGATATTCATCAATTTGCAAAAAAGTAAAACAATGCCACTCTCTTGCAAAAATTTTTTTTGGAAAATAGAGCTACTGTTCATTAAAAATATGTTACTGTGTTAACATACGATTGGCTTATTTTTCATGTTGTCTCAGTGTTAATTGTCTTGGTGTTAATTTCTAATGAGGTAAGTACAGATGGTTCTAACTCACATAAACCTAAGTTCTTTGGGGTCCTCAGAAATTTCTAAGCATGTCAAGAGTTCCTGAGAACCAAAATTTTGAAAAATGCTACTATAAACTTTAAGTTCTGGTTTCACACTGCCTATGTGCTCAGGACTCATACTGCATAAACATGAAAAACTGGACAGGACTAAAATGCAAAACATACAACATCCAAGACTTTAGAGAAAACCCCCTGATTTGAAACCACCTTTTTATTCAACAAATTTATCGAATACCTACCATGAACTATCCGTACTCCAGGTGTGTGGGACATAGGTAAAAAGAAGACAGTCCAGGTCCTGGTTCTCATGATAGTTTTACAGGCACAACCAATCAGATAGTGTTAAGTACTAGGCAGAGAATTAAAACTGTGTGACATTTTACTTTTGGCTGGTCAGAGACAGCAAGTTGAGACATTTAAGCTAAGACCTGAAAGTCAAGACAGAGACAATCATGCAAAAAAATCAGGTGGAAGAGCATTTTAGGCAGAGCAAATAGCTAGTACAAAGGCACTGTGTGCAGAAAAGAAGTTGGCAAGTTCAAGAAAAAGACAGCCAGCCACAACGTCTGGACCATTAACGGGGAAAGAAAGAAAGTGCGGGGTAAGGTCAGAGAAGAAGAAGCCCGGGCCAGTGGCATTTCCCAAGCCAGGGTAAAAAGTCTGCCTTTATTGCTAAGTGTGACAGGAAGTTTATAATCTTGACCAAGTTACTTACTCTTTCTGGAACTCAGTTCCCTCATCTGCAGAATGAGGATCATGAGAGCTTGCCTCATAAAGCTGTTTTGAGGTTCAAATGTGTAAAAGAAAATAATGGGCTTGCTTAGCACAAAGAAAGTAAAAGATGGGAAACAATTCCTGTTTACTGGGATTATTCCTGTCTGCCAATTTGCTGTATTTTCAACTCTCATAAACTACTCTTACTAAACTTTTTAGGGCTTACAATCCGTTGAGGATTAACCCTATCAACCAGCAAGTCCACATGATGAGTGGTATAGACAAAGGACACACTGTGTGATGCATTTATCTGAATTTATCAATGCCAACTCCAGCAGAATGTTCTTCCCACTCTTCCTAGTAAAACTCAAACCCCCAAAGTACAGCCAGGTGAAGAATGAATGACAGCATCCCACCTCCATAGCCCCCTCTGGGTCTACCCTTCAGTCACTAAGCTTTGCCACTTGGCCCCAAAGCACAGGGTACTCGGAAAAGCCATTCTTCTGCTAAAAAAGGTAGCCAATGGAAATCCATCAGTCTTCTCTGCTCTTTCTTGGCATATTCACATCATCTCCACCTCCTAAAAAACAGAAGGCCTCTGCCAAAGACTTAGTGCTGGTTTTATTGCTGCTTGCTTTAAAAATGATTGCTTAAAATGAATAAAATCAAAAGGCTTCCTTTCAAGCTAGGCAGCAAAGAAAGGGCTCATGCACAAAGACTTAAAAGCGCCTGGAGATTCAGCAGGCCTCGGGCAGCTGGTCTCCAGGAACACAGATAAGACCTGGGGGCCACAGCTGCCATCAACACAAAAGAGCAGCACTTCACTTTCAGGTCAAGCAGCCCCCCGTGGGCCAAGCCAGGCAAACCACAAGGCCTTTCAGAGGGAAAGCAAGAGTGTGCGCAGAAAAAGGAAGAGTTGCCGGCACTTGATCAATCTCGTGGCTGGAGGCCAAGGACACTCCTTCCAGAGGAGCACAGGCCTCCTTAAGATGCCCTCACCCAGGTACATATATGGTAATATGGCTGTAAATACAGGGAAGAGAAAACCTACCACACTCACAGTGGACTTTTCCAAGACAAGGAAAGAGGCACTCTTTTACACCGTCTCTTCTGTAACTGGGCACTCTCACAGTTAATTTTGGAACTTCCTTTGAGCAAAGACTTGACGATATCATCTTTCTTGTGAAACGAGGAGCAGAAACACGGTATTTCTGAGGTGGATACCGGCCGGCAGCTCCCCCCACCCCACCATACACATGTTTGTGCAGCCCCCTGCTTGCCTTCTGGTCCTATTAGTGGCTAATCAGATTGTCCTCAGAAATGCAGTGTCCCATCAGGAGACCACTTATTCTATTGCAAAAAGCACTTCTCTCGGAGGATAGAAAATTGTATTCTGCTTTCGTTTTCAGACAGTCCCAAAGGAAGTCACCAACTCAGAAGTTTCAACTTTAAGCAGGGCCCTCTATGACAATCTCAGAAAGAGCAGTTGTAAATCAGCAGTTCAGAGCAATTCTCTAATTTAAATGTTGCTCATTAGACACACAAGAGATAAACACATGCACACAAAGATAAACCTATGTGCCTTTTCACAAACATGCCCACTAAATAGCCTATTCTTGAAAAAGGTACATTATCTACATGGCTATTTTTCAGCAAAGATGTCAATTCTGACACGTGCTCTCAAGTTTCCTATTCTCCCAGGCCAATATAAGAAAAGCCAATCAAAAGCTCAAAGTTGGCAGTCAGAAAATTTTCTATTTGGTGGGTAGAGATCATCTAGCTGAAATTCCTCATTTTATAGGCGGAAAAAGCAAACAACAATAAACCTGAGTAACTTCTTGTAGGTCACACAGCCGTGTACTACCAAAGCTAATAGACCATAGGGGCACCAGGGTGCCTCAGGTGGTTAAGCATCCGACTTAGGCTCAGGTCATCATCTCAAGGGTTTGTGAGTTGGAGCCCCACATCAGGCTCTGTGTTGACAGCTCAGAGCCCAGAGCCTGCTTCAGATTCTGTCTCCCTCTCTCTGCCCATCCCGTGCTCACACGCTGTCTCTCTCTCTCAAAAATAAACATACATTAAAAAACAACAACAAAGCAAATAGATCACAGGGCTCCAGAAACCAAAGCCAGTACCTAGGGGAAGCGGGGGAAGGGTGGTATTTATTTTATTAAAAAGTTAAAGTCATCCCCAGCCTGAAGAGACGCCCCTCTGCTCACAACCTGAACCACCAAAATAATAATAATAATAATAAACAAAAAACAAAAACCAACAAATCAGATTTGATGAACATCCTCAGAGAGAGAGCAGTGTCTCAATTAGTCTGGGAAAAATCAGTCTAGGACAGTTTCTCAACCTCAGGGCTACTGAGGGCTACATTTTAGTGCAGATAATTCCTTGTTGTGGAGGACATATCATGTGTATTGCAGGATGTTTAGTGACATCCTGACCTCTACCTGCTAAATGCCAGTAGCACCCACTTTCCCTCAGCTGTGACAAAAAAGTCTCCAGACATTGCCACAAGTCCCCACAGGGCAAAATCACCCCACTGGTTGAGAACCATTCCTCTAGAGACACAGGCTTTGTTGTTGTTTTTTTTTTCTTTTTTTAATCTCTGAGACTTTTTGCAAACGTTTGACTTGGCAGCAATGGCCCAAAGCAGGTATTTTTATACCTATTCTACAGAGGAGGAAACAGAAGCACAGATGTTAACATGTTTAGCCCCTACTCAAGAGGCAGTCAGTACCCAATCCTGCGGAGCCCCCATCCTGTGGTTCGGCAGGGCGATACCATTACAGCCTCAGAGCAACTGTGCTTCCCTCCCTGATTATTACCTTCACTCCCTTTTATTAACACTCAACAGTTTCCCATGCCCAATGCCCACCCAAGAACTGTTCTGAGAAACATCTCAAAAGCTATCAAAAGAAACCACTTAATACATTTCTGCACAGTCCTCACTTTGCTCTCCACAGCAAAAGAGGCTTTTCAAAGCAAACCACCAATTTCAGAAATATTTAATCAGGAGAGGCTTACAAATGATTAGATTCTTCTGACAAGCAGCCTACATTCTTCCAAGGGAGATATAACATGGAGATACATAACTTCTTTCAACAAATCTCTTGTGGACACTATTTCTCAGGTGCATTTGTAGGTTAAAAATCAAAAAGGCCCGTGAGGAAAATAGATTTAAAGCGCCATGGAGTTTCAAATAACAAAGATTTTCAAATTATCAGGAAAGGCTTCCCAGAAGAGGAAGCATTTGGGTAGTATTTGGCAAGATGGATATAGACAGGGCAGGGATGGGGACATAGTCACAGGCACAGATGCACCAAAGCAAATAAATGAATGTCCGTAAGTCTAGGTACTGTATCAGCTTTTTCTATTCTGAAATATGTGCATGGAGGGCACCTGGGTGGCCAGTTTAAACACCCCGACTCTTCAGCTCAGGTCATGATCTCGCAGTTCATGAGTTCGAGCCCCATATCAGGCTCTGCGCTGGCAGTGTGGAGCCCACTTGGGATTCTCCATCTCTTTCTCTCTCTGTCTCTCTCTCTGCCCATTCACATCTCATGCTCTCAAAATAAATAAATGTTAAAAAAAAAAAAAAGAAAGAAATACGTGCATGGTTAAGTCTTGAAACTGTTTTTGCAAAACAAAGTCACTTCGCAAATAAAGTTCCTAGTGAAACACAGACAAACAGCAAAGAACTTGGAGTCAGTGATGTTTCTTCTTACATTCATCTATATCTGATAAGCAACCATATAAGCAGCCCAGAAGTTCTGCTAATTCGCTGTCACACAACATTATAAAACCTAAGTTGTTCGAAGTGTCTGAAAACAGCATGTTAAATGCAGCCTTGTTCCTACCTGTGACCTCCCAACCCTAAGTAGGTTTCACACGTATCATTTCTATCTGAAACTGCTGCCAATAAGAGAGTTCCCCAAGTGTAAGAACTAATGCTTCCAGTTTTGTCAGAGACAGTCCTGCCAGACCTTCATGCTCACCCTCAGTGGTGACTTAGCCTACCTTCCACTTGATTGAGAATGAAAAGGCCACTAAGGACAAGTACAAAGGTCAGTTCCAACAGGTGAGAACAAGCCAGGAAAAAATAACCATAAAAATAAGACAACACTGAAAAAACACTGGGGGTTAAGTATAGAGGTTCTCACACTTTCGAGTGTGCATGAATCCCCTGGGGATTGTGCTAAAATGCAGGTTCTGATTCACTGGGTCTGGGGTGGGGCCTGAGAGTCTACACTTCTAACAAGCTCACTGTTGAAGGCAATGATGCTGGTCTGGTGACCACAAATGGAGGAATAAAGACGTAGAGCAATGTTTTTCAAATTTTTGACTGAAACCCACAGTAAGAAATACAACCCACTGTTCACTCTGTATGAGAGACAGAGAGAATGGGGGGGGGGGGGGGATGTCCTTCTAAGTATCCATACAATACACTTTGATGTTTTTCTAATTTACTCGACTTCATTAAAAAAAATATATATATATATATACACACACACACACACACACATATGTATGTGTATATATGTATACACACATACACTGATGGAGGGGCACCTGGGTGGCTCAGTTGGTTAAGCATCTGACTCTTGATTTCGGCTAAGGTCATGATCTCATAGATCCTGAGTTCAAGCCCCAGGTCACACTCTGTGCTGACAGCGTAGAGCCTGCTTAAGATTCTCTGTCTCCCTCTCTCTGCACTTCCCTCGCTTGTGTTCTCTCTCTCCTTCTAAGTAAATAAAGTTTAAAAAAAAAAACTGCTAAAGGAGGCCCACTAAACTGATTTCAGGATCTCATAGTGGGTTGCCATACAGTATGAAGAACACGGATACAGAACAACAGTAACATTCCTACCAATCTGGGGAGTACTATTGTTACCTGAGCACCAGTACACTAAGGTTAAAACTGATACCAAAGTGCAAAGTTAGGAGTACCTTCAGAATCCTTTTTAAAAAGGCAAAGATGTGTTAACTATGCTTTGGAAATACCTTCATTGAAAATATTCAGGTTTTAAGTTTTTTTCATTCTGCTTTCTTTTCTGACCTGTATGAGGAAAATAAGAATACCTATCTGGCCCTGAGCAGAGGTCTCTGAACACCATTTCCCACTCAAAAGAACTATAGCTCCTTGGAGAAAAGACTGATTCCAGGCCTGGGGCAAGAAATATAGAATATGGGCCTGGAACATTCTCTCATATTGAAAGCAAGAAAGCTATCAAAGACTACTACAGTTGTGTTTTTGAACCAACTTCAAAAGCCTCTCTCTTGCTGAGCAAAAATGAGCACTCTGATCAAGAAGGATAGCTACACAAAAAGATATAAATTATGCTTAAATTCACAAGTTCACAAAGATAGTAACCAAAATACATACCCACTGGTCATCTTGGTACAAGGGTTTCTCAATAGTTGCACTGCTGTTAACTGCGAAAGGGAGAATTCTGGGCTGCACATGGCTATGCAATGTATTGTAGGCTGTTAATCAGCACCCTGGCCTCTAGGCCAGCAGCACCCTCTTCCTAGCTGTGACCACCAAAAATGTCCCCAGGGTCACCATGTTGAGAACCATTGCCATGTATCATGGTAAGGAAACGACTTGTTATTTTTGAAAACTAGTAAAATACAGAGACAAAAAAACTTAGTGGAGGAAAATTTCTTTTTATAAAATAGTTCAGCTAATGAATGAAGAATGAAAACCAGGAGTTTGACAAGTCCTAACAAACTAATGGATTAAGGCAATGAACATCAATGGTTCCTAATATCATAAGGCATATCCAGACATATCATATACTTCCCTGAATGAAGTTCAAAAAAATATAAGTAGCCAACAACAACAATAACCCTGATTCTGATCAAGCCTCTACATTTAAGCACCAGATAGGGTAATACACAGGGAACACAGGTACATGTTTAACTATACCACTCTGACACAGTCAGCAAAATCTTAACTATGGGAAAATAAATCACCCCATTTCCTCAATAATAACCATAAAATGCATGGAGAAGAAGAGGTGTAGAGAAAACATAGATTAAAAGACACATCAACCATTTGTAATCTATTGACCTTATTTGGATCCTGATTCAAACAAACAGTTAAATATACATATATATTATTATTGTGTGTATATATTGTAAGCATGTGTGTATATATGCACCTGTGTAATATATGTTGTATGTATGTACATAAACATAAAAGGAGAACACAGACTCCATTAAAAAATATGTCTTTTTCTCCCTGTGATGGGTCACAGTATTATGTTGTTGTTTTTTTGTTTTTGTTTTTAAATCCCTATGCTAGAGCTACATACTAAAATCAGATGGAGCCTGGGTGATTCAGTCAGTTAAGCACCCGACTCTTGGCTTTGGCTCAGGTCATGATCTCATGGTTTGTGAGATCAAGCCCGCACTGGGCTCTGCGCTGACAGTACAGGGCCTGTTTGGGATTGTCTCTCTCTGCTCCTTCCCTGTTTGTGCTCACGCACACGCTCGCTCTCTTGCTCTCTCTCAAAATAAATAAATAAACATAAATAAAATAAAATACAGATGAACTGGTATCAGGGATTTGTTCCCAACTCACCCAAGACGCGTGTATCAGAATGCAGGTGAAAACAGAATGGTCATGAATTGGTAACTGTGCAGATAGGTGATAAGTAAAGAGGGGTTCATGATACTAAGATCTCACTGTTCTATGTGTTTCCAATTATCTACAGTGAAGGTTACTCTGAAGAATAAGAGATTCTGTATTGAAATAAATCATTACTAAGCTTTATCCCTGTAATGACCCAGCTAACTTTGGAATAGTGCTTTACCTTCCATTTAGTTTTCTTAAAAACCAGTATAAACTGAGAGAGAAAACCTGGATTCTATGATGGTGATGAAATCTGAATGATGTTTTCCCCTAGTGATTCCATACCTGTCACCACCCAAATGCAATCACATCAAAGGTACAGATACCTTCATAAAAATGAAGACACGGGTGTCTATTGATTAACAAGATAGCTGTTCAGGATAGAGTGAAACCAGCAAGGAACAAAACTTGACGTACAGCATGAGTCCTTTTTAATGATATTATACACATAATTTTTACTTATGTATACATGCAGGGGTCTGGAACCCTCATCTTGAATGGTGGGATTAGGGATGCCTGGCTTGTTTTTGTTAACTGAATATGTGCATCTTATGCAGTAAGTATCACCAGGTATGTATGTTATAAATTTGTACACATGAAGGGATCCCCTTCACTTATCAGAGAGAATTACTTATTTGGATATTCCCCAAGGATGATGCTAGACAGCAGAACGTAAATTCTCCTTGTGTAATTCCTTAAAATGAGACCTGACAGACTGGAGGGTGGTAGCAAAGTACACAAGGTTTCTGTTGAAAAAAACTACAGAATATCATGAGATTCTTAAAATTCTTACCCAAACCAACTGCAGGTTCATCTATTTATCTAAGAAGATTCCCTTCCAACTACAGGGGATTATAATCCCAAGTAAATCATGTGACTAACAAGACATCTAGGTTTTACCTCCCACCCCCAATCAAGTTCCAAACTGGTAAGTGATCTTGGCAGCCTCACCAGTCTCTTCAGAAAGTACAAGGTAGCTCAGGGATGCTGAGAACCACATGTAGAGTTCTGAGAAAGTTAAGAAATCCTCAGGGAAATAAACCATTGCTTACCTGCAAAACCTTGGTGCCTGCAGGATCTGACCTGGAATCCCTCTCCCATCTGAAGGCCTAGCACTCTCCCTCAGCTGCAACCAACTTAGCCTCCTTCCTTTCCCTAACCTGTCGAACCTTTTCCCAACTTAGGGCCTTTGCACTTTCTGCTCTAGCTCTTTGGAATGTCCTTTCCCCTCAGATACCTACTGGCTAACCTCCCTTCCTTCAGATCTCTGCTCAAATGCACCATATTAAAGAGCACTTTCCGGGGTGCCTGGGTGGCTCAGTCAGTTAAGTGTGTGGCTCTTGATTTCAGTTCAGGTCATGATCTTTCAGTTCATGAGTTCGAGATCCACATTGGGCTCTGCGCTCACAGCGCAGGGCCTGCTTAGGATTCTCTCTCTCCCTCCCTCTCTCTTCCCCTCCCCTGCTCATGCTCTCTCTCAAAATAAACATTAAAAAATTAAAAATATGGGCACCTGAGTGGCTCAGTCAGTTAAGTGCCTGACTTCGGCTCAGGTCACAATCTCATGGTTCTTGAGTTTGGGGCTTCCCATCGGGCTCTCTGCTGTCAGCAAGGAGCCCACTTCAGATCCTCTGTACCCCCCCCCCCACCACGTTCTTTCTCCCTCTCTCTCTGAAAAATAAACATTTAAATAAATAAATAAATAAAATTTTAAAAAAAGAGCCCTTCCCTGATTCCCAATCCCCACTTAATACCTCCTTATCCCCTTTACACTGTTGTTATTGCTGTCAATTTTTATCGTGGTAAAATACACATACACAACATAAAATTTACTATTTTAATCATTTTTAAGTGCACAATTCAATGGCATTAAGTTCATTCACACAGTTCTGCAACCAACACTGCCATCCACATCCAGAATTTTTTCATCTTCCCAGATGAAACTCTGTACCCATTGAACAAACTCCCCATTCCCCAGGCCCTGGCAAGCACCACTCTACCTGTCCCTATGTGTATGGCTTATTTCACCTAGCATAATGTTTTCAACCTTCACCCATCCTGTAGCATATATAACAATTTCATTCCTTTTTAAGGCTGAATAATATTCCATTATATGGACATGCCACTTTTGGTTTGTCCATTCATTTATCAGTGGACATGTGGGTTGTTTCTACCTTTTGGTTACTATGAATAATTCTATGAATATGAATGTACACATATCAGTTGAGTCTCTGCTTTCAATTCTTTTGGTTATGTACCCAGGAGTGGAATTGCTGGATCATTTGGTAATTCTGTTTAATTTTTTAAGGAACCACCATACTGTCTTCTGCAGTACCTACACTATTTTACATTCCCACCAACAGTGCACAAAAGTTCCAAATGCTCCAGATCCTCACCAACATCTGTTATTTTCTGTTCCCCTTTAGTTGGCTTTTTCTCCATAGCACTCACTACCTGTTTGCTTATTTATAATGCCTATTTCCCCCTAACTAGGATCTAAGCCTCTTGGGCACAGGACTTTCAGTGTTGTATCCCCAGCACCTAGAACTCCTAGATCTCAGCACACAGCAGGTGCTCTAGAAATTTGTTGAATGTAGGAATAAACACTTGGATCATATCAATGTTAGCAGGTATTAGAAATTCACAGATTTATCACACCAAATGTTGTTAACTATGTCCAGCTGAGGGAAGACCCTAGCCATAGTTCAATAGAATTAGCTCCACAGGTGATGGTTTTAGTGGTGTTTTCAGCTCATCCTCATTAGCAATTACCTCAGAACCACAGACACTATGCAAATTGGTAGGAATCATAAAAATTATGTTGCTGTCACTGACTTCAAGCCTTAACTGATTTCATTACAAGAGCAGTGCAAAAGCTTAAAAACACAAAAGTAAACCAAAAAAATTGCATGCACTTACAGTTAATAAAGAGCTTGCAAACCCAATGTGTTTTATTTTAAAAGATCAAACCAACACTAAACAAGACGGGACAATGGCCTTGTATAGACTCCTTAATTAGATATATCCAAGGACAGCTTGACCTAGGAACCTAACTTTAAGCCTACTTTTATTTTTCTGTCGTCTTTTTTTTTTCGGGTGTTCATATTTGGTGTTTGTTGTTTTGTTTTTGTTTTTTAAGAGCTGCTTGTAAAGAAATCAGAATTTCCACAAGATCATTATAAATGAGCTAAAAAGCCATGAGACTCTTTTTGTCTAGAAGTCAGCGAGTTGTATACCATTGGATTAGAGGTTTCATTCCTTTCTCTATCTCTCCCTCTAATACCCTGGTCCTGCTCACTTGAAAATATTTTGAGGAAAAAGGCAAGAGATTTATCTGGTTGGGTTCATCTGTCTCTTTTCCTCTAAGCAACCTTTCCATCTCTCATTCCTCAAGAAAGGATGCCATTTCCCTCCAAAAGGCACCACTTTGTTAAGTGGATAATATTGTCAACCCCAAACAACTTCATGGACGTAAAGAGGCGGCCAGGAGTAATTTATATAGAGCATGAAGAACTTCCCCTGCCTGCTACAATGAAATCTTGATAGTATATTATGTTCTGAATTATTTAAAGAACAGACTGTACTTTCAACACATACACACTCATGCACACACAAGAAAGAAATGAAAAAGTGTTCTACACAACTGTCCACAAACCAAACTGAAGAGTATATGAAAACATACCGATACTTCACAGTTTAGACTCACCGCAATTTAAACTACTGAATTATTCAGACTGAGAAATTCTGATTCTTTTATTAACCTGCACAGATGCCTTGATGTAGATGATCAAGATGGATTTCAGTTATGAGATGAACCTAAGGCTGAACAGTGTTCCTCGTGGTTTGATTTCTTTTACTCTCCCCATTCAGCTTTCAGCACACAGCTCTCTAAAACACAGTCAGGGTAATATCTAACACCTCCTCAAATAGCCACACTCTTATCCCTACATCTACAGCTACATCGTTTCCTTCTTAAATCAATGTATTACTATTCACTCGTCACTGCTGGGACACAAGAGTTATTTCATCACCAGAAATAAGTACCATTTTTCCAGCTTTTCCCTCACCTCTCCCACCCAACTTAAATGCATTTGTCGGCCACAGTGCAGTCCCAAAACCTGGAGTTCTATCTTGCCTCTACTGTGTACTAGCTACTGGGCAAGTGTTTTCACTCTCTACACCTCCACTTCTTCACCTGTTCCTGACTTAGAGTTTCTGTGATATATGGCTCTAGATCTGGCTTACAAGTACTTAATGTGTCCGTGCTATTTTTAGCAACAAGTTGGAGAAGAGTCTGTGAATCAGTTTCTCCTTGTCAAGAGCTTGCTCAAAAGAGAGGAACTTAACCCATTCCCTGCCCTTTTGAGTGCCCAGGTAGCCATGAAGGTCTACACAACTCCAAGAAGGAACTACAGCCCACACATCCCAATGTTTCCCACTCCACCAGCCCTCCTAAGGATCTTATCAACAGGAAACAAAAGCACTATACTACTATAATGAAGTGTCTGCCTTTTATTTTCTAATTTCAAAAACCCAAAGATTGTAGCCCAGGGAACAGCTAAATATTTAGAAGGTTAAAAAAGTTGCTGAGACCCAGACCTCCACCCGTTTACCCTGTTCCTGACCATTTTGGAAGAAAAAACTTGTGATGGCCAAATCTGCAGCAATGGGCTGTACATGCAGCTGTTAAAACCTCCCTTTCTTAAAGAGCAGTATGACCATGGGGAGGAGGGGGGAGGAGCTGCTGGTCTTCACAGAAAAATGCTGCCTTCAACTCATATCCCACAATAAGCACCTAAACAAGAGGGACTCATCAGATTCCTTGACATTCAGGTGGCTTCAAGTCAAGGACTGGATACTACTCTTTCATGCTTCAAGAACTAACTTCCCTTTTTAAAGTACTAATTCTTTCAAACTGCCAGCAACCACTTTCATTTCTTGCAATCCAACCTACTCTGATTAAACACATGTTACAGTAAGAAAAAAGTGACTATTTTTGAAAGACAGAGGCAGTTAATTTTTGCTTACATATCTTGGCAGATGAAATGTACTGCCTCCTTCAGAATTTAAATCATCAGCACGCTGCCAGGCAAGTTCAATTCTCAGCCACCAATGGGCATTCCTTTTATTGCTCCATTTAATGGCTTTTCCCCCCTCCTCTCATAAACTTTCAGGCTGCTTTAAGTCTGAGCCTTGGCCAAAAGTGCTAGGCAGAACTGCCCCCTGTATCTCAAATGCTCTCTAAAGCTGTCACCAAAGGCAGTGACAAATTTTGGACACTAAGCCATGGAGTTTCCATTTCTTTCCTACTCCTATCCCCATGGCTCTTTAGAAGAGGACAGAAAATACACTTCGAACAAAAATTCATTATTGACTACAGCACTCAGGCTTCACACTCACCTGACCGAGGTCAGGCACTCTGTTGCCCAAACACGCCAGCTGTGCGAATCCTGCTCCTCTGTAGTCAGCTCCTAAGTATTAAGAAAGAAACTGAGTGTAAGACCACGAAGGCCGGCCCCCAACAGAAATGCTTCGAATTGCAAGCTTCCATCTTCTTTAACCTCCTTCCTGGAGAGACCCACCTCTTCCCCAAACAAGACACGAAGATTCTAGGTAACTCCGCTTACTTATTTCCAGTATGTAACTGACAAGTGAGACTAGGCACGCAAAAACTTCGAACGTGCTGGGGAAGCTGGAACTAAAGGAAGTGTTTGGCAGATCCCAAAGCACTTGTTTCCCAGAGCCTAGGCCAAGTATCCGAAGCCCGCATCCTCATTGGGCGTGAGCTTCGTCCCCATTTCATCCCTCAGCGCTCCCCGGTTTTCTTCCGTTTTTTTTTAAAACCCTCCCCACTGAGTCCCCCACATGCATTTTTCTCCCAACCAAACAGGTCGAGGGAGGGCTACATTTTTTAAAAGATTATTTCTTTGACTGGACTCACATATGACACCCCCCCAACACCCGCCACCCCCCCCCCAAAAAAAAAAAACTATTTCCTGCAGCTGCTGCAACAGTTTCCAATTTGGGGGAATGCCATTCCGGTCCAGAATGGGTAGCCCTCCAGACCAGTCACTCGAATAGAGATTTTTTTTTTCAGCCTAAAATGAACACCCCAAAAATGCCCTCAGCAAAAGAACCCCCAAACGTATGCAAGTGCATGCAAATCCACCAAGAACTGCAAGAGCGGGGCAAAAACTTCTGCGCCCGGGGTGGGGGACAGTACCAACTCCCCGCGCCCTCTGCCCGGCCCCAGCCGCTACCTTGGTGCCCGGGAGCCACGCCGGGCTGGGGGAGCAGGGCGAGGAGAGGGGTTAGCAGCCGCTGGGTAA
Source organism: Acinonyx jubatus (assembly GCF_027475565.1). Taxonomy (NCBI): domain Eukaryota; kingdom Metazoa; phylum Chordata; class Mammalia; order Carnivora; family Felidae; genus Acinonyx; species Acinonyx jubatus. The sequence continues at coordinate 120,289,481 of NC_069383.1, forward strand.
TCCCATGTCCGCGAACAGGGAGTTCGTTCCGTTAGGATGGAAACAGAACACCCACACCTCCTCTCGGCGTGCGCTTTCTCTCTCTCCACCCTCTGCCTCCTCCTCCTCCACCACCACCTCCTCCTCCTCTCCTCCCACCCCAGCGAGCTTGAGGAAACGCTTCAGCAGCACATCCACATGGTTACTGCACATCGAAGCGGCTCCTGGCAGCTTATATAGGCCGGGAAGCTCCCTGGGCAATGTAGTCCGAGTCCGAGGTCGTGGCGGCGCCTGGGGCTGCAGGGAAGGACTACGAGTCCCAGAATCCCTTGGGCTCCGGGCTGGGCTCTGAATAGAAGCGCGCGGGGACTGGGAGGGGCGTCCTGCGGGGCGTCCGGGCTTCGAATCCTCCTCTTACCAGAGTGCTGGCCGGGTCTGGAGCCCGAGACCCAAAGCAACCCCTGGGGGGCGCCCCCAACCCTTGGGGATGCTCCTCCTCCGGCTGCCCCCTTTCCTTTGAATCCAGGTATCTCTGGGTGAGGGGGGGGCGGGTAGGAGCTCGGATTTCTGCTTTGGGAAGTTTTTACAAGCTGTTACGCACCCTCCCCACCCCCCCCACGCCCCCCCGCGCCTTGAGTCCCTGAGCCAAGAATTTCAGAAATCCAGGGCACAAAAAAGCCAGTATTTGCGGTCAAGGATTAAAGGCGCGAGGTTGTCTTTATTTAATCTGCTCCATCCTGCTCGGGTTTGCATAGAAAACGAACTCTGGCAGGGATGATCTACGCAGGAGGGGACATAGGCAAGTAGCTCGAGAGACCCCGAGCCGCGTGTGTTCTTCCTCGCCCCACAGGAGATGAAGAAACGCTAGCCTCTCCGGTGCACAAAAATAAAGGAGCCGAGTTGTGACTCGCCGGCGCGGAGATTGGGAGGCAGAAAGTAAATACAAACCGCGACCTAGGTCCTGACCCTTGCTTCAAGCAGCCCCTCTGCTCCCCGGAGCTGTAAATGCTTAAGTAAATAAACCGCAAGCCAGAAAAATTAGGGCTTCGGAGACAGCTGCTGGCACGATGTTGCGCGTTCAGGCGGGGCGCCCTCCGGCAGCCCCCGATAACGGCGGCTGGGATGAGATGGGTTGCTGCCCCCTGCTAAAATGTGCCTGGGCTCTTGGGCTGCATGCTGTTTGGCTTTTGGAAGGAGGGCAAGGGCTAAGCAAAGAGGCAAAGTCAGTCGGCTGCTCTCCCTTCCTGAGATGATAGGCATTCCTTACACAAACGTTTCCTGAATGTCTACTGGGTGCCAGGCACTGTGCCAGGCGCTGGGGCATAGTGGTAAGCCTAAACACACCACAGCATCCCAGATAAGCACTGCCTGCCGTCCCACATGGTGGCTATAACAACAATAGTAATAATAATAGTTTGAGAGGCAGATTTTACCGAACCCAGACCACATGCACTTTTCATGCATCATGCTATTGAGTTTTAACAACCATGGGCATATTATCTCTATTTGATAGATGGAGGCCTAAAGGCTCAGAGAAATCAGGTAATTTCCCAAGATGACACCGTATATTAAGTAGTGCAGCCTGGATTCCAATTCCAGCCTTAGTTCTTGTACTAAGTCCTTGTCTTTGGGGAAATCCATCACCACTGCCTTAAATGGCCTCCTTCCCCATTTTAGGAGCAGCCTCTGAACCTTTGGGCAAGTTATGTTCATCTCTTTGCCCCAGTTTTGCCATCTTGGAGAAAGTCATTAGAACTTTGCCAACTTTGTATCAGGATTGCTTGACAGAATTAACGGTCTTATGTAACTTGAGGAACAAATTAGGGGAGCACCAGAACTAACAATTATTATTCATAAAATAATGTCAAAACTAATAATAATTACCGACATTTATTGAGTACATGGCATGTGCCAGGCATTATTCTAAGCTCTTTGTGTACATTTTCTCATCAAATCCTATTAACAATTGTTTTTTATTTATGGGCAAACTGAGGCACAGAGAATTTAAGCAAAGTCCTCCAAATCACATAGGTGATGGGCTGTCTGACTCCAGAACCCTAGACATTAACTACTATCCTCCGCAGCCTCCCCAATGAAAACATATGCATTCAAGGCATCTGCTCATATAAGCATTTAATACCAGCCCAGGAATGGGCAATGCTCAGAGCAGACAAAGTTTATGTTCATTGTATTTACTTTTACCTCTCCTCCCTTTCAGCAGTAGCCCTTTGTTACTGGGCACTAGAGCGGCATGTTTAATGCCTGAAGCTAGCACTCCCTATCATCAAGAAATACCTGCATCTTGTCACAACAAAAAGGTCCACACCTTTCCCATCTGTCCCCTTTCTTCTTTTCCCCTATGAAAACAATTTGTTCTGTTTCTAAAGGGGTTTTGGCTCTACTTTTTCAAACAAATTCAATGAATCACTCATTAGTATTAAAACTGGTAAATGCTAAAGGGTAATTATTTCAGGTGCTTCTAACAGAAACAATGGAATTTTTTTAAGCTTATTTACCTATTTTGAGAGAGACCGAGACAGCACAGATGGGGGAGGAGCAGAGAGAGAGAGAGAGAGAATCCCAAGCAGGCTTCACACTGCCAGTGCAGAGCCTGACACAGGGCTTGCACTCACGAAACTGCAAGATCATGACCAGAGCCGAAATCAAGAGTTGGACGCTCAACTGACTGAGCCACCCAGTCACTCCAGAAACAGTGGAATTTTAATGTGGGTTTTCTAAAGAAAATGTGGTCTTGTTTGAGAGCCAGTTACATGGACACTTGACCCTTAACTGCTTTATCCAGTCTTCCCTCCTAGACCACAACTTTCACTGAAGACAGGGATCCTATTTTATTCGTACTTGTATTCCCTCCTCCCCTACCCAGCAGGCCTAGTTCTCTGCACATTTTAGTAGATATGTACAAAAAAAAAGTTTGTAAGCAAAAGGATTGTAATAGAATGTGTGTCAGGCATATGGTAGAATAGATGAACATATTTTTTGAGCACACAAACCATGGAACCCACTCCTACCATACACTGTTTCTTCCACCTGTCTGTGTGTATGGTCCTATTCAAAAGTTTGCAACTGTCATCAGGTTCTCGAAGCTACTGGGTCACTAGAAAGTAGTTTTGATAAATATGCTATGATGCTAATAGGTTCTCTACAATGCTGTATGATGGATGATGAAATATGTCATAATAAAGGGGCAACTGCTCAATTCATTCTCTATTATGAATAGAAGGAAGGAGACTTCTTTGTCTTAACAGTTTTTTTTTTCTGGAAGAATTTCCCAGAACTGTGCTTCCAAATCCAGTAGCCACTAGCCATTTAGACACTTAAGATATGGCTAGTTCTAACAGAGATGTGAAGTAGATATAAAATACAGGTCAAATTTCAAACACTTAGTACAAAAAAACAAAAACAAAAACAAAATACCTCAATAGTTTTTATATTGATCACATACCAAAATGTTAACATTTTGGTTGCATTGGGTTAAATAAAATAGGTAATTAAATTTAATTCTGCCTTCTTTTTACTTCTTTAATGTGCTACTATGATATTAAAATTTTCATGTGTGACTAATATTATATACTATTTGACAGTGCTGGTTCAGAAAACCAAGAATCGAATTGTTAAGACCCAGTTCAAGATGACAACCAGCCCTGAAATTGCCATTTATGACTTTGCCCTTGAAATGCCCATGCAGGGAAGTAGGAGGGCTTTGCAGAGTCAGGATAGTATCATAGACTGAGCAGAAGCCTGAAGAACATCCAAAACTAGCACACCAGCCTACCCCCAGGGAAACCCTACAAATAGAAACAGGTTTCATCAGCAGTGTATAGCTAAAAACCGCAACTGAGTGAATCTTCCTAGAAGCCCACCTTCAAATGCCATCCTGATTAACACAGTAAAATGCACTGGAGAATGCAAGGATCAGAAAAAATGGGTTTGACATTCAGCTGCACCCTTAATATCCATGTAACCGTGGCCAGTCACCTAACCTTGCGGAGAATCCGTTTTTTGGTAGTGAAGCCGGTAGTCTTTGCCCAACCAGCTTCACTGTATCAAATGTGTCACTAGACATGAAAAGCCTTTGTAAGCTCACCCAAGCCATACCAAAGTAAGAGGATGTTATCAACAAGCTTGGAGAAAATGTTGATGTGTCACAATGTAATACTCAACTCCACACCAAACTTTTGATTATTGGGGCAATGCTAGTCCAGCTTTTCTCCCATGCAAAAGATTTTAATTGCCCATAAGTGCCCCCAATAAGCCTTAAGTACTTTAATTATCTCTTCTCCAAATCATTATTAAATGGCAAGACAGAATGACCCTGAAGTCAGAGAATTCAATCTATTTTTTGGCACCGATGTATTACTTATATGTGCAATCAAACATGAGAACTATCAGTGAAGAGAAAAAGCTACTAGTCAGTCCTCCAACTAGTCTATCTCGGTCATTGTTAACTTTTGTGGTGAAGGGATGGTGCTTTCTTTAAGAATCTTATAAAAGTCATGGACGTTTGCTCCAGCATGACACAGATTCTCACAATTTTAGCACCAGTTCTTAGAATTTCTGGTACCAATGGCCACCCCCCCACTGCCAAACTCATTCATAGATACCCCTGGCAACTAGACTATCTTTCAGCTCCATCTTTGTGTGATATTGTCTCTCCAAGCAGATAAACTTTTTGAAGACAGAGATCAAGTCCTATATTTGTGTACCCTTTGCAGCATCTAGCTAAGCTCTGTATACAGAATAGGTGCACAGCATTTACTGGCTTAATCCATTTTTGGAACCGTAAGAGTAGCCAGAAGAAATCACCCACAGGCACATGGCAGCCCTAGATGAGACAGAAAAGTGTAGGGGGCGCCTGGGTGGCTCAGTCAATTTAACATCTGACTTTGGCTCATGAGTTTGTGAGTTCAAGCCCCACATGGGGCTCTCTGCTGTCAGTGCAGAGCCTGCTTTGGATCCTCTGTCCCCCTCTCTCTGCACCTACCCCCCTTTCTCAAAATAAATAAACATTAAAAAAAATTTAAAAAGAAGAAAAGAAAAGTGCAGCTGGTGTTTGGACACGAGCAGGAGAGAGAACAATTTGGCATGGAGCTAGGAAAATGAGACATTTTTCCCAGGCCCAGGCATCCTGTGAGGCTAAAAGAAGGCATGAACAGGGAGACGTCCTGTATTTGTTGTCCTGTCTGGAGTTTAGAAGAGACTGCTAGTCCGTAAACTTGCAAAAGGAAGGGAACATTGGCAAATTGTCAATGATTTAAGGTCTGGGAGGCAGCATCATGGCTACAGAAGAATGCAGAAGTTGAGGAGTTACTACCACTTTATCGCATTTAGAATTGACAACTATAGCATCTCTGATAATTGCTGCCAACATTGTCTCCCACTGTGTAAGCAAATGAAGAGGACTATTACTATCTACCACATTATCTTCCTGAGACACATGCAGAACCAGGAGTTTATTATCAACTCAGATCATTTCCCCCCATCTCCTGCTTCCCATCTGCAAGGCTATCATCCTGAATCGCTCTAGTAGCCAAGTTAGATCTGGGGAAGAAATTTGGGTAAAGGCCTTCATATCTTATCCTAGTGTTTGAACTAAAGGAAATATGTTTATCAAACGAAAAACAAAAAAACTCTTCTCTACAGGGGAATTCATCCAATACATGTAGAAGAAAAATATAAAATTAGAAAATCACCATTTTGCAACTTACAGTGCAATAATTTACTTAGATATCAGTAGATGCCAAACCTCCTGAGCAAAAGGTAATGGAGACAAAGATATTCATATAGCCCTAAAAAAATCACCCCCATGGACTACCCACTAATTATGAGGTGGAAAATGGAACTTTATAATGAAGAAATATGGCAACCACCACACCCAAGTGATCAAATTTATCGTCAACAATACTGGCACAACCAGACACTATTTGCCTCCTGGTATGACTCGATAACAAATATACAACACCACATAGAAATGTTTTTGCCAAAAATGTCTGAGGATACAATCAGACCCAGAATATGGAGCATTCCAGAAGACCTGAACTCTTCAAATAAATCAGTGTCATGAAAACAAAAAATAGATTTAAAAGACAAACACATAGCATTACCAGCTAAATGAAACATATGACCCATGATTGGTTCCTGGATAGAAAGAAACAAAAAATAAATCTATAGAAGACATTTCTCAGCAAGTAAAAAATTTGAATCTAGACTATGTATTAAAGGAAAGTATGGAATGATTAATTACGGGGGTGTGATAATAATACTGTGGTTATATAGCAGAATGTCTTTGTCCTTAGGAGACGTAACCTAAAGTATTTATTTATTTATTTATTTACTTATTTAAAGCTTATTTCTTTATTTTGAGAGAGAGAGAGAGAGAGAGAGAGAGAGAGAGAGAATCCCAAGCAGGTTCAGCGCTGTCAGTGCAGAGCCTGATGCAGGGCTGGATCTCACAAACCATGAGATCATGACCTGAGCTGAGATCAAGAGTCAGGTGCTCAACAGACAGCCACCCAGGCACCCCTGTGTCCTAAAGTATCTAGAAATGGGATCTCATGGTGTCTAAAGCCCACTCTCAAAAAAACATGTATCTTCTGAATCTGAAAACAATCATATGTTTATGTATTTAGACTTGTCAACATTATTAAAAAAAAACTAAAATCTTGACACATTTATAGATATTTCTATGACTGTTTTTGTGATCATTTCACAGTTATGCTGGAAAATTATTTTATCTTTAAAGACTATAGTTAACAGCAATAAATTATTTTAAAATCTACGTTTAATTTTTTAGATAAATTACAAAACAAGCTAGTAGTTATAGCTAGGCAAGTTTTCTGTCAACAGTCTCTCAAGTTGTGAGTAATTCCACTTGTTGCAACATATCCTTCCTAGCGTCTAAGTCAACCAGAAAAGCAAAGGGAATTAAGTATGAGAAAGGGGAAGTGGAAAACTTGAATTTTTACAGGCTTCAATTTTGCCTTCTCCTGGGAGAGTTATTTGATGATCGGTAGACCTACTCACTAAAGCAGGCACACTGCATTCAGTTACTAATAGGATCTCAAAGTTCTATCTTCACTTCCTGTGCTATCTCGGTGTATCCAGACTCAATCAAGTTAACAGTTTCCTTTTTTCCCACTTAGTTTTTTTCCCAGATTTGAAGTAGTATTTGCCTTTAATTGTAGTTTTAGGATATGGTTAACCTGTCTCATGAGTTCACACCCAGATGGTGTGAATTGAGGTTCATTCTTCATGAAACAGATAAGGCAGGGTCATCCCAGTGAAGTGGGACTGGATGGGTCAGGGGTCGAGTGGAGGGATCCACACAGGAACATTTTGTTGATTGCTTAAGTGCCTGGCTGTCAGTATTAAGCTGGTATTTAATGGGTACCTCTGGGGTCTACTAGGTGCTGTGCTGGGCATGGGGAGGGTAGAAAAGACAGAATAGAGTACACTGTGCTTTTGCTGTCTGCCTTTTTCTTAATCATGACCTTCCTTCGAAAGGAATTTCAAATGTGGTGTTGGTCACAAACAGGAAAACTGTCTTCTTTTTAATCATAAGTTTTTGTCCTCAGCTGGCCATTAATTCTATTTCCTGAAAGGTTTCTTCTTTCCAGTAATATTTTGCAGACCTAGCAGCTGTGACTAGGAAATCACCTAGATGCTGTCCAGGGCCTCTGGGCTTCCTTAATTATTTAACCACCATCCAGGCACCTGTCTGTTTACATTGGAAATTTTCTCCATTAGAGGTACACATTATCAAGATGATCTTCTGTCAGGGCGCCTGGGTAGCTCAGTTGATTGGATGTCTGACTTCGGCTCAGGTCATGATCTCAGGTCATGAGCTCATGGGTTTGAGCCCTGCGTCGGGCTCTGTGCTGACAGCTCAGAGCCTAGACCCTGCTTGGGATTCTGTGTCTCCCTCTCTCTCTCTGTCTCCCCTGCTCGTGCACCCCCCCTCTCTCTCCCTCAGAAATAAACATTAAAAAAAAAAAAAGATGATCCTTTGTCACTGAAATACTTATAATGAACATAGTACAGCAAGTAAAGGACGAAATAATGTCTCCTAAGTAGTTCTTCTACTCTGCTCCCTCTCAAAAAAAGTCCTTTTATTTACATTGATAACTGTGCTACTTGTTAGAAGGAAAAGGAGGAGGAAGCACAAAGTGCATCACTCAGCACCTCAAATACCTTGAGAAACAGATGAAATCAGCAAGCCTTGAAGCAAATGAGCCATTTTGTAAAGATTAGTATTCATGAGGAAGAAAATTAAACATATAGCATTCTTATCATCAGAAATAAGTAAGGATATTTAGGGGCACCTGGGTGGCTCACTCAGTTAAGTGTCTGACTCTTGATTTTCGCTCAGGTCATGATGTCACATTCGTGAGTTCAAGTCCTGCATCGGGCTCTGTGCTGACGATGCAAAGCCTGCTTGGGACGCTCTCTCTCCTTCTCTCTGCCCCTCCCCTGCTCATGCACTCTCTCCCTCTCTCAACAATAAGTAAATAAACAAACAAACAAACTTTAAAAAAAAAAGAAATAAGTAAGGATATTTAAAAGAGCAAGAGGGGCACCTGGGTAGCTCAGTCGATTAACCGTCTGACTTTGACTTAGCTCACGATCTCCGTGTTTCGTGAGTTTGAGCCCCTTGTCGGGCTGTGTGCTGACAGCTCAGAGCCTGGAGCCTGCTTTGGATTCTGTGTCTCCCTCTCTCTGCCCCTCCCCCTGTTCATGCTTGTCTCTCTCTCTCTCTCTCTCTCTCTCTCTCAAAAATAAACATTAAAAAAATTTTAAGAGAAAGATTATTTCTGAAAGAATCTCACTCATAAGAAAAACAAAGCCTTTATTTCTAAGTTTCTGAATATACTGTTTTGAACCTGAATTTTAAAAAAAAATTGTAATAAAGCTCAGTGAAAATGTTTACACATAGTAACAAGTGAATAGATCCAGTTTTTTCAAAAAATCAATCAGGTAAGAATGTACTCAGTATTTTTAACTTGTGCATTATTGAATGATCATTTGACCTTCAGAAAAAGCAAAATGTTTAAGTTTGTCTGGTTTTAGAAAAGTTCACTTGGTTTTGAAAGTAGGGTGAAAAGCTGCTATTAGAGAAGTCTTTGTATGATGTCTGTTGCCCTCGCTTTAAAAAAAAAAAGAATGTACATTCTGACCCCAAATCAGTATTAGAAATTAGGTTCTGAGATTAAATTAGCCTTTATGTCTCTTACACTTAACTTACTTTCAAAACACTATCACAAGGGAAGAGACATCAATATAGAAGAGAAAAGGGGAAAAAAGACTTTTTATAATGCTAACCTATTTTGGAACAATGTTTTACAGCAATAGAGTGGCACTTGATGATATGCCAATCCATATGCAAAGCAAAGAAAGAAGAAAAACACTTTCATGCATTTCATGGCATAATTTTTAATCGGCAAGTAATTAAATTTTGATTAATTGTAGCCATTAAATTATGAATCCTGTTTTGTGTCACCATCTCATTTGAAATGTAGTAGAAGTGAAACATCTTGGGGAAATGAGGAAACAGTAGAATTCACCTTGAAACTCTATTTTAGGGGAAAAGAAATAATGGATTTATATCATTGCTCATAGAGAATAAACCTATTCAGGAAGTATAGGAAACGTTTTGCTCATATTATAGGACACCCTATTAGAGACACGTATTTGGCAAATTTTGACATCTGTAAAGCACATGATAGCAGAAAGAGTTGGCAGATTTGGGTAGAATTTAGAATGCATGCCTGGATTTCCAAAGCTACGTTCTTTGATTTTGTGGGTCCCCCCATTCCTCCCACAGTGCCTGACACATGGTGGAGGCTCAAAAGGTATTTATAACATGTGTAGTCAATATATTCCTTAGACATAGGTCCAAGATATGAATAGGATATTGGTCTCCAAGTGTCACCTTAAGTGATAATGGAGATCCCTAAAGTATTATAAACAAACTAGATGGGCCCGGTTAATTAATATTCATCCATGGATTCTAAGAAAAGTATGTTAGTGTAAAATTTTTTACTGAATTGAGATATAGATACTACTAACTGGTAAGTGATCTGTATTCTAGGCAGGCCAGACTTCAAAAGCTGACCATGCCTGTCAGTAGAATGAAGTGAAAATACTTGCACTTTCCCATTCCTGGGTATCTGCCTACCCAACAGAAATGAAAACATAGATTCATAGAAAAACCCTGTACAAGGGGTGCCTGGGGGCTCAGTTGGTTAAGCGACCGACTTCAGCTCAGGTCATGATCTCACGGCTTGTGAGTTCAAGTCCCACATTGGGTTCTGTGCTGACAGCTCAGAGCCTGGAGCCTGCTTCAGATTCTGTGTCTCTTCTTCTCTCTACCCCTCCCCTGCTCACACTCTGTATCTCTCTCTCAATAATAAATAAATGTTGAAATTTTTTTTTTAAAAACCCTGCACTAAACGTTCACAGCAACATTAATGGTAATAGGCAAAAAGGGGAAACAACCCAAATGTCCATCAGCCATAGAAACTATATGTAGATATATCTATACACTAAATATCTATATCAATAACTAATATCTAATGTGGATATATCTATATCTAATATAGAATATTGGGGCGCCTGGGTGGCGCAATCAATTAAGCGTCCGACTTCAGCCAGGTCACGATCTCGCGGTCCGTGAGTTCGAGCCCCACGTCAGAGTCTGGGCTGATGGCTCAGAGCCTGGAGCTTGTTTCCGATTCTGTGTCTCCCTCTCTCTCTGCCCCTCCCCCGTTCATGCTCTGTCTCTCTCTGTCCCAAAAATAAATAAACGTTGAAAAAAAATTAAAAAAAAAAAAGAATATCTATATAATGGAATATTATTCAGCCAGAAAAATGAACGAACTGACACATGATATAACATGGAAGACCCTTGAAAACATCATGCTAAGTCACAAAAGGCTACATATATTATGTAATTCTCTTCATGTGAAATGTCCAGAATAGACAAAGCTACAGAGACAGAAAGTAAATCAGCGTTGGTCTAGGGCTGGTGGGGAATGGGGGTGACTACTAAGAGGTGTGGGATTTCTTGTGGAGGTGGTGAAATGTTACAAAATCAACTGTGAAGATGATTGCACATCTCTGTAGTTATGCAAAAACAAACAAAAACACATAGAATTGTACACTTTAAATAGATGAATTGTATGTTATATAAACTGTTTCTCAATAAAGCTGTCATAAGAGAAAATGCAAAAGTGGGTTTGGATCCTACGACCTGTTGTTCACTAATTTAGGTAGATTACTTATTTCAAAATGGGCCGATATACTGTTTACCTGGCAGGGTTGTTGCTATAATGATTAAGTAAGATAATCCTGCTGAAAAGCCTCAACTAGAACAAGCATGTAAGTGGTAGTTATTCTCAATTATTATAGTGCATTGGTCCAACCACAGCAACTTCTGCTGTATTTCAAACCATTTAGGGTGTGTTCCAGGCCCCATAGCTTCATGTTAAAGGTGAGCATGGCCAGTCAAATTACCGCTGTTTAGATTTAAATGGAGAAACAGAGAGGGGCACCTGGGTGGCTCTGTTGATTAAGCGTTTGACTTCAGCTCTGGTCATGACCTCATGGTTTGTGAGTTTGAGCCCCATGTTGGGCTCTGTGCTGACAGCTCAGAGCCTGGAGCCTACGTCAATTCTCCCTCTCTTCCTGCTTCTCCCCTGCTTATGCTCTGTCTCTCTCTGTCTCTCTCAAAAATAAATATTTAAAAAATAAATAAATAAATGGAGGGGTGCCTGGGTGGCTCAGTGGGTTAAGCGTCCCACTTCGGTTCAGGTCATGATCTCGCAGTTCGTGAGGTCAAGCCCCTCGTCGGACGCTGTGCTGACAGCTCAGAGCCTGGAGCCTGCTTCAGATTCTGTGTCTCCCTCTCTCTCTGCCCCCACTTCACACACTCTCTCTCTCCCTCTCTCTGAAAAATAAAGATTAAAAAAAATTTTTAATACAAAAAATAAAAAAATAAATGGAGAAACAGAGTTTTGGATAAATGACTGTTTCAGTTTTCAAGGTCACAGGGGTTGGGTGAGCCCTATGCAAATCAAATTGATGAGGGAACCAAAATAATGTTGCAGGGGCAGAGGGTAGCACAGAAGACATGCTGAGGAGAAGGCAAGATGCCATGAGTGGGGCTGAAGGTGGCCAATACCTAGAACTGCCTGGATTCCTGATAATTTCCTGTCTTAGCTGAAACCATTTGTAACCACACAAAATGCTGGCCCCACTGTTGAGTCAGCGTCACCAAGGGCTAAATAGCAGGGATGCTGCAATCACATTGCAGAGATCCAAGACCCCCTTTCAAACCCTGGCTTAACACTTACTAGCTCTGTGACTTTGGGCGAGACACTGGATTGACTTCTTTTCAGATAAGACATTTACCTAAGCCTTCTGAGGCTCAGTTGCCTTATTGGTCCACTTGGTATCAGGATAGAACTTCTCTCACTGCATTGTTGAAGGAATGAAATGAGATAATGCACCTAAATGCTCAGCACATAGTGAATACTCAATAAATGAGAGAGATTAATAGTTAATGTACAGTCTCTCTTTTTTTAAATTAATGTAACTTTACTCCTTACCAGCAAAGGCATTTAATTAAATAGGTGGTTATAGAGTCAGTTACAATGTGAAGCCTTTAGCTGAAATGTAAACTGTATAAAAGGCAACTTGATAGTGAAAATTTTAGGAAGAGTGACCTACTCAATCTTTTGTTTGGCTGATGAAGGAAGGGACACCTAAAGATTCAGTATTCCTGGGATGCCTGGGTGGCTCAATTGGTTGAGTGACCAACTCTTGATTTCAGCTCAGGTCCTGACTGCTTGGGATTCTCTCTCTCCCTCTTTCTTTGCCCCTCCCCTGCTCACACACATGCTCTCTCTATCTCAAAATAAATAAATAAACACTTAAAAAAAATTCAATAGTCCATCCAGCTCACACAGCCACACAGAAGTTATGTAGGGATGAGAAGACTTGCTCCCTGACCTCAGGCTAGAGCTCGGTCCAATGAATTTCAGATCACTGAGATTGAAACTATTAACTTAGTAAAACTTTCCCATTATTCTCTTAACCAGCAATTTATTATTAGATTTTTAAACAGAAGTTACAATTAAAACCTTAATGCTACTTACTTTTTTATTGTATCAAGTTTTTTTCTTAAAAAATTTTTTTTTATTTTAGAGATAGCATGGTGGGGCAGAGGGGCAAAGGGAAAGAGAGAGAGAGAGAGAGAATTTTTTTTTTTTGAGAGAGAGAAAGGGTGAGAGGAAGGGAGGAGGAGAAAGAGAGGGAAAGGGAAAGATAGAATCCCAAGCAGGCTCCAAGCAGTCAGCCCAGAACCCAATGCAGGGCTGGATTTCACAAACCGTGAGATCTTGCCATGACTCAAGAGTCAGATGCTTAACTGACTAAGCCACCCAGGCACCCAAGGGAGAGAAAATCTTAAGCAGGCTCCACGCTCAGTGCAGAGCCCAATGCAGGGCTCATTCCCACTACCCTGGGATCATGGCCTGAGCTGAAATCAAGAGTGGACACTCAGGGCGCCTGGGTGGCTCAGTCAGTTAAGTGTCCAACTTCAGCTGAGGACATGATCTTGTGGTCCGTGAGTTCGAGCCCTGCGTCAGGCTCTGAGCTGACAGCTCAAAGCCCTGAGCCTTCTTCGGATTCTGTCTCCCTCTCTCTCTCTGCCCTTCCAACACTCACGCTCTGTCTCTGTCTCTCTCTCCCTCAAAAAATAAACAAACATTTTAAAAAATGTAAGAAAACTGAGTTGGACGCTCAACCACCTGAGCCACCCAGGTGCCCTGTGTCAATTTTTTGTTATATAAATTATGATCAATCCAATCCACTATTTATTATAGTTAGATTTTATTCCACTGAGCTATTGGTTTGTCCATCTATGTAGCCAAGTTCCACCAACAAAGAGACACTTTTCCATGAGGAAATCAGAAGAATGTTGTGGGTTCCCAGTGACCTAACATGTTATTCTGTTGGCATGTTCTGGAGAAAGAATTTCTCATAGCAGAGGGCAATGAAGTCATTCCAGGGGTGACATTTTTGTGGTTTTTTTTTGTGTTTTTTTTTTTACATAATGGTAATACCAATTTTCCTAGAACTGGGAAGGGCAGAAAAAAAATAAAACCCTTCCTTTTTTTTTTGTCAGGTTTCCCAGAGGCGAGAGCATGACACAGTTCCTTTTTCTTTTCTGCAATTATTATCAAATTAATTTGCTCCTGGCCTGGTTTACTTTTATTCATTTCTATAGCCTTTGCATCATACCCAAAGGAGTTTCCTTTTTCTATTGTTAGACAGATTTTCTCAAATTGTTTTAAAACTTTGTGCTTCTTGTTCATTCTGTTTTGTGGGTGAAGCATTTTTAGACTCTTTCCTCCGGAGTTCTTTTGAGTTACAAAGTTAAACAATGTGATTGGGAGACTTTGAGAAAGTCCTGGTGGTTTGTGAGGTGCCATTATCATCTGCCATTAACTTGTCTGTGGTGCCTTGCCTGGTACACTTATTAACTTGGCATTAACTGTAATACTAATGGTAAACGCATTAGAATAGAAACCATTTATTGTGTACTTACTACGTGCTAAGTGCTTTACATAGACCATTCTATTTAATCCCAAGAGGTGGGTTTTAGTAACCCTATTTGATACATGGAAGAAAGTTGAGAATTCTAAAGTTGCCCAAGATCGTTCAACTTGTAAGCAGCAAGCGCTGCCTGAGTCCTAAGTTCTTATTTACTGTGTCTATTGTTCTAATACTGTGGTCCTCAGTCCAGCAAAACCAGCATTCCCTGGGAGATTGTTAGAAATGTGAATTCTCAAGCTGCATCCCCGTTCTACTGAATCAGAAATTCAATGAATGAGGGCCATCAATCTTTGTTTGAACAAGCCGTCTGGATGATTCTGATGCATGCTGAATGAGCAGCATCATGTGATACTTTCTAGGCATCAGGTCATCACACCTGTAATGAGGGAGCTGGAAGGTCTGTTTGTGAAATGACTCCAGGAACTTTGGGCTGCCTGGCCAAGAACTGATGTTACTTCCTGGCTTTCAGAGGTTAAGGCTGAGACTTCCCAGGGCTCTCAAGGACCCCAAGATCGCCAGGAGTTGCAGCTGGCATTTCTCTGAATCTCCAATCAGCTGGCATCTAAGTTCACATGGTCTGTACCTAAGCCCTAAATAGTTTTCAGTTATCATCACCTTCATGCCCCTACCTCATGCAGAATCACTCAGACTTTCCTAGCAACAAGGGAGAGAAGTGGGAAGGAGAAGGTGAAGGGTAGCTTACCTTCTGGAACACACACACACTCTGGTCTAGCTATGTTCCAACCACAGCACGTTGTCCGACTCTCCAAAGAATGCCCTGTGCATCTGCTGACCTTCTGCCTGTGAGTTGCAGCCTGCACCTCATGAGAACGTTCAAACTGAATATATACTCGTGCTAGTTTCCTATTGCTGCCATAACGAATGATTAGAAACTTAATGGCTTAAATAATGAAAATTTATTTTCCTATAGTTCTGTGGGTCAGAAGTCCAACATGGGTCTCCCTGTGCTAAATCAAGGTGCTATCAAGCCCTTTGGGGGTGGGGGGGATCAAGAGGGAGAATCCATATCCTTGCCTCTTCCATCTTCCAGAGGCAACCCACATTCTTTGGCTTGTGGCCAAGGAATATATTATTTGTCAATTAGAGGAACATGTATAATTCTATTTCCTTGATTCCAAGATCACTTACTGGATATATATCCCTGCTTCAAAAATGTTTTTTTGACGTGAAAGGAAGCAAAACCCCATTATAGGTGTCTATAGCTCATATCCATAGCTTCTATTATGTTAGGCAAGTTTTCCCGGAAAGAAGTTACTTCTTAATGGTAGCCAAGCTTTAGGTCAAAGACCCTGGGGAAACAGTAATTACAAGGATTGGAAGTTCATTCATATGCTAAGCATTAGCTAAAGCTTGAAAGAGTAATGTATATTTGTACCTTTCTAATATACACAGGTGCTAAAACACACACACACACACACACGCACACACGCACACACACACACACACACACACACCGCCAAAAAAAAGAAAAAAACCCTACAAATATATACAGACGCTGGTGTGATTTAATATGCAGTTTCCTTTGCTAATGTTCCTGCCTTCACAGTGGCATCTTGGCATTTCATTTCCTAAATAAATGGACATGAAAAGTAAAACACTATTTGATGAGCTTCTGAAATAAATATGTATATATTTATTATATATGTATTTATATATTTCCTCCTTATTCTTGACAAAGGAGGGGATCATTCTTCTCCCTCATTTTATTTGATTTCAAACATTGAAAAGATAGGATCTACAAGAGAACCATGACTGTGATTTCTTATTCCTTCCTTTTCCTTTCCAAAGGCACAGAAAACATCTTTTATGCTTTAAACTTGTTTTGGTGTCATTCTATCTTTCTCTTCCCATCTTTCTCTTCAACCACCACTGTTCAGGAACATCAGGAAGATTAAATGGATGGTGAGTTTGGAGAAGGAATATTATAGGCCATATGGAGCTGTCAGTCACAGTGCTTATTGTGGCCCCAGTGTCGCTAAGAGAAAAACATCCCACCCAGCAGAGGTACTAAAGGGGTAGCACTATTGGTTTACAGGCAGACCATGCAGGTTTGGGTCTAGAACACGCAAATAATGCAAATATCACAATAAAGCAAGTCAAATGAAGTTTTTTGGTTTTCCAGTGCATATAAAAGTAATGTGTATATTATACTGAAGCCTTTAGGTATACAATAGCATTTTGTCTTTAAAAACACAGACCTTAAGGGGCACCTGGGTGGCTCAGTCGGTTAAGTGTCCAACTTCAGCTCAGGTCACAATCTCGTGGTTCACGGGTTTGAGCCCCACATCCAGCTTTGTGCCAACAACTTGGAGCCTGTAGCCTGCTTTGGATTCTGTGTCTCCCTCTCTCTCTGTCCCTCCCCTACTTGCACTCTGTCTCTCTCAAAAATAAACATTTAATAAAAATTTTTTAAATAAATAAAAATACATACTTTAATTTAAAAATACTTTATTGCAAAAAAAATTGCTAACCCTTATGTGAGCTTTCAGTGAATTATAATCTTTTTTGCTACTGGATGGTCTTGCCTCAATGTTGACAGCGCTGATTGATCAGGGTGGTGGTTGACAGAGGTTGGGGAGGCTGCAGCAATTTCTTAAAATAAGACAACAGTGAAGTT
This sequence comes from Acinonyx jubatus, assembly GCF_027475565.1. Taxonomy (NCBI): domain Eukaryota; kingdom Metazoa; phylum Chordata; class Mammalia; order Carnivora; family Felidae; genus Acinonyx; species Acinonyx jubatus. The sequence goes on from NC_069383.1 coordinate 120,306,732, forward strand.
TGACTCTTCCTTTCAGTAGCTTGTGATAGTGCTTGATAGCATTTTACCTACAGAACTTCTTTCAAAATTAAGCTCAATCCTCTCAAATTCTGCCACTGCTTTTTTAATAAGTTTTTTGTGATATTTGAAATCCTTTGTTTTCATTTTAACAAACTTCACAGCATCTTCACCAGGAGAAGATTCCATCTCAAGAAACTACTTTCTTTCCTCATCTGTAAGAAGCAATTTCTCATCAGTTCAGGTTTTATGAGACTCCAGCAATTCGGTCCCATTGTCAGGCTCCACTTCTGATTCTGGCTCTCTTGCTATTTCCACCACATCTGCAGTTACTTTCTGCACTGAAGTCTTGAACTCCCTTAAAGTCATCTATGAGGGCTGGGATCAGCTTCTTCCAAACTCTTATTCATGTCAGTAATTTGATCTCTTCCCATGAATCATGAATGTTCTTAATAGCATCTAGAATGGTGACTCCTTTCCAGGTTTTCAACTGATGCTACCTAGATCTACTAGAGGAATCACCATCTATGATAGCTACAGCCTTATGAAATGTTGAAAGTCAAAAGGACCCCTTAATTCTTGGGCTGCAGAATGGATGTTGTGTTAGCAGGCATGAAAAGAGCTTTAATCCCATTGTATATCTCCATCAGAGCTCTTGGTTGACCAGGCGCATTGCCAATGAATGGTAACATTTTGTGAGGATTTTTTTTCCTGAGCAGTAGGTCTCAACAGTGGGCTTAAAATATTCAGTAAAGCACATTATAAATGGATGTACTGTCATCCAGGCTTTGTTGTTCCACATATAGAGCACAGGCAGAGAAGATTTGGCATAATTCTTAAGGGCCTTAGGTTATTTGGAATGCCAAATGGCATTGGCTTCAACTTGAAGTCATCAGCATTATCCCCTAACAAGAGAGTCAGCCTGTCCTTTGAAGCTTTGAAGCCAGGCATGGACTTCTCTCCAGCTATGAAAAAGTCCTAGATGGCATCTTTTTCCAATAGAAGTCTATTTTGCCTGCATTGAAAATCTGCTGTTTAGAGTAGCCAGCTTCATTAAATATCATTCATTAATGAACCAGATCTTTTGGATAACTTGCTGCAGCTTCTACATCAGCACTTGCTACTTCATTTTACACTTTTATGTTATGGATAACATAACCAACCTCTGCTGGCTTCAAAGTTTCCTTCTGCAACTTCCTCACCTCTCTCAGCCTTCATAGAATTGGAGAGTTAGGGCCTTGCTCTGGATTAGGCTCTGACTTAAGGGGATGCTGTGGTTGGTTTGATCTTCTATCCAAACTACTAAAGTTGATATCAGCAATAAGATTTTCTTATCGTTTGTGTGTTAAAATGGAGTAGCACTTTTAATGTCCTTCAAGAACTTTTCCTTTGCATTCACAATTTGGCTAACTGTTGGCACAAGAGACCTAGTGTTTGGCCTATTGGCTTTGAACAGGCCCTCCTCACTAAACTGAATCGTTTCTAGCCTTTGATTTAAAGTGACATATGTACAATTAATCCTTTTACTTGAACACTTAGAAGCCATTGTAGGGTTATTAATTGGCCTAATTTTGATATTTTTGTGTCCCAGGGAATAGGGAGATGAGATGAAGAGGAGAGACAGGGGAGAGACTGGTGGAACAATCATACATATTTTATTGATGATGTTCACCATCATATGGGCATGGCTCGTGGCACTCCAAAACAACATCAAAGATAGTGACCACTGATCATCATAAGAAGTACAATAATAATAAAAAAATGGAAATATCATGAGAATTACCAAAATGGACATGGAGACATGAACTGAGAAAATGCTGTTGAAAATGGCACTGAAAGACTTGTTCCGTGTAGAGCTGTGGCTCAGTCGGTTAAGCATCTGACTCCTGGTTTCCACTCACATCATGATCTCGGGGTTCATGGGTTCGAGCCCCACATTGGGCTCTGCATTGACAGTGTGAAGCCTGCTTTGGATTCCCTCTCTCTCTTTCTCCCCCAAAATAAATAAATAAAACAAAAATATTTTTTAATAATAATTAAAATGAGAAAATAGTAGTTTACAAACTGTCCAGATCAGCAACATTGGCAGCACTGGGAACTCATTAGAAATATAAATTCTCCATCCCCACCCCAAGACCTACTGAATCTGGGGATAGGCCACCCAATTGTTATTTTAGGTAATTCTGATGCACACTATAGTTTTGCCTGAACTTCTAATGGTAGCTGATTGGACCAAGGGTGACTACCTGACTCAAGTACAGCCAAGCCATAGGCTCCTGTAGCCTGTGGTAGGCTGTGGTGTGAGACAGAGGAACTGGACAAGCCAGTCCTCCTCTTCTTGACAGCTGAGTGGGGAAACAGTGATCCCCGAATGTTAGCAGCACAGGCAATACTGAGTGAGGCTGTGCTGTGGTGTTGAGGCCATGAAGGGTCCTGGGTACTGGAAATAGGAACTGTACTGTGATTAAACAGAAGCTGTGGGGGAAAAAAGATAAGAGGATACACTCCTCAAGGTAAGGCAATTGCAGAAGGAATTAATGTGCAGGGAATAACAGACCTCTTGGGGAAGTGGGCAGTGAACCAGGGCAGCACCCAAGTGAAAATCAAGAACACCGGCTACAGAATCCTCAGGTTCTGGTTCCATTCTCAACGGTGTTACAGTCCCTTCTGAAGTGGAATAGTTAACTTTTCTGCTACTCCTGTTCTGTTTGTGAATCCTTAAAATGTATCTCTTCTTTGCATTTTCTTTAAGGAAGCTGTGTGTGTGTGTGTGTGTCTGTGTGTGTATGTCTGTGTGTCTGTGCACATGTGTGTGTGTGCTTTCAAGGAGGGAGAGAAGTAAGACCAACCTATTATAAGACCAACCTATTATAAGAAAAGAAGAAAACCAACAAACAAAAAATGAAAAATTTTCTGTCTGTGAGTTTTCCTCATTGACTGCAGCACAATTTAGCAAATTTAAAAAGCCTAAGTTAATAGGCTTTCCAGTCAGGTGATTTCACCACACAATGGCTCTGAAGAATGCCTAATGAAGAACTGCCTGGCAACATTTTCCTGCCTGTAATTATTTGCACTTCTCATTTTTACTCTCTAAACATACAGAGGATAGTGTCATATTAAAAATGAAAACCTGGGGTGCCTGACTAGCTCAGTCGGTTAAGCGTCCAACTTCGGCTCAGGTCACAGTCTCATAGTTCGTGGGTTCAAGCCCCGCATCAGACTCTGTGATGACAGCTCAGAGCCTGGAGCCTGTATCACATTCTGTGTCTCCCTCTCTCTCTGCTCCTCCCCCACTCACGCTCTGTCTCTGTCTCTGTCTCTCTCAAAAATAAACAACCATTAAAAAAAATGAAAACCTTTGGGGCACCTGGGTGGCTCAGTCGGTTAAGTGTCTGACTTCAGCTCAGGTCATAATCTCACAGTCAGTAAGTTCAGGCCCCACATTGGGGCCTGCTTCGGATTCTGTATCTCCCTCTCTCTCTGTCCCTCCTCTCCTCAGGCTGTTTCTCTCTGTGTCTGAAAAATAAATAAACCTAAAAAACAATAAATAAAAATAAAGAAGTTTGGAATGCTCATTTGAGATATTAGATAGTTTAAGAATTATAATAATCATAACTAATAAATTTTTAGCTATTACTGTAAACCAAGAAATGTTCTAAATATCTCACGTATTTTGAATTATTTAATGCCAGTTCCACAAGGGAAAGAGTTTTTATCTGTTTTGTTCTCAAACCTGGAATCATGCTGGATAGCTAGTCAATATGCAATAAATACTTATTGAATGAATTACAATGGGGCATCACAAAATCCTGGATGGAGGTGCTATCCATTCATCTCACAGACACTCCTGGCTGTCAGTATGGAAAGTCACATCCTGAATGTGTATGTGAGCATAACAATGTCAGGCAGCAGGCTTCTGAGACAAAGAACCTGATCTTTAGGGTCCATCTTACAAATGTTTTGAAGCATCGTTATTTAAGGAATTTTGATGTTCCACAATAAAAACCTTTCAGAGTCTCAAGGTTTTTATTCCTTTAATGATTCATTCATTTATTTGACAAATATTTACTTAGCACTTATACATACCATGTGTTGTTAGAGTGATGGAGGACATAGCATTGAACACTAAAGACGCTATACTTGCCCTGATAGGGAGACAGGTTACAAAAAATAATTTCAGGTAGTGACAAGTACATGGAGACAATAAAAGAGGTGATGTGATATGACGTAATAGAGAAGGGCTGCTTTATATTTGGAGATCAAGAAAGGCTTCACTGAAGAGATAATACTTGTGTTGAGACCTGAATGACAAGAAAGAGCCAGCCATGAAAAGGGTAGGGCATCGCAGGTGGAGGCAACAACAAACGCAAAGACCTGCAGGTGGATTGTACTTGCTGGGTTTTCAGAAGCAGTAAGAAGGATACCATGGCTAGAACGTGGTGAGCAAAGGTCACATGATTGAAGATGAAATGAGAGGGGGAGACAGATCAAAGAGGGTCCTATGAGTCATGGTGGCAGCCAGGAGGTGTGTGTTCTGAACTCTCTTCAAGAATGGACCTGCCACAAGGAGTACAGTCAACTGACAGTCTCCAGCAGCAGCCCCTGTGGGATCAGCCAGTATTTAAACTGAGGACACACTTGTCCTTGGCATCTCCAGCCAATGACTGAACACAGTGGGAAGACGAGGAGCTGCCCATTTTGGCTCCATGCAAGACTCCTCTAATGAGCAATCTTTGCTCTAGAATTTCCCTTTGTGCTTGCTCAGACCTTCTCAGTGCAGCACTGTATCGGTTCTCCAGAGAAACAGGACCAACAGAAGGTAGATCTAAACATAGACATAGAAGAGATGCAGACATAGATAATGAGATTTATTATAAGGAATGGGATTATGTGATTACGGAGGCTGAAAAGTCCTATATCTACCACCTGCAAGCTGGAGACCCAGGAAAGCTGGTGATGTCATTCCAAAGCCTGAGAATCAGGGAGCTGATGGTGCAGGTTCGAGTCTAGGTCTGAAAGTTTGAGAACCATCGAGTCCCAAAAGCGGAAGATCAGTGTTCCCACTCAAGTAGTCAAAAAGCTAATTCAACCTTCCTTCACTTTTTTTGTTCCATCCAGGTGCTCAATGGATTGGACGATGCCCTCCCACATTGGAGAAGGCCATATGCTTTAATAAATCCACTGATTCAAATCCTAATCTGTTCTGAAACACCCTCATAGACACACCCAGAAATAATGTTGACCCCATGGCCAGTCAGGTTAACACATGAAGTTAACCTTCACAAACACCAGACCCAGAGGCTTTTCCTGCCCAGTGTTTCCTCCTGGTTCCTTCCTTTCATCGGTGTCGTGCCTGTATTGGAGCCTGGAGGCTTTTGATGCCAACCCCTCCTCATTCTCTCTCCCATTTGTAGTTTTCACAGGTGTTAACACCAAAGAACTCTCTTGCACTTCTAATGGAATCCTGGCACCTGGTTTTTGAGAGAAACCACAATAATACAGTTGATACTAAAAATGGTCCAAGAACTCAGGTGACAAGATGAGTTTTTGGACGGGGTCACTCACTGCCTAAGTGGCAGTGAGGACTCCCATTTTGATGGTGTGTGGGACACATATAATTCCTGGCACAAGGTGGCAACCCATCTGCTAAAAATTTTACTGGTTGTGACCTGGGAACATGTCCATGTGGAAAGGAAGGTCTGTGATGGTGTGCGGACTCAAATTTGAAAGGTCAATAGGTACAATAAATCCACAGATAATGGGCTGTCTGGTTATTACCAAGTTGCATTGATCCCCTACAAAGCATAATGAAAAACTGAAGGCAGTTAATAGTCAAAAACTGAGTGAGAGAGCCAGAGGGCCTCTTTGGTAACTTGCAAAGAGGCCCTTATCCATTACTGTGCAAGACCAGACTCAGTTGAGTGGTAGGCTGATGGGCTAATTGTTAGAACCCAGAAATCCAGAGATGTTTGGACATTCAGCTAATGCAAGTCTCCTATGCTAAAGTTAGGGATCAGGTTGGAAAAACCTGGGGCCTGAAACATGGGACAGGGACATTTAGGTGGATGCGCTTGGGAAATGTAGCTGTATAGACTTTGAACCCCCATAGCCTGTGGAGGTGGCCTATCCCTCCCTATAGAGAAGTAACAGCTCCCCCATGGGGGAAGACACTGTAGAACCCCCTCCCTTACAAGGTAATAGGTCCCCCGACACAAGGAGCTGCGATGTGGTGTCTAATGGGGTGTCTCTTGATTGGACGAGGGCCCCCAAATGTAGGGCAATGATCAGGTGGACGCCAATGGTGCAGGAGGTGAAAGAATTCACCAGAGGCAGAATAAAGGCAATAGAAGTTCATTGAATACACTGCAAGGGAGCATGGGCAGGACAGCCAAGGAGAGGCTATATGCCATGAGGCAGTGAGTGGGGGCTATTTTTAAAGAGGGAAAGTGAGGAGGTAGGCTATGTATGGAATTCTTCCTTTTTTGGTAACTGTGCCTGGTTGTAAGTAGCCCATTGGTCATTTAGGGCCTATGGATATTTTGGGATGGGTCTCCCGATGGGCCTGTTTGTATTCAGCCAGGTGATTGCTGAGGGCCCTTTCTACATTCCATCACCCAAACCTGTTTGTCTAAAAGTGTCTCTTCATGCTCCACCTCCTCTGTGGCTGCCAGACTATAAACAGGGTTAAATCCCAGTATAGCCAAACATAAGAAATACTGGGCCTGATAAAAGGAGAAAAAAGACTTTATGTTAAAGGAGATGCAAGAATAATTATCATGGTGGAGACATTGGAATGCCTTATGCATTATTGATGGGATGTAAAATGGCACAACCATTTCGATTTTAGCCATCCTGACAGGTGTGAGGTGATATCTCATTGTGGTTTCGATTTGCATTTCCTTGATGTTAAGTAATGTTGAACATCTTTTCATGTGCCTGCTGGCCATCTGTGAGTCTTTGGAGAAATGTCTGTTCATGTCTTCTGCTCATTTTGATTAGATTATTTGTATTTTTGGTGTTGAGTTGTGTAAATTCTTTATATATCTTGGATACTGACCATTTGGATATGTCATTTGCAAATATCCTCTCCCATTCAGTAGGTTGTCTTTTAGCTTTGTTGATTGTTTCCTTCACTGTGCAGAAGTGTTTTATTTTGATGTACTCCTGATAGTTTACTTTTGGTTTTGTTTCCCTTGCCTCGGGAGACATATGTAGAAAAACGTTGCTATAGCTGATGTAGAGAAATTACTGCCTGTGCTCTCTTCTAGGGTTTTTATGGTTTCAGGACTCACTTTTCAGTCCTTAACCCATTTTGAGTTTATTTTGTATATGATGTAAGAAAGTGATCCAGGTTTATTCTTTTGCATGTAGATCCAGCCACTTTGGAAAACAGTTTGGCAGATCCCTCGAAAAGTTAAAACGGAATTATAATATGACCAAACAGTCCCACTCCTAGTTTATTCCCAACAGAAATGGAAACATTACTCATAATGGCTAAAACTCAACAGTTCAGGCAAGAAGGAATGATGTTTGCATTTGTTCCAAGAGGCCAGAAGACCCACCGAGGACTATAACCCCTTGGAGGGCTCAGAGGACACACATTCCCCAAGGCCATCAGACATGCACCGGGCAGAGGGGCACCAGCATCAGTCAGCAGTTCAGTGGAGGCTTGCCTCTGCAGGCCAGGGCTGACTGGGAAGGGCAGCCACAAAGCTGGAGCTTGCAAATAACAATGGAGATGACAGGGTCCTGGGGTAATACAAGCTAGCTGGTGGCATTTATCATTAGCCTCCAGGGGGATAGCATTAGTGCGACAGCAGACAAGTAGGAAGGGGAGCCAAGGAGACTTGCCCCACAGGGCGTGTGTGGATGGTAAAATAGGTGAGTAACCAACAGAGCGCTGCTACAGTTAGAAGGAGGCTAAGGGTGGTCGGCCCACTAAAAAGAGTGCAGACATCAGCAAGCTCAACCAATACTGGCCTCAATCTCAGCTGCTGTGCTTGATGTGGCATTGTTGCCAGAACAGACTTGAATTAAGAATGGTTTTTATGTTTTTCAAGGTTTGTAAAATAACAACAGCAATGAACTCGAAGAATATGCAACAGAGAAACTATGCAGCCCATAAAGCCTAAAATATTTGTCATCTGGCCCTTTATAGAAAAATTTTGCCCATCCCTGCTTTACAGTTTTACTCTCCATCTGTGTTAATGTTCTTGCCCTGTGTCATAGTACAGTTTGAAGAGAGCTGGACTAAGTTATCTGGACATCCTCAGAATATTATGAAGCTATATCACACTGATGATATTAGGTTAATCAGCCAGGATGAGCAAGAGGGGGTTAGCACTGGAGGCCTTTGTATAAAACGTAACACTCCAGAGAAGGGAGATAAGCCCGTGAAGATTCAAGAATTGTCCATCTCCATAAAGGTGGGTTCACTGGTCAGGCCTGTGCCAGGACAGCTTCTCCAAAGTGAAACAGATTGCTGCATTAGGCATCCTGTGAAAAAGGAAGCACAAGGGCTAGTCTGGTTCTAGAGACAACTATTCCACAGCTAGGACTGTTGAGATAGCCCATACACCAGGTAACATGGAAGGGCAGGTTTAAGTGGGGCTAGGAGAAAGAAAGAGCTCAGCAGCAGGAAAGAGGCCATATGGAGAGAATGGCAAGCCCAAGTGAAAGAATCACTACACTAGGCCTCAGGGATTCATTAGAAGAAAAGTTGTGCCATCCACAGCAGAGAATGACTGTGATGATTAATTTTGTGTCACCTTCACTGGACCATGAGGCACCCAGATACTTGGTCAAACATTATTCCAGTTGTTTCTGTAAGGGTGTCTTTTGATTAGGTTAACATTTAAGTTGGTAGACTGACAAAAGCAAATTGTTCTCCTTCATGTTGGTGGGCCCCATATAATCAGTTGATGGCCAGACTAGCATAAAAAGGCTGATCCTCCCCTGAGTAAGAGAGAGTTCTTCCTCTCCAAATGCCTTTGAACTGGTACATCACCTTCTCTCCTGCCTTCAGGCTTGAACTGAAACATTTACTCTTCCTGGGTCTTGAGCCTGCCAGCCTTTGGACTAAAACTACACCATTATCTCTCCTGGTTCTCAGACTTAGACTTGGACTTATATTATCAGTTATCTTGGATCTCCAGCTTTCCCATTCACCCTGCAGATCTGGGGACTTGCCTGCCTCCGTAGTCATGTAATTCAATTCCTCATAATAAATCTCTTTATTATTATTTATTTTTAATTTTTTTTAATGTTTATTTTTGACAGAGAAAGAGAGAGACAGAGCATGAGTGGGGGAGGGGCAGAGAGGGAGACACAGAATCCGAATCAGGCTCCAGGCTCTGAGCTGTCAGCACAGAGCCTAACACAGGGCTAGAACTCATGGAACTGTGAGATCATGACCTGAGCTGAAGTTGGATGCTCAACTGACTGAGCCACCCAGGCGCCCCTCTTTATTATTTATTCACACACACACACATACATACACACACACACACACACTCCCTCTCTCTCTCTCTCTCTCTCTCTCTCTCTCTCTCGGTTCTGTTTCTCTGGAGAACCCTGAGAAATGAAATTATGCATCTTTTATTTTATTATTTTAAGTTTTATTAAGCAGGTAAGAGGGGCAGAGGGAGAGAGAGGAAGAATTCCAAACAGGCTCCATGCGGAGCATGGAGCCTGATGCAGGGCTCAATCCCATGACCCTGGGATCAAAACCTGATCTGAAATCAAGAACTGGATGCTCAACCAAGTGGGCCACCCAGGAGCCCCAATTATGCATCTTTTAAAAGCAGTTCTTGCTTTTAAAAGCAGTGCTCCTAAGCACTGATAGAGATAGAATCGTTGGTGACCAAGTAATCATGAATCTGGAACTGCATTATTAACTTGTTCTGTCAGACCCACTAAGTTCTTAAGTCAGGAAAGCTGAACAACAATCCATTATGAGATGGAAATGGCACATCCAAGATCAAGTCCAAGCAAGATGTGATGACATGAGCAAGCTGCACATAACCACCATTGCACCAGTGCCCCTTCCTCCACTCATATTTAGGGTCATGTAGGGGTCTCTTATGACTTACAGAAGTAGGAGAAAAAAAGCCCAAGCTGGGTTTTTGTATGGGCAGCCTCAGGTTGAGGATGCAACCCGAAAATGGATGGGAGAGCTAGTAGAATGCCTTATCCACAGGCATGTTTTCCCACCAACACAGCAATTGAGCAGGGGACCCATTTCATAAGGAAGGAGATGCAGGGGTGAACCCATCCAATGGTTTTATCTCATACCACATCAACCAGAAACAAGCTGTCCTTGTGGAAACTGGGAGTGAGTTACTGAGGGCACAGTTGAAATGCCAGCTTGGAGGCCATCCTCTTCGGGATGGGGTCATTTATAAGGATGCCTATATGGCACTGTGTCCCCAAGTAGTAGGAGTAAATGGTTTAGGAATCAAGGGGGTGGTAGTAGAAGTGGCCCCACTTATTATCATTTGTTTTTTTTTTAAACTTTTTTTTTAATGTTTATTTATTTTTTGAGACAGAGAGAGACAGAGCATGAACAGGGGAGGGGCAGAGAGAGAGGGAGACACAGAATCCTAAACAGGCTCCAGGCTCTGAGCTGTCAGCACAGAGCCCGATGCGGGGCTCGAACTCAGGGACCGTGAGATCATGACCTGAGCCGAAGTCGGACGCTTAACCGACCAAGCCACCCAGGTGCCCCCACTTATTATCATTTGTAATAACCCGCTGGGGACTTTGTTCCTCCCATCTCTGGAACTCTAAGCCCTGCAGAGTTGAAGGTCCTGGTCCATTAGATACAGGAAGGGTCCCACTGAACTGTAAGTCATGGCTGCCATCAGGGCACTTTGGATTCCTTGTGTTCAGAGACCAGCAGGCAATATAAGGAATCTCTAATTTGGCAGGGAAATTGACCTGATTGTCAGAAAAAAAATGTGAGGTGTCTTCTTAAAACTGCACAATGGCACTGCTTTTCACTTACAGTAAAAGTTTACCATATCGTACATCATCTAGCCCTCTGCTACCTTTCTGATCTCCCTTTCTTTTTATCTTCCTTTTGCTCACTCTATTGTAGCCAAACTCATCTCCTTGCTGCTTAGAAAACATGCATACTTTCAGGGCTAGGGTTCTTTCATCCAGCTTCATTAGTAGAAGGAGCAAGAAGACCAGCACAAGTACCTCAAAAGGGAGGTGGAGAGTGGGAGAGACACTGAATAAAATGACCTTATTTGTACAGAGTTGGTTGGTGAATTGCATGTTTACCTCTACTGTCTAGTGTAAGCCTCTTCATGTAGGGATTTCTTACCAATATCTTCCACTCACTCTTTGATTGGTGACCAGTAAGAAATTATCCAGTGGCTTGAGACAGGAGGTTGACACTTCCTGGAGAATCTACAAAGTATCCATTTTGGATAATGATTGCTAAAAATAGCAAACTATTTTTTAAGGTACTATGAAATTCCAAGCACTGGGCTAAGCCTTTACATACTTTAACTTAATCTTTTTTTTTTTTTTTTTACATTTTAACGTTTATTCATTTTTGAGAGACAGAGAGATAGAGCATGAACGGGGGAGGGGCGGGAGATAGGGAGACACAGAATCCGAAGCAGGCTCCAGGCTCTGTGCTAACAGCACAGAGCCCGACACGGGGCTCAAACTTACAACTGCGAGATTGTGACCTAGGCCGAAGTCAGACGCTTAACAGACTGAGCCAGGCAGGCACCTCAACTCACTTAATCTTTATAAAACCTCTAAGAAGAAGATATTGTTATCCCTATTTCACATATAAAGAAATAGAGGCTCAGAAAGGTGAATTGGCTTATGTCCTACCTCTCGCAAGTGGATAGCTTTAAACTCAGCTCTTTCTAAGCCTAGATCTGTATTATTTTCTCAGCAATCTGCTTCCCTTTAAGAGAAAGAGGTCACATTCATTCATTTATCCATTAATTCAATAAATTCACTGAGTGCTTATCACATGCCAGGATTTGGCCTAATTTTGCCGATAACAGGGGTGAAAATTGGCAGGCTTCTTGCCTTCATGGAGGTCATACTCTAATGGTATAGGAGGATCATGAATCTAAGGTGTTCAGTTTTCAGAAGGGCAGCTGACACAGCATGTGCAGAGACTGAACTTTTGCATAGAGACTGATAACGATTACCTTTGACCTAGACTCTGGAATCTAAATTGTCCATAGTAAATTTATAACCATAGTTAAAACAATGAACTTTTAGCCTCACCAACTGTGAAATGGGTATAATCATAGTAGGCTCCTTGTCAAGTGGTTGTGATCTCAAATAATAAAGTGTGTGAAAGCTCTTGGAAAACTGTGAGATAGTCAACAAGGGGGAAAGGACTATCCTATATTCTTTTTTAAAAGTTTATTTATTTATTGGGGGGGGGCAGAAAGTGAGAGGGAGAGAGAGAACCCCAAGCAGGCTCCATGCTCAGCACTGAGCCCAAAGCAGGGCTCTATCTCACAACCATGAGATCATGACCGGAGCTGAAAACCAGAGTTGGTCGCCCAACTGACTGAGCCACCCAGGAGCACCTATATTCTTTAATAAAAAACAAACCAACAAAATCCAAATGTAAACTAGATAGTGATATAACAAACACCTAGATACCCATAAACAAAAAGCTTCAACAAATATCAACTCAAGGCCAATTCTGTTTCAATTCTAGTCACCACCTTCCTCCCATCACCCATTTTTTGGGAAGCAAATCCTTGACAGCATATCTCCTTATCTATATATAGATTCCACCACATAAATTTCAAAGGAAGGGATTCTTTTAAAAAACATAACCACAAATACTATTACCAATCTTAAAAATCTACACGCAAAATTGATATTAATTCCTTAATTTTATTGAATATAGTAGTTTGCTTCAGGGTCATATTTCCCTGATTATCTCAAAAATGTTTAGATCTCAAAAGAATGTTTGAATCAATATTTAAATAAGATGCAGGGGCGCCTGGGTGGCTCAGTCGTTGGGCGGCCAACTTCGGCTCAGGTCATGCTCTCATGGTTCATGGGTTAGAGCCCCGTGTCAGGCTCTGTGCTGACAGCTCGGAGCCTGGAGCCTGCTTCAGAATCTGTGACTCCCCCCACCTCTCTGTCCCCTTCCCAGCTCATGCTCTGTCTCTGTCTCTCAAAAAATAAATAAACGTTAAAAAATTTTTTAAAAATAAGATGCATATATTACAGTTGGTTGAGGTATCATTTTATTCTTTCTACCTCTTTTTCTTTTGATTTTTTTTTCCTGAGGAAACCGGGTCCTGTAAAACAGTAGCTCTTGAACTTTAGTGTGTATTAGTGTGCATCAGTATGCATCAGAATCATCTAGAAAACATGTTAAAACACGGGTTGCTGGGGGTGCCTGGGTGGCTCATTCATTTAAGCATCTGACTCTCGATTTCACCTCAGGTCATGATCTCACAAGCCCCACATTGGGCTCTGTGCTGGCAGTGAAGAGCCTGCTTGGGAGTATCCTCTCCTCCCCCCAAATGCTTGCAGGCTCTCTCTCTCTCAAAAATAAATAAATATTAAAAACAACAACAACAACAACAAACCACAGGTTGCTGCATCCTGTCTCCACAGATTCTGACTGAATACTACATTTCTAACGTGTCCCCAGATGATGCTGACGCTGGCTGGTCTGAGACTTTTCAAGAGCCACTGTTGTACCTATCCCAGTGTACCTAGGATTTCTCTAATTATACCCTCAGTGAAGTGTTTCAATACGCTCATCTTCCCCTTATTTCTTATTAAGGGAAGTTTCTTTAATTGCCTACAGTACAGCATAATGACTAAACTCAGGTTTTAAGTTAGATTGGGCTTAAAACTTGTTTTTTGACACTTAATTTGCTATGTGACCTTGGGCAAGTCATTTAATTGCTCTGTGAACCCAGTATTACAGGATCCTCGGGGCACCTGGGGCTCAGTTGGTTGAGCCTCTGACTTTGGCTCTGGTCATGACTCACGGCTTGTGAGTTGAGCCCTGCGTCGGGCTCTGTGCTGGCAGCTCAGAGCCTAGAACCTGCTTCAGATTCTGTCTCCCTCTCTCTCTCTGCCCCTCTCCCGCTTGTGGTCTCTCTCTCTCTTTCTCTCTCTCAAAAATAAACGTTAAAAATTTTAAAAAATATTACAGGGTCCCTGTGAGGATTAATGAGATTTCAAAAAGTTAAGTACTTACTTAGCATACTGCCTGGCATTTAGCAAATGCTCAACAAATTTGATTATCATTTTTCAACCAAGAAATAGTGATGAGGCTCAGAGTCGCTGTAAGGCCTTGAGTTTTGTAGGGTTTTGCGTTGCAGGGTTAGCGGAGCCTAGCAGAGGCGCTCCATAGGAATGGTACCCAGAGAAAGTTGGAGAGACAGCAGGGCTACCTCAAAAATCAACTCAGGGTTGGCTCCTTTAAGGAGGGCGCAGTCACGTGACCCACCTGGTCACATGGCTTGCGGGACAACATGGCTGCGCCCTCACTAGGGCTGGCTGGTGGATCCTGCGCCAGGCTCGGTCTCGTCCTCTTGCTGCCACTGTTCTTGCTGCCGGGCGAGGCGGCTGGGGGCGAAGAGGCCAGGACTGGCGCGGGCGCGGGCGCGGCTTCCCTGGCGGGCTCATGCGGCTGTGGCACTCCCCAGCGGCGCGGGGACCATGGCAGCTCGGCGGCCGCGCACCGATACTCGCGGGAAGCGAACGCCCCCGGGCAGGTCCCGGGAGAGCGGCCGCTCGCGCCCACCAAGGTGCTCTCTCGATTCCCTGAAGGCGGGTGGGGACCTCGGGGTTCTTGGACAGGGTCGGGATGAGCAAGGCAAGGGGTTTGCAGGAAGGCAGGTAAAGATTATAACCACACCCCAAGTCGCTCACGTGCTGATTCGATTCGATGAAAAGCACCTCCCCCCTTTTCCCCCTCAAGAAGGTGGGATCTTGGGGCCCAGCTGAATCCTGCTTGTTAGGGAATTTGGTTTGAGGACAGTTGACACTCCCCTTTCTCACTTCTTACTCATTTCCTCCTTACTCCACCCCATCTTCCTCTTGAGTTTCTCAGGCGTTTACGGGCGACAGGTTTTATTAACTGTGAAGGAATCTGGACAGTGGTCTTTAAATGTCGTTAACATTGTTGTATGTTTATCGATAGATTCTTCCAGTAGACACTGGTTCTTTTGTTTTTTCAGTAGACTTTCTTGAGGGCAAGGAGTTGTCCTGTTTATCTTATTATCCTTATTACTTCAGCACATAGGAAGGACCAAACCAATTGTAGTTCCTTTATTAGTGTTATTTATCTGTGCCTCTCTTAGTGCCTGGATGTGTTAAGTGTTAGTATATATGAATAATAACATTAGTAACAACAGTTACTTCATTCTTTCCAGGTACTTTGCATATTGGTATGGGTGTGGAATTATGGGGACTAGAACCCAGATGTTTGACTCCTAAACTCCTTCTTGTATATCTAGTACATCCTTTCCTTATTTTTTCTATCCCCCTTTTCTTTCCTGTGGTTTAATTCTGAACAGTACTCAGGACTTAGGTGAGAGGTAGTGTCTTCCATCAGGCCATGCCTGACTTCTTCCTTTTTCTTCCTCTTCAGTATTTCCGCATGCTGCCACCATAGTAGTTCTTTACTTTCACATTACAGTTACCAAAGATACTGTCTGGGGGTGCCTTTCTCCAGCTAGGGAGTGAGGATGTTGGGGGTGAGGACTCTAACTTTGTGGCTCAGGTATAGAGGGTTAGGAGGTTGGTAGCTGGGCTTCTGGTTGTTTCTCCATCCTGTGTAATTTTTGGCCTTATACATTTTCTGGTTGTTACTCAGAGGATGCCCTGATTTATTAGTGTTTATCTTTTGTGTGGTAGGAGCCCTGGTTATTGTAGTGTGTATTGACCATTGATGATTTTATTTTCTTTCTACCTTTGTGGTAAATGATAATCAGTTCCTCCCTCCTTCAAAAGAGAATGCCTTGTATCTTTTTATCTGCTTTGTTACTAACAGGGTGACATTTACAGATTGATCTATATCAAATTTTTCCCTAGAACCTTTTGGCCAGTACAGAACATTCCTCATTTTAAGTGCTCTAACCTCTTTTTTAATTTCAGAATGAGATGTGGGTGCCAATGTCTGTTTAATTATGTTCATAAGATAAACATTTTTTTTCCATTTTTTCAGAGTGGTTTTGGGTCTGGCCTAGGTATTGTTTGAGTCATTTTTGGCAAGTTCCTGTTTGCTTGTTTGTTTGTTTCTTCCATACATGTTTTTATTTTATGCTAGTCTTCCCTTGAATTCACTTTCTCTAATGTTTGGAGGCATCTTATGCTATTAGTGAACTAGCTGTTGCTGAGAACACAGCTCACAAGCATTCAAGGACTCTAGTTAATGACTGAACCCAAAGTAGCCTTGTTATCAAGACAAAAGACTTCATAAGAGGCAGTTCTTTATCTCTATGTTTTTCTTAGTTTCAAGTGTTTCAGTTCATGTGGAGATGACTTTGGTCTAATTCTGACACTTAGCCATTATTCTGAATTCAAGAAGTCCAATATTATGAGAGAGATACTTGGTTGTAGTGATTGACATTGTTTCCCTTAATTTTCTTTTTTTTTAAACTTACTGTTTCTTTTAGAGGATTTTTACATTTAAAACAAAACTGAGAAGAAGGTACAGAAATTTCCCATATATCTCCAGCCCCTACACAATGTATAGCCTCCCCAGTTATCAACATCCTCCACCAGAATGGTACATTTGTTACAAATGATGAGCCTACATTATGTATCATAGTTATCCAAAGTCCATAGTTTTCCTTAGGGTTCACACTTGGTGTTGTGCGTTGTATGGGTTTGGATAAATGTATGGTGTATATTCATCATTATAATATCATATAGTGTGGTATATAGTATAGTATTTTCATTCCCCTAAAACTGTTTGTGCTCCCTCTATTCATTCCTTCCCCTCCTCCCCACTGGCAACGTCTGATCTTTTTATTGTGCCCATAGTTTTGCCTTTTCTGGAATGCCACAATTGGAATTATATACTATGTAGCCTTTCAGATTGGCTTCTTTCTTTGGTAATATGCATTTACGATTCTTCGATGTCTTTTCATAGTTTAATAGCTAGTTTCTTTGTAGCACTGAATAATATCCATAAACTACAGTTTATCTCTCCATTCACTTACCAAAGGGCATCTTGCTTGCATTTAAGTATTGGCAATTAGGAATAAAGCTGCTATAAACATCTGTGTGCAGGTTTTTGTATGGACATAAATTTTCATAAATACCAAGAAGCACAATTGCTGGAACATATGGCAAGAATATGCTTAGGTTTTTAAGAAACTGCAAAATTGTCTTCCAAAGTGGTTGTATCATTTTGCATTCCCACTAGCAATATATGAGCGTTCCTCTTGCTCCACACTGTCACCAGCATTTGGTGTTGTCATTGTTCCAGATTTTGGGCATTCTGAGGTATGTAGTGGTATCTCACTGTTGTTTTAGTTTGCATTTTTTTGCTTAACATATGATACCTTTGCCATCTGTGTGTCTTCTGTGTTGAGGTGTCTGTTAAGTCTTTGGCCCATTTTTATTTTCCTTTTCATTTTTTTCCTTTTCTTTTTTGATGTTTATTTATTTTGAGAGAGAAAGAGAGCAAGAGCGATAGTGAGCAGGGGAGGGGCAGAGAAAGGGGGAGACAGAGAATCCCAAGCAGGCTTCACACTGTTAGTGTGGAGCCTGATGAGGGCTCGAACCCACAAACCATGAGATCATGACCTGTGCTGAAATCAAGAGTCAGACACGTAACTGACTGAGGCACCCAGGTGCTCCTTGGCCCGTTTTAAAATCAGATTGTTTTGTTTTCTTATTGTTGAGTTTGAAGAGTTCTTTGTTTTGGATAACAGCCCTTTATCAGATGTGTCATCTGCGAATTTTTCTTAGTCTGTGACTTGTCTTCTCATTCTCTTGAATTATTTTTTGAAGAGCAGAAATTTTTAATTTTATTGAAGCCTGGCTTGGCACCTTCTTTTGTGGATGATGCCTTTGATGTTGTGTCTAAAAAGTCATCACCTGGGCCTCTGGGTGGCTCAGTCAGTTAAGTATCTGACTTCAGCTCAGGTCATGATCTCACGGTTCGTGAGTTCAAGCCCCGTGTCGGGCTGTGTGCTGACAGCTCAGAGCCTGGAGCCTGCTTCAGTTTCTGTGCCTCCCTCTCTCTCTGCCCCTCCCCTGTTCAAGTCTGTCTGTGTGTCTGTCTCTCTCTCAAAAATAAATAAACATTAAAAAAATTTAAAAAGTCATCACCATACCCATTGTCATCTAGGTTTTCTCCTATGTTATCTTCTAAGAGTTTTACAGTTTTGCATTTTAGATTTAGGTCTGTGATCTATTTTGAGTTAATTTTTGTGAAGGGTATAATGTCTGTGTCTGGATTATTATTTTTATGTGAATATCCAGTTGTTCTAGCACTGTTTATTGAAGAGACTATCTTTGCTCCACTGTTTTGCCTTAGCTCCTTCCTCAAAGACCAGTTGACTTTCCTTACGGATGTTTTCTCCTGGGCTCTCTTTGCTGTTTTATTGATCTATTTGTTCTTTCACCAGTATACACCATCTTGATTACTGTAACTTTACAGTAACTCTTCAAGTTGGGTAGCATCCACCCTCTAGCTTTGTTTTTTTCCTTCAGTGTTGTGTTGGCTATTCTGGGTCTTTTGTCTGTTCATATAAACTTAGAATCACTTTGTTGATATCATAAAATAACTTTCTGAGGTTTGGATTGGGGTTGTATTAAATCTAATTTTTTTCTTTTGTGTTTATTTAGTTTAATTCAGCAGATGTTTATTTGGTACACATATTTTATAACACTACCTTATGTCCTGGGCATAAAGAAAAGAAAAAGACCTATGCCCTCCCCTTAAGGCATTTACCATTTACTCTCTGGTGGGTGTGCGCTTGCTAGCGTCTGCACATGTGCACTCTCTGTTCCCCCATCGTTTTATCCCCCTACCTTCCTCTCTCTCTCACTCTCTCTCTCCCTTCCCCCTCCACGCACAATTACATGTAAGCATCATTTTTCCATAGTGATAACACTACAAGAGAAATATGTTACAAAGCCCTTGGAGAGGAAGCAACAATTCATTCTTCCTGGACAAATTAGGAAATGTCTTAAAGAAAAGGTCACATTAGAGCTAGGGCTTGAAGGAGACATTTTCAGGAGCTGGGATGGAAGGACAGATTGAAGGACGTTCCAAGAAGGGGAGGAGCGTGGGCACAAAGCGTTGTGCAGGTGCATGGTGTGTTCTGGGAAATGTTAGTAATGTAAGGTTTCTGGGGATGACATTTTCACACTTTTTAACGTAACGCTTTTCAACTGTGAGTCTTTTTTTGTATTTCAATTCATTTAATGATCACTTGGCAAGATGAGGGACACAAAATAATAAATAGCACTGGCTTTACCCTCAAGGAATTTACAGTTTCATTGGAAAGTTCTTGCAGTAAAAATTGTATGGGAAACAACTTAGATATTTAAAAATTTTACTCAAGTCCCTTCTGGTTAAAAATATAGATAATTCTCAATGAGAATTGAGAGGGTTATTTTGTACAAGGTAGCAAGATGTTTTGATCTCCGTGTATCTTTTAAAACTGTTGCTTGAAAGGCATTTGGAATCATGGGATGATTAAATTGTATGTCATGGCTCTGTATGTATGGGTAACTCCAGTCCTGATTTCCTATCTGAGAATGTTTCTGATTGGGTAATGCTTTCCCATGTGTCGAAGCATGATCGAGTGCCATCTCTTCCATGAAACCTTTCCTCCAGAAAGTAGTATTAAAGCCAACTTGTATATTTTCTTTGGTATTTTCTGTGTAGTTGTCTGATATTCTACATGGGAAGTATTTTTAGACCTTTTTAAATCTCTGTATCTCTATTGCCAGAGTGCCTTACACATTTTAGACGTTCTCTAATAATTGCTTGAATGATCTGTTACCTTTTTTTGGTGGATACAATACTGAAAAAAGTGCTGTGGGAATAAAGGGTGTCCCATACTTTGAAGAAAACTTTGTAAAATAATCTTTTGCTGTGTCTCATCCTCCCAAGAATCCAGTAAGAGATACTATTGCCCACTTTACAGATGAGGCCACTGAGGCTTAATAGACTCATAAATCCCAGGGCTTGAAGGAACTTTAATGTTATTCCGTCTATAATTATTGTCTGTCTGTGTAGGCGGTAGACTAAGAGAATGGTATAGATAGATAAGCCTTGTATAGACAGCTAAGGCAGATCCAGAGATCATGCTTCTCTTTTTCACCTCACTTTCTTCTGAGCCTTTAGCTTATTAGATTTGAGGAGAGGAAAGAAGGAAAAGGGAGGCCTACCCAAAAGTGTTCATATAAGCTTATTTCATTTTTGTATGTAAGATAAAAATCTCACAGCAAGGGAAAGAAAAGGCAAAGCTGACCTCAGCTGGAAAAAAAGTGGGAGGAGGGCCATTATGGGCTCTCATAGTTGGAAAGTTCAAGAGCAGATAAGGCCCCAGACACAACTGGTTCCAGGGCCTGAGGCAGTATCTTCAGATCTTCCTTTTTGACTGTCTCCTGGATCTTCTTTCTTATGTGTTTGCTCCGTTTTCAGGCAATCTCTCTCTTTCTGTCTATCTCTTTTTACTGATGGAAGAGAGAGTACCCCTTTTCTCAAAGTCACAGTTGGCCAACCTGAGCCACAGTAGGTGGGGTAAGAGCTCATGACTCTCTATACTTAGAGAGTTGAATACATGGTTTTCAAAGGGATGTCAGTTGCTCTGACAAGAACAGGAAGCATTGAATACCAGGTGGGCAAAAGTAATAGATGCCCACTGCACCTGGCTGGAGTGTATAGCCCAAATATGGTTCTAGGGGTAAAAGAATCACCTTGACTTCTGTGCTTTTGGCTTGAGTGGCACTGACACAAACTGTGGTGTGGCAAAAGGGTTTTAACATACTTTCAAGGAGGAATGGATTGTTTGAATCTGGAACTTCAAAAGGAAGACTTGATTAGAATGGTTCTTTCATCTGGCTTGCGGTCCTACAGATTGAAACACCGGGTGCTCTGGATTTTACCAGCACCACATTTCACATTTGTAGGACAGGAAACTTTATCTCATTCATGGAAATTGGAAATTCTGATCTACTCAGAGCAATGCGGGCTACTGTTATCTATTACTTCCAGAACGCCTCCAGAACGGAAACTTGGCTTATTCAGGGTTGGCTATCTCTGATGGTTAATGAAAGAAGAAGAAAAAGAAAAACTAGGCCAGGAGTCCACAGTGGAAGTTGTGATTGTATTAGCATTGTTGGTACTCACCTTGAGGGAGAAGAGGATGAGAAAATGAGGTGATTGTAAAACTTCATTAGGAACAAGGCACACAGCTTCCTGTGGGTCTGAACACCTGTTCTCAGGATAGGACCTACCTGTCTGCTGCTGGAGAGCTTTTTCATTTTTACCTTTTAAGTCCTTTATTAAACCTCTTTTTAGACCATTTTAATAATCATTTTAAAACTACACTTGAAGCTTTTGTCTGAAGTCTTCTATTTTTCTGCTTCTCTGCAGAACTGCTTAACATTCTGCCTTCTCTTCCAAGGCCTGAGGAATCTTGTGTCTCAGACATTTGGAGGATTATGAGAATAATGCATGAACCTAGTTCAGTCCTTGAGCACAGTCTTTCTTTTGGGGGGAGGGGAGGCAAAGCTTTTATGTCACACAATTCAACCTGTGCCTATTACTCCTCTATACTACAACAGCTTTACATTATACCCAGTCACAGAAATACTGTAAGAATACTTCCTAGGAACCCCAAAATAATATTGACCCTGTTCATTTGGTCTGTCTCCAAATGTTCTAATTTCTTCACACTGGAAAACTCCTCCCTGTGTAGGTTGGAGCATTTTCTGGTGGAGAGCTGTGTTGCTTTGTAGTTGATCAGCGTACTACCCGAGGGTGTGGACTGGCTTCTTCCTTAAAAGGGAAGACCGAGCTGGTGATCTGGCTTTGGGCCGTGGTTTCTGCCTCCCATAAAATTACCTTGTGGTTGCTTTTGAGAATGTCCTTTGGCCTGAGATTCCAGAAGACAGTGCATTTGGATCTGAGGTTCAAAGGTAAAGATGAGGCCCAAACTCTACTAAGAAAATATAGAATGTTTGTCAAGCAGTGTCTTTTACACAGGTTTCACTATCATGCAACCATGCTATCCAAGTCTGGCACTGTGTTGTAAAAGAAAAAGAATTTTTACAATCAGGAATAATTCAAATAGCTAATTCCTCATCATATTCATGATTTCACTCATTCAGTCCTTAAAGATTTTTTTTTTTTAAGTGTCTGCCCTGAACTATGTGCCATGCTAGGCCCTGGGGATATAGAAGTGAAAACTTTATTTGTGATTCCTAAAGAGCCTAGGATCTAGGGGAGGTGAAAACCCATCATTAAGTTACTGTGTGTGCCACTTTTTAGGATACATAGAGGTATTTATTTGAGGAACCCAAATGAGGGACATACGACTCAGACAGAGGAGGGAATTGTAGGCAATAGGCCTAGAGGAAGTGATCTTGAATATTGACTGTTTACAGACAGTGTAGGTAGAATACAGGGTGAGGGAGATGGTGAGAGATTATCAAGGCTTAGATACTTTATTTTACTCTGAAAAGGTGAGGGGCACACCTAAACAAATTAAGTAGGAAAGTGGTATATGATTAAATTGACATGAACCTTGAGATCATCACCTGAGCCAAAACCAAGAGTTGCTTAACTGACTGAACCAACCATGCACCCCTACACTATGTGCTTCTTAATGAAGAAGACATCACCACCTCTAGGGAAGTTTTAACTACCCCCAAATCAAACCTGAATCTGATAAAGCCTCCAGATTCATCTATCAATTTTCAGGAGGTGCAGAGGACAGGGGATAATGGTAAACTACACTATAAGTTTATAGTCAACAAAATCTTGACTCTGGGAATCTCTTTTGGACAAATGACCCAGTTTCTTCAGCAAATAAATTGCAAAAGGAAAAAGTTAAGGGAGAACTTACAGATTTAGATACCTAAATACCATATTAAAAAAAAAAACAATGTAAACTGTAATGTATAGGATGCATAGTTAAATAATTAAACTGCAAATAAAATAAGGTAACTGCATATAAAAGGATAGTGCAGTACGGTGACTATAGTTAATGCAGTATTATATATTTGAAAGTTGGTAAGAGATCTTAAAAGTTTTTACCACACACACAAAAAAACAAATTATTTAACTGTTGTGATGGATGTTAACTAGACTAATTATGTAATCATTTCATACTATATAGGATTATTGAATCATGTTGTACACCTGGAGCTAATATAATGTCCTGTATCAATTGTATCTTAAATAAAAGTGAAAAGTCTGAGCAGTGGTTTTCCTCTCTGATGAGACAGAGGATTTATGTTCACCATGGGCATAATAATGGCTTTTGCAGTAATTGGCAAAGTACTTTCTTTCATGGAGGGTGGGTTATAAAGATGCTTGCCTTACAATTTATTAAGCAATATATGTAATGCTTTTTAAAATATTTGTTACAACTAAAAAAGATTTTAGGTTTTAGGTGGTGCAGTAAAGGTGTCCATTCTCCTAAAACAAGAACAATAACAAAAACAGCCATTTGCCCTGAATTTTCTTTTTTTTTTAAGTTTTTATTTTATTTTATTTTTCAATGTATGAAGTTTATTGTCAAACTGGTTTCCATACAACACCCAGTGCTCATCCCAAAAGGTGCCCTCCTCAATACCCATCACCCACCCTCTCCTCCCTCCCACCCCCCCATCAACCCTCAGTTTGTTCTCAGTTTTTAAGAGTCTCTTATGCTTTGGCTCTCTTCCACTCTAACCTCTTTTTTTTTTTTCCCTTCCCCTCCCCCATGGGTTTCTGTTAAGTTTCTCAGGATCCACATAAGAGTGAAACCATATGGTATCTGTCTTTCTCTGTATGGCTTATTTCACTTAGCATCACACTCTCCAGTTCCATCCACGTTGCTACAATGCCCTGAATTTTCTAAGCAATGATGTGTATGGGGCACTAAAGAAGCCCCAGAATAAATTTGAAATCTTGTATTGGTTACAAGTTGGGTTTCCACCTGATTCCTTATAGAACTGTCAAAAAGTACACAGTATTTTTTTAGAGAAGTAAAAAACTATGCCTTTCTGGAACTGACCAATCTTTTTAATTAAAAAAAAAATAAAAATGTTTATTTATTTATTTTGAGGGAGGGGAACAGGAGAGGGGCAGAGAGAGAGGGAGACAGAATCCCAAGCAGGCTCTGCACCATCAGCGTGGAGCCTGATGCAGGGCTCGAACCCATGAACCATGAGATTATGACCTGAGCTGAAATCAAGAGTTGGGTGTTCAACCAACTGAGCCATCCAGTCCCTCCTGACCAATCTTTTTTAAAAATTTGTTTTTATTGAGGTGTAACTGACCAATTTTCTTTTACCTCCCTTCCTGCCCCCCACCCCCTGCCTGTGGCAACCACCAATCTGTTCTCTGTATCTGTAAGCTTGTTTTTTGTTTCTTTAGATTCCACATAGAAGAGAGGTCATATGTTATTTGTCTTTCTCTTTCTGACTTTACTTAGCGTAATGCCCTCATGGTCCATCCATGTTGCAAATGACAAGATTTTATTCTTTTTTATGACTGAACAATTGAGAAATATATGTATATATACATTATATATACCATGTATATGATATACACAAGGCCGTATATTTTTATATATACACACATATTTATATACTTACATACATTCCACAGTTTCTTCATCCATTCATCCACTGATGGACACTTAAGTTGTTTCCATATCTTGGCTATTATAAATAGTGCTACCTTGAACATTGGGGTGCATACATCTTTTTGAATTTCTGTTTTAGTTATCTTTGGGTAAATACCCAGAAGTGAAATTACTGACTATGTGGTTCTTTATTTTTTTTATTTTTTAAATATATTTTAATGTTTGTTTATTTCTGAAAGACAGAGAGACCGCATGAGTGGGGGAGGGCGGAG
This sequence comes from Acinonyx jubatus, assembly GCF_027475565.1. Lineage (NCBI taxonomy): Eukaryota > Metazoa > Chordata > Mammalia > Carnivora > Felidae > Acinonyx > Acinonyx jubatus. Next base: position 120,331,795 of record NC_069383.1, read on the forward strand.
AGAGCAGGAGACCGAATCTGAAGCAGGATGTAGGCTCCAGGCTGTCAGCACAGAGCCCATTGTGGGGCTTGAACTTGTGAAACGCAATATCATGACCTGAACCAAAGTTGGACGCTCAACTGACTGGGCTACAGGGGTGCCTCTATGTGATCATTGTTTAAATAATACTTTTTAGCTTTTTGAGGAACCTCTATACTGTATTCCATAGTGGTTGTACCAATTTACATCCCTGCCAACAGTACACATGAGTTTCTTTTAACCACATTTTTTGCCAGCACTATTTCTTACACTGTAAGAAATTGTAGCAAATGTGAGGTGTATTGATAACAGCCATTCTAACAGGTATGAGGTGCAATCTCATTGTGGTTTTGATTTACATTTCTGTGATAATGATGGTGAGCATCTTTTCATGTACTTGTTGACCATCTATATATTTTCTTTGGAAAAATGTCTATTTAGGCCATTTATTAATCAGATTTTTTTTTTTGCTGTTGAATTGTATGAGATCTTTATATATTATGAATATTAGCTTCTTGTTAGATACATGATTTGCAAAAAATTTCTATCATTCATTACGTTGCCTTTTTATTTTATTGATGGTCTCCTTTGCTGTACAGATGCTTTTTAATTTGATATAGACCCACTGGTTCATTTTTGCTTTTGTTATACTTTTAGTGTCAGATTCAAAAAATCATCACCAACACCTGTAACAAGGAGCTTACTGCTTAGGTTTTCTTCCAGAATTTTATGGTTTCAGGTCTTATGTTCAAGTCTTTCATCCATTTTGAGTTAATTTTGTGTATGGTGTAAGATAGTGGTTTAGTTTCATTCTTCTGAATGTGGCTATCCAGTTTTCCTAACACTATTTATTGAAGAGACTCTTCTCTCCATTTGATATTCTTGGCCTCTTTGTTGTAAACTTATTGACCATGTTTACATGGGTTTATTTCTGGGCTCTCTGTTATGTTTCATTGTTTTAATGCCAATACCATACTGTTTTAATTACTGTAGCTTTGTAATGCTGTTTTAAATAAGGGAGTGCAATGCCTCCAGCTTTGTTCTTTCTCAAGGTTGCTTTGGCTATTCAGAGTCTTTTGTAGTTTCATGCAAATTTTAGGTTTGTTTTTTCTATTTCTGTGAAAAATGCTATTGGAATTTGATAGGAATTGCATTGAATCGTAAGAATGCGCTTAATTCTTTATTAATTCTTTATTAATTTATTAATTAATTCAATATTAATTCTTTAAATGCATGAGCATGGAATATATTTTCCATGGTTGTTTTCAATTTCTTAATGTGTTGTTTTCAGTATACAAGTCTTTCAGCCCCTTGGTTAAATTTATTCCTGGATATTTTATTATTTTTGATGCAATTGTAAATGGGATTGTTTTATCTTTCTGATATTTGGTTATTACTGTATGGATATGTAACAGGATTTTTTGCTATTGATTTTGTATCCTGCAACATTACTGGAATTTGATTATTAGTTTACAGTTTTTTGGTGGAGTCTTCGGGGTTTTCTATATAATATTATCTGTACATGGTGATAGTTTTACTTCTTCCTTTCTCATTTGAATGTCTTTTGTTTCTTTTTCTTCTCTAATTACTCTGGCTCGAACTACCAATATTAAATTGAATGAAAGTGGCAAGAGTGGGCATCCTTGTCTTGTTCCTGATCTTAAAGGAAAAGCTTTTAGCTTTTTACCATTGAGTATAATGTTAGCTGTGGTCTTGTCACATACCCTTTATTATGTTTAGGTACTTTCTGTCTGTACCCACTTTGTTGAGAGTTTTTATCGTAAGTAGATGTTGAATTTTGGGGGTGCCTGGGTGGCTCAGACAGTTAAGTGTCTGGCTCTTGATTTTAGCTCAGGTCATGATCTCATGTTTCATGAGATAGAGCCCTGTGTCAGGCTTTGCGCTGACAGCATGTGGCTTGCTAGGATTCCATCTCTCTGCCCCTGCCCCTGCCTTCTCAAAATAAATAAACCTTGAAAAAAATTAAGTGGATGTTGAAATTTGTCAAATGCTTTTTTGCATCTGTTGATATGATCATATGATTTTTTCTCATACGTTATGTTATTGTGGTGTATCACACTGGCTGATTTGTGGATGTTGAATCAGACTTGCTTCCCAGGAATAAATCCCCCATGATCATGGTGTGTGATCTTTTTAATGTATTGTTGAATTCAGTTTGCTAATACTTTGTTGAGAATTTTTCCATCTATGTTCATCACAGATATGCGCCTATAATTTCTTATTCTTGCAGCATCCTGTCTGGTTTTGGTGTTGGGATAATACTGACCTCATAAAATGAGTTCGGAAGTTCTCTCTCTTCAGTTTTTTGGAAATGTTTGGGGAGGATTGGTAATAGTTCTTCTTTGAATGTTTGGTAGAATTCCCCAGTGAAGCTGTCTGGTTCTAGACTTTTGTTTTTTGGGGGAGGTTTTTGATTACTGATTCAATTTCCTTAGTAGTAATCAGTCTGTTCAGATTTTCTGTTTCTCCATGATTCATTCTGGTAGGTTGTATGTTTCTGGAAATTTTTTCCAGTTTTTTAGGTTGTTCAATTTTTTGGCATATAATTGTTCATAGTGGTTTCTTATGATCCTTTGTGTTTCTGTGGTATCATTTGTAATATCTTCTCTTTCATTTTTGATTTTATTTATTTGAGTCCACTCTCTTTTTTTCTTGGTGAGTCTTGCTAAGGATTTATCATTTTTATCTTTTTAAAGAACTGGTTTCTTCATTTATTGCTCTGAATTTCTCAGAATTTCTTTTGCTGCATCCCATAAATTTTAGTATATTTCCATTTTTATTTGTCTCATATTTTTTAAATTTATGTTTTGATTTCTTTTTTGACCCCTTGTTGATAAGTAGCCTGTTGTTTAATCTTAATGTAACTGTGAATTTTGTGGTTTTCTTTATGGAATTGATTTCTAGTTTCATATCATTGTGCTTGGAAAGTTGCTTGACATGATTTCAGACCTCTTAAATTTATTAAGACTTGTTTTGTGGCCTCTCATGGGATCTATCCTGGAGAGTGTTCCATGTGCACTTGAGAAGAATGTGTATTTTTTGCTTTTGGATGGGATGTTCTGTATATGTCTGTTAAGTCTATTTGACCTAATGTGTTGTTTAAGGTTGTGGTTTCTTCATTGATTTTCTATCTGGGTGTCCTATCCATTGATATAAGTGGGATATATTATTGTGGTGCTGTCTATTTCTCCCTTTAGGTCTATTAATATTTGGTTTATCTATTTACATGTTTATATATTTACATATGTTGGTTGCATACATTTTTACAAGTGTTATATCCCCATGTTGGAGTGGCCTCTTTATCATTATGTAATGCTCCTTGTGTTTTATTGTAGTCTCTGTTTTAAAATTGATTTTGTCTGATGTAAGTATAGCTACTCCAGCTTCCTGTTGGTTTCCATTTTCATGGAATATCTTTTTCCTTTCCTTCACTTTCGGTCTGTGTGTGGTTACCTCTAAAGTAAGTGTCTTGTAGACTGCATATAGATGGTTCTTGTTTTTTAATTTATTCAGTCACTCTTTGTCTTTTGATTGGATAGTTTAGTCCATTTACATTTATAGTAATTATTGATAAGTATGTACTTATTGCCATTTTGTTCATTGTTTTCTGGCTTTTGTTGTTGTTATTCCTCTCTGTTCCTCTTTTCTTCTCTTGCTCTCCTTCTTTGTGGTTTGATTGGTTACTTTAGGGGTATGCTTATATTCCTTTTCCTTTATCTTTTGTGTATTTACTATAGGTTTTCACTTTGTGATTACCATGAGGTTTTCATATAACAACCATGAGATTTTTATATAGCCTATTTTTAAGTTGATAACTTGTTTTATTGCATTCTAAAGTGTCACATTTTTACTCCCTGCTGCCATATTTCATGTTTTTGATATCTCATTTTGTATCTTTTCATTTTACATATCCCTTAACTAGTTATTGTGATGAGTTGTTTTTACTTTCTGTGTCTTTTAATCTTCATGCTAGCTTTATAAGTGATTAGTCCACTATGTTTACTATATATTGGTAAATATATTTATTATGTATTTCCTTTACTTGTGGATGTTTAACTTTCTGTTTTGTGGATGGTCCACAATTTACTTAACCTGTCTACTTCTGATGGACATTTAGGTTATTTCCAATCTTCTGTTAAAAACAGAGCTGTAATAAATTGTATTGGATACCAAAGATTGGCATTTCAGAAAGTTCAGTAGGTCCTTAAATATTTGCTGAATGAATGACTGAACAGAAGATAAACAGCTTAGTGTGGAGCAAGGAGGGATGTGAAAGGATGAGACTGGAGACAGGGTGACTGGTTGTGAGGCTCCTGCAGTTGTCTGGGAATAGAAAAGAGGGGACAAATCAGAGGGAAATACATTTAGGAGATCCAGTAAGACAGGGTGACCTCTGTAATGCTGGGATTAGGGGACAGGAATAGTCAGGCATGATTTTTTTTAAAGTTTACTTATTTATTTTGAGAGAGAGGGAGTGTACATGTGTGTGCACGCATGTGGTCTCACCAACCATGAGATCGTGACCTGAGCTGAAATCAAGAGTCAGACACTTGACCAACTGAGCCATCCATGTGCCCCAAGCATGATTCCTTAGAGGAATAGTAATACATTGGACAAATAATAAGCATTTATTACCCATATATCATAGATGAAAAGAGCTTCATTTTCATTGGGAAATATATGCACAGAATTAAAGACAACCACTAGCAAAGATAATCAATGGAAATAGTAGGAATCAATGATTGTTGATTACTACTTTCCATTTCTTCTGATCTTGTTTTTCCAGATCTTCTGCTGTTACTGCTAACCCACATTCTTTCTTTTTATTCCTAGTTATTTCTCTTTGACTTCCTCTTTTTCCTTCCTCAATTTGAACCTTATTTTATTTTATTTTTATTTTATTTTAAAGTTTACTTATTTTTGAAAGAGACAGAGATAGTGTGAGTGGGGGAAGGGCAGAGATAGAGGGAGAGAGAGAGAATCCCAAGCAGGCTCCATTCATACTGTCAGTGCAGAGCCCATTGTGGGGCTCTAATCCATGAAACTGAGATCATGACCTGAGCTGAAATCAGGAGTCAGACACTTAACTGACTGAGCCATCCAGGCACCCTGAGAACCCTTATTTTATAGATTAGATACCTCACAATTCTTAAGCTGCCAGGAGGTCAATGAATTGATTTGTCATTCAGCTGATTAGAAAGTAAGATACTGTGCCTGCAGAGTATATTTCTGACAGATGGTATGGTTGTGTGTGTGTGTGTGTGTGTGTGTGTGTGTGTGTTTAAACATTGAGATAGGAATGCGTGGGTGGCTCACTTGGTTACCTGTCTGGCTCTTGATTTTAGCTCAGGTTACAATCTCACAGTTCATGAGATTGAGCCCCAAATCAAGGCTCTGTACTGTGTGGATCCTGCTTGGGATTCTCTCCCTCCCCCTCTCTCTGCCCTTCTCCTGCTTGCATGTGTGTGCATGCTGTCTTTCTCTCTCTCAAAATAAATACATAAACTTAAAAAAAATGAGATAGAATGACATACCATGAAATTCACCTTTATGAGTTGAACAGTTCAGTGTTTCATATCTCATTCACAAGGTTTCACAACCAGCATCAGTAATTCCAGAACGTTGCATCACCCCCAAAAAGAAACCCTGTATCCATTAGCAGTCATTCCCCATTTTTATTTTCCTCCTACCTCTGGCAACTGCTGGTCTACACTATGTCTCTTTGGATTTGTCTGTTCCGGGCATTTCATAGGTATGGAATCATACAAGATGTGGCCTTTTGTAAGTAGATTCTTTCACTTAGAATGATGTTTTCAAGGTTTATCCATATTGTAATATGTATTGGCACTTCATTTCTTTTTATGGCTGAGTAATATTTCATTTTATAGATGTACCACATTTTGTGTATCTGTCATTTGATGGACATTTGAGTTTCTGTTTTTTCGGCTGTTGTGAATAATGCTACTCTGAACATTTGTGTAGGAGGTTTCTTCGTGGACATTTGTTTTCATTTATCTTGGATATCTTTGTAGGAGTGAAATTGCAGGGTCATATGGTAACTCTGTTTTTAGATTTTTAAAGAATCAAGAGACTGCTTTCTAAGGCAGCTGCATCACTTCACATTCCTTCCAGCAATATGTGAAGGTTCCAACTTCCACATCCTTGTCAATACTTGTTATTGTCAATCTGTTTGGTTGTAGTCATGCTAGTGGGCATGAAGTAGAGTCTCTTTTTAGTTTTTACTTATATTTTTCTAATGATTCATGATGTTGAGCATAGGCTTGCATTTGTTAGGTGAATATATTCGGTGCAGTCCTTAGGTGCTCTGTTTAGGGCTAGACATACAGTTGTGAACAAGGCAGTCCACTGCTCTCTTGGAGATTAGATTTTATTTGAGACCATAGATAGGAGCAAAGTAATTGCAATTAGAGTTTTAATAAGGAATCAATTAAGGACAAGGACATAATAAGGGCAAGACATGGTCCCTTATTAAACTTTTTACATTTTCCATTTCAGTGATTTAAGTCTTTTCTATTTCATTGGAGACCCACATTCACTCAGTGGTTTTTAAGAATATGATATATGGCATTTTTGCATTTGATTTTATTTTTAAAAATAAAATTTGAAAAAAATTCAAAGGAAATGAGAGCATATTAAAGGAAAATCATACTGAAATGTATAAAAAAGTAGAATATTTTCCCTGCCTTTGCACTCCAGCCATTAGCAGCTTGGTGACTATTTATTGCTCCAGACCTATTTCCACGGCATGTATCATGTAGAGAGTTTTGATTAAGGGAACTACCTTGCGAAAGAATTTTCACATGTTTTTGATACTTGCACAGGAGCATGAGTGATATCACTGTGCAGTGATTTATGTGGTGGGCATGTGATACCTTGGGTGCTTATTGTGTGCTAGGTGCTCTGTGCTTGACACAGGTCCACTTTGGCTCTGATGGCACAACTCCTCGTCTCCCCTTTCGCTGCAGATGGTCCTCATCCCCGCCGGAGTGTTTACAATGGGCACAGATGATCCTCAGATAAAGCAAGATGGGGAAGCACCTGCAAGGAGAGTTGCTATTGATGCCTTTTACATGGATGCCTATGAAGTCAGTAATGCTGAATTTGAGAAGTTTGTGAACTCAACTGGCTATTTGACAGAGGTAATAGGGTTGGGATGGGGAGGAAGAACTTGGTGTTTTCTAAAAAAAATTTTTAAATGTTTATTTATTTTTGAGAGATAGAGAGACACAGCATGAGTGGGGGAAGGGCAGAGAGAGGGGGAGACACAGAATCTGAAGCAGGTTCCAGGCTCAGAGCTGTCCACACAAAGCCCAACACAGGGCTTGAGCCCATGAACCACGAGATCATGACCTGAGCTGAAGTTGGACGCTTAACTGACTGAGCCACCCAGGTGCCCCGAACTTGTTCTTTTCTAATATCGATTATCCACTTTCTATTATGTGCCCAATACCGTGTTCAACACCTTATGTATATTTCATCTAATCTAGTTCTCATAACAACCCCATGAGGCCAGTTATGTTTTAGGAAACTGAGGATTAGAAAGTGGTTTGCCTTGAGTTACACAGCTAGTGTTGGGGCTGGGATTCAGGCCTGGCTAGTGAGATGGCAGGGCCTGTGTTCTTAACCAGTAGGCTATATTGTGTCTGGGCTTTAATATGCAGAGTACCACTGCTCGGGGTTTTTGAGATAGCACATAGCATCTAGAGTAAGACCACTTTTTCCCTCTCAAAAAATTGCAGTTTGGTTACATATTTCATTAAGCTATAGATGCAGAAGTGCAGCTTTTCATTTTTGTGGTTTTATTTCAATGCCTGACAACTCATAAGCTCTCCTGTAGCAGTTCCAGATTATTCTCTGGTTCTGAATCCCAAAGCAAGGTTCTGAAAGTGGATATTTATTCTAAAAGGGAATAAGTAGATGGAGGCTTTCTAGTTTATGAAACTTTCTCTAAGTGTCTAGAGTATACTTTTGTAGACTTCCCATTTTCTCTCACCAGAGGACTTTACCCTCGCCTTCAGTTTGTGGGATCCTTGTTTTGTTTTATTTCCCCCTGCCCAGGCCCAAGACATCATTTTTTTTTTTTTAAAGTAGGCTTTATGCCCAGCATGGAGCCCAACGCAGAGCTTGAACTCATACCCCTGAGATCAAGACCTGAGCTGAGATCAAGACTCAGATGTTCTACCAACTGAGTCATCATGGTGCCCCTCAGTTTTCTCTTTTAAGTAAAAAAGTGTTCAAATAGTGGTTATGCATCATCACATTCCTTTGAATTTCCTAAAATATATAAAGTGTTTTTCTCTTTTATATGTGTTTAGAGTACAAGAAGTCCCTCTTTTTTTCGTTGTTTCATAAGGTTCCTCTCAGATCAGTTTCCTCAATAGTCTACGTAAGTTCGAAGAAGACTTGGAAGGAGAGGAGCTCTCTTCAGATTAGCATTTAACATAAAGAAGATAGAATCAACAGAATTTAGGGCACCCAGGAACATGGATGGGGAAAAATGACATCTAGCTTTTTACTAAAATTTAGCTTTTCCTTCAATTCTGAGGCAGATGACAAATCATACTAATGGTAGTAGCACATCTAACTTTGTCACCAATAGAAATCACAAATGTTTTTTGTCACATTATTGTTGTTGTATATATCTTAAAATATTTGCATTTATCCCCACTTTAGAAATGATAATTATGAGACCTTCCACTAGATCTCACTTAATATTATTAATAAAGAGGACATGTATATTACTATAGCATAAATTAACCTTATTAATATTTATACGTAACTAGTTTTCTTTGTAATCATATTGATTTTGTTTTATGCCTTTAAACATTTCATTCTGAGAAGGAGGCCCCTAAGCTTCATCATACTGCCTGAAGGGTCCAGGGCACAAAAAGTGTTAAGAACCCCTACTTTGCATAAATACTTCATCTTTTTATGACACTACATTTTTTTTCTTCCCCTGCATCTTCATTTCATATCACATTCTACTTACTCACCATGTTCTAGCCCAGCTGGTCTTGTTTCTATTCCTTGAAAACTCAGCATTCTTTTCCATCTTGAGATCTCAGCCGTATTTTTTTTCTTTTAAAGTGTATTTATTTATTTTGAGAGAGATAGAGAAAGCGTGAGTTGGGGAGGGGCAGAGAGAGAGAGAGAGAGAGAGAGAGAGAGAGGGAGGGAGGGAAACAGAATCCCAAGCAGGCTCCACACTGTCAGCATAGACCCTGACATGGGGCTTGAACCCACGAATTTGAGATCATGACCTGAGCTGAAACCAAGAGTCAGACACTTAACCGACTGAGCCTCCTGGGTACCCCAGTGGCCCATATTTTTTTTTTCCTGCTTGGAGTTTCCCTCTCTCCTTGCCTGTCCCCCTCTTACTGTGGTTGGCTTCTTCTCTTTCTTGATTCGTATCAGCTTAATGTTTCCTTCTCAAGAAGGCTTTCTCGGCGCACTCTATCAAACAGAGGCTTTTCTTGATACTCTTCATCTTACAGGGTCAAGTAAGTTGTAATTATTTTCTTCCTTTTTTTTTCTTTGATTTGATTTTTTTTGTCTGCATCCTCCCCTTGCACCAAGTAACTGCTCTTAAGACAGGGACTGTGCCTATTTTATATTGATCTTGTATCTCTGTCATTTAGTTCATAGTCAGGCACAGAATAGAGATGGGTGTTTGATACATGTTCATTGGATGAAAGGTTGGCTTAGATGCTCAGGCATGTCCCCACAAGGGAAGAAGGAAGAAGAGCAGGGGAGAAGAAAAGATGATGAGCTCTGATGAGGAAAAGGAGTTTGAGCTGTCTGTAAGGCCTGAACTACAGGGATCCAGTAGGCAGTTAATATCATCTAGTGGGGATAGGACTGGAGGTAGAGATGTGAGGGTCAATTGCAGTGTGTGCTGGTGGCCATTAAAGGGATGAGACTGAAGGATTTTGTGTAGCAGTTTGTCACTGTATCTCAAAGTGTGATCTCTTGGACCACCTGTGTTAGAATCACCAGCTGAGCTGCTCACATATGCAGGTTCCTTGACCTCACCCCAGACCTCCAGAATCAAAATGTCTGGAACTGAGAAGCAGTAATGTGTAGTTTTGATAGGCTGGCCAGGTGATTTCTACTGCGCAAAGCCCAAGAGCCACTGGTGTAGTGAGAGAAGAGTAGAGAGCCCAGACAGAGCACTAGGGAGGAACAGTGGTCTAGAGACTAGAAGAAGAGTCTGTGTATTTCAGGGGATGAGGAGGAGAGTCAGAAAGAGGAGGAAAACTAGCAGAATAGAACCATGGAGACCAAGGGGTTAATGTAGGCATTTGCAGAATGAGGTCACATGCAACAAATAAGACCAGGTAGATGAGGACTTGAGACGGTAATGTTAAACGAAAATAATCAAAATACAAATTTCCATCTGATGCTTGAATTGGCCACTTGAGATTTATAAACACAGTTGACACTTTCATGGAGCCAGAGTATCATCTATCAGAGTATCTGATAGAATATCAGCAAGCAATGCCATTTAGTTCTTTTAGCTAGATTGCAGCAGCAGAACAAAGGACAAAGGTTGATTATGTAATCTGACATGTAAGGAATACTATTATTTCCAAGTCATTTGTAATACTTGGGGAGATGCATTTCCATCAACAGGAGCAATCACATTCTCAAAAGCTAATCTCTTCCAGTCTGCGTTCTTATCAGCTAAATGAACCTGAAAAGACAGTGGCCTCTGTAAGTGATATTAACCTGTTTTAATAGGAAGTCAGATGCTTTTAAGTCATTTCTGAATCCTCTGGGAAGTCATAAGAAAAACTTAAGTTCATCTGGACAAGAAGAATCACTTTAACAGTGTGCAAAGAAAATGGTACTTGTGAAACATGTTACTCCAACCTTCCTGGATTTTTATTGCCTTCTTTCCTTTCAGGCTGAGAAGTTTGGTGACTCCTTTGTCTTTGAAGGCATGTTGAGTGAGCAAGTGAAGACTGATATCCAGCAGGCAGTAAGTAATGTTTAAACAGACTCTCACATTTTTCTACTGCTTGTTGGAAAGGGCTTGAAAACTCCAAACTACGAGTGCCACCCTCCTCACCACCCCCAGCAGCTAACCATTTCTGCTCTAGATTTTATTGTGCTAACAGGCCCATGGGCCAGACCACCTTGAATTGAAAATGCCACAAGTCCAGGATGGTGTTTGAAGAAGTGTTGGGTCTGACTTGGGTTTCTGTCTTGTGCACCTGAGTGACACATTGTGTTGCTGAGGAAAACTCAGCTGGCCACTAGATGTTTCTGGGTTTCTTTTACTTACAGTCATGTCTAGAATGGAGGCTTAAATGTGAATTTTTTTTTTAAGTTCTCTTCTTAAAGTCTTGACCTCATCAGGTGCCAGTGTGGAGAGAGAGCTTCCTATTTAATTAAACATTCATGAATTCCTATGATCAGAGTAGTATTCATGAAAGGGGGACCTTTGCTCTGGATAGTCACAAGACACTGAGCCACAGAACTGGCCTTACCACCCAGGGTGTACCTGCTTTCATAGAGAGGATCCAGGGAATGTGAATTAGGTGTGTTTTTCTCAGAAATCATGGGAATAGTGCACTGGGCTTCCATAACCTGTGTGGTGAGCGGAACTTGGGATTTCTGTATGTTTGAATATTTGTTTACACACGTCTCAGAAGGAGGCAGAAAGTATAAGAACAAGGGAAGGGGTGTGGGTAAGCTAGGAGGTTGAAGTTTCACAAAACAAAGAGGTTAGGGAATGCAGAAGAGGCAGGAGGTGGTGAGAGAGAAGGGAATTGGGGGCCGCCTTGATTGCAAGGGAGACTGATTAAGATACAGAGATGGAAGACAGGAATTCAACCCTAATCTTCCTTTGTTACACAGATTCCCTTTCAGTTGGCTGAACTTGGTCTTTCTGTATTGGTGTCACTGTTCTCTCTTGTGAGCAGTAGTGCCAAAAAAATTAAACTGTCCTGGCTCCCGTTTTCTTTCTTTTCCAATGACTGTAGCAAAAGTGATGGGGGAGACATGAGATGAAACCAGACTTGCTCTCAATTCATTTATAGGAGAATCAGGCCACTTTTTTGTATGTGTTTTACATAAATGTTTTTAAAATGTGACCAAGCTGCATCTGAATTTCAGTTTTCTTTGCTCATTACAAGTTTTTATTACAAGTCTACTATGTAATCCTATCCTTTTTTTTTTTTTTTTTTTTTTTTAAAGGCCTTTGAGGTCACATTGGCCTAGGGTTGATGAGCCAGCAACTCAGGATGCAGTACCTTGTTCTAAGATATGGAGCTCAGATGAGGGAGGGCATCTGTACTTATTTTTGTAATTTGCTCTTTTAGATACAGAGCCTCCTGTCACTTGAGAACCTCCAAACACATTAGGCATAAAGGCACAGGCAGATTATTGCTAGGCTCTGAAGGTGCCCTGTAAGTGCCTAGCGAAGAGTGTGTGGCTGTAACTAGGACAATAACAAGCCGCTTTCACGGGATCCTAGTGTTGCTCACTTGCTTAAATGCTCATAATGGAAAAGCAAAGCTTTTAAGCATGTTTAGAAACGGCTGGAATGAATACGATGAATCTATTCGTGATTTGAGAGAGCTAAGTTTTTGTTTTCAACCCCTTCTTAGGCCTGACATAGCCTCATGCACCAGACCTTTTTTTAACCCAGTGTTTCCACAAGCATAGCATATGGGATGGCCCAGGAGGGGGACTTGAAGTGAAACAGGAGTTAAGTTAAGGTGGTAGGCAGCTAAGCATAAGCTAATCCTGAATCATGGAGTGAGACAGATATTCCCTTTTCAGGTCTCTTCCTAAACCTGAATACATCAAGGCGTAAGTCTCATTTGAGTGATAACGTCATTAGCACTAGGTGACACTTGTTAGTCTCCTTTTAAACATGCAAAATTGACCTTGGAACCTTCCCCAGGCTACAGTAGCTAACAGAATTTAGTAATATTGTTTACTTTCATGTAATTATTTTATAATATTATTTATTTTCATATAATTATTTAAAATAACTCATACAACTTTTAAATGAATGTAATTATTTTAAATGTCATAAATGTTCTTTTTGTGACAGCACTGGTGATACAGATTTTCCTTTAATAAAGCCTTTTTATTGTAAAATAAAACACAAATACAGAAACCGCACAAAGCAAATGTTTAGTTTACTGAGTGTTCTAAGGTGAGCATGTTTGTAACTATCACTTAAGTCAGGAACAAGAATTTTGCTGCCTGTCCCAGTAACCCCCTCCATGAACCACAGCTTTGTCCCCCTTCTCTGTCCCTAAAGTTGCCATTATCCTGCTTTTTATTTTTTTATTTTTTAAGTAAGCTTCATGCCCAGTGCAGAGCCGGGTGCAGGACTTGAACTCATGACTGTGAGATGAAGACCTGAGCTGAGATCAGATCAAGCTATCCTGCTTTTTAAAGTAAATGCTTCCTGGGCCACCTGGGTGGCTCACTCAGTTAACTGTCCACCTTTGACTCAGGTCATGATCTCACAGTTCATGGGTTCGAGCCCCAGTCAGACTCTGCTGACAGCTCAGAGCCTGCTTGGGATTCTCTCTCTGCCCCTCCTCCAGTCACGCTTTCTCTCTCTCTCAAACATAAATAAGTAAACTTAAAAAAAATAAAGTAAATGCTTCCCTGTATTTCTTTATAGTATTATCACCATTTGTACATCCCAAGACTACTATACTATAGTTTAATCCTACCCATTTAAGCATAAATTTGTGGCTTTTTCAGGACATTTTAAATCACAAGTTTCCCTTCCATTGTCCTCTTTCCTCTGCTGCCCCCCCCCCCCTTTTATCCCTAACAATTTATCTCTGGAAGAATCCTGTGGATGTTTCCCTGGTCTGAATCTTGTTGTTTTCCCTCTCATGGTGCACTTCACCTGTTTTCTCTGTCCTCTGCATTTCCTGTGGTCTGGGAGCTGGATCCACAGGCCTGATCAGACTCGTGTTTGAGCCCTATGACAAGACCTCAGATAATATGGTGTTTGTTGTATACATTGTTCTTAGGTTTTTGATGTTGCTGTTTAGTTGCTTTGTCTGTTTTATGCATAGATTTGGAGAGATCCAAAAATTATACTGCTGCTTTCATCTTAGGTAGGTTTTTTTTTTTTTTAATGTAAAGTTTTGAGGCAAGACATTGAACTGACTTTTAGGGTTTTCCCACAAAAATATCTGAAACTGTGTGAATTTAATTGTTTAAAACAGAGTACATGTGCATGATGAAATCTACTTAGTCGTGATTATCATTTGAAGGGATTTAAAAAAAGTGTTTATTTATTTATTTTGAGAGAGACCGAGTGCCTTAGTGAGCAAGGGGAGGGGCAGAGAGAGAGGAAGAGAGAGAATCCCAAGCAGGTTCCCTGCTAAGCATAGAGCCTGATTCGGGTCTCAGTCCCAGGAATCTCTGAGGTCATGACCTGAACTGAAATCAACAGTTGAATGCTTAACCTGAGCTACCCAGGCGCCCCTGTTGTGATTATCTTTTGAATGCTCAGTTTGAAACAATCATCTTAAAAGGTATAGCTTTTAAATCCTTTAAAGGATTAATGCTAGTTTTTGTTGCTGTGCTATTTTTGTTTTATGGTATTTTAATCTAGTTAACCTTCTATTGTTGAAAAAGATAGTGTTTAAAATATTTAATGTTTAAAAAGTACCTTCTTTTTAATAATTGTATTATTAATTTGTCTCATAAATCTTTGACAAGAAGAATGGCCATGGGGTAGGGTGAAAACAGTTGCTCTTGGTTTGTGGTTTGGCACTTTCTGAATTTGCTAACATTTTAAGGAAACAAATTTGAATAGGTGTCCTTGATAAAGGAGGAGGGTAGACTATTTTGAGAAGTTCTTTTTAACTGAAAGCCAATTTCAAGTGAGGAATCAGAATTACCAAGTCATTTTTTTTTCTTTTTTGAAGTAAAAAACAATTTCGAGACAGCCATCTCCTGCCCAAGTAATGCTGGGTACTGTGTTATTTGGATGAGGCTGGACCAGCACAAACCACAAGGAGTAATGCGGCCTGACTGTCTCTTACATAATCACAATTGGGTGATGACTCTGAGGTAGAAAGAGAGCCGTTAGTAAGGATGTGATTCAGTTACCTAAATGTGCATGGGTTGTAATGAGAAATGCCTTGGGGCCCAGCAAGATTCTGAGGTCATACCGCAAAAATAATTTTTAGAAAAAGCCCTGGTAAGTCAACTAGTGTAAGCCAAGCCAGAAAGTGTTCAGAAAGGCAAGTTCCAGTATGTAGGAAAAGTAAATTCAAATCACTCAAAACATTAACCTGACGGATAAATGGCTCAGGCTCGTTTTTGATGTTAGAAGTTTTACTTTTCTGGTAGCTCAACCACGGTTTCTCTGAACAACTTAATTTAGGCTTTAAGAAGTTTCTGCTTTCACAGGACCAACGAGGCTTTTGTTTCTCAAACTGATTTTGGGGCTTGTTTATTCAGAGAAGCCATAAGGAAATGATCACAGCCTTGGAGTGAGGGAGACCTGGTTTTAAACCTCAGCTATGCCTTTTACCAGTTGGTTTTGGGAAAAGGCACTTCATTTCTTTGCTACTCTTTTTTTTTTTTTTTTTTTTTTTGACTTTTCAAGTTTGAGAGTTTATTTTGAAAGTTTTGGGTCATCTTTTTTAAGCATTTTGATCTACAGATTTTTTTTTTATGATCCCATTAGTTCCACATCCTATAGTATAGTTGTATTTATACCTAAATATTTTCTAATGTCCAATATCATTTCTCTTAGTGATTCTGTCTGTTTTTGCTTTATACATTTCAGAGCTATGCTGTTAAGCTTGAAATTGTAAGTGCATAAGTGTAGAAATGTATTCTTTTTGTTGAATTAAATGTTTTGTGGTTTGTAAAAAGGGATTCTCTTTTTCTCTAGTAAATTTTATCTTCAAGTCTATTTTTTCTGGTATCTACATAGGTGCACAAGCTTTCTTTTGTCTAATTTTTATCTAATACATACTTTTCCATATTTTCATTTTCATTCTATCTGTATCTATGTTTTTAGGTAGATTTTTTGGGTTTTTTCCCCCAAAGTTTTATTTATTTAAATAATCTCTATACCCTGTGTGAGGCTTGAACTCATGACCTTGAGATCAAGAGTCGTATGCTCTTACAAATGAGCCAGTGGGGCACCCCTAAGTATATCTCCTGTAAATAGTATACAGATGTTTTTATTTATTTTTATTTTTTTAAGTTCATTTATTTATTTTGAGAGACAGAGAGTGAGTGGTGAAGGGGCAGAGAGAACGACAGAATGCCAGCCAGGCTCTGTGCTGTTAGCACAGAGCCCAACAAGAGGCTCAAACCCAGAAACCACAAGATCATGACCTGAGCTGAAATCAAGAGTCAGATGCTTAACCGACTGAGCCACCCAAAACCCCAGTATATAACTGTTTTTAAGAAATCCATTACAATAGTCTTTGTCTTTCAGTCAAGAGTTTATTTATGTTTATATATAGTTTATTATGATTACCTATGTATTGGCTTTATTTCTACCATTTTATTCTTTTCTTTCTCTTTATCACATTTTTTCTCTTCTTTTTTCTTCAGTTTCTTGCATATTTTTCTTTTTTCTCCTCATTCTAATTTCACTTGTCTCCTTAGAAGTTCTATATGTATGTATCTTCATTTACTAAACTATTGTAACGTTCATTTAAAGTCTAACTTTTAGTCTGTTCATTTTTCTGCTCTATAATACTAGGACCGTGCTCTCATCATCCCCATCCAACTTATGTATTACTGATATCCACTATTTTATTCCAATTTGTTCTCTTAACTTAGATGTTATCAATACATTTCTATATAATCAATATTCAGTTGTGGCTATAATTACTGCTGTCTGCGCCCTCCTTTCTGCATGCCGGACAGAATGTATCTTCTGACTAAAGGACATCCTTTGGTAGTAAATGTTCTTGTTATTAATAGTTTGAAAATATCTTTAATTTTGTTTTATTGTTGAAAGATATTTTCGTGAAGTAAAAACTTGAGATTGGCAATTATTTGCTGTCTGTTCACCGAAGAGATGATTTCACTGTCTTCTGGCTTCTGTTGTTGCCATTCTTCAGTCTGGTGCTTTTCCTGTGCAGGTGATCTGGCTCTGGCTGCTTTTAAGATTATCTCCTGTCTTTGTGATTATACATTTGGACTGTGATATTTATAGGTGTTGATTTCTATCATTTATCCAGCTTGAGTGTCATTGGGCGTCCTGGATCTGAGGACTGTTTCTTAAACAACTGTGGACTCTTTTTTTTCTTTTTTTTTTAAGTAGGCTTCATGCCCCACGTGGAGCCCAACACAAGACTCCAACTCACGACCCCGAGATCAAGATCTGAGCTGGACATTTAACCAACACCCAGGCGCCCCAACTTCAGACTATTTTTAACCATTATTGTTTTCAATATTGCTTTTTCTTCATTCTCACTTACCCCTCTTAGGGACTCCAGTTAGGTGTGAGTCAGCCCTTGTCAATCTCTTAAACCCACTTTTGAATCTATAGGTATATATATTCCATTTATATATTTTATTTTAATTTTCGTTGCTTTTTGGCTATGTCTTTGGTAATATTAGTAGTTGCCATAAGGATTACAAGATGTGTACATAACTTCTCACAGTCTATCATAGAGTTAACGTTTTAATGCTTCAAGTAAATGTAAGTACCTCATAACCATATCAAGGTTCCTTTACCCCTGTGCTATACTTGGCATATATACTACATCTCTATACATTGAAAAGACCCAAGATGGTGTTATAATTTTTGTTTGCAACATCATATATATATATATACATATATATATATTTAATGTTTATTTAATTTTGAGTGAGAGAGAGAGAGACAGAGCACGAGTGGGGGAGGGGCAGAGAGAGCGAGAGAGGGAGACACAGAATCTGAAGCTGGCTCCAGGCTCTGAGCTGTCAGCACAGAGCCTGACGCGGGGCTTAAACTCATGAACAGTGAGATCATGATCTGAGCCCAAGTCAGATGCTTAACCGACTGAGCCACCCAGGTGCCCCTATATTTTTAATTTAAAGAAGAAAAGTAATCTATTATATTTACCCAAACCATTTCTGTTGCTCTTTATTTCAGAAGTTGCCTGTTTTCCTCTGGTATTATCTCCTTTCAACCTAAATAACTTCTGTTAGCATTTATGTGAGAACAAGTCTTATATCCATGAATTCTCTTAGTTTGTTCTCATCTGAGATGAGACATGTCTTTATGTCCCCTTCATTCCTGAAGGATATTTTCACTGGATACAACAGATCTCTGGGTTGGCACTTGTTTCATCACTTTGAAAATGTTTGACTCTTTTCTAGTCATGTGGTTTCTGATAGCACCAGTTCAATCACTGTTCTCTTATATCTATTAGTGTCATTATTTTCTGGCTCCTTTCAAGCCTTAAAAAATCTTAGGGCGCCCGGATGGCTCAGTCGGTTAAGCATCAGACTTCGGATCAGGTCATGATCTCGCAGTTCGTGAGTTTGAGCCCCGCATCAGGCTCTGTGCTGGCAGCTCAGAGCCTGGAGCCTGCTTCAGATTGTGTGTCCCCCTCTCTCTCTGCCCCTCCCCTGCTCATGCTCTCCCTTTCTCCCTCTCTCAAAAATAAATAAACATTAAAAAAATTAAAAAAAAATCTTGTCTTTGTAGTTTGATTATGATTTGGACATTTGGGGTTTTCTTAGGATTTAGGGATTATCCTACTTTTTGAGGTGCTTGGTCTGTAGATTTATGGCTTTAACCACATTAGGGTAGTTTTCAGCCATTTTGGCAAATATTTTTCAACATTAATGTTTCCTTTCTTTTTAGGACTCCAATGCATGGGTGTTATCCCATGTAGATATTATCCTACAGGTTCCTAAGGCTTTCTTCATTGTTTTAAAATCGTTTTTTTCTCTCTGTTCTTTAGATTGCGTACTTTCTATTGATATATCTTCAAGTTCCCCCTTTTCTGTTATTGTCATTGTGCTCTTGAGCCTATCCAGTGAATTTTTAATTTTAGATATTATATTTTGCAATTCTAAAGTTTTTAAATTTTTTTAAATTTTTTTATTTTTTTAACCTTTTTTTATTTTTGAGACAGAGAGAGACAGCGCATGAATGGGGGAGGGTCAGAGAGAGGGAGACACAGAATCTGAAACAGGCTCCAGGCTCTGAGCTGTCAGCACAGAGCCGGATGCGGGGCTCAAACTCACGGACCGCAAGATCATGACCTGAGCTGAGGTCGGCCGCTTAACCGACTGAGCCACCCAGGCGCCCCTCTAAAGTTTCTTTTTAAAAAATAGTTCCTGTTTCTCTGCTGATAACTCCTACCTATCTATTCATTTCAAGAATATTCACCTTTACCTCATAGCTGATGATTGTAATAGCTGCTTTAAAGTCTTTGGTAATTCCGGGGTGCCTGGGTGGCTTGGTCGGTTCAATGTACAATTCTTGATCTCAGGGTTGTGAGTTCATACCCTGTGTTGGGCTCCATGCCCTTAAAAAAAGTCTTTGATAATTCCATCTTATGGAGTATTCCATCTTATGGAATTCCATCTTATGGAGTAGTTCCATTTTATGGGGTATCTTATGGTTGGCACTGGTTCATTTTCTTTTCCCTTCAGTGTTGAGTTTCTGGTCTTGATATAATTCTCAGGAAAATGTTGAGGTTTTTGTTTTGTTTTGTTTTGTTTTTAAAGGCAGTTAATCTGGTAACCTGGTTAGGTGTAGACCCCAAGTTTTGTCTTGTTTACTGCCAGTGGTGATTTTGTAGTTTGTTTCTTCATTCCTTTTTTGCCAGTGCATCACTGTGGTTAATTATTTTTTTCTTTACTGTAACTAGCATTTTGCTTCTTTTAATCAATTTCTTGTATGGGTAATAATGCCTAACTAGGAGAGTATTGTAAAGATCAAATTCATGTACAAAGAACCACCTACTACAGTACTTAGCACATAAAAAGTCTTTTAGTAAATGTCATTATGCTGGCTTCTTCCAGTGTGCTATCTCTAATTGAAAATTGAGTTAAATTTTCTTTGCTTTGCTTTACTGTTGCCCATTTGTAAGATTTGATAACATCATATATAGCACTCTGCCAAGTTGTAATGATATTTTGAAAGGATTTGGTATTGTGGAATAAATCCTCTTGGATTATCTCAGAGTCCTTGGCTGGAGAAATATCAGTGATACATCCTTTCCTTTTCTTTTTCTTTTTTTTTTTTTTTTTAGTGAGGGTGGTGAAAATATACAAAAACATAAAATTTAACATTTTAACCATTTAAAATTTTTTTTTTAATGTTTATTTATTTTTGAGAGACAGAGTGTGAGTGGGATGTGGGGCAGAGAGAGAGAGGGAGACACAGAATCTGAAGCAGGCTCCAGGCTCTGAGCTGTCAGCACAGAGCCCGATGTGGGGCTGGAACTCACGAATCGAGATCACGACCTGAGCTGAAGTTGGACGCTTAACCGACTGAGTCACTCAGGCGCCCTTTTTTAACCATTTTTGAGCATACAGTCATTCCCAATGTCATGCAGTCATCATCACTGTATTTTTTCTGAATTTGTTGACCATCCCTTACAGAAACTCTGTACCCATGAAGCAATAACTTCACATTCTTCCTTCCCTCTCATCACCTGGTAACCTTGATTGTACTTGGTCTCTGTATAAGTTTCTTTACTCTCCGTGTCTCATAGAAATGTCCTTTTGTGTCTGGCTTACATGACTTAGCAAAATGTCTTCAAGTTTCATTTATGTTACAGCATGTATTAGATTTCATCTCTTTAAGGCTGAATGATATTCCATTGTTTCTATAGACCACATTTTGTTTATCTGTTCATCTGTTAATGGACATTTGTGCTGTTTCTGGCTATTTAACATCTAATAGCTGTTTTGGCTTTTGTGAATAATGCTGCTGTGAACATTGGTCTACAAGTGTCTGAGTGCCTGCTTTCAATTCTTTTGACTATGTACAGTGACGTATTTTTTGAGTAGTTGTTTGGATTCATGCCTCCTTAATTACCTGCCATTATCCCTGTGGTGTGTTCTTTGACTTCTTCTAGTGATGGAAATGAGTCTACCTCCCTCTGTTTGAAAGTTTGCTTTTTGGCTTAAAATGTGGCCTCTTTAGCAAACAATAAAAAATGTCCTACTGTCCTCCAGATACTTTACTATTCCTGAGAATACAGAAATGGAAGATATTCCACCCTGTTGCCCTTTACAGGCTCACAATTTAAGGGATGGGGTCATATAGGCTCTAAACCAAAATTAGATGTTTTTTTCTGATTTATGAATTTTTTATATCAAATGTTTTAGAGAAATAAAAACGAAGACACATACATCATGTTTTTTTAAAATTTTCAAAAAGAATGAGAATATGTGAGATCCATACCATCGTGGAATGTCCTGGAGGTAGCATGAAATAACATTGAGAAATGAATTGGGAAGGGCATGGACAGGTGCTGTGGTAAGGAGTGCTGTGGAGCAGTTAGGGGCGGTGCCTGGAGAGCTGCATTTGTTGTTGACCAGGAAAGGACTGTGTGAGGAAGAGGCATTTAAGGGAAGCCTTGCAGATATGGAATAACTAATTTTGGGATCAACTAGAGCAAAGCATCTGGTGAAGGACCTACTATGTTCCTATGCTCTGGCTACTCACCTTCAGCCTTCTATGGTCTGGTCTTAGCTACATTTACTCTGGGAAGTCCATTTGAAATGGCTTTCTCTTGTCCCATATTCCAGATTTAGATTGTTCCATTTATTCTTGTCACTTCTTGTGCTTTCTTTTTATGTCAGTTGTCTCACTTATAATTGTTTCTGTAGGTATTTGTTGAATGCCTTCCCCTTTACCAGGTATATTCTATAATGGTGTGTGAGAATGCACTATACCACTATGTCCCCAGCATAGTTACTATCGCTTAAGCACCTAATAAATATTTGCCAAAAAAATGAAAGAATGCCATTTGGGTATCATCTATTAGAGCATTTAGTTTTTGAAAGCTATGGGGCTCAGACCTCACAAGACCTGTCTCATGTTGGAAAGTTGCTTTTTCTTGGCAAGAAAACACTGGCTTAGTCAATTGGGGTTGAGGTAGGTTCACAGTAACTGAGTTATTTGGGAAGGGTGGTCCAGGGGTGGCTGACGGGATAAGATAAGAAGAAAACATAGTCACACAACTGTATTTTGTGTCTGTTTTTGAAAAGAATAGTTGTCTGTCTGATTGAGGAGTCAATGTGTGGTGTAGGCTCAGGAAGCAAAGCCTGATAACCCTGGAAGGTGAGAACCCAATACAATAGGATAACAGGGCATAGTTTTTTTTTTCCAACCTGCTCTGAAACAAGGCACCTGATCAGAATGAGTGTGAATGAGGCAAGGCATATTGGGGTTCTAGAGGCTCAGACTTGAAATATCTCTTTAAGGAGTCCTTAAGTTTCTCCTCCTCCTCTTCCTTCTCCTCCTCTTCCTCTTCTTCTCTTTCTTTTCCATTTTCTTCCTCCTATTCCTCTTCTCCTACTTCTTCTTCTAGTAGGCTTCATACCCAGCACAGAACCCAACACGGGGCTTGAAGTCACCACTCTGACATCAAAACCTGAGCTGAGATCAAGAGTTGGACATTTAAGTAACTGAGCCACCCAGGTACCCCCTTAAGTTTCTTTCCAAGTCCTCGGTCTTTTGTGATTTGACTTCGATGAAGAAGTAATAATGATTTTCACATCCTCGTACCTCCTAAATATTGGTGTCTGCATTGTAAACCTCTAAAGTGAGACAAAGATTGACTATTGAGTAGGGAGTCATGCCTAGGAGAGATCCAGCTTTAAGAAGAAGTTATGCAAAAATGAGAATTTTGAGTCAATGGAACTTTCAAAACCATTTGGCAAAAAGCCCTTTCTTTATAGATGAAGCAGTTATGGCCCAGGAGGGGAAATGGTTTACCTCAGTTCTGGATAATGTCGAGTGTGGTACCTACCTATTAGTCCCTGAGAACCAGTATAGGACCTTTCCCACTGTGTAAAACTCATAAGCCAGGAGCTGAGTCTCTCTCTTTACAAAAGGACATCCCATTGAAAGACTATATCTAAAATTGGTATTTATCCAGAACATGGTCACCCAAAGTGGGGAGGGGTTTGGAAAACATGGAAACCTCAGGAACAGGTAAATTTATTCATTAAACAAATGTTTATCTCGTATGTGCTATGGGCGAGGCAGTGTTCTGAGTGCTGTGGATACAACAGGGAAGCAGGTATGAGTCCTCAGTCTCTTGAAGGTTTAACTCTGTAAGACTCTAAACAAGTGAAGTTGTAATGGACTATGCTAATGGTCTATGAATAAAGTAAAGAGAGTAACAGGATAGAAAGTGGCTGTAATGTACTGTGGTCAGGTTCTTTTGGCTCTTTTATTTGTGGGGTCTGGGATGGCTTCTCTGACACTTGAGTGGAAACCTAAATGAGGAATAGGAGCCAGCATGACCAGTAATGAGGGAGTGATGAACGAGGGGGATTGTGATGTAAGTTGATGGTTAGGTTGGAAAAATAGGTGGCAAGTGGATTACATAGGGCTCTGCAGCCTCAGAGAAGTTTGGGTTTCTTCTTCAGTGCAGTGAGAAGCCATTGGACCTAGTTAACATTCAATAAAAATTTTTTTTTGTTTATTTCTGAGACAGAGAGAGACAGAGCATGAGTGGGGGAGGAGCAGAGAGAGAGGGAGACACAGAATCCGAAGCAGGCTCCAGGCTCTGAGCTGTCAGCACAGAGCCTGACGTGGGGTTCGAACTCACAAACCATAAGATCATGACCTGAGCCAAAGTCAGTCACTCAACCAACTGAGCCACCCAAGTGCCCCGGACCTAGTTAACATTTTAAAGAGGCTGCTCTGTACCATTATCAACAATAGCCAAACTATGGAGAGAGCCAAATGTTCGTTGACTGATGAATGGATACAGAAGATGCGGTATATATACACAGTAGACTATTACTCAAAAAGAATCAAATCTTGCCATTTGCAATGACGTGGATGAAGCCAGAATGTATTACGCTAAACAAAGTCAATCAGAGAAAGACAAATACCATATGATTTCACTCACATGTGGAATTTAAGAAACAAAACAGATGAACATATGGGAAGGGGTGGGGAAGAGAAGAGAGGGAAACCACAAAAGACTCTTAATGTTAGAAAACAAACTGAGGGTTGATGGAGGGAGGTGCATGGGTGATGGGCTAGATGGTTGATGCACATTAAGGAGGGTACTTGGGATGAGCACTGGATATTGTCTGTAACTGATGAATCACTGAATTCTACTCCTGAAACCAATACTGCACTATATGTTAACTAATAAAAATTTAAATTAAAAAAAAAGTAAAGAGGTTGCTCTGGCTTCTGCATGGGTTTTGTCACAGTTGGTGAGACTTGATTGCTGTAGAGCAGGGTGGTAGGAGTAGAGATGCTCAAAGTGGTCTGATATTTGGAAGTACATCTGAACCCATAAGGGGAGAAGGAGAGGAGGGACTCAAGTATGACTACTACGTTTTGGCCTGAGAAGCTGGGGAGATGGTGATTGCCTTTGAGATGGTAGAGAACCTGGAGAAGGTTGGAGAAATTACTGAACCTAGTGAAGACTAAGAGTTGACTGAATTATAATTATTCTACAAATGTCTGAAAGGTGATCTGAAAGGAATTTAATTTATTCCATGTGATCCTTGGGAGCCTAATGAGTGCCAGCAGTTGGAAGCCCTCTGGAAGGCATTTCATTTTAACCATTGATTAGGAATCTTCTGTTTACTAGAATGACCTAGACATGAGGGACTGCCTGTGAGGAAGTGGTGTCGGTCACCCGAATTGTTCAAGCTGAGACAGGGAGACCATCTATTGATAGAGTGACCATACAATTTATTGTCCAAATCAGGACACTTTTGAGAGTGAAATGGGATGCTCTTAATTATGCTGGATAACAGGTGTAAATCTGGACTGCTCCATCACATGAGGACCAGTGTTTATCCTACCTTACCTATCCTCCTAGGGACACCGTAGAAAGGATGCCTTTGGGTATAAAAGTTGAAATCACGTGACCTCTTGACATTCCACTCAGATCTAAGGTTCTGAAGATCTGTGGTATGTTTTATTGAACCAAAAATATTGATGCCCAACTTTTCTGATTAAGTGAAGTACACTTACAATGCAGGCAGCTTCCTGTGTGGAATGCCCTACCCACTCCTTCCCTGCTTCACTTGCTCTTCCTTCTCACCTCCTATGGGAAGCACTTGCAAAGTAGCATCCCCTGACTGTGGTTGGGTGCCCCTCCTTGGGCTCCCATAGCTCATCCAGTTCCTCTTGGTCACAGTATTTAATGCAGGCTTAAAGTCATCTACTCATTTGTTTGCCTTCACCCCCAGATTGTATGCTTCGTTTCTGCACCTCCTGGGCCCAGCACAGGGCTGGCATAGGGCAGATGTTCATGGAATGTTTATTGAGTGAATGAATGAATGAGTGAATGAAACCATTGTGAATTAGTTTTTTTTTTTTAAATGTTTATTTTTATTTTTGAGAGAGAGAGAGAGAGAGAGAGAGAGAGAGACAGAGCATGAATGGGGGAGGGGCAGAGAGAGAGGTGGGCACTGAATCTGAAGCAGGCTCTAGGCTCTCAGTGCAGAGACTGACTTGGTGCTTGAACCCACAAATTGTGAGATAATTTTATAAATAAATAAATATATAAATTGTGAATTTTATAGATTTCTAGTAATAAACTGACTAGATGTTACTAGTATATTACTAATATCTAGTATATTAGATAAGATTTCTTAGTGTACTAATTTTACTGATTGAGGAAACCATGGCTCAGAGAGGTTCAGTAACTTGCCCAATGTCACATTGCTAGTAAATAGTAGGAGAGGCAGTATTGGAACCTACTAACAACTTGGTGAACTACTTGGCTCAGATGCATACTATATCCCTTTATTCAAAACTTAATTACATGTTACAGTTTAAAGATGTTGAAAAGTTCTGCAATAATAATAATAATAATAATAATAATAATAATAAACTTGTTTAACTTGATTGACCCTGTGCCTTCCTAACTACTTAGACTGCTGTGACTGTGGAGCCTCCCCACCTCCACCACCACCTCCCCCTTCACCTACCAACATCTTGTAAACTATTAGGAAACAGCTGTTGGAAAATGCTTGGATAGTAGAAAAGAGTTGTGAACTGAAAATCTGCAGTTGTAAGTTCTTTTCCTGGCTTTGCCTGCTGCTTTTCAGGGCTTATTTTTTCATCTGTAAAATGAGGAAGTTTAAATAGATGGCCTCCCAGATCCATCCCACCTTTAAAACCCTGCAGCATTGTAAGCATGCCTGTGTTAAGCATGCAGTCATACTGGGAAAACATGGCATCCCTGAGTGTAGAGCCAGGTTTCCACTCCCTGCCAAGCTCGTCTTTGCTTCCCCAACTCTAGCAGAGCTTTGCAAGATACACAATGTTGTTAAAAATTATGCATATGTTTCCTATATTGTGTGTTGTCACCACAAGGAGAATCAGCATTCACTATGCTGCCTCTGGCACAGTGTCCAGCTGCAGGGTGAAACGTACATGTCGGGCTGGTAACCTGAAGAAGTTAGCCCTGTGGAGTATTCAGAATTTGTTCTGTGGTCCTGCAGCCCTAGGCTGAGATGGGCTAGCTCAGTAGTAGCCTCTAGTTTCTTTTCTTTTCTTTTTTTTTCCTAACATTTATTATTT
Source organism: Acinonyx jubatus (assembly GCF_027475565.1). NCBI lineage: Eukaryota > Metazoa > Chordata > Mammalia > Carnivora > Felidae > Acinonyx > Acinonyx jubatus. The sequence goes on from NC_069383.1 coordinate 120,358,565, forward strand.
ATTTTTGAGACAGAGAGAGACAGAGTATAAACGGGGGAGGGTCAGAAAGAGAGGGAGACACGGAATCTGAAACAGGCTCCAGGCTCTGAGCTGTCAGCACAGAGCCCGATGTGGGGCTTGCACTCACAGACCGCGAGATCATGACCTGAGCTGAAGTCGGATGCTTAACCGACTGAGCCACCCAGGCGCCCCTAGTAGCCTCTAGTTTCAAGGGACAGGAGTTGAACCACCACGCTGTGTGACCCTCAGCAGATGCCTGTCGCTAAACCACAGTTAGGAAGTAGATAGATCATCTCTGACTGTGGACCTTGACTGCCTTTGCAGCAAGAGTCCTGTCCCTTTTATCATGATACTTTTGGGGGTGATGATTCTCCTCTTTTTCTCTTTTCCAAAAAACAGGCAGGATTATTCATTTTCTGATTTACCTCCAAAATCTCCCGTTCTTAGGATGCTTTTTCTACATTCTGTCTTCTGTTTGTCCTTTTTTTTCTCAGAAGCTTCAGAATTTGGAAGGCATGAAGAAAAAAATCAAATGGCATTCAGACTTTGTGCAATTTCCCTGTATTATACATTGAAAAGGATCTAAGTAAGCCACTACCAATTTAAGGAGCCTAAATGGAGCCTCCTTGTAAAGAATTGTAATAAATACCTTGCTGTGGAGTGCCATGATTTTTTTTACATATACTCAGCCCTCTTTGCAGAGGGAAACTACTCACAAAATCTATTAATGTTGAAGATTTTTAAAAATGTTTTAGAAAGAACTATAGAGATATACTCTTAGGTACTATTTCTGGAAATTTAGCAGAAGCAAAAAAAATTCAAAATGTAAGTAAAGGTGTTTGAAGATGTTTACTGTATTGTTATCTGTAATAGCTGCCCCCCCCCCAAGAGCAACAAAGTTTAATATAACTTGAGTGGTTCAGTGTTAGGAGATTATTTGGTAAATTATGATATATCAAGATGACAAAATATTGTGTGTGGCCACTAAAAATGTTTGTTGTGAAGTCCAGATTAAAAATAGGAAAATATTTAGTGAAATGAATGAAAACAATCAATATATAATTTGGAAAAAATATGTAAAAATGTGTATGCTGATTGATGAAACTGGAAGATGAATATAAAAATAAAATTTGCAGGGGCACCTGGGTGGCTCAGTCAGTTTAGCGTCCTACTTTGGCTTAGGTCATGATCTCACGGTTGGTGAGTTTGAGCCCTGCATTGGGCTATCTGCTGTGAGCACAGAGCCCGCTTCAGATGCTCTGCTCCTTCTCTCTCTGCCTCTTCCCTGCTCTCTCTTTCTCAAAATTAAATAAACATTAAAAATAATAAAGTTTGCAGAAGAATGGTGGATATAAATAATTTTTAATTAAATTAATAAATATTTTTAATATTGATTATTTTTTGGTGTTTCATTATAAACTTAAGTCTTTTACCTCTGTTAAAAGAAAACAGAAAAGCTGAGTAAAAATATGTTCAGTGTAGATAATTTACAAATTAAAAATGGTGCCCACAAAAGAACATTAAATAGTATCCATAATCTCACTACCCAGAAATAACCATCGCAGACACTTCAGTATATGTACTACTAATCTTTTCTTGGGGTGTGTTTATGGTGTCTGTCTGTAAACACATTTTTAAGTAGACTTGTCTACACATACTTATAAGTGGCTTTTTTCATTTTCTGTGTAGGGTAAACATTTATCTAAGCAATTACATTTTTACATTTTTCCTGCATATAATTTTTAATGACTACATTCTGTTCCTTCCTCTGGATGTATAAATAAGCTAAGCAACTCAGCCGGTCTCCTCGCTGTGTGTGCATATGATGTAGTCTTCTGCTGAGTATTATCAAATTGCTGTTATGTTGATTTACATGGACACCTCTTTGCCTAAAAAAGTAAAAAATATATATATTAAAAAAAAATCTTTTTCTTTCTCTTTTTTTTTAAAAATCCCAAATCAACTTTCTTCATACAACTGAGAAGTAAACTAGAGCACTTATTTTATTTTTTAAAAAAATTTAAAATGTATTTATTTTTTATTTAAATCCAAGTTAGTTAACATATAGTGTAGTAGTGGTTTCAGAGGTAGAATTTAGTGATTCATTACTTACATATAACACTCAATGCTCATTCCAACAAGTGCCTTCCTTAATGCCCATCACCCAGGTAGCCCATCCCCCCACACAACTCCCCTCCTGCAACCCTCAGTTTGTTCTCTGTACTTAAGAGTCTCTTATGGGTAGTGTATTATGATAAGCAAAATAAGTCAGTCAGAGAAAGACAAATATATGATTTCACTCATATGTGGAATTTGAGAAACAAAACAGATGAACGTGGGGGAAGGGAAGGAAAAATAAGATAAAAAAAAGGAGACAAACTAGATCATATTTAAGGATTCTTTGAGCCCAGTGATTCTTTGAGCGATTTTTTTCATGTTACATATAGTGAATGACTATATATAGGCTATCTACCCACTTCTCTCTTAAGGATGTGTAATGAATATTTAGAGTATACTGATTGATGCCGTGGGAATGTAGTGCATTCTAGCATGAGGAATTTCACTAAGAACTGAAGCAAAAAGTATTGAAAATTTTCATATATGTCTTAAATTTCATAAATATTTGTACTCTGTGTGAAAAAGTATGCCTTTTTCTGTCAACAAATTCTATTAATGAATACCTAATTTAGGATTTAATTTAAAATAAGCCTTCAGAATGGACTACCTACCTATTTCAATGATGAATTCATTTTTGTTCTTTATTAAAGCCTAGTTCTTTTATTTTTAATTGTTTGTTTATTTTTGAGAGAGAGAGAGCGAGCACGCACACATGGGTAGGGAGGGGAAGAGAGAGAGGGAGACAGAGAATCCCAAGCAGTCTCTGCACTGTCAGCACAGAGCCCAATGTGGGGCTTGAATTCACAAATTCTGAGATCATGACTTGAGCCAAAATCAAGAGTCAGATGCTTAACTGACTGAGCCACCCAGGGGCCCCTGAAGGAAGAGATTTTTAACTCACTGTATGCTTTCTATTTTGTTTGATTCCTTCAGTTGCTGGATTCTCCTCCGGTTTTAACTTACACTTCATGAATTTGAACAGGTGTATAATTTCTCATTGTTCACTAGTGTCAGTTGAAACTTCTCCCAGGCTGTTTTTATAGGGGTAACTGTCATATTTAAACTGTTTCAAGAAATGTTCATCTTTTTATTTTTATTTATTTTTTTTTAATTTTTTTTTTTTAACGTTTATTTATTTTTGAGACAGAGAGAGGCAGAGCATGAACGGGGGAGGGTCAGAGAGAGAGGGAGACACAGAATCAGAAGCAGGCTTCAGGCTCTGGGCCATCATCAGCCCAGAGCCCAACGCAGGGCTCGAACCCACGGACCGTGAGATCGTGACCTGAGCCGAAGTCGGACGCTTAACCGACTGAGCCACCCAGGCGCCCCAATGTCCATCTTTTTAATTTGCTTGTTTAAATGCATTTAGTTTTTAAGAGAACAGCTGTAAAGTTGTGAACCTGACATCTTTACACTTGAATATGCATAATTACACAGTGCTCTTTTTCCTGTGCCGACTGTATTCTAGGCTGTGTGTGTATAAGAAGCATAATTTACCACCTCTGGCAAGAATAAAGATGCCTTTGATATCTTCTCCATTTCTTTTCTTTAAACTGTTACTACAATTCCCTAGGGAGAGGTGAGAAAAGATGTCTTTGCGCCAGGAAGTCCATTTCTCAAGGGGACATCAATACTCACATGGCTTCTATTTACATTGTAATTGGTCACTGGCTGTCTGGTACAGCTGTTTCAACTTAAAACCCAAGACAGTTGCTATGGAGATGGTTGAGTAGAAATAGGTCAAGTTAAAATCCTTTTCCCCCTGGATATAAGGGAGTGCTGTAACTCTGGAATTGTCTCAGTTGAACAGAAAATGGGTAGGTGGGCAACCACATTTAAAAAAAAAAAGTCCTCTTTGTAGGATGAGGCTTATCATACATGCCAGTCTGCTCGACTCTGTGAGCAACACACCTACAGACCCTTGCTGTTGAAGCAAAGGAGCTTAGAGATACCATAATTTGCAGTATGACCTTGATTAGCTGACTCATATATGGCTCTCAGAAGTTATTTGTTTCATAAGTTCCTCAACATGGTAGGATAGCATTTATTTTCAAGACAAACCAGGAGTTCAAGAACAAGTTTTTAAAAACGTAGTGTTAACAGTAACAATTGGAAAAAGGAAGGCATCTAGTGACATTGGATGGGGTTTGCCTAAAATTGGGCTGGAAAACATCATGGCTTTCCCAGAGCGTGATTCCCAGGATAAGTGATGTCCTACCTCTGATTGCACTGGTCCTCTCGTGTGCGGTGACTTTGATTACCTGTTTTTTCTTCATCATGTGTCAGATGGGGAGATCATTCCTGACTATGTATCTGATGATTACAGTGAAGACTTAAGGTCTTTATCACAGATAGGCATGTGGTATAGGTACTCTTATAGGTCCCAAAGCTTCGTCTGGCTTAGGGCTTGGCGACTGTGGATTCCTCCTGCATCCTCTATACCCTACCCCCTTCTTCCCCACCCCCCAACTCTGTGGTGCTACTTGCTTCAGGGAATGGGTTAGTTTATGTGTAGATGGTTCTCACATCATGATTGTGATGAAAGTTGACAACTATACACTCTTCTTGAGAATTCTTTGGAAATGACACATGTTCTAATTTCTCAGCCTATCTTCTGAAAAGGTTGAACTGGGGGTGGCTGGGGCTCATGCTGAAGAAGTATTAGGGGGCAAATTTTCACTGATAGAATATATATTCTTCAAAAGTTCTAAGAGAATATTGCAACATGCAATAGCGTAAATGAATAACAGTAATAATGAGAGCTAACACTTACGTAATTCTTACTCTGTACCAGGCACTGTTCTAAGCTCTTTATGTACATTTCTTTATTTAATCCTCACAACAACCCAAGGAAGAGGATAGAAGTATTATTATCCCATTTTACAAATGAGGAAACTGAGACCTAGAAAGGTTAAACTAAGAAACCCAAGATCATGCAGCTTGTAAAATGTGGTGCTATTGTTCAGACTCAGGTAGCCAGGCTCCAGGATAGGATGCTCTTACTACTATGCCTCTATGAACTATATATTAACATTTAAGAAAGACGATCTTTTTTTTTTTTTTTTTTCCTGATTACCATAGTGCAGTGGGTTATTTTGCACCTCCCAGGGTGCATTTGGCAATGTCTGGAGACATTTTAGGCTCCCGCAATTAGGGGGAGGGTGCTATTGGCATCTAGTGGGAAGAGGTCAGGGATGCTACTAAACATCCTACAGGGCACAAGACAGCCCCTTACAACAAGGAATTACTTGGTCTAATATGTCAGTCATTGCTGAGGTTGAGAACTCTTATTATCGTAATATGCACTCATTCTTAAAAAAGCATATTACTCCTCTAGTCTTGACCCCCATAATTGCAAGTATATTCTTCCAGACTTTTTTTCTGAGTATACTACATATACATTCGTATGCATATATTTTACAGAATCAAATACATATCCTATTCTATAGGTTATCTTTATAACACATTATATACATATTTCCACCTCGGAGTATCTTTTGATAACTGTACAGTTTTCCTTTGGATGGATGGCTGCCAAGGCTGGGTTACTTTGTAATTTTTAATTAGAAATAATACTATAATACTGTAGATGTATCTTTGCATACTTACCTCAGGTCTTAGTATCTTGGAGAAAAACTAGGTTGTGGCCTTTGGACGAGGGCAGTGTTACTGTGGTGTCCCCTCCCCATCTCAAGCCAGTCTGTTCTTCGTGTTTCACTCTGCACATCCCTGAGATTGTTGATCATTGTGAACCTCCATGAATTCAAGTCATGTAAGCTAGGGGTCTGTTTGGGATGCGTTGCTAAGATAATGTGAAAGGTTCCAGAGAAGAGAAATCCTGGGAGAAGTGAAAAGCAGATATTTAGAATGAGAGAAAGTGTGTGTGTGTGGTGGGGAGGAAACTGAGTCAGACCTATAGCACTAGTGTGTGTAAGGTGGTACCTAGATCCACCAGTTTGAGTTTTGTAGACATTTTTAAAGGAAAATGAAGTGACTAGGTCCACATTTTGTTCTCCACTTTGTGCAATGAACCATGTAAGATAAACAAAATAATTTAAAAACTATCGATATACTGTCTTATCTTTCATTTTGAGAGAGAGAGAGACAGAGAGTGAGCAGGGAGGGACAGAGAGACAGGGAGACAGAATCCCAAGCAGGCTCTGCGCTGTTAGTGCAGAGCCCGACGTGGGGCTCGAACCCACAAACCGCGAGATCATGACCTGAGCCAAAACCAAGAATCTGACGCTTAACTGAGTGAGCCACCCTAGTGCCCCTCAATATACTGTCTTAACTCATACTCTGAGGATTCCTGGAGTGGAAGAAATCTTTTAGGAATCAGGCTCAGTGCTGGCCGACAGTGGGTGTTCAGCAAATATTTGTAACCAGAGTGAATTGAGGGGAAGAGGAGAGGAAAGGGAACAGTCTAAGAGGCCCTTGGAGCAGCCGTACCAGGGTCTGCTCTACATCAGCCAGGTCCATGGAAGCTCCCCTCTGAAGAAGGGGCTGGAAACCTTGGAGCACATGTGCCATTCGAGCTTGGGTTTGGTTGTCTTCGCTAAAGCTGTGCATGTTCAGCAGTGCCACTCTGTGGTGTGCAGTCCACAGAAATGCATATGTATACTTGCTGAAAGTCAGGAGCACCTAAAAATGTTGATAGAAGTAAACACTGTTCATAATAGATAGCCCTGAACTGGAACCCACCCAAATGCCCATCAGTAGAAGAATAGATCAATAAGTCAGTTTTTTAAAAATAGTTGCTACTGATGAAATGTTTCAAAACACAAAAGGTACAAGAAAATTAGGCAATCTCATTTCTTCCACCCAGATTTAACAAAGGTTAACATTTTGTCACATTTGTCTTCTTTACTTCTTTTATTATTTTAAGAATAGAACTTCTGGTGCCCTCTCTGATCAGTGTTGGGGGTGGGTTGGGGTTGAGTGAGTGATCTGAAGTTACTGAAACTCGAAAGTGGGAAAACCTCGGCTTTCTATGCACCTCTGCCCTTGACATGGAAGGGGTTACCTTTCGCTGGACCCTAAGCATCCAGCAGTCAAGTCAGTGAGAACATCTCCAGATTTAAGTGTCTGCAGGGCCATACTTGAAACAGAAATAAGCCGTGCCTTTCGCCTCTCCTGGTCTCAGAAAAATAAAACACCTTGCAATAGTGTCCTTAAAGGACATAATGCCTGTATCATTGAAAAATATAAGAGAATTTGTTTTTTCCCATCAGGTTGTGGTTGGAATCCCATGAATGTTTTGATTGTGCTGATATGAAAAAAAGAACAAGAACAGAGTTTGGTGTTTTCAGTGATTGCTGTAATTGTTAGCAGAAACACTTCCCCCTTCTCTTCCACTCAACCCAGCTCATCAGGGAGCAAATGACTGACAGTAGCGTTGTCATGGGGACAACCTTGAGTCTACTTCGGTTTATATTACAGGAGTCATTTGCAAATTTCTGTTCTTCGGTTAGTATTAGGAACGGTGGTGATGAAGATGTTTTTATGACTCTCCTCCTGTCATGAGGCCATGGTTGAGATGAGTTCTCTGTACTGAGTGCATGCTAGTGCCAGGCATACTCGTAAGCCCTTCATATATGTTATGTTTCCTCCTTGTCATAACCCATGAGGTAGGTATTGTTACTGTCTCCATCTAAAAGTATGAAAACAGGCCTTGGGAGGTTCAGTAGGTTGCCAGGGGTCACATCATGAGTGATTTGACTCTTGTTTTGACTGGTTCCAAAGCCAAGCTCTTAACCAGTCACTAAATGAGGCCCACTTGGTATTTTACTTGGGTAACTGGAACTGTAAAGTAGGAATTAAGGTCCTGGGAACATCTGGCTGAGCACTTCCCTATCTAATTCAACCTCTGAGGTAGGTGAGGCCAGGGTCCTGTGCCCATTTTGCAGATGAAGCCAGATAAACAGTGAACTTGCTTGGGGCTGCACATCTGATGTTGGGCTAGAAATTGAACCAGGGTCTTTTGAAAGCACACTGCAGCTTTCACCCTATGCTTCAGCTTGATATCTGACCACCTGGGTTGGACCTTCAGCCCAGCACATACTTGTAAGGTTAACTCTGTTTCCCCATGTTTTAAACAGGAGCAGTACTACCTGTCTCTCACTTGTTAGAGATTATAGAGGATTAGCTAGCACTTCCTCTTTTAAACAATTCTTGGAGATACACATCATTTAAATACATGTCTATTCAGTCATTGTGGTGCTTTTTGATATGAAATAATACTTTTTTGTTGAAGATTTATTTTTGATAGTCTGGTAAAAGTATTTGTTTGGTAACTGATATGGAAGTTGAAGATCATAAGTCAGATTTTTTTCTGCACATACTGAGTCATTGTTTTTCTAGAGTCCTCCTAACTAACCTCAGCTTTTCTGGGTGTTGCTTTGAGGTTGCAGCTGCTCCCTGGTGGTTACCTGTTAAAGGCGCTAACTGGAGACACCCAGAAGGACCAGACTCTACTGTTCGACACAGGTGAGGCTGGTGGTTCTTTCCCTGGTGGACATTTTTAATTGCCAAAAAGATTCCTGTGCTGTTGAAAAGGAACTCGGTGGCCATCTTCATCTGTAAAAGAGTGCTAATGACCAACTCTCGTTGGTTGGTAGGAAAATAACATAGGAGGAAATAACATATGTGGAGACCCAAACACTGTTGTAACTCATAGAAGGCTCCTAACAAGTGACTTCTTTCTTCCTCATTTGGCCTCTCAAAGAGTTTGCTTTGAAAAATTTTTTCCCCCTTTGACAGGCCTATTATAAATCTCTTGACATATTTAATGTTTGCAACCTGTCTGTTTGCTCTCTCCTATGAGTGGGTCACGATGAGGAAGAAGACCATCTGTGCTGTGGATAAGTAGTTGTGTCTGGCCAGGTGGTCACTGTGGAAACTCAAGCCTTGTGTATAGGATTCATGTTATCTCCAGTCCTGGACTGACATACTTTGAGGCCACCATCTGACTCAAAAACCACAGAGCTGCAAGTCGGTCAGCCAGTCTCCAGGGTGGCAAGGAAATAATTATCTCAAGCAAAAATAGAGTAGCACTTTAAGCCCTGGAGATGGAGAAAGGTTGGGTCAGGACTCAGCATCTCAACAGCCTAAGAAAACTGTTCTCCTAACCCACTTTTTCTGATGGGAATTTTGAGCCTCTATTTTTAACAACATCCCTGGTTATTGCCCTCATTGTCAGGGAGCTAAGAGCTCATGAAGTTCAGCTTTAGGGATATAGCCCCTTGACGAAGGGCAGAAACCTTGCAAAGCCTGAGCTGGCAGCCTTCGTGGTAGAAATAGACTGTGAGGCAGAGAGTCATAGAATTCTTGGGCACCACAGGTTGACTGGGCCTCTTAGCTCCCAAGTGGTATTTTCTTTCATGAACTTAATAGAAGAAAAAGCTAAGGCAGAAGGAAAACCCAGAGGGGAATGTATTTTTTCCACTGAGTATATTTTCTTAGCAAAGTATGTCTCTGATTGCTGAAAACAGTAACTGACACGTAACAGGTACTCAGTAAACATTTGTTGAAGGAATAAATGAAAGTCATGGTGTAATTGCTGGAGGGAATTCAGAGGTGTTTAAGGAATGGGCTAGGAGTGTGTAGTTCACTTGAAAAAGGGTGAACAGGGAATTAGAATTATCTAGTGCTGTATGAACGTGCGGATCCCCTTATTTGCAAACTTTCCCCCTAACCTTCCTTATCCTTCTATGCCCTTAGAAAAAATACTCATTTGGTATCTGCTAGCAGGAGGTGCATATAGCTGACTAATCTGTAGTAGAAAGGCACAAAGTTTAAAGCCAAGCAACCTGTGCAGAGGAGGGGAAAAGCAAGATTGTGCAGAGGGAAAAGTTGAGATTATAATGTAGGCCCAAGAAGTCCCCACTGATCCCTTTGAGGGCTTTGGGGTAAATAGGGCCTGTAGGATGGAGCTGTGGGTGTTCTGAAATGGCTGGACCTTTATGCCCCTACTGTGGTTAGTCATTGGCTGTTCTTAGGTGACTCTCCACAGCTGTGGGAGACCCTGAAGGGGCACTCCCAGCAGCTGGAACAGCACTCCTTCCTTCGAGGGGGACATGGGGGGTGCATCTCCACACCCAGTGTACCAAGTGAGATTCTCTGGGGGTCTAGGCCTGCCTGCTGGGGAGGACATGTTTTAAGTCTAGTTCCAAGGAGGATTATAACCCATTTGGGAGACTCGGATGTCAGACACCTGTGGTGGAAAGTGACAGATATGGCACAGCTGGGGGTTTGATTGGACTGAGATTGGACACCCAGATTGGACTGAGGGTGATTATAGGCGCTTTGCTGAAGCTGGTTTCTGTTTCCTGTTCTAGTTCGTGCCCCTCTACACTCTGCTTTTGCTCTTCCCCAGGCCTGATCATCCAGTTCTGCACGTCTCCTGGAACGATGCCGTGGCCTACTGTACGTGGGCGGGAAAGCGGCTGCCCACGGAAGCTGAGTGGGAATACAGCTGTCGAGGAGGCCTGCAAAACAGGTACTCGGAGGGTCTCACCTTGCCTAACTATGTGTTGACCTTTTTCTAAATCTGTGGAACTTACTTCGGTTAGAAAGTTGATTGAAAACAAGAGCTTTTTCTTCCTAGGCTTTCTTCATCTGCATGAACTTACTAGGAGACACTGATGCCTGGGTCACCAAAGCGTCAGGTGAAGTGGGCTCCCTGCAGCCCCAAAGGGTGCTTCACGCATTCATCTCCCTATGATCTTAGAGAGTCCTCCTCAGAGCCTCTTGGCAGGCTGCCTTGCGTTTAGGATTTTCTTATTTTAGGCATGTCCTGAAGCAGTGGTATTTCTCTGCTTCTAGAACCATGAGACAGAAAGCTCATGTTTGGGTCACATCTTCTAGGAAAGGCTCCTTAAAATAGCAGAGGCTTTTTAAAAAAGTGTGGTGTGATACTGCCTGATTGTGCTACCATATAAGTCCACAATGATGCCTACTTTCCCAGCCTTCTATAAGCCCTTCTTTTAGCTATGTGACTTATTGCAGGCCTCTCTAGTACCCGGGAAACACGGAGATTGTGGTGAACTTGACATGAGCTGGTTGTGCGGAAGTTTCAAAAGCAAAACAGTTCTGGTTAAAAGCTTTATTTATTTATATATTTGAAATGTAAAACGTAGTTCACTCAGAACAAGTGAGCAATGCCCTCTCTTTCATTGCATTCCTTCTCTTGACTTTAATCCAGAAGCCTGTGCCTGTTTGACAGGCTGATGCCTGTGTCTCTTCTGACAGACTTTTCCCTTGGGGCAACAAACTGCAGCCGAAAGGCCAACATTATGCCAACATTTGGCAGGGCGAGTTTCCTGTGACCAACACTGGGGAGGACGGCTTCCGAGGGACTGCGCCTGTGAGTAGCGAGGCTTCTGGAGGCGAGCGGCAGCCACAGAGAACGCGGACATGCGCGGAAGGCATTGCGCGCTCTCTGACCAGTCTGTGGCCGTCTTCCTGTGTTCATCCGCCTGTGCGCGTGGCAGTTCCTAATAATTAATCAAATATTCTTTTTCATAACACAGTTTTCTTTCTGATTCCATCATACTTAGAGAAACTTCGGAAAACAAAAAGAGTATAAAAGAGAAAATTAAAAGGACTTGGAATTTTGCCACCCAGAGATAAACCTTGTTAGCATTTTGGTACATTTCTTTCTGCTCCTTTCCATGTTTATTGATGCTAATAATAGCTGGTAGTTAGTGTTTGCAGTGTGGCAGGCTTGGTGCTAGGCCATTTTTATGAGTTAATGCATTTAATGTTAATTCAACTTTGTAAAGTAGGTACCATGTATTTTATCCTCATTTTCCAGGTGGTCATTCTGAGGGACAGAAAGGTTAACTAACTTGCCCAAGGATATGCAGCTGGAAAGTAGCACAGTTGGAGTTTGAACTGGGTCTGTTTGTTTCCAAAGCCCATGTTCTGAACTACCATATATGCCAGCATATGTTTTTCTGGTGTATATATAGCTGTGTATATGTGTATATATGTGTGTGTATACACACACATACATATATGCATATATATATGTGTGTGTATATATGTATATATATATATATGTGTGTATATATGTATATATATATATATATATGTATATGTATATACTTTTTACATGTTGCTTTTGGGTCATGCTGAATGTAATACTTAAAATCTTGTTTTTCCCTGCTTAATATGAGGAACAAATACATTGTCTTTCAACAGATGGATAACCTGTCATTTGAATAAGGCCTAATTTATTTGCCTTTTATTAATCATTCACTAATTTAGGTTATATCTGTTGTTTTGTCATGTTTTGTTTTTGCTAAATAATTTAACAAGGAACATCTTGTACATAAATATTAAATTGTATATCTGATGATTTGTTTAAGATAGATTTCCCAAAATGAAATTAATGAGCCAAAGACTAGTAAACACTCTTGGTAAAGGTTTTAGATATATGGCTAAACTGTTTTCCAGAGTGCGTATCGCATACTTCCCTCCACAAGTATATAAGAGTTCTTTTCTCATTGCTCTTTTGCTGGCAAAATCGTACACTAATGAAGCAATGTTGGAAATATTTCATTTTCTCCTAACAGTGAGGAAAGAAATCTTGCGGTGGGGAAGTAACACCTTACTGGGTTTGTTGTTAGAGAGAATGATTTTCTTTCAACACTCTTTCAAACAGTTGTCATTTTTTTCATATTCGTATTTTTGTTTCACACAAAAATAATTCTTCCAAAATTTACTTATAAATGTAACACAGATACATTGTTTGGAAGATGGCCAAATGACTCTAAAATTTGACTGAAAATAATAAAGTAGTGAGAAAGACCCAGACATTTTTGGAAAAGATGAAGAGTGGAGAGACACTTGACCTACCAGAAATCTAAAAATAGTTTGAGCTATAGTAGTTAAAGCATTATAGTTTCATTTTGGGGGGGCAATTGATGTAAATAATAGATTGCATGAGAAGATGTAGCCTTCCAAGAGGTATTGGGGTGCATATGTGTATATATAAAATTCCATATATATGTGTAAGCATGTGATAAAGGAACCAACACAAACCAATGGGAAATGATGTACTACCCGAAGGAAGCAGAAGACTAATCATTTGATCTAGAAGTTGGTTCCTCCAAAGTTTCCTTTATGATAGCTACTACTCTCACAAGCACATAGTTGTATTCAGCAAAATGAGGGATTAGACATGTCAGGGGCTAAAGGAGTTCCACCCTTTCTCAGACTTTCCATGGGTGGGAAACCTAGCCAATGATGGGCCACCTTTGGTCAGCGAAACTGGAATTGTAGGTGCTCGGTGAGGATGCTCACGAGTCCCTAGGAAAGATGTTGGTAGATGGAGGCAGTGGGACAGTGGCCATCGAAGTGTTATACACTGCCACGGAGTGTGCAGCAACTCACCTGCGGTGCGCTAACCTTCAACATGGATGGCTCAGAACATTGGGCTCATACCCGGCCTTCTTTGGTAGCAGATACATTAGAAAGACTGGCACAAGGGCCTTAGCAGCCTGGGTCCCCTTCCTAGATGGTAGGCTGTGAGAAGTAGGGCTACTGCAGTAAGCCTTGAATCCTAAGGTGTGGGCTTCCGATGGACCAAATTATATAAGCGCCTGTCAGTTTTAGTAAAAGGCCATGAAAAGGCAAACAGTCATTTATCCTTAAGGGCACCTGTTCAGAAAACACAAAGTTCCCTGTGAAATAAGGACACTTTACAGATGTTTAAAGTGGGAACATTTAACTGGGAGTTCAGCAGATGTCTATCCTGGAATATATGCACCAGAAATTACCTCAAGAAGCAACCATGCAAGTTCCTAAGACAAAATTAGAACAGTTCCCAGGGGCCCTCAAAGAACCAATTTGAGAGACATGACCTGGGGAGAAAGAAGCAGGAGGGCACAGGAAGGTGGCTTCCACCTGTGTTTGGAATGAGACTTAGCAAGATCTGTATCTTCAAAATAGGACTGTTGACCCAGACAGTTACCTTGAGTCCACTTGAGCTGTTGTGTCCACACAGTCTGTTCATTAGAGAGAAGGAACTTAACTTCAATGGTGGGGTGGACTACAGTGAAACAGCTCTCTCACCTGATATTTTATGTATGCTATTACTTCTGGTCTGGACGGAGCAAACTATTCTGACCACAGTGAATCTTACAAATTGGATTTTTATTTTGTTAGCCACTTTCATACAACTATTAGTGTGTTTTGGTTTTAATGTATAGCAATCATTCAGCAGGTTTGAAATATTTCTCATGCACATTTGTTTTCTTGTGAGGTTCCTGGAAGGAAGCTTTGGTTAGTGCAATTAATTTAACAATGAGCAGTTACACAGTTTCTTCTCCTTTATGGCATACTCATAGATGGTAATTTTAGGGATGGTGACTTCCAGATTTTATCTCACTTAAACATCAGATTTTTTAAAGGGGGAAGAAAACCCCAAAGTTTGAGTCAATTTTATTTCCCCATCTGAATGGTTTAAGAGCACCAGATAGGTTAAATTGCTTGCTCAGTAGCTGCTAAGTGTGGGCACATAAAAAGGACCTCAGGCACATGAACTTGAGCCCCCTCCGCTTGTGTGTTCTATGAGCCTGAGAAATGATTCTTTCCTCCAGAATGTTTGTTGCATCTTTTAATTGCTCTTGTGCCCCTGGCTCTTTCTCTTCTCTTCTTGAAACAAATTAATTTCTTCTTTTTCTTTCTATTCCTTGCAGCTATTATCCCACCTTACTCTTTCCGATCATCTCTAAATTCTTGAAGAACGGTTTATGCCTGTGTGCTCTCCACCTTTACTGTCTCTCTCAGTTTAGAACTGTGAACTTGATTCCAATGAGACTCTTCTACCTTTGTAGAGGAGGATACAGCCAGAAATCTGTAACCGGAAATCTCTGCAGCCAGAAATCCTCTCCCTCTTGGGAATTTCTGAGACATTTTTTCCCCACTCATTTCCCTACTCATCCCACTCTGTCTTACAAAATTAGATTTTTTGTTTTGGGTATATATTTTTTCTCCCTCAGTAAGCTCTTTGATGTCTTTACGCCATTGATCCCTTCCTGCCTTCACTTGACATGCATGGAATTACTGAATGATGCAGTAAATAAAGACTGCTGTTTCCATAATGAATGCTGAATATGGAAGCAGAGTGGCAAAATTTTTTAGCTTTCCAAATTATCCAGATGAAGTTCTTTTAGGAAGTAGCTTCATAACTTTGAAGTGCTCTGAACTGCCCAAGTATCAGGTGCTTCCATATTCACGTGTCAAATGGAGGTGAATTTTTAGTTTATTCATTTCTTTAGTCCTACGTCATTAGTATGGGGAAAAAAAACCCATGGTTTTACAAAAACATATATATTTTTGTATTTTATATTATTATTTTTATTTTTTACAAAAATATTTTTTAAAACCCAAAGATAGGGGCGCCTGGGGCGTTTAGTTGATTGAGCATCTGACTCTTGATTTCCGCTCAGGTCACGGTCCCAGGGTTGTGGGATGGAGCCCTGTGTCAGGCTTTGCACTGAGTGTGGAGCCTGCTTAGGATTCTCTCTCTCTCTCTCTCTCTCTCTCTCTCTCTCTCTCTCTCTCTCTCTTTCCCTCTCTCTCTCTCTCTTTCTGTCTCTCTCCTCCTCTCTCTCTCCCTCTCCTTCTCTCTCTCTCTCTTCTTCTTCCTCTCCCTCTCCTTCTCTCTTTCTCCCTCTACTCTCCCTGATTGTACTTTCTCTCTCTCTCTCTCTGTCTCAAAAAAATAAATAAATAAATAAAAAATAAAAACCCAAAGATAACTTGATATATTTTCATTTAAAAAATGAAAATTTTCTTTATGTTTGAGAATTTCCATTAAAAAATGTTGGGAAAATATTTTAAGTCGCTAAAATAGTGTAATTGTCTACACTAACTTTTTCAGTTAAAGTGTTTTCTTACCCCTCTCCCTTCCCTCCTTCTTAAAAAAGTTTTATACTTTGGCTCTTTGTCTGTGACAATATTATGTGGCAGACTGTCTGACCTGCCTTTGAAATGTGATATGATTGCTTGCTGATGAATCTCAGTTGGCCTCATACTTCCAGGTTCCAGAGACTGACTGCAAACCTTTTCTTACAAATATGCTTGATAATGAAATCACATTTTCTTTAGAAAAACAAGTCGTCTCAGTGTTTTGATGATAATGACTGAGGCTTAAAGATAAGATAGTGAGTTGGAGGGGACTGGTGGGTAGAGAGGACAGAAGTGACTTGGTGTTTTTTAACGTAAAAGACATTATGTGGCCACATATCTTAGCTCTGATGGTAAAACTTATAGTGGGTCTGATATGATGTTTCTGTTATGCTTTTGAGAGTTGAAATCATCATCTCCCCCCTCCCCCATCAGGTACAGATTTGGTCATTATTTGTCTGTTAGGAAGAGTTTTGTTGGCTTCCTTACCATGTAGTATAAACTCTCCTTAGGTTTCTAAACTCCCCTTGAGAAATCAAAGCAAAACATGTCTCTTTCTTTGTTTTTACATTGGCCAAATTGCAGTTTGATGGTCAGAATGAAAATTAATATTCATACCTTGAAGTTCTACTTCTTTTAGTGCATTTTTGCAGCAAAGAGATTTCCAAAGAAGGTGAGTACTTTGACAGCATATTCCCTTTTTTTAATTTTTAGGTCGACGCCTTTCCTCCCAATGGTTATGGCTTATACAATATAGTGGGGAACGCATGGGAATGGACTTCAGACTGGTGGACCGTTCACCATTCTGTTGAAAAAACACTTAACCCAGTGAGTATCATTCTCAGACTGTATCATGAGAAGATTATATCCATCCCCTAGGCGGTCTGTGGCAAGAATTTCATGTGTTTCTGAAGAGTATTTGTCTGCTCTTGAAATTAATCTTGGAATTTCCCCAAAGGGATATTAAGTACGTGTCTCTCATTTCAAGTTTAAAGCGCTGTGTAGAAATATCTACAAGCATTTTATGTACTTCTGGATGGTGATGGTAATAATTATTTGAGTGAATCTGCCTATAACTTTAGAAATTATTATTCAGCCTCATAAATTTGATCAGAGTAAGATATCTAAATAACTATGCAAAATTCATTAATGTTTTTAGTAATAACCAGTGAGATATGCTAGATGGTATTTATCATGCAGCTAAGTGCCTGAGTTTTGATTGGTGAAATTTTGATTCAGGAGTGTTATTTAGAGAAAAACAAGAAAGTATTTTCTGGTCAATGTTGAGTCAGGAAGTTGAGTCATTTAGTGATTATTTCCTGCACTCTGCAGTATGTCAGTTCAGTACATCATATGCCTTGGGAATTAAGACAACCACATTTATCTAAGTTTTACCTACTCTGGTATGGGAAGAATGTTAAATGCAACTAACATTCAACTGTGCCCCTAAAACCAGGCTCTGCCAGAAGAACATACAAAAATTGAGGGACTACATGGGCATGTAGGTGAGAAGTACTTCCTTAAAAAAAAACAACCGTGTCTGAATATTTTTTGTTGTGTGGGGGGAAAGAACCATTTAAAAATCCTATCTCTAGCAAGCTAGACATTCATAAGTCAGAACCAAGAATATATATTTATACCAAAACTAGCTAGACTGGGAACTTAATATGCTCAATTTTAAACCTTAACCTTTTGAAAAGGGAACTAAGAGTAACTATAAAGAAAATTAATTCTTCAGTCTCTTGTCAGTGGAGGGTTAAGCAGCTCGAGTAATTGAAGAAATTGTCAGGCTCTGTGCCTCAGGCCATTTTTCGGAATATAAGGATAAATTTGTTTGATGTGCTTGATTTTTCTTCACAGAATAACACGTGGGCTGCTCATGAATAATCTGGAGACACAAACCTACTTTCTTGGGTGCAGATGAAAAAGCTGAGTTCTTCGGAAACTGTCATTCCCCCACTCATTTCCCTTGTACTTTCTGGCAGGGCTGGTGCAAGTAGCGGTCAAAGACAACTCTTCTCTCCAAAATGAGAATAAGGTTGTGAAATTCTCGGTAGGTTTGTGGTTGGGAGATGCCATTCTCTACTGGCAAGATGTGACTTGGTATTTGCTGTCAGAGTCAGAAATAGAATTTTTCCCCCTCGGATAAAAGCATCTGCATGTTTGCAAGGGGGTGCACAAGGCTTCAGGATTCAGGCAAGTTGTGAATGTATCTATCTGACCATCTGTTGTCGAGCTGAGCGCTTATTAGCTTCCAGTCTTATAACTGCTTGTGTGTCTTCTAAGGATTTACAGAAAAATTCACATTTCTCTTGTTTTCCCCAGTCCCAGGAGCTATCTTAGATGTCGTCCTTGCTTTATAAATTGTTCTGATTTTAGATTTCTCTTGGTCACAGTGGCCTCATTTGCTTCCTGATTTGAATGGGCTAAAATTTATCTGTTTTGAGAACTAAACCCCAACTTCCTAGAGAACTCAGATTCCATCATTCAAATCTTTACAACTTCCTTCATTTCCAGTGCCACTGGCATGTCCCATCTGGGGTACTGCAACAGCCTCCCAGCTGGGCCCCTGCCTTCCATATCTCTGCACTATGCAGCTACAATGACGTCTACAGAGAACAGATTTAACGCAGTCACTCCTCTGTTTAAAACCCTTCAGTGGCTTCTTGTCTAAAGAAGAAAGTACAGTTTCTTGAACACAAGTTCTCAAGGCTAAGATCATTTAATCCTTGCTGATCTTTCTAGCCATACCTTTTACTTCTTCTTCAAACATTTAGTTATAAAATTTAATAAAAATTCAGGATGGTACAGAAAATAGTATAATACATACCTGCCATTTAGACGTAACATATATTAACAGTTTACTGTATTTACTGTATTTCTTTTAACCAGAGGAAAAGGACAAAAACTGGTCTCCAGGTTAACACTGGATATTGTTAATATTTTTAATTTAAACAGTTTTAGTCAATGTATAGTGCAATCTCACTGTGGTTTTTAGTCATCATATGTTAAAGTCTGCATCTCATAACTCTAGTCTCTAGCTACCCTTTGACCTGCTTCTGTTGTCATTGTTGGGTTTGGTCACATCTTGTTTTCTCACATGCCTGGCTATTTTTGGCTGAGTACCAGACAATGCATATGAAAAATTATAGATATTATTGGAGATCTGGATAGCGTGATCTTTCTCTAGAGAGGATGTACCATTGCCTGTGGAAACTTCCATTTCAGATGAGCTAATGCCAATCAGGAGTTGGGATGTTTTGAAGGTGCGCTTCAGTCCCTGTGAGGGCTTGTCTGGATGTAGTTTTTAGGATGCCAACCAAAAGTCAGGGGTTTTACTATGGCTCTTCTTCCTTGAAGGGTTTTGTAATTCCATTTTTTGTTTCCCTAGGCCACGAGTCTATTGAGAGTTCTATTCAGCTTCTCAGCCTTATAGCTGTTGCCTTTGTGAATCAGCAGACCTCTAGGTGAAACTAAGAATGGGAAAGGTCATCTCTGAACTTCCCTCTTCTCTGGAATTTGAGCCCTGCAGTTCCTCACAACTATAGTAGTTTTCATCTGGTTTGGTTAAAACTCCTATTTCTCACTGAGGTCTCAATTTATTTGCCTTCTTTCCCTAATGGCCTGTGTATCTCCAGTGCCTAGCAAAGAATGTGGTGCATAATAGCTGGTCCTGTAACAAAGCCAGTTCCAGAGACCTAGAATTGAGTGTGACCACTATTCATATTTCAGGTGTTTCAAAAGCAAAGTCTGCTTGGAAACAGACATTTTCAGGGAGAGTTTTGAACCAAAATGTCCACGTGATTAGTAAACATTTCAACTCAGGAACTGACCTCTTCTATGCCATGCATATGTGTTAGTTCCAAGACTAACTCATAATGGCAAATCATTTTAAAGCTTCTTTGGGGAGCTTGAGAGAAGTCAGTGTTCTGTATGCAAAGGCTATTGAGGGAATATCTTTTTCTCATTCAGTGACTTCCAGGGAGCAAAAGTTAATCATTAGTGCTTATTTTATTGGGCAGTCATTTATGGCAGAAGCAGGTGGTGGAAATATCTTGTGTGCTTTGTACACACAATTCTGAGAGAGGCTGATGTATTTGACCATATGAAGTGAGGGTTGGTTTGGTCTTAGCTGGTAGGAGGTTATGTGGAGGGTGTGTGCATATGTGTGTGTGTGTGTGTGTGTGTGTGTGTGTGTGTGTGTGTGTGTATGTGTGTGTGTGTCTTCTGGAGCTGCTTAAGATGGCATCACCTCTTTCCACACAGATACAGTCCAGAGTATTACCATTGCTGCTACTATTTCTTTTAACCAACCAACCAAACAAAAAAAGGTCATTTTTTTCCCTTTTCAGTTACCTCACCCCAAGGCCCATATTAATCTATGGCAGTATGTAGTGCTTTCAGTAAAGAATGTGTTGAGCTTACATAGCACCCTAATTTCCAGCACCTGCATACTCACTTACACTACCCACGTACCATGCTGACTTGCTTGCTGATTGTGTGAGAGGATGGTGTGATCTATGATATATTTTCCACTCTAACTTTGAGGTATATGGTTTCATTCGGGCAGCTTTTTTTTCCTGAGGGAAAGAACTCCAGTCTTGGAATGAGTCAAAGTAACTTGGATTATAGCGCTGCCACTTAATATTAAAGGAATTTCTGTAAACTTAGTATATCTCTCTTTTTTTAAAGTTTATTTATTTATTTTTAGAGAGAGACAGCACAAGTAGGGGAGGGACAGAGAGAGAGAGAGGGAGAGAAAGAATCCCAAGCAGGCTCTCCACTGCCAGCGCAGAGCCCAATGAGGGGGGCTCACACTCATGAACCATGAGATCATGACCTGAGCCAAAACCAAGAGTCAGACAGTTAACTGACGAATGCACGCAGGTACCCCTAAACTTAGGATATCTTAACTTTCGTTATCTACAAGTTGGGAATAATTTTACTTTTATCATGAATTTGTTGTGAAGTTAAATTTGATGATGCTGCATGTGAAAGTATTTTATACCTCAGAAGTGTTGTTGTGTATTGTTTTTGTTTAAATTGTGTTTTGACTGCCTACTTGGGGTATTATATGCTTCTCTCAGGCAGAGTTGATGAGGAATGTTGGGGAAGAAAGTGATATTTATAAATAAAGAATGCTCAGAACTCCTTCTCTCCTTACCGTTGGCTGGCATAACACATTGTCATCCTTAAATGAGAAACTTGCTAGTGCTTCATGGTTCATTCAAGTCCAGTGGGAATAAAGTTTTTCAAAAACCATTCCTGCTTTGAATGAATCCGACTGCTTGCCAAATTCTATTAGCCAGAGATTGAGTTTGTTTTGTTTTTGTTGGTGTGTAATTTGATTGTTCAATTAGATTGTATAGCTCCAGACATTTTTGGAACTGTATCCTGTTTTGCCAGGCTGCTTTGTCATGGTATAGGGTTGACCAGGGAGGTGGTAAGCCCTCCTTGTCTGCATTGAATGACACGGTTTTGAATGACACTCCGAGCCCCTAGCTGTCACACATGGCGCATGCCTTCCCTCTGACCTGAAATCTGCATGTACAGTGTGCTGGCAGGTGCCACACTTGTCAGTCCTGCTCACAATCTTGTTTTCCATGCAGTGATTGCCCTTGGGACTTGGGATGATGGCACTTGGGACATCACTTTGGTCCATCCTCTACACTCCACACTTGATTACTTCTTTTCCCAGTAACCCCTCCTCTGGTCTCCTGCCACTGCATGAATCAATGAATTTTGTACAGCAAGAATATTAGATTCCTACTTAGCCTGTCTTCCTAGTCCTCCTCTGCCATTGGCATGCGACTGTCCTTGTTTCAGTCTGGCAAAACCCGGTAAATATCATGTCATCATTCTTAGTTGAGCCTGCCACACTCAGCGATTACCCAATAGCAGCCTAATCAGTGCAGCAAGCCATCATTGGTACCTAGGTTGTGCTAGGACGAGGAGGTGACTGAGGACTTTTACCTGCTCTAAGGACCTCATTCCCATATTTTTAATGAGGATGTTTTAGGGGCATGAAAAAAAAACATTCAGGTGTTAATGAAGCTGACTTAAATTTGATAGTAAATTAATATGGTTTACATTGTACTTAGTATGTGCTAAAAGGAAAACAGTGTCTTGGGACTGTGTCAGGGAAAATAATTCTTTTTCTCCCAAGTGGTAGATGGAAATCATTAAGGAGAAAAAGCTAATGTTTCTCCACTGATGCTTTTCTTTGTGGCTCTGGAGCAAGGTTGATCGTCCAACAACAACAAAAGTGCTGAGAAATAGAAATAACCGTGAATGTATATGGCTGAGATATTTAGATCCTGTAAACACATTTTCAAACCCATTATCCAAACACTCGCTTTTTGCTTGCAAAGAGTGAATGCGAATTCCAGTTGCTGTTTGGAAGATCGTAAAAACACTCTTTGTTTCTGCTTTACAATAAGAAGTTACCTTTACAGCCTCATGTTACTGTTGACTCTCCCTGAGCAAACAGAGCAGGACACTCACGTGTATCTTGGCCTCCCCTCTCAGTTTGGAGGACCAGTGGATTTAAAAGTGGGAAATGAAGACCTTCAGCCTCTGCCTCTGTAGGAATCCCTTCTTTGGTACACCGGACAGCTCTGATCCCGCAGCCGCTCTAACACCTGCGGCAACTTGTGTTATCAGATATTCTCATTGTTGTGAGGTTGCTGTGACCAACCAGAGTATCCTGTCCTGAAGTTTCACCTCATTCTGTACTTGGTGAGAACACAGAACACATCTTCTCTCTGTCTTGTACACAAAAGCTTTCCAAATACCTGGAGATAGTCCCAGCCTGTGCCCCTCTGTCTTTGTCTTTCTAGATAAGCATCCCCGACCTTCAGATGCACCTTGGATAACTTGGTTTCCAGTCCAAGGCAAGCTGCATTACATTCCTCTGAATAACAAGAGTGGGAGGGAAAAATCCTTTTTTCTCAACGGGCACCCAGAACCGTACGCAGTATTCAATATGTCCCCTGATCCATGCTATTAATTCTAGGACTGTCCTTTTCCATCATTTTCTCTCATCAGATCTCAGATTATGTCAGCAGTGAGGAGGTGAGCCAGTGGAATCCAATAGAACTGGGTTTGAATGTTTTTGCTATACTTCTGGCTTACCAGTTGTATGATCCTGGGAAAGTCACTTTACTACTCTGGAACTCAGTTTGCTTCTTTTCCTAAGTGGGGATAGAAGATTCTGACTTCATAGAATTGTGAGGGACAGAGAGAAAGTTTGTATCACCTAGCATGATATTTAGCAAATGGCAAGGATATGATACATTTTAATCATTATTAGTACTGTAGCATTATTCTTGAGAGTCCTATTATTATTTTTATGAATAGTGCAGCAGCAACAGGAAGGGCAGCTTCTCACTGTTGGCCCCTAGTAAGCTTATAACCAAATAAAACTTCCCTTCCCCCCACCACCATATACATTGATTTTAGGCTATTTCCCCCCCACATACACTTGCCATACAGCTATTTTTTTTTTAATTTTTTTTAACATTTATTCATTTTTGAGACAGAGAGAGACAGAGCATGAACGGGGGAAGGTCAGAGAGAGAGGGAGACACAGAGTCTGAAACAGGCTCCAGGCTCTGAGCGGTCAGCACAGAGCCCATCGCGGGGCTTGCACTCACAGACCGCGAGATCATGACCTGAGCCGAAGTCGGACGCCCAACCGACTGAGCCACCCAGGCGCCCCCATACAGCTATTTTTTTATGCAACTATTTTTTAAAGTAGTTTGAAAGAAAACTTTTGAGAAATTTCTCTATGTTTATAGCTGCATTTTGAAACAATTCAGAGCCTATGTCTTCTGTCCATGAAATTCAATTTTTTTTATGATTTTCAACTTTGAGAAACAGCATATAGAAATCGTTGTGACTATCAGCACTGTCATTTATGGTAGTAGCCTTCCCTTCCAGCTCTTTATAATTGACAGATTTGGCTGTGTTTTTGTCATTGATACACTCTGAATGGGGGCTCAGCCTGCATTTACTATGTTCCAGGGCTCTCTTGGGGATGCAAAGATGCATGAGACAGACCTGGTTGTTGAGAAGCCTGTAGGTTGGGTAGTGATCAGATTAATCCAGAGGCACCGTGGTAAGAATTGTTGCTGGTATGGTAGAGGTGGGAGCCTCGATGAACTCTGTTTTCTGCTGGTTGGAGCTTTAAGAGCTTCTCTGAGGAGGTGCCCTTTGAAAGGATGGCAGTAGTTGGCAAGATCCCTCTGCTAGGTCCTTGACATCCAGACAGGGAAGACAGGGCACAGCCCTTTGAGGAATTCATAGTAAGCAGAGAAGGAGTTTTGTCTTTTTCCACTGCTTTCATTTTCTTGAAGTAAGTGCTCAGCCATTGGTATCCTGAGCCACAGCTGCCCTGTCCTTGCCCTTTAGTCCTGAAACATCAAGCCCTCTCCATGCTCAAAGTAAAAGTAAAAATAGTGAGGTGTGTGTGTGTGTGTGTGTATGTGTGTGTGTGTGCGCGTGCGCACATGAGTGCACGCATGTGTGCATGCCTGTGTCCTTGTGTGCTTGCTTTTTTTTAGTTTTGCTGTAACATATTTACCTCATCCTTATAGGAGCATTAGAGCTGTTTAAAGAATTTGTTAGCTAACCAACTAGGGCTTTGGAGAATGACTTGTAAGTTGTCGTTCTTAGTTTGGTATGTGCTCAGTAAAAGGGCTTTTATAAGCTATCTTTTTCACAGTGTATGGCACTCCTGGGAAGGGAAAGCCATGTGTGCTCTAAGATTGGGAGGACAGAAGGTCAGCATAATGGATTGGGGTTATAACAGAAACGTTAAATGAAAGAGTGAAGAGTTTGCTAATGTGATTATTTGCCATCCTCAGTCAGGTTCGTCCTGCTGTGCTGAATAACAGAACCATTGTTACGTGATGAAAGCAGAGGTCAGTAGCCTGGGTTTCCATCTGAAATTTAGCTTTAAAGAGTCGTGGGGCCTTAGGTGTTCTTGCCCTTGTTTGGCTTACTGCTTCATCTGTACATTTTGCTAGGGGTTGTAGCAAGCAATTCTTGGGGTGCACAGTAAATTTTGGCAATCGCCCTGGTGTCTGGTGCTGGCTTGGAGAGTAGGCCATGATGGGTGAAATGGCTGGCAGTAACATGGTTAAGAGGACTGGTTTTAAAATGATTCAGACATAGGCCCACATCCTAGTTCTGCCACTTACTGGCATGGTGGCCTCATGGGAAGAGGATGACATCTTTTGATCCTGTCATCTGTCATTTGTAGATTCCTCATCTATAAAATGCGACTAACAACAACACATGAGGATACTGGGTTGTTCGGAGGATTAGAAAGAGGTTAGAGAGAGCAGTCCACACTGTGCCTGCCCCATAGTCAGCACTCATTAGTCTAGAGCCAGTTATTTTTTTCCAAGTACCTGTCTATTGGAACATTTCCTTTTTGAAAATCTTGTCCCCTTCAGCACTTCCTCTTGTTTTTTGTTGGGCCAGATTAAGTTCTTTTTCTTTCATTTATTTAATAAACATGTAATGAGCATGTGCTGTGTGCTAGGGGCAGTAATTGCTGTGATAAACATCACAGTCGTTGGGGCACCTGGGTGGCTCAGTCAGGTAAGCGTCAGACTTTAGCTCAAGTCATGATCTCACGGTTCATGTGTTCGAGCCCCACATTGGGTTGTGCTGACAGCAAGGAGCCCACTTTAGATCCTCTTTCTCCCTGTCTCTCTGCCCTTTCTCTCTTGCACGCATGCTCTCTCTCAAAAGTAAACATTAAAAAAAAAAAAAAATCCTAGTCCTTGCCTACAGAGAGTTTGGATTTCAAAATCCCTAGTTATGGTCCCCTACTTCAACAGTTATAGGAAGTTTTTGCCCCACTGACCTTTAGGAAGTCAGAACCAAAGCCCAGGTTTCTGGCTTCCTCTCAAAGGCTGTTTATTCTTTCCATGT
Source organism: Acinonyx jubatus (assembly GCF_027475565.1). Classification (NCBI taxonomy): domain Eukaryota; kingdom Metazoa; phylum Chordata; class Mammalia; order Carnivora; family Felidae; genus Acinonyx; species Acinonyx jubatus. The sequence continues at coordinate 120,384,545 of NC_069383.1, forward strand.
GCTCTGTTTACCTGGAAAGGGCTGAGAAGAAAGGAGCATGGTCGGGCCTGCAAAGGCTCCCTTATTTATTTGGGTCCAAAGCCCAAAGACCAGGTCTGAGCAGCTTTTCTGGCCAGAGGAGGGGTACTCATGAAATTCTAGGTGGAGTAGGCCTGCAGTGCGGGTCACTTGCTGAGGTTTGAATCTCCTGTCTTGGTGTGCTTTGTGGTATGAATTGACAGCCAGAAGCTTATATGCTACCTCCAGGACCAGACCCTCTCAGCTGGGCTTGGCATTCTGTCTTCCACTCTGTGGGCTTCCCTTTCCATCTCTTGCATATGTGGGCTCCCCTGGGCAGTTTTCTTCTTGGTTTTACAATGAATCTCCCAATATCTCCCTGGTATCTTAGCCCCTAACTTAGGCTAACGATTGCAGTTAAGACCTCTATCTCATCACACGTGGAAGTCAGCAAAAGTTAACTTCACTTATGTGTATTTTCCAACACACAGAATAATTCTGTTCTTTATAGTTTTTCCCACACAACAGTCCATATTCATAAACCATTTTCCCATGGCACCTCTCTGTCAGAATCATTACCGATTGTTTGGGAAGAAAAAGTGCAGTCTCTCAGCTTGAAGACAGTCCCCCAAGCCCTTCCCCACATTAGCTTTCTAGATTATTAGTGTGAAGTGTGTTTTTGGTTCCAGACAAAGAGATAAGCCTCAGACCCTGCATTCTGGTGTGATCACCCTGACTATACCCCAGGCTGCCTAGTGCTTTTGGGAGGAGTCCAGTCAAAGTGCTTATTCTTTACATTTATAGAGGTTTTCTTTCCCCCTGAAGAGTCCAAAGTGCTTTCCCTCTCTCTCTCTCCCTTCATTTCTCATATCCTCAAAATATTCCTGCTTGTGTAAAAAGAGGAATGTGGTCTTAGATTCATTTCTTATGAGAATTCATGGAATGGAGAGAGGTGTTGACTTTGCCCCAGATTTTGAATTTGATTTTCAGAGTCAGGATTAAGTCCCAGGTCTTCTGATGTTGAGACTTGTACAGTGTTTACCAGACTCCAGATGTTATTTGAAAAACAAAACACAAAAGGCTACTTACTTCCACGTAGTATTTTATCACAAACTGCATACATTAAGTCAGGAATTTCAGGAAGTGTTATAAATATGAAAGATAATTTAAGAGATGTGAATTGCTGTGTCATGTAGTGGCTTCTTCCAAAAGCAAGGGAGAGGCAGTGAATTATGCCTCTCGTTCTTTATATCTTGAGATTTTAAATCAGTTTTCTGTTCTTACGTTCCTAATCTGTTATCTCCACTAAATTATTTTTTAAAAATATTGATCTGGCAAATTGGCTTTTGTACCTAACATTTGACTTGTTAATTAATTTCAGAGTAATATAGTGTCATTCCCATTTCTATAGCTTTACCTTCCATGACTCCCTATGCTATAGTGTGACTCATTTGTTCTTTCCCTAAGGATCTGGAAATAAAATCATGTTATTGAGAAGAGAAAAACAGAACAGTTAAATCATCTTTTTTTGCCAGGATATTCTGTTTTTTTTTTTTCATGTCGATATGTAGACACATTTATAATATAGGCATATACATATCTACACCTATGATTTCTATGTAAGTCTATACTTTTATTCATTCAGGAATTGAATTGGCAGCCCACTCAATGCCAGACTCGTGTGCTGGGTTCTGGGAGTCCAACAGACACAAATTCCTTGCCCTCAAGGATCTTGTAGATGTTAAAGAATCAAGCAAATGCACCTAATTGTGTGTGTGTGTGTGTGTGTGTGTGTGTGTGTATACACATTTATGCATATGTATAAACATACATATATATGCATACGTATGTATACATATATATGCATATGTATTTAATTGTACATATGGAAGAAGTATATATAACATGATAGTTAAGAGCATGCATTTTTAAGGGTGCCTGGGTGGCTCAGTCAGTTGAGCGTCCGACTTTGGCTCAGCTCATGGTCTCACAGTTTGTGAGTTTGAGCCCTGTGTTGGGCTCTGTGCTGACAGCTGGGAGCCTGGAGCCTGCTTCAGATTGTGTTTCCCTCTATCTCTGTCCTTCCATGGCTCATGCCCTGTCTCTCTCTGTCTCTCTCTCTCAGAAATAAATAAACATTAAAAAAAGTTAAAAAATAACTTTTAAAAAAGAAAAAGAGCATGCATTTTTAGAGTTGGACCCGGTTTCCTAGCTCTGCCTACTACTAGCTGAATAGCCTGGGGCAAGTCACTTAAACTCTCACACAGCTTCCTCATTGGTGAGGAAATAGGAGCGCCCCTTGTGGTTTCAGTAAGATAATGCAGAGAAAAATTTTAACGTGGCTGTTCTGTAGTAACTACTTGATAAACCTAATTATGACCACTATGTTCCATGTGCAATGACCGTTTAAGTACAGTAAGTTAGCAAGCTATGAACTGATACCTCTCTCTGAAATCAAGTCCACGGAAGACATTTATTCTAGAGTTTTTTAGGGATGTGATAAGGAGATAAGCCATCTGGTAGCGTGCAGTTATAAATAACACTTCTTTCTGTGGACAGTCTTTAGTTTATAGTTACTAAAGGAAGTACACACTGCTTCCTCTAAGCAGAACTTAGAGAATTGGGCCCTTAGCACTTGTCCACTTTCAAAATGTTGAAAATAAAAACATGGAAGCCTTCAAGCACTCATTGAAAATAATGTTTATCTCTAAATACCATCTGGTATAAGCTAATTGCTTATACTCTCTTCCTAACTTGCTAATGAGTTTTCACTGAAGGACAAAGGAAGTTGTGAGAGTAAGAGAATGTGATCAATGAAATCCTTAGGAAGGGTAAAACTTTATGTGTCTCACTTCACGCAGTGCTTAGAGCCATGTCTGAATTTGCAAGGAGGATTGAACAGGTTTATAACATTATTCTGAGAGATGGAAGTGATTTGAGTCTGGAGCAAACCTTTCAGCAAATGTAGTCTATACCCTGTGATGTTGGCGGCTTGGTCAGTTGACCCAGAAGTTACCTTTCTTTAGAATGATACCACCATATACCATGCATTGTTTAGGATGAACTGAAATCAGAAAATACATATATAGGACTATAATGTGTTTATTGAAAAAAATCCACCTATGGGTGGACCTGTAGAGTTCACACCCAGTTTGTTGAAGGATCAACTTGTACTTAAAAATGGCTGAAATGGTAAGTTTTAGGTCATGTGTATTTCACCACAATTAAAAAAAAAAAGTTAACGTCCTTGGATAAGGCACCTGAAAGAAAATCGTGTTGCTAATTGCCTGTCTCCTGTCTTGGCAAGAATTAGTGGAAAGGATCCCTGGAGGGAGTGAAGTGATTTGGGATGGAGAAACTCTAAGGTGGAAGGATCTGGGGATGTGTCCACTAGCTTGTGTTGAATGGTCATGAAGAAAGGGCCTCGTAAGGTTTCTGGTGCAGCATCTGCATTTCATGAGTGAGGAAACTCAGGCCACTAGTAAACTGACAGAGCCTGGAGTAGACACGGGTTCTCCCACCTTATTGGCCTGTGTGGTGGCTCCCTGATGATACCTTTTGCCCTGGCTCATCCTGTGGGGTCTCAGAAGTTTTCTCACTGATACTTCCTGCTTGTAATCTGTCTTAAGCCCAGGACTTTTTATTTTCTGGAGTTAGTGTTAGTCATTACAGATCAAGGTCTCAGATTTCAGACACCAGTTGCAAATGAGGTCACCATGCTTGCCACACTTCTGGCCAGCAAACTGCAAACATGGGGGCTCTCATGTTCTCCTCCTCAGGCTTGGTAATTTACTAGAACAGCTCACAGAACTTAAGAAGTTACTTTACTTATCATTATTGGTTAATTTTAAAGGACGCAGGTCAGGAATAGCCAAATAGAAGAGATGCATAGGGAAAGATCAGGAACAGGAGTGACACAAGCTTCCATGTCCTTCCCAGCACATCCATTTGTTGATCCAGCTGTCTGAACCCTGTTGGTTAGAGGTTTTTATAGATGTTTAATTAAGTAAACGTGATTGATCAAATCACTGGTCATTGGTGATTGAACTCAATGTTCATCCCCCCTGCGACCCCGCTCCCTGGATGTCAGGGTGGGCCCGAAAGTTCCAACCCCTCTAATGGCTTGGTTTTTCTGGCAACCAGGCCCCGTCCTGAAGGTAGCTACACCCAGCCCCTATCTAATGAAACATCTCTTTATCTTACAAAAGAGTTTTTTTTTTCTTTTTTAGCACTTAGGAAATTGTAAGGGTTTTAGGAGCTGTTTGCCAGGAAGTAGGGACAAAGACCAAATGTTTATTTTTTCTTCTACCATGGCTAGGAAGAAAGGGATAGATGGGGTAAGAGGAGAGAGAGTAATGCTGGCTGGAGGGAGGGCATGATCTTTCAGCCTGGCTGGTGAAGTGCCATCTGACAGAGACACTAAATGGAGCATTGAAGCAAACGTGCATTCATCTGAGGGAAGATGCAGGAAGAGCTGTAATTGTAAAAGGACAGTGGTATCACTGAGGGATTTGAGAAAGGGGATGATGTGAAACACGCCAGTATTGTGTTGCCTTAAAAAGCACATCCGCAAGCGGTCTTGTATATTCACAAAAACACTTTCTACCTACCTGACTTTGTGGTTCTCTGAAGTTTTATGATGCCTGTAGTTTTTTTTAGTAATGAAAGGAAAATGTTGAACTCCCTACTTACCAAACTCATTTCTGGGACATCTTTTTTCCTTGGAAGTTTTTGAAAACCATTCCAGTAATACTCAAGGGAAGGTGAGACTTTGCTTCTATGGTATAAGGTTAAGACCCCAAAGCCCAGTGTGGTTTGAGCCAGTGAAAACACTGAATGTATCTGTGGTATCAATCTAAGTATGCATGTCTGAGTGGTAGGTGTTGCTGCTTTAGATGTGGATTTATTCCTGAGTGAAATGAGGAGATACTATATGCGGAGAAAAGTAATTAAGAAAAGCATGTCTAACAAGGGACATGTTTCAGTTGCATATCCAAGAGCAAATGTATGTATGTGTGTATTTTTAAAGTTTTCATTTATTCTGTGAGAGAGAGAGAGAAAGAATGCAAGCAGGGGAAGGACAGAGAGAGAGAGGAAGAGAGAGAATCTGGCAGTGCAGAGCCTGACGCAGGGCTCGATCTCACCAACCGTGAGATCATGACCTGAGCTGAAATCAGGAGTCCGACGGCTAACTGACTGAGCCACCCAGAGCCCTGTCTTTATTTTTTAAAGATATGAACTCTTGGGTCATAGTTCTCCTTGGGTTTTAGCCATTTTCTTGTAGCAAATGTATTCTGAAATACAGAGAGGTTTGTGTGCTTCAAAGTGAACAGTGGAATGATTTACTTTTTTTAAAAAAGGTAGTATATCAGCTCAGAGGGGGCACATGGCAGAATGGCTGAATATGAGCCTGGAGCCAGATGACCTGGGCTTAAACCCTGGCTTACTAGATGTGTGACCTTGGATAGGCTAGTTAACCTTTCTGTTCCTTAAGTCTCCATTTGCAAAATGAGGCTAATGATTGTATGTCCAAATGTTTCTGGATTGTGGCTGTGCCTGGCACAATTGTTAATGGCTTTCCCCTTTGATTCCTCAAAGTATCTTTATTTATATAGTTGCCCTACCAATAATTGAACCTGTGTCAGAAGATCCATTTTGAAGATTAAAAGCATTAAAAACAATACCTACTTATAATATGTGCTCAGTAAGTACTAGTTGCTATTATTAGCTGTGACAACTAGAATCCATGTTTTAAATATCCAGTTTCATGCATTACCCCAGAAGCAAGAATTGTTACTGTAGACCTTGAGCCCTGAAAGTGACATTTTTTTTGTTGGAAAATGGAGAATCACCACAGTGTGAGCAAATTTAATACAGTTTTGAAAAATTCTCTTCCATTTTAACCTAGCATGGGTGAAACAAGTAGCTTGAAAGAAATGGCTGTTTTCTTTCATTTCACCAGCAGGGTAATCACCACCCAGGGCATGCTGGTTTTACGGAGAACATGCCATGGGGGTTGTTAATTTGGGTTTTGTGTTTAATGTGCTGTTCTTTCCAGTCTGATCCCTAGTTTTCTTTCTTTGATCTTTCTTTGGGCATCACCTTCCTTTTCCTCTCCTCATGTAATGTCTAAAGTTAATTGCTGTCCTTCTTCATACATCCTTGTGCTAGGGGATAAAGAAATTATACATAACTGAAAAAGCTTTATTTGCAGTAATGGTTTCATGTACCTACTCTTAAAATCCTTTGACATGTTTGAGATTGGGTAAAAAAAAAAAAGTGGGTTAATTGGGATATGACTTTTCTTCATATATGCATCTTGATCAGAGTTGCTGCTAAGCTTGCAAGGTAGTCATGCTAGACAGGCACAGAGGTGGGATGGACCTTGACTCCTGGTCCTGCCACATGCTAGCTGTGTGACCTTGGGCACTCCATTTATTTCATCTCTCTGAGTTTCAGTATTTAGCATGCTTAAAACAGGGGTAAAAATATGTGCTGCTTTCCAAGGTTAAACATGAGGCTCAAATGAGATGATGAGTTAGCGTGCTCTAAGCAAATAGGAGTTCCTTTCTTTAAAAATTGGTTGATGTGGTTGGGACTCCTTTTGGAAGATCCATGAGCAGAGGCTTGGAGGAAAAGAAGATAAAAATGCTGCTTCTGTTTGTGTGTTTCTGAGTTGCCTGTGGCTGTAGTACTTGGCTATCTAACCAGGTGCTGCTTCAGCATGCATGAAGTACTTCAAATGGGCAGCAAGATGGTTTTTCTTTTATCCTAAACTTCAGGCTGTTGGAAGCATATCTGTGGGAGCCTGTGTGATCTGACAGCTTGAAGGCTTGACTAGAAGTCAAGTGTGCAAGGGCGCCCAGCTTTGAGCCAACCAGGGAAAGGATGACTTAGCTCTCAAAGGAACATGCACATTTCTCAGGTGATAGAGTAGAGAATAAAATCTGTCCCTTTAAACTCCACATTCCCCTGCTCTTCAACTTCTAAGGAAGTCTTTGACTACTAGCAGTCTGGGGCTCTGGAGCCAGCATAGTATTTTTCTTCTTTCAGTTTATCCTGGTTTATGATTTTCTCCCCTTTAACTTAAAAATTGTTTTTATTATAGAAAATTTCAAATATGCAAAAGTCAAGAAAATAGTATATTATACCCCCATGTCCTTAGGACCTAGTTTTAAAAATTATCAACTCATGTCTAATCTTGTTTCATCTGTATTTCTACCCGTTTTGTCCTTGCTCCCCACTTCCCCTGGTTTATTTGAAGCAAATCCCACACTTTATATTTTATTAAAAATATCATCCTGTTTGTTTTTATTTTTAAAAAGTTTTATTGTAGTATAATTGGCATAAGTTTCAGGAAACTAAAGTGTGCTATTTGATAAGTGTATACATCAGTGTGGATGTGTATACACACAGATCAAAAAGTATATACACACACATATCCATGAAACCACCACAGTCTAGACAGTGAACATATCACCGAAAAGTTTCCTTGTGTCCCTTGGTAATCCTTTCCTCTTGCCCCTCTCTGCCACCCATTACTGATCTGCTTTCTGTCACAATATATCAGTTTCTATTTTTTAGAGTTCTAGATGAATGAGATCATAAAGTACGTACTTTTTTTTTTTTTTTGGTCCAGTTTTTTTTTCGCCGTAGCATAGTCTTTAGTCTATTCTACCAAAATCATCATGCTCTGACTAGGTGCCATTTAGGAAGCTGCACGACCCTTTAGCAGATATTATAGTAGTCCCGGTGAGAAATGGTGGTTTGGACCAGGGTGGTTACCATGGAGATGATAGCTGCCACAATTAGAGATCTGCCTTGGAGGTAGAGCTAATCAGACCAGCTGGATTTGGGGATTAGGGTGGGGGGGATCCAGAATTACCCCTGAGGATTCTAGCTTGAGCACATGAAGAGAGTGTGATGAAACGGAGGAGACTCAGTGAGGAGCAGCTATGTATGACCTTTCCTGATTCAGTCCTTCCCTGAATGTCCATTGCTTCTTCAAAGCTGTCATTGTTATCATTGGTTGATTTGAAGAAGTACTTGAACTGCAGATGAAAAAACTGTATTTGAAGCACTTTAAAGTATTTACAGGATTACTGGGTGTTATCAGGAATGATATTAAATAAAGTCTAGCTGCCATTGTCAAGTTAAAAATAATGAATTTCAGTGTTCTCCTCAGGTGTTTTGTAGTATCATTTGGACCAGGCAAGGAGAGACTAAGAAGTACAGAGGCAAATCACATTTTTAAGAGCTTTTAAGAGCTGCTTGAGGTGAAGTTCACTCCACTTTTTTCATGGCTCCCAGAATGTTTTTGTGCTGGTTTTATCATTGAAAGTGTTCTGCTAAGTCTGATGCTGTGGTGATAACATCTGCACGAAGTGACTAGCTTTGTGAATTTCACCGTAAAGTAGGATAGCCTGTCTTCCTTCTATAGGGTTATTAACATGTCAGGTGTTTTATTAGAACTTGGACTCCCTTTGGGGGTTTGGATTCAGAAAAACTGAGTCAAGTGATTTCTTTGGTTTTGGAATTTTAGAAAGTACATGCCACCTGGATTATTAAGTTTATGGGCACCTTTGGGAAACCTGATTAGTTATGAACTAATACTATATGATAGTAACAACTGCACATTTATTGTTTATTACTTGCTGAGTGCTTTATATGCATTATCTTATTTAATCTCCACATCAGTCCAATGAAGTAGGTACTATCATCATCTCCATTTTGCTGGGGAAGAACGTGGGATGCAGACGGGATACCTGATGAGACCTAGACTAGTCTCACAGTCAGGGTTAGAGCTATGACTTGGACCCAGGCAGGTAGTCTGGCTGCAGAGCTCATGCTTTACATTAAGAGATAATATTTTCATTAAGAGATGGTATTCCCCGGTGGCTCAGTTGGTTAAGCCTGCTTGGGATTTTCTCTCTGCTGCTCCCCTGCTTGTGTTCGTATACGTTCTCTCTCTGTGTCTCAAAATAAATAAAAATGTGTTCTTTTTAAAAAAAGAGATGATACTTGAGGTGGATCTTGCAAGATAAATAGAAGTTTAATGGACAGTGGGGACTGGCATATAAGGTAGAAAGAATCTAGTATCAATGCGGGGACGTGAGAAACTTATTGTCCTGGGGGCTAATGATGAGAAATAATGTTGATAATGCAGGTATGACCAAAAAGACTTAGGGCCTAAAAAATACCTATTTTGGTTATCTAGAGCAGCTTTTTCATTGATAATTTTATGAGGTCTTTAAAAAGTCTCCTTGAAATCTTGAATAAGTGCAGGATATCCCATTTCTATTTTCTCAGTTCCAAAGATCTCAGATGGGGAGCTTCTGAACAAGCTGATCTCAAAAGCATTTTCTGATTTCAGACAACCTAGATTTTGCCATCCAGGAGTAAATCCACTGCTCCCACCTTTTCTGCTCAGCTCTGAGTCCCTTTAGTGTTAAAAGAAATCTGCTTGTTACTTTTAAACTGAATAGTATTTCCAAACCTGCTCCGACTGACAATAGTTGAAAGGCTAATAGTCAGCTAGCATCTGAATACCATTGGAGTGGTACCTCACTTATTTGGTTCATAAAAAGGATGATGGTTGTAAAAAGGAAAGTGTATGATGTGGTGGGTTAGCCATTTTTTGGAGGCTAACTCTTATTTCCTGCTTTAAAAATGTATTGTGCTATTTTGTAGTTAAGAATCGATTATAATGAGGAGGTAGTAAATGCAAAATAAAAGGTGCTTTTAGGTTTTAATGAACAGTGCTGTTGCTGAGTATCAGTGAAACAGATTTGTTTTTGTTTTTGTTTTTGTTTTTTAAATGAATAGGTAGTTTGTGGATGTGAATTTCAAAAGGTACACACTTTCATCCTGTATCTCAAATCCCTTCTTTCTTCTTCAAGCAACTTCAATTGTCCTTTAATGGCCCTTTTTATAAAGGGAGTCTATACTTGTATTAGCATATATGAGTGTGTTATTTTTTTTAGGATTTTGTTATGGAAATGCTAATTAGTAAGAGTAGAGAGAATGTTATCTTGCCAGTCATGATAGCAACTAGTGTGTGTGTGTGTGTGTGTGTGTGTGTGTGTGTGTGTGTATGTATGTGTGTGCACATGAGCAGATAATCTAAATAAATGTTTACTTTTCACCTAAAAAATAATTAACATGCAAATTAACAAAGTTTAACCCATACTAAGGAAAAAGATTAGTTAGATAGAAACTGACTAGGCCCACATTTGGATTTAACAAAGACTTCAAAGCAGCTACTATATTTAAAGAACTAAAGGAAAATGTATTCAAAGATACAGTAGGAAATGTGATGTGAGTCAACAGAGAATCACAATAGACAAATGCAATTGATTTAAAAAAAGTGAAATTTATGGAATTGAAAAATACAATAACTGAAATAAAATTTCCCTAGATTAACTCAGTAGATTAGAAATAGAAGAAGGAATCAGTGAACTTGAAGGTAAATAAAGAGAAATTTCCCAAGCCAAAGAATAGAGAGGGGAGAAAAATTGGACACAAATCAGTAGAGCACTGTGTGACAATATCAGGTGCTCCAACATAATTATGTAACACATGTATAATAGGAGTCCCAGATGGAGAGGAGGGAGAAAAAGGGACAAAATATTTCTGAAGAAATTGTTTAAATACCAAATTTGATGAAAATTATCTGAAAAATCCAAAAAGTTGAAATAACCTCAATTTGGATGAACACAAAGAAGAATACACCTAGACAAATCATAGTTACACTATTGAAAAACAAAGATAATATTTTGAAAGTACAAAGAGGAAGCCCCTTAACACATATAGGGCAAGAATAATGTGACTAATGGCTGATTTCTCATCAGAAACAATGGAAGCCCGAAGATGGTGTAGTGATAGATCCCAAGTGCTGAAAAAAAACCATCACCTAAGAATTCTGTGTCCAACAAAACTATCCTTTAAAAACGAAGATGAAGGAGGTTTTTCTTCTGGTTCTGGCAAAGTGGAGGAGACATACATTTCCCTGTTCCTCCCACTAAATGTAATTAAAACTCTGGATACTACAAATAAAATAAATGTAAGAAAGGTGAAAAGAAGGGTGCCTGGGTGGGTCAGTCAGTTGGGTGTCCAACTCTTGATCTCAGCTGGGGTCACAATCTCGCAGTTTGAGTCCTGCATCAGGCTCTAAGCTGACAGTGTGGAGCCTGCTTGGAATTCTCTCTCCCTCCCTCACTGCCCTTACCCCACTCGTGTTCTCTCTCTCTCTCTCTCTCAATGAATGAATGAATGAATAAATAAATAAATAAGATAGGTGAAAAAAAGGAAGAGTACCTGTGGACCTTAGAAATGAAATGGTAGTGAGTTACATGCATTTTCTCTTTGATCCATATGTCTCAGAATTGGAGCTGAGGAAACCAGCAACCTACAAATGCCAGCAGATATAGATAAAGTCCCAAGGAAAGCCTGCTCTATCTAGTTAAAAGAGAAAATAGGAAAGGGGTAGTCTAACCATACAGAAAACTTTTAGGCAGTAACCACTCTATTCCATCCAAACGCTGCATAAAAAATCGTGTTCTCCTCCAAGCCTGCAAAGTCCATGTGGAGAGCCTAGACTTGCACCCTCATGAGTCTGTGTTGAGGTGCCATAATACCCCCACCAGGGTGGCATCAGAGAAGGTAAAGTAAGGACAAGGCCTTTCATCATTGCCAAGCAGTAATACTGCCACCCTCACTGTGGTGTAAGTGGAGACTTTGTGGGGAACCAGAGCTCTCCCCTCCATGTACCAGTAAATAACGAGAGTCTCTCCTGAGGTGTCAGTGGAAGCCATGTGGGGAACCTGGATTTCTACTTTCACTTGGCAATAATGAGATCACTCCCTCCCTCCCTTCCCCTGCCAGCGTGGGTCATAGAAAGCCAGGTGAAACAGCACGGTTAAATAAGATTCAGAGTCTTGCAACATAATAAAAATGTATTCAGGTTTCAACTGAATAATCATTTAATCATACCCAGAACCAAACAAAAGAAACAATAGATGCTAACACTAAGATGGCAGAGGTTTTAGAATTTTCCACCAAAGATTTTAAAGCAGCCATGATAAAGATTCTTCAGTGAGCAATTAAGAACATGCTTGAAACAAATGAAAGAAAAATGGAAAGCTTCGGGAAAGAAATAGAAGATGTAAATGAGAACCAAATGAAAAATTTAGAGCTGAAAAATAGAATAACCAAAATAAAAGCTTTGTGAATGGGCTCAAAAGTAGAATAGGAGGGACAGAATAGCAACAGCAAGAACAACAACAACAAAATCAGTGAACTGGAGACTAGAATAAAAGAAAGTACCCATTCTGAACAACAGAAGAAAAAAGATAAAATAAGCGAACGAATGAGCCTCAGGGACCTATGTGACTTTAACAAAAGATCTAACATTTGTGTCATGGCAGTCCTGGAGGAGAGAAGGAAGAGGGTGGGGCTGAGGGAGCACTCAAAGTAGGTACTGGATGCATACCTCCCAGACTGAGGAAAGACTTAAACCTGTAGGTTCAAGAAGTTAAGTGAACCCTAAACAGGACTGTCCCAAAGAAATCCATACCAAGACATCATAATTAAACTGCTGAAAATAAAAGACAAAGAAAAATATTGAAAGAAGGCAGAGGAAAGAATACCTTACCTATAAGGAAAAAGTCAAATCGAATGACAGTGGACTTCTCATCAGAGATCCTAATAAAGGCCCGAGGAAATGGCATGATAGTTTTAAAGCGTTTTCTCTCATGTTTTAAAAATTTTGTTTGATGGTTGAAGCAGAAATTATAGCATAGTCTGATGTGTTTCTAAATGTATTTAGAAGCAGTCTTTCATACATTATTTTTTTAATGTTTATTGTTGAGAGAGAGAGAGAGTGGGGAAGGGCAGAGAGAGAGGGAGAAACAGAATCCGAAGCAGGCTTCAAACTCGGAGCTGTCAGCATAGAGCCTGACTTGTGGCTCAAACTCACTAACCTTGAGATCTTGACCTGAGCCAAAGTCAGATGCTTAACCAACTGAGCCACCCAGGTGCCACCATACAATTACATTATAAACAGGGGAGGCTAAAGGGATATAAAAGGAGATACGTTTTCTATGTTTCACTGGAATTGGTAAAATAACACCAGTAGACTCTGATGTTTTATATCATCACAGTTTTATATATATGTTTACATGTCACATATATATCTGTAATGTAGATATAAATGATAAGATATAAACTGTGATTTATATATAAAACTGTGATCTATATATAAAACTGTGATAATATACATGTATACACACACACACACACACACATATATATATATATATAAATGTACACTCAAAACTCTATAGGTAAGTAAAAATGGATTTCTTAACAAAAATGTTTAGGTAATATATAGGAAGACAGGAAAAAGCAAACAGAAACAAAATCATAGAGAACTGACAGAAAACAACAAAATGGTAGATTTAAGTTCTAACATATCAATAATTTCATTAAAAGTACATGCTCTAAATATATCAGTTAAGAGACAGATTGGCAGTGGGGACTAAAAAATATAACCTAATTATATACTGTCTACAAGAAACTCATTTAAAATATAATGATATAAGTGGACTGAAAACAAAATGTTGGGGGACACCTGGGTAGCTCAGTTAGTTAAGTGTCCAACTTCGGCTCAGGTCATAATCTCATGGTTCGTGAGTTTGAGCCCTGCGTTGGACTCTGTGCTGACAGCTCAGAGCCTGGAGCTTGCTTCGGATTCTGTGTGTCCCTCTCTCTATGCCCCTCCTCTGTTAGCACTCTGTCTGTCTCTCAAAAACAAATAAACCTTAAAAAAAAAAATAAAATGTTGGGACAAGAGATACAAACATTAATCAAAAGAAAGCAGGGATGGCTATATTAATACATAAAGTAGACTTCAAAAAAATTTTCATGTTTACTTTTGAGAGAGACAGACATAGTGTGAGCAGGGGAGGGGCAGAGAAAGAAGGAGGCAATTTGAAGCAGGCTTCAGGCTCTGAGCTGTCAGCATAGGACATGGGGCTTGAACCCATGAACCATGAGATCATGACCTGAGCTGAAGTTGGAAGCTTAAATGATTGAGCCACCCACACACTCCTATAAAGTAGACTTTAAAGCAAAGCAAGTTTCCAGAGTCAAGGAAGGATATTCTATAGTGATAAAATGGTTAATCTAACAAGAGGAAATAGAAATACTTAAGAATTTTTTTTAATGTTTATTTTTGAGAGAGAGAGAGAGAGACAGAGTGCGAGCAGGGGAGGGGCAGAGAGAGAGGGAGACACAGAATCTGAAGCAGGCTCTAGGCTCTGAGCTGTCAGACAGAGCCTGATGTGGGGCTCTAACTCATGGTCCATGACCTGAGCCAAAGTCAGATGCTTAACTGACTGAGCCACCCAGGTGCCCCAGGAAATAGTAATACTAAACGTGTATATACCATTGAATACAGCTGAGACATATGAAGCAAAAACTAATTTAACAGAACATTCAAAGAAGAAATAGACCAATCCACAATTGTAGCTGGAAACTTTCATGCCCCTTTCTCAACAATTGATAGTATAATTACATAGAAAATCAGCAAGGACATAAAATAACAGTGATACAATCAGTAGATAGGATCTAACCAAGATTTCTAGAACAATTACCCTACAACAGCAGAATATCCATTCAAGTAGTCATGGAAAATATACCAATGGAGACCACATCCCACACCATCATATAAACCTCAGTACATTTAAAAAGTTTTAATTGTATATAGTCTCCAGCAACAGTGGAGTCACACTGGAAATCCATAACAGAAATAAAATAGGAAAATCTCCAAACACTTAGAAACTAAACAACACACTTCTAAATAATCCATGGGTCATAGGGCAAGCCTCGAGGTAAATCAAACAGTGCACTGAACTGAATGAGAATGAAGACGTAGATGAATGTGTTACCAGCGAGGAGTGGCCCACATGGCATCCTCCCGTGCCCCAGGGCCAGATGCTCGCTCCAGGTAACCAACTCCCCACTGGGACACCATGTATAAGAAAATCAGAATAAATGCTTGATTCCGTGTTATGTTCTAAGCAAAAGTGATAGTGCAATAGACTCTTACAGAAATGCCTCATGCCTCATTCTTTTTAATAGCTGTTTAGTAGTCCACACTGTGGACTTTATGAAACAGCATGTTTAATAGTAGTGCTTTTTGACTCTTTGCTGACTGATGAAAATTTGTCCAACTCTGTCCTTTCTGTTTTTTCCCTTGTCATTGTGTTGGGTATAAAAAGGAGGGACAGGGAAGTGTGTCCTGACTACACAAAATGTCGTTGTTAGTTCTCTTATGAAATACATCTTGGCAGGCCTTGAGCATGTTGGCCACCTTCCTTCCTGCAGGCTTGTTTCTCATTCAATAAGCCAGTCATACTGATGAGGGTTCTGTGGTATCTTGTGTGGATTTTTCATTATTGATGGCCTTCATGCCTTCCTACATGTTTTGAATGAAGATATATTCCCCTGCACTAACACTCAGAGATTGCTTCTTTATCTCTTTTCCTGAGAACTTTAGCTGCACCTTGGCCTTTTGGGATTATTGGGGCAGACATTTAGAACTTGCAGTTTTGGGGGCACCTGGGTGGTTCAGTTGGTTAAGCAACTGACTCTGGATTTTGGCTTAGGTCATGATTTCACAGTTGGTGAGATCAAGTCCTAAAAGTTTGTTAGTGTAACATTAAGCATTTAAGGCCATGGAAATACTGCGACCCTGCAGTGGAATGAAGAATAGACAGTGGCTTAGTCTGTGACTGTTTCTAAGTACCTGGAAATGCTTAGAAAACATGAACTTCTGACCACATAGTTAAAATTTGCAAGTCAACCCAAAGCTATCTACACATTCAATGCAATCCCAATCAAAATTGCACCAGCATTCTTCTCGAAGCTAGAACAAACAATCCTAAAATTCATATGGAACCACAAAAGGCCCCGAATAGCCAAAGTAATTTTGAAGAAGAAGACCAAAGCAGGAAGCATCACAATCCCAGACTTTAGCCTCTACTACAAAGCTGTCATCATCAAGACAGCGTGGTATTGGCACAAAAACAGACACATAGACCAATGGAATAGAATAGAAGCCCCAGAACTAGACCCACAAATATATGGCCAACTGATCTTTGACAAAGCAGGAAAGAACATCCAATGGAAAAAAGACAGTCTAACAAATGGTGCTGGGGGAACTGGACACCAACATGCAGAAGGTTGAAACTAGACCACTTTCTCACACCATTCACAAAAATAAACTCAAAATGGATAAAGGACCTGAATGTGAGACAGGAAACCATCCAAACCCTAGAGGAGAAAGCAGGAAAAGACCTCTCTGACGTCAGCCATAGCAATTTCTTACTTGACACATACCCAAAGGCAAGGGAATTAAAAGCAAAAATGAACTACTGGGAACTTATGAAGATAAAAAGCTTCTGCACAGCAAGGAAATAATCAACAAAACTAAAAGGCAACCAACAGAATGGGAAAAGATATTTGCAAATGACATATCGGACAAAGGGCTAGTATCCAAAATCTATAAAGGGCTCACCAAACTCCATACCCAAAAAACAAATAATCCAGTGAAGAAATGGGCAGAAAACATGAATAGACACTTCTCTAAAGAAGACATCCAGATGGCCAGCAGGCACATGAAAAGATGCTCAACGTCGCTCCTCATCAGGGAAATACAAATCAAAACCACACTCAGATATCACCTCACGCCAGAGTGGCCAAAATGAACAAATCAGGAGACTCTAGATGCTGGAGAGGATGTGGAGAAACAGGAACCCTCTTGCACTGTTGGTGGGAATGCAAACTGGTACAGCCACTCTGGAAAACAGTGTGGAGTTTCCTCAAAAAAATTAAAAATAGATTTACCCTATGATCCAGCAATAGTACTGCTAGGAATTTACCCAAGGGATACAGGAGTACTGATGCATAGGGGCACTTGTACCCCAATGTTTATAGCAGCACTCTCAACAATAGCCAAATTATGGAAAGAGCCTAAATGTCCATCAACTGATGAATGGATAAAGAAATTGTGGTTTATATACACAATGGAGTACTACGTGCCAATGAGAAAGAATGAAATATGGCCCTTTGTAGGAACGTGGATGGAACTGGAGAGTGTTATGCTAAGTGAAATAAGCCATACAGAGAAAGACAAATACCATATGGTTTCACTCTTATGTGGATCCTGAGAAACTTAACAGAAACTCATGGGGGAGGGGAAGGAAAAAAAAAAGAGGTTAGAGTGGGAGACAGCCAAAGCATAAGAGACTCTTAAAACTTGAGAACAAACTGAGGGTTGATGGGGGTTGGGAGGGAGGGGAGGGTGGGTGATGGATATTGAGGAGGGCGCCTTTTGGGATGAGCACTGGGTGTTGTATGGAAACCAATTTGACAATAAATTTCATATATTGAAAAATCTTTAACTTCAAAAAAAAAATTTGCAAGTCAGTGTGTTAACCATGCTTGGAGAAAACATGATTCTTTTAACTTCTGCCACTTTTGTCTGAGCCCTTGACACTAGACAAGTAGTTGTCAAGAAAAAGGAAAACTAAGATAGGCAGCATTATTCAACCGTCTCTTGTGTTCAGTAGACAAAAAGTAGGCAGCTGTGTGATTAGTTGATTTTTTTTTGCATAATAGGGGAAAAGCAAAAAGAATCTTGTAGCCCCCAAACTTCCCGTATGTGGTTCTGGTTTGTAGGAGGTTATTGGTACTTCTCAGATGTTCTTTGCATGGCTAATCTGATGTTGAGGCCCTTTTATCCTGGCAACTGAAGTTTTAGGATGTTCATTTCCAGTGCACTTCTATCCAAAGCTCTCCTTAGAAAAAATAGTCTTACCTCTTGGCTGGCTGTTTCTGGCTTCAATTTTCATTACAGTGGTAGTCACTGTGTGTTCTTGCCTCCTCTTAGGGATTGTCCAATTTCCTCCATTTCTGGTCCCATTACAGGGAGTGTAATGGACTCAAACCAGCTGCCTGGGTGTGAATCCTTGTTCTGCCACTTGCTTAACTTACATCAGAAGTTGTTATGGAGGGGCGCCTGGGTGACTCAGTCAGTTAAGTGTCTGGCTTTGGCTCAGGTCATGATCTCACGGTTCATGAGTTCAAGCCCTGTGTCCGGGCTCTGTGCTGACACTTCAGAGCCTGGAGCCTGCTTCGGATTCCGTGTCTCCCTCTCTTTCTGCCCCTCCCTCACTCACATTTTGTCTCTCTCAAAAATAAACAAACATTAAAAATTTAAAAAAAAAAAAAGTTGTTGTTATAGAGAGGGGTACCTGGCTGGCTCAGTTGGTGGAGCATGTGACTCTTGATCTTGGGGTTGTGAGTTTGAGCCCCATGTTGAGTACAGAGATTACTTAAAACTAAAATCTTTAAAAAAAGTTGTTACGGAGATTACATGGGTTAATATTTGCATCCATGCTTGGTTCATAGTAAGCACTATATAAATCTTTTTGGAAAAGATAAACTGTGTTCTATATCTTGATTGTGGTGGTCGTTACATGCCTATACATTTGTCAAAATTCATCAGGCATGTGCATTTAAAAAGGCTTAACAAGGTTAAAGTTTACTGTACGTAAATTATACCTCAATAAACCTGACCTAAATTTTTTTTAAAAGATAAAAGGCAAATTTCCTCAGTCAGCAAAGGGTTTACTAGGTGTTACACAGTAGGATTATAAAAACATAATTCAAAGAGACTAGCCAGTCTAGTTGAACAAGTCAGTTGTTATGCAGGATAAATTTGCATATCAGCTTGAGAAGGTGATATAAAAGATACTGCCAAGCAGCTTGTTAGTCATCTAGGTGAGAAATTTTATTACAGGGGTTTAGAGGTGAGATTGCTTACTATAGTCATAAAGATTTTATCAAAGTGGGAACCTGAGCGGGACCTTAAAGGATGGGTAGGATTTGGAGAGGTGGGCATTTGGGAAGGTGCATGGGTTCAGGGTGCATGGGTTCACGGGTTTTCTGCCCACAGGTGGAAAAGCACGTAGAAAGTTAAGGCAGCTGTGGAAGAGCTGGTTGGACTAAAATGAACTCTCGGCCAGTCTCTGAGGAGCATCTGTGTTCTCTGGGCTAATGAGTTCTCTTAATCCACAGAAAGGCCCCCCTTCTGGGAAAGACCGGGTGAAGAAAGGTGGATCCTACATGTGCCATAAGGTGAGTCAGGTCATTACATTCTGTTTTGGTGTACTCACAGCTCATTAATGGAACCACTGTCATTAGCCCTAAAATGTCCCATCACTTCTGTGAATATATACCTATCTTCATCAAAACCAAAAAAAAAAAAAAAAAAAAAAAAAATAGTCATCTCAAATTTGGACACAGGCATGGGGAAAAACAGCAGAGGTTGTGAATCTTTTGTTAACCAAATTCCATCTGTTGAAACTTGATCCCTTTGAGAGACCTTTATTGTCCCCTGAACCAGGGTGGGCTATATACTATTTCCAGCATGCTTATTTGGAAGTACACCCTTAATTTATTTGAGATTATATCTGGATACTCTGTGGAGATTAAGGTAGGGTTAGAAATGGAGGGTGGATTGTGCTGTACTGGAATGGAAACATCACAAATGTTCTAGGTATAATGGGTGTGCTCTATGAAATAAGCATCCATCTCAAAGAGTGTTTCTGCTCTTTGGGCTATGATTTCAGTGTCAGAACTGGTTGTTCTTGGGTAGTCGGCGTGAGTTGGTGTTTCATGAATAACCTTTTTAAGGAGTTTGGAAATTGAATACCACCTCTCCCTTTTTTCTTTAAATCATATATTTTTAGTATCTCCAACACTTGAGCTTCTTTCTATCCCTATGCAAAGATGGCATTTTGCAGATGGTTATTACAAGAAGTTTCCTATGGTAATTCAGTCAGTCCAGGCAGTTAGAGACTTAAAACAACCTATCAGGGCTCCACGTTAAGTTACTAATTTAACGATGGATGTACTATCAAACTTTACCTTAAAACTGTGGTTCTCAAACTTTATTGCATGTTATAATCATCTGGGATCCATAAAAAAGACTGTTGCCTGTTTCCCCACTCACTTCATTTTGATTTCTCTGGAGTGTGGCCTGGGCTTCAGGATTTTAAAGGTCTCAAGGGGTTTAAAACATTCTGCAAAGTTTGGAAACCACTAGTCTATAGAGAATCTCTGGGGGTGCTCAGTCAGTTGAGCATCTGATTTTGATTCAGGTCATGATCTCGCAGTTTGTGGTTTCAAGCCTCACCTCGGGTTCTGTGCTGACAGCTCAGAGCCTGGAGCCTGCTTCAGATTCTATGTCTCCCTTTCTGTCTGCTCCTCCCCACTCACACTCTGTCTTTGTCTCAAAAATAAATAAACATAAAAAAATGTTTTTAAGAGAATCTCTGTAGATTGTATGTGTGTCTTCTGTATTTCTTAAAAATTTTAATCCAGTTATTTAAGTGAGGTTTATAATTGAGTTTATTTTATGCTTTACACCTACATTTATAACAAGATGCATAGAAATTTATCTTTACAATTCTAATTTTAACTTGAAATAAAAATATTGCCTTAGGTCACCCAGTACTTTTAAATGTTCACATACATTAGTCTTTAGTCCCAGATTTTTTCTCTTATTCAAGCTGTTACTTCAAGTATATTGAATCCTCTTACTGGGGAAATGGAATTCCATGAAAAACAGGTGAATTTCTCTTTGAAGAATAGTATCTCAAAACCTTAATTACCTCCAGTTGTGTTTCTGACATATGGCACTTTTAAAAATTGAGAATCCATTTACTCTGTAAGAATTGAGGACCAGAAGATTTTCCCTCAAGAAAGTAAGAGAAAATGAAGCTTGTTAAAAACATTTAAGTGTGAACACTAAATGTATTTCATTGCCATGCATATGAATGTGTTTACTTTAACATTTAATATTATTTGCTTATTTTAAATCTGTATTTACATAAGCTTCTCAGTTTATTATTTTAAAATATTTTTTATCCTAATACATGTTTTTAATAAATAAATATACGTGGTATAATTGGTTTATCTTGTGTTCTGCAACCTTTGTCAACTCATTTGTACTAGTAATGTTTTTGTAGATTCTGTTGGTTTTTCTGCATAGCTGGTTATATCATCTGTGAATATAGACAATTTTACTTCTTTTAAAATATTTATTTTTTCTTGCCATATTGCATTAGCTAGAACCTTCAGTATAGCATTGAATATGACTGGTAAGAACAGACATTTTTGCCTCATTTTTTATCTTAAGGGGACAAAAAATCAACTTTTCAAAATTAGTTATATTAGCTATAGTGTTTTCAGAGATGTTCTGTATAAGTTCAAGGAAGTTTCCTTCTATTCCTAGCTTCTTGAGAATTTTTATCAGAAATAGATATAAATTTTGCTGGATGCCTTTTCTGCAGCTGTTGAGATGTTTATATGGTTTTTCTTTTTCACTCTGTTAATATGGTGAATACATTCATAGATTTTCAGTTTTCAAATGTTAAACCATCTTTGCCTTCCTAGAGTGTGCTAATTTAGGTATGATGTATTATCATGAGGTATGATGTATTATGTATAAATTATGGTTTCAGTTTGTTAAAATGTTGAGCATTTTTGCATATATGTTCATGATTGGTATTGGTCTCTTGTTTTCTTGTTGGGTTTTGGTATCAGTGTACTGTTGGATTTATACATTGAATTGGTAAATATTCCCTTATCTTCAATTTTCTGGAATAGTTCATGTAGAATTAGCAGTATTTCTTCCTTAAATGTTTGATAGAATTCCCCCACCCCAGGGAAACCATTTAGGAGTAGAGTTGTAACCATAAAATTAATTTAGTTAATAGCTACAAGGTTATGCAGATTATATTTCCTCTTGATTAATCTCTGGGAATTTGTGTCTTTAAGGAATTTGTTTATTTCATCTGAGTTGTTGAATTTACTGGCAAAATCTCTGCCCTGCTGTTTTTCCATTTATATTTAATGTGATTATTGATATGGCTGAATTTAAATTTGCCCTTTTGATATTTTTAGTCTTTTTTGTCTCATCTGTTTCTTTTCTCTGTTTTTGACCTCTTTTGGTTAAGCATTTGTTATCGCTCTATTCTCTCTCCTTTGGTTTATTAGCTAAAACTCTTTGTCTTAAAATTTTAGGGTTTCATTTAGAGTTTATATTACATATCTTTAGCTTTTCTTAATCTACTTGCAAGATAAATTTTAATTTAGTTATGCTCAGAGTGATAGAGTATTCTAGAAGAGGAATAGCAGAGTAACAAAACATGGTTAGATCCATGGGATTTTTCAGAAAACAAAACAAAACAAAACAGTAGCTCTAGGATCTTGGTCAAGTTAATTGTAGATGATGGAGGTAATTAACATCAGTCTGTCAGGAGAAACAGCACAGTGTTGGCTGTGAATTGCTTTCAGAGCACTTATCCTTTCCACTAGATTAAGAGTGGCAGCTATTATTAAATTATTGAGCTATAGACTCTGAAATTAGATCTGAGTTGGAGTTCTATAACTTCTTGCTAGTCTGTTGTCTTAGGAAAATTACTTATCCTTTCTCAGCCTCAGTTTTCACGTTTGTAAAATGCACACCATAATTGCACCTACTGTATGGTTCTTATGAGTAAAGAATGGACCAAGTATATAAGCATGACTAATACCATCATCATTAACCATCATGTTTGTTATCATTAGATTGTTTTTTCCCCTCTCCTTTTGAATAAGGAGCCAACCAATGAACTAACTTGAGAGGCAGAATCCTTGAAATGATTCTTTCGGCATAGATGAAGATCAGTAAAAGAAAGGAAATTGCTGTAAAGAAAAATAAATGTTGAAGTTCATTTTGAAAAAAATCACCCTGCTTAGAAGAGGACTTACTTTTGATCACAGACCAGAGCTAGTTGGCATGATTAAAGTAAGCTCTGATGATTATTCATAACTTTTTGAAAGTCCATCTGAAGTACAGCTTTAGTAATGAGAAGAGAGCACAGAATGAAAAACTATGAGTCAACACAGCATTGGGTTAAGAGCCTAGACTCTGAAATGGGATTGAAAAGGCATGGATCCACCACTTACAAAACCGGGTGACCCTAGGCACACTATTAGCATCTCTGTGCCTCAATTTTTCCTGTGTATACAATGCAGATGTGAATAATACCTTCCTCAGAGGATTATTGGGAGGGCTAAGTGAATTAATACATGTGAACTTTTTAGAACAGTTCATATAGTAAGTACTCAAGAAATATTAGCTGTTGTTCTTGGATGTTGTTAGACTAATCCCTGTGGGGTATTTATCCCAACTCATAATATGGAGGAAATCCTCACTCTCCTGCCATTTTACACCAAGATTACTAAGAAAGGAGTTGATTTAGTTGTCAATGGCAAGAGCAGTGGATGTGAAATTGAGAGACCAGGATTCTGCTGAGGTGATTTTATATAATGATTTCTTTTTTTTCACAATGAGCTATAATTTCCTTAAAACTTCCCTTTATTCCTGAAACTTATCTTCTCATAAAAACCATATTGCTGTCCCACTTGACTTCAGAGCCCCAAGGCTGGTAAGTCATTATCTTAAATGGATTGTTTCTGAGTCCAGGATCACATTCTTAGTGTAGATATTGAGATCAGTTTTACACAATAATTATCCATTTTAATGAAAAGGGGCTGATACAGGTCCTTGCCACTACCTGTGTTCTTAATTAGTAAAATGACCCATATTTCAGCCACTCAAAGACCTAACATCATTAATAACCATTTTTGGTGCTAAAAGTAGAGTTGGAAAAAAAGGAAAAGCAATGAGGACATTAAAATCAGGCCATTTTCTGCTTTAAATATGTGTTCCATTAGTTGCCCATTATTCGAATTTAAAATGAACTACTTACTAATAAATGTTTCCTGAGTGAATGAGTTCATTTGAAATGGAATGATGATGTGAACGGTCTCTCTTATGGTGGTCCTGACCTCCCAAACTTTAATTTACAGTGAGCCTTGCTTTTTAGGGCTCAATTCTTCACAGCCATTTAGGTTAATGGAAGATTTTAGGGTCTGCTGTGATCTCATAAAGACTAGCTCTTTTTGTTGTCACTGATTTTAAGCTTGTTTGTTTTACAGAAGCAAACATTCATTACATGAAAATTAGAAAATAATAAACATAAAAATGAAAATAAAAACCACTCATCCTGCTTCCTGAAGTAAACTGTTGATAGTATTTTACCCACACTTTTTGGTACACTTCTATTTCTTCCCCCCCCCAAATGGAATTATTCATTATGTGCCAGGGTCTTCAGATACGGCTGTTGTAAAAATCTCTTACGTATCATGGATCTTTTTTCTACTATCTTATGTCACAGCCTCACGTTCCTTCTGAACACAGTGCTCCGGGCAGGCATGGTTTGTCAGAGTTGTTACAGCCTGCGTTTTGTGGCATATGGACAACATCTTATTTTAAAATAGTTTTTTATATAATTTGAGGGATAAGTTGCATATAGAAATATGCCATCCAACAAAGACCTTAGTCCCATGCCTTCCTACACATATTCCTCATTTTTCCCATTTTTATAGCAAATACCTTTGGCATTTATGTAGCAAATGCACAGTTGACCCTTGAACAATGTAGCACTTAGGGGCATCAACCCCCCAGGCAGTCAAAAAGCCACATAAAACTTTTAACTCTCCCCAAACTTAACTACTAGTAACTTCCTGTTGACCAGAAGCCTTATCAAGCACATAGTTGATTAACACACATTTTGTGTGTTATATGTATTACATACTGTATTCTTTAAAAACTTTTTTTAATGCTTATTTATTTTTGAGGGAGAGACAGAGCACGCGTGGGGGAGGGGCAGAGAGAGAGGGAGACACAGAATCTCAAGCAGGCTCCAGGCTCTGAGCTGTCAGCACAGAGACCAACGCGGGGCTCAAACACATGGACCAGAAGATCATGACCTGAGCCGAAGTCGGACACTTAACCGACTGAGCCACCCAGGCTCCCCTTACATACTGTATTCTTAAAGTAAGTTAGAGAAAAGAAAACAATAAGAAAATTATAAGGAGAAGAGGAAATACATTTACAGTAGTCCTGTATTCATTGAAAAACTGTACCTAAATGGAACTGTGTAGTTCAGACCCATGTTGTTCAAGGGTCAGCTGTAAATCCATATTCGGATACTGGCAGTATTATCTTTCCAACATAAGGTTTTAAGACCTGTAGAGAAGCTGGCTATTGCTTTTGTTTTAGTGAGAAAGCAGATGAACCCCAAAATGTCAGGTAAGACAAAGGTAGTTTCTATAATTAAGAGTGTTATGTTCATTATAAAGTAACAGTTACAGTAACTTCCATGTGTCTGATGCTTTGCTTTTTTATGTCAAGAGAAGATAAAGGATTTTTAAAAATGTCTTTTAATGTTTATTTTATTTATATATTTATATACAGAGAGAGAACGAGTGGGGAAGGGGCAGAGACAGAGGGAGAGAGAATCCCGAGCAGGCTCTGCACTTAGCAGTGCACAACCTGTGAGACGAGACACTCAACCGACTGAGCCACCCAGGTGCCCCAAGATGAAGCATTTTGACATTTTCCCATTAATAGCCCCATTTCATCGATGGGGGGACAGATTGAGAAAGGCTTTACCTGAGGTTAAATCGCTAATGCGTCTTGGATTTTGCTCTTTCTTTTCATAAATTAGTGCAATGTTTGTCATGATTTCCATTTGTATAAAGCCCAAATTCTTTCTGGTGAAAAGACCACCTGTAATGTAATTCCATCCTATTTACCCATGTTTCCTGCTTTTTATCACTTATTGTCTTTATACAGTGATTGTTTTTGCCTGGAATTACTGTTCTCCAAACCTTTGGGCAACTCAGCTCATCTGGCACCACCTCAGATAGGCCTTCCCAGGACACCTTGTCTAAAGTAGCCACCTAGTCAGTGCCACTCCTGTCTCCCTATTTTACTTTCTTCCAAGCTGACCACTACCAGAAACCATCTTGAATTTATCCATTCATTTATTGTCTAACTAATCCCTGTTGAATGTAAGCTTCTTGAAGACAGTTGCATTGTCTATCTTGTTCCCCATCTTATCCCTCGTGCCCAGAATAGCATCTAGCATGTTGTGAAATCTCAAATATTTAATGAGTAAATAAACCCTGCTCTGACATGATCAGGCTATGGCCTTGCTATCCCCTTAAGTTGCCTGAATTTTTCCATTTTCATGCCTCTGCTGTCATTGTCTTCTCTACTTAATATACCTTCTTTCTTCCTTTCTGAATTCTATAAATCATTGCTGCTCAAACTGCAGCCTATTGGTCCCATAGCATCAGCAGCACCTAAAAGCTTGTTAGAAATGCAAATTCTTGGACTCTGCACCACATGTACTGAATCAGAACCTTTAGGTGTCTGGCCTGGGAATAGGTACTTAAGCTCTTCAGGCTATTCTTTTTTTTTTTTTTTTTTTTTAATTTAAATCCAAGTTAGTTAACATAATAGTGTAATAATGATTTCAGGAATAGAATTTAGTGAGTCATCACTTACATATAACACCCCATGCTCATTCCAACAAGGCCCTCCTTAATTCTCCTTGCCCATTTAGCCCATCCCCTCATCCAGCACCCCTCCAGCAACCCTCAATTTGTTGTCTCTATTTAAGAGTCTCTTATGGTTTGTCTTCCTCTCTGTTATTTTTGCTTCCCTTCCCCTATTTTATTGTTTCTTTTTTTTTTTTTTAATTTTTTTTTTCAACGTTTATTTATTTTTGGGACAGAGAGAGACAGAGCATGATGGGCGAGGGGCAGAGAGAGAGGGAGACACAGACTCGGAAACAGGCTCCAGGCTCTGAGCCATCAGCCCAGAGCCCGACGCGGGGCTTGAACTCACGGACCGCGATATCGTGACCTGGCTGAAGTCGGACGCTTAACCGACTGTGCCACCCAGGCGCCCCTATTGTTTCTTAAATTCCACATATGAGCAAAATTATATAATTATCTTACTCTGACTTATTTCACTTAGCCTAATACATTCTAGTTCCATCCACATTGTTGCAAATGGCAAGATTTCATTCTTTTTGATTGTCTTCAGGATATTCTTAAATGTATACTCAAGTGAGAAGACCGCTGCTGTAATTATGTCAGTCCAGCCATGGCCCGGTTTTGCCTTCTAGAAATCTTTACTAAAGACTTTGGCATTCTACAAGGGACAATTCCTTCACCTGAATTAGTAAAACAAAACAAAACAAAACAAAACAAAACAAAACAAAAAAACCCCCCAAAACAAAAAACCTCAGACTCTTTTAACCCTAGCCTGTTTTATAACCGTTTGATGTACAGCCATTGTTTCCGCAACCAGCCTGTGATCTGCAGCAGGACAGGACCATGCGTACGGTCAGGCTTCCTCTAGGCTGTGCACAACAGGCAATCAGGAAGTGCTTGCTTGTTTTCTGCCATGTGTGGTGCAGTTATGGAACAAGAATGTCCATGTCTAGATGCCTGCCTCTCCCTGAATTCGATTCTTGCTCCAGTATCAAATTCACTACACATAGTTGGTAGCACAGAGTCCTGGATTGTCCCCCTGAGTTTGATTCTAGAAATACCAAAGCACTGCTTGACAGCAGCCTGGTGAGTAGGGCCTCTGTGGGATGAGGCTTCTGCTGCATCCCCCTGTGTGATAAACTAGACATTTTAGAGCTGCACGCCAGGCACAGGCAGTATAGCAGATGCCATCAGCTTTTCACTCTTCCAGGTATATTTTTTTATTCATCTTCCCTCTCTCTGCCTGAGTATTGGTAATATGTTATATTCCTCACTGACCACAGGGAAAATGAGAAAATTGGTTGCTACTGTTTCACTATCTATGGAAGACAAACCACTGTGTCTTTCTTTTTATGATAGATGTACTCTGGAGAATTTCTGTGGCAGCTTTGGAGATAATTTTTTTTATTTTTAATTAAGAAATGTTTTTAATGTTTTTTTGATTTGAGAGAGAGGAGGGGCAGAAGGAGAGAGTGAGAATCCCAAGTAGGTTCCATGCTCAACACAGAGCCTGATGAGGGGCTCAATCTCAACAACTGTGAGATCATGATCTGAGCTGAAATCAAGATCTCAGCTTAACTAACTGAGCCAACCAGGCACCTCAAGAGATCATTTTTATGCAGGTTAGAAACACTCACCTTTTGTTTGAGAAAGGAGAGTAAGAATTCAGAAAAAAATAAAAACCTCTTTCATGCAGACCTATTTCCCTCACCCCCCCCCACCGCCCCCCCGCAATGATCTCTCCTTCCTGAGTCCCAAAGTTTCTTTGTGTAGTAGTTTCTGTAACCACCTGGCAGAGGCTTTAGTTTCACTGGGCCGACTCAGCATTAATGCTCATGCTACACAAGATAACTAGTTTATTTTCATTCTCTGTTATTTTGGATCAAAGTACAGTCCTAGGATATGAAAGTTCTGTGCATAGTTGTTTTTGGAATGTGGAAACTTTTGATGTATTTAAGTCAGCTGTGGTTATTCACTGAATACCTACTAGGTGCCCATCCATGAGTGTTAGTCCTTCTTATTTGTGCAAGTATGCATGTACATGCAGGATGAATGCATTAGAGGTGGGAGAGGAGCATGAGATGTGCTGTCTTTCCATCTAGGAGTATAGAATCTTGCCTCGGAGGCACATGCACCATGGTCAGACCTGGGTTCGAATTCTGCTTCCTTCAACAACTATGTCATCTTGGATGACTCATTTAATTCCTCTGTGCTGTTATGATTAAATGAAATAACACTTGAAGTGTCTAACGTGCCTGACGTGTACTAGGTGCTCAGTGTCTGTGTGTGTGTGTGTTTGTGCACATGTATATATGTGTTCTCTGTCCCTGTAAAAGAAAACAGATACAAAACGTCCACACACACAGCAGTGTGTAGCCAATCCAAAAGCAGTGTATTTCAAAAAATGTTTTTCACAGCCTTTCATACTTTTTATGTTCCTAGGCTTGTTTTTTAACTTTTGCCAATCTGAATCAAAAAGAATGAAATCTTGCCATTAGTAGCTACGTGGATGGAACTAGAGGGCATTATGCTAAGTGAAATTAACCAGTCAGAGGAAGACAAATATCGCATGATTTTGCTCATATGAGGAATTTAAGATGCAAAACAGATGAACATAAGGGAAGGGAAGCAAAAATAATAAACAGGGCGGGGGACAAAACTAAGAGACTCTTAAATACAGAGAACAAACTGAGGGTTGCTGGAGGGGTTGTGGGTGGGGGGATGGGCTAAATGGGTAAGGGGCATTAAAGAAGACACTTGTTGGGAGGAGCACTGGGTGTTATACGTAGGGGATGAATCACTGGATTCTACTCTGAAATTATTATTGCACTATATGCTAACTAACTTGGATGTAAATTAAAAATAACTAAATAAAATTATTTTTTGTCAGTCTGTTGAATAATATGTTAATGGTACTCATAACTAATATTTCCTTGATTGCCATTTAGCTTTACTTTTTGCTTTAATGTCATATACTGTAAATGTAAAAATAACTTTTCAAATTATGAAAGTAACATACACTTATTGTGGGAAATTTGAAACTCCACTGCGCAAATATATTGTGGTCCGTTTTGAATCATCAGTCTTGTTTCCTTGACGTATGTAATTGTGTAGCTTGAGATCATACCACACACACAGTTTTGCATTCTGACTCTTTCATTTAACTGTGTGTGTATCGCGAGAACTCCTATGTCATTAAGTATTACATAAAAAACATGACTTTTAATGACTGCTGAGTAATCCAGCTTGTGGATGTGCATAACCTCTGTAGTCATCGGTTGTTCCTTTTTTTTTCTTTTAACTGTTCTAAGCAATGCTGGTACTAGCATCCTTGCACCGTGTCTCTGTCTGTTTATAAGGTAACTACTGGTCAAACTCTGGACGTGCTGCCCTCTTCAAAACATACGTGCTAAGTAGGCCCGAGGGGGTGTTTGGGGTGGGGCGGGGCGCGGGGAAGCCCTGTCTCCAGGTAGGCATGACTTCCCAGTAGCTGGTGCTCGGGTGCAACATGCATTTGACAGTTTAGAGCCTTTAAGCGAGAAACTAAGCACTCTCCCCTTTCCCTTCGTCTCTGTGCAGTCCTACTGCTATCGGTACCGCTGTGCCGCTCGAAGCCAGAACACACCCGACAGCTCTGCTTCCAACCTGGGCTTCCGCTGTGCGGCCAACCGTCAGCCCACCACGGGCTAAGAGCCAAGAAGAACCTTCCTACGCCCAGAAGTCGCATCTGCCCCGCCCTTGGCTTTCCTCAGAACGCTGAACAACCAACCTCGAGTGAAGAATCCCCACTCCGAGCTGGGTTACATACCTGCCCAGGGGCCAAAGGAGCTGCCTCGTGGGACCAGACTGCTGACCTGTGTCAGTGTGCGTGCTTTATGGTGTGGCGCACTTCTGGAGATCATCGCTGTGCTTGAGTTTGGAGAGTCTCTCAAAGAGGAAGGGGGTGAAGGAGACCCTGGGCGAAACTTCAGAAGGCATGGGTTCTTCCCAGGCTCTGCCACCAGGGCTAGACCTCAGGGTCCCACACATGACCTTCTGGAGCCTCCATGACCTCCTCTATCCAGTGGGGGGGATGCACAGCATGATCTCTGAGGCCTTCTCCAACAAATTCTATGCGTATATTAGATTCTATTGTGATTTCATAGTAAGAGTTTATGACAGATTATTTTTTAGCTATTTTTTTCCATGTGTGAACCTTGGGTAATACTAATCATGTAAAATAAGAGTTCTCTTATGTATTATTTTGAGAAAAGGATGGGGTGGTGGAAAAGGTGGTGGTGATGAGTCTTTATATTCATACTGCACTTTGTGTTTTCAAGGAAATCAGTGTCTTTTACATGGTTAGGATGAATCCCACGTGGGCCCCTGGTGGTGCACTCAAGTTCAGTCTGAACATGCAGGAATGTCTGTGGGGTGACTCTACTGTGCTTTATCTTTTAACATTAAGTGCCTTTGGTTCAGGGGGGCGGTTATAAGCCCTATATCCCCCCCTCTCCCCAAAGCCTTCGGTGAATGTGAAATGTATGCTACACGAAGAAACGTTTAATTCTAGATGGAGGAGAAGAGGAAAGAGAACCTTGAATTAACTCTATTCAGGGTATCCAGTATTTTATAATAGGGAAGTAGGACATCTTGTTGGCTGTGGAATATCAGATGCTCTGAATCCTGCACTATGTCGAATAAACTGGTATCTGCTAAAGGAGGCTTCCTTCTCCTCTTGTTTCTCTCCATTGTGTTTTCTTTTAAAGAAATGTCTTTGTGACATGTATGTATTTTGTTTGCTGTAAAGCTTTCATGTCCATTGGATACTTGACAACTTTGATGTGTGAGCAGTTTGCAGGAATTTTTGTTCCAGAAAGCAAAACTATTTGGCCAGGAACCTTATTATAACCTTGCTTCTTTGTGCCTCAGTAGATGGGGCAGAGGCAGGGGCGTTTGCCTCGGTTGGTGGTCCTGAAAAACCCGACAGTTTCGCTTGTCAGGAGAGCACCTTGTTCTAAAGCGATGGTTCTCAACCAGATGTCCCTTCATCAGGATCCCATCCTGATTCCCCAGCCCTTGAAGACCCCCAAAAGACGGGTCATTTGAAAGAAATGGCTCATCTTTATGTCAGTGTTCAAAAATTAATTCAGATAATACTCATAAGTATTCCACCAACACTTGATTGCTGCTTTCATACATATACACCTAACATTAAAAACTTGTCTTAAAAAACAATCATGTTGCTGGGGTGTTCAGCTATATTTGTTAATCTGTCAGTCTGTGGATACAAAATGTTTCTCTGCAAACTTTTACCAACTGATGATGAATTCCAGGCAAAACAAACAAAAAATGCACTTGCTTAATTGAAAAAGCTAATGTAAAAAATAAGGTGTTTTATTCTTAAAGTCATCACTACTCAAGTACAGTTTTTGTTTTACTTGTTACCTCCCACCTGCTTGAATTTTTTTTAACACAGTTATGTTTTTAGTGTGTATATTTAGATTCTTGTTAATGAATGTTATATAGCATAAATATTTTTGGGTGTGTTTTGGCTTAGTCTTCACAATTGATTTTTAGCAGCAGCATAATATTGGAAAGCATTTAAAATTAAATCCCAAAAAGCCTTAAGAACCACACTTCTAGGTTATTAACCAACAAGTACACCAAACTATAGACAGCCGTGACTGCTACACCTCATACAACTGCGTACTGACATGTGAACAGACCAACAAGACAGCGATCGGATAACTTCAGCTTTAATGCCATAGATTAGTTTCTGAAAAACCTGTTTTTGCATGCAAAAAACAGGGGACATAAGGGAAAAATATGGCTAGGGCAGACCACTCAAAGTTTAAGGAACTTTGTAACTAGAACATAAACAAAAATAATAACTATCCTATGAAACACAGTAGCTCCATTAACTATCCAGGGGCATTTGTAGCCAGTATCCCAGCCTGAGTCAGCCCTTTGCATCCATATGCCCTGGGATTCCTTCTTTGTTCTCCAGGATATAAGTTCAGAAAGACATTTGCTTTTTTTTTTAATGTTTATTTTATTATTTATTTTGAGACAGTGAGTACGAGCGTGAGTGCATGTGAGCTAGAGTGGGGCAGAGAGAGAGAGGGAGAGAGAGAGAATCCCAAGCAGGCTCTGCTCTGTCAGTGCACAGCTCAACGCAGGACTCCATCCCACAAACCATGAGATCATCACCTGAACTGAAATCAAGAGTTGGATGCTTGGGGCAACTGGGTGCCTCATTTGGTTAAACGTCTGATTCTTGATTTTGGTTCAGTCATAATTTCATGGTTCGTGAGATGAAGCCCTGCATTGGGCTCTATGCTGACAGCTCGGAGCCTCTTTGGGATTCTCTCTCTCTCTCCCTCTCTCTCTCTGTCCCTCCCCAACTCACAGGTGCTCATGCTCTCTTTCTCTCTTAAAATAAATAAACATTAAAAAAATGAGAGAGAGAGAGAGAGTGGGATGCTTAACTGACTGAGCCACCCAGGAGCCCCAAGACATTTGCTTTTAACAGAGACCAGTTCAAAACTCAAAATATTGGGGTGTACACTTCCTGATCACTCATTTTTTAAGGGGTATGGGCATTGTCTTCGTAACATCTTTCTCTGCACCCTCAGCTTTTCAGAAAGCTTAATTAAGTGGTGGAAGGCACAGCAGTTCTTGAAGCCGCTAAATGAACTACTGCTTGCACTTCATGAGATTTTTAATTTTTTTTCTGCAAGTTCCATATATTGCTGAGGTTTTCTGTTAAACTACAAGAAAGTTTACCCCTGATTATCACAAGGCATACTTCAGATTGCATATGCCCCAACATGACTTCTGCATTCTCCTGTCCTCTGTTGTCTCTTTACTGGTCACTTATTCTGCATTAAAGAAATACTTATTGTAGCAGTACAGACTATTTGGTTGATGTGCTAGTACCAGTATTGAAAATCTGGGTTTTGTTTGTTTAAGGAGCTCTTATGTTGGGTCTGTGCTTATAACTCTTATTTTTTGCCCCATTGAAGGATGGAGGGAATTTGAGGTTTGGTCTTCAGTCTGCTTTGGTCTTCATTCCTGGACAGTCTTAATTTATTTTCAGGGCCGTACCTGCTGAGCCAAGTGGGAAGTAAGTCATATCTTCTTTTTTAAAGCCTTGTAAACATGATTAGAAGTGGGGAGGGAATGGAAAATGAAGGTGATGGTGGTCAAGAGTGAAATTTCCCTTTTGGAAAATATCATATTACATGGATGCCTCAGACTTTGTGTCATTCAACTGAAAATGGAATATTGATGTGCATCAGTTTAGACATTTTATTCCTCTCTTCTTCTTCTTTTTTAATGTTTATTTTTGAGATAGAGTGTGAGGAGGGAGGGGCAGAGAGAGAGAGAGAGAGAGAGAGAGAGAGAGAGAGAGGGAGAGAGAGAATCCCAAGCAGGCTCCATGCTTCTCAGCACAGAGCCGAATCTAGGGCTCGAACTCACGAACTGTGAGATCATGACCTGAGCCAAAATCAAGAGCCGGACGATTAACTGACTGAGCCACCCAGGCACCCGTCTTCCTCTCCTATCTCCCTCCTCCTCCTCCTCTTCCTCCTCCTCCTCTTCCTCCTCCTCCCCTTCTTCCTTTTGTACAAAGCTCCTCTGTTGTCACTATGACACTGAAGAAATGGAAGGTGCTGTTTATTTTAGTAAGTATTGATTTGAGGTGTGGTAAAGTAGTAGCTCCCAACTAGTGTATAGGTAAATTCTATTTTCCCACAGATTTTCTTTACCAAGAATTCTGCTTTTGACATAAAATAAGGCAATGGGCCTTTGATCCACAAGAATCTCAGAACTCTAGTCCTCACCTTTTCAGAATAGATCATGTTTTCAAGCTACACATACAATTACTGCATGTGGTAAAATCCATAGTTGACAGTGAAAAGAATATCTTGAAAAACACAGTGACTTATGGTGTTTTTTCTTCTGAGACTTCAGGAAGTTCATAAAAGAGACTGGTGTGATATTTATTTATTTTTAATTTTTTAAAGCTTATTTATTTATTATTGAGAGCACAAGCTGGGGAGAGGCAGAGAGAGAGAGAGAGACCCAGAATCTGAAGTAGGCTCCAGGTTCTGAGCTGTCAGCACACAGGGCTCAAACCCACAGATGGCAAGGCCATGACCTAAAAGCCCAAGGGATTTATTTTTTTTTAACATGATATTTTGCATGCGTTTCTTCCTCTCCTTTCCAACAAATATTAATGTTACCATTAACAATATTCCTCATAAGGGAATTAATCTACAGGCTGGATATTAGGGGGAAAACCGGAGGTACGGAGTGGGGTCCTTGAGGTACGGAGTGGGGTCAGGCAAGATGCAGACTGTGTATGAGTGATGCCCTTTCTAAAGGGGCTGCTGTATCAGAAATACGAGACCAGGGGTGCCTGGGTGTCTCAGTCGGTTAAGCATCCAACTCTTGATCTTGGCTCAGGTCATGATCTGGCAGTTCTCATGAGATTGAGCCCTGTGTTGGGCTCTGCACTGACAGCCCATAGCCTGCTTGGGACTCTCTCTCTCTCTCAAAATAAACAAGAAAAAGAAAGAAAAAAGAAATGAGTCCAGAGTTGCTCAATTTTTCCAGTTTCTGAGGGTAACTGGGTACCTGCCTTTTCATGTGAAGTCTTTTTTTGAGTATGTTGGCAACCAATTCAGATGAAAAAACAAATACTGTGAAGACCTAATACATTGTTTCTGTAGCCAGATTTGGCTTGGGGGGTGGGGGGCACTTTTCAACCTGGATTATGAAAATTTGATTCATTTCATGGAACACAAAATCTCATGTATTTTTATCTGAAAAATACTGATCAGATACCAATTGGAAAAGTGTGAAAAAGGGCCGTGGCTTGAGCCCAAGGACATGTTATATAGAAAGGCCTTATGAGACTCGCCCTTCATCCCCAGCTTATCCCACCTGAAACCACTTAACAGACACGGGCAGGCTCAGCAGCGCCCCTGACAGTCCTTTCCTACCAGCTTTAGCACTTATTCCTACCCGAAAATAGCAGAAACGTCACTTTCCTGACTTTGGTTTTCATTTCATTTATTGAAACTTAATTCTCTATAATACAAACTACCCTAGAGCAGGCCTTGTATTTATAGATTTGCTGGAATCCGTTGTGCTCTTAGTGAAAGCTGGCCTTTGTTGTTTCAAATGCTTAAAACACCATGGAAATTATTGAGCCTAGAGCCTCAGATGGAGCTTTGGCAGCTGGCCAGAACTTCTTCCTTCCTCTGACTCTTCTGTTTAGACCATTAGAGCAGGAGTTTAATTTTTTGATTAAGCAAAATCATTACAGATAATATTCAGGTAGGCTATAAAGTGAGAAATGCTCTTTTCTGAAACTTGCCCTATTTAGGATTGGAAAGTTCAGGGGATTAGCACTAAGGGGTGGAATGTTTCAGCTTCAGATTCTAATCTGCCCCCAGATGGTAATTCACCCCAAAGTCATCATTATGAGAAGCCTGGTTGGGCCTTTGGAATTAGTCACAGTTGTCAGGCAAGAAAGTGATTCCTTTTCAGAATAATTGAAGGTCAGATAGGATTGCTCTCCCACCTCCTGGTCTGGGCCATGTTTGACAAACTCCTGTTTTCTTTGCTGAGGTAATGGGAGACTGATCAGAGCAACTCTTCCAACCTGTCAATTTGGCACCTCAACAGAGTAACGTTAAGAGCTCTGAATCAACAAATGGGTGGAAAGTGAAACCAGCTAACTATCAGGAAAAGAGATAAGCTGTGCCTTGTCAGGTGGCGCTGATAAAGGTTCACCTGCATTTAGTTTGGTGCTGATGAGGAAAGGCTCTTTGTGGCTGATTTTTCGAAGGCCACAATTTTCTCCGCTCCAGACACTCCAAATAAGGTTTTACTTATTTACTTTTAAGTGACATGGAAGGCTGTCCCTTTAATCTCTTCAGTGACTGTCTTTAAAAGGCAGTTTAGCATCACGTGAAGAGAACGTTGGAATAAGATTGTCTGGAATTAGCCAACCAGATACTTAACTGTGTGGTACCTATAGGCAAGTAGTGTCCTCTCAGGTAAAATGTGGATAGTAAGGATACCTACCTGTTAGGGTTGTGGAATGAAATGGAGTAAAGCAAAAATAAAGTACTGGGTTAAGTGTTTACTAGGCTCTTGTTCCTATTATCAATATGATTATTAAAGGTAGAGGACCAAGAAGGTACTACTGGATGGTTCTGGTCAGCCAGGGGAGACAGCTATAGAACGGAGAGTTTAATCGACAAGAAGTAAGAAAGAGTTAAGAGGCTGACTATAAAAGCATGAAATTGACCTCTGTCTCAAACATTAAAAAAATAAGCCCACGTGATTGATCCCCAAATCTCTGTTAATGCTTGAATTTGAAAATATCCTGATACTACATGGTCCCATAAAGTTCTCATGAAAGGAGATCTGGTTATCGCTACATATATTATATAATTATTAAGCTTTTCCTCTTGAATCTACCCTCACAAAGAACCTCTGCTGTGTTTAATACCAATGAAAGTATCATTCTTGGATATCATAGAGATAATTATTCTTTAAAAAAAATTTTTTTAACGTTTATTTATTTTTGAGACAGAGAGAGACAGAGCATGAACAGGGGAGGGGCAGAGAGAGAGGGAGACACAGAATCCGAAACAGGCTCCAGGCTCTGAGCTGTCAGCACAGAGCCCAACGCGGGGCTCGAACTCAAGGACCGTGAGATCATGACCTGAGCCGAAGTCGGATGCTTAACCGACCAAGCCACCCAGGCGCCCCAAGAGAGATAATTATTCTTAACAAAAATTAAGAGGACAACAGAAAAAGGAGGGTAGTTGGCCTGCAATATGTTGATCAGCCTGTTAACATTTTCAGTGGTGTCTTTGATGCTAGAGAAAACAATTTGCTTTTCGGATAATAGTTGTTTAGGAAATTCTGCTTAATCATTGAAATTCTTCTTTCTCATTTAATCCTTCTTTGAAATTTTTGGTCCAGGATCTAGATTCTAACTTCATAAATTACTAGATTTCAAAATCAGGGGTGCATGGGTGGCTCAGTCGGTTGAGCATCTGGCTCTTGATTTCAGCTCAGGTCATGATCTCTGGGTTGGTGGGGTCGAGCCCCGTGTAGGGCTCTATGCTGGTAGCTTGGAGCCTGCTTGAGATTTTCTCTCCCTGCCTCTCTCTCTCTGCCCCTCCCCCACTCACACTCTCTGTCTCTCTCAAAAGTAAATAAATAAGCACATAAAAAATTAAAAATAAAAATCAATATGATGTCCAAAGGAGAATAGTTGATGGTTTGGCAGACAGCACTCCTAGGGATTAGTGTAGTGGGCCGTTCTCCAAATGGGGTCTGTGGACCCCTGGAGATCTCTATCTAACTCCTTCGCAGGGGGTTGAGTTGAAACTATTCTCATAATACTATTAAGATGTTATTTGCCTTTTTTACTCTCATTATTTCATTGACTGTGTGGTGGGATTTTCCAGAGACTACATAAAATATAAGCTTGCATATTTTTATGTTTTAAAAATGTCCTAGTCTTGGGGCACCTGGGTGGCTCAGTCGGTTGAGCATCTGACTTAGGCTCAGGTCATGATCTCACGGTTTGTGGGTTCAAGACCCCCATTGGGCTTTGCACCGACAGTCTGGAGTCTGCTTCATAGTCTCTGTCTCTGTCTCTTTCTCTGCCCCTCCTCTGCTCATGTGCTTTCTTTCTTTCAAAAATAAACATTAAAAAATTAAAAAAAAAATTTTAATACGCTAAATGTCTCTAGATTTAACCCAATTACAAAAGCTCCTCTTTGGAGTCTTCAGTAATTTGTGGGCATGTAAAAGGGTCCTGAGAGCAAAACATTGGGGAACTCTGGATCTAGGAGAAAAGCAAGGTCTGCTGGTGTCTGAATTCGTTTTGGGAATAATGACGAGTTCTTCTCCATTTCTTTCGAAAACAGTCAAGAGGAACTGAGGTTAAGTGACCATAAGAGAAAGTAAAATTAACTGTTAAGGACCACTCCTGTTCATTTGGGGAGATTAGTAAACGCAGAGGTGACAGGGACCAGGTCCTCCGAAAGACTGTTCTGTGTGTGAACAGTGCTGTACTTGGAATCACTTTGATACAGAACTCCCCAAAAGAGACTCACAAGTGTAGGTACATGCAGCTCCCTGCCCCCCCCCCCACCTGCTGCAGCCTCTGCCCAAGGTGACCTTATGGTGGGACCCTGTATGTCACCCACGTCTGCCTCCTCAGATGGTGGTTGTGTTATAAAGCTAGTGTGAAAGATCATAGTTTTGCTTCCATGAGGCAACTCTTTCTCCTGGTGGATTTTGTCTTCACTTTGCCATAAATTGTGATTGTTCTGCTTCTTTTCTTTGCCGGTGTGCCTTCCAGCCAACAATTTTCAGCACCTCTTAGTTGGGCACTGTGCTGGGTGCTTTCTGATCTAATTTAATCTGCAGGCAATCTTGGGAGGAACCAGTTATTTTTGGTTAGCATTTCCGATGTGCACTTAGGAAACTAGGACTCACAGTATTTCCAAGGTACTCAGGCGACACAGCCGAATCAGGCAGAAGCAGCAACTCATACCATTTTTGAGACTTCTGTTCTCTCCACTGTACCATTAAACCCATGGTTCAATCATGAGTTTGGCGTGCGGAGCGGTGGAGTGAAGAGGGGAGAATAATGGGGCAGGAAGTGGCCCCGAGGTGGAAAAAGGCAAAGAGCAAGAAATTGAAATGGATTAGTGGTTAAGGACACGGACTCTGGAGCCAGACTGTCTAGCTTTGAATTCTTGTCCTACCACTTGCTAGTATTGTGACTTTGGGCAAGTTACTAAACGTATTTGTTTTTCTGATTTTGAAAATGAAGTGAAAGTACTTTTAGAAAAGGTGGAATTGGAGTCAGGAAGGTTTAAAATAGAATAGTGTTATCTGCATCTAAACCTTTGACCTGCTTTACGTCCATCCCAACTTTGAAGATTGATGCAGTAATTATTCTCCATATGGTAATGAGATGCCAAAGGTTAAGGCTACATGTTTTCAAAAGGCATGTTTTCATCACATCCCCTCCCCTCCCCCCAACCCCCAAATGCATCACTTCTTTTTATAAAATCGATTATGCATTTTGGTGGGGGTTGGAGAAGGCTTGGGTATATGGGAAACACTGATCCTCTGGAAATAATGATCACAAGGTGCATTATCATCTCATTTGTACCAAGCTCAAATCCATGAAAAGAATACAGCTGATAAAGACCGCTGAGAAAAGTGTCCTGCACCAGGCTTGTTAAATAGCACTGTGAAAAAGCCAGAGAGGACTTCTTGATAAGATGAAATCCCCCTGGTCCTTGAGAATCTAGGCTAAAGTTTCTCACTCTTTCTGAACTGTGCTGCTGGGCTAAAAACTGGACGAATTTTCAGTGCAGTTTCCAACTCAACGTTTGCCTCCATTCCAGAACATTTGTAAATACTCAGTTCTGTGGGTAAAGGAAAAAAACCTCGCTAATATGTGAACCACATTCACATGTGTACTTTTTTATTTATTAACAAAACCTTTTGCTTCGGGACATATTAGGCAAGCCAAAGGCTGAATCACATGGATTATTGCTTGTGGGCTGTTAGCTTTGAACAACCTCTTTTGGAGCTGGCCCTTGGACCTCCATCTGTGGGAACGTTTTTTTTTTTTTTTTTTTTTTTTTTTATGTGAAATGGCAACTTAGGATGGTTTTATATGTAATGTTCCCCCTCTAGTGGCCAGATCGTTTGTGGTTTTACTATTTTTGTACAAATCATCTCTTGAGTGGGAGAACCTTTTAGTTAGGGGTACTCTAGATTTGGGAAGGCTAGGGAGAGGGGATAAAAAAAAGGGGGACACAAACTTCTTTTCCACAGGAAAAAATTGTTCTAAAGTGTTTGTCCATTACAGTCTCTAGCTTTTTATCTTAATTTTTGTTTAACATTTTATTTAGTTTAAGTAATCTCTACACACAACGTGGGGCTCAGACTTAAAACCCCCAGATCAAGAGTTGCATGCTCTACTGAGTGAGCCAGCTGGACACCCCAATCTAGCTTTTTAATGAGGAGTTGGAGATGATGAATGTGGTCGGTAGAAGGGAGGAGAGGCTTTGGAATCATCTCTTTTTGCTCTGATTATTTTCTGAATTCCTATGCCTTTGTTAACAACTATGTTGTTAATAGCTATCCATCAAGTTTCATTAGAAAACTCTTTACTATTATTTTTAAATATAAGAACAGCAAAATGCGTAGGGTAAAACTAGAAACTCTAAAAAATACTCGAAGTATCCTTAGAAACCCTTTGTCCTGTGGGTTCCAGTCTTCTTCCAAACCTGTGCCAGCAGGTAACTATTACTGACAGTTACTGTATCTTTCCAGGCCTTTTTTCTTTGCATTTAGAGACATACATGTATATATTGATGTATATTGAACACACACACTCAGAAATCAGGCACAGTGTATATAACATATTTGGTTCTTATTAAAAAATGGAATCGTATTGGAGCACCTGAGTGGCTCAGTTGGTTGAGAGTCCAACTTTGGCTCAGGTTATGATCTCATGGTTTGTGAGTTCAGGCCCCACATCGGGCTCACTGTTATCAGTGCAGAGCCTGCTTGGGATCCTCTGCCCCCCTCTCTCTGCCCCTCGCCTGCTCACGCTCTCTCTCTCTCATAAAAAAAAATAATAATAGTTAAAAAAAATGGAATCAGCCACCTGGGTGGCTCAGTTGGTTAAGCGTCTGACTCTTGGTTTCGGCTCAGGTTATGATCTCATGGTTTGTGAGTTCGAGCCTCACGTCAGGCTCTGCACTGACAGCAAGGAGTCTGCTTGGAAATCTCTCTCTCTCTCTCTCTCTCTCTCTCTCTCTCTCTCTCCCTCTCTCTGCCCCTACCCCACTTGTGCTTTCTCTCTTTCTCTCTCTCTCTCTCAAAATAAATGAATACACTTTAAAAATGTTTTAAATAAAATAAAAAGTGGAATCATTCTATAAATGTTACTCATTTAATATATTTTGTACATCTCAGGAAAGTACTATATAGGTCTAGCCCTTTTTCAAATAGCTGAATTAATTAAATTAATATATTTAAACATTTCACTACTGATGAATATTTAGGTTATTTTCAGTTTTTTATTTAAAAATGTTTCAATAAACCTATTTGTAGTTACATATATCTTTGCCAATTTGTGCAGATATTTCTGTAGGATAAATTCCTGGGAGTCTAAATCCTGTATCCAAGCACATGGTTATTTTAAGTTGTGATGGATATAGATTGACAGCTTTTCAAAAAGGCTGAACCAATTTATAATCCCATGTGCCGTGAATCTGCAGCTTTTCGATGTTTTTTTTTTTAATATTAAAATGAATCTGAAAACAACCAAGGTAGCTCAGCATCAGGCAAATTCATCTATAGGATTCAGGAATAGTTGTCAGGGGAGATGAATGAAATCAAACTGAGGTCTTCATCTGGCCTCAGCACTAGAGCATTCCTGGTTGTTGCTGAAATACAACTCCAGGGCATGCTAATCGGTCCAATCTTGGTTGGAAATGACTCTGGTCTGCAAAAAGTGACTCACTGTTAATGAAATCAGTTTTCACGAGTAAATTGCTTCCACTCTCCACCCCTGCCCATACCCCACAGTGACCTCTTAACTGCTTCTAATTACCATGTTATTTTTCTCTTTGTGGTTTGGTGATCTGGAACCCCTCGCTGAGTTAATAATTCTGACTTTTCCTAAGTATGGCTTGGTGGGGGATGCATCTGACCTCACGTGCCTCTGAAAAAGTAAAAAAATCACAGTCTGAAGGTCAGGAATCTTACATGTTATCTAATCTCTCCAGCCTCCTCTCACCCATCACCCTCCTCTATCTGATGTCCTCAGAGCTGGTCCCTGCCTCACCTGGATTATTGTGATAGAAGTACCTTGGGGAGATTGTAAAAAATACACTTTTACGAGTCCTTTCCCAGGAAGACTAGGACTGAAATGTGGCCTGGGATTAGATACATTCCCAAGTCCCCATTCTCACCCCCTGAGCCTTTTACCCCTTAGAAGGTGCAGTTGCATTCTCTGTA
This sequence comes from Acinonyx jubatus, assembly GCF_027475565.1. Lineage (NCBI taxonomy): Eukaryota > Metazoa > Chordata > Mammalia > Carnivora > Felidae > Acinonyx > Acinonyx jubatus. Next base: position 120,427,148 of record NC_069383.1, read on the forward strand.
TAATGAGGGTTTCAATTACTGGAGCTATTCTGTAGGGGAAAGGAGAGGAGGGTTGTCATGAAAATTTTGCCTGGAGGCTTTACATTAGGACAGTTGCTCCCGGAAGTCACTGGGGTGTCCATCTGGATGGCCCTGTTGCTGAAACATTGATGGATGCTGCTTCTGCTTTAGGCTCTATTTCTTGACTCTTCTGGAAACCAGAAGAGAGGAAACCAGATGACAGGAAACCAGTTGGGAAGAGGGTAAGATGGAAAAAACTGTACACACCTCCCTTCACATAGATCTGTTGTAGACCTCTCATTTCATATGGTTTGAGGAACGTTCCACTCTGGAAGTCCGTGATGGGGTTTTCTGGGTGAAGTAAAACAAAGATGAAACCACCCACATAAACCTAGGGAGTAGCTTTCGCTTTATAGTAGCTTTAAAAAAACACCAACAGTGGGGTGCCTGGCTGGCTCAGTCGGTAGTCTGCAACCCTTGATCTCAGGGTTGTAAGTTTGAGCCCATGTTTGTTGGGTGTAGAGATTACTTAATAAAATCTTTGAACAAAACAAAACAAAACAAAACAAAAACACAACAGAAAGTTTACCATAGTATGGGAGACCGTAAACAATAGCAGATATGTTGGTATGCTCCAGAAATGTTGGCTAAAAGCTGACGTTTTGACATGTGTGGGAAGTGAGGACCTAAGGTCGACCTGGTAGCAACTTCTCAATGGTGTGTGGCCTGTTGGTTACCGTTGGCATGTGCTTTCTTTGTGGAGACCTATGGATTTCGCAATATAAACTTGGCACTTGGAACTGTTAGGTCCCAGAATGTCTGCAACACTCAGCCAAGTTGGCTTTGTGGTAGAAAATAAATTATTACTTATTCCCTTATGCGTCCTCAAAGTGGCACTATTTATAAATGAATAAGCTGAAACTGCAGTTGGAGAATTCCAACCGAATCTCTTCTCAGTTAAAAGAAAAAGTATGAATAGCATTTGTCATCACCCTTCATGTTTTGTGGCGGTTGTTGGGGAGGTGGACCGCGTGCCTATCTAACCACAAACATAGGGGTAAATAAATACCAAGTACACAATAGGTGTATTGGTAAAGAAATAGTCCTATTTTTTTTTAATTTTTTTAATGTTTTTTTTTTTTTTTTTTTTTTTTTTTCAGAGAGAGAGAGAGAGACTGAGTGCCAGCAGGGGAGGGACAGAGAGAGAGGGAGACACAGAATCTGAAGCAGGCTCCAGGCTCTGAGCTGTCAACACAGGGCCCGACGTGGGGCTTGAACTCACAGACCCTGAGATCATGACCTAAGCCGAAGTCAGACGCCTAACTGACTGAGCCACCCAGACAACCCAAGAAATAGAGTCCTTTCAAAGGGAAAATATTGTTAGCAAATCCATTTGATCCCTGCCCAGTAATGAATGTTTACGGAATGCTTTTTGTATCTTAAATTATTTTAAACAACAGGTTCTAAAAAATCCCCCTTGCTTTGTAGCCTTGTAAGTCTTCTGACTTACAATTTTTGAAATTTAAATTCTTATTTTTATCTGGTATCTTAATAGAAAAAAAGGAAAGCTATATATTTGTTCATAGCTAAAACTTATCGGTTAAAGTGTAGGGTTAAAAGAAGTTTTGGGGATCTAATGCACAGCATTGTGGTTATAGTCAACAATACTGTATTGCATACTTCAAAGTTGCTAAGAGACTAGATCTTAAATGTTCTCACTACAAAAAGGAAGTGGTAATCATGTGACTTGATGGAGGTGTTAGGTAACACTAGGGTGGTCATCTTACTGCAATATATATAACATGTTACAAACATATTTCAGATTAATACAGTTGTACACCTTGAACTTACACAATGTTATACTTCAATTGTATCTCAGTGGAAAAAAGAAACAGAAAGGGGGATAAAAGCCTAGATTTAAAAAGTACTGCAGAACTTACCTATGTTTTTGAAATGAACCCTAAAAACACACTTATTTTCTACCACTTTGTCATGTTAAAATGTATGCCACAAGATATTAAATATTAAAATATTGAATATTAAAACCATTTAAAGATATATTCTATAAAAATAACAATAGTAATACAAACTGTGTTAAATGGAAAAAATAATGAAAACTGATCTAAATGGGGAAAAGCCATTCCCTTTGAAAGACTAAAATGCCCTTGGTCTCCCAAATGTATCATTATTCTAAGCACCTCTGCTTCATGGTGGGAGGTTTGCTTGAACTGAATCCATTGTCTACACTGTTCATATTCTGCTCCATGTCACCCTTCCTATTGTTCTCCTGTTTCTCCTGTCATCAGACTGCCCAGAGCTTGTATCTGAGATGGGAGAACAAATTTGGCCAGATGCTTTCTGGCAATAATGCCATGTGCTGTGCTTTGTCACTTTTTTTGGGTACAGCCAGTTTAGAACAAGATGTTCTCTTATGAGACTTTAAACCTGTTTTTGATGGTCAAATATGCAAAGAAGCATTCCTGAAGACAAACGCTACATCACGTACATCTCCTTACACTGGGAATATTAATGTGGAAAAATCAGGTAGCTGAGACCCTTTGGTCTTATAAGCTGATTCCCTCACAGTGTTCAGGAAATGCTCCTCGGTACATCCAGGTACATAAGCCAGAAATTGCAGTGTCATTCTTGACCTCTCCATCTCTCTCATCTCCCGCATCTAGTCCATCTGCACGGCTTGTCACTACTGCCTCTGACATACACCTTCCAGTCTGTTTTTCTCCACCATCAGTAGTCCAAGCTGCATGTTTCTCTTGGACTGTTATGTACAATCTCCTAATTGGTGTCCCTGGATCCTCTCTGACAAACCATTTGCCCTTCATTTCAAGTCAGCTGTCCCCACTATTGCCATTTCTTTTAGAAATACAAATGTGATCACATCCCCATTCTGCTCCAACTTCACTAGTGGCTTTCCATGTACTTTCAGGAAGAACATTGTCTTACTTGGATTGGGCTGCTATGACAATATGCCACAGACTGGATGGCTTACACAACAGATACTTATTTCCTGAAGTCTGGAGTCTCAAGAGTCTGAGATCAAGGAGCTGGCTGGTTCAGTGTCTGGTGAGGCTGTCTCCCTGGCTTATCGACAGCTGTCTTCTGCCTGTGTGTCCACGTTGTCTTTCCTTGGTGTGCTTGTGAAGAAAAAGACAGAGAGACACCGATAGACATAGGTGTCTCTTCCTCTTCTTGTAAGGGCACGAATCCCATCATGAGGGCCCTGCCCCTCCCAAAGGAGGTAATATCATCACATTGGGGGTTAAGGCTTTGATGTATGCATTCTGAGAGGACACAAATATTCAGTCCGTAACAAACATATACCATAACATGACCTGTAAGCTTTGCATTCTCAGGAGGATGAGACTCAGAAAAATATGACACACACAACTTACATAGCACAAGGCAAGCAGCAAGTGGTAAGAACAATATGAATGGTCAGAAATTACATTTCTGGGCATTATGTGGTTACAGTGTGTTGTATAGTGGTCCTCAAATTGTGGTCTGCAGCTCAGCGACATCAGCACCACCTGGAAACTTCTAGAATACAAATTCTACATCTTTTGATTTAGTAGATCTTTTGATTTAGGTTTTGCTCTAGGATTGGGGCCAAATCATCTGTGTTTTAACAAGCCCTCTGGGTGATTTTGATGAGTGCTAAAACTTGAGAAAATCAGTGTGGTGAATGCTATGTGCTGTGCCCACATGCCCCGTGAAAGACAGAAGGATTTATTTCCTTAGCTGCTGAGAATGCTGTTGGGTCTTCTCGCCCAAGCCCACACCCCTTTCCAGAGGTTGTCTGCATCCAGTGACTGGCTGATGCAGGAATTTAAAAGCCCCATTTCTCACTCCAATGAAAGGCCACCTCATCTTCAGAGCTCCTTGGGTTGACTGTGGTTTTTGTTGAAATTTCATTGCAGCCCAACTCTCCTTTGCCCAGTCTGCTTCCTTATCATCTATTCCACAGGCGCTAATCTTAACAGCACCCCGTAATAATCTCCCCCTCTTCTTCTCAGAGTCTCCTTCTCCAGGAACCCAAACACATGCCTCAAAGAGGAAATGGGATTTGATTTGAGGCTTTAAAGAAGGATGGGAAAGAAGTCAATTAGCAATGAAGGGAGGGGGTGGTAGGATCTGAGATGGGACATGTTCCACAGGAGGAAAGCATTGTGAGCCAAACTTATCCTAAGGCTTGTTTAGGAAATGGAGAACTACCCAGATAGGCCAGATGATAAAATGAGAAGGGACTTGTGGGCTTTGATGAAAAAGTAGGTTGTGGAAGCATTAAGGTGCCCTGGTAAAGAATTTGGACTTGATCCTAAAGATAATGTCAGATTCATGACACTAACATTTATTAGTTTGTTCGCTCAACAGTGTCCAGTAAGTGCTAGACAGACAGCAGTGAGCAAAAATGGATCTGGTCCTAGTCCTCAAGGAGCTAACAGTCTAATGCAGGGCTAGACATAAACCAATCACACAAATGTCAAATTTGCACACACATACCAAATTAAAGTGTTCCAAAGACCTATGAAGTGTAGACACAATGCATGGACCCTAAGTTGAGACCCTATTTTTTTTTTTTTGTTTTTTTTCTAGTTGGACTATGAATGCTTTGAGAATAAAGATAACTTTTTGTCCCCATTTCTAGAATGTAGCATAGTAGGTACTCAGAAACATTTGCTGAATGAATTATGAGCTCAGAAACTCGACTTCACACCACATAGCAGATGTTTGTGACCGAAAGAATGAATGAAATGAATGAATGAATGAATGAATAATAAAATTGTTTAGCTGCCTAGATGGTTCAGCCAGAACTCCTTCCCTAGTGGTAGTCTTAACAAAGAAAGATAAGGACAAGGTGTCATATTTCTGAAGCTACACTGACTTCATTTTAAGAATTGCTAAGAGATTTCAAGTGATTATGTGCCCCTTTACCTGTGTTAAAATGCCTTTTCTTCCTGGAAGGATGATGATAGTAAGTATTAATTTATTTTTGAATACTCTTACTATGCAAAAATGTAAAAAAAAAAAAAAAAGTAGCTAAAATTGCTTTAAACTAGCCAGAATTTGGGGAACAATTCTACAGGGTCAGTTAAGATAGTGAAAGGTTCTGGTGTCTGTTGAAGGTCAAGGATTAGTCTTTGAGCTGTTCTTAATCCCCACCCTTGAAAGAGCTTCGGATGTATACCAATGAGTCTAGGATTGCAGGTGGGGTGGGAGGAAGTGAGGAAAGGGGAAGGAGGTTATTTTCATGAGTTGGGGAAGATAGGAGGAACAGATTGATAAAAAAGCAAACACCTCTAAAATAAACAGCAAATACAAATGCACTTTGTAAAACTCCTTGAGGGCAAATGGAAGCTCTGAGCAGATTCCATTATGTTCAAATACAGGTTAGGAGAAATAGGTCTCAAATTTGTTTGGAAGCACTTCTCTGTGTCCACTTACTATGCGTAAATGCTTTGAGGTGTTGGCAGTTTCAGAAAAGAAGACAGAAGTGGACAAGGGGTGGAGGTAGGGTAGAATGTGGGCTGGCCAGAGAGGGGGGCATGGTGAGCAGAGGCCATGGGACATATGGGGTTGTAATTAGTGGCATCAACACTCTGTAATTGGTTTCCCTTATAAGCAGGGAGCATTGGGTGTGTCTGGACCAGAGAACTAACAAAGTTAGCAAAGCAGTATGCAGCAGGGATGGTTATACAGTAAATCAAGTAATTCGTATTTTCCCAGTTCAACCATGGGAATGTGGCATTGAGGACAACCTGGGAAGCTGGCGGAGGAAAATGAATAACAAGGAGACAGCAGGCTGATGAGAGTGGTGAATAGCCAGCTAGCAGCAAACAGAAACAGGAGAAGAAAGGAGCAAGAGAAAGGGAAATAAAACAGAATAAAAATTTTGTTATTTTAGCCACCTTTAAATACGCAGCATAGGAAATGGAATGTAAGAAATCCCAGCAATAAATAAAAAAAGATATCAGGATGAAGAAACTCCAGAGTATTCTACAAAGAAGGAAAGGGTAAGAATAATTTAAAGTAAAATATCTCGGGGCACCTGGGTGGCTCAGTCCGTTAAATCTCCCAACTCCTGCTCGAGTCATGATCTTGTGGTTCGTGAGTCCGAGCCCCGCATAGGGCTCTGTGCTGACAGCTCAGAGCCTGGAGCCTGCTTCAGATTCTGTTTGTGTGTCTCTCTCCCTGCCCGTCCCCCACTTGTGCTCTGTCTCCCTCTCTCTCTCAAAAATAAATAAACAGTAAAAAAAAAAAAAAAAAAAGGTAAAATATCTCAGGGCGCCTGGGTGGCTCAGTCAGTTAAGCATCTGACTCTTGATTTTGGCTCAGGTCATGATCTCACAGTTCCTGAGATTGAGCCCTGCATCAGGCTCTGTGCTGACAGTTCAGAGCCTGCTTGGGATTCTGTCTCTCTTTCCCTCTCTCTCTGCCCCTTCCCGACTCATGTTGTCTCTGTCAAAATAAACTTAAAAAAAAAAAAAGCAAAATTCCTCCCCCCCACCACCACCCCTCTAATGCCCTCTGAAGGCAAAGGTAAGCAACTCGCTTCCTTAAGCTTCTTCCCAAAGGGAATACCAGTTGTTAAGGTGGGGGATGAGAGAGGGCATATGGTTTTTCAAAGAGGACCACAGAGAATTGAAGTGAGAGATGATGTGGAAAGGTAGGAAGGGGCCTTCTTGCCATGTTGAGAAGTTTGGGCTCCATCCTGAGTGTGATGAGAAGTCATGGGAAGGTTTAGAGGTGGGGACAATGCACAGTAGGGATGGTGAGGCTGGAGGCCGAGAGGCTGTTGCAGGGAAGAAATGATGGAAACGTGGCACAAAATGATAAAACAGGTGAATAAAACAGGTTTTAGACACGTCTGCAGGGGATTTGCAGGACTTCGTGGTTGAAGTGAGGAGGAGGAGGAAGAGGCACGGACAGCTTGTAGCTTTAGCCAATGAAGTGAAAAGTAATCCTATTAACTGAATAGGTGTATACACAAGAATAGAGGAGATTTTTATTATCCTAGGGAAATCCCTAATAGTTTTAAAGCAAAAAGGAACTCCAACTTCAGATTTTGCCTATAATTTTAGCTACACTTAAATGGCCAAAGACAGGTGTCCTTTCACTTAAATGATTCACAGACCTCCTTTAGGAGTTTATTCTAATATTTTCATAACCTGTACCACCAAGACACTCCTACTGTTATATTGAATCTAAATGAATTTTGATGTAACCAAAGATGTCTATGGTAATATGCTGTCTGTTCTGTTCTGTATAGCAGTGTTAACACAGAAATAGGTCTGAAATGATATCAAAATTTATATAGTATGTTATAGCCTATATACATCCATTATTTTATGTGATCCTTGCTAGGGAAGCTAGCTCATCCCTTCCTTATAAGTGTGAAGGCCAGACAGCTTGTGGGAGAGCTATAGGCAATACATAGAAATAGTTAAGAGTTACAAACCAAGTTATCTTCCTACTTGGACAAAAATATCTTCATAATCACAAGAATGGAAAGCATGTATAAAGTCATTTTTTTATATGACTGAAAATAGGCAAAATATCAGATATCACTAAACTTAATTATCCTTGCTCATGCATGGGCACCCAACTGAACTGGCAATGTTTAGATGGATAATAAAATAATGACCTGAATCATAAATTATTATATATTTATTTCAAAGACTCTATTTTTTCTTATTTTCTTTTTAGTAAAATCATAAACTGTGTTGTTATAAGCAAGATTTTCATATAGTTCGTGTTCTATTAACAATGATACTAAATGAGACCATCCTGGGGCACCTGGTGGCTCAGTCAGTTAAGCACCCTACTTCAGCTCAGGCCATGATCTTGCGGTTCATGGGTTCGAGCCCTGTGTTGGGCTCTGTGCTGATAGCTCACAGCCTGAAGCCTGCTTTGGATTCTGTGTCTCCCTCACTCTCTCTGCCCCTCCCCCACTAGTGTCTATCTCTCTCTCAAAATAATAAACACTAAATAAATAAATAGAAACCATCTTTCCTGAGTCAGTGTAGCTCTTTGATATTTTTTTTTTATTAATTTCAATTTGAGAAAGCTTCACTCTGCAAAGGCAGATTTGAAAATAAACCATGGAATTTACTTATCCTGTTCAAACACTGTAATGGGATTGCATTTAATGAATTATTATTGCAGAAAATAATTTAATTAAAAAAAATAAACTATCACAACTATCAATTTTAACCGTTTCTTAAAAGTAATATAATGACAACCAAGTAGTGTGAAGTAATGTGCAGAACCAATATCAAACTTCTAGACTGCACATCTACAAGTTTAAAAGTAATATGAATTGTTTAATGTTGCCAAATGTGTGTCTCCATGTGCAAATGTAATGAATACAGTGCTAATGTGTGAGTACGCCTGCAACTACAAACAAACAGAAAGAGAAAGGAGAAAACTAGCATTCAACACTACAAGGGAACCACACTTTGTTATTTAAGAATTGCATTCATGCCATCTGAAAGGAAGGACCTGACAAGTTAATGGCTTCATTTATGTTCTTATCAAACCAAACACTTGTGTGCTTCAAAATCTCACTGTACTCTGAAGCAGTGGTCATATCTGATAGTGGTAATGGCCACAATCACAGCATTAGGCACACTTGTGTCTGGTTTTAGGGCATAAGGTGACTGGAGAAGCATTTCTCTGGGACCTGAAGAGTTTTTCCTGAGAGCAATGTTCAGCATCATTGGTTATCAGCTTCCAAAGGAAAGGCACTCATGTCTTCTTCCCTTTTCTTATAACAGCTTAATGGAGGTATAAATCATATAACAGAAAACTCACCCCTTGAGAGTGTTTTTTAGTACATACATTTACCCTAAGAGCAACCCTGTACCTATTAGGAATCACTTCCTATACCTCCCTCCCCATCAGCCACTGGCAAATACTAATCTTCTTTATATCTCTATGGAATTGCCTATTCTGCATATTTCATTCAAACAGAATCATATAATATGTAGCCTTTTTGTACCTTGCTTCTTTCATTTAGCATAATATTTTCAAGGTTCATCCATGTTGTGGTATATATCAATACTTTTTATTCCTTTTTATGGGTGAATTATGTTCCACAGTAAGGATACCACATTTTGTTTATTTATTCATCAGTCAATGGACATTTGGGGTGGGTCAACTTTTTGGCTATTATGAATAATGCCACTATGAATATTTGTGTACAAGCTTTTCTGTGAACATGTTTTTGTTTCTCTGGAGCTCATACCTAGGAATGGAGTTACTGGAACATGTGGTTTACTTTATATCTAATGTTTTAAGGAATTAACCCAAAGGCTTTACAAAATAGCTGTGCAGTTTTACACCTCCACCAGCAATATATGAAGGTTCCAATTTCTCCATGTCCTTGTTAACACTTGTGTCTTTTAAAATTTTTTTAATTTTTTAAGTCCAGTGTGGGGCTTGAACTCACAGCCCTGAGATCGAGTTCCTGAGCTGAGATCAAGAGTTGGGTGCTTAACCAACTGAGCCACCCAGGTGCCCCTGTGTCTTTTTTTATTATAGCTATCCTAGTACTGAGTAATGGTGGTAAACCCTTTACAAGGTTTAACTCATTTGATCTTCCCAATATTGCTATATCCAGAAAAGGGAATTCAGATTTAGAGAGGTTCAGTAACTTGCTTAACACTAATATACTGAAAAGTGCCAAAGCTGAAATTAGAAATATGTTGCACAAATACTCTTTGAACACTCAGGAGAATGAAAACAATTTGGGCAAGTTTCACCTCCCCCCACCCTTTCAACAAGACCTTCCTGAGTTTAAAATCTTCTGTTCTATCCAAGTTAGTCTCCCGTTGATATCCTGAATCTACTCCTGCTTTATGCTTCAGAGCTAAACTGGTACTGAGACATAATATTGAGAATAAGAGGGAGAAGGAAATAGTTCCAATTAAAGCAAAAATTTCCATTTAGCCACTGATAATTTGTAAATATAAATTTGGAATTTTAAAAAATCATTAAAAATCAATTTGAAAAGCCTAATTTTCCAAGTATGATCTTCATTACTCTTGGGCCAAAATTGTTTCCAAGGTACACATTTCCAGTTTCAATGAAGTCAGTGGAAATTGACTTCAAATTGAAGCCAATTTTTATGTTTTAATTCCATAAAGATATATGCTACCTTTTAACCTTCTAATTTACAGTAATTTATAATTATAAAATGTTTACATATTATTATATTAACAGTTACACAGAAGCATATCTATTAATGTTTGTTCTCAAAAATAGAAGTGTCACCATTTTTAAAAACATGGTAATAAAGTAAATGCATTTAACTCAGTGTTTAGGAAAGACTTGGAATAGACTCTTTTGACTCTTAGGTTAGGAATTTTTTCATTCCTAACTTATGTTTGACTTTCCTAAGGGGCAGTATAGTGAACTGTCATAAGGGAGGAAAGCAGCACACGATCTGGCACCACAATAACAAGGTTTTCTTGTTTTCCCTTGATCTAGCCTTTCTTTGTCTTTGCTGTCCATTAAATTAAGAAATCTTCCCGAATAGTCATAAGAGAGTTCTTCTTCTGGCAAAATGTCTTTGGCTGCAAAAAGTGCCAACTTGGGTACCATTGAGTCAATTCGGACAGGAATCATCAACAGGTTTGGCTCACAAGAATGGTTAAGAAATCTTCCAATATTTCCTATAGAGGCAGGATCAACAAATGTTTCTATTACCTGCCCACTGTAAACATGTTCTCTGACGGCTATAATGTAATTTGGGTCCTGTATTGTTTGTAACTGAATTCTTCTCTGTACTTCAGAGTATCCCAAAACTTCTCCGGCATATTCACAGACAAACCGTCCTTTTGGTATAAATTCCAAGGTACGAAGTCCCCAGCCTTTTTTATCCGTCTTGAACACCTGGAGTTGGAACTGTAGACCTTGCTGGACCACTCTGTTCTTGCACTGGTCACTGCACTGGCACAGGATATTGCATTCAAAAACCGGGTTGGCACACTTGCCTTGGGATCCTGTATCTATAAGGCAGGAATTATCATCATAGTTCTCTGCATGACGGAGACAGGAGCAAGTACCAGGGAGGCAGGTTTTGAGACAAATGCATCCGGGAAAGGTTATTTGTGTGGGATCGATGTCTGTTCCAGGTCCAGCTACGTGGTCAGGAGTATACTGCAAAACCAGAAATGCTGTAAGTCAGCATGCCATGGCATGTATTTCATACACATTTCAAGCAGCTTTTGGATGAGACACTTCCTAATTCCAACATATATAAAAATAGGTTCAAACGAAACTAACAAAGAACAACAATCTGCTAAAATATTGTTTGAAAACATACCTCTTCAATTTAAAAAGATTAATTTTTACTTTTTTAAAGTTTATTTATTTTGAGAGAGAGAGAGTTAGTGAGTGGGGGAGGGGCAGAGAGAAAGGGAGAGAGAGAATCTCGAGCAGGCTCGGCAATGTCAGTGCAGAGCCTGATGTGGGGCTTGAACCTGTGAACCGTAAGATTATGACCTGAGCTGAAGTCAAGAATTGGATGCTTCACTGACGGAGCCACCCAGGCACTCCAAGATTAATTTTTACATTTAAAACTCTGTGGTTTTATTTTAGGTATGGGGTAACAAAAGAAAAAAGAAGTTTTTCTCTCATCAGAAATTGGAAGATTGGTAACTCATTTTGTTTTCTTCTTTAATATCAGAAAAATCAGTGCTGAGTTTAGTTTTTGAATGCAGTTGAGAATTTTGCCCTTGGCTCTTGATCTTTTCACATTTATCTGACAATATAAATGTATGTATGTATTTTTCTTAAATGTTTGCTTATTTTGAGAGAGTGCGTGCATGTGTGCACACACAAGCGGGGGGAGGGGCAGAGAGAGAGAGGGAGAGAGAGAAAATCCCATTTGGAGCTTCAACAAACCATGAGTTCATGACCTGAGCCAAAATCAAGATTCTGATGCTTAACTGACTGAGCTGCCCAGGCACCCCTGCATGTATGTATTTTATTGAGTCATCGCAGATGCTTTTTGGGGATAAGAAAGTCATAAATGATAAATAACTTAATGAAAAGTGGACTGTGGAAGAAAGTCTTCCACTGATTTTTAAAGGAATTCTTAACTTGAAGATTACTTAAATTCCTAAATATTCTTTGATGTTCAAAAAAGACACTATTACTTCAGAGTTTTACTTGAGTCTTCACAATGTTAAAAATAGGCAAAATTGGCGAAGAAATTGCAGACAGAATTCCAAAAATCATACTTGTTATACAGATATTAATAAATGTAGATGTATTACATACATGTGAAGAAATCCTGTTTTTATTAAATGGTAAAGAGATAATATGGAAAAGTTTCTTACATTACAGAAAAAGAAGAAAGTCTCAAGTCTAAAATCTCTGTGTGAAAACTGATCTCCGGTTATTTCCTTACTAGCATAATGAAGCATATTTCCAAACCTTAAAGATTAAAGTACATCTTATTACTTTTTTAATGTTTTTCTTTATTTTTGAGGCAGAGAGAGACAGAGCATGAGCAGGGGAGGGGCAGACACACACACACACAGAATCCGAAGCAGTCTCCAGGCTCTGAGCTGTCAGCACAGAGCCCGACACAGGGCTCGATCTCATGAACCATGAGATCATGATCTGAGCTGAAGTCGGACGCTTAACTGACTGAGCCACCCTGGCACCCCTAAAGTATCTCTTATAAGCCCAGATATTTCCTTATGTATAGAATAATTTTTGCTTAAATGGAAACTAATTCATTTATTTATACCTGCTGTTAGTGTTCTTGGACTCAATTTCAGTGTGGTGGTAGTGTGGGGTTTTCCCACACCTCTAACAAGCAATGCTTCGCACACCAGGTCAGTATACTGTAATTCAACTCAGTTCTGACACTATCCAATAGCATCACATTCCACAGTCTAAGGAGTCAGTCCTAAGACTGCTTCCCACCACCTTCAGAAACCAGTCCCAAGCTCAAGTTGTCATATGTGCTTCTAACTGATGGGTTGTACACTGGAGGTTCCCATGACCCCTTCCTTGGACTTCAGACACCAGTCACAAATCCACGTTGTTACTGAATTTATGGCCAACAAGCTGTAAATCAGAAGTTCTCAAAATCCCCTCCTTGGGTTCGCTTAATTTGCTAGAATTGCTCACAGAACTCAGAGAAAAATTTTACATAGCAGACACCAGTTTATTGTAAAAGGATACAACTCAGAACAGCCAGATGGAAGAGATGAACAGAGCAAGGTATGGGGAGAGGGAGAGGAGCTTCCATGACGTCCGCAGGCATGCCACACTCGCAGCACCTTTGCTCCCAGCTCTCTGAACCCTCTTTTCTTGGGCTTTTATGGAGGCTTGATCACAGAGGCAAGATTGATTAAAACTGGCTACTGGCAAATGATTCAACCTCTAGCCCCTCTTGTAGCTGGAGGTTAGGGGTGAGGGTACTGAAAGTTCCAACTCTCAAATCACCTGGTTGGCTCCACTGGCAACCAGCTCTCACCTTCAGGTGCTTTCCAAAACTTGCCTCATTAACATAACAAAAGATACCTTTGGCTGCTCTCATCACTTAGTGAATAACAAGGGTTCTAGGAACTTGGTGCCAGAAATGGGGACAAAGATCACATATGTATTTCTTATCACAAAATCACAGCTGCACAGCTGCATTGTTCCAAAAAGGATTTAATGAGACTTACAAAGATATAAGATAAATGAACAATACATAGGAAATGTAAGGTGAAGAACAGTAAGAGCTAGTTGAGAGAGCTTAGGCACACAAAGTGTGCCTATCCAGAAGTAAACTGGATGTTTGGTTCTGAGCACAGCCACTTCCAAAAGGGAAATACGATATGACATATGGCTTACACTATCCATAAAGAACATTCTCACTGTTCAGAAGTACTGACTTTTTCCAGTATGGAAACTGGAGGGAAATTTCACCATTGCGTCTGTCTAAACCATTCTCTTCCAGAAAGCAGTTTCATGGGCTGTTTCTCATTCTGACTTTCAACAAAGGCTACTGGCATGCTGCCCATGCAGAGAGAGTAAGAGCAGTACTGTGAGGGACCAGCTGCAGAGGCTTTAATTCAGGGATAGATTTTAAGAGTATCTAGAGGAATGTCTGAACCGACTATCTCTCAGGACTAAGCTTTGGAGAAAGTATTAAACAACATGTACTTACATACCCTGTGGTGGAGCCTTGGTGGAGCTATGCAGTTAGGCTCAAAACCCTACATTTTAAAAAACGTTGAGCTGGGGTAAGGATTGACATCCTCTGGGTAAGATGAGGAGTATGAGTGGGAGCACCTGCGGGGGGAAAGCCAACACTCTGCTTAAAAAGTGATTTGGGGGTGGAGAGCGGAAATAGCTTCTCTTGTTTGTGTCATTTCTTACAGCTTTAGCTTAGTAGAGATGTCCTAAAGGGATAAAGAATGGCTTAGAAAAAGATGCCCTATCAGTCAAATTCAATGGCTGCTGTTTTATACAGAATCTACTTCCAGCTTTTGAAAGAGTCAAGGTTGAAACATAAATGGTTATGAGACATTTTAAAAAAGTACTTGCAAAATGAAGATTTTACTGTTTCTCTGTTAAACTTCTCATGAAGAATTCTTTTAAATTAATTTCTTCTTAAAAGTGCACATATTTTTAAAGTACCATATAAATCACTAAAGTCTAAAGTGATTTTTTTTTTTTTTGGATACAGATAATTCCTTTTAAAATCAAGTCTGACTTATTGCCATTTTCTAACCAGAAGAGCATATTATTCTTTGTTGAATTTATTTGGGTGTGGTGAGGTTTGGAAAAATACATTTATTTGCTTATTTTTATTTACATATTAAAAAAAAGATATTGGAGAATCTAGTGATACAGTTTTTGTTTTTTTTTTTTAAATTCTGGAATTTAAACTTGATGCACAATCTAAGGTCTTTTAGAGATAGATTATAAATAATTCCAAATGAGCTGCAGACACCTTCCAAAAGATAATAGAGACCTCTGGATAAACTTCTTGTTTGAAGAGAATATTTGTTTTCCCTTATGGATGTAATCCTTAACCCCGATACCAATGCTTAACACAAATCATTTTATCTCCATATATTTCCATTTTCTCTTCCATAAACAGTCACTAAAATACCACTCCAGGAAGATGATTCACCTGACTTAGAAAAATGGCTAAAGAATAATCTTTTGAAAACCATTTCTAATTTAACATGATTTACAGGTATCTAACTACATATTGAAAAATTGTTTTCAGAAATAATCTGATGTCACTGACCTGATATTCTATTCAAATATTATGTTATGCAAATTGTTAACTCTTGAGAATCTGAAAGCTAATGTTAAGTGCATCATAAATGGGGAGTCAGGTGACCTGAGTTTAAAGGCTCCCAATTTGTAGCTCTTTCCATAGTCTGTCCTCTACTTCCTGGAACAAAGCCCAGGACCAAACTGATTCAGAAAAAAGGGTGTTACTCTGAGGATTTTTGTGCTTACCTTCAACCAAGGAGAGATCAAAGCTTGAGGAATGAGACCACAGAGGACATGTTTTTACTCATCCAGCATCTGTTCTTTTTCTTCTGATAACAGCACCTTGACTTCTCAGGGAAACCTTCCCACTACTGTGTCAGTGGTTAGGATGGGGGATACTTGGTTAATCAGGTCATCATTTGTTCCTTTCAACAGTGTTTGGTTGGATCTGCTCGGTACTTAAGCCAGATCAGTGAAAAATAATTCTTGGGGTGCCAGGGTGACTCAGTCAGTTGAGTGTCCAACTTCAGCTCAGGTCGTGATCTCATGGTTCATGGGATTGAGCCCTACATTGGGCTCTGTGCTGTCAGTGCAGAGCGGGCTTTGGATCCTCTACCCCCTCTCTCTCTGCCCCTCCCCCGCTCATGCTCGCTCTCTCAAATAAACATAAAAAAAAAAAGATTCTGGGATTTCTGCTTAAACAATCAGCAAGAGACATTCTCATTCTACCTGTTCACCTGGAAATCTCAAATTCTACTGTATACGTAAGACCTACTGAATGTGTAGCCAACCAGCGGAAAGAGGAGCAGGTGTGCAAAGGGTGGAGGTGGTAGAAAGAAATATTTGATTACATCGTTAGAGTTCTTATATCTGGACATGCCTATAATTACCACTCTTGGACTCTGCTGTTATGAGGCAATTCCTTCCTTTTTATGCTTGAGTTAGTTTATATTGTATTTTTATTTCTCGCAAATGACTCTTTTTTTCTTTTTTATAATTTATTTATTTATTTTGAGAAGAGAGTGAGTGAGCAGAGGAGGGGCAGACCGAGAGAGACAGAGAGAGAATCCCAAGCAGGCTCCGTGCTGTCAGTGTGGAGCCCGATGCAGGGTTTGATCCCATGAACTGTGAGATCATGACCTGCGCTGAAATCAAGAGTCAGACACTGAACCACATAGGCGCCCCACAGACAAATGACTCTTTATTGATATACTCATGGTGGAAGCTGACAATGGTTCCAGGAAATGGCTGAAAAATTTAGTCAAAGATATAAATGGTAATGAGAATTCAGGTCTCCAGTTAGGAGATGAGGCTAAGGCAAAATGTGCAGGAGGCCAGAGATGCCTGTGACAGGCAATGGTGAGCTTTTTTTTTAAATGTTTACTTATTTTGAGAGAAAGCATGAGCTGGGGAGGGACAGAGAGATAGGAGAGAGAGAATCCCAAGCAGGCTCTGCACTGTCAGCCCAGAGCCGTACACAGGGCTCGATCCCACAGATCATGAGATCGTGACCTGAGCAGAAATCAAGAGTTGGATGCTTAACCAACTGAGCCACCCAGGCTCCCCAGTGGAGAACTTCTTAATGTAGAGCATGGAATGTCCTAAAGGAGACACGTACAGAACATAGACACATATACAATCGTCTTGTTAGCATTGTGACTTAGGGCAAGCTTCAGGTAAGCACCTATAAAACAAGAATAATACCTGTACCTGCCCCCCACCCCAGGTATTATTAAATTTAAATAACTAACACCATACTCAGTGCCAGGCCCTTTATATCTTTAGAATAGTAGCTTCCTTCAATGCTTCTAGATGTTATTTCTAGGTTTTATATTTAAAACATCATATATTTCTGGCACATTACTTAATCTCTCTAAATATTTCCTTTCTGTCTATCTCAAAGGTGGCTGTGAAGGAAAATAAAGTCAAAGAATCCATGTACAAAGCTTACTCTAGTGGCTGGCACATAAGTGTTCAATATGAATTATGTAGGCTATCTAGTAGGGTGGTGGAAACAACAGATTCTGAAGTTAAATTTTCCAGGTTCAAACATAGTCAAACCAAAATTATCTCTAGGAGACCATGTGACTATATTCCTATCTTCCATTACTTATTCATCTTGAAAGGGAGGAAACTAAGAATTGACCCAGCACACACATCTTTCATTCATCCACAAATATTGCCTTATTGCCCATTATGTGCACGTGCCAGGATTTAGAAAGAACCAGTCAGAAAAATACAAAAAGGACACAAAGAATGGGATTTTTATCATTT
Source organism: Acinonyx jubatus (assembly GCF_027475565.1). Taxonomy (NCBI): domain Eukaryota; kingdom Metazoa; phylum Chordata; class Mammalia; order Carnivora; family Felidae; genus Acinonyx; species Acinonyx jubatus. The sequence goes on from NC_069383.1 coordinate 120,444,677, forward strand.
CTTTGTATTGTAATAACATAAATTTTACTTTTTCTTGGTATGTATCAAAATGCAAACATTGATCATGCAAGAGTTGGGAATAAATGCAAAATGACAAAGGCAAAATCATGTAGCAGAAACCAGATCCTTGAAGAACTGGGTGGAGATTTCAAGTTTTTTGACACAAAACTTAAAACTTTTTTATAAACCATCGTCACTGAAGAAGCCCAGGAGACATCATGGTAAAAAGCAAATACACCTCCTTGGCTAGTCTCAAACGCAATCTCTCTCTTTTCTGAACTAGACCTGCACTTATTAAAAGCATGAACTTTGGGATTTAAATGGCATGGCCTGTAGGGGTCTCCAGTTCTACTACAAGTGTAAGTCTTGTTTTTCTAACAAATATATGTCTCAAAGAAATGGTGCTGTGATTTGGGGTATGACACGGTAATGGGGGATGAGTTACTTTTCAGAGCGCTAGGTACAGGGCAGCTGGCTTAGGAAATATTTTTTGGCTGCTTGACTGCACTTCTTGATAACTTCTGATCAGAAGTCTGACTTTTCTAAGTCACATTCTATATCAAAGCCCCAGAAACTTAACTATGACACTGCATAATATATTGGGCTTAAAACCTAGGCCTTGATTCTGAATTTTAAGGAAGTACTGTGAAAATCTTCATTCCTTTTTTGGTTGTGTTGAAACACCAGCTACATGAATCTTTGTACTTGGCCTCTACCCCATGAGTTTGTTTTTGCTTCAAGCAGCTATTAAGAGCGTGTGAGCCAGATAATTCTTGTCAAGGCCAAGCTGAAATCTTAATGTTTCAGAAACCTGAAAGCTGGTTTCAGAAACCTGAAAAAAAGGCTAGATTCAACACTCAGTTGAAGAAAATCAATTAGTTTACTTTCTGTTTGGCTTTCAACACAGATGGCATTATGATAGGCTTGTTTCCAGTATGAACATGTGAATGTTCTTTTTGCCTTTTCACACAGTACTCGAAGGCAAACTAGACACAAAGTTATTTTTAACTTGAATTTTTCATGCCTTAATTCCTATGTGTGTACATGCCTGTGAAGGCAGGGTTTGGGGTAAGCAAGCTGTTTTGACCTTTCATAAGACTTGTTTTGTGCTCTATGAATATATGAAAGCAAACTAGTTAAAGGCACTTCAGGCTTGTCATAAATATGTTTCAAGCATGTTTTATCTTCTTGGTAAGACTATAAGCTCCTTGAGGAAGGATCTTAGTAATCCTGACTCTATCCAGAGCTATGCATATAGGCTGGCAGCTGGAATACTGTGGGATTGAGTCTTGGTCTCCAGATTTTCACTTATGCCCATTAACTGTAGGTGTAAGTATCAGTCATAAGGCTTCCTTTTTCCTCCCTCTACCCTCTCCTCCTGACCCCCATAGGAAATGAATGCTTTCTATATGGTCTTGTAAGCTCAAAAGAAAAGTTGTCACCATTTTATCTTCTACGTCTAGCTTAACGCCTAGCACATTATACACAATCAATTATTTGCTGAATAAAGAAAACATTTGTCAGGATTTTGGACCACATATTCGGCAATGTTTGGTACTGAATAAGCTTTTAGGGATTACAGTTGAATCCCTAAAGTGTTTGGTCCTAGCCAACTATATTATTAACCATAAACTGCCGGAGGTAGTTTGAGGAAAAATAACCTTTTCTGACATTAATATCCTGCCAACTCTGAAAATTGCTATTGAATCTACTGTTTTATTTGAGCTTCACAACAACCCTAGGAAGGAGAGGCACACGGGGCTCAATTCTGACAATGTATATGACAAGGGTTATACATTTTTAATTATTTTCATTTACAGATGAAGAAGCTCAGGCTCCAAGAAATAGCTAAGATGGCCAAGCCCTGAACTCACCCTCTCCTACTTCCAAGTCCAGCGCTCCTTTCACTCCATCATTGTTTTTTAGTCATATTATTTAGGCAACAAGCAGTCCAAAGTCACAGGAGTGGGAAAGTTATTTCAGGAAAGGTTTTGATGTGGTAACAGTGCAGAACATTTCCTCAGTTCTTTTAGCAAACCAGAAGTGCATTTTACTTGCAATTCTCAAAGCAATCCGGGAGAGACACTATTATTTTAATCGTACACGGGAGGATTCCAAGGCTTAGCTGAGGCTAGTTTATATTTGCAAAAGACCTCAGACCACGAGGGAGACTCAGCAAAGTCTCATCCTAGGGACTAGGACCTAAGTTTGTAACCCTACCACTAGGCTGAGGGCCGTTAATACGGCCCATGCCTTATCTTACATATGAGACACCTGACACCAGAGAGGTAAATGATTTGCCCCGATCCCTCAATGAGTTCTGGGGACAAAACCAGGGGAAAAAAAGGCCAGTTTCTCAGGGCTGTTTCCAAGGGACCTCACGAAACGCTTGGCTTTGCCCTTCAGGGAACTGCCAGTCTACGGGCAGAAAAGAGGAATATTCTTGTTGTTAAGGTCATTACGGAGGGTTCATAGAAAACGACTAAAACCGGGGTGCCTGTGTGGCTCAGTCGGTTGAGCGCCAACCTCGCTTCAGGTCATGATCTCACAGTTCGTAAGTTGGAGCACTAGGTCGGGTTCTGCCCAGACAGCTCAGATGGATTCGGTGTCTCCCTCTCTACCCCTCCCCCGCTCATGCTCTGTCTCTCTCTCTCTCTCTCTGAAAAATAAACATTAAGCAAATAAAAATAAATAAATAAAAAGATAAAGACGAAAACCTGAGCATGTAAGAGCTATTCCTGCGCGAAACAGCTCTGCGATGGGGTAAGAAAGAACGTCGAGAAGTACGGGTACAACTTGCGGTATGAGCGCCACAGAACTTCGGCCCGGTGGGGAAGCAACGCACTTGGCCCTTGGGGCTATTCAGCTCCGCCCCCCAACCTGGACCGGCGCCAGCTCCACCCGGGTGGCTGAGCCCTCAGTGCCCCTGTCGGGCAAACTTCCCCAGAGAGCTGGGCGCCGGCACCCACCAGCCCCACTCTCTGCGGCCGAGCCCCGCCCCCTACCTGGAAAGGCTCTGGCTCCGCCCCCGGGGGCCACGCGCTCACGGGCACGTTCTCCAGGCCGCGCGCAATATCCAGGCGCTCCGTCGGTCTCTCAGGCCCCTCCTTAGGCGTTGCCATTCCCGCAAGACTCTCTTTCTACTCTCCCGCGGACATTTCCTGTCGTCTCGAGGCGCTGGCCACCTAGATGATTTTGAGGCTCGCAGAGGATGCTGGGAATCACGGGTCGTGCGCCTCCGCTGCCTTTTGGGAGTCGTAGTTTTTCTCTCTCCTTTCACAAGAGGCCTGTGAGGGCGTCTTCTCAGCTTTCCTCTACGTTTTGGTGTGGCTCGCTCTGTTTTGAGCCAGATGCACAACAAATAATACAAAGCTTTGTAAGGTACGGACATAGCTTTGGAACCATAAAATGAAGTGCTTTAATTTTTCCTGTGAGCCTCAGGGAGGGTTGGAGGTGAAGTCATTTGTGTAGGTTTCTGAGGGCTGGGAAGATTGCGGGAGTGGGGGGAGGAGCGCGCTCTAAGCTGAGTGGGGAGTTGCACACCAGGGTTTTTCAGGTTCTGGAACTTGCGTGGAAGTTGGGTGACGTGTGAAGGGGTTTGCTCTCAGGCGGCAGAATAGCCTTTAGGGCGTCGTAAGGCATGTGTGGGAACGCCCTGATTGCGGTATCTGTTTCCCCTCAGCTTCCCGTTTCCTAGAAAAAACTCTGCCTCAACAAAGGATTCTGATAAAAACTCGAAATTGCTGAATCCAGTGGGATATTTCCCAAGTTGTCTGACCTGATTGTCCTGTCGCATCTACTTGAAACCCCGTCTCATTGCAGCTTCTGTGGCACCTGCCCTGGATGGGCTGCCCTCTGGCTGACTGTCCTTTCCCGCCTGATTCTGAAATATTGGTGGGTGTCCCTCAGGTCTGCCTCTGCTCCTTCTCCCTTGCCTTGTCTGGGCTTCCTCAGTAATAGCATTTCCCCCACATAGCTTCAAATACTGTTATAAAGTATTAGGTATTCTCTCTCCAGTTCAGACGTGGATATCTGCTTCGCTCTGGTTGTGGATAGCCGATTATTGAACATAAAAAAAAATTTTTTTATGTTTTTTTATTCTAGAGAGAAAGAGCGTGAGCGGGGGAGGGGCAGAGAGAGAGAGAGAGAGAGAGAGAGTGAGAGAGAGAGAGAGTCTGAAGCAGGCTCCAGGCTCTGAGCTGTCAGCAGAGTGGATCGCAGGGCCCCAACTCTGGAACCTGGAGATCATGACCTGAGCCCAAGTCAGACGCTTAACTAGCCAAGCCACCCAGGTGCCCCTGATTATTGAACATTTTTCCTGTCTTACAGACACCACAAGTTCATATGGACCTTAGGTGACTAATTCTTCTGCAAATCTTCCTTTTCTCTTTTAAAATAAACCGGGACAGTAATTTGTCCATGATTGCCAGAGTTACTAAAGCAACAAACCAAAGCATTTCCCTGTATTTCTTCCTCGCTTTAGACCTCCATAGCTAGGAGCTTCCTGGACAAATCTTGTTGATTCCACTTTTGTAATTTTTCACATTTTCATTTCTATTTAGTCTCAGGTTGTGGTTTCTTCCTTTGACTCTTGAAATTCTTTTCTTCGAGTCTAACATTCTCCCAAATCACCCTTACTTTATTATACTTTGTTTAAAATCTCTACTTAAAACAGACACATAGACCAATGGAATAGAATAAAGAACCCAGAACTGGACCCTCAAATGTATGGCCAACTAATCTTTGACAAAGCAGGAAAGTGTATCCAAGAAAAAAGTCTCTTCAGCAAATGTTGCTAGAAGAACTGGACAGCAACATACAGAGGAATGAGTGGACCACTTTTTTACACCATACACAAAAATAAACTCAAAATTACGAAAGACCTAAATGTGAGACAGGAAACTATCAAAACCCTAGAGGAGAACGTAGGCAACAACCTCTCTGACCTCAGCCGCAGCAACTTTTTCCTGGACACATCTCTGAAGGCAAGGGAAATAAAAGCAAAAATGAACTATTGGGACCTCATCAAGATAAAAAACTTCTGCACAGCTAAGGAAACATTCAACAAAACTAAAAAGCAACCGATGGAATGGGAGAAGATATTTGCAAATGACATATTGGATAAAGGGTTAGTATCCAAAATCTGTAAAGAACTCACCAAACTCCACACCCGAAAAACAAATAATCCAGTGAAGAAATGGAAAAAAGCCATGAATAGAAGCTTTTCCAAAGAAGACATCCAGATAGCCAATAGACACATGAAAAGATGCTCAACATCGCTCATCATCAGGGAAATACAAATCAAAACCACATTGAAAACCACCTCACATTGGTCAGAGTGGCTAAAATTAACAAGTCAGGAAGCAACAGATATGGAGGTGAGGATGTCGAGAAACGGGAACACTCTTGCACTGCTGGTGGGAATGCAAACTGGTACAGCTGCTCTGGAAAACAGTGTGGAGGGTCCTCAAAAAATTAAAAATAGAATTACCCTATGACCCAGCAATAGCACTCCTGGGAATTTATCCAAAGGATACAGGAGTGCTGATTCATAAGGGCACATGTATCTCAATGTTTATAGCAGCACTATCAACAATAGCCAAATTATGGAAAGAGCCCAAATGTTCATCAACTGATGAATGGATAAAGATGTGGTTTGTATATACAATGGAATACTGCTTGGCAATGAGAAAGAATGAAATCTTGCCATTTGCAACAATGTGGATGGAACTGGAGAGTATTATGCAAAGTGAAATAAGCCAGTCAGAGAAAGACAGATATGTTTTCACTTATATGTAGAATTTGAGAAACTTAACAGAAGACCATGGCAGGAAGGAAGGGGAAAAATAGTTTCAAACAGAGAGGGAGGCAAACCATAAGAGACTTTTAAGTACAGAGAACAAACAGGGTTGATGGTGGGAGGACAGTGGAGAAGGGAAAATAGGTGATGGGCCTTGAGGAAGGCACTTGTTGGGATGAGCACTGGGTGTTGTAATTGAGCGATGAATCATGGGAATCTACTTCCAAAGCCAAGCACACACTGTATACACTGTATGTTAGCCAACTTGACAATAAATTATATTAAAAAATAATAATTAAAATCCCGTGTTTGTCCAGAGTCCACCTTCTGTATCCTGGCTTATAAGGCCCTTGCCTATTTCTTTGGTCTCAAATTTTAACTCCTTGTTCTACTTACATTTTCTCAACCAGTCATGCTACTTGGGCCTCCGTACCTTTGGTCACATTATTCTTGTGTCTCCATTGCCTTTTCCCCATACTGTCTGTTTACTCAGCTCAAGTGTCTTCATTTCTCTATCTTTCCTGATCCTGCTTTCTATAGGTTTGGTTATTCTTTTCTTTGGGCTCCCAATTTACTCTGTAAGGTATTTCTCTTGGTTTCTGAAACCTTTTAGTATACTCGCAGGCAAAACTCTCTTATTAAAGTCATAAAAATTACATACAAATTACATGGAAGAGATATAGAAAAGAGGGAGGGAGAGAGAAACATTTTAACAAGTAATTTTGTACATTTATTTGTATGTCTTTTGATACAGGGCCAAAGTCTGTGTGTGTGTGTGTGTCCTGGGGGTGGTGTGGGGTATACTGATTAGAATCCATGTCATGCTTACTCTCAATTCCAGTTTGGGGTCTTTAAAATGGTGCAGGAACGAAAAGACAGCGAAGAAATCTGAGTTCATGATCTGTGTCCCATTTCCCCCTGCCCCATTTTTTTATACTTTTCTTAGACCCATTTCAATACAAAATAGTTTTTGGTGACTTGTCTTCTTTTTTTTTTCCCATGTTTTCCAGAGTGTTGCTCTTAGTTTTTCTGGAGGGAAGAAACTGTTTACACTTATAGTTCATACCATTCCCTTGGTATTAATAGTGTCTTAGTTCATGCTGCTATAACAAAATACTGTAGGTTGAGTGTCTTAAACAACAAACATTTATTTTTCACAGTTCTAAAGGCTGGAAATCTGAGATCAGAGTGCCAGCATGGTCAGTTTCTTGGTGAAGGCCCTCTTCTTGGTTTGCAATGGCTGACTCTTCTCATTGTATCCTTATGTGGGGGAAAGAGAAAGAGCTAGTTTTCCCTTCATCTCCTTATAAAATCGCATCATGAGGGTTCTACTCTCATTACATAATTACCCTCAGCGGCCCCACCTCCAAATACCATCATGTTAGGTCTTCAACAAGTGAACTTTAGAGGGTCACAAACATTCAGTCCATACCCAATAGGTTTAGAAATAGATAATCAGGCTTATAATGTGTATCCAGGAACAAGTAAGAAAGTAACTTAGTTTTGCACTGAAGTACACGTGTGATACAAAAACCCATTTTTTTTTTCTTTTTAAAATTTAAATTTAGTTAATGTACAGTGTGATTTTGGTTTCAGGAGTAGAATTCAGTGGTTCATCACTTACATACAACACCCAGTGCTCATCACAACAACTGCCCTCCTTAGTACCCATCACCCATCTAGCCCATCCCCCACCCACTTCCCTCCATCAACCCATGGTTGGTTCTGTATTGTTAAGAGTCTCACGTGGTTTGTTTCACTCTCTTCTCCCCCTGCCTTCCCATATGTTCATCTGTTTTGTTTCTTGAATTCCTCATATGGAATTTGTCTTTCTCTGACTCACTTTATTTCATTTAGCATAATACATTCTAGCTACATCCACGTCACTGCAGATGGCAAGATTTCATATTTTTTTAAGTTTATTTATTTTGAGAGCCCAACACAGGGCTCCATCTCACAAATCAGGAGATCATGACCTGGGCCAAAATCAAGAGTCGGACCCCTAACTGACTGAGCCACCCAGGTGCCCCAAGATTTCTTTTTGATGGCTGAGTTATATAGCATTGTGTGTGTGTACACACACACACACACACACACACACACCACACATCTTCTTTATTCATCAGTCAATGGACATTTGGGCTCTCTCCATGGTTTGGCTATTGTTGATAATGCTGCTATAAACATTGGGGTGCATGTACCCCTTTAAATCTGTATTTTTGTATCCTTTGGGTAAATACCTAACAGTGCAATTGCTGCATCATAGGGTAGTTCTATTTTTAGTTTCTTGAGGAACCTCCATACTGTTCTCTAGAGTGATATACCAGTTTGCATTCCCAAAAAAATTCATTTTTGAGAGCAGGTTTAGAGGGGAAAATAGGAAATCGATTCTATGTAGTAAAATGCCCCAAAGAAATGGAGAATAGAATCTGGAATCAGACACGCCTAAGTTTATAGTTCTACTGGACCAGTTTCTGACCATGGGAAGCAGTAGCTAATATTTATTTATTTGTTTTTATGTGCCAGACACCACTAAAATCTTTCCATGTACTAATTATTTAATTTCCATAATTAGGTATTTGAATCCTTATTAAAATGGCCTACCAAGGATCATTTTAGTTAGATTTAACTAAATGTTCAGACTCGCAGGACTCTCATAGGCCACATGTGGCATTAGGTTCACTGAGAATGTTCAGCCTGCCATCAGAGAGGCTTCAGATGTTTTGTGGGAATAGTACATGTGGTCAGTTACACGGCAGGTCACAAAGGTGCCTCAGAGCATTCTTCTTTGTCTTCCCAGAGAATGGCTCAAATGCAAGTAGAAGAGAACCTCATTAATAGAGTGTGGGAGCTTCCTGAAATCGAAGTCTTATACCCCTAAGAGCCATAGGCTTAAAGGTAGCTGCCTAGTAAATACTTCATCAGACATGGTTGTGTACTTACTCTTAAACTTAGGAGATATTCATTTATGTAATGCAATCGGCTATAATATAAATAAGGGATATAAGGAAGGTTTAGGTAAAATGCTATGGAACTTCAACAGAAGGAAAAATTTTTAGCTGGGGAGACCAGGGAAATCTTCACAGAGAAGAGTCTATTTACCATAGGCTTTGAAGAATGGATAGGATTTAGGAAGATTAAGAGAGGGCATTCCTGGCAAAAGGAATAGCATGAGTAAAGGAATAAAGAGAAAGATGTGTATAGAAAAGAGTAATTTCAGATTGGCTGAAGATAGGTTCATTTCATTTTTCAGGAATTGTAAACAATGAAAAAATTTTGCAAATACCTAAAGAACATGCTATTTTTCCATTTTAAGAAAAGTTTTGAACAATGATTACGTGCATAGTGGTCTGTTTACCAATTTGGGGAAAGTACTCATGAAGAAGACAAGATGTCCAAGGAATGTTCCATTCCAGCAAACAAATAATTGCATATACCCAGAAATTAATAAGAATAATAAGAGTGTTATGAAGAAAGAATTATAGGAGGAATGAGAAGACCCACTATCCTGTATTTGCAATTATCATGCTGTTTTTATTTTTTTACTCTTTCGTGGTACTATCATCTGCCCTTTGGAATGATATTTTGAAGGGTCCACTTTGGTTTTTTCCTGAAGCTGTTGGTGACGGTGCTTCCTGAATAAGATTCAGTTCATGTCAGCCCTTCAGTTTAATTTGTTTTTATCTTGCTAGCAAAGGATCCAAAAGTATTTTATATACTTTTGTGTGAGATTAAAATAATGAGAGGATGTTTGCAGACTGATATATCCAATCTTCAGAGTGCAAAGCAGTTAGTCTTTCATCTTTTCCACGTCTAAAAACTTACCTTGCTTTCTCTAGCCACCTGCTCTTCACTACCAGAAACCTAGATCTTCAAAATTTATTCTGAAAACTGTTACAGGTAAAAAGAAAAAGATGTATTCCTGGACATTAATGAGTAGCCCAAATTGCTATGAATAGTCTTGGACCTGAATATTACATTGATTATTCAAAAATTTTTTTTGGCTTTTTCATTGGCAGAAGAAAAATGAATCTTGGATCACTAATAAAAAATAATTCAGTATACTAAAACTCTAACATTATGTAGGTTGAATGATCTTTGGCTAAATTATGGAGTATGACCATATGATCTTACCATTTTTTTTTAACAAAAATAGACTATAATAGACATAGTTTTATCATATATATATGTATATATTATTTTTTACTTTTTTGCAATGTTTTAATGAAGTTCTGCATGATTTTGTATTAAGAAGCCACTCTTTCCTCGAAGTCTTACTAGCATTATTTGAGTTTAATCTTGGATATACTTTATAGTCAGTGATGAAAGGCCTAAAGTAAGCACAAGTTATATAGTTGTTAGTGTTAATGACAGCATGAATAGAATAATTTGGAAATCTTAACTTTCCCATAATAATTATCACTACCTAATATTAAGTAGGCCTAGTATAAGCACCTGGATCCTCTCATCAAATAAGATTGTGTAAATGAAATCATTTTGAAGAGAACAAAGCACAGCTGTTGATACTTCTGGGGGTTTCTGCCCTACTTATTGACTCTTTACTTTCTGAGAACATGCCCCTCCCCATCATCCCACCCCATCCCATCCCATCCCATCCCATCCCATCCCATCCCATCCCATCCCATCCCATCCCATCCCAATCATGGAGTGGGCTTGCTGGTATTACACGACTCCTAAGTCTTAACTCATACTTTTGACTTCTTGATGCATACTTTATTTACACTAGGCCACTAAGATTGTTTTTGTGAGTAACTGAGACCAAACCCAGCTAAAACTATATGTATAATTTGGGAGCAGGAGGTAGCTTTATTTGGCATATTGGTGGAGAAGCAGAGGTATATTGATGGAGAGGCAGATAGTTTTCTCAGAGAAAAACAAGGCAGATAAGTGACAAGGAGAGAGGATTTCTTAGTTCCTAACACCTGGATATTTCTGGTTCTGATCGCTTTTTAATTCACACTACATATTTGTATTCTTATAATAAATTCTTCCTTTGGATTTAGGTGAAGTCAGTGTGGTTTCTTTAATTGTAGTCAAAGAATTTAGACCACTGGAGATGACGGCACTATTATTACCATTATCATTATTAGAAGGTTCAGGCTAGAATATCAGCCACTCTGCTCTGTACAGAACTTAGTTGATATTTATGAATTGGTATTCATTTTACAAGTTGGTAAGTTATGTGTTTTATTTTGAATACTTTGTCTTTTTGATGGGTTTTCACTACAGAATGCCTCCCAAGATAACATGAGTAGAAATTTACATCCAACAATAGTAAGAAACATAAAATTTATACCTGGTGGAAGGGATAATAATGAGTTATACTGTACATAATATGTGCCCAATATTGTAAAATGATAGCAGAATAGAAAGTAAATTGTTCAGAAAATGTGTCTTTTTACTAGCTGAAATTGTATGTCAAAGAGGATGGCATGTGGATCATTTTGCAGTAAGAAAAAAATATGGCTATTGATTAAAATAACTTGAGAGTTGTAGTTTACAAAATTATGATCCTGTGTTATTTGTACTTTTAACAAGACAGTGGCTTATGTTTTTGTGTTTAGACTGCTAGCAAATATATGGTTTCAGAAGAATAAAAAACTTGCTCATGTCCTATATTTTTAGCATTGCATTGTAGTTTAATGAAATCCATACCTTGTTGATATTGACAACAAAACGCATCGAGGAATAATCACAATCAGAATATTGTTAGCATAAGTACAGAATATTGTTAGCATAAGTAACATAGGTAAAAGAAGTGAAAGAAGAGAATTATGTACTTATTTAACCTGAAACATCACCAGCAGGGAATTTATTTCACTCATTAAAGACCTATGATCAGATTTATTACCAGGTGTATTCAAGTACTATGACCAAGGCTATGAGAATAGATTGGCTGTGTTTGCAACTTGTTTGCAAAAGCCATTCAAGGAATTAGGTTCACACATTTTCATTTTGACTCGAGAATGTAGCTTTGCATATTACCTAGAAAGATGCCATGCATAAGTGAAGGTCATGATTTTTAAAAAGTACTACATCTCCTTTCTCCTCATTTATAATAAGGCACATAGGCCAGCCTCTTCTACTCATAATTTTGAAAGCAAAGATGTGTATCCTTTGAAGTTTAGTGCCACAAATGTCGTGTTGCAGAGAAATCTACCTGGAACATTTAAGCCCATGTCTACAAGGATCTATGAGATAATTTCACTAGATACCCTCAAGTATCATCTGACACCAGGATTTTTCTTAGGAGTTTTATTAAATTTCAATGTTTTATAATTCCTGCAACTTTCTATACCTCTGTCAGTATGTTCACTCTAGTAGCTTACCAGCTCCAATTCTGGTTATTTGGAAGGATAAAGGAAATTAAATCAAAGAAACAAAAAGACTGATGCAAAGAATTCTACTCAAATACCCAAACGAACATGGTTAAAGTATTTCTGGAAAAATGCTGATAATTTATGTTTATTTTTAGATATTCCAACCAGGAAAAAATGTTGTGAAATTAATTCTGTAGGGGAAAAAGCTCTTTTCTTTTTCATCATCTCAGTAAATGTTAATGTGTTAAAATCAATGTCATTGCTGTGAATAGGTAGATTTTTAGGTATGAATTGAACATTGTGGATACTCTTTTTCTGCAAAAAGACCTTCTCCAGTATCTGACTGCAAGGCTTGAAATCCCCATCAGTAAAACTCCCATTTGTGGTAAGCACTTTGGTCCTCTTTTAGAACTCCAATATTCCTGGAAGTGAAAGAAGTGATAAACACATATATGTTTTATCATACTGCTTTCTTTCCTGATATGGAAATATCTTGGGCATCCTGAGAACTTAGTGAAATTGATGAGGAGAAGGAAAAAATGCGAGGCAGATTAAATGGACATTTATTGAGTACTTACATTCTGTAGCAATGTCCAAATATTTCTATGATGATAAAAATGTTCTGTATTTATGCTGTTCAGTATAGTAGACACAAGCTGCATGTGACTATTGATTACTTGGAATATGGCTAGTGTGAATGAAGAACTGAATTTTAAGTTTTATTTAATTGTAATTACTTTAGGGGCACCTGGATAGCTCAGTTGGTTAAGCATCCGATTTCGGCTCAGGTCATGATCTCACGGTTGGTGGATTTGAGTCCTGCATCCGGCCCTGTGCTGACAGCTCAGAGCCTGGACTCTGCTTTGGATTTTGTCTCCCTCTCTCTCTACCTCTCCCCCACCCATGCTCTGTTTGTCTGTCTGTCTCTCTCAAGAATAAATAAACATCAAAAAATGTAATTGTAATTAATTTAGATTTGATTTAAATAGTCACATAGAGTTAATGACTACTGTATTGGATGCTACATTTCTACACACTATGCTAAACATTATACATTTTTATTTAATCTTCACAACCACTTCATGAAGTAGGCAATATTTGCTGTCTTGGATAAAATCTGGGAACCGAAGTTCAGATAAATAGTTTTTTTTTTTTTTTTTTTGTCTCTCCTATATGTATGAGTGGTACAGTGGGATTTGGGCCCAGGTCTGAAGCTGCCTCTCTGAAGACAAAGTTTCTCACAAGTTGTGTTGCCAAGTCTTAGCCATGTTCAGAGGCTACCTTTCCACCAGCTGCTGTGGAGGAAGTTAAGGCTTAGAAATCATGAAATTAAAAAATATATACAATATTTCATCTTATTTGAAAGTAAAATTTACCCTCGAACAGCATAGGTATGAATTGCATGGGTCCGCTTATACATGGATATTTTAAAGTACAGTACTGTAAATGTATTTTTATTATTTTTTCAATAGCCTTTTCTTTTCTCCAGCTTATTGTAGGAATACAGTATAAAACACATATAACATACAAAATATGTGCTAATAGAATGTTTATGTTATCAGTAAGGCTTCCAGTCAACAGTAGGCTATTAGTAGTTAAGTATTGGAGTCAAAATTTATATGTGTATTTTCAACTGTGTGAGGGGTCAGTGCCTCTAACCCTCACATTGTTTAATTGTATAGTAATTTCTGTAGTGAAGGGCACCATGTAATTTGAGAGATTCTTTTTTTAAGGTCTGAAAAAAGTTTTATTTTGAGAGCTGTTGCCCTTGGGCTTTGATTAAATAATCAGATTAATTAGTCTGCCTCAAAAGAAACCTTTATCTTACTGCTGGGTATCCTACTCTTGAAGCCTGACTACTGAAAGTGGTCAGTTAGGCCACTGAGGTCTCCGCCTTGTGACAGTCAGCTGTTATTATATAAATTTACTAGTCTTCAGTAATCTGAGCTAGGGGACTGAATAAGAGAAATCTATTGCATATATGATTTCATCTCTCTTGGTAGTAATAAAAATGCAGAGAAAATCACCAATTTATGAATGGCTGTCAAAGTGATTTCTTGTCTTTTTAGACATTTTTACTAAGTTAATTATTTTCTTGTCTTTTTAGACATTTTTAATAAGTTAATGGGAGCAACAGATTGCTCTGTTTCTGTGCCACCTAGGACAGACCAAATAGGTGGCTCTTTGAACTCAGAAACCATTCAGCTTCAAAATGGAAGGCCAGAAGATTATTTTTATGGGAAGTAAAACTTTTTTTTTGCAATAGTAAGAGGGGTTTTTCAGTGTTATACTGATCCTAACTCTTCCACTTTCAGTTATATGTTATAATTACACTGTGGTTAATGAATGGTCATTTCTTGCAGTTCTGGATTCCCCTCTTTAATCCTGATTCTAGCTTTAATACCCTCAGTTGGACAGTCTCACCTTCCATTTAGTTCCCTTGTAATTTTAATTTGCAGTATTTTTTTAGTCAAATAGCTTAACATATATTTGCTTTAGTAAAGTTTCAGCTCTGGAAGATTATATTTCATGTTTTAGAATTTATCTGTGAGCTCAGTTTAGAAGAACATTGAATATAATTTGCTTTTTTACAGAGCCTGGAAATTATAGAGTTGAGGACACAGGAACAGTGTCTCACTGAAGATGAAATATGTGAGTTTTCTCATCATTTTTTAGCAAACTAATTACAATTCCCCCTACATGTTTTTTGTTTGTTTGTGTGTTTGTTTGTTTTTACTTGGTAAATTAAACAGGAGGTTCAGTTTGTGTTTTCCAGACCCCAGATTTTGTAGGTGTTTGTTGCTACAAGTTTTGTCTTACTGAAGTCTGGCAGTATCTCCTGAGGTGAGACAACCAATTTTACTTTTGCTCTGGCACTGAGTCCAGCCATCTGCTTTAGGTCTGACTTTCAAACACAAAGGGAAAACA
The DNA here is from genome assembly GCF_027475565.1 of Acinonyx jubatus. Lineage (NCBI taxonomy): Eukaryota > Metazoa > Chordata > Mammalia > Carnivora > Felidae > Acinonyx > Acinonyx jubatus. Next base: position 120,459,746 of record NC_069383.1, read on the forward strand.
CAAAGTATAGCCAACTTGGTGGTGACAGCTGGTGGGAGAAAAGAATTGTTGTGTTTGACAGTGTCCTTTGGAAACAGTCTGGGAGTTGAGTCAAACACAATATATTATCTTAAATATAGATGCCTGCAGGTTAGTTGGAGTTTTAATTTCTGATTCACCCACCTTATTTCCACTTCTTGCAGGAAACCCTTTCCTGTCACACATTGTCATCCACATGTTCTTGGACAAGAGCACTATGTAGACCAACAATGATGTACATATTCCACTAAACAGAGTGCCTTGCACTACCTTGTGGACCTGCTCTTTGTTTCAACCTATGTGTATTTTTAAACTAGAAATGATCATGGACAGAATTTATATGTTCTAGGGCAAATGGTCATCTTAGAGGTAGTATTATAATACTTTAATTTTTCACCATTAAAAAATTCCGTAGTAGTTAATAATATCTAAGCAAGGGAAAATTTATTTTAGGTGAATAAATTTATATGTGAACAGTTAGAATTTTATTTCAAACCATCTGGAGTAAATAATATTCTATGTAGAACTAATTGGTTGTTCCAATTTTTTGGTTTTATTTTTCAGTAAGCAAGTAAAGCTATGGCAGATCTTTGGACATAGTTAACTACCAGAAGCTGCCTTATATCTAAAGAAACACCATATTACAATTGGGATGAGATAGGTGTAGAGATAAAAGAGTGACATCAACTTTAAAAGACAGGGTCATTTCTTGCTTCCTCTTTTGGAGAGTGTCTGGAATTAATGGTAATTTGGTTTTCAGCTTTGTAGTTGCAAAATTAATTTTGTCTTTCCCCAAAAGTCAATATAAAGAACCCATTTTCTGCCAAAAGCCAAACAGGAGCATGGGATCAATGAAAGAGGTGGTTAAAAACCTACTTCATTTTCTTCCCTTGGAGAGACTTAAAATGCTTCTTCACTAAACATGAAACCAAGTTATCTATTATTCACCACAAAGCTTTTTTGGAACAGAGTACAGCATAAATTATTTATTTTGCATTATGAAATAAAGTTAAAAGAGAAATGAGGAAGGAAGGCGCTTTAGAGTAAATGAGAATCGGAGAGATACTGAAGGAGATAAGGATATTCTCTCTCTCTCTCTCTCTCTCTCTCTCAGAGATTGATTTAGAGGAAGAGGGAAAGAAAGAAAATGTCTGGGTTATTTCTAAGTATGAGCTTATGTCCCTGGTAATGGTTTGTCCTATTGTTAACCTGAGACTATTATCACTGTTAACTAAAGTCTCTTAAAATTTCCCATTGGAGTTCTTGATTTTATTTGTCATTCAACAATTGAGTATATATTGAGGATTTACTCTCGCCAGGAACTGTGATGGAGTATGGGGAATAATTATAATATTTGGTGAGCAAATACCATATGCCAGATGCTAGACAAAGCCTTTTATGTAGGTTTTGTTTAATCTTTACAACAATCTTGTGAGGTAGAAGTTACTGCTACTTCTCACTATGTATTACATGTAGAGAAAATGAGATGTGGAGAAGTTAAAGATAAATAATTTTTTTAAAGTGTCATGATTTGTGATGTTTTGTGATTTCTGTTGTATAAATATACATCCAAGCTTGGATGATTTTAAGCTTTCAACAGTTTAGTAACTGGCTTGCAAAATTTCTGTGTATTAAACTGTTCATGAGAGCAGGTGTGAGCTGGCTTCAGTACCCCACTGAAAGGGATTGTCTACTTGTTCTAAAAATATTTAAAGTCCAATAGGGAAGATAAAACTATGTAATACAACTAGAAAATAAGAGGAACCAGATAAGTGGAATGGAAATTTAGAGCAGAGATACATGTTCACTTAGCTATTTTCTTGTAATTTAATTTGCAGTTATAGAAGGCTGTATTAGGGGACTTTTAAACTGTGCTTTGAGGAATGGGTAAGATTTGATGATGTGGAATCAGGGACAGCACAGCTGCGGGGATTTGGAAAAGCATGAGCAAACCACTGTTCAGTGTTCAGTGTTCACAAGCTTCCCATTAAAATGTGCTTTTGGCTCTGAAGTAGCAATACCCTAATAGTCCACAAGGTGGTGGGATAACTCTATCCTTTGCTCATTTTAAATGCAAATGACAAACTACCCATTTTACATAACTGGACAAGAAGTTTTTCTCTGTTGAAAATAAGGAAAGAGTTAAAAAATTCTTGTGGGAATCATGATGAGGAATTTCAGAGAAATGCTTTCTTTTGCTGTGTAGTTAACTTATAGCGTGATACTGTTTTCAGGAGTAGAATTTAGTGCTTCATCACTTAACATATAATATCCAGTGCTCATCACAACAAGTGCTGTCTTTAATACCTAATCCCCACCCTTCCCTCCATCAGCCCTCAGTTTTTTTCTATCTTTAAGAGCATTTTATGATTTGCTTCTTTCTCTCTTTGTTTTTCCTTCCATATGTTTTTCTGTTTCTTAAATTCCACATATGAATGAAATCATATGGTATTTGTCTTTCTCTGATTGACTTACTTTGCTTAGTATAATACACTCTAGTGCTGTCCATGTTGTTGCAAATGGCAAGATTTCATTCTTTTTAATGGCTGAGTAATACTCCATTGGAGATATATACCACATCTTTATCCATTCATCAGTTGATAGACATTTGGACTCTTTCCATACCTTGGCTATTGTTAATGATGCTGCTATAAATATCAGGGTGCATGTGTCCTTTCAACTCTGCATTTTTGTATCCTTTGTGTAAATACCTAGTAGTGCCATTGCTGGGTCATAAGATAGGTCTATTTTTAACTTTTAAGAAACCTCCATACTGTTTTCCACAGTGATGTACCAGTTTGTATTCCCACCAACTGTGCAAGAGGGTTCCCCTTTCCCTGCATTCTTGCCAAATCTGTTGTTTTCTCTGACGTTAATTTTAGCCATTCTGACAGGTGTGAGGTGGTATCTCATTGTGGTTTTGATTTGTATGTCCCTGATGATGAGTGATGTTGAACATCTTTTCATCTGTCAGTTGGCCATATGGATGTCTTCTTTGGAAAAGTGTCTATTCGTGTCTTCTGCTCATTTCTAACAATCTAAGAGAATTTCATGTTGAAGATATAACTTGAGTAGGTATGGAAAAATTTGACAAAGATATAAAGTACTGTCCAGAGGTACTAACCTTGGGAATGCATTTTGTCTGAGGTTAAGAATTGCTGACATCTAAGTTTCACTGTGATTAAAAACCCCAGTCTAACATAATTTAAATTCAGCCACCAGATTTGAATGGCTAAGGTGTGCCAGTCATTATGCCACGTGTTTTTACCTGTTATGTTTTGTATCTGAATCTCATTGTGTCTAGATTTGCTAATAGTTGCAAAAATGCAACTTAACCAATTACAGTATAAGTTTTAAAATGTGTGTGTGTGTGTGTGTGTGTTTTATCAAGAACACAGTTTATTTGATGCTAGAGTTACTTGTAACTTGTAGCATTTTTTATTTGGTTATTTAATACATATTTATTGAGTACCTGCTGTGTGTCATCTATTGTGCTAGGTGCTATTTTAAATGGTCATTTAGTTCACTGAATGCTCCAGCTGGAAACTTTACAACTAGACATTTTATCCCACATGGATGATAGCTCCAAAGGAGATGGGTTTAAATTAAGAAAGATGGTAGGTCCATTCTACAGTAGCAGAAACAGTAGTGGATTGGGTGATGGAGAGCTAATGTGAAGGGTGGTGCTTCTGCAGAAATGTTCCAGAACGGAAGTGGTGTGATTAAAACACAGACTTGCTTGAAAGCAAGGAATTATGGCCTGTCTCAGGTTCCTTTCAGTCTTACTGCAAGTTTCTAAATGTTGGAACAGTAATGTGAGAACATGCCCCCAACACACAATCTGTGAGTGACCAGTTTCTCACAGAGCAGTTCCGCAGCCTTTTATAGGATAGGCCTGAAGATTTAACTAGGAAGGAAATGTGGGACATGGGAACTGGAAAGTGATTTTTAAGCACTAAGAGGGGAAGGGGATGTGTAGATTCCTGCCCCCATTCCCAAGTGACCCTGTCTCAGCCTTCAGCTATTCTGTCGCATTCACTTGGAGTTTCTCAGGATTCCTTTCTGTCATTAGCCCTCTCCCTATCTCTACCCTCAACCCTCCAGTTGTTTTTAATCTAATTCAGTTCTGGTTTGATGGAGCTAAGGTGAAAATAGCCCTCACTCTAATTGTAATGCCATTACATCCCGCCAGGAGAAAATTATGCTATGTACTGTAGCAGAAAAAGCTGGATAGCAATGAAGAGTGAGATAGAATTGATAGAACAGTAACACTCTGTGGGCCTGTGATTCTTCTTGATTGTCATAGATAAACAATAAATAAGAAAGGAGCAAAATAAAGGGAAGTTTGCAGTTTTGAAACCTTTTTGGTAGGTGGAAATTAAATTGTATTTAGAGATAGAGGGCTGCATAACTTGTAGTTTCTGAGTGAGGTGTTTATATTGTAATCCTAAACTAGATTAGAGGGGCTAACTAAATGTTAACCCTACAAGAACAGTTAACTGTTTGGGGATGGAGACCAATCATAGTAATTCTCTCAGACTCCTTCCACATAGTCAAAAGCTTTAGAATATTTATTTTTTAAGTGGAAATTGTGCAAAACAATAATTTCTGCTTTTTTATTCTTTGCCTAAAGCTGATGATATTTTTGTGCTTTGCCAAGAGGGAAATTCTGTCCATGCATACATAGTGTTTCTACTTGTCAGTACTATTTTTGTGCTACTCACACATATTCACTGAGATTGGGGATCTGGAATTATGCATCAATAATGAAGCAATTAAGAACTTGGTTTATATCATTGTATATTCCTCACCTTCCCTAGGTGTTTTCTGGTGCAGTAGTTCTAAATGGTCATAGGCCTGTATCGAAGATAGTAGGTTCCTGAACTCTCCAGGGTCATTATTTTACTTTTACATGGAATCATCTTTAAATTTTTCATACCACTGTTGAATTGGGAAAGGGATCTCAGAAGATGAGGAGAAAAGAAAGCATGTGTATCAGAGCAAGCAGCATGAATTTTCCAAATCCATGAGCTGTCAAAAATCTTCTCAAACATCCTGTTTCCCTGTGCTGGAAGATTTGCTAATTTACTTTAAACTTTGCTTAGTTGTTAATAATGGAATTTTCTAACCACAGACAATTGGCTAATGCAGAACTAACCATGGTGACAAAGAAAAGCACTTCAAGCTTTAAATCCATTGTTCCCAAAATGCACTGAAGTGCCTTGGGGCACTGAAGGCAACTCACAGAGGTACTGCAGGATATTTTAAATGTTCAAGGGAAACACAGTGATACACAAATTACTGCTCTGGGATGGTTCATAGTTTCAACGTTAGATTATCCTTATCCTACATTCCTTTTGATTAGGTAGTATCTTCAGGAACCTGGGTTTTTGGTGACTACTCTTTTATAAAGCAGGTACCGTTGCCAATCATTGTGTGGCAGGAAATGAGAGTGACAGTTTTCTAACTGATTCTAAGGCTTGAGAAGTTGTGCAGTGATCAGTAGACACATGCATCCCATTAGTAAGTAAATGTGGTTAAAATTAAAATATTCTTTTTTTCAATTTGTGTTAATTGTCCTTCTAAATAGCAATTGAGTGGTTGGGATATAAAGAGTTATTAAGTTGTTTGTACCTAACAGAACTCTTATGTATTTCTTCTGGACTACAGATGTCATGAAAAAATTAAGTCATGACATTAAAGGTAACATTAAAGGTTACCATGAACCAAAAAGTTTAGCTACCAGTAGTTTTAGTTTAGTTTAGTTTGGTTTGTTTTTGAAAGAGAGAGAGCGAGCACACTTGAGTGTGCACAGGCTCATGGAGGAGGGACATAGAGAGAGAGAGAGAATCCCAAGCAGGCTCCATGCTGTCAGTGTAGAGCCCAACATGGGGCTTAATCTTACCTACCATGAGATCATGATGGAATCAAGAGTTGGATGCTTAACTGACTAATTCACCATGTGCCCCTGGCAACCAATAGTTTAAATTCTTTTTAAAAACTTGTTTGGGTGGCCTTTTTTTTCTTTTGAAAAGCTCTTGTATTTTTTCCCCATTATTTTATCTAAATGTACAGATGTAATCATCTACCTATTTTAAAATGTATTTTATTCTATTTCTGCTAACTTTCCTCTTCCTTCTTCTACCTTTTCATTTCCTTCCCAGGTAGCTCATTAGCAACCTAATAAATATCTTTTTATATTTGTCAAGGATATGCTTTTATAAGACATGTATGCATATTAACTTATTTAAACATGCAAGGATGGGAGGGCTCACTTTTATGAAAGTTTTATGAAAACGAGGGCATGATAGTTACAAAAGGCAGATGACATCCAAGTATTACTATGAAATAATTTTAACTTTCCACACTCCCTGTAATGGTCTCAGAGATCCCAGGGGCCCCTGGGCCACACTTTGAGAACATTTGCAGTAGATAAGTTTTTACAATAAGTGAAAATCTAAATTTGGATTGTAGTGATATACAATAGCAGTGTTCTTTTTTTTTTCAAGTTATGTGTAAATATTTCACATATAAAAATGCTTGATGATTTTTATTGTGCATAGTGTTATAAATGCATGTTAAGTATTATGTGATGAGAGATCTTAATATTTTTTATTTGCTTTATTGATACTGATTAAATATCTTTTGACCTTATAATTATTTTAAATGCTTTAGTGTGTGAAATTTATATGCAGTATCCCTTAATTAGTTGCATTTTCTCTTTTGGAACTTGAGTGTTGTGCTGATGAAAATGAATTTTAATCAATAACACTTCTGATCATCATTTTTATTCAAAATTTTGTTAAGAAAATAAGCCAGTCATATTTTTGTTCAAATAATTCATTTTTCATTCCAGAAGTAAAATTTTTTTCTTTGCACGGATTCATATTCAGCATCAAAAGATATCCTAGACTATTATCACTTTGTACAGTATTAGAAGATATTCTTTATTAGTATGGTTTCTGCTTTGTTTTCCTACAGATTCAAAAAATTAATATTTATAATATTCATAAGGAACATTGTGAAACTATTCTAACTTTATAGTCTTTTAATTCTGAGTATTTAATATTTTATTATAAAGTTTTGCATGTGTAAATACCAAGAAACTATGCACTTACTATTTTAAAAATGTGAAGTCCTGACAATAAAACCAAAGAAAAAAAACTAAACCACTTAAAAATAGAAGTAACTATGTAATTTGGGAATATAATACACTACTTTATTTTATTTTATTTTTTACTTTTTTTTAATGCTTATTTTATTTTTGAGAGACAGACAGGGAGTGTGAGAGGGGGAGGGGCAGAGAGAGAGAGACACACGCACACACACACAGAATCTGAAGTAGGCTCCACGCTCTAAGCTGTCAGTACAGACAGCTTGAACCCATGGGCTTGAACCCATGAACTGTGAGATCATGACCTGAGTTGAAGTCAGATTCTTAACCGACTGAGTCACCCAGGTGCCCTGTGCAGTATACTCTTGCTGCGTACTGTGATGTGGGCCACACAGGTGGTTATTGCTTATATTTCTTATCTCTCATATGGGAGGACCATTTAGGATTTATTTTCATGATATACCCTGACAATTACCTTGAATTAATGAATTTAAATTATTATGTATTACTTTTTAATTATTTATATATTTATTTTATTTTAGAGAGAGAGAGTGTGTGTGTAAGCAGGGGAGAAGGGCAGAAGGAGAGAGAGAATTTTAAGCAGGCAGCATGCTCAGTGCAAAGCCCAATGTGGGGCTTGATCATGACCCTGGGATCATGACCTGAGCCTAATTCAAGAGTTGGGTGCTCAACTGACTGAGCCATCCAGGCACCTTTAATGAATTTAAGGTATAAATGATACTTTTAGTAAATCTTTCTGCTTAGTATATTACTATTATAGTATTTACTGATTAGTACAGAAGTATTTCAACATTTTACCAGTTCTGTTAAATATCTGATGAATATATAAATTCTAACCTTTTGCATTCATGGAAGTATTCATTCCTCAAATACCTACTGATCATTTTCCAAACATGAGGTACTCTCACTTACCAAATATGAGGTACAAACACATGTATGACCCAGAATGTGTCCTCAGAGAGCTTATAATCTATGACATATCTGCACAAGAAAATAGAATATATGGACGAAAATGCTAAGTACTAGAAAAGAAGTTTTAGTAACAAAAATTACATTCATGGAGAGATACTAGTTTTGTTTGGGAAATTTTATTGTCAAAGATTGAAATTAACTGTATATATTTTCCTTATTACAATAATATATTCTAATTGTGAAAAATTCATACTCTAGGAAGTCAAAAAGAAGAAAAAATGCTTGTAATTTTAAATTTCACATAACAATTATCATCATTAATATTTTGGTGTTTGCTTTAACCACTTCATTATTTTAAGTAGACTCTTGAAAAGTGCTTTGTAAGGATGCTCATTCCAGTATAGTTCTAGGAATAATGCAAATGTTACATACCACCCTTGGTATTGGTGATTTTGGAAGAGGAAATGCTGTTAGGACAAGTTACTTTAATCATACATAGTTTTATGGACAGTAGTGATTTGGCCATGATTATGGGTTTAACTTCATAGTTGTGCCCAAGACATCGAAAGAGAATGCAGCTTTCTCACTTGCTGGCTTAGGAACAGGAAAATTTCATTCATAGAGTTCTAAGAATATGATAGGTTCTACTCAGAAACAAAAGTGAACCTTCTCTTCAGAGAAGAGGAGGACTGTCAGTTGATTCTTAGAGACATTATACATGAGAGGTGAAATCTTAGCACATCTACTAAGCCCACATAAAAGTTAGCAGTTAATCTTTGTATTTGAATTGGCATTCGCTTTATTAAGATTTTCTATTCATAGGAAAATATATTAAAAAATTCCTTTTTCTTCAATTTTTTTCACTTAAAAGCATCTTGTCACAGATAGTCTAAGATATCAACTGAGAGGTGCCTGGGTGGCTCAGTCAGTTGAGCGTCGATTTCAGCTCAGGTCATGATCTCACAGTTTGTGGATTTGAGCCCTGCGTCAGGCTCTGTGCTGACAGCTCAGAGCCTGGAGCCTGCTTTGGATTCTGTGTCTCCCTCTCTCTCTGTTCCTCCCCTGCTTACGTTCTGTCTGTCTGTCTGTCTCTCTCTCAAAAATAAATAAACATTAAAAAAAATCAACTGATTCCATGCTTCTTTATATTTTGTGTTGGAATCTATTTTTTTCCCCTGGTAGATTTCTCTCCCTTTCCTGTTTTATCTTTTAAGTAATTTTTGATACTAGTATGAATTCCTTGGAGGAGCTAGCTTAAAGACATTTTTGGTGTCAAGAAAATATCACAATGGAGTGAACAATAGTTCAAAAATAGTATTTCAAGTGGGTCACTCACATGTAGGTAATGGACAGTTGATGGCAGGGCCACCAGTATGCATAATGGAAGAACAGAGCAAACCCATTTTTTTGTACTTGCACATCTTCTCTTAGCTTTCCCCATTCTTAGCTCTCCTTTGCTATTTTTTCTGTAGTTCCTTTTTGGTGGGTAACACCTGTTCCTGTCCTATTTATATGGTGGCCATTACTTAGACCTATGCTTTGTCTCTTTATTAAAGCTAAACACGTACTGTTGGCTGTTTTCTTGGTTATCGTGTTGGAAAACAAGCAAATAGGCTGACTTCCCCAAAGATGTTTTTAGGATATTTAAATTTGTTAATCTTTTATGCCTATTTGAAGTTTGACAAAAAATTTCTGGGGAGGCAAAGCTTTAACTAAGATGAACAAATATTTATTGTTAAATTTTCAGATGTGTTGGAGAAGACATTTGGAGACCAGTCTGTGAACACAGACCCTTCAGTTCATCGTATGGACAGCTAGACACTTCCAGTTGAATAGATAGTTCTGTTTTGAAAAGAATAGATGAGGGAAGTGCTACTTGTGGCCTTTAATGTACATAGGCATGCGGAAATTCCTTTTCTACAAGGTTTTATAGGCTTTACTGTTGCCTCCAGAAGTTAAATGTGGGGACAATTTTCCTCAAGAGATTTAAACTAAAAGTAACGAACTTGTAGCAGATTTGCAAGCCTTCTGTCCTTAGTGATTTTTCTATCTCTATGACTCTAAAGATCTTCAAGGAAAAGGCACCAAATGCAGAGTATCAATTACTTTCACATCCACAGTTTGAACTCCTAAAATGGCATAAATATGCAGTCTGAAAAAGAGATGCAGTCATCTAATTCATTTTCTTCTCAGAGTAGAGAAGTGTGTACATGATTACAGACTGAGCCCTTAGGAGAGCAATAAAAATAGCTCTGACAGCCATTTCCAATAAAAAGATAATTTTTCATTGGGCGGAGCATCCAATCAATAAAGACATTTTTGGAGTTCTTGTTTGACAGTATGTTTGAAGATATTATGTGTCTAATAGCAGTTACAGGAGAAAGGAATACATGATTGATGCAGGACAAAAACCAGACAACTTCTTTTAAGAGAAGTGCTTTATGACCTTTAAATTTTAAAATAAAATTTTCTTTAAAGATTTTTTAAAAATAAGGGTTGGCTAAGCACCAGCTCTCTCATCTTCCACTCTTGTGTGGCTATCATTTTCACTGAAAGGGCCATTTAGTGTAAAAGGGTTGAAATAATAACAACTGTGGTCTAAGAGCCATTCATGTTGCTATAAGGGTTTTCTTCCCACTCTCAGTACCAACTAGTTATATTTCCTTGCTCTGATAAGACAAGAATTGTATAGTAGAGAAGTTGTGGAAGATTTGTGTGAATCAATTTTTGATTTTAATTAATGAGTATAGAAATTAAATAGGGGTGCTTAGGTGGCTCAGTCAGTTAAGTGTCCCACTCGTGATCTCAGCTCAGGTCTTGATCTCAGGGTCATGAGTTCAAGCCTCACACTGGTCTCTGCGCTGCACTGAGTGTGAAGCCTACTAAAAAAAAAAGAAATTAAATAGAAATAGAAGTGCATTAATCCTACATCCTTTCCCCCTGTATGTTTTTTCATTGTAAACAGCAAGGTTTTAAATTCTTAGTATTGTATTTTATTAATGGCCAGGTATTACTTCTGGTATAACTGTAATAAAGCTCTCCCCCAACCATCCCATTCATTTGCATGCAATTTCTTTCTATGTCTAAATTAGTACATTGATTTTATGTTTCATGGAGATTAGTGGTTTAACAAAATAAGAGATTATTGATTCTAATTTTTTCTACGTTGTTACCGGATTTAGTTGTCTTTTTAACCGGCACAGAGTCATTAAAGATGTTTTCTCTTTTCTCTAAACAACATTAAATAAAATGTATAGTGATAATGACAAATCAGGTATGTTAAATAAACAAGATCAATATTGTGGGATTTTACCAAAAGGCCAAAGGCAATTTCTAAGTACCTGTATAATCTTCTGTATTCTGCCTATCAATAACCTATAAAGAATTTACCAAACTCAACCCCCCAAAAACACATAATCCAGTGAATTTTTCTTTCTTTGTAAAATGTTTAATGCTGCTTTTTGAAAAGGAAGTATGTCACATGGATAAAAAATCAAAACAGTATAAAAAGTATGTGTCAGGTGTTCTCTTCCTACTCCTATTTCTACTTTTTTTCTTTCTCTGCTGTCTACACTCTACTTCCAGGTAACAACTTTTACTAGTTTCTGATAATCTTTAAATTATTCTTTATATGAATACATACATTTATTCTCTCCAGCCCAGTTTTTCCCCTAAAAGTTCACTTAACATATTGACTGTTCTGAATCTTTGTTACTGTCATTTCTTCTAATTATTTCTCTCACTCCTGAACACTAAATATTTGCACTAGAATTTTTGGCCTTTTAGTTAGATGAACCTGTATTTGAGTGTTGGTTCTACTACTTACTAAGTGTGTAATCTTGGGTTAAACTTAAGGTTCTCAGTTACTTATGAAAATAGAAGAATCAGGATGTATGACATGTGCTGTGAGATTTAAACGAGGTAATACATAGCTAGTAGCCTCTGGTGGGAATTAATATATGTCAGTTTCTATTCCGTTTACTCTGGCCTTTTCTCCCTCCCAAAGTGCAATCACCCTTTTCCATAAGTATTCACTGAATTAAAGCTATAGTAAGCTCACACTTTCCCTGTCTCTAGTACAGCCTCTGTCCATCTATCAGTCACACTGCAGGTAGAGCATTTTCTGTGACTTTTATCCTCTGCACAGAGGATATACTTCAGAGATCATGTGATACACTTCATGATCTAGGTTCTTCTTACCTGTTCACCCTTGTTTTCATGCAAGTCCTCTTTCTTGCTCTTCTGCGCGTGTCTTTTTTCCCCCTTGCTCATACTTCTCAGTACCTGCGTATCCACTTAACAAGCTGTTGTGGGTTGAAATGTGCCTCCCATTCTCAAAAGAATGTTGAAGTCCTAACCCCCGGTGCCTGTGATTTTGTTTGGAAATCAGGTCTTTGCAGATGATTGAGTTAAAATGAGGTTATTAGGGTGGGTCCCAATTCAATAAGATGTCTTTTTTAAGGGGTAATTTGAACACACAGACAGTTTACGCACAAGAAGAATGCCATTTTAGGATTGGAGTTATGTTGCCACAAGCCAAGGAACTACCAGAAGTTGGGAGAGGGCCCTAGGACAGATCCTTCCTTAGCACCTTCAGTGGGACTGTGGTCCAGCTGACATCTTGATCTTGGCCTTCTGGCCTCCAGAAACATGAGACAATAAATTTCTTTTTCTTCTTCTTCTCCTCTCCCTCCTCCCCCTTCTCTTTCCCCCCTTCCTCTTTCCCCTCTTTCTCCCCCACCCCTCCTCCAATAAACTTCGGATGTTTAAGCCAGCCAGCTTGTGGTATGTTATACAGCAACCTCAGGAAACTAATGCAGTCTTTAAAAATTTCATCCTAGGGGTGCCTAGGTGGCTCATTCGGTTAAGCGTCTGACCTCAGCTCAGTTCATGATATCGTGGTGCAAGTGTTTGAACCCCACATGGGGCTCTGTGCTAACAGCTCAGAGCCTGGATCCTTCTTCAGATTCTGTGTCTTCCTCTCCCTCTCTGCCCCTCCTCCCTTGTGTTCTCTCTCTCTCAAAAATAAGTAAACATTAAAAAAAAATTAAAATTTTTGTCTCAAATGTCACCTTCTCTATAAAGCTTTCCTGACCTTCCTCCCATATAAAGCGTTCCTGCCTCTGTGTTCTTTGTTCTTTTTTCTATTGGATTATCTTGTTTTATTAAAACATTTTAAGTTAAGGTACATTAAGTACTTCTAGATCCTGAGGACAGGCATTGTGTGTTTTCACTTTTGAATTTCCTGTGGTCCATAACACATAGTATGGACTAAGTAAACCTAAGTTAAAGTGTTTTTAAAACCCTAAGGTGTTCCTCCCAGATCCTTGGTTTCATTAGCAGTGCATTTTCATAAAATGTTTCTTGGAATTGTTCTTTTTTATAGATGGATATTGTCACTTCTTATGTATATGTTTTTATTGCAGTTGAGCCAAATCCTCTAAAGAATACAGCTTTAAGGATTCTTTAAAGTTATCTTTAAGGTATTGTCCAAATTCTCTTTAAAATCTTGAAAAATACCTCATAAAATATAGTATGTGCAGTTTTTTGGTATGTACCATCTGGTACACTAGTTTTTGTGTGTACTAAGGTTGAGAATCTTAGCAACTGGGCTCCCTGAATACAGCTGAGAGCTGGGAAAAAGTGGTCACATTAAAAAAGTTATCTTCCAGCCTGCAGAACTGGCATATGTAATTTGCATCATATTATGAACATTCTCTCAAAGTATAAACAAAAAATTCTTTTTTTTTCTTTTTGGCATTTGTTACCCCCAGTTTTGCTATGATGAACCTCCATCTCCCATAGAGAATATAGTCACAGCTCAATTGCATAACTTTTCAGGTACTCTGTTGTCAGAATAGTCTCATTCCCTTTCTTTTTAGTACTTTTCACTTAAACACTTCAATCTCATATCTGATTTACAGCCTTTTGGCCTTAACATTTATGGTTAGTGAACACCATGGAAGTATGGTGGCTTCAACAGGTTCTGCTGACAAATGTCTTACTCTCAAGTATGTTCAAGTCTCAGGTCCCCTAGACAATAATTACCCCTTTCAGGACTAGACTACATTCCCTGGCTGACCTCAGTTGACAGCTTCATATCACATCCTCTTTGTCAAATTATGTGATGACCCTCAATAAGAATGTAGTTTCATCTGCTTTGTCTGGCCAACTCTTGAACTTGCTGGCATGATTGGGATCCATTGTACATAATTATTGGGAGCTGATTACTTCAGATTGGGAGCAGAATTGGCCCTTTCTGGGCCATATCTGTTTGATGCTCTTTCCCTCTTCACTGATAATACTGGGTAAAGTTAGCAAGTTAATTGACTAGTCTGATGTCCACCTAGGGTACAAAATGCCATTATTATTATTATTATTATTATTATTATTGTTGTTATTATTAATTACCTCAACCAAAGACCTATTATCCTTATCTATCATCTATCTATCTACCTCTTTACCTAATTACCTATTTACCTACCTATGTATTTTATTCAACTACAATTCACATACTATAAAATTCACCCCTTGTTACAGGTTACAATTTAGTGGTTTTGGTACATTCTCCAGGTTGTGCAACCATTACCACCATCTCACTGCAGAACGTTTTATTACCTCAAAAATAAACCACACCATTAATAGTCACTCCCCATTCTTCCCTCCCCCAGCCCTTGGAAACTACTAATCTATGTTTGGTCTCTATGGATTTGCCTATCCTGAACATTTCATATAAATGGAATCACACATCATGTGGCCTTTTGTATCTAATATCTTTCTGTTAACATAGTGTTTTCAAGGTTCACTATGTTTAGCATGTATCAGTACTTAATGCTTTTTTTATGGAATAGTAGTCCACTGTGTGGATACCACCTTTTCCTTAGCTGTTCACCAGCTGATGGACAATTGGATTGTTTCTACTTTTTGATTGTTGTGAATAATGCTACTGTAGACATTTGTGTGAAGTTTTTGTGTGAACATAGGTTTTCAATTCCAGGAGTGGAGTTCCTTGGTCATATAGAAATATGATGTTTAATCTTTTGAGGAATTGTCAAACATTTTTGCATCATTTTATCTTTCTACTGGCCATGTGTAAGTATTTATTTTTTTCCATATTTATGTCAATGGTTGTTATTTTCTGTCTTTTTATTATAGCCATCCTAGTGAGTATGCAGTGGTATCCCATTGTGCCTTTGATTTGTATTTTCTTAACGACAAATGATGTAAAGCATCTTCATGTGCCTTTTGGCATTTTGTATGTCTTCTTTGGAGAAGTGTCTATTCAGATCCTTTGCCCATTTTTTTTTTTTGAGAGAGAGAGCCTGAGAGCAAGGGAGGGGCAGAGGAAGAGGGAGAGAGAGAGAATCTTTTAAAATTTTTTTTAGTTTTTATTTTATAGAGAGTAAGAGAGTCCAAGTGGGAGAGAGCAGCAGAAGAGAGAGAGAGAGAGAGAGAGAGAGAGAGAGAGAGAGAGAGAGAGAGAATCTTAAACAGGCTCCACATCCAGTGTGGAACCCCACTTGGGGCTCAATCTCATGACTGTGAGATCTTGACATGAGCCGAAATCAAGAATCAGATGCTTAACTGACTGAGCCATCCAGGTGCCTCCCCTTTGACCATTTGAAAATTGGGTTATTTGTCTTTTAGTTGTTGAGTTGCAATAATTCTTTATTCTAGACCCCTATTTATATGATTTGCAAATATTTTCTTCTGTGGCTTGTTATTTTACTTTCTTGATAGTGTCTTTTGATATGCAAAAGTTATAAATTTTGATGTTTTATGGTTTATCTATTTTTCCTTTGTGTTCATGTGCTTTAGTTTCTTAGACTTCTGAGAAATTGTTGCCTAATCCAGAATTGCAAAGATTACTATCTAAGTAGTATTATATCTTTCAGTCAGTAAATATGGGATGTCATTCTACTTATTTAGGTCTTTAATCTCTTTCACATTGTTTTGTAGTTTTTAGCGTATTAGTCTTATACTTGTTTTTGTCTCCTTTTTTGGTGCTATTTTAAAGGAAATTGTTTTATTAATTTCATTTTCACATGGTTCATTTCTGGGTATATAAACTAATTTTTGTATGTTGATCTTTGTACCCTGTATACTTGCTGAACTACTTTTATTCATTCTAAATTTTTTTGTGTATGAGTGGATGCTTTAGGATTTTTTGATTTATTTTTTTATTGAGGTATAATTGACATATAACATAATATTAGTTTCAGGTGTACCACATAATGATTCAATATTTGTATATATTTAAAATGATTACCAGAAAATGTCTAGTTAGTATCTATAAACATACAGATACAAATTTTTTTTTCTTGTGCTGAGAAATTTTAATATCTATTCTTTTAGCAACTTTCAAATATGGAATAGAGTATTACCTGCAATCACCATGACTGTATATCCCCATGACTTATTTATTTTATAACTGGGAGTTTGTACATTTTGACCACTTTTACCCATTGAGGCTTTGCATTTGCTGATGGTTTCCTTTGTAGTGCAGAACCTTTTTAGTTTGATGTAGTCTACTTTTTAATTTTTGTTTTTGTTGTCTTTGCTTTTGGTACGAAATCCAGAAAGTCATCACCAAGACTGATACCAAAAACCTTACTGCCTATGTTTTATTCTAGGAGTTTTACAGTTTCCAGTCTTACATTCAAGTCTTTAATCCATTTTGAGTTAATTTTTGAGTATGGTATAAGAGAGTGGTCCAGTTTCATTCTTTTGCTGGTGGTCCAGTTTTCCCAGCACCATTTGTTGAAGAAACTGTCTGTTCCCCATTGTATATTCTTGGCTCCTTTATCATAAATTAATTGACCATGTATTTCTGGGCTCTCTCTTCTCTTCCATTGATATATGTTAATTGTGTCTGTTTTTATGCCAATATCATACTTTTATTTTCCCCTGAGAGAGAGTGAAAGCTGGAGAGGGGCAGAGAGAGAGGGAGAGAGAAAATCTTAAGCAGACTCCATGCTTGGTGCAGAGCCCTACACAGGGCTGCATCCCATGACCCTGAGATTGTGACCTGAGCCAAAATCAAGAGTATGATGCTCAAACAACTGAGCCACCCAGGTGCCTCCATACTTTTTTGATTAGTATAGCTTTGTAAATCAGAATGTGTGATGCCTCCAGCTTTGTTGTTTTTTCTCCATATTGCTTTGGCTATTCAAGGTCTTTTGTGGTTCCATACAAACTTTAGGATTAGGTTTATTACTGTGAATAAATGCCACTGGAATTGTGATAGGGATTATATTGTTCTGTAGATTGCTTTGGGTCATACGGACATTTTAACATTATTAATTCTTCCAGTCCATGAGCATGGAATATCTTTCCATGCATTTGGGTCTTCTTCAATTTCTTTCATCAATGACCTACAGTTTTTAGGGTATAGGTCTTTTAGCTCCTTGGTTAAATATATTTCTAGGTATTTTATTCTTTTGAATGCAATTGTAAATGGGATTGTTTTCTCAATTTCTTTTTTTTTTGAGAATTTGTTGTTAGTATATGGAAATACAACAGATTTTTGTATATTGATTTTGTATACTGCAACTTTACTGTATTTGTTTATTAGTTGTAACAGTTTTTTGGTGGCGTCTTTATGGTGTTTTATATATAATATGTCATCCGCAAATAGTGATAGTTTTATTTCTTTCTTTCTGATTTGTATGCCTTTTTATTTCTTTTTCCTGCCAAATTTCTCTGGGTGGGACTTCCAATACTGTATCGAATAAAAGTCAAGAAATGGGTCAGAAATAGGTTAGGAAATGGTCAGAAATGGGTATCTTTGTCTTGCTTCTGGTCTTAGAGGAAAATGTTCCAGCTTTTCACCATTGAATATAATATTAGCCATAGGCTTGTCCTATATGGCCTTTATTATATTGAGGTACATTCCCTCTACATCCTTTTGGTTGAGAGTTGTTTTTAATTGTGAATGAATGTTGAATTTTGTTAAATACTTTTTCTATATTATTGAGATGATCATATGATTTCTAACCTTCATTTTGTTATTGTGGTGTGGTGTGTTACATTGAATGATTTGTGGCTATTGAACTGTCCTTGACTCCCTGGTATAAATTCTATTTGATCATGGTGCATAATCCTTTTAATATATTGTTGAATTTGATTTGCTAATATTTTGCTGAGGATTTTCGCATCTATATTTATCAGGGATATTGGTTGGTAACTTTTTTTGTGGTGTCTTTGGTTTTGGTAAAGGTTAATGCTGGTCTTGTAGAATGAATTTGGAAACATTCCTTTCTCTTCTATTTTTGGAATAGTTTGAGAAGAATAGGTATTAACTCTTCTTTAAAAGTTTGGCAGAAGTCGCATGTGAAGTCATCTGGCTCTGGATTTTTGTTGTTTCTTTGATTACCAATTCAATTTTATTACTAGTTATTGGTCTACTTTTAATTTTTTCCTGATTCAGTCTTGGTAGATTATATATTTCTAGGAATTTATCCATTTTCATTGGTTGACCAATTTGTTGGCATGTAATTTTCACAGTAGTCTCTCAGAATCCTTTGCATTTCTCTAGTGTTGGTTGTAACTTCTTATTTTACCTTTTAAATTATTTATTTGACTCCTCTCTCTTTTTCTTGATAAGTATGGCTAAAGGTTTGCCAATTTAGTTTATCTTTTCAAAGAATCAGCTTTTAGTTTTATTAATCTTTTCTATTCATTGCTCACTACTACCAAGTCTAATTTCTCATGTTGCATTTAGCTGTCTTTGTTCTCCTTTAGTCTGGAACATTTCCTTAGTTTTTTGACTTCTATGACAGTGATGCTTTTGAAGGCTAAAGATTAATTATTTAGTGGAGTGTCCTTCAATTTGGATTTATATCATATTTATTCATGATTATATTCATTTTGGTCAGTAATATCAACAGAAATGATGCTGTGTTCTTGCTTCATCCATCAGGTGATGCTAGACTTTACTTTACTGGTTATTGATGGTGTTAACCTTGGTCATTTCTTTAAGATAATATTTACCAAGTTTCTCCATTGGAAAGTTACTCATTTTCCATTTCTAATCAGTAAATATTTGTGGGGAGTTACTTTGAAAATATGTAAATCTCTTTTTTCTTTTTTATTGAAGTATAGTTGACATGCAATATTACATTTATTGCTTGCATACATAGTGCTTAGACAGCTCTCTATGTTATGTGGTGCTCAATACAAGTGTAGTTACCATTGTCACCATACAACGCTATTACAATACCATTGACTATATTCCCTGTGCTGTACCTCTCATCCCCATGACCTACTTCTTCCACAACTGGAAGTCTATACCTTCAACCTCCCTTCACCCATTTTGTCCATTTTGATACCCCTTTTCTTCTGGAAACCACCAGTTTATTCTCAGTATTTATGGGCCTGCTTTGTTTGTTTTGTTTTTTAGATTCCACATATAAGTGAAATCATGTGGTATTTGTCTTTCTCTGTTTGACTTGTTTCACTTAGCATACCACTTTCTAGGTCCATCAATGTGGTTGCAAATGGAAAGATCTCATTATTTTCTATGGCACATGCCATATTCCATTGCACGTGTGTGCATGTGCATGTGTGCACACACACAAACCCCACATCTTCTTTATCCATTTGTCTATTGATGGATGCTTAGTTTGCTTCTGTATATTGATTATTATTTTAAATAATGCTTCAATAAACATAGAGGTGCCTATATATTTTTCAATAAGTGTTGTCATTTTCTTTGGGTAAATGCCCAATAGTGGAATTACTAGATCGTATGATGTTTCTATTTTTAATTTTTTGAGGAACCTCCATGTTGTTTTCCACAGTGGTTGCACCAGTTTACATTCCTGACTATAGTGCATGAGGGTTCCCTTTTCTCCACAACTTTAACAACACTTGTTATTTCTTGTCTTTTTGGTACTACCCATTCTGAAGTGATATCTCATTGTGGTTTTGATTTGTATTTCCCTGATGATTAGTGGTATTGAGTAAATTTTCATGTGTTTATTGGCCATCTGTATGTCTTCTTTGGAAGAATGTCTTTTCAGGTCCTCTGCTCATTTTTAATCAGAATTATTTTTTAACATTAAGTTGTATAAATTTTTTTTTAAGAAAACATTTGTTGTCATATGGGTGCCTCCTTTTTTTTATAATTTAACTTTATTTTTTATTTTTTAAAATTTACATTCAAATTAGTTAGTATACAGTGAAGCAATGATTTCAGGAGTAGATTCCTTAATGCCCCTTACCCATTTAGCCCATCCCCCCTCCTACAACCCCTCCAGCAACGCTGTTTGTTCTCCATATTTATGAGTCTCTTTTGTTTTGTCTCCCTCCCTGTTTTTATATTATTTTTGTTTCCCTTCCCTTATGTTCCTATGTTCTGTCTCTTAAAGTCCTCATATGAGTGAAGTCATATGATTTTTGTCTTTCTCTGACTGACTAATTTCACTTAGCATAATACCCTCCAGTTCCATCCATGTAGTTGCAAATGGCAAGATTTCGTTCTTTTTGATTGCTGAGTAATACTCCATTGTATATATATACACCACATCTTCTTTATCCATTCATCCATCGATGGACATTTGGGCTCTTTCCATACTTTGGCTATTGTTGATAGTGCTGCTATAAACATGGGGGTGCATGTGTCCCTTTGAAACAGCACACTTGTATCCCTTAGATAAATGCCTAGTAGTGAAATTGCTGGGTCGTAGGGTAGTTCTATTTTTAGGTTTTTGAGGAACCTTCATACTGTTTTCCAGAGTGGCTGCACCAGCTTGTATTGCCACCAACAATGCAAAAGAGATCTCTCTCTTCACATCCTCACCAACATCTGTTGCCTGAGTTGTTAATGTTAGCCATTCTGACAGGTGTAAGGTGGTATCTCATTGTGATTTTGATTTGTATTTCCCTGATGATGAGTGATGTTGAGCAGTTTTTCATGTGTCGGTTGGCCATCTGGATGTCTTCTTTGGAGAAGTGTCTATTCATGTCTTTTGCCCATTTCTTCACCGGATTATTTGTTTTTTGGGTGTTGAGTTTGGTAAATTCTTTGTAGATTTTGGATACTAACCCTTTATCTGATATGTCATTTGCAAATATCTTCTCCCATTCTGTTGGTTGCCTTTTAGTTTTGCTGATTGTTTCCTTCACTGTGCAGAAACTTTTTATTTTGATGAGGTCCCAGTAGTTCATGTTTGCTTTTGTTTCCTTGCCTCTGGAGACGTGTTGAGTAAGAAGTTGCTGCGGGCAAGATCAAAGAGGTTTTTGCCTGCTTTCTCCTTGAGGATTTTGATGGCTTCCCATCTTACATTGATGTCTTTCATCCATTTTGAGTTTATTTTTGTGTATTGTGTAAGAAAGTGGTCCAGGTCCATTCTTCTGCATGTTGCTGTCCAGTTTTCCCAGCACCACTTGCTGAAGAGACTGTCTTTATTCCATTGGATATTCTTTCCTGCTTTGTCAAAGATTAGTTGGCCCGTTGTGGGTCCATTTCTGAGTGTCTGTTGATCTGAGTGCCTGTTCTTGTGCCAGTATCATACTGTCTTGATGATTACAGCTTTGTAGTATAGCTTGAAGTCTGGGATTGTGATGCCTCCTGCTTTGGTTTTCTTTTTCAAGATTACTTTGGCTATTCGGGGTCTTTCTGGTTCCATACAAATTTTAGGATTATTTGTTCTAGCTCTGTGAAGAATGCTGGTGTTATTTTGATAGGGATTGCATTGAATATGTAGATTACTTTGGGTAGTATCGACATTTTAACAATATTTGTTCTTCCTATCCAGGAGCATGGAATCTTTTTCCATTTCTTTGTGTCTTCTTCAATTTCTTTCATAAGCTTTCTATAGTTTTCAGTGTATAGATTTTTCACCTCTTTGGTTAGATTTATTCCTAGGTATTTTATGTTTTTTTGTGCAACTGTAAATGGGATTGATTCCTTGAATTCTCTTTCTGTTGCTTCATTGTTGGTGTATAGGAATGCAACCGATTTCTGTGCATTGATTTTATATCCCTCAACTTTGCCGAATTCATGAATCAGTTCTAGCAGTTTTTTGGTGAAATCTTTTGGGTTTTCCATATAGAGTATCATGTCATCTTTGAAGAGTGAAAGTTTGAGCTCCTCCTGGCTGATTTGGATGCGTTTTATTTCATTGTGTTGTCTGATTGCAGAGGCTAAGACTTCCAATACTGTGTTGAATAACAGTGGTGAGAGTGGACATCCCTGTCTTGTTCTTGACCTTAGGGGGAAAGCTCTCAGTTTTTCCCAATTGAGGATGATATTAGCATTGGGTCATTCATATATGGCTTTTATGATCTCGAGGTATGATTCTTCTATCCCTACTTTCTTGAGGGTTTTTATCAAGAAAGGATGCTGTATTTTGTCAAGTGTTTTCTCTGCATCTGTTGAGAGGACCATATGGTTGTTGTCCTTTCTTTTATTGATGTGATGAATCATGTTAATTGTTTTGTGGATATTGAACCAGCCCTGCTTCCCAGGTATAAATCCCACTTGGTCATGGTGAATAATTTTTTTTAATGTATTGTTGTATCCGGTTGGCTAATATCTTGTTGAGGATTTTTGCATCCCTGTTCATCAGGGAAATTGGTCTATAGTTCTCCTTTTTAGTGGGGTCTCTGTCTGGTTTTGGAATCAAGGTAATGCTGGCTTCATAGAAAGAGTTTGGAAGTTTTCCTTCTATTTCTATTTTTTGGAACAGCTTCAAGAGAATAGGTGTTAACTCTTCCTTAAATGTTTGGTAGAATTCCCCTGGAAAGCGATCTGGTCCTGGACTCTTGTTTTTTTGGCAGATTTTTGATTACTAATTCGATTTCCTTACTGGTTATGAATCTGTTCAAATTTTCTATTTCTTCCTGTTCTAGTTTTGGTAGTGTGTATGTTTCTAGGAATTTGTCCATTTCTTCCAGATTGCGCATTTTATTGGCATATAATTGCTCATAATATTCTCTTATTATTGTTTTTATTTCTGTTGTGTTGGTTGTGATCTCTCCTCCTTCATTCTTGATTTTACTTATTTGGGTCCTTTCCTTTTTCTTCTTGATCAAACTGGCTAGTGGTTTATTAATTTTGTTAATTCTTTCAAAGAACCAGCTTCGGGTTTCATTGATCTGTTCTACTGTTTTTTTTTTTTTTTGTTGTTTTGTTTTGATAGCATTAATTTCTGCTCTAATCTTTATGATTTCCTGTCTTCTGCTGGTTTTGGGTTTTATTTGCTGTTCTTTTTCCATCTCCTTAAGGTGTAAGGTTAAGTTGTGTATCTGAGATCTTTTTTCCTTCTTTAGGAAGGCTTCGATTGGTATATACTTTCCTCTTATGACCGCCTTTGCTGCGTCCCAGAGGTTTTGGGTTGTGGTGCTATCATTTTCATTGACTTCCATATACTTTTTAATTTCCTCTTTAACTGCTTGGTTAGCCCATTCCTTCTTTAGTAGAATTTTGTTCAGTCTCCAAGTATTTGTTACCTTTCCAAATTTTTTCTTGTGGTTGATTTCGAGTTTCATAGCATTGTGGTCTGAAATTATGCATGGTATGATCTCGATCTTTTTGTACTTGTTGAGGGCTGATTTGTGTCCCAGTATATGGTCTATTCTGGAGAACATTCCATGTGCACTGGAGAAGAATGTATATTCGGCTGCTTTAGGATGAAATGTTCTGAATATATCTGTTAAGTCCATCTGGTCCAATGTGTCATTCAAAGCCATTGTTTCCTTGTTGATTTTTTGATTAGATGATCTGTCCATTGCTGTGAGGGGGGTGTTGAAGTCTCCTACTCTATGGTGTTACTATCGATGAGTTTCTTTATGTTTGTGATTAATTGATTTATATATTTGGGTGCTTTCACATTTGGCGCATAAATGTTTACAGTTATTAGGTCTTCTTGGTCTATAGACACCTGGATTATGATATAATGCCCTTCTGCATATCTTGATACAGTCTTTTTTTTAAAGTCTAGATTGTCTGATATAAGTATGGCTACTCCGGCTTTCTTTTGTTGACCATTAGCATGATAGATGGTTCTCCATCCTATTATTTTCAATCTGTAGGTATATTTAGGTCTAAAGTGTGTCTCTTGTAAACAGTATATAGATGGATCTTCTTTTCTCATCCATTCTTTTACCCTTTGTCTTTTAATTGGAGTATTGAGTCCATTGACGTTTAGAGTGAGTACTGAAAGATATGAATGTATTGCCATTATCATGCTTATAGAGTTGGAGTATCTGGTGTTGTTCTCTGGTCCTTTCTAATCTTTTGTTGCTTTTGGTGTGTGTGTGTGTGTGTGTGTGTGTGTATGTATGTATTTATTTATTTATTTTAATCTTTTCTCCCCTCAGAGAATCCCCTTTAAAATTTCTTGCAGGGCTGGTTTAGTGGTCACATACTCCTTTAATTTTTGTTTGTCTGGGAAACTTTTTATCTCTCCTTCTATTTTGAACAACAGCCTTGCTGGGTAAAGAATTCTTGGCTGCATATTTTTCTGATTCAGCACATTGAATATATCCTGCCACTCCTTTCTGGCCTGCCAAGTTTCTGTGGATAGGTCTGCTGCAAACCTGATCTGTCTTCCCTTGTAGATTAGGGACTTTTTTCCCCTTTCTGCTTTCCCTTGCCTGAGTATTTTGTGAATTTGGCCATGATATGCCTTGTTAATGGTCGGTTTTTGTTGAATCTAATGGGAGTCCTCTGTGCTTCCTGGATTTTGATGTCTGTGTCTTTCCCCAGGTTAGGAAAGTTTTCTGCTATGATTTGCTCACATAACCCTTCTACCCCTATTTCTCTCTCTTCCTCCTCTGAGACCCCTATGATTCTGATGTTCCTTTTTAATGAGTCACTGATTTCTCTAATTCTTAAATCGTGCTCTTTTGCCTTAATCTCCCTCTTTTTTTCTGTTTTGTTTTTCTTTATAAGTTTGTCCTCTATATCACTGATTCTCTGTTCTGCCTCTTCCATGCTTGCCGCCGCTGCATCCATCCGTGATTGCAGCTCAGTTATAGCATTTTTAATTTCATTCTGGCTATTTTTTACTTCTTGTATCTCTGCAGAAAGGGATTCTAATCTATTTTCAACTGTAGCTAGTATTCTTATTATTGTGATTCTAAATTCTGGTTCAGACATCTTGCTTGTATCTGTGTTGGCTGTCGTTTCTTTGTGCTCTTTCTTTTGGGGTGAATTCCTTTGTTTTGTCATTTTGAAGGGAGAAAAGGAATTAATGAGGTAGAAAAAGTGAAGTTAAAAAAACTTAAAATTAAAAAAATATTAAAATTAAAAATTAAAAACACACATACACACAAAAATCGAATAGATGATGCTAGATCCTAGGTGTGTTTTGGTCTGGGTGTTGAAAGTGGTTTGACACCTCTTGCACTGTTGGTGGGAATGCAAATTGGTGCAGCCACTCTGGAAAACAGTGTGGAGGTTCCTCAAAAAATTAAAAATAGACCTACCCAATGACCCAACAATAGCACTGCTAGGAATTTACCCAAGGGATACAGGAGTACTGGCGCATAGGGGCACTTGTACCCCAATGTTTATAGCAGCACTCTCAACAATAGCCAAATTATGGAAAGAGCCTAAATGTCCATCAACTGATGAATGGATAAAGAAATTGTGGTTTATATACACAATGGAGTACTACATGGCAATGAGAAAGAATGAAATATGGCCCTTTGTACCAACGTGGATGGAACTGGAGAGTGTGATGCTAAGTGAAATAAGCCATACAGAGAAAGACAGATACCATATGGTTTGATTCTTATGTGGATCCTGAGAAACTTAACAGAAACCCATGGAGGAGGGGAAGGAAAAAAAAAGGGGTTAGAGTGGAAGAGAGCCAAAGCATAAGAGACTCTTGAAAACTGAGAAAAAACTGAGGGTTGATGGGGGATGGGGGGGGGAGGGTGGGTGATGGGTATTGAGGAGGGCACATTTTGGGATGAGCACTGGGTGTTGTATTTGACAATTTGACAATTGACAAACCAATTTGACAATAAACTACATATATTGAAAAAAAAGGAAAAAAAAAGAAAGAAAGTGGTTTGACAGATTAGAGGAAAAAAAAGGGGGGGAAGAAAAGAAAAAAAAGGAAATCTTTTGAGAATTTGAAAAAATGAATACACTGAAGTAGACTAAAATGTGATGATGGGGGTGATATAGAGTTTGAAAAAATATATACAAAAGTAAGGAATATAGTATAAAAAATTATAGAAAAATGTTTTTAATAAACATTAAGAATAAATATGAATTTTTTTGTTTTCCGTATTTAAGAAAAAAGAAAAGAAACAAAAAAGAAAAAAGATAAAAAAGAAAAAGAAAAAAAATTTGAAAAAGTGAATACACTGTGGTAGACTGAAATAAAATGATGGGAGTAAGATAGAATTTGAAAAAATTTACATAAAACCAAAAAATATAGTAATAAAAATTAAATAAAAATATTTTTAAAAGAAATTGAGGGGCGCCTGGGTGGCGCAGTCGGTTGAGTGTCTGACTTCAGCCAGGTCACGATCTCGCGATCCGTGAGTTCGAGCCCCGCGTCGAGCTCTGGGCTGATGGCTCGGAGCCTGGAGCCTGTTTCCGATTCTGTGTCTCTCTCTCTGCCCCTCCCCCGTTCATGCTCTGTCTCTCTCTGTCCCCAAAATAAATAAAAAACGTTGAAAAAAATTTTTTAAAGAAATTGAAAGTAAAAATGAAGTTTTTCCTCTTTCTGCATTGAAGAACAAGAAAAGAAATGAAAAAGAAAAAAAGAAAGAAAAAAAGGAAAATTGTTTGAAAATTTGAAAAGTTGAGTACACTGAAGTAGACTAAAATAAA
Source organism: Acinonyx jubatus (assembly GCF_027475565.1). Classification (NCBI taxonomy): domain Eukaryota; kingdom Metazoa; phylum Chordata; class Mammalia; order Carnivora; family Felidae; genus Acinonyx; species Acinonyx jubatus. The sequence continues at coordinate 120,486,610 of NC_069383.1, forward strand.
ATGATGGAAGTAAAGTAGAATTTGAAAAAATTTACACAAAAGTAAAAAATATAGTAATAAAAATTAAAGACAGATATCTTTAATAAAAGTTGAAAATAAAAATGAGTTTTTTTTCTCTTTCTGTATTCAAGAAAAAGGAAAGAATTGTAAAAGAGAAAAAGGAAAAAGAGAAAAAAAAGAAAAAAAGAAAAAAATTAAATAGATGAAACTGCTAAAAGATTGAAGTAGGCCTGAAATTGCTTCGTTTTCCCCTATAGGTCAGTCCATGTAGCTCTTTTAGTCCATAAATTAAGCCGGTGGTGAGGTTTGTGTTCTTGAGGAGCGAAGTTGCCCAGTTGGGCGAGGCTCGGTGTAACAGCTCTACTCTCCACTAGATGGCGCTGCTAGCCTACTGGGGTGGATTGTGGTGGTGCTGGTAGGTGCGTATGCGCGGGAGTGGTGAAAATGGCGCCACCCAGCTACCCAGTCTGTTCTCCCGGATCAGCAATCGCGCACTGGTCCTGTGTCTTCAGCTCTTGCTCCCTCCCTGCTTTTCCACTCTCTGTGACCAGGCCCCAGGCAGTACCTCTCTCCCAAGTTTTGTCTCAAATGCGGCTGTTTTCCCTGGCCCCTTACTTCCAAAGAATTGGGGCTTTGACCTGTTCCACCTCTCTGTGGAGGCTCTTGCTGAGCAATGGCTGAACATGCAATGGTCAAATGTTGGCTGCACCCAGCAACGCTCACTGGACCCTGCTGTTGCACGTGCCCCAAGACTGTGGCCAGGTGCCAGCCTGCCCCCAAAAAAGATCATGAGACAGTGTGGCATCAGCATTTCAGGGATTGTGGAAAATTGCAACACACATCTGGCACCAGGTTTCACCCTCAACGACCTTGCCCAGCACCAGTGAATGTGGTTGCCTTCTGGGGTCTGCTGTGACCAGGTAGCTTCAACAGTCTCTACCAAATGTCCTTCCAGCAGTGGAACTGCTTTTTCCCATGTGGTCCAAGAACCTCCTGGACCTCACTCTTTTCCTGGGGATTCACCTTTCTCACCAGAGCACTGCCGGGTATGGAGCTGTGGAGTTGCAGCCTTTGCGCTCCCCTTGTTTACAGTCTTAATGGAATTTACACCCTCTCCTTCCTCCTTTCTCCCTTTTTAGTTTAGTCCCTGTGGCTGTTTCCAATTTTCCACCTTCTTTCCAGCTGCTTTTGGGGAGGGGTGCTTTTCCTGTATGCTCCCCCCTCCCCAGTCTTCATCCTCTCTCTGCTCGCAAAAGGGGTTCCCTACCTTTTGCGGCTTCTTGCTCCCTAAGTTCAGCTCTTCATGTTGCATACCTGCTGAATTCTGTGGTTCAGGTTGTGCAGATTTTTGTGTTAATCTTCCAATCAGTTTTCTAGTTGTGTAGGATGGTTTAGTGTTGGTCTGGCTGTATTTCATGGACGTGAGACACACAAAAAGCTTCCATGCTGTTCTGCTATCTTGGCTCCTCCTGTGTAATCTTTTATATATTTTGGATATTAACATTTTATTGAACACATCATTTGCAAATATCTTCTCCCATTCAGTAGGATGCCTTTTCCTTTTGTTGATGGTTTCCTTCAGTGTGCAAGAGCTGTTCATTTTGGTGTAGTCCCAATAGTTTTTTTTTGGGGGGTGGGGTGGGGTTTATTTTGGCTGTTGCTTCCCTTGCCTGAGGAGACATATGTAGGAGAATGTTGTTAATGCCACTGTCCAGAGATTACTATCTATATTTTCTTTAAAATTTTTTTTAATGTTTATTTTTTAAAGACAGAAATAGAGCATGAGTGAGGGAGAGGCAAAGAGAGAGAGGGAGACATAGAATCTGAAGCAGGCTCCAGGCTCTGAGCTGTCAGCACAGAGCCCTACGCAGGCTCTAACCCACTAATGGCGAGGTCATGACCTGAACCAAAGTAGGATACTTCACTGACTGAGCCACCCAGGCGCTCCTGTCTATATTTTCTTTAAGGAGTTTTATGGTTCTAGGTCTCACATTTGGGGCTTAAATCCATTTTTAGTTGATTTTTTTGTTAAAAATTTTTTTTGAAGTTTATTTATTTATCCTGAGAGAGACAGAGACAGTGTGAATGGGGTAGGGGCAGAGAGAGAGGGAGACAGGTAATCCTAAGCAGGCTCTGCACTGCCAGAGCAGAGCCCCACAGCCCTACTCGGGGCTCGAACTCAGGAAACCAGGAGATCATGATCTGAGGCAAAACCAAGAGTCAAATGCCTCCGTTTTGAATTGATTTTTGTGTATTGTGTAAGATAGTAGTCCTAGTTTCTGTCTTTTGCATGTAGCTGTCCAGTTTTTCCAGTACTGTTAACTGAAGAGACTGTCTTTTCCCTGTAAATTTCTTATTATTCTTCAAACTTTTATCCATTGGCTTTAGCATCCATAAATATTTTTTTGGCTGAATTAATTATAACTATGATGGTTGAAAATAGTGATTTTCTAATGACTTCATTCTAGATTCATCAGTTGGAAAGAGCTTTCTCATTTCCTACTGATTTATTCATTATTTATTTATGTATGTAAGTTATAATCTCATAGATGCCTAATTTTTAAATGATTACCATCATTATTTATATAGATGCTCATATTATCTCAGAATTGGCCAGTGGGAACCCCCTTCAAGCTTGCTCTGGGTTCTTTTGACACATTGCCATTATCCTTTGAGCCTTTATTTAGTTTTCTGGCATAAAAAAAAGATGTTACAGGTTTATGTTATGTTTTTCATACTACAGTCCTGTAATTAGCCATTTCTCCAAGGAATCTTGGTTCCTTTCAGTGGAGAAAGATATTTAAAAGCCATGATATGGGCTATAGGTGTGTTGATGGACATGAAGGTTGTTGTCATTCGTTTAACTGTTAAAAACACATATTTGACCTCTTAAAGGGATTAGACTTTTTAACATTGGCATTCTGAAAAGGTTAAGAGCATTTAGATGATTTTCTTCACATACCTGGTTTTTAATGAGCTATTCAGTCATCATGGCTTTCATGTAGTATTTCAATATAATACTAATAAACTTCATCTGTCAAGTGAAATTGCTGATGAATTATTCAGTATTAAAATAGAAATGTCTAACTGAGTCATACAGGGTTGAGTTAGAGCAGTTCTCAAACTATCTGTGGTGATAGATTTAGATTTTTAAAAAAATTCCAGTCCTTTTCAGACTGATAGATTTGTAAAGTGCAGTAAAAACAAATAATCAGAAAAATTAAAAATTTAAAAAGCATACAAAATAAAAAGTCTATATGATATAGAGGAGTGGTTCTTAAAGTGTTGTCCAATAATTTTTCAGATGTAAAGAAACCAAAAAGTTTAAGAACAGCTGACACAGAATTTCTATTATGAGTTTTAATTTTTCTCCCATTATAACTACACAGCATGTTGTAAGTGAAAGTGTCTCCTTGTATTAAATATCTATGCCCACTTTAAAAGAAGAGCATACTTTTAAATAGCATACATAGTATGCTATTTAAATACCATAAATAGAATAGCACCTATTCTATTTATGGAGCACCTGGGTGGTTCAGTTGGTTAAGTGTCCGACTCTTGATTTTGGCTCAGGTCATGATCTCACAATTCATGAGATTGAGCCCCATGTCAGGCTCAGCACTGCCAGCACGGAGCCTGTTTTGGGATTCTCTCTCTCCCTGTCTCTACCCCTGCCTTCTGTGCACGTGCTATCTCTCTTTCTCTCTCCGTCTCTCAAAATAAATAAACTTTAAAAAAAGAATACCATTTATATCAAAATTTAACACTTTCAATGTGACAAACTCATATTGAAATTCAATGTGACTTGCTTTTTGCTTATTAAATTTATTTCATCTTGGTTAGCTTGATGATAACGCTAATTGTAGGAGGTAATGTATATCTGAACTGTGTCTATGGTCTGTTTTAACAACATTCTAGTATAGACACCAGTCTCAAGAAGTATTTGATGACAATGTAAGAAGAAATTTTAAAACAAGCTCATCAAGCTCAGGGTACTAATTTTTAAAATTTGAGTCAAAATTAAGCAAGTGATCCCACATTTTTAAAGTTCCTCTTCAGTTTTTCATCAGTTTCACAAATTCTAACAATTTTATCATTTAAAATTATTGATAAATCAATTAAATTAATAGATCCTAAATAAATGAATTTCTTATGAGTAGATCTCCTTTTAATGGAAACTAAAATCTAGAAATTTTATCAAATTGGGAAGGTGTTTGGTACATCAAGACTACTTATTTCTTTGATAATATTGATAAATTATAGAATGTCATAGTATGTACTTCCAAGATTTTAAAATTATTTTGTCTTTTGTTCTTATCTGCCTTTAAGATGTTGCACTCCTTTCAATAGAGATATTAAGAGAATTTAAAATGCCAAAAATATTAGACAAACAGGCAAGTCTGTTCATTCAATTTATATCCTTAAAAGATTGGGATCCATCTACTTCTTTATATCATAGCAGCACAACAAGTTCGTTTTTGAGTTCAAACATTCTTTACAGACTTTTTCCAGTTGATAAGTGCTGTACTTACACATACAAGTATTTTTATTATCTTAAAAAAAGTTTTCTTAATGTTTATTTATTTTTGAGAGACAGAGCACAAATAGGGGAGGGGCAGAGAGAGAAGGAGACACAGAATCTGAAGCAGGCTCCAGGCTCTCAGCTGTCAGCACAGAGCCCAACCAGGGGCTCACACACACGAACCCTGAGATCATGACCTGAGCCGAAGTTGGTCACTCAACCAACTGAGCCATCCAGGCTCCCCTTTATTATCAATTTTTATATCAATACTTAAAAAACAGAATTGTATAAGATTTAAGTGAATTAGTTCTTATTATGACACCATTTTGCTACGTTATAAGCACACTGTTTAATTCTGTTGACTTTTTTTGAATAACAGGACTTTGTCATTGAAGAGGTAGTGTGATGATTTATGTTTTCACTCAAACTCCTTAATCTGATTAGCTATTCAAAAACATTTCCTGTCATTGGAGCTATGCCATCTGAACACATTTATACAAAGTTAAAATTCCAAATTCCATATGTTGACAATGTTGACAACTTAGGATATTATATGGTTCAGAACTAGTTGTGTTTATCAACAGTGAAGCTGGGAAAAAATTAAAACATAGTTAAAAAATAGTTATATTAACAATGAAAACTACTCAACTGGCTTTATGTGCTGTGTGAGTTGGTCTTCTATATCGTTAGCCAGTGCCTAGCTATGTTGGGCTATTCAGATACCTTGAAAAGTGGTATATGAGCTACCTTCTTTGCCTTAGATTCACCTGTATTTCCAAGCAAACATTTTTGTCTGTAATCTTTTAGTGTTAGCAACTTGAATTGCTACCTAAAAAAGAGCTGAGAATTACTAATATTTATATGTGGGATATTGAGCACATGCTTCTGTTAGCTTTTTAACTCATTGCCCTTTCTTTAAAACAATTCTTTGGTTTTGAGCTTATTTAGTTATGATTTATATGTAAGATCCATTTAAGTTTGATTAGTCAGTACATCTCAAAAATAATCACACTGTTATGTTAGTACTTCACTCTGAATTATGGCTATACAACCAATGTCAATATACAAGGTACCAACCATATTCCTAAGAGAATTAGTACAAACTTTTTTGGTTCTCATTTATTAGGAATAGCTTCCATCATTATCATTTGATTTACTAGCACTGCTGCATTCAGAAAAATGAGTGTCTACTCTTGACAGAAGTTCAGTGAGGCTTATCTCAATATATGTAAATTAGAGTTAAAAATAAAATAATATTATTTTCCTAATTTAGCCTACTAAAGTATTAATTTAGAAAATAAGCTTGACCTAAAATCGCGATGATTGTAAAAATAATACATTTTTAAGATAAACAAATACCTATATTTTATCAGATTTTCATTGACTTGTGGGTTACAGGTGATAAACTAACATAAAATATCATGTGTTTAAGCAATCTTTTGTGCTTAACTAGCATGCATTTTGGGCCCTATGCTGATCACTGCTTGAGTTCAACAGCATCCATACTTGTTTATATCCTGTTTATCAAGATGAGTTCACGGTCCTATGCTTGGATATTGTGTCAATGTCAAATTGCTAAAGAAGTTTCTTTTTAAAAAAATTTTGTTAACATTTTAATTTATTTGAGAGAGAGAGAGAGAGAGAGAGAGAGAGAGAGAGAGAGAGAGAGACAGACTGTGAGCAAGGGAGGGACAGAGAGAGAGGGAGACACAGAATCCGAAGCAGGCTCCAGGCTCTGAGCTGTCAACACAGAGCCCCACTCAGGGCTTGAACTCCCGAACTGCGAGATCATGACCTGGGTGGAAGTCAGACACTCAACCAACTGAGCCACCCACGTGCCCCACACATTGCTAAACACTTACTGTCAGATTCTATAATTATCCTGTCAAGGACCATAACAGTCTCTGAATCAGTGCTGGCCTAGCAGATATTAATATGCCATAATAATAATAGCCAGTGTATACTGAATTTGTATTGTATGCCAGGCTCTTTGGCAAGCAATTTACACATTTTATCATATTTAATATTCACTACAATCTAGTTAGATGTAGGTAGTGTAATCATCCTCAATTTACAGATAAAAAAATAAGGCTCAGACAAATTCATTAAATTTCTAAGGTCATAGTCTTCATTCACAGTTGGAGCTGGGATTTGAGCCTAGGCATGTGGACTTCAGGACCTGATTTTTCAATCACTAAATTCAAATGCCATAAAATACCATATTTGAACTTACGAGGTGAGTTATAATGGAAAAAGCAAGGAAGTGGGTTCTATTCTTAGTTTTGTCATAACCTAGTTATGTGGCCTTTGACAAGTCACTTTATCTCTTTGTTTTTTAATCTAAATGTGATATGAGGAGAATAGAAGCATTGGTTTTTATGGTCTTTAAACAGTGGTGGACTGAGGCTAGCTCATTTCAGCTCATAAGAATCTATTGTTAAATTTATAGGTATTTTTTTAGCTGGTTGATATCATCCTGGTAGCATGAAACTGACCATCATGGGAGTATTTACAGCATGCAAATGGACTAATCAGGGCTTTCCCATGGTTCTTCAACATTACCAGCGTACTACTGCTTCCAGATGTCTTAGGCCTGATTCTGTGCTTTTCAACCTTCCTGGCCAAACAGGAAGAAAGTTTTTTTGTCCCTTAATCTCTAGCACCTGGCATAGTGGGTATGTAGTACATACTTGATGATGATGATGATGATGATGATGATGATGATGATGATGATTAAGTCATCCCATCAGTATCTTAAATCTTTGGATGGGCCCTGCTTAAAGTTAATTGCCTGGAAATGATAGACCCTCAGGGGAAGCTCTACCTTTGTCACCATCGATCTAGGTATTGGCCGGTTTTTTAATGGAGATCCTCTACCACAGCTTTTAGGTCTTTTTTTCCAATATAACTATACTTTCTCAGATTATTATGCTGAATCAGAAAGTGTAACACAAAAATAGTACATATGAAGTCATTCTTATTTATGTTAGCTCTGTCCATCTTTTCTGGAGGTAAAGAATTTAAGTGCTCTTCACTTTTAGTTCAATTCAGGATTCTGCCCTGCTATTTTTCTTTACTAACCTGGATAGCATCCCTGCCTTTCCTGTACCCTACTTTTTCCCCTCCAATTCCCTCTTTCTTAACCAACTGAGCCACCCAGGTGCTCTCCAGTTCCCTCTTTCTTATTAGGTCTGGATTACTCTATGTGCTTTACCTCATTCCATGCAGTTGTTTTCCCCTAATTAATCCTCATTTTCTTGCTCTTCCTTGGGTAGTCTTTCTTCCTGGATCTGAATAATTACAACTAGTTCTTAATTTAATGTTGAGCATACTGTTTTTACATAATTAAGATGTATATTGATGAGGTAATAGAAAGAACCCTCGACTTTTGGTAAAGGAGAACTGAGTAATTTGGTTTTGCTTTTGTTCTTTAACTACTTGAACTTTAGTTTTCTCATTTATTATATAATTCAGTTGGTTTCTATCATTGGTTTCCAAACCTGCCTGTGCTTCAGTATCACTCAAGGAATTTGATAAAAATACAGATGGCCAGCCTTGCTTTAATTTAAAACTAGTGAGTCTTTTTTGGAGATGGGAGGCTGGGAATGGCTGGTGGGGGAGAGTTTTATTTTAATCCAGTTCTGCATGTCACTAGATTACATATCTAAGTGTTCCAGCCACTGGATTAGATTACCTCCAAGGTGTTTTACAGTTCTGAAATTATTTGTGTGATATTTTACTTCATCTTTGTCTTTCATCTTCCCTATTTTCTATTAGAAAGTCTTGAAAGCTAAAAGTATGAACCCATTTAAAGCACTGGAGGATTATTGTTGTATCAATATTTATATATTTATTTTGTTAACGTTTACACAATGATTCAGTTTAATTCAATGGCTAACAATAAAATGTACAGCATTGCAATTAATCCTAGAAAATAAAACTACTAATGAGAGACATACATTACCACCCAATGGCCTATGAAACCATATTTGGTAACTAAGAAAACAAAAAGAAATACCTTGTTTCCAAGAACCACATGAGATGTATGGTATAGCATAGTATTATTGGTTCTTGGAATCAATATCTTATAGTCCTAGATTGAGAGGCTTAGAAAGAACCTAGAAATCACCTGCTTTTTACAAATGAAAAAATGAGGAGACTCTCAAGAGTTTGAGACCTCCAAACAGTGAGTGGCAGAACTGGAGTTATAAACTATTTTCACAGACAGAATTTCTTCTTTTATTTTCCTCTTATAATGAAAACAGATGGTACTATTTCTATAATAAAGTATTGGTGAAAGTTTCTACTGATTTTTAATTATGGTCTAAAGTTCTCATTTCTCATTGTAAAAGACATAGTTGTGTATTTTTTTCATGTAATAATAGTATTAAGGGAGATCAGTTAAACATTTATTGTTTGGTGAGTCACAAAATATCTTTTCAGGCCATTTGGTCATTTAAATTAACTTACACATTCACAGGGTGCTGTTTTGGCTTCAGTTTTAGGAAATGCAGTAAAGAGTATTTTCTGCCCATTCCTGCAGCAGTTAAGCTTAAGCATCCTTGTTGTCTCTTGTCAGAGAATGGTGTTTGGTCTGGTCTCTAAATTCCCCCAAGGGACTTGGGATCTGAGAAAAATTAGCACCCGTGCCTGAACCCATGAACTCGGACAGATCAGAGTTCACATACTTTGCTTGTCATGTATTAGATAACCAGAACCACAGTAAGGTGAAAGTGATTGGGGAAATTAGCCTCCTGGGAGATGTTTTCAGGGTACACATTCTGTTAGGACACTATGAGATGAGCTGAAACTAGCCAATATGATTTTTTCCTTTCTTGTTCTGAAGATGCTGCTTCTGCTACTTCTGACCCTTGTGGCATAGTTGGCTGGGTGACATTTGCTTATTTCAGCAATAGAGCTCTTATACAGGAAATAGTGTTGGTTGCATGCCCAACCAACAGTTTGCTTTTCTCCCTAAGAGAATTCTGATTTTGTCCAAATATCCACCCCTCCTCTCAGAGCTATGTGCTTTAGGGGAAGCTGGCCTCATGTGTAGTATAGTAGGTAGATCCTGATTAGAGTGAGCCAGTCATGAAGATTTTATTTTATTTTTTAAGTTTATTTATTTATTTTGAGAGCATGAGTGCATGTGAGTTGGGGAGTGGCAGAGAGGAGAGAGAATCCCAAGCAGTCTCCATGCTGAATGTGGAGCCTGATGTGGGGTTTGCTCCCACGATCCTGGGACCATGACCTGAGCCTAAATCAAGAGTCAGACATTCAACTGACAGAGCCACCCAGGCGTCCTGGTCATGATGTTTTTACTTATTTACTTGTTTACATTTATTTATTTTTGAGAGACAGAGACAGAGCACGAGTCGGGGAGGGGCAGAGAGAGAATGAGACACAGAATGCAAAGCAGGCTCCAGGCTCTGAGCTGTCAGCACAGAGCCCAATGTGAGGCTCGAACTCACAAACCATGAGATTATGACCTGAGCTGAAGTTGGATGCTTCCCCGACTGAGCCACCCAGGTGCCCCGGTCATAATGGTTTTAAATGAATCACTTGTCAGTGGTTGGTTTAGGGATGCAATATGGTTTGTTCTGGCCAGTAAGGTGTGAGGGAAAGACTGCTGGGGTAGCAGTGGCAGGTACTGGGAAGAGTTTTTTGTTGTTGTTTTTGTGGAGGATATACCAGAAAAGACCATCCTTCTTCTGCTTCTTGACATTATACTGTTGTATGTTTTATTTGGAACTATCTTTTATTTTACCACCAGCCTAAGGATAAAGCCAACACAGATGAGAGGAAAAGCATGATAATCACAGGGATGTGGAGCTGGAACCCTGATGGTACAAATTCTGGAATCGTTCTACTTCTGAACTGCCTTGTATAGGAAACAATATATTGTTTCAACACATTGAAACAATCTGTATTTGCAGCTGAAGTCATTCTCATGGTGATACTTCTGCTGCATCTATTATGCTAGCATGGTCACAGGCTCTTTTTCCAAATGCTTACATCACAGACTAGACTCTAATGAAATGAATATGCAGTGCAGAGAATAATTTTCAAAGACTCATAAAGCCAAACCCACTCTAAGGTCCTTCCCAGGTTCGGTAGACACAGATGCAGCACAGGACAAGTGTGATGCCTCCTGCAGATATTCCCAACAGGTTGATCAGGGGTTTATTGGGCCTGCATCACATTTGAACTTGTTCCTCTTTTCATTCCTGCCTCTTCATCCTTCCTTTCACTGGCAGAGTTCCCTAAGAAACGCCTCACACCCCAAACACCATCTTGGCATCTGCTTCTAGAGAATCCACCTGAGACTCCAGGCCAGCTTCCTGTGTAACTGCTGTCCTGTCTCTGTGTGACCAGGGACAGCTCATGTCCCAAGATCTTCTGAACTTTGGTGTCCTAGGCAAATTGACCACACAGAAGCTTTTTTTTTTTTTTATTTAATTTTTCAGAGATTGATTCCAAGCACAGGAAAGACTTCTTTGCAGCTTCCCAGGATATTTTACAGTAGGGTATTCAGTTTTTGTCCCCCCATTCCCCCCCCCCCCCACCCCGCCAAGGGAACTGCCATCCCTATTCATAGGGGCAGGGTTTCACTGTATAACTCCAAAAAGACAACTACAGAAGAGTGTGATATTTGTGTGTTGTCAGGTTTATATAGTGTTATCCATAGTTGTTTTATTTGCCATGTTGGGTTACCTTGGGTGAGTTGCTTAATCCTCTGAGCCTCAGCTTTCTCATTCAGTAAATAAAAATAATTATTCCCATCACAATGTAGTTAAAATAAATGATATATGAAGAATGCCTAGGAGAGTGTTAAATATAGTATGTTCTCAGTTGAGGCTAGATTATTTTTTCTTATTTCTTAAAATTCTCACTCCTGGCTAACCCCATATGAATTCTGTATCTTTTTTTTTTAATTTTTTTTTTAACGTTTATTTATTTTTGAGACAGAGAGAGACAAAGCATGAACGGGGGAGGGTCAGAGAGAGGGAGACACAGAATTCGAAGCAGGCTCCAGGCTCTGAGCTGTCAGCACAGAGCCTGACGCGGGGCTCGAACTCACGGACCGTGAGATCATGACCTGGGCTGAGGTCGGCCGCTTAACCGACTGAGCCACCCAGGCGCCCCTGAATTCTGTATCTTAATGAAATAAAATTACAGTGAACATCAAGGTTGATCATGAAGGAAGAAATAAGTCAAACATAGTACTATTAAGTATATATGTACACATATATAATTATATATTATATATATTAAGTATACTTATATATATTAAGTGTATATACTTATGTGTAAATATATATTATTAAGCAATAATATTGAAGATTAATAATTATTAAATAGTAATACTATTAATAATAATTTTAATGTTATGATTATACTTAATTATAATTATTATGAATTATATATATATATATATATACCCCCCCCCACACACATATATACATACACACACTTATATGTAGAGGTGAGGAAGAGCCATCCTCTTTGTCAGTCTGGGTGAAGTTGGAAATTTTAGAGGTACATTGGTATGTATCAGAGTTGTTTGTTACTTTTTTTTTTTAAGTTTATTTATTTTTGAGAGAGAGACAGACAGAAAGAGACAGAGCATGAGCGGGAGGGGCAGAGGGAGAGAGGGAGACACAGAATCTGAAGCAGACTCTTCCATCCAGGCTCCAAGCTGTCAGCACAGAGCCCAACACGGGGCTTGAACCCACCAACCATGAGATCATGACCTGAGCCGAAGTCGGACGCCCAACCAACTGAGTCACCCAGGCGCCTCTGTGTTTTTTTCTTTTTCTTTTTGTTTTGTTGTTGTTTTTTTTTTAAATATGATCTATAGGCTAGTCTTCTATAGCTGCCTTAGGGAAGTATCTGTCACACTATTTATGAGCCTTAGTCTATGCTGATCCTTACCCAAAATGAATTCAAATATTCACTAACATTAATGTTCAAGATCTTGCTGATATGACATATTCTGAGATGTAAACTAGGCTGTTATTTTAACCCTATGGTCTTAAGTTTGGAGAAAAAACCCCATTTATCAGGTCACACCACCTAGTGTATGATGAATGATGCCTCCCTTCCTGCCTGCCTGTCTGCCTTTCTTCTTTCCACTTCCTTGAGTATAATCTACTTGCTATAAAATATACTCTTTAATTTTACGTTTCAAAGATTTTTAGTGAATTCACATAGTATTGTCACCACCACAGTCCAACTTTAGAACATTTCCATTGCTTCCAAAATACTGCTCATGCCCATTTTCAGTCATTTCACGTTTCCATCTCCAACTTCAGGTAGTCCTTGTTCCATTTTCTCACTATAGATTTTCCTTTTCTAGACATTTCATTTAAAGGGAATCAGAAATATGTAGTATTTTGCTTTTGTCTACTTTCACTTAGCATAATGTTTTTGAGGTTCATCCATGTTGTAGCATATATCTATCAGTACTTTGTTCCTTTTTATTGCTGAGTATTATTCCATTTTTTGCATATAACACATTATGTTTATCCATTTAGCATTGAATTGTTGTTTTATTTTTTTCTATTAGGAATAATGCTGTTATGAGCTTTTTCTGTATAAATCTTTGTGTGGACATATATTTTCATTTCTCTTTGACCTAGGAGTGGAATTACTGAGTCACATGGTAAATTTATATTTATTTTTAAAAACATTTTTAAGTATTTATTTATTGAGAGAGCACACACATGCATTGGGGAGGGGCAGAGAGAGAGGGAGAGAGAATCCCAAGCAGGTTCTGTGCTCTCAGCACAGAGCCTAACAAAGGGCTCAATCTCATGAAATGTGAGATCATGACCTGAGCCGAAATCAAGAGTGGGATGTTCAACCAACTGAACCACCCAGGTGCCCCGCCCCTATATTTACTTTTAAAAGGAAGTACCAGTTTACTTTCCAAAGTGGCTATTACCATTTCCTGTATTCATTACCTTTTATTTTTGTAATTATTGTAAGATTAGTTGTATGGTGTTTATTAAGAAACAGAGAGTTATTAATGACAGTATATAGCAGACACTATGATGTGACACCTCCGATTCTCCTTCAGGACTGAAGGGTCTTCTATTGCTCCAGCTTCCAGAAGTGCTAATTGACAGTCCTCAGGTGTCAGCCCTCCCCAGAAATTGTCCCTGGCTAAAGAGTCACCTTGCCCATGGTCAGAGCTGCTTCCAAGCTAAGTCAGTATCCCATAAGTGGTTGAAATGTGGTTATGAAGTACATGAGCCTTGGGTCTTCTTGCCCCAACTCAGGTCAGCTCCAAAGGCCCTCTAGCTTCAGAACTTTGGGGTCATTTTCGGCCCTTGTTGGAACTGCATTACAGCCCAGCTTCTGCCTTCCTCCTTCTTTTCTCCGCAAGTATTGAGTCCCTACTAAACTTTCTGCATGTTACTCTTTCTCTAATTTGGTTCTTGGAAGAGGCTAGCCTTGAAACTAACAAATTCTTACTTTTTAAATATTACAGATTACATTGACACTTGTCTTATTAAGTAGATCCCCCTACTGGCAATAATCAGACTATTTTCTTGAAGCTTGATGCCAGATTCCAATCCCTGCAAAGAAATCAGCTTCTGTTATTTTAATCTACCAAGAGAGGGCAGTGAGATGCTAGTTAAACTAGCAAACATGTGGTAAGAAAAAGGAGAATTTAATTATTTCTGAAATTTCCAGCACTTTGTTCTCCAAAATAATTATTTTTGTTGGATGTTCCTATATCATCCAGAGATCTGCAGAATATGTAGGAATAAACTTCATTTAGTATACTCTAAAAAACAGCAGAATTCCAAGGAATTCCTTTTTTAAGGACACTTGTCAGCATAGCCTATGCTTTTAATTTTTAACTAATTAGTATTTCCATTGATAGTATAGAAACATTTGAATAAAGTGGATTTTTAAAAGTTAATCAAGAAGACTTCATGGGCACCTGGGCGGCTCAGTCGGCTGGGCTTCCAACTTCGGCTCAGGTCATGATCTCATGGTTCATGAGTTCAAGCCCTGTGCCAGCTCAGAGCCTGGAGCCTGCTTCGAATTCTGTCTCCCTCTCTCTTTGCTCCTCCCTTGCTCACACTCTGTTTCTGTCTCTCTCTCTCTTAAAAATAAATAAGCAATTAAAAAAAAAAAAGACTTACAATATCAGAGAATGTTAGACTCCCAAGTTTATCTAGTTCAACCTCCTTATTTTATAGGTAAGAATACATGACTCAGAAGACTTGGAATGCTTGGTTCATGAACACCAGGAAGAACAAGGCCTAAAATTTGGTCAAATGTTTTTTTTTTTTTTTTTTTTTAAGTTAAACCTTGCTCTCCTTTTTGTATTACAGGACTTTGGTTATTTCCATTGTTTCATGGAGCTAAAAATTTTAATTCATTTAAAAAAAACACTACAGATAACTCATGAATGTGATTGGTAATAGGTATTAGCATTGGCAAATCAGGCTAACAATGGTCTTTTCAGTTACTGAGTTGGCATATTCCAGGATTTGTTTTCCTCTGCATTTCCAGTCATTCTTAATACTACTGTTTTTGATGCGTGTGACTGTTCATATTTAAAATCATTTTCTATTTCTAAGTCAGATCTAGTTGACCAATTTCCATCTTTCATGACCTTGTTTTATTTTGTGGTGTCCAAAACTCTTCTGGGTGAAATGCTACAGTTTAAGAATATAAAACCCTCTAGGGAAGTTCTTAACATGATGAAAATCAAATAACTACTCCCTTTATCTTTGTTAATATCAATATTAAATTATCTAACATCTTTGCTTGGCAAAACCAGGAAGTACTCTGCTACCAGACCCGATTAAGTTTTAATTCCAGTTATATTTAGGGAGTATCCCACATGCTGGTTGTCCTTTGTTCAAATCTGAGGCAAAGTTCAGTGCCCTTTATTTTTTGATGACCTTCTTGCCACAAATTAAAATTCCCCTTACACTCAATTCCTTTTGTCTCTGTAAATATGTACCCTTGTTGTGGCAGAATCCTAAAGAATTAGGAGGTGTAATTATACATGCATTGCTTATTAGGTGATTTAAGTTTTCTATCTCTTTATCAGTGTGCTTTGAATTTAAGTGGTGTGTGTGTGTGAGAGAGTGTGTGGGGGAGGAGGAAGGGAGTAAGGTGAGGGATGGGAGAGGAAAGAAAAGAGAAGAGAAAGATATTTTCTCTGTTGGTCTTCCTGTTTGTTTTCTTCAGATTCAGACCGGAGGCCACTTAATCACCTGAAGAGTCAGTCATGCTTCAACAGTGCTTTTGGTACTGAGGTTTCTTTTTAAGGAACCCAAAACCATTGACTTAGTATCAGTTTAGCATCTCTTTATCTTTCCTAATGGTCCAGCTCTGACCATAGGTTCTCATTTGTTCCCCCTGAGCCTTGGGTAAATCATCTAACTTATCTGAGCCTCTATTTCCTTATATATGAAATGTGGTTAAGAATACCTAACTCATAGCATTGATGTGAGGATTAAATGAGATGGTAGCTCTAAAATGCTTAGCACATAACACTCACTCATTATATAATTATCAACTCTTCACCTTCAAAATTTCCCTCTTTGAGATTGCCAGTTACACGGAGTATAGATAACCAAGAGCAGCTTGTATTATACACCCTACATTTCCTACTACATCATGCAAAGAATGGAAATCTAACAGGGCCAAATCCTCAAACAGAAGGGATGCATCTCTGGTGGAATTAATTAGTCAAATTAATTAGTCAAATGGAAGGATCTCATGGAGTGTTTGTTAGCTTCTTCATGACTTCCAACATTATTCCACATAAAGAATTTACCTGTTTTGTGTTTGGCCATGACTGCTGGGCTTTGGGAAACTTGAATTTTTGATTATCAGGATGACTACCCATTCATTCTTCCTTTCCTTTATGGACTTTATTAAGGCTCTCTTTCCTGTTAGTGCTGCCCTATCTTGTGCATATACCAAATAATTTGAAATATGGCACTTTTGTTGAAATTGCCTTATATTTGCATATATTTACTAAAAATCCTTTAATTATAATTTATGAGTAAACTAAATTAAAATTATATTTCTGCATTTAAGGTTTGGAAATTTGGAATGCCATAGTTCCAATGCATTGGTTTATATACTTTGGTAAATGTGTATTCCTAAAAATGAACTAATTAAGCACTCACATTTCTGAAATGTGATTCTATAGTTCTTTGCTTCTTTAAAAAATCATATTTTAGTATTTAGAAATAAATTGGGAAGATACAGAATATCTGTCTTATTATTTGCGGGGGCTAGTTAGGTAAGCTTGGGGGCAATTAACAGAGATACTGCTGTGTGAATTTAGATAGTATTATTTGTGAAAAAGTGTATTGTAAGCTATAGAGTATTATTTATTATGAGGAATCATAATCATTATTGCCAAAAGAAAAATGGACAAACCACACTTGAAGTCACTTATAAATGACTAAAGGAATTTTAAAGGAAGAGTATTGTGTTCCACGAGTTTTATGGTGTTTGGATTCAAGGTTTGCAAGATGATCTTTATGGTAATCAACCTTGAGATTCTCTGAAAACACAAGCAATAATTCAAAAATAACAAAAATATTAACACAACCATGGCTCTCCCTGTTCTTACCATATACAGAGGGCACAGTTTTGTCCTATATGTTAACTGATGAGAGCTGGATTCAGATTTGTTAGAAATTGCTCCTGTAATGACATCTGATATTGGTTAAGCATCACTTTTATATTCTGAGAGAGTCAGGGCTGTCTTTCCCTGACATTTACAATGAGCCTACTTTCCAATGATGTACTTTATAATACTATCTGTTTTATCATTTAAACTAATAAGCTTTATGGAAAACCTAAATGGGATGTTATTTCTCTAAAAAAAAAAAAAGCACTTTAAAGAGTCAAAGACAGCCAAGTTAGACGTTTAGAAGTCATATCTATAGAAAAGTAAAGTGTGTGCCTTTCCCTGCTGTTTTCCATAAAAAAGGATTCTGATGCTGTAGATCACAGAAACATTTATGACTCAGAGAATTATTGTCATCCCAAACTCCCCTTTCCTGTGTTTGTTAGTGTGGTGATGCTTGATGGTAAGAAAGGGACTGGCATTTTGAAGAGGTATAACACCAATGCAGTGGCTTGTGGTGGCTCTTTTATTAAAAGTCCTTGTATTCCTTTCCAGAGACTCCCTAATTAGCTCAGGCTCTGGCCCAGAGGACTGCATGGCTGTATTTAACCACCTGGGAAGTGGCTCTGGAAAGATGCTGGCTCAGCGTAAGCAACTGGGTTGTATCCTGGCTGCCTTTTGGGTGAGAGTTTTATTTTTAACTCGCCTCTCTTTCAGATGATTGCTGAAGTCTGATCGTAGTGAGGAGAGCTCCCTTTCATTTTTAGACAATTTCCCCCCTATTTAGTGGAGTTCATAACTCTTTTCTTCTTGTATTTTGCCACTAGGAGAAGGGAATAAAATGTTAGACTTACCTAGAAAATGTTATATACATAATACTAAAGATTTGCTATATATTTTTCCTCTCTGGAGATTTTGGAGGAACAACTCTATTCTTTTCTTTTGGTCTCCTATCATGCAGTGATATAATAAATAAAATAAAGTAAAATAAAATAAGCAGTTCATTTGCAATCTTCAGTATTGTAAAGTGACACTGTAGAAAATGACACAGCCTTGCCTACTTATAGTGCTTACTGTAATATAAAGCAGACTGAAATGAAGATCACAGAGGAGTATTCATAGTGTCCTTTGAGAGCTCAGAGTACTTAAAAGGGGATCAGGGAGTGCTCCCTAGAAAATGTGGTATTTATGTAGGGCTTTAAAGATGAAAAGACTTTATAGGCCAAGAGGAGGCTGGGGGCATTTCCTAGTCAGTGAACTGAGTGGAAAAAGACAGGAGTCTTAAGAATGCTTGATGGGTTGCTGGAGTAGAAACAGACCATTATTAATGAGTGTCAGGTACATGGTTGTGTGTACTAGGAGACAAAACTAAAGAGATATGTTGGAGCAGGAGCCAGGAGGGTCTTAGTCTGGGGAATCTAGATCTCTTCCCACAGAGTTTGGAACCAGTTGAATTATTTTTTTCTTTAAAAAATATCACAGACCTTTTCCTTGAATTATTTTGGAGTCATGTGTTTTTTTTTTAATTTTTAAATTATTATTATTATTATTATTAAAGAGAGAGAGAGAGAGAATGTGTGAGCAGGAGAGGGGCAGAGGGAGAGATATAAAAAATTGTAAGCAGGCTCCATGCTCAGCTGGAGCCCAGTGTAGAGCTCGATCCCATGACCCTGGGATCATGACCTGAGCCAAAGTTATAGGCTCAGAGTTAGAGGCTTAACTGACTGAGCTATCCAAGGGTCTCAGAGTCATGCTCTTGTTTTCAGAGAAACACATTTTGGTGAAACAGAAATCATTTGGAAAATAAGTTCATGATGCCATTTGTCTTATTTAATCATTTAAACGTGATCAAATGAGATAATATACAAGGAGACACTTTGAAAAGGATAATATCTATTACAAATTGGAGATTCTTCTATTCTGAAGGAAAGCCTTCACCTTTATATTATCATATCTACATTTATTTAAAACTTAGCAATGCCTTTCTTTCCTTTTATTCCATGCCTTCCACCTTCAATTAAATGATAAAGACAATATAATAACATTATGGAAAGTTTAGAAACAGAGAGGAAAACATACCCATGAGTCCTTTCCTCTCATAGAACTACTGCTATCACTCTCACCAGGAATTAGGGCAAAGTTGGACTTGTGTGGTTTTGCCAGCCTGGCATTCATTGTTTTTTTTTTTTTTTTTTTTTTTTTTTTTCCTTATGTAGCACTCTGATTTTCCCTGGAGAAACAAACTACTCTTGGGCCATGGAGTTAGTATAGAACTGACTTACGCTACATCTTGAAGGATCCTGACTAGACAACTCAACAGTTGCATTATCCTGCCTATTATGTTTGGCTTAGAGATGGGCAGGTGTTCATGCCAGGTCAGCCATTCAGAACCACAGATTCAATTCTGTGACTTTTGCTAGAACTTTTAGGAAAGAAGCATTTCTACTGGGGTTGCTGAGAAAATAGAATATAAGCCTAATGCTGCTGGTAGCCATTTTGCTATCACTTAGGTAAGAATGAAGCCAACTGGCAGAAAAAACAGAACCAAGAGCCAGAAAGAGATTACCAATGATCTTGACTAAGTACCAGCCATGCTAGAAATTGGCATTATACTCTGGATTTTCTTTTAGTTTTGTCTGCCCAGATAGATAGATAGATAGATAGATAAAGAATAGATAGATAAGAATAGATAGATAAGAATGGATAGGTAAGAGTAGATAGATAAGAATAGATAATAAGAATAGATAGATAATAAGGATAGATAGATAGGTAAGGATAGATAGATAGGTAAGGATAGATAGATAATTTCCTTTGGCTATTTTGAACTGTGTTTCTGTTACTGATGAATGCAATTAAAGAAATACTCTAGGTGTTAGGGTTCAAACTCAAAGGAAGAAGCCTGTTCATGGGAACTGAAAAGGTTTGGGAAGTCATAATGTTAGAGATGGCATTTTTAATGAACTTTGAAGAATGGGTTTGGATTGGGCTCAGCTCTCTCCTTCATGCTCTGGGGGTTCTGCTGAGCAGTGTGCTTCAGCCTACCTGGCCAAGGAAGGGGCATTTCTAGGTACCCTTGAGGTCAGCTTTTAGAAAAGCTGGGCAGCCACCCCACCTTTCAACTGTATGCCTGGGATGAGACAAGGCACAGACATGCTTTTGGTTACAACAGCTCTGAGTGTACAGAGAGAGGATTGGAGATGTGGTCAATTTTGGCCATTTTGAGAAAAAGAGGTGCAGATCATGTCATATGCGTGGTTTTCTCCCTTTTGTTCTTATCCCGAATATTTTTCCTGATCGAATCTGCCTAAAATGAACATCAAGGACAGCCTTATTTGTGGACTTATTGTGTACTTTTAGGACCAAAGAGCAGAAGCATCTCCTGTCCTTTCCACCTGTCTCTCTGTATTAGTGCTCAGGTGCCAGCAGCACAGACACTAATTGTGGGGCCTTTGGGAGAAGTGTATATGTGGCACCAAGGTGGTTCTTCTACTACACACTGGAAGGGGGAACAGACGTGAAAGTGGACAGATTTTCCAAGCGAGCTTGAGCTCTGATGTCCTTCACGCTGCTGACTCTGGCATTGCTCTTGCTGTTGAGCTGTGATTGCAATCATGATCTCGGCAGGCATATCACAGCTTTAGTTATATTGCAGATGGTTGACACCTAAGCCAACAGAAAATGTGCATAATCCTGGGCTAACAGATCCTTACAAATCCTTCACAGACAGCAGGACGTGCAATCCATGCCCAGCCTGTTTAAATTTCTGCAAATTCCAAACTGGTTAGACAGCTAAGGATTAGAGGCAGGCATTTTAAGTAATAATAAAAAGGTAGACTGATTATATATTGTAGCAGCTTTGCATTTTTAATCTTAATACATCTCTTTCTTCCCTCTACTTATTTGTCCTCTTATCTAGCTGTGAATCCCAAACCAAATGTTACTACTCTAGTAAGTCCTAGTTAGAGTGTTTCTCTTTCCCTCTCCCCAGCTCCTTCTGTCTGTCTCTCTCTCCCTCTCTCCCTCCCTCTCTCCCTCCCTCCCTTCCTTCCTCCCTCCCTCCTCTCTCCCCATCCATTCCTCCATTTTTTGCAAGTTAATAGCTCTTCCCTTATGAGAAAATCACATAAAGGCAAACACAAAAGCAATCAACATGGGCTGGTAAAGTGGGAATATCACTGGCCCGGGAATGTTGAAACGTATTTTTCTCCTGGCTTTGTCTGTGGACCCTAGTGTTCCAATCTGTAAAATGTCAAACTAGGATCACTGTATTAGTTTCCTTTTGCTGCCATAATAAATGATCAAAAACTTAGTGGCTTAAACAATATGAATGTATTACCTCACAGTTTTGTAGGTCAGGAGCCCAATATGAATCTCACTGGGCTAAAATCAAGCTGTCAGCAGGGATGTTACTAGTTTTTTGTTCTTGTTTTTTCTCCTGTAGGCTCCAGGGAAGAATCTGTTACCTTGCCTTTCTAGAGGCCACTGTGTTCCTTGGCTTATGACTCCTTTCTTCCATCTTCAGAGTCAGCAATGGCAGATCAAGTCCTCATATCATATCTTTCTGATCTACTCTTCTGCCTTACTCATATATTTTAAAGAACTGGTCTGATTAGGTTGAGCCCACCAGATTGATGATCCAGGATAATCCCCCCCTCTCAGGGTCCTTAACCTTAATCATAGCTGCAAAGTCCCTTTCGTTGTGCAAGGTAACATATTCACAGGTTGTGGGGATTAGGGTATGGACATCTTTGATGGGTGGTGTGTTATTCATCTGCCTTCTGAAAGTCCCTTTCAATATTGTATGGAAGCTTACTTTTTTTCCAGTAGTGTTTCGTAAATCAAGAATGTGGTCTAGAGTTAACTCAGATTCGACTCAGTCTTTGATAAGCAGGGCTGCACACTGGTAATTGATAGGCCAAGTTAGGCTTATAGTCATTCAGATTGGCCAACTTATTTTAAAAATGTTTGCTTAACTGAAAAATTTTAAATTGGGAGATGTCACATAAGCACACAAATATCTGGTTTCTCTTGAAGAAACAACAAAAACAACAAAAAGGAGAATTTAATAACACTAGGGAGTGTCTACCAATTGCCGTCCTGATGGGATTTTAAAAAAATATTTGTTTATTTTTGAAGGAGGGAAAGACAGAGCATGAGCTGGGTAGGGATAGAGAGAGAGGGAGACACAGAATCTGAACCAAGCTCCAGGCTCTGAGCTGTCAGCGCAAAACCTGCTGTGGAACTCAAACTCACAAACCCGAGATCATGATCTGAGCCAAACTCAGATGCCTCACTGACTGAGCCACCCAGGCGCCCCCTTGACAGGATTTTTGTAGTTGCTTATTTATATTATCTGCTTGGTCCCTGTATAAACATTTGAATTTTCAAGCTTCTGTATCCCTAAGAAGGGGATATTCTTATCCCTTCTGTAACTTCATCCTTACTATAAAATTGACTTTACCCTGAAGACTAGGAGTACTAAGAGTTCCTGAGTCATTAATTATGCTTTGTTTATTAATTATTGAGCTAGAAAACAGATTACTGTATTTTATCTTTTTTTCCTGATTTCAAAAACAATACATATGGTATTTGAGAAAATTTTCCAACTCGTTACAACTATACCCATTCTTTTGAGCAAGACAGTTAATTGAGGTTTTCAATATTTATTTTAATGTTTGTTTATTTTGAGGGGTGGAGAGAGAGAATGTGTACATGAGTAGGGGAGGGGCAGAGAGAGAGGGAGAGAGAGAATCTTAAGCAGGTTCTGCTATGTCAGTGCACAGCCACACTCAGGGCTCATTCTCATGATCCACAAGATCATGACCTGTGCTTAAATCAAGAGTCAGACACTTAACTAACTGAGCCACTCAGGCCTCTCAAGGTTTTCAGTATTTTTGACTTCCTTCTTTTTGTAAAAAAAGAAATAAGGAAATAGGTGATAATTCTTTGTTTCTAGTTAGTATATCATAGGTTGTTTTGATAACCTTCTTTTTGAAAACATTTTCCAGCTGTCCTAAGTGCAAGTGATACTTGTATAATCTGAAAAAATGTAATAGAAATTATTTATTTAAAGAACATCCTTTTGCCACTAGGTTTTGTGCTACCACTATGAAGCTCTAGGCAAGAGAGTTGAATGGAAAATTATTCATTGCTTGATATTTTGAGACTTGCAATTCCCTTCCTAGATTATTCAGAGTCATTTATAAACAAAAGGCAAGGTGCTGAGATTTGTTGATTGAAAAAAATAAACAAAAACCAGTCCATAGTCCAAAAAAGTCACATATCCCACATCTAATCCAAATATTACTTTGTTGAAAAGGCAGGAACATGTAAATAACTCATGTCTGATATTTTCATGTGACGTTAAATGGTCATACCATTTTAAATAACTGCAGATTTCCGGAAAGCTTTTTGCCTTAGTACTATATAGGTCAAACATGGTGATATTAATTTAAATTAAGAAAATATGGGAATAATATAAAGAAATTTTGCTAGAGATAGGCAAGACTCGTCCTCAACCTGTGATCCCATTTTGAAGAGAATATAAGAGATGGAAAGCAAACCATAAATTAGTTACATAAATTGAACTTATGTCTTAAAAACTTTTTAACGGTGCCTTTTTTTTCTTTTTTCACACTACAACTCATGGGACATATAAAAGTTAGCTGGATTTTTAAAAAATTGTAAACCTTTCTGAAAAAGTACAAATAAAGTCTAATTGGTGATGAATTACTTTGAAAGTCACATGATCTAAATCAAATGTTCCCAAATTATGATTTCAGAAGTGCAATGAGTCAGTGGAAAAGTTGGCATTTTAGATAAGATTGTACTATGAACACTTTTGTTTTGGGGTGCATTTTTGTGTTTAAATATAAAGATACAGGAGTGCAATTTGAGATTGTCTGTTGAGTGCCTGACTATTCACCAAATCAGGCAATTTGCAGTTTTTCCTCTTGGAAGTAGACTTCCTTGCTTTGCTATGGTTTCCCACTGTATCTGATGAAAAAACAGATTTTCTCCTCCATTGAAGGGGTAGGCTGGGTGTATATAACAAATTGGGAAGAAAGTGGTTTGATGGAAACTGCTTGAGGTTGTAACTTTCAATTTTCCTAGTTTTCATTCTCTTCCTGAGACCTCTGAGTTCATTGTATCTGTAAAAAAAAAAAAGGCAAAAAGGCAGGCTGGTAATGAGCTTGGCTGTGTTCATTCCCTACTCTTGCCACTCAGGGTTTTATTTTTCAATATTTGAAAGTTCAGTAGTTTCCTAAGTGTGAATATATTTAGGGAATACTTTATTTATTTATTTTTTATTTTATGATAAAGATAATGTGGGCAGGTTGTACAAATGTTTTTCAACAGCTCACAGTGTGTGTGTGTATGTGTGGGAGTGTGTGTATGTGTGTGTGTGCGCGCGCGCGTGCATGCATGCATGTGCATGTGCCTGCACATTAGAAGGGGAATCCAAAAATGGCTGCAGAATTATTATTTGCTACTTTTTTGTTGACTTTTTAGGGGATTTGTTTGTCCACAGATGACACTTATGTAGCCCAAGGAGAAGAGAAGAAACTAGGAGAAGGAGACAAAAGCTCATGCAAATGCTATCTGTGTCTCAACTCTATGTCAAGCCTCTTTGAATCCCTTGATCCTCTCAGCAAGTCTGCAGGCCCCAGAGGGGCAGTTGGGTGCTTCTGGTTTTCCTCCATACCACATGTAGGCTCTGGGACTGTGTTGCTCTCACAGACCTTTTCTCTGCATGTACCTTCTCTCCCTCTGTCTATAGCCATTTTTCTCTACTACACCCTTGCTTTTGGTGGAATATATTCTGAAAGTTTGCCTTGTCCCAGGAGTCCAGGTGGAAGCAGGAAGAAAGTCCCTTCTACGCTTACATACTCAAAGTGTAGGTAAGGGAAAAAATGTGTGTTTTAAAAATTTTTTTTTAATGTTTATTTATTTTTGGAGACAGAGAGACAGAGTGCAAGCAGGAGAGGGGCAGAGAGAGAGGGAGACACAGAATCTGAAGCAGGCTCCAGGCTCTGAGCTGCCAGCACAGAGCCTGATGTGGGGCTCAAACTCATGAACAATGAGATAATGACCTGAGCCGAAGTCAGATGCTTAACTGACTGAGCCACTAGGCGCCCCCAAAATGTTTTTTTGTTGTTGTTGGTTGGTTGATTTTTGGGAGAGATTGACAGAGGGAGGGAGGGAGGGAGAGAGAGAGAGAGAGAGAGAGAGAGACAGAGAGAGGGAGAGAATCTCAAGCAGGCTCCACACCCAGTGCAGAGCTGGATTTGGGGCTCAGTTTCAACTGTGAGATCACAAGCTGAACTGAAATCAAGAGTCAGAAGCTTAACTGACTGAGCCACTCAGGCTTCCCAGGAAGGATATTTCAACTACCCATTCTCCCATTCCAGGAATGAAACCCCAGGTCTATGGAGATGTGTGGGAGGATGTGAAAGAAGCCTTCACTTAAATCTAATGCTCTTTTGTTTCTCTCACCTCCTTAATTAAGCTTTTGAATGGTTTTGAAGGCTTTCTTTTGTAGTGGAAGCTTCCTCTTGCATTGTGTCCTATATGTTTCTTACTCTATTGCTTACAGGAAAAAACCAGATGCTTTGATTTAGTCAATGTCTGGTTTTTAATATAAAGAGAAGCTTCTGTGACTTAGAAAAGCTTTTTTCCCCCCTTCCTTATTATATGGCTCTTACAGCTGATACCTATTGCATTCATGACTGTTACATTTTTTATTACTTAAAAAAGTCAAGGTTGGGCAATGACTTCTTTATTTTCTGCCCTCCAGCTGTGGATGTTTAGCCTCAGTGGCTAGAGGATCACAAGGTCAACAAAATTTAGACAGGATGAAAATGTAGCAGACAATATTCGAAATGTTAGCCCATCAAGTCAATATTGCTAAAATCAAGAGCCATAATAATGCCACCACCACAGTTCACATTTGTGTGTCAATTTGCATCTTACAGACCATTTTCTGATGAAATACTGAATACCTTCCACAACTTGTCAAGGTAGCTTTTTAAAATTCCCTTTTTGTATGAGGGGATTAAGACTCAGAGGGATCAAGAGGCTATCCCAAGCACACGTGTGTCAAGAATTTCAATTCTAGACTGGAACTGAGGCATTCTGATTCCATGTACTCTTTGCACTTCATCAGAGTCTTGGTTTCTGAATCAATAAGTCTTGTGGTGACTTGTTTGGGTCACTACATTCAGCTTGATGCGTTTCTAGGTCTAGTGGGCCACTGCTTTTCTGTTCTTGATGTACTCCCTCTATGTTGAAACGTGCACTTTTAATTTTAGTCTGATTGTTGGCTGCTCTCTCCAATTCATGTCTTGCTTTGCCTACAACAAATATAAGCCAGTCCTCTCCCACAGTTAGCATTTCAGAGCTCCATCTAGGTTTCTTACCCATCTCATCCTCCTCTGCTTGTTTAATGTAGATTATAATCAGATTTCCTGGATGATTAATGTAGTAAGTAGTGAACATCTCCACTTTCCCAAATCCTGAATTATAATTTTACAACCTAATATTGAATTTAATATAGCTTTACCTAGAAATCTTTATTGGTGTTTTGGGGTCTGCTGATTTTAGTCTAACATAGAGTTGAAGAGTTGAATTAATGGATTTTCTCATTGTGGGGAACATCAAGGACATATTAGCTCAGAGGAGACTGGGCCAAATGTGGAAACTGTAGAACACATGTTCCTAAGTGCTGTATCTTTCATGCAATTAATGTTGCACAGCGAATTAATTAGTTGGCCTTGATTCTGGTGCCACTTCTGCTGCTGACTCATTGTTTTCAACATCTAGGCAAT
Organism: Acinonyx jubatus; assembly: GCF_027475565.1. Taxonomy (NCBI): domain Eukaryota; kingdom Metazoa; phylum Chordata; class Mammalia; order Carnivora; family Felidae; genus Acinonyx; species Acinonyx jubatus. Next base: position 120,513,581 of record NC_069383.1, read on the forward strand.
GGGGCAGTGCAGAATATTTGTCTTTGTGCCATGTACTTTTTATTGTTTTACTATTTACATAGGATCCATTTAAGTAGCAGGATGGAAGTTCATGCTTAAAACACAAAGTCAATTCATAGACATGGCCTGAAATCAATGTATGTGATATATACTTAAAGCTCATTAGCTTCTAGGGACTCATTAGCCCTGAAAAAATTGGTTGAACTTAACAAAAAATGAAATGTATGTTAAAAATATGTAATTAAAAAAAACAGTGGGTCTGTGATCTATAGAATTAGTGCTGTACTTCCTTTGATTACTGTTGTGTTTGTCCTTATTCTCATGTCATAAAGAGTTATGAAAATGTCAAGATTTGGGGGCTGCTGTCTAAAGCTGGCAACATAACCACATCTCTTAGGGACTTGTGAAATATCTTCAATTAAAAGGCATTGGGTCTCTTACTCAACACATTTCCAGAAGCAAGGGAAACAAAAGCAAAAATGAACTATTGGGACCTCATCAAAATAAAAAGCTTCTGCACAGTGAAGGAAACAATCACCAAAACTAAAAGGCAACCAACAGAATGGGAGAAGATATTTGCAAATGACATATCAGGTAAAGGGTTAGTATACCAAATCTATAAAGAACTTATCCAACTCAACACCCAAAAAACAATCCAGTGATGAAATGGGCAAAAGACGTGAATAGACACTTCTTCAAAGAACACATCCAGATGGCCAACTGACACATGAAAAAATGCTCAACATCACTATCATCAGGGAAATACAAATCAAAATCACAATGAGATACCACTTTACACCTGTCAGAATGGCTAACATTAACAACTCAGGCAACAACAGATATTGGTGAGGATGGGAAGAAAGAGGATCTCTTTTGCATTGTTGGTGGGAATGCAAGCTGGTGCAGCCCCTCTGGAAAACAGTATGGAGGTTCCTCAAAAAACTAAAAATAGAACTACCCTATGACCCAGCAATTGCACTACTAGTATTTATCCAAGGGATATGGGTGTACTGTTTCAAAGGGGCACATGCACCCCCCATATTTATAGCAGGACTACCCACAATAGCCAAAGTATGGAAAGAGCCCAAATGTCCATTGATGGATGAATGGATAAAGAAAATGTAGCATATATATACAATGAAGTATTACTCGGCAATCAAAAAGAATGAAATCTTGCCATTTGCAACTACGTGGAACTAGAGGGTATCATGCTAAGGGAAATTAGTCAGAGAAAGACAAAAATCACTTGACTTCACTCATATGAGAACTTTAAGAGACAAAACAGATGAACATAAGGAAAGGAAACAACAATAATATAAAAACAGGGAGGGGGACAAAGAATAAGAGACTCATAAATATGGAGAACAAACAGAGGGTTACTGGAGGGGGTGTGGGAGGGGGATGGGCTAAATGGGTAAGGGGCACTAACGAATCTACTCCTGAATCATTGTTGCACTATATGCTAACCAATTTGGATGTAAATGAAAAATAAAATAAAATTTAAAAAAGAAAGCATTGGGAAACAGGAGCGCCTCGTGGCTCAGTCTGTTGAGCATCCAACTCTTGAGTTCAGCTCATGTCGTGATCCCAGGGTTGTGGGATCGAGCGCTGCATTGGGCTTTGCACTGAGCATGGAGCTTGCTTGAAATTCTCTTCCTCTCCCTGTTCCCACCCCTGCTCGCACCTGTGTGCTCTGTCCCTAAAATGAAAAAAAAAAAAGCTTTAAAAAGTGCTTAAATAAAAGACATTGGGAAACAGAAAAACAAAAGCTCAGATGACAGTGGCAACTAAAAAGGAGTGACAAGTGACTGTGGGAATTTCTAATGAATACCTGTGTTAGAAGGTCGTTTACCAAGACCAGGTATCATACAAACTGTGGCCAAAGATGTGAAAATGTAATTACATCAGTGGACAAAACAACAAAAGGTGGTGGGGTCTGGCAGAAGGATTTTTAACAGGATTCTCTATCATAGTAAGGTAGATATATTCAATGAAAATAATGCAAATCGAACTGGTTTCCACTCTGAGGCAGAATAGAAGAGGTTCTAATAATTACCTCAGAAAGAGAGAAACAATTCTGCTAAGAACAGGATCATGACTTTAGTAAATTAGTTATCAGAATTATTTAACTTTTATGGGAGTTAGGGATTTGAAATAGACTGTGAATGAGAGAGAAACACTGTCACTTGGAGTAGTTAAAGGAATTTAAAAATTTTTGACTTTTCAGAATGCTGTGTTTTCCATCTTTCCTTCTTCATTTGCAGTAACATTTTTTAATGTTTTATCTTTTTTAAAAAATCTTTTAAAATGTTTATTTATTTTTGAGAGACAGAGTGCAAGTGGGGGAAAGGCAGAGAGAGAGGGAGACACAGAATCTGAAGCAGGCTCCAGACTGTGAGCTGTCAGCACAGAGCCCAACGTGGGGCTGGAGCCCACAAACCATGAGATGGTGACCTAAGCTGAAGTTGGACGCTCAACTGACCGAGCCACCCATGTGCCCCTGTTTTATCTTTTGATTTGAGGGGCAAAATCATAATTTGTTACATGCCACAAATGTGTGGTAGACACGCAATAACTATTTGTTAAATTGAATGAATGACTGAATCAATCAAGAATTATAATGCAAATACAGGATTTATGTTATTGTAATGCTTTGTAGTTTTTTATTTAAATTTTTTTTTATTAACGTTTATTTATTTTTGAGACAGAGAGAGACAGAGCATGAACAGGGAGGGTCAGAAAGAGGGAGACACAGAATCTGAAACAGGCTCCAGGCTCTGAGCGGTCAGCACAGAGCCTGACGCGGGGCCGAACCCACGGACCGCGAGATCATGACCTGAGCTGAAGTCGGCCGCTTAACCGACTGAGCCACCCAGGCGCCCCACTTTGTAGTTTTTTATTTGCCATGATTGCTAGCTAACTTATCAGGTTTATGGCAAAAATTGATTGAGGTCATGGAGTTTACAGAGCTGATTTTGGATTTGATGTTTCAGCATGATATATATGGGGAAAGGGATGTATTTACTATTAAAACATAAGAGAGGGTAGCTACCTAAACAACTTTACAGTTAACTTTTCTTTCTTCTTCTTCTTCTTTTTAATCCCTTCATTTTCTATATGTTTCTCTGAAATGTTCTGCTCCCAACAGGACCAGTTTAGACAATGCTGTCATTAAATTGGCATTTTCAGTGAGTTATGCTTATCTGCATTTGAAGCTCTTTATACAAAAATGGAGCAGTTTAATTAAGTTTGTTTAGAAGCAGCAGGGATTTTACATTATTATGATCCAGCTACTTCTTTTGCCTGTCATTTGAATGAGAGGTGTGATTTTGGTAGAAAAGACTTGTAGAGCCAATTAGCTACTTTGAGCATTGAAGCTACCTTGGCAAAAAGAATTGCAAACCAGTGAATTTTTTCCATTATTCCATGGATAACACACTGTTCAGCTAATGAACAGATTATTTCAAGCAAAGTCACTTATTTCTAAGACTAAGAATATTGTTTAATCATGACAACATGTATAGAAAGAAACATCACAAAAAAATCAAGGGAGGAAGTAACAAATGCATGTAGAAAAGGCCACTGTAGCTTTGTAAAGTTCATGTGGAACAGAAGTCAGCACTACTGCCCAGTTGATGAAAGGTAATAGGTACTGGTAGATGTAGGGGAGAAGGTGCAGAAATGAGTATTTATTTTGCCAAGATCCATTATCTTTCACTTGTGTTCTCTAATTTAATCTCCTTAACAGCCTTGAAAAATGGGAATTATTAGCGCTACTTATCTTGTTTAGGAAAGGAAACTGAAGCACACAGAAATTGAAGAACTGACCTAAATTTGAGCTGCAGTTAAGAAAGCCAGGATTGGAACCCAGTGGTGGTTCCTCATCCCTCCATCTGAAGCATGTCACACAATGAATCTTTCCCAATTGATATTCTGTTCATTGTAGGTTTCCCCTGGGTTTTCTTGAGTTTCTAGGTCAGATTTCCTTAGAAGTTTAAACCTTCCAGTCACGAGAAGTATATGCCCCTCCATGGCTACCAGTATACACCTTTGTCCTCTTGCCCTTAGCCAATCAAGGTTGCAGTCAGTGTCATCACCCCTCTGTTCCTCCTGTCAGTTTTTTCGATCTATGTCTTCCAGCTCCTGCTGAAGTCCTGCACTCTGTGCTCTCAAGGTTTGTATTATTAGTGTCTTTGAGCCTGAATTCTGTTTCTTGTCAGTCTCAGTGTCTGTGTCACTACTTCTGTGCTCCCTCTGTTCTAACTGAAGTTCTTGCTTCTTGCTCCCTGTACCCTCACTTTATGCTAATGATGTCCACACTGTGGTAAAAGCCAGACACTGTGGCTCTTTGATGCCGACTTTCTCCTTCCCACCTGTGCTGATCTCCTGTCTCTCTAATCTGGGCTGCCCACTTTACTTTGTCTTGCCATGGCCCCTGGACATCAGACTTTTACTGATAGAATGCACAAGATGAGTGTTATTCCTGTGTATATTACTGTTCTACAAGTATACCCCAGAGTTCGATAAAATCCATAGTATATAAGCAAATAGTACCACCAATTTGTATTCATTTCACATGGCGTTCAGTAAGATATTTTTCTGGCATGTCAGTAATACAGTTTACTGATTTTATAGTCTCAAAATTATAATTTACATAAGAAAATCAGTTAACATGACTAATCTGATTTTTATCTTCACTTTAGTAGAGGAGTTATGCTCTACAAGGTAATGAAATAAGCATATATCATCAAAGAATAAACATAAAATGTTTTATTTTATTGTGATGATTATAAGATTTATAATTTCAAGATTTTAACTATGTTATCTGTGTGACTAGCATTACTACAAAGTTCACTTGTACTATCACATGGTTTTTGACCTAGAAATTGTAATTGTTGTGCCATTATTTGTTCTTGGCAGCCTCTTCACATTTGCCCTAGGTAAATGTGCATGTACCACTTATGCTTTCTTAATCTGTACTTGATTTATTACTAAATATTTATGCCTATGTGAGAAAATAAGAAAAAATTAAGTTATTGACAGCATGTGGTACAATAATTTTTTAAATAGTTTCAATTTCCAATTATATATTAGTAACAAGAGGACAGTGAGTTTTCAGAACAGATGAAGGGTGTGTGTAATGTCCCAGCCTATAGTAGCTCCTTTCTCTTTAGTTCAAGAAAACATTTCCGAACGGACACGAGTGAGACTGAAGTCATTATAAGGATGTCCACAAACATGTTGATCATCTCTTAACTTCAGTGTATTACTACTTGTGCTGTTATTAGAATCCAGTTACTTTTGCTATATCACTGTTGATTAACATATTAGTATATCTTAACACTATGGATAAGAACTCCATTCTAGTTGTTGACGTTTAAATTCACATTGCTTGCTAGAATTTTCCAGTTTTTTCAGACTTGGGCCCCTTTGCTTCTTTTAATCTGTTTCTTTCTTTTCGTTAACCAAAACCTGCTGGTATACCATGTTGGAAAAGGATGAGAAACATGGGGCTAAAAACTCATTACATTTTATTAATTCCTCCTAGGCAGTATTGATCAAGTTAGGAATCATCAAGAATCTCTTGTGTGTGCTCATCAATATTGTCTTGTAGAAATAGGGTCAAGGAAATACAGAGGTCTTTGAAATTAGAACTTAAATAGAAAATTTTCAACTGTAGGACCCTGTACCTAACTCTGTGTGTAAAACAAACTTGTATGTGAATCTCATACACAGTGACCTGGCATCCTGGGACATTATGGTCAGATCAGTCTTTCAAAACACAAAATGGATTTTGTCACTTCTCTACTTAGTAGCTTTCAGTGGCTCCCATCGCTCTCAGAATAATGGCAGAAATCCTTAACACAGCCTACCTGTTTACTCTGATCTTACACTTCATTCATTTTCACTCTCTTTGCTCTGGACATACTGTCCCCTTTTTGGTTTCTTGAATATCACTGTTTTGGGCCACAGGAACTTTAGTAACTCTGATTCCTCTACTTGATCCTTTGGCTCTTGTGTCCCCACTGGGTCATCTCAAATCTCAACTCAGGAATGATGTCTCTGTTTAGCCCCTCCAACTAAATATTCTTTCTTTTTATTGTCATCACAATTTTCATGATACATTCATATGTGATTCTGTGATTAATATTTGTTTCTCCATCCTGGTATGAGCTCCAAGTGGGCAGGGCTTTGTCTGATTTGTGTTCCTTATTGTTTGTTTCCAGTGCCTGGCACATAATCTGCCTTCAATGAATAAATGAATGATCCAGATCAAGCAAAACAATATGAATGGCTAGTGGTACATTTGAGAACTTGTTTGGTAGCCCATCTTGGAAGCACAGCTACACATAAACTTTAGCCAAAGAATGTTCTCTGTCGACCTGCCTTTTGGATCCAGATTTAGTTACACTACACATGGAACAGCAGCCAGATCAATATGTCAATTTCTCTTTCAACCATGGATTTAATTTCTTATCTTCTGAATTAGTATTGGAGGGCAAACAATTATTGATAGGGTGAGAATTATTTTATTATTAATTGTTTAACATTTCTTAGCTCTCATTCATATGATCCCATTTGGTCATCATGATAGCTCTACTATAGAGGCAGAGCTGGTATAGTTAACAAATGAGATAATTGTCCCATATTGGTTATGCGACCTACCCACATCATGCCCTAAATAAGCAGTTAAGCTGGGACTTAAACTTGGGCCTTAGACTTCAATCCATAACCTAGTCTACCAGTGCCAAGCTTTTTTCTTCTCTAAGTGGACATATTGTTTGGAAACAAGGAATCAGTGAATTTCATTTGGTAGCCCCTTGTCCACAATAAAGGTAAATGATAGATATCAGGATAGGCTGGATGTAGTTTATATCACAGGTTTCCGAAGTTGAAGATCTTTTGTTCTCTGTTGAGATACCATGTTTCACAGAGATACCTGAAGATCCCTTTCTGGTTCCTGACTATAATTCTGTCATTTTATCCTTCCTATCTCCCAAGCCCCCTTCTAATCATTGGAATTATCTCCCTAATAAACCAAATTCTATTAATTACTTTCCACTGACTTCTGCATTGGACTTTTATGTGTGTTTTGGATACTTAAATCTATCACATGATAACAGTGGGAAAGAACATCGTATCTTTATTTTGGTCCAGGGTGCTGAAAAATTTGTCACTGTAAATCTCATTTTGAGGCGGCTTTATGAACATCTTATTCTTTTCTGATTACAAAACTAACACACATCATATAAAACAGTATAAAGAATAAACATAATCCATATTTCTTATTCTAATGATAACATTTAGTATAATCCCTTTCAGGAAAGTAAAAATTATTTAAAAAGACTATTTTAAATAGATTTATAACATTCTATTATTTGAATATAATTATATAACCATCCTTGCAATTTTATAATACTTAGGTTGTTTCTAATATCTCATTATCATAAATGGTGTTGGATGAACTTCTTTCCCCAAACCTCCGATTATCTTCTTAGGAAATTGCTTAGAAGTTGAATCATCAGGTTCATGGGCAATAATGAAAAAAATCATCACTTTTTCTAAAATTAAAACATAAAATTGGGAACAATAATAAAATAGTACCAAAGAGTTCAAAATAAAAATTAAAAGCCTTTTTTTTAACCTTCATAAAAATGAACTCAAAATGGGCCATAGACCTACATATAAATGAAAAACTATGAAACTTCTGGGAGATGACATAAGAGAAAATCTAGATGATCTCAGGTTTGGCAATGACTTTATAAATGCAACATGAAAGGTACAGTCTATTAAAGAAATAAGTGATAATTTTGACTGTGTTAAAATTAAAACATTTTTGCTTTACAAAGTCACTGTCCAGAGAATGAGAAGACAAGCCACAGACTGGGAGGAGATATTTGCAAAGGACATTTATGATAAAGGACTGTTAAATTCAAAATATTCAGAGAACTTTTGAAACTCAGCAATAAGAGAATGAAGAATCTGTTTGAAAAATGGGCAAAATATTTGAACAGACACCTATAGTTGGCAGATAAGCATATGAAAAGATATGTGACATAATATGTCATTAGGGAATTGTAAATTAAAGCAGTAAGATACCACCATTAGCATGGCAAAAATCCAAAACACTGACAATACCAAATCCTGGTGAGGATGTGGAACAACAGGGACTCTCTTTCTTTGCTGGTGGGAATACAAAATGGTAGAGCCACTTTGGAAGACAGTTTGTCATATTCTTACAAAACTAGACATACTCTTACTATATGATCCAGCAGTTGTGCTCCTTGGTACTTCTCCAGAAGAGTTGAAAACTTATGCACACAACTCTGCACACGGATATTTATAGTAGTTTTATTTATAATAGCCAAAACTTGGAACCAAAAGTATGTGAATTCACTTTCAGTAGGTGAATTGATAATTAAGTAGTGATATATCCAGACAATGGAATCTTATTCATTACTAAAAGTAAATGAGGTGTCAAGCTATGAAAAGAAACATAGGAACTTTGAATGCTTAACTGAGTGAAAGAAGCCAGTCTGAAAGATTACATACTGGATTATTCCAACTACATGACATTCTAGAAAAGGTGAAACTATGGAGATAGTAAAAAGATCAGTGGTTGCCAGAAGATGGGAATGGGGGGAGGGATGAATAGGCAGAGCATAGAGAATTTTCAGGGCAGTGAAGAAACTATTCCGTATGATATTATAATGGTGGATACATACCATTATATGTCTGTCCAAACCCATAGAATTTAAAACACCAAGAGTGAGTCCTATTTAAACTCTGGACTTTACGTGATAATGGTATGTCAGTGTTGGTTCATCTGTTGTTATAAATGTATCACTGTGGTACAGGGACGCTGTGTGTTCATTAAGTGGAGGCAGGGCATATATGGAACTCTTTGTAACTTTCTACTCAGTTTTACTGTGAACCTAAAACTACTCTAGAAGACAGAGTCTATCTAATAAAAAAAGCCCCTCCACCCCAGCCTTCTATTTCTACAGGTCCATTTATTAGAAAAGAATCATCTTTGGCCATTTCTCATTTCTCTTGTTAGGTATTCTGGTAATTGTAAGATGCTTATATCTAACCCTTGATTTTTCAGTTTGGGAGGTTTCTCTTGTTGCTGTGCTAAGAAAGATGAGGAATTCAGCTCATATTTATCATCCTCCACCCCCACTAATTTTGTTTGCTATATAGTTTTACCAGTAGTTTCCTTTGTACATTTCAAACTATATTTTGGTATCTTAATCTTAATGTAGTATACACCTTGGGTTAGCGATGTGTTTGGCTTTCCTTCTCAGTACTTCACCACTGTCATGAAAGCCACCTCAAAGATTAATAGGCATGGTGGTAACGTGACTATAATAAAGAAAAAGTAATCAAACTAAAGTTGAGGGATAGTCTACGAAATAACTGGCCTTTATTCTTCAAAAGTCAAAGTCATGAATAACAAAGACTGAAATATTATTCTAGATTAAAGAAAACTACAGAGATACTACAACATGTAGTTCTGGATTGGATTCTGGATTAAGAAAAAAATGTATTTTCTTTTTTAATAAAAGATATAGTGGGACAAATGGGACAATTTTAATAAAGCCTATGGTAAATGTTAATTAGTGTTAATTTCCAGATATTGATAATTGTACTGTGATTCTGTAAGAGAATGTCCTTGTCTTTAGATAATACACAATGAAACTTAGGGGTAAAGGAGCATTTATTTGCAACTTACTTTCAAACAGTGAATGTGGATATATAGAGAGAAAATGCTAAAGTAAATATAATGAATTGTTAACATTTGGGAAATCTAGGGGAAGCAATTATTTGCACTATGGCAACTTTTCTGTAAGTCTAAAACACCTTTACAGTTGGCTTGTTTCAATTAGGTCTCAGGTAAAATCCATATATTGCATTTGTTTGGGGTGGCTCTTAAGAGTCTTGTAATCCATATGGTTCATGCTCCCTTTCTTTTAAAATGCCACTTTTTAATTATAGAAACAACCATTTGACCCACTTTTGAATTTGGATGATCATATGCTCTTTGTGTCATTTAATATATTTCTTTATCATGCATTTTTCCTGAAGACTGGTACATTTAAGAAGTTCCAGTGAATTTGTGTTAAAAAAAATTGGCATGGTGGTACTAGGGGAAGGATGCAGTAATTCAGGGCAGCATTTAGTTAAAAGAAGGGAGGGAGATGGCACATTAGTCTCTAGCAATGTCAACTGGAAAAGATCTGAGATGCTTACAAATTAAGAAAATTGAGGGTCTCGCTCACTGCAGTCCACCCATGCTTCTTGTCCTCCCACCACTCATTTTCATGCCCACTGCTGCCACCTCCATCTATCACCCTGGAAGAGGAGATCCCTGCACTCATCACTGATGATAACTCTGGTATATGCAAGGTGGGCTTTGCTGGGAATGATGTCCCTTGTCCCCCCGCCATATTCCCATCCATTGTCAGAAACCCCCTGCCTCCAAGGTGTTGTCATGGTGGGCATTAGCCAAAAGGACTCCTATGTGGGCAACAGGGCCCAGAGCAAGCAAGGCATCCTATCCTCAAGTACCCTATTGAGCCTGGCATCATCACCAACAAGGAGGATATGGAGAAGATCTGGTACCGCACCTTCTACAATGAACTGCACATGGCCCCCAAGGAGCACTACAACACTTCCACCACTGCTATTGTCATGGACTCTGGGGACAGGGTAACCCACACTATGCCCATGTTTGTGGGGTACTCCCTGCCCTGTGCCATCCTGTGCCTGGACCTGGCTGGCCAGGACCTGATGGACTACCTCTTGAAGATATTCACAGAGAGTGGTTACAGTTTCACCACCACAGTTGAGTGGGAAATTGTGTGTGACATAACCGAGAAGCTCTGCTAGGTCAACCTCTACTTTGAGCAGGAAATGGCCACTGTGGTGTCCTCCTCCTCCTTGGAAAAGAGCTATGAGCTGGCTGATAGTCAGCTGATCACCATGGGCAAGAAGTGGTACCACTGCCCTATGGGATTTTCCCAGCTATCCTTTCTGGGTATGGAGTCCTTTGGTATCCATGAGATCACCTTCAACTTCATCATGAAGTGTGACTCTGACATCTGGATGGACCTGTACTCTAACACAGTGCCGAATGGTGGGACCACCATGTACCCAGGCATCTTGGACAGAATGCAGAAAGGGAGCACTACCCTGGAACCCAGCACTATGAAGATCAAAGTCATCGCTTCTCCTGAATGCAAATACTTTGTGTGGATCAGGGGCTCCATCCTGGCCTTGCTATTCACCTTTAAGCAGATGTGAATCAGCAAACAGGAGTATGAAGAGTTGGGCCCCTCCACTTCCCACTGCAGATGCTTCTAAATGTCTTGCACGCAGTTATGTAGCATTTGCTGCATGAGTTAATTCCTAAGTATAAATTTACCCTGGCAAATGTGTGCACTTCATGCTAGCCTCATAAACTGGAATACGCCTTTGAAAATAAATTTGTCCTTGAAGCTTGTATCTGATGTCAGCCCTGGATGGAAGATTGTTGCTGATTTTGACTTTGTATTCAAATTAAATTTTCTCTTGGTATATGTTTAATACCTTGTACATAACCTTGATTTAAACCTCTTTTATAGAATGTGGCTTAGTCATTTCATGGCTGAGGGGAGAACATGTTTATGGAAGAGAAATCCATTGGTTTGATGAGCATCCTCCATAAGGTTCTTTTTAAAAAAATTTTTTTTTTTTTGCTGTTTATTTTTTGAGAGAGAGAGAGAGAGAGAGAGACAGAATGTGAGCAGGGGAGGGGCAGAGAGAGAGGGAGACACAGAATCTGAAGCAGGTTCCAGGCTCCGAGCTGTCAGCACAGAGCCTGATGTGGGGCTTGACCTCACAAGCTGTGAGATCATGACCTGAGCTGAAGTCAGACACTCAACCGACTGAGCCATCCAGGCGCCCCCATAACGTTCTTGATCTGAGTTGGGTATTAATGTGTGAGAGCTGCCTATTTCAGGATTATCTAGAGGCTGGCAAGATTTTTGAACCAGTTGAAATTTCTTTGTCTTTCTGGTCTGACAGGATTAGGAAGGTCTGAGGTTTAGGACCCACTTTCCTTTCTTATCCAGTGTTTTCCTACCAGAACACTGTGGGTTGTTACTAACTGCCTTGTGTTGGAAAACAGTTTACATTTACACCTGTAAATTTATTCATCCTTTTAATATACTAAGGTTTTGTACACAATTCTCAATTGTTTAAGAGATGACAACATTTTTTGGTTTTCTCCTGTCATGTGAGAACATTAGGCTCTCAGCAACATGTCATTGTTTGAGGAAAATAAAGTGCTGCAGTAAACTGGAAAAAAAAAATCAGCGGGATAGCCTCCCTTGCTTCTTGTCCCAACCTTCTACTTTCGTAAGAAAGGTGAGGACATGAGGTATTCAACAGAATATTATAAAGCATTTTTCCTAATTATAGTTTCAGGACTTGCATCATTTCTACAGAGTTGTATAATAGTTAATTTAGTCATTTACTGATTATCCCTGAGAGCTTTTTTTCTGAGTTGTATTCTCTTCTTTCTTAGCACATTCTCCCTCACTGATCTTACCTGCAAAATGCTGATGCCTCCCAAATCTGCATCTCTTGTGTCGTCTGTTATTACTCTCCTTGAACATGTTCCTCAGACTTAGGAAATTCATGACTGCTCTTGTCCTTTCTTTCCAGAATTTCTTAATCTTCCATAGTACAATGAATATGACCACTATCAAACAATTGCTCAGGGAAAAAAAAATGTGTGTCATCCTTTATTTCTCTGTCTCCTTTATCCTCCCCACATCTGGTTGGTCCTCAAGTCCTGTTGATTTTCCCTGCTACATGTTTTTTTTGTTTTGTTTTTTTGTTTGTTTGTTTGTTTTTACTGTTCCATTCACGTCTGTCTTTACCACTGTTGTCCTGGTCCAGGCTACTGTGTTTCTCAAGTGGATTACTGTAGCTGCTTTCTGTCTGATTTGCTCATTGTGTTCAACCAGAGTGATCTTTTTAAAATACAAATTCAATCAGTGTTACTCTCCTGCTTAAATCTCTAACATAAAAATGTATGTATTAGTTGTGGTTCTCCAAAGAAGCAGAACTGATGAGATATAGGTAGAGAAATATATAGGAGGAGATTTATTATAGGTATTGGCTAATGTGGTTTTAGACGCCCAGAAGTCCCATGATCTGCTGTCTCTAAGCTGGAGAACCAGGAAATGGTGTAATTCAGGCTATGTGTTAAGGCATGAGAACCACAGGATGGATAGTCTAAGCCTCTATCTGAATCCAAAAGCCCAAGAATCAGAGCACTGATGCACCGGCGCAGAAGATCAGTGTATCAGTTCAAGCATAAAGAATGAGTTTGTCCTTTCTCCATGTTTTCATTCTATTCAGGCCCTCAACAGTTTGGATTATACCTACTTGCATTGGTAAGAGCCATCTGCTTTACTCAGTCTAATGATTGAAATCCTAATTTCTTTTATAAACACCCTCAGAGACACACCCAGAAGTAATGTTTTTACCACCCATCTGCACATCCCTTAGTCTAGTCAAGTTGACTTGTAAAATTTATTATCATAATATGGAGAGACCTAATATCTACATCATCTATATCTATCTACCATATATGTCTCCATACATACACATACATACGCACATACACAGACATGCTCTTGAGGACATGTGCCTACAGACCTCATAGCCTCCTCTTGCTAGAATTTCTTTCTTTTCCTTGGCTATCTTAGTCTCTTGTGCTTCTGGAATGTCACACAGGTTATTTCTTTTGCCTGGACTGTCTGTCCTACCCCTCTTTAATTGGTAACTCATTCTTATCTTTTGTGTCTTGACTCGGTTTACATATCTTTTTCTCCTTTAATCTTTCCTTTATCACTGAACTCTGGAATAGGTATCATTCAGAGGTCCTCCCTGGGAAATATTCTTGCTTTTTCCATCAAGGTATATTGTCATGATGTATAATAATTCTTGTTTGCATGTTTGATCCCAGCAGGCTGAGTTCTGTGCATGTATTAAAACACGTAAGTATTTATATGCATACTTATTGAGTGAGTATGTAGGCGAACTGAGAAATGGAAAGATTCTATCTAGCATCTACATAGGACTTTGGTGTTAAAAAGAAGTCTGTGAAAGGAAAAAAAAATAAAAGCAAGAACATGAAAGAAAACATTTAATACCAGAAGGTAAAGTTTCCAATTATTGCTTCTACTTAAAGTGAGAAAGACATGAAATAATTCATACTCCCTTTGATCTTTGATAAATTGGTTCTTTTCTCTGAATGTTAATTCATAAAATAGAAATATTTAATCATAAAAATTATTCATTTTTAGTCTGACCCATGATTTTTTTAATTCATTCAATAACTATTTATTGGTGCCTACTATATTCCAGGAGCCATTCTAGCAATTTGGCCATTTTCAGGAAGAAGTAGAAAGTTCCATAAAATACTGAGAAAAATGAGTAGTAGAAAAAGGATCAAAATATTTTCTCTTGAGAAAAATGAATAGTGGAAATAGGATTGAAGTATTTTTTCTCCCTTTTAAAAATTGAAATAAAATTAACAGATAACATTGCATTAGTTTCGGATATAGAAAATAACGATTCAGTATTTGTATACATTGTGAAGTATTCATCTGAACAAGTCTCATTGCCATCTGTCCTCATAGAAGTTACAAAAAAATTGTTTTTTCTGGTGATGAGAACTTTTAAGATCTACTTTATTAGTGATTTTCAAATGTGCAATACAATATTATTAACTGAAACCATCATAGTGTGCATTGCATCTCCATGACTTACTTATTTTATAACTTGAATTTTGTACCTCTTGGTCTCCTTCATGCATTTTGTCCATCCCTCTAGCTCTTGTTCCCTTTGGCAACCACTTATCTGTTCTCTGTGTCTGTGACTTTTGTTTTGTTTGTTTGTTTTTTTTTTTAGATTTCACATATAACTGAAACCATACAGTGTATGTTTACCTCTGACTTATTTAATTAATATAATATCCTCAAAGTCTCTCCATATTTGCACAATGGCAAAACTTCATTCTTTTTCACGACTCAGTAGTATTCTGCTATATATATGTGTATTCCATGACTTTTTTTTATCCATTCATCCATCAGTGGTGACCTACGTTATTCCCATATCTTGGCTGTTGTAAGTAATGCTGCAATAAACATAGGGATACGTCTATCTTTTTAAATTAGTATTTTCATTTTCTTAGGATATATTCCCAGAAGTATAATTGCTGAGTCATATGGTAGTACAATTTTTAATTTTTTGAGAAAGCTACATTCCATAGTGGCTGCACCAATTTACATTTCCACCAAAAGTGCATGAGAGTTCCCTTTTCTCCACATCCTCTCTAGCACTTGTTATTTCTTCTCTTTTAAATAATAGTTATTCTGGCAATTGTGAGATAACTTATTGTGATTTTGATCATGATTTTGCATTTCCGGATGATTAGTGATGTTGAGAATCTTTTCATATGTCTGTTGGTCTCCTGTGTGTCTTCTTTGGGAAATGTCTCTTCAGATCTTCTGTCCACTTTAAAATCAGATTATTTGTTCTTTTGATATTAAGTTGTGTAAGTTCTTTATATATATGTAGATATTAGCCCATTATTGGATATGTGATTTGCAAATATCTTCTCCCATTTACTGGGTTGCCTTTTTATTTTGTTGATGGTTTCCCTCACCATGCAGAAACTTTTTAGCTTGATGTAGTCCCATTTGTTTACTGTTGCTTTTGTTGCCATTTCCTTTGGAGTCAGATCCAAAAAAATATCACCAAGAGCAATGTCAAGGAAAACCACCCGTTTCTTCTAGGAGTTTTATAGTTTCAAGTCTTATATTCAGATCTTTAATTTATTTTGAGTTAATGTTTGTGTATGGTGAAAGTTCCATTTTCATCATTTTATATGTGGCTGTCCTGCTTTCCCAGCACCTTTTATTGAAGAGACCATCTTTTCTTCATTGTATTCTCTTATCTCCTTGTCATAAATTAGTTGACCCTATATTCATGGGTTTATTTCTGGGGTCCTTATTCTATTCCATTGATCTCTGTGTTTGTTTCTATGTCCATATCACCCTGTTTTAATTACTAAAGTTTTGCAATACAGTTTGAATCTGGGAGCATGATGCCTCCAGCTTTGTTCTTCTCTGTCAAGATTGCTTTGGCTATTCAGTCTTTTGTGGCTCTTCTATTTGTGTGAAAAATGCCACTGGAATTTTGATAGAGATTGCATTGAATTTGTACATTGCTTTGGATAATATGGACATTTAAAAAATACTGATTCTTCCAGTTCATGAGCATGGAATAACTTTCCAGTTACTTGTTTTTCCTTCAGTTTCTTTCATCAGTTTCTTATACATTACCATGTAGAGCTCTTTCACCTCCTTGGTTAAATTTTATTCCTAGGCATTTTATTCTTTTGGATGTAATTATAAACAGGATTGTTTTCTTAATTTCTCTTTCTGAGAGTCTGTATATAAAA
Organism: Acinonyx jubatus; assembly: GCF_027475565.1. NCBI lineage: Eukaryota > Metazoa > Chordata > Mammalia > Carnivora > Felidae > Acinonyx > Acinonyx jubatus. Next base: position 120,530,106 of record NC_069383.1, read on the forward strand.
ACACAACAGATTTTTGTATACTGACTTTATACTTTGCAACTTTACCAACATTTTTTATTAGTTCTAACAGGTGTTATTTTTGTTTTTGTTTTGTTTTGTTTTATTTTTGGAGTCTTCAGGGATTCCTATATGCAAAATCATGTTGTACACAAATAGTGATGGTTTCACTTCTTCCTTTCCAATTTGGATGTCTTTTATTTCTTTTTTCTTGATTTGGCTAGGATTTAAATACTGTGTTGAATTATAGTGGTGAGAGTGGGCATCCTTGTCTTGTTTCTGCTTTTAAAGGAAAAGCTTTCAGCTTTTTACCATTGAGTATGATGTTAGCTGTAGCTAATATATGGCCTTTATTATGTTGAGGTACATTCTATTACCCACCTTTTTGAGAGTTTTTATCGTAAATGGATGTTGAACTTTTTCAATTGGTTTTCTGCATCTATTGAGGTGATCATATGATTTTTACCTTTTATTTTGTTAATGTGGTGTATCACATTAACAGGTTTGTGGATGCTGAACCATCTTACACCCTTGGAATAAATCCCACTTAATCATGATGTATGATACTTATTATATATTTTTGAATTCAGTTTGCTAATAATTAAAAAAAAATTTTAGCATTTTATTTTATTTTTTGAGAGATAGAGACAGATTGTGAGCAGGCAAGGGGCTGAGAAAGAAGGAGACACAGAATCCAAAGCAGGATCCAGGCTCTGAGCTGTCAGCACAGAGCCTGATGCTGGACTTGAACTCATGAACCTTGAGATTGTGACCTGAGCCGAAGTTGGATGCTTAACCAACTGAACCACCACCCAGGTGCCCCTATGTGTGTGTGTGTGTGTGTGTGTGTGTGTGTGTGTGTGTGTATGTGTGTGTGTTTTAAAGTTTATTTATTTATTTTGAGAGAGAGAGAGAGAGAGACAGAGAGAGAGAGAGAGAGTGGGAGGGGCAGAGAGAGAGAGGAGAGATTCCACTGATAGAGATTGCACTGAATTTGTACATTGTCAAACAGCAGGCTCTGTGCTGTATTGACATCTGACTCGAGGCTCAATCTCGCAAATGACCTGAGCTGAAATCAAGAGTTAGATGTGTAACCAACTAAGCCACCCACTTAGGCACCCCTGTTTTATGTTTTTGATGTTACATTTTACATCTTTGAATTTTGTGTATTCCATAAGTAATTATTATAGTTATATTTATTTTTACTCCTTTTATCTTTAAAGTTTATACTAGCTTTGTAAGACCACTTTTACTATATACTTAACTTTATCAGTGAAATTTTTACTCTCATATTTTTTCTTTTTACTAATTAGTGCCCTTTTCAGCTTAAAGAAGTCTCTTTAACATTTCTTGTAAGACTGGTTTAATGGTGACAAACTCCTTTACCTTTTGCTTGTTTGGGAAATTATTTCTCCTTTAATTCTGAATGATAATTTTTTTAGGTACAATATTCTTAATTGGAAATTTTTCCTTTTCAGCACTTTGAATATATCATGCCACTCTTTTCTGGCTTATAAAGTTTTTTGTTTGTTTGTTTGTTTGTTTGTTTGTTTGTTTGTTTTGAGAGAGAGAGTGTGCATGTGAGTGGGGCAGGGGCAGAAATAGAGAGAATCCCAAGCAGGCTCCATGCTATCAGTGCAGAGCCCCATGTGGGGCTTGATCCTATCAACCATGAGATCATGAGGCCTGAGATGAAATCAAGAGTCAGACACTTAACTAAGCTACCCAGGCACCCCTGGCCTGCAAATATTTTGTGGAAAAAAATTTGCTTATAGCCTTATGGAGGTTTCTTTGTATGTAACAAGTTATTTCCTCTTGCTGCTTTTAAGAATCTCTGTTTAACTTTTGACATTTTAACTATAATATATCTTGGTGTGGGTCTCTTTAAGTACATCTTCTTTAGAATTATCTGGGATTCCTGAATTTTGAGGTTGATTCCTTCCCAAGGTTAGGAAAACCAGCCATTTCTTCAAATGTTTTCTGCTCCTTTGTGTTTTTTCCTTCTGTGACCCCTATAACATGAATGTTATTTCACTTGTAGTTGTCCCAGTTTTTCAGTTCATTTATTGTATTCTTCAGCTCTCTGGCTTCTGTTTGGTACTTTCTGATATTTTCTCTTTGTTAATATTCTTACTGTGTTCTTCCATTCTTCTTCTCATTTTGCTGACATTTTTATGACCATTAATTTGAACTCTTTATTACATAAATTACTTGTTTCTGTTCCATTAAGTTTTTTTTCTGGTGGCTTATCTTTTTTCTTTTCATTTGGAACATATTCCTCTGTTTTCTCATTTTCTTGACTCTCTGTGTTTGTTTCTATATATTAGGTTAAACAGCTATCTCTTACAGTCTTGAAGGAAGGGACTTGTATGTGGGATGAACTTTATCTTTTAAGTTTGCTCTAGCTCTTGGTTGTCTCTTGAACTGTCTCTCTGATTGTTTCCAACCCACGGAGCCCAGAAATGCAGTTCCCCCAGGCCATTAGGGCCACGCACTCAATAAGTGTCCCTTGTGCGGGTTCCTGGGTCTAAAAGCAGCTGTATGAACAGTACAGAGGGCCAGGGCACTTGCTTGCCAGTATTAGTGGGCTAGAGTGAAAATGACACCTGCCTCTGCCAGTGCCAGAAATGTAGAGGGAGATCACAAAGATGGTGCCCACCTTGTCAGCACTAGCAAGGCAGAGGCAGAATGCCGAGAATAGTACTCATCTGCTCCCCTGTCCTCAGAGAAGGTCCCAAAGGTTTATGCCTCTTTGGCAGACACCTTAAAGTTAGAAAATGAATCTCCTTCACATATGATATAAATGCTTTTCAATCTGCTGCTTTTATGTTGGGTCCCAGAGTGAACAAGCTTGCATTTGAGCCCTGTCAGAGTGGAATATCCTTTCTCCACAATCATATGTTTCTCCTAGATTTAAGCCTGTTGGTTTTCCAAGCCAGATGTTTTGGGTGCTCATCTCTCCATAACAGGTCCCAATGGGTGGGGTGCCTGATGTGGGCCAGAAACCCTCTCACTCCTCAGAGAGAAACTCTATATTTGTGTGATCCCTCCTAATTCCTGCTGCTGTGGGTTGCTGTGCCAGAGGTAGGATTTTTGATGAGACTGTGTCTCTGCTTCTCCTTCTTGTCTTAATGCGGCCTTTTTATTGTTTGCAGTGGAGGATCTGTTAAGCTAGTTTTTTGGTGTTTTTTACAGAGGGAATTGTTTCATATGTAGCTGTAGATTTGTTATGTCCATGGGAACAGGTAAGTCTAGGATCCTCCTATGATGTGATCTTGAACTACCTCTCCCTAATCCCTAATTAAAAAAAAAACTTTAAATGTTTTTGAGAGAGAGAGACAGAGTGTGAGCAGGGGAGGGGCAGAGAGAGAAAGAGGGAGACACAGAATCCGAAGCATGCTCCAGGCTCCGAGCTGTCAGCACAGAGTCCAATGCGGGGCTTGAACTCACAAGCTGTGAGATCATGACCTGAACCGAAGTCAGACGCTTAACTGACTGAGCCACCCAGGTGCCTCACCTAATCACTAATTTTAAAAGTAAGAAAACACAGGTTTACAGAGGGTAAGTGACTTGTTCTAGAAACAGTCAGGACCAGATGCCACATACTTTCAGGCACCATGTATACATGAGCACCCATAAAATAGCATTATGTTTCTTGTAGAAAATTATCTGAGTTCTCAGATTAGATACCTTAGACAAATGGGAGTAATTCTTTTAGGTTAGGATGTAATCAGTCCAGTACATATGGGACACTGATGGACAACAAGGAGCTAATAACTAATTAGTCAGGGGTGATCTGGTTAGTCCCTGGGAGAATCTGGTAATTGTTGGGGCACGTCTTGGCATACTTGAAATATTTATTGGTGTATCATTGGAAACACTGGCGCTTTTATTTGGGGAAGGGAACAGCAATACTCTGCTTTTCCCATCTACCCTTCTTTCTGGGGCTCATTTAGTATTGACTTCAGTTTCATAACTCATATTCCCACCTAACTCACCCAGATTCAGGGACTACCTCAAGAAACTTCTTTAACAGCATTTCATGTCGGCTCCTCTGTGCCCAAACAATTTTTCATGACTCAGTCATTTTGAAACTGCACTGTGATAGTTTAAGGCCTTACTGAATTGCATACTTTATTTTCAACTGTTCAAATTGGTAGTGTGTTCTGTTAGCAGAGCAGAGTAGCCTTTTGTGGATATTAAAAAACAATGACCATATTAAAGTGGCACTTTTTGTAGTTTAGTAATCACTGACTGAAATTGTCTAGGTTGACTACTTCCTCATGGAATAGGAATAACAGCTTGTGATAATTAAATTAAAAAGTTAAAATGGGTTATAAAAAATAAGAAAATTGCCCTCTGTAGGTAAAAACTCCCTACAAGGACTTTTATTGCTATAACTTATAACTCATTGTTCAGCAGAGTAGGAAGATTTGATGTAGATGGTTTTTGAAGCACATCAACTCACATTGACATGATAGGCCATAATGACATCTCTCATGATGCCATCTGCAGATCTCAGTATAAACACTGGCCAAACTCCCGCAGAAGGTGAGGTGTTTACCCATTGATCTACAAAGGGTATACTGCTGCCAAACACCCCATTTGTACCCGGATCTGAGGATGAGTCTTCATAAGTCCACATCATTTGTTTTAGATTCACTGTTGAAAACCTAGCTTAGCAGAGGGTACAGATATTTGCCTTACTTAAGTCCATAGGCTTTTTCAACTGCATCTGCACACATGGAATTACTAAATTTGAGAGTTAGGGACTCTTAGACCTGTGCAATCTCCTAATTTTTTTATCCTTCTATAGATGAAGGAGGAGAGGAAGTAAAATAACCCAATGACCTTGTGGGGGTTTGTCCAGCCCTCAAGTGCTTGAACAGTCTTGTTTTGACTACAGGCATAGCAACCATATCAGAATCTCTTTCTTCCTTAATGCACAACAGTTTGGGATATCTCTGGTAGTGAAAGTGTATCAGAGATTGTACTTTTTGGCTGGTGAGATCTTCGCTGCCCTGGGATTATCTTTATAATATCATATGACCTTGAAAGTTTTATTGAATGATTAATGAACAAATACACGTACAGATTTTGTTTATAGCTTTCTTTTTTCTTTTGGCTGCAAGAAAGCATAAATTTTTCCTCCTGTAGAGTACCCTGATTTCCTTTGGGAGAACTGCCCTCCATCATTTCATTTAGGGTTGCTGGGACAGTAAATTTCCAGGTGCCTGTTTCCCTCCATGGAATCTGAAGAAGACAGAGCCTCTGCTCTGTGCTCTGGGGGGTTGACATGTGACCTAGCCCTGGCAATCAGATTCTTTTTTTTCTCTTGAGTGAGTGATTTAAGGACACAAACTACAGTTGGAAATAATTCATCCTGGGAAGCAGCTGCAGTAGTTTCCTGCTCCAACTGCAATAGTGTGCTTGCTGTGTTTCTTGCTTCTTGGCTTTCTGGGATTTGCTTGGTTGCTGCATGATGCTAAGCCTGCTCTTCCAGGCTCCTGTTGGTTCTGTGACATTCTACCCAATATATTGGCTTTTGGTTGTTAATCAACCTTGATTGTGTTACTTATGATCAAGAACTCTGATGTCCAAGTCTAGTGGCCTAAAATGAACTCATTTTACATTTATGAATGAGTGTCTGGGAGTAGTTTCATTGGATACTCACTAGTTGTAGTTACATCTTCTGATCATTCCAATTTACTTTTCACCTGTACTCTTTACCACTTGACACATTAAGAAATACATATTTTCCCCTAGGCTTAATAAAACATGAAATGAATTCCTCTGTAATGAGATCACCCTGAGAGTCAATATAGTATCGATGACCATGCTATAAAGGTAGGGTGATTTTTATATCCAAGATTCCCATACAGCATACATATTTCCCTCCCATTGTGAGGATTCTCCCTTGCCAGGATAATAGCATGCACTGTTGACCTACTCCTCTGATAAATACCGTGATTTTGTAACATAAAGATCTATGTTATCAAGGCGTAGTGGTTTTTTAAGGGAAGGTTGTTACACCTGCCTGACTGCTTAAAATCTCTCTTTCCCAGAACTTATCAATAAAACTGGAAGGAAGAAAAAGAAGATGTCTCTTCTTTGCATGTATAAGCTGTAAAGGGCATATCACTGGGGCTGTCAGGATGGCACCTCTGTGACCTGATCCTTAAAATCGTCAGTTCATTTCCTTTCTTGCAGATAAAATTGCTGTCTAGTTTGGGTTACAGCAAGGGATAGAGTGAGAGGTTGAAGTAAAACAGCATGCTTTCCACTTGAAGGAAGAGTTGTGTTATTTGAGACAAGTTCTTTGTACTGTTCCCCGCCCCAGGCAATGGATGATTGCATTTGGAAGCAAAAAGGGGCCTGAAAAATCATCTATTTTATAACTATCTCATTTCATTAGTGAGGAAACTCAAGTTCATAAAGGTTTTGTGATTTAGCTAAGATTGAATGGTTGGCTACATGATACTTCTCTTCCTCAATTTCTTATAATAAACTTATTCTCACCTCTCAAAACTGGGTGGCGCCCAGCTATTAGCAGGCCAGCTCTCCAGTTGGTTCCAGGGCAGAAGGACTTTCTTTTGTTCTCTTGCACAATAAATTATTTGGGAATATCTGCTAGCTGGCTTGAATTCTCTAGAAATGAGAATATCTTTTTTATTATATTCTTTTCCTTGCTATAAATCTTTGTGGGCATAAGGTTATTAAATTCTGTAATTCAAATGTTGTGGTAAATTAACTTTTGGGTACACAAATGTGGATACAATAAGAAGTATGTATTTGGCCTTTGTCCTGGGTTCCTGGCATATAGCTCCTAAAGCCCTGTAATCCTTGGAATAATCAGAGTATCTTTTGTAACCTAATGTGATGACTGGTAGCTGAGGACCCCCCAGATAGCTTCAGGATTAATACTGGTCACTGGAAAGACTAAGGCATGATTAGAGGATTGGAACTTTCAGTCCAACCTGTGACCTCCAGCATTCATTGGTGTTAATCAACAGTAAATGATTTAATCACTCATGCCTACGTAGTGAGCCTTCAGAAAGTCCTAAGTGATAGGGTTTGGAGAGCTTCTGGAGGGTGGTGAACACACTGAGGAGCTGGAGGGTAGTGTACCCAGAAAGGCATGGAATATCTGAACCCCCTCCCTACCTTGGCCTATGCATCTCTTTCATCTGGCTCTTCCTGGTTATATTCTTTATAATAAACCAGTAAATGTAAGTAGAGTCTTTCCCTGAGTTCTTTGAGCTGTTCTAGCAAATTACCAAACCTGAAAGGGGGTATTGTGGGAACTGTCAACTTTGTAGCCACATCAGATAGAAGTGTGGGTACTGTGGGCACCAAATACTTGGAACTGGCATCAGAAGTGAGGGTAGTCTTATGGGATTCAGCTCTTAAACCTGTGGAGTCTGATGCCAACTCTGCCTAGTGTTGGAATTGCATTGAATTATAGGCCACTCAGCTGATATTTAGAGAGTTGGAGAATTTGTTTGGTGTGAGGAAAAAAACCCACCCATCTGGTATCAGAAGTGTTGTGAGTAGAAACAGCACAGACCAAGTCTCATTTGTCTCCTAGAGAAGTTTTGATGTAAAAAGAAAAAAAATTCCCATGAGAAATATTTGTAAAATGAAAGTTCTTTTAATATTGTTAATAATCTTTAATTTATGTATTTGCAAATTCTGATTTTCATAAATTACATTTCCTTAGAGCATATCATACATAATAATATGGCCAATAATAGCTGGAATTTATTAAATGTTTACTATGTGCTAGGCATAATGCCAAATGCCAAATGCTAACTATGAATTATTTCATGTAATCTTCACAACAACTCCATAAGGAAGGTAATTTCACAGATGAAAAACTAAGGCTCAGAGAGGTTAAATAATGTGCCTCATATTACTCAGAAAGGAGTGGGGCTGAAATTCTTAGGAGAAATGACTTGAGTAAGACATGCTACAGTAGTTTCTCATCTTGACTTTTGGGGCTGTAAACATTTAACTGAAAGGTGGATTGTCATCAAAGATTCATCAGAGGATCTCACAGGAGTAAAATGTATGCGGCCAGATGCCAGATTATTGGTGGGATGGGCAATATATGCATGTGATGAGGGAAGAATGCAGGAAGGAATAGGCCTTCTCCTGAGCCCTAGGTTTAGACCAGCCAGAGAGAAATTGGCCATACAGTGTGTGTTTATTTATCTGGCGTTTTACTTATCTGTCTGTATATCCTTTACAGGTTTTATTCATTTAGAGTTTATGTTCCTAGAACTAGTTGTCTTGACCTTGACTGATTGATTTGTAAACCAGTCAGCACTCTTTCTTGATGGTGAAGTTTACATAACACAGTGGTTATGGGCATCGTCTTTGCATTGGGTTTGATTCTTATTTCCTATCTGTACTTATTGGGTATCCTTAGTTATAATAATTTAGTTTTTGGGGGCCTCATTTTCTCTATTTGTAATTTGGGAAAAATTATAACATTTACCTCATGGGTTTCTGAGACAAAGAGGCTTCTCTCTGTGCCTGACATCTCATAATGGCTATGAAAGTTATCTAGTGCTGCTGCTCCTGCTTAAAGAGGTCCATTTAAAAGGACTGAAAAAAATAAAAGAATTGATATGTCAGAGGTCTAAGAATTTACAGGGTTTTTTTTTTTTTTTTTTTGGATTTTGGACCTTAGGAAGCTGGAGGAAAGAATGTTCTTTACTTATCCTTGCCCACCACACCCATCCCCCATGCCACTATCGCTTTTAGTTCCTTCAGAAAGCTCTTTCCCATCATAGGGTCGTTGCATATTTGTTCTCTTTACCTAAAATCTTAGCCTTTAACTCTTCCCTTGGCTACTTCTCTTGCTTCTTCTTTTTGTTTTTGTTTTTTAATTTTTTAAATGTTTATTTATTTTTGAAAGAGAGAGAGACACACACACAGAGTGTGAGCAGGGGAGGAGCAGAGAGAGAGGGAGACACAGAATCTGAAGTGGGCTCCAGGCTCTGAGCTGTTGGCGCAGAGCCCAATGTGGGGCTTCAGCTCACTGACTGTGAGATTATGACCTGAGTCTAAGTGGGACGCTGAACTGACTGAGTCACCAGGTGCCCCATCTCTTGCTTATACTTTAGGTCTCAACTCAAATGTTACTTCTTCAAAGAAATATTGCTCTCAAATACGATTAAGGTTTCTATGTTTGTAATTGTTATGTTTAATAAGATGATAAAAATTAGGCAGAAAAAGGAATTCAGGGGTCTTTGAACCAAGGAGCCCAGGGATGGAGTTGGCTTCAGGCATGACTGGATCCAGGCAGTCAAAAACAATACTTCCTAGGTTCTGCGTCTCCTCTGTCTTTCTCATCTCTCAGCTTGGTTCACTGTTGAACTCATTCTCTCTGTCTGGAGACTTACTTTACCAGGTGGTGGGGGGAGGAGGAGGCATGTCTAAAGACCACTTTATTACATCCCTCTTTCCTGGGCCTGGCTAGGCCTAGATTAGAGGAGTGCATTGAGTCCTGTGTTTGAGATATTCTACCAATGTAGTGTGGAGAACTTATATGTGTGTGCATGGGGTGGAGTGGGGTGAGGAGTGTGGAAGGGAGACACAAGGAAGAATGCATACTGAATGGGTGAAAGCCAACAAAGCTCCACTGTAGTCTCCTTCATGGTTTTTCTCTTACAGAATTTGGTTGTTTTTCCTCATAGCACTTGTCCAATTGGAAATTTAGTGTATTTTGTGTGTTCATTTGGTTAATATCTGCTGTGTCCTCTCTAGGTTGGCAATCAGTTCTACATTGTTCTTGTGGTACTTTCTAGTGCCTGTGCTTGCACATAGGAGCTTGGTAATTACATGTGGAATGAATGAATTAAATAGTCAAGGAAATCAGAGTATGGGAGAAGAAGGGAGATAGATTGTTGTGATCATATCTTTACACCTAAAGAAGCTGTGGAGTATTTCCTGAGGAATCTAGCCATTTCAGTGGTTGGTAGAGACAAGAGTTGAAGGCAAGAATAGGGCACTGGCTGCTAAAGTATAGTGCCTAGGCCAGCAGCAGCATCACCAGGGAACTTGCCAGAAATGCAAATTCTCAGGCCCTGCCCCACGCATCACCTGATTTAGGAACTCTGTGGATGGGACCTGCAAACCTGTGTTTAACAAGCTCCCTGGGTAATTTTGATTCATAGAAATGTTTGGAACCACTGGAATAGGGGATAGAAGGAAGCAAGATCATACTTATACAGCTGTGTCATATAAACATTATGGGCAATGGCTGCTATCTGGATTTTGAAAACTCCTTTTTGAGCTGAAGGATGGCAGTAGAGTATAAAGTTTAAGAGCTCTTGAGTCAGATTTTCTGGTTTAGAATCCTGGTTCTTCTGTTAATAGAGTAACTTTGTACAGCTCACTCAATGTCTCTAAGTCTCCAATTCCTGATCTATAAAATAACCATAACAAATAAGTACCTAACTCATGGAAGAACTGTGAAGATTAAAAACGATGATGATTATAGTAACTGACATATATTCAACTCTTGATAAGTGTCAAACATGATGCCAACTTTTTACCAAGTGTTAACTTATTTGATGTTTACAAAGTGCTTACTGGCACAGTGCCTAGCACGTAGCTAACATTTATTGAATACTTACCACTATTGCTTATATATGGAGAATTAATGGATCTTGTCTATTTGGAGTGGGTCAAAAATTTCCCTAGTCCAGGGAACATTGGTAAAGGTTGATCAGACATTTGTATGACCTGGGACATAGTGGGTGTAATGTCTAACCTCCTATTCTGTGTCTGTTCCCACTTTACCACTTTCTGATGAGTCATCTATCATGTACGTTCCTGACTTATTGGCTGCCCTTGATGCATAGCATTACAATAAGCCACAAGCACTTGTAAGCCTAGTGATCTCTAACCAAGGTCATATGACCATAATAATGAACTCTTACAGGTGGGATTAATTGAAGGTGTTTGCTGTATAGACTTTTCCTGAGCTCTGCATTTTTGAGTAGTTTCACTTCAGGGGTTTTTCTTAGAACCTATTGAGTCTTTTCTAACCTCGGCTGACCTTTCCCTACTCACTGCTCACATTCAAGATCACCCAGATTCCAGTCTAACAAGCCCATCAGTTTTGGTCATTTGAGCTCTGGTCCCCAAGGATTTGGACTATTTAGTGCTGTTTGCTTGCATGCATATCAACAGGGCCTGTAAATGTAGACTGAGGCACGTGGGAGGCTGAAGAACTTTGTAATGTGGTATGTGGCCACTCTTTTAGATGTAAACATTCATTGGGTGTTTACTGTATATAAATCCTTGAGCCTCCATTTCTGGGAAATGCTAAGAAAGTAATAGCTTGTCACCATGGGACTTACTTGTTTGAAACAATCTAGAGCCAGTTGTATTTGCACACAGGAGAAAGTGCATAATAACTTGAAGCTGACTAAAAACTGGAGACCTGGGGTGAGGGTTAACATGGTACAGGGTTGCCTCTTGGGCACAATTATCAGCAGACACTTAATCTAAGATTAACTATCACACTATCACCAGTGGTTAAATGTGCTATAGGTGGAGAGGAGATTTTTTCACACAAGATCGAATACCCAGATTCAGGGACTTAACTTCCTTTTTTGCTCTAATGATTCCTTGTCTTTCTAGAGTAATTAGTTTGGTACATGGTCACTTCTTGTTCAAGCTGCGGTTTGCCACAGTGAGCAGAAGGATTTTAGTTAGAACCCTTGATTGTATGTGACAAGTCCAATTTGAACAAACTTAAGAAAAAATAGAGTTGATTGGCTCAGATAACTGGAAAGGATGATGGTGCCGACCACAGAATTAAAGAAAGAACTGCAGGACCCAGGGACTTGAGAATCAGGACACAATTTCACCAGGATTTTCTTTCTGCTCATTTCTCATTTCTGCCTGTTCCTGATTGTTTTCATTTTTTTGTCTTATATCTAGCTTTATGTCTTAGCGATTCCATTGTAAAGAGCTTTGCTTCTTTTTCCCAACGCCCATTTGTCATTCTCAGAAAAGGATCCAGTTGGCCCTACTTTGTCATGGATCCATGGTTAGATTCATCATGTGCCCAGGGAAGTGGGCAGGGCTTACGTTTAGCCAGTATAGTCATAATGGTTATTTATGGCAGGAGCCTATCCTCACTCTTGGAGCCCTTGCTGTGCTGGTTGAAACATCCTAAGTAGCATTTTTAGAAGTGAGGTATTCTTATTGACAGATCTAATCATGTGTCTATCTCAGTGAACTCAGAGTAGTGGTCGGGGTGTACATGGCATGGTTTTTTATAAAAATAAGAGGAGGAAATGTTTTGGGGACCTAAAAAATTTGTGCGGTATCATAATATGCCTCAAGCATTATATGCTGAATTCAATAATAAAATAGCCCCTAGTTGGGGCACTTGGGAGGCACAGTCAGTTAAGTATCCCACTTTGGCTCAGGTCATCATCTTGAGGTTCTTGAGTTACAGCCTCCCCTACCCCACCCCCCCAACGTTGGGCTCTGTGCTGACAGGTCAGAGCCTGGAGCCTGCTTTGGATTCTGTGTCTCCCTCTCTCTCTGCCCCTCCCACTCTCTTTCTCTCTCAAAAATAAGTAAACATTAAAAAAAATTTTTAAAAATACTCCCTAGTGACACAGCTTGGGTCTAAGCATCGCAACCAGGCTCTCAACTGATACTTGTAAAGCTCAGTTCTTGCCTTTTCCTTCCCTTTCCAGGTGTTTTCTTAACCAATACCAAGGTCACCTGCTTTCTTTCTGATAGAAGCTCTTTTATTCACCAGTCTGGAAGTATGAGGCTCCTCTGACTCTGCCCAAAGGAATCATAACTGCTTTTTCTCCTAAGGACGGACATATAGACCCCGCACGGTTCCCCTCAGCTGAGCTCTTTCCATCTTCATCAGCCGTCACACCCTCCTTGCCAGTTTTTTTTTTTTTTTTTTTTTTTTTTTTGAGTACGCTTGATTGTTCTGTTTTTCTTCCTGATCTTTTCTGCCTGCTCTTATCCTTAATGCTTTTCTATATCAGGCAGTTCCTGACAGAAGAGATGGCTGGAGGGATTATGAAATTTATCAAACAGATTGAAGAAATGAAGGCTCAGAGAATTTAAGGTGATTTGTTCCAGGTCACACAGCTGGTGGTTGGCAGATTAGCAGTTTTTAGAGCCTTCTGACTCGGAAGCTCACGGTCTTTCCTCTTCCCCATATTCTCTTATCATGTTTGCTCATTGTATTTAAACATATGGCCACCATCCCAATAATTTTTTTTTTAATTTTTTTGTGACAGTGATTTAGGGATAATTTTGGAGGGATGAATCTTGCGTCTGGAAGAAAATGCAGACTTTTGGTGGATAGAAAGGAGAGGGGAGGCCGTCCTAGCGAATAATAGCAACCTGAATAAAGCAGCTGAGTGAGAAGTGGCTTCTGTCTTCTGTCACAAAACCAGCCTGGGAGTGGTGATAGTAGGAACAGTGGCCTCAAGGAATGTGATGATGAAAAACGAGTAGGCAAAGTGAGCAGCTGCTCTGCTCCAGGCACTGTTTTGAGCACTTTCATGCATCATGTTTTTTCATTCTTACCCTGTGAGCTATGTAATATTATTATCTCCGTTTTCCTGCTAAGGAAACAGAGGCACAAAGCAGTTAATTAACTTGCCCGAATTGCACAGCTACTAAGAAGCAAAGTTTATATACAAACTTGAACCTGTTTGACCCCGAAGTCCTTTTCCTTAACCACAATGCTCTGCTGCTGGAGGGTGCTGCATGAATTTGATAAGAAGCCAACAAACAGTCCCATGAAATCCATCCAGAGAGCTGATATTATTAGTAAAAATCATTCTGTTTGTCTGGTATTTTTATTTTAAAAAGGTATATCTTTATTAAGAAATATTGTGGTTTCCTTATAAAAGAGTCTAACAATACAGAATCAGAGACAAATGTGACAGTTTCCCATTTCAATTGTTGTTCTTTCATTCTGTGCAGATTTTTGTATTTTAGTTTATCTCTCAGCCTGCTGGAGTGGGAGAAGCGACTCTGCCACCAATTTGTTGTGGGACCCAGGGCATGTCACTTATTATCTCTGTGCCCCCTTTCTTCATTGGTAAGCTTGAGTTTCACACTTGCCTCCTTTCAAGGTTCAAGATTCTCTGAATCTCTATTCCCTTGCCCAGCAGCAGTGACTCAGGGATCCTATGGGTAATAAATTATGTTCTATAATAATGAGCCCTTTTCTTCTGTTCTGTCTGCTGGTACTCCTTTTTGCAGTGAACCTTGATGGGTTGAGGCAGAAAATCTCACACTTCAGAAATGAGTTCTTACCCCTTGGAGGTACCCTCTGTGTGAGAGGATGAAGATGATAGGCATTCTGGGAAAGAGCTTGGAATAAGGTGTGGGGCTGTTGGAGAGTGCTACTGTCTGTGTATCTCACAACCTGATTCTATACACTGCTGGCAGTGTGTCCTAGTAGGATTTGAGAGTAATCAATTAAGCTCCTGCCATTTACTGACCATGATCAAATACTAGTGTAGGTGAAAGAAATAAAACACCTGATACCTTTCTCACAAGGAAAATAATTATGAACATTATGTCATGGTGTTAAAATGGCCATAGAGTCACCAAGTGCTATAGGCGTTCAGCAGAGGGAGAGCATGTGGGCTAAGGGTGCTGATGGTCAAAGAATGCTCCCCAGAGGAGGTAAGATAAAATAAATAAAAGGTTAATACATGCTCAATGTAGAGATCTTGGGTAATTTTTTAAAAGAATAAGAAATGAGATGATCTCTTATAGCACCAGAGGTAATTGCTATTAGTATTTTGCTATATATCTTTCTAGTTTGTTATTACTGCATTATATAATCAAAATGAAATCTTATACATGCTGCTCTACAACTTTAATTTTTAGCAATATATGACATTTCTCTCTGTCAATAAATCTTCAAAAGCATGAAATATTTTTATTGGCTTTTTCTGTTAAAAATCTAATGCTTGCAAAAAAACCCACAGAGGATATTTAAGACATTATAAGGAAGAAAACAAAAAAAAAGTTACATAACCTTCCCTCTTGGCAGTTACTACCATTAACATTTGAATGCATATACTTCGTGACTTTTTTCTAAATGTGTGTGTGAGTGCTCACTTCAGCAGCACATATACTAAAACTAAACGTGTGTGTGTGTGTATGTAAAATATATCTGTATAATACGTATTACATTTTATTCCTGTAGATGTTTGATTAATATTTTTCATCTACCCCCAAATGAATTTAACCATCATGAAAGCAGACTATGTCTCTCCCATTCACCAGAGTATTCCTAGCTCCTTGTATAGTGCCGGGCACATAATAGGCATTTAATAAATATTTTTCAAATGCCATATAAATGAATGGCATGTCCATTTTGTGGTGGATCTTAAATTAGGAGATAATGAGAGTGCTGTCTAATCACTGGGAAATGGGATCAGGCTTTCAGAAGTATGGACACCAGGTTATGGCTTTTTCCTTATGTATAGTTAGCAGTGCATTTTTTTTTAAAGCCAAAGGGGAAAGAAAAACAATCAAACAAGCCAAAAACGACTAAGCCAAACCCAAACTTTATGCTGCTTTTAACTTAATGAGAAAGGACATTTTGACTCTTAAGATTCAGGACAACTTAAACCACTTCCTCCTTTCACTGTACTGATCTTGTGAGCTAGCTCTAGGAAAACAGGGAACATGTTTATCTTAGTACTGCTAATGTTATGCCATATGTGTCCTTGGCATCAGCACATGTTTCTTGTGTGATGGTTGGAGGGGGAAGACAATGGGAAATTACCCATAGGGAAGCCTTGTGGTGAATAGAAGGCATACAGCGCTTCTCTGATGTGGCCAGATGCTAAGATGATTGCTTATTTCATTAAGATTCCTTTCCCTTACCTAGTTTTACTAGACCTGATTAAAGAAGTTGCAATGAGAAATATGTGTGGGCAGACAGTTAAGTAGCTAAACCAACTTTATTATAGTTCCGCTGCTGTAGCACAGGACTCTACTGCACACTCTTACAGACATTTTAAATGCTCTGAACTCAAATGAACCAAAGAGTAATTTGGATCTAGAGATTTTAAACTTTCATGTTGCTGGAAGGGATCCAGAAAAGTCGACTTGGAATTGTAAAATATTTGAACTGGAGGCACTTTGAATAACTGCTAGTACAGTCTTCTCATTTTACAGATAAGGAAACTGAGCTCCAGGAGGGAGAGTTGAATTATTCAAGCTCCTATAGCAAGTTAGTGGTAAAATGAACTAGTACTTGGGCATTCTGGGGGAGCCTGGGTGGCTCAGTCGGTTGAGCGTCATCTTTGGTTCAGGTCATGATCTCACTGTTCTGTGAGTTTGAACCCCACGTCAGGCTCTGTATTGACAGCTCGAAACCTGGAGCCTGCTTTGGATTCTGTGTCTCCCTCTCTTCTCTCTGCCTGTCCCCCTTGCTCACGCTCTGTCTCTCTCTCAAAAATAAATAAACATTTAAAATAATTAAAAAGAAAAGAACTCAAGCATTCTGATCTAGGCTGATGTGATTTCTGAGTTTCTGAGGAAGATAAAAACTTAAATCATCCAAGAACAACACTTGACACTATTTAAATGTGTTTTATAAATAGAAAGAGCAAGAGAAAGAAGGCAAGATAGAGAAGAGGGGAAGTGAGAACAAAAGGCAAAGGGAAACAAATGAAAATGAGAGCTTTCCTGGATGGTACATTCTGTGGTTTTAACTTTGAGGGAACAAAATGTGAGTCACACACAATGATTTGGAAAGTGATGCTCTCATGAAATTCTCCAACACACATGAGAAGCCTGGAGAGTTATAGTTTAAAAATGAATTTGAAATGCTTTGGACTCCAGTATTGGTAACTCACTACCTTTTCTTCTAATCTAAATGAATTTAGCAAAGGAGCTCAAATTTTAGTCACAGGACACTAATTAAGCCATCTTGCATGAACCATAGCTAAATCCCCTTATGTGAAGTATAGCACACACAGGAAGAGGAGCTGAACTGTGGCACCCATGAAATATGCTCCCAGAATCAACTCTGCCTCTTAGTAATGGGTAATGGAGCTTAGGTAAAATGAAACAAATAATGTACAGTAGTTGTAGACATTTTGTAGAAGACAAAGGGAGGAAATTATAGTGACTTATGCAATACCCCTACAGTTTTTCTTTCTATTCCCATATTTACCCTTCCCACCCATCCTGTACCTGGGCTACTGCTGTAATGTCAGATCAGTTCTCCAGTCTCTTTTCACTCCAATACATGTCAAACATTGCTTTCACAGTTATCTTTTAAAAATAATCCGTTGATAGTTCTAGTCTTTGGCTCAAAACATCTCAGGCTTTTCATTGCTGAGAGCACTGCTTCTCAACGTGAAAACTAGGAACAAGTCCATGGTGGGGAGCTTGTTAAAAATACTCATTCCTAAACACACCTGCCCCAAGAGAATCTGATTCCATGGATCTAGGATGATGCCCAGGAATTTATATTCTTAACATATTCCCAGTTTATTTCTGGGAAATGAAAGTATTTCCTCATGAAAAATACTGAGAAAAATTGGCTTACATAGTGAAGTCCAGCTTTATAGCCAGAGGAATGACCTTTAATGTTGAAAATGCAGATCTGTGGCAAGCCAGAGAGGTAAAAGAGAAATTTAGGTGAAGATTGGTCTCCAAAGCATCAAGGAATTGTGTCTACTGCAAACCATGACTGTGTGAGAATTTGCATCTCATGGATGGAAAGAAATTTGTAAAGCCATTTCACCACTTTTTTGTCTTGAGCCTCTTAGACATTTGGCATAGTAGAAAGAACTCTGGAATGGAAGATATGAGTATGGGTTTCAGCCACCTACAAACCATATAACTTTTTGGCTAGCCACTTGACTTCCATGTACCTTAGTTTTCCTCATCAGTAAAATGGGAATGCAAAATACCTTGCTTCTTCATTGAGTTATAAAAGATCAAATATGTGGAAGTGCTTTGAAGTTTGGAATAATATAAGGTAAATAATTTGAATAATATAAGGCATTATGTATTTATTTGTATTAATAATGTATTCTCTTTGCCCTCTGTTCTCTTCACCTTTACCAAATGACACAAAAGATCTCACTCAGGAGATTAATTGCAGTTAAACAGGCTAAACCTGTGGGGGCGTGTGTGTTGACATTAATCCTGCTACAGCTATTTGTAGGAGGAAATAAAAAAGTCATATAGCAGCAGACAGAATGTTTTTGATTACCCCATGGGTTTGGGTAGCTTGGGGACCTGCTGTAGAGCTGCATGCTGGAATCTAACTTCCTTTGTGAGTATGAATTTGGCTGATTTAATAGTGAGAAAAGCTTAAGAAAATCCACATATGCTGAAACCCAAAAGGCTAATGAGGAGAATAAACAGCTTGTGTAATTAGACCTTGTGCATTTCCCTAAAAAGAAATCATGAAATATGTACAAAATGTTGTCTCTGAAGACTTCATGGTTACTTGGTCTAGTTTTCAGTTTGGATACTATGTTCATTGCCTACAGGAATTACAAGAAAAATAGGCTTCTGGTTGTTTATAAATTGATTCCCTCATGTAAAGTCTGATTTGATGTTCTGGCCTTGACCCCACTCACAGAACACTTGCACAGGCTGGTGTTTGCTCTGCTCTGAACACTCACAGCTTAGTGACCTTAGCTGACTTTATTGTGACTTCTTGATGAGCCAAAATCTGGGTTTTGCTTTTGTTTTTGTTGTTATTGTTATTTTGCGTCTTTGGCTTCTTTTTGTTTATTTTTCCCTGTATTGCTTATAAATTGTAATTTATTGTATTGCAATAAATTTCATATTAAAAAAATAAAAGAAAGACAACCATAAAAAAGAATATCCAAAAGATCAATAAACATATGAATAGATGCTCAACATCATTCATCATCAGGGAGTATAAACTAAAACCACAATTTTTTTTGATTCTCTTTTTCTCTCTTTCTCTCTCTCACACACAAACAATTTTTTTAATTGGAAAATATAGCACACATTTATAGAACCCCAACAACTAATTAATTACCACCCAGGTCAAAAACAGAGTAATAGAACAATGTCACCACCTTAGGACTCGCTCCTGCTCTTCCCTGTTCTCTCTCTCTCTCTCTCTATGCACTCCAAAGTTAACAATTCTTATTTTACTTAACACTTTCTTACTTTGCTTTGTAGTTTTAACACCTACACTTGCATCCTTACCTGCTATAGTTTAGCTTGCCTGATGTTTTGTATTTACGTAAACATAACCATGTGGTAGGAAATTGTTTGAATCTGCTTTCTTCTGATCCACACCATGTTGGTGAGATTCATCATGTTGTTACACAAAGCTGTAATTTATACATCCTTATTATTATTATTTTTTTTAATTTTTGGGTTCAAAATTTATTGTCAAATTGTTTTTCATACAACACCCAGTGCTCATCCCAACAGCTGCCCTCCTCAATGCTCATCACCCACTTTCCTCTCTCCCCCACCCCCCCATCAACCCTCAGTTTGTTCTCAATATTTAAGAGTCTCTTATGTTTTGCCTCCCTCCCCCTCTGTAACTTTTTTTCCCCCTTCCCCTCCCCCCAGGTCTTCTGTTAAGTTTCTCAGGGTCCACATATGAGTGGAAACATATGGTATCTGTGTTTCTCTGCCTGACTTATTTCACTTAGCATAACACTCTCTACTTCCAACCATGTTGCTACAAATGGCCGGATTTCATTCTTTCTCATTGCCAAGTAGTATTCCATTGTATATATAAACCACAAATTCTTTATCCATTCATCAGTTGATGGACATTTAGGCTCTTTCCATAATTTGGCTATCGTTAAGAGTGCTGCTATAAACATTGGGGTACAAGTGCCCCTATGCATCAGCACTCCTGTATCCCTTGGGTAAATTCCTAGCAGTGCTATTGCTGGGCCATAGGGTAGATCTATTTTTTTTAATATGAAATTTATTGTCAAATTGGTTTCCATACAACACCCAGTGCTCATCCCAACAGGTGCCCTCCTCAATACCCTTTACCCACCCTCCCCTCCCTCCCACCCCCCATCAACCCTCAGTTTGTTCTCAATTTTTAAGAGTCTCTTATGTTTTGGCTCCCTCCCTCTCTAACCTTTTTTTTTCCCTTCCCCTCCCCCATGGTCTTCTGTTAAGTTTCTCAGAATCCACATAAGAATGAAAACATATGGTATCTGTCTTTCCCTGTATGACTTATTTCACTTAGCATAATACTCTCCAGTTCCAACCACGTTGCTACGAAAGGCCATATTTTGTTCTTTCTCATTGCCATATAGTATTCCATTGTATATATAAACCACAATTTCTTTATCCATTCATCAGTTGATGGACATTTAGGCTCTTTCCATAATTTGGCTATTATTGAAAGTGCCGCTATAAACATTGGGATACAAGTGCCCCTATGCATCAGCCCTCCTGTATCCCTTGGGTCAATTCCTAGCAGTGCTATTGCTGGGTCATAGGATAGATTTATTTTTAATTTTTTGAGGAAACTCCACACTGTTTTCCAGAGTGGCTACACCAGTTTGCATTCCCACCAACGGTGCAAGAGGGTTCCCGTTTCTCCACATCCTCGCCAGCATCTATAGTCTCCTGATTTGTTCATTTTAGCCACTCTGACTGGCGTGACGTGGTATCTGAGTGTGGTTTTGATTTGTATTTCCCTGATGAGGAGTGACGTTGAGCATCTTTTCATGTGCCTGTTGGCCATCCGGATGTCTTCTTTAGAGAAGCGTCTATTCATGTCTTCTGCCCATTTCTTCAATGGATTATTTGCTTTTCGGGTGTGGAGTTTGGTGAGTTCTTTATAGATTTTAGATACTAGCCCTTTGTCTGATATGTCATTTGCAAATATCTTTTCCCATTCCATTGGTTGCCTTTTAGTTTTGTTGATTGTTTCCTTTGCTGTGTAGAAGTTTTTTATCTTCATGAGGTCCCAGTAGTTCATTTTTGCTTTTAATTCCCTTGCCTTTGGAGATATGTCAAATAAGAAATTGCTGCAACTGAGGTCAGAGAGGTTTTTTTCTTGCTTTCTCCTCTAGGATTTTGATGGTTTCCTGTCTCACATTCAGGTCCTTTTTCCGTTTTGAGTTTATTTTTGTGAATGGTATGAGCAAGTGGTCTAGTTTCATCCCTCTGCATGTTGCTGTCCAGTTCTTCCAGCACCATTTGTTAAAGAGACTGACTTTTTGCCATTGGATCTTCTTTCCTGCTTTGTCAAAGATTAGTTGGCCATACTTTTGTGGGTCCAATTCTGGAGTCTCTCTTCTATTCCATTGGTCTATGTGTCTGTTTTTGTGCCAATACCATGCTGTCTTGATGATTACAGCTTTGTAGTAGAGGCTAAAGTCTGGGATTGTGATGCCTCCCGCTTTAGTCTTCTTCAATACTACTTTGGCTATTAGGGATCTTTTGTGTTTGAATCCAAACTTTAGGATTGTTTGTTCTAGCTTTGAGAAGAATGCTGGTGCAATTTTGGTTGGGATTGCATTGAATGTGTAGATTGCCTTGAGTAGTATTGACATTTTAACAATATTTATTTTTCCAATCCATGAGCATGGAATGTTTTTCCATTTCTTTGTATCCTTCATAAGTTTTCTATAGTTTTCAGCATACAGGTCTTTTACCTCCTTGGTTAGGTTTATTCCTAGGTATTTTTTGATTCTTGGTGCAATTGTGAATGGGGTCAGTTTCTTTATTTGTCTTTCTGTTGCTTCATTATTAATGTATAAGAGTGTAACTGATTTCTGTACATTGATTTTGTATCTTGTGATTTTGCTGAATTCATGTATCAGTTCTAGCAGACTTTTGGTGGAGTCTATCGGGTTTTCCATGTATAATATCATGTCATCTGCAAAAAGTGAAAGCTTGGCTTCATCTTTGCCAATTTTGATGTCTTTGATATCCTTCTGTTGTCTGATTGCTGATGCTAGCACTTCCAACACTATGTTAAACAACAGCGGTGAGAGTGGACATCCCTGTCATGTTCCCGATCTCAGGGGAAAGCTCTCAGTTTTTCCCCATTGAGGATGATATTAGCTGTGGGCTTTTCATAAATGGCTTTTATGATGTTTAAGTATGTTCCTTCTGTCTCTACCTTCTCAAGGGCTTTTATTAAGAAACGATGCTGAATTTTGTCAAATGCTTTTTCTGCATTGATTGACAGGATCATATCATTCTTATCTTTCTTTTATTAGTGTGATGTATACATTAATTGATTTGTGAATGTTGAACCAGCCCAGGAATGAATCCCACGTGATTATGGTAAATAATTCTTTTTATATGCTGTTGAATTCGATTTGCTATTATCTTATTGAGAATTTTTGCATCCATATTCGTCAGGGATATTGACCTGTAGTTCTCTTTTTTTCCTGGGTCTCTGTCTGGTTTAGGAATCAAAGCAATGCTGGCTTCATTGAATGAGTCTGGAGGTTTTCCTTCCCTTTCTATTTTTTGGAACAGCTTGAGACGGATAGGTATTATCTCTGCTTTAAATGTCTGGTAAAATTTCCCTGGGAAGCCATCTGGTCCTGGACTCTTATTTGTTGGGAGATTTTTGATAACTGATTGAATTTCTTCGCTGGTCATGGGTCTATTCAAGTTTTCTATTTCTTCCTGTTTGAGTTTTGGAGGTGGGTGGGTGCTTAGGAATTTGTCCATTTCTTCCAGGTTGTCCAGTTTGTTGGCATATAATTTTTCATAGTATTGCCTGATAATTGCTTGTATTTCTGAGGGATTGGTTGTAATAATTACATTTTCATTCCTGATTTTATCTATCTGGGTCATCTCCTTTTTCTTTTTGAGAAGCCTGGCTAGAGGTTTATCAATTTTGTCTATTTTTTCTAAAAATCAACTCTTGGTTTCATTGATCTGCTCTCCAGGTTTTTTAGATTCTAGATTGTTTATTTCTGCTCTGATCTTTATTATTTCTCTTCTTCTGCTGAGTTTGGGGTGTCTTTGCTGTTCTGCTTCTATTTCCTTTAGTGTGCTATTAGATTTTGTATTTGGGATTTTTCTTGTTTCTTGAGATAGGCCTGGATTGCAATGTGTTTTCCTCTCAGGATTGCATTTGCTGCATCCCAAAGCATTTGTATTTTTGTATTTTCATTTTATTTGTTTTCATATATATTTTTTAATTTCTTCTCTAATGCCTGGTTGGCCCATTAATTCTTTAGTAAGGTGTTCTTTAACCTCCATGCTTTTGGAGGTTTTCCAGACTTTTTCCTGTGGTTGATTTCAAGTTTCATAGCATTGTGGTCTGAAAGTATGCATGGTATGATCTCAATTCTTGTATACTTATGAAGGGCTGTTTTGTGACCCAGTATGTGATCTATCTTAGAGAATGTTCCATGTGTACTTGAGAAGAAAGTATATTCTGTTGCTTTGGGATGCAGAGTTCTAAATATATCTGTCAAGTCCATCTGATCCAATGTATCATTCAGGGCCCTTGTTTCTTTGTTGATCCTATGTCTAGATGATCTATTCATTGTTGTAAGTGGGGTATTAAAGTCCCCTGCATTTACCACATTCTTATCAATAAGGTTACTTATGTTTGTGATTGTTTTATATATTTGGGGGCTCCCATATTTGGCACACAGACATTTATAATTGTTAGCTCTTCCTGATGGATAGACCCTGTAATTATTATATAATGCCCTTCTTCATCTCTTGTTACAGCCTTTAATTTAAAGTCTAGTTTGTCTGATATAAGTATGACTACTCAAGCTTTCTTTTGACTTCCAGTAGCATGATAGACAGTTCTCCATCCCCTCACTTTCAATCTGAAGGTGTCTTCAGGTCTAAAATGAGTATCCTGTAGACAGCAAATAGACGGGTCTTGTTTTTTTATCCATTCTGATACCCTATGTCTTTTGGTTGGAGCATTTAGCCCATTTACATTCGCTGTTATTATTGAAAGATATGGGTTTAGAGTCACTGTGATGTCTGTAGGTGTCATGCTTGTAGTGATGTCTCTGGTACTTTGTGGTCCTTGCAACATTTCACTCACAGAATCCCCCATAGGATCTCTTGTAGGGCTGGTTTAGTGGTGATGAATTCCTTCAGTTTTTGTTTGTTTGGGAAGACCTTTATCTCTCCTTCTATTTTGATTGACAGATTTTCTGGATAAAGGATTCTTGGCTGCATATTTTTTTCTGATCATCACATTGAAGATTTCCTGCCATTCCTTTCTGGCCTGCCAAGTTTCAGTAGATAGGTCTGCAGTTAGTTTTATGGGTCTCCCTTTATATGTTAGAGTGTGTTTATGCCTAGCTGCTTTCAGAATTTTCTCTTTATCTTTGTATTTTGCCAGTTTCACTATTATACGTCGTGCAAAAGATCGATTCAAGTTACTTCAGGAGGGAGTTCTCTGTGCCTCTTGGATTTCAGTGCCTTTTTCCTCCCCCAGATCAGGGAAGTTCTCAACTATGATTTGTTCAAGTACACCTTAAGCCTCTTTCTCTCTCTTCTTCTTCTTCTGGAATTCCTGTGATATGGATATTGTTCTGTTTGATTGCATCACTTTGTTCTCTAATTCTCCCTTCATACTCCAGGATTTTTTTATCTCTCTTTTTCTCAGCTTCCTCTTTTTCCATAATTTTATCTTCTAAGTCACCTATTTTCTCCTTTGCCTCTTAAATCCGTGCTATGTCTGCCTCCATTTTATTTTGCACCTCATTTATAGCATTTTTTAGCTCCTCATGACTATTTCTTACTCCCTTGATCTCTGTAGCAATGGATTCTCTGCTGTCCTCTATGCTTTTTTCAAAACCAGTGATTAATTTTATGACTATTATTCTAAATTCTTATTCTGTTATAGTGCTTAAATCGGTTTTGATCAATTTGTAGCTGTCGCTGCTTCCTGGAATTTCTTTTGAGGAGAATTCTTCTGTTTTGTCATTTTGGGTGGTCCCTGCAGTAGCTCCAAACTGCAGGGCACTTTGCTGTCCACAGTAACTTGTATTGGTGGGTGAGACTGCAGTCAGACCTGATGTCTGCCCCCAGCCCACCGCTGGGGCCACAATCAGACTGATGTGTACCTTATCTTCCCCTCACCCAGGGGCAGGACTCACTGTGGAGTGGTGTGGCCCCAGTCTGGGCTACTTGCACACTGCCAGGCTGTGGTGCTGCTTCAATGGGATCTGGCC
Organism: Acinonyx jubatus; assembly: GCF_027475565.1. Taxonomy (NCBI): domain Eukaryota; kingdom Metazoa; phylum Chordata; class Mammalia; order Carnivora; family Felidae; genus Acinonyx; species Acinonyx jubatus. The sequence goes on from NC_069383.1 coordinate 120,555,299, forward strand.
AAGGGCATATTAGCCAGGGTAGATCTGCAAGGTGCACAGGGGTGGGAGGGGCAGACTTACCTTGCTTTGCCATTGGTGGTCCCCTGCAGGAGGGGTCCTGCCACACTGGGAAGGATCAGCCCCGTCGGAGGGATGGATCCACAGAAGCACAGCATTGGGCGTTTGCGTGGTGCAAGCAAGTTCGGTGATGGGAACTGGTTCCCTTTGGAATTTCGGCTGGGGGATGGGAGAGGAGAATGGTGCTTGCCAGCGCCTTTGTTCCTCCACTGAGCTGAACTCTGTCTTCCAGGGCTCAAGAACTTTCCCTCCCAGTGTCCCCTCACCCTCTCTGCTCTCCAAGAGCAGAGCTGTTGACTTTTAACATTCCAGATGTTAAGTCCTGCTGGATTTCAGAACTCATGGAGTCTGGCCCCTCTGCTTTTGCAAGCCAGACTTCAGGGGCTCTGCCTTGCCAGATGGGCTGCTCCTCCACTGCCCCGGCTCCCTCCCACCAGTCAGTTTAGTGTGCACCGCCTCTCCACCCTTCCTACACTCTTCTGTGGGCCTCTTGTCTACGCTTGGCTCTAGAGAGTCCATTCTGCTAGTCTTCTGGCAGTTTTCTGGGTTATTTAGGTAGATGTGGGTGGAATATAAGCGATCAGCAGGACAAGGTGAGCCCAGCGTCCTCCTACACTGCCATCTTCCATGCTTCCTTTTTATGGTTGTTTTTCAAACCTATTGTTTATTTTAGTTGGTTTATACCCTGCCTTTTCACTCTTAATGCTATCTTTTGGAGTATTAAGGGTCTTAATTTAAATTAAGATGAATTTATCAATCTTTTTTTAATAGCTGATGTTTTCTGTATCTTGTTTAAGAAGTCTTTGCTTATCTCAAGGTCATGAGGATTCTCTCTTATGTTTTCTTTTAGAAGTTCTATTGCTTTATCTTTCACATTTAAGTCTATTACTCTTTTCAGATTAATTTTGTGAATTATGTAAGTTAAGGGTCAAGATTCATCTTTTTCTGTTACATATCCAGTGATCCAGCACCATTTACAGAGGAAAAGAGGAATTATCCTTACTCCTCTGAACTGCAGTGGTGTGTTTTCTGTAAACTGGTGACCATGTGTGTCTGAATTTATTTCTGGGTTCTTTATTCTGTTCCATCACTACACAGAGCACATTGGCTTAATTATTGTAGTTTTTTTCTAAGTATTGATGCATGGTTATGTAAATCCACAGTTTTATTCTTCCTTCATACTGTATTTGCTTTTCTATGTCCTTTGCATTTCCATATAAATGTGTAAGTGTGGAAAATCTCAGCTCAAAATTTGGATTACACTGAATTTATGGATAAATTGGGGAGGAAACTGACCTTTTAACACTTTTAATTTTTCAATCTATAAATATTATATAAGCCTTCTTTAATTTCTCTCTGCAATGAGGAGCCTGGGTGGCTCAGTGGGGTGCCCAGGTGGCTCAATCGGTTCAGTGGCTAACTTCAGCTCAGGTCATGATCTCGTGGTTTGTGAGTTTGAGCCCCATTTCAGGCTCTTGGGCTGACAGCTCAGAGCCTGGATCCTGCTTTGAATCCTCTGTTTCCCTCTCTCTCTGCTCCTCCGCTGCTTGTTCTCTGTCTCTCTCTCTTTCTCTCTCTCTCCAAAATAGACAAACATTAGAAAAAAATTAAAAAAAATTTCTCCTAGCAATATATTAGAGTTTTCAGTGGCTAGCTCACAAGTTTATTGGATGAATTCAAAGATATTTGATGTCTTTTATTATTTAAATGTTTATATTTTTCTATAATACATTTTGGACTACATTTTCTAGTTGGTTGTTCTTAGTATACAGTTGATTTGCTATGTTGAAAAACTTTTCATGTGTTTGAGGACAATTTGTGGCCATTTTTTATGTTGTTTTGTGAGATTCTTCTTGATTTTTGGGATTTCCTCATAAACTAGGAATACTATTTTCTCTCTGGTATGAGTTATAATAAAAGTTTTTCTCACATTACCATTTGTGGTAAAATTCATTTTTGATTTCACCATGGACCAAATTATTTAAATACTAGAAGGATCTTACACATATTCTAGTATAAACTCAACCTGTTTATAGAGAAGAAACTGTGGCTTAGAATGTCTGAGTGATTATGGCCAAACTACTAGGTAATGACAGAGGCTGAATTTGAATGTAAGCCTCAGTACACTGCTTTATTCACCATGGTGTCTCCATTAAACAGTGTTTTATATTAAGGCATTATTGACTTGTGATGTGGAATATTTTTTTTCTTTATATTAGATTGTAAACTCCATAAAATAGGAAATTGTATTTCTTCAAAGACAGCTACAGAACTGCATATATCATAGGTATCCAATAAAGGTTTATTAAGTTGAATAATTGAAAGAATAATATTCCACAAAGAAGAGCTCAGGTCTAGGTGGTTTAACTGGAAGATTCTATAAAATATTTAAAAAACATATAATACTAATTGTATACAAACTCTTTCAGGAAATAGATCCAACAAAACTCATTTAATGAAGCCACTGTTAACTCTAATACCAAAAGCAGTTAAAGAAATAACAGGAAATGAAAACTATGGACCAGTATCTCTTATGAACATAGAAGCAAATGGTCCTTGACAAAATGTTAGCAACCTGAGTTTAGTAACATATAAAAAGGATTATCACCATGACCAAATCATGTTTATTCTGGGAATGTGAGGTTGATTTATCTTTTTATTCTCCTTCAATTATTTACATTATATGAATGTTAATACCTCTTGTAGTTCCACAGTTCTTGGATACTGTTTTTTTTTTTTTTCCAGTCTTTTTTTTCTCTTTACTTTTCAGTTTTGGAAATTTCTTTTGTCATTTTCTCAAGCTGGGAGATTCTTCAGCTGTGTCCAGTATTCATTTCTGTTATGGTGTTTTTGATGTCTAGCATTTCTTTTTTATTCTTTCTTGGAATTTCCATCTCTCTGCTTACACTTTCCATCTATTCTTGCATATTGCCTACTTTTTCATTAAAACTCTTAGTATGTTGATCACAGTTAAAAAAAATCCTGGTCTGATAATCCCAACATTCTTGCTATATCTGACTGCAGTTCTGGTGCTTTGTGAATATCCTCAAACTATGCTTTTTGCCTTTTCGTATGCCTTTTAATTTTTTGTGATAGTGGACAGGAAATACTGGGTAAAAGGAACTATGGTAAGAAGGGCTTTAGTAATGTAGGGATCAGGTGCCATCCTAGGATTAGGTCTCTGTTGTGAGTGTAAACTTCTCTGGTGCCTCCTAGTTTTTCCCTTACTTAACTGGAACATGATGGCTACAGGGAGATGGAGTTTGGTACTTTCCTTCCCCAGGTAGGTTAGACTTTGGTTAAACCTCAGCAGGTTAGGTTCTGGTAAAATTGTTTCTGCTGAGGGCAAGTTTTGTTAAGAAGAACAGAATGACCTGTTGTTTTTTGAAATGGTTCCATTTCCTCTCCTCCTGCCCAGAAACATTAGGTGATTTTTCTCCACTATTCACAGTGAGAAAATGGTAGAACTTCTGTAGGTAAAATTCACAAAAGTGTGGGGCCCCTGAAGACTGGGTCCCTCTAGAGGTTTTAATCTCTCAGATTTATCCATATTGAGCTTCCAACAGTTGTCAGGTTTTTGTCTAGGTTTTCTTATGCCAGCACTAGTCCCTGCAGACTTTTCTACTCTTGTATTTCTACTCCAGTAAGCCATGATTCTCTCTTTCCACCTCTCTGTCTCCACCTTTTGGGGTAGAAGTTTGTCCTGTGGCTTCATATCTCTGATGGATCTAAGAAGAGTTGTTGATTTTTCAGGTTTTTTCTTCTTCTTTTTCCTCCTCTTTTTCTTCTTCTCCTTCCTCCTCCTCCCCCTCCTCCTCCTCCCCCTCCTCCTCCTCTTCCTCCTCCTCCTCCTCCTTCTTCTTCTTCTTCTTCTTCTTCTTCAGCATTTTATTTGTTATTAGGATAGAGTAGTGACTTCTAAGTTCCTCATACTCCAAGGTTTATTATCAAAAGTAGTTTGTGCAATACAATAGAATAATGGACAAAAGCCATATGATTATCTCATTGGATGTAAACAAAAATTGAAATTATACACCATGCATTTAGGATAAAAGTTCTCAGCAAATTAAGAACAGATGAGACTTTCATCATCCTGATAAAAGGGCTATAGTTAATATCATGCTTAATATTAAAAGCTTGAATGCTTTCTGTCCTTAACATTTGAAAGGAGACAAGAATGTTTGTTCTAGCCACTTTTATTCAGTGTTGCACTGGAGATTCTACTCAGTACAGTAAGGCAAGGGTAAGAAATTAAAGACATACGTTGTAGGGTAAGAAGTAAGATTAACTTTATTCACAGATAGTATGATTTATATGTAGGAAATCTTAAGGAATCTGTTAAAAAGCTGTTAGAATTAACAGTCAAATTTGTCAAGGTCACAAGGTACAAGATCATTTTACAAAAATCAATTATTTTTATCTATTAGCAATTAACAACCCAAAAATAAATAACATAAAATTTTAATTATAGAACCAAAAAGAATAAAATACTTAGGCATAAATTTAACAAAAAAAAGAGTAAAAAACTGTATGCTGAAGAATACAAAACATTACTGAGAGAAATTGATGAAGACCTAAGTAAGTGGAGAGGTATACTATATTCATAGATTAGAAGATTTAGTTTAGTTAAAACAGCAGTTCTTCTCAAATTGATCTATAGATTCAACAGAATCCCTATCAAATTCCTGGCAGTCTTTTTATAGAAATTGGCACATAGATCGTAAAATTTAAATGGAAATGCCTGGTACCTAGAATAAACCAAACAGTTTTGAAAAGAAGGACAATGTTGGAAGACTTATACTAATTTTCAAAGCTTACTATACAGCAACAATAATCCAGACAGTGTGATACTGGCATCATGAACTATGGATCAGTGAATAGAACAAAGGGTCCACCAATAAATTTACATTTATAGTCACTTAATTTTTGATAAACTTGAAAGTTAGTTTAGTGGAATAAGTACCACTTTTTCAACAAGTGGTACTGGAACAATTGGGTATCTATATGCAAATTAATAAACAAACCTCAATCATTACTTCACATCATATACAAAGTTTTACTCAAAATGGATTGTAAATCTAAGATCTGAAAATCTCATACTTCTAGAATTAAGCAGGGAAGAAAATATTTGTGACCTTGGATTTCTTAGAACACAAAAAACATGAACAGTAAAAGATAAATTAAAACTACTAAAGATGGGATTAATAAAATGAGAAAAAGACAAGCAAAAAGAATGGGAGAGGGGTGCCTGGGTAGCTTAGTCGGTTAAGTGTCCAGCGCTTGGTTTCTGTTCAGGTCATGATCTTGTGGTTCATGAGTTTGAGCCCTGCATCAGGCTCCACACTGGCAGTGCAGAGCTTGCTTGGGATTCTCTCTCTCTCTGTCTCTCTCTGTCCCTCCCATGCTTGCATGCTCTCTCTCTCTCAAAAAAAAAAAAAAAAAAAAAAAAAAAAAAAGGAATAGGCAAAAACATTTGCAGATTATATATCTGACAAAGTACTTCCAGAGTAAGAAAAAAATTCTTACAATAAATAATCTGAAGATACACAACCCAATTAAAAAAAAAAAGTGTAAGGTTTTGAATAGATCATGAAAGAAGGTCTATGAATAGTAAACAAACAATCATGAAAAGATATTCAGCATTTTAATTCATTAGGGAAATTCAAATTAAAGCCCCAATAAGAAACCATTACACATGGTTCTGTTATCAGAAAAGAAAGAATATTGTTACTGAGGTTACAAAGAAACTAGAACTCTCATACCTTGCTGATAGAAATGGAAAATGATACAACTACTTTGAAAAATTGCCTGGCAGTTTCCTAAAAAGGTGAACCTATATTTACCATGTAGCCTAGCAATTTATTTTCCAGAAACAGTATCTGCCCAAGAGAAGTGAAATCTTATGTCAGATAAAGATTTGTTGTATCTGAATGCTCATGTTACATCACAACTCTAAATATTTGGAAACAATTCAAATGTCCATCATCTGAAGAACAGATAAACAAAATGTGGTATACCTATATAATGAAATAGTACTCAGCAGTAAAAAGGAGTGAACTACTTACACATGCCACAACATGAATTAACTTAAAAAACATGGTAAGTGAAAGAAGCCATAGAAAAAAGAATATATATTGTATGATTGCATTTATATGAAGTTTATAGAATAGGCAAAACTATAGAAACAGAAAGCAGGTTGCCATACTGGGAGTATGAGCAGGGATTTAGGGCCCATGGACACAATGGAATTTTGGTGGGTGATAAAAGTGTTCTAAAGCTTGACTCTGATAATGGTTACAGAACTGTATAAACTTATTCATCTGACCTGTACACTCCAAATGGGTAAATTTTATGGTATTATAAATTATACTTTAAAAAGCTGCTAAAGAAGTGGAAATCTCTAAAGAGGAAGTTATACCATATGCCAGTAGCTTAGAAGGAATCTTTCTTAAATGATTATTGCTTATTTCTTACTGAAAAAAACATTTTTTAAATATTTATTTTTGAGAGAGAGAGGGAGAGAGAGAGAGAGAGAAAGAGAGAGAGAGCACAAGCGGGGGAGGAACAGAGAGTGAGAGAGACATGGTTTTGAAGCAGGCTCCAGGTCTGAGCTGTCAGCACAGAGCCCCCCACCAGGCCCGAGCTCACGAACTGCGAGATCATGACCTGAGTCAAAGTCGGACATTTTGAGCTACCGAGGGATCTTGGTTGTTTCTTACTTTTAAAATGAGTAGGGTTTTAACTTTTTAATTTTTTGCTTTTTGAATAGGCTACTTCCTGATTGTTCTCAGGAGGAATTATTCCTCTGAGCAGATGTACATTATGGATCATGCCAAGTCTCTTACTCAATGGAGACAGTTGTCAACACACAGTGAGACTCAGCTGGAGGGTGCTCAATGAGGCTTCTGGGGAGGCTTCCTTCAGGTTTTCCTCTGATTACTCCAGCTGAACACTCAAGAAGAAAGGCAAAGCCACAGGGAGGTGTATTAATTAAAATGTCTCCTTTTTGTTGGGTTATTGTCCTCCTTACTTTTAGAAGGTTACAGTTGTGGGTTGACAGTTTTTTCTTTCCTTCCATCTCCAGCATAGTTGCATGGTGATACGATCCCACATTTTAATATTCAGGAACAGTCACTTAGGTAGATTAATAAGCAGGAATATCTAATTACCAATTGGGATCAGGAAGAAAAATATCCACTTTCAAAATGGGCCTATTGGGAACTATTTTGAAGGGAAGCTTTCACTACAGATTTCTTCCTGGTGTAGCTCACTTGGACATAACAGGACAGATCTTGGCCCTGGAGCTTTTCAGTGTCCAACTTCCTGTTACTCCATGGGAGGTATAGCAAGAGACATGAAAGAACCCGAATCGCTGGGTTTATTTCCAAAGTTTGTTTAGACCGCCACTGCCAATTAATAAGGAACAGGAGAAACATGCCTCTTAGGGAATATAGAGAAAATATTGCTTTGATCTTATCTGTGCAATTATTGAATGTGTTTTCCATTTGACCAGTGCCCCCATCTCTCTTTGCACACAAAAAGCCTGAAACAAACAAAAAGAAAGAAACCATCAACTTAAATTGGTTGTTATTCAGAGCCTTTTTGATGTCATGTTTTAATTTAAAGATTACTCTGCCCATTGTAAGATCAGAGGCTTATATTTTCAGGGCCATATGCCTCATATCCATGAATGGATACCCTGTGTATCTCAGTGGGACTTAAAAGCAGAGATGGTTGCAGAATGGTGCTTTCTTCCTTTTGCTTGATTTTTCTGAAGAATGTAATCTGCGTGTATTAAGGTGACCTCTTTGGCATTAATGTTTACTGACATGTTTGGATAGACAATAGCATATTTTTAATAGGCATTTCTTTGTTTGCCAGCACTAGACCTGTTAAAGATTCTCCCATAAGAGTGGAATGCCCCCCCCCCCATCATTTTGGAAAGTTACTGTGTTCTACTTACTGAATCAAATCATTCTTTCTCCATTTCTTCTTCTTCAGAAGAATAGGATGTTCCTTTCTCTGTCCCAAGAGCACTTTTTTTTAAGTCCCAGATTTTCCTCCTTTAAAACCTTTCCTTTTTAGATTTATTCCATCTGTCATGCCCTCTCATCTACAAATCTTATCTTTTAGAGCATAAAGTTTAATCTTTTATGAAACCATCTCCTTCTAAGAGCACATGTCTCTTTTCTCAGCTCCTAGGCCTGTATTTTCCTCATAGAATTAATTTCCAAATTGTAACAGGCACTGATGGTTGGTGGACCAACCCCTTTCTCTTTGTACATACTATTCACCTAATATTCACCTAAGAACAGCCACGTGTATCTCAGTGCAGGCCAATAAGAGGTTGAAGTCTGCTGTATGGTCTCTGGGAAAGTTTGTTTTCCTGATGTAGATGTTGAACTGCCAGGTGTTGAGGTAGGTCAGTGAGGACAGTAAGCCAAACTGAAAGTAGCAATCGAGTCTATATTTATTGTGACACTTCAAGCAAGAGGTAAAAAGTGTCACCAGTTCCCTAGTGTTCCATTTTCCTCATGGAACAGTGCTAGGCAAGCGTCAGGTGGATGCAGCACAAATGGGAGACGTTTCATTGCTGTGGAGCCTGAAATAGAAGGTTACTGACTTTTAATGGATCTGGGGGGGTCTGGTAGAGGGAGAGGGGAAAGGATAACGAGTAGAAAAGTACTGAATTAGAGTGGAGAAAATGCTTAAGTGAGGGTCCTGGTAATGAAGTCTTGGTGCAGGTGCCTCAGAAGAGCCTTATTAAAGGCCTCTGAATAAAGATGCCTGGGCCAGATAGATGTGTGCAGATAAGTAGAAGCATGGTAGCCCAGGTGGGGTGGGATGGAGATTGGGCTCAGTCCTTGGCTATAACTCTCTTCAGAAAATTACAATGCATTGGCTCTGCACCAAGGCTGGTATGGGGAGGACAGCTTCTAGTTGTGAGGCCTGCCAAGCCAAGCCACAAAATTGCCTGTAGTCAGACTTGAATGATCACACATAGGATTTTAGTCTAGAGTTGGACTCTTCAATAGGTACTACCTCTTCTTTTTATTTTCCCTATGTTGGAATATAACCTGAACTGCATCAGCCAACCTGGGTTTGTAAGGGAATTGTCAAGGGAAATCAGAGGCTCTGGAGCTAACTACACCAGAACCAACAACTGCTTCCTCTTGACTTCCCCTTATGTGAGGAAAAATCAGTTCCTAATATTAAAGCCACCACAGTCATGTTTTCTTCTTGTAGTCTAAAATATTCCTAATTGATATACCATTTGATCTTATAGTGTTTTTTTTACTGTTATATAACTGATATTTATTTAAATTATGACATATAGTTTGAAGAACCCAAAGAGACCAATCTCAGCCATCCTCTGCTACTGTACTATTTCCCTTTAATCTTACTGCAATTCAGAATTGGCAGTAAGCATACTTTGAAGCTGCCAGTATTTCTTTTTTGTAGCTATGTCACCAGAGATGAAAACCATAGGATTCTTGGTTTATTTTTTGGTGCTCATAGAAGAGTGATACTGAGCCAAACTCCCCATATCAACTGCCTTGAAATTGAAGACCTAAGTCAGGCTGTCTGTAAGAGCTTATCATTAAATAAAGCACTGGGTAAAGGCTATTTGCCTTTGGAATATTCAACACTGCTCTCTATGATGGGCTTAGATCCTTGTCTATTTGTTATTTCTGTTACCTAGGAGTAAACAAATGCTTGGAATTATATGTAGGGTGATGTCAGTAAAAAAAATGCATTCTTTTCCCTCAAAATTATTCCATTTAGATGTAGGCCTATTTCCTTTTTGATAAATTGCAACTCTTGATTTCTCAGGACAGTATCTTTGTCAGGAGGAGTATCTGGGTTTTAGGCAAAGCTCTTGCCTTATTGACCAACATCATAAGAGCCTCATCAGTTTGTGAATATGTTTCTTGGGAACTTTGAAAATGTTGAAATTATTGATCTTCCATCAGCCCTTGGCATATGTGTAGGAATTGGCTTTGCCCTAAATATAGACTTCTGACTAGTGATACTTAAATGAGACTTGTAACACCACTCTCCAGATTCCAGGTCATTAGAGACAGTTTCTTGACAGATTAGATAATTTCAAGGGTGACAATTGCAATATGTTTCAGATTCTCCTCCTTCATGTGTATCTTAATGACTTGATATTATTCCTGGATGAGCCAAATCCATGCTTCCCTGCCATAGAGAAAAGACAGATAAGCCTTTGCCTGAATGCTGATGATACAGTTTTATTTCCTTCAATTTATAGTAGCATCTACAGACAGTAGTCCTCAGATCTAATTACTTTACTCTAAATTACTTTACTTCAAAACCCAAGCCGTCTATTTTGGTAGATGTCCTCCAGCATTTAATTGGTCAAAATCTAAAAACTCTGTATAGAAGGCTAATTCATTTGCTTACTACCAGCTTATCTTGAAGGGTTCATCAGTAAATAACACTGTTTGCAATTCAATATTATATGGGCACTCTTGAAATTACTAATACCTCATATAAATTTTCATGTTGCAGTTATTATAGGCATATTTTATAGCATAGAATAACTCTGATGATGATTAAAAAGCTAAAATTGATTAAACATTTGCTGTGCAACATATGCCTTTCCTATTTTAATTTTTAACACAACCTGATAAAGTAGGTAAAACTTTGGGGACTCTTCTTATTATAAATTGTAGTGAACTCTGAATTGTTATATGAGGATAATCTAATTCTTATCTGCGGATATTACCTTGGCCCATCTCCATTTAGCAGTGAACTCTTCTCCAGGCTCATGCTTGATGGGCTGCTTTCTTGACTTTAATAGCAAAATATTAAACCTACTCTTTTTTTTTTTTTTGATACACATTGAACACATGATTCTTCCTTTACCTAGTAACTTAGAATTAAGTGGATTTGAACTCTTGGCTTCCCAGTCCTTGCCAGAAGTTTGGCTGTGAGAAGTATTATTCATGAAAGATCACCTGAAGGGCATGTGGCCAGTCCAATGTACCCTTGACTTCTCTGCTATACAATCTATAGTCGCCACTAGTTTCATGTGGCCATTTAAATTTAAACAAATTAGGGCTGCCTAGGTGGCTTGGTGGGTTGAGCATCTGACTTCAGCTCAGGTCATGGTCTCATGGTTTGTGAGTTTGAGCCCCACATGGGGCTCTGTGCTGACAGTCCAGAGCCCAGAGCCTGGAGCCTGCTTTGTATTCTGTGTCTCCCTCTCTTTCTCCCCCTTCCCTGCTCATGCTCTGCCTCTCTTTGTCTCTCAAAAATAAATAAATGTTATGGGGCGCCTGGGTGGCTTAGTCGGTTAAGCGTCCGACTTCGGCTCAGGTCATGATCTCGCGGTCCCTGAGTTCGAGCCCCGCATTGGGCTCTGGGCTGATGGCTCAGAGCCTGGAGCCTGCTTCCGATTCTGTGTCTCCCTCTCTCTCTGCACCCCCCCCCCCCCCCCGTTCATGCTCTGTCTCTCTCTGTCTCAAAAATAAATAAACGTTTTAAAAAAAATAAATGTTAAAAAAATAAGAAAAATACATTTAAACAAATAAAAAATAAAATAAAATAGAATTCAGTTCTTCAGTCAAAATGCCCATACTTTAAGCACTAAATAGCCACATGTGGCTAGTGACTTTTGTATTGCACAGCATTAGCTACAGAGCATTATGATCATTGCTGAAGTTTAATTGGACAGTGCTGTGATAGACTGCTAGAAAGGTTCATATCTAGACTGTATCTTATTAAAAAATAAACATTTTTATTGAATTGTACTTTGATGTGTTGACAGTGACCTATACTAATAATGTGTATTGAGTGTTCTTATGTGTCAGATACTACCTTAAAGACCTTTTATGAATTGACATCCTTAATTACAACAATTCCATGAAGTAGGCTTTATTCTCATCTCCATTTTAAAATAAAGAAATAAAGGCTCACAGACTTGCCTGTTGTCACCCAGATGATAAATGGTGCAGGTAGGATTTGAGTCCTCTAACTTTGGCTCAAATCTGTGTTCTTAACTATCACACCATTCTGAGTGTGAAATCCTTATGAAGAGGCCTTGGAATTCATTCTCAGGATATGAGTAGTAATCTTATTACCTTCATCCCTTTATTTTTGTATCCTTATTTCTCTTGGCTATAACTCTATATTTATTTCATTTCTGTTATTACAATGCGATGATGCAATTTGATGCCAACCACAGACTCCACAAGTTAAAGGCACAATTACCAAAGTAACTACCCTCACTTCTGATGCCACCCACAGTTTCAGGGGGTCCCCAGACCACCCAGACTCTCAGACTTAAGACCAACTGGCTGTAAATTTGGGGATTCCTGTGACTGTCTCAGGTCTGATAATTTGCTAGAATGACTTACATAATTCAGGAAAGCACTATACTTATGATTATAGTTTTATTGAAAAGGCTAGCAATGAGGACCAAATAATAAGACAATTAAGATGAGGTCTGGGATAGAAGCAGGAGGCATCACCTGGCTAAACACATCACATATTGATGTGTTCACCAAACTAGGAAGCTTATCTGAGAACTGGTGTTCAGAGTTTTTATTGGAGTTTCATGACATAGGTCATGAATCATTGAATCATTGGCCATGTGTTTGAACTTAATCTTTAGTTCCCCCCTCTTCCCTGGAGGTTGGGCTGGCTCAAAGGCCCAGTTCTCTAATCCCATGTTTGGACTTTCCAGTGACTAACCCCCATCCTGAGTTATCAGTATAAATCAGGTATGACACAAGGGACTCATGAATAACAAAGTCACTCCCATAACTCAGGAAATTACAAGGATTTTGAGATTATTTCCTGGGAACCAGGGTCCAAGATGAGACAAATTCTTTATTATACAGCAGTATATATTTCTTTAGGCTATCTTAAATACTTTTTTAAATGAATGGAGGATTTATTTATGTTTGTGTGTATGTTTATATAAATAAAAACATAAACATTTTATGTAGTTTTAATATAGGTATAAGAGGACCACTAACCATAGTTTTATACGTTTTCAGACATAAAGATTGCCTTGGAAATAACTTAGTTTTACAGTCTTCTTTTACTGATGAAGACATAAGCCCAGAGAAGTGAAACAGCTTGCCTAGCTGCTTAGTGGCAGAGTTGGGACTGGAACTCAGGGTTTTTATTTATTTTTATTTATTTTTTTCCTTTTTTAAAATGTTTATTTTTGAGAGAGAGAGAGCATGCACACAAGTTGGGAAGGGGCAGAGAGAGAGGGAGACACAGAATCTGAAGCAGACTTCAGGCTCCAAGCTGTTAGGACAGAGCCTGATGGGGGACTCAAACCCACTAACCGTGAGATCATGACCTGAGCCGAAGTTGGACGCTAAACTGACTGAGCTACCTAGGTGCCTCTGGAACTCAGGATTTTTAATCTTATACATACTACTCTCCTCTTTTCAATCTCAAGCTCCTCCTCAAACGTAGTCATGTATTTACCACCTCGTACTTTTCTCATTACTTTATTGTGCCTTACAAACCTCAGGCTGACCTCAAGAGACAGCTTTTGAGCAATGGGTGAGGCTTACTGCAAACTGTTTTGATCTCCTGCCTTTGCATGTGTGCTGTTCCTTCTGCCTCAAATGTCATTCTCACCTGCTGGCCATTTCTTTGTTGTTTTTATTTTTTATGTATTTTTATTTATTTTGAGAGAGAGAGAGAGAGAGAGCGCACAGTGGAGGAGGAGCAGAGAAAGGGGGAGAGAGAGAATCTCTAGCAGGCTCTGCATGGTCAGCACAGAAGCCCAAAGTGGGGCTCAATCTCATAAACCATGAGATCACGATGATTAGATCATGATCATGAGCCAAAATCAAGTGTCAGAGGCCCAACTGGCTCAGCACCCAGGCATCCCTCTTCATTGTTTTTAAATATACAAGCTAAACTTCACATTCTCTGTGAAACTTTTCCTTCCCTTCTCTCTTTTTACAGATTTAGTCTTTCCTTTTTCTGTGTTTTCACATTATTTAGAATATGCCCTTATCTCAGTGACAGTTATCACAACTATATTTTTAATTCTTTTCCCACATTTCCAACCTTAACAGAATTCCTGATTTCACCCTTGTTGCCATTAAACCTGTACCTCTCTTTGTCTTCCCAGTCCAGATATAGCAGAATCAGTGACTCAGCTCCTCCATCAAAAAATGTAGAAGTCATCCTGCCCTTTTGTTCTCATTTCATCTAATTAAGAGCATGTTGTTTAGTTTTATAACCTAAATATATCCCAAAGCTTTTCTCCCTCACCTCCAAACTGGTCTGTCTTCTCCTACTCCTGCTTTCTTTCAGTCCATTCTCCATACAGTGGCCACAGTTCTATCAAAATGTAAAACAAATCATGTTACTTTTAGCTGAAAATCCTCCAGTAACTTTTCATTTCAGTGAAATAAAATCCATACTTCTGATTGTGCCAGTCAGGGACCTACATGATATAGCCTGTTCCTCCTTCATTTTAACCAGACTCCCTCACTTCTGAAGATTTCTGTTTGTTTCTCAAGCACACCTGGTTTATTTCTTTTTCAAGGCTGCTCCAGGGTGTGGCTTGCTCTGTGAGTGTGGAGGGAGTGAGGAAGATTTAGCTTGTCTTCCTCCCCTGTATTCTCCAGTAGCTTCCCCAAAGTCACTCTGAATAAATGTAAAATATAAATGAAAAGAGGTGGCTTTCTATCCAAGTGCAGCTTCAGGATGAGAGGCAAGTTCCCTGGGTTCTCATAACAAGATCACTGCCATGATCTTTAGGCTTGTTTCTTTTCAAGCCTCTGTCATCTCCTCAGAGAGGCCTTCTTTGATCCATTATAGCACCCTCCTGGCTCTGTGGTATCACTTTGTTTTATTGAATTTGGTTGTTTTGGTTTCGGCTCAGGTCATGATCTCACGGTTTAAGAGTTTGAGCCCCCAATCAGGTTCTGTGCTGATGGTGTGGAGCCTGTTTGGTATTCTCTCTCTCCCTCTCTCTCTGCCCCTCAAGTGCGTGCTCTCTCTCTCTCAGAATAAGTAAATAAACTTAAAAAAATTGCTAAAATTGAGGAGATAGTACTGAGAGGCTCATATATCCCCTCCCTTCTCCCACCACCCAGTTTCCCCAACTGGTAATTTTGCATTAATGTGCTACATTTGTTACCGTTCAGCCAATATTGATAGGTTAACTAAAGTCTTTAGTTTGCATTAGCCTTCACTGTATTGTACAGCAATATGGTTGTTGATAAATATACGTAGTGTCATATATCCACCAGTATAGTATCATACAGAATAGTTTCTCTGCCCTAAAATCCTCTTTACATCCCCTGCTTCCTCATTTTCCCCCAAACTCTTGGCAACCACTGTTTTTTTTTAACTGTCTCTATAATTTTATCTTTTCCAGAATATCATATAGTGGGAGTCATAGAATATGTAGACTTTGTCTTGTTTATTTTAAATTACTTGTCTGGACTTACTAGATTGTATACTCCAGGGTAGCCAGAACCTTGTCTATTTTGTGCATTTTCATTTCTCAGCACCCCAGTGATACTGGGTACATAGAAGACCCTCAGTAGTTGGAAGTTGCCGAGTGGATGAATACTCACCCATTGTCTGTAACAGGCTTTGCATTCCCTGAAGACAGGTATTAGGACTTTATTTTCTCATGTCCCCAGTGCTTGGCACAGAGAGTTGCACAGGGAGGGAAGTCAGTAAAAATTCATTGAGTAATGTTGAATAAAATTTGGCCTCTATTTATTATCTGTGTGACCTTAGGCAGGTTCCTTACCAAACTCACTGAACCTCATTTATAATGTCTATTTCTTAGGTTTGTTGTCAATGTTAAAGGAGGTCCATGGATACAGTATTGTACAAATGTATGGGATTGCTATTGCTATCATTGGTCACTTTTCTGATAAACATGCCAATAGGGTTTAAGTTACCAGTGCGTTCCTCAGTAATGCCAAAGCTACTCCTTAGTGGCCTTTGTAGGCCTGAGATGCCTCATATGTTACATTCTCAAGTGGCTGACATGATGCTATAGTAACTCTTTTGCTTCTGTCTTGTTTATAGTAACGCAAGCCTAGTTGGTAACTTGGAGCTGCCTACAGATACATTGCTATTGCTGACACATAGTTCTTATTTCCCCCATGCCTCCCTAGTGTTTCCATTAGCCATGTAATATAGTTTTCTCCAGCTAATGATTAGCGACCAACTGTTCCCGTGTTAATGCTTGTGTTCATTTCATTAAAAAACAAAACAAAACAAAACAAAAAAACAAACCCAAAACTCCTGATAAGGAGTTAGTTCATTTAAAAACTGTTTAAAGCTCAGAGAATACTTGTTTCTTATTTATTTATTTTTTTTAAAGTGAACATTCAGCTCAGGGACTCTGTTAAATGTGGGACTAAGAATCTTTACAGATATCAATGGTTATTTGAAAAAGTTTAATGGGAGTGCAATTCACTGATGTTGTTAAGCACAACAGCTATTGGAGCTATATTTAAAAATGCATTCTGAAGTGAAAGGTAAGGAAAATTGATTTTGCAGATGCTCAGATGAAAGCAGTCACTTTATATTAGGCAGAAAAAGGCAGTTTGAGGTAATCTTGGTTTGAGGAAAGTGTGATTTTAGACCAGCCAAAGAACAGGAGCACAGTGGGAGGGCGGGAAGTGTGGAAGGTGTTATCACTGATCCAGAGTATAGAGGATTAGGAAGAGCATGGGGAGACAGTGTTAAACCAGGTACGTTTGGATCATTTATTTTTAGTTTTTGTCCCCACTTTAATTCTTGAGTCTTTAATCCAAGCCTCCTGCTCTCTTGTTCCACTGTGTATATTTTAACCTTTTCCATCACTTGCCTCATCACAACATATGTATCCTCTCCCCTATTCCATCAACAGTCTGTTAGTTAAGCTGAGACTCTACTTAGTGTCTACTAAATGAGCTAAGCAGGAGCTTGTTTGCAAAGTTGTCAGGAATTCTTGGGGAATATCGTTTCTAAACCGAAGATAATGATAAGTGCCAGTTTGGATTTGGGGCATTTTATTTTAAGATACTTATCTTTTCTCAGTTTTCCTGAAATCACTTCCTATAGACATCCACCAACTCTGCCCAGGTAGACAAAGTTAGGCTAGACCTGGACCAGTGGGTAGTTAGATGCGGGTGATAATCAGAAAAGTGTAGAAATGTGCTGGTGTGGAGTATTGGAGTTTCTCCTTCTCCCAATTTCAGTCCTTCCAAATGGGCTTTCCTATCTCTGTCCTGAGACCAGGGATGCAAATGTAATATAACCCCCAGCTTATTACATGCAGAGAATATTACTAATGGATTAATATTTTAGATTTGACCATACAAATGATTTACCCACTTCTCCCATTTTCTGATTTAACAGACTGTTTTGCCCAAATTGCTTATGTGTCTTAAGTTCATAAATATCAGATCAAACCCACTAAATTGTTGCTTTTGCAGGTCAAAATGATGAAATACTGGTAATTTTATACATTCAACATAATAAAAATAGCTAATAATAGCTAACACTTATTAAATGTAACATCTATTAATTGTGGTGTTAATTCAAATTAATATAAGGAAAGCACTTATGGCAGTCCCTGGCCTAACAGGGTCATACTGTGGGCTTTATTCCAAGTGCTTTACATGGATGATCCCATTTAATCCTCACAAACACTTTTTGAGTAATTGTTCTTATTAACCTTTTATACATGAGGAAAATGAAACTCAGTGAGTTTAAACAAATTACCTATATTGAAATGGTGTGAAGAAATGAGTCAGGATCTGATCCTGAGAAGTTTATCTTCCAGCCTGCTCTTTTACCTATTATGCACATAGTCCCAGACCATGCCTATTGTATTTTCATTAAATGAATGTTTTTTGAAGACCTACTGTCCAGAATTCTGCCCTATGTTTTCTGGAGAGAGAAAACATGTACATTAAAAAAATTTTTTTTCATCATGAGTGTCAAGATCAATGCCAATTTAAGATAGCTACATGGGGATATCACAAGGAGGTACATGTTAAGGTCCAGGTGCATGTTCAGACAGCACTGTTAAATTAAAAAATTATTTTGGCAATGTGAAGTCCAGAGGAAGTTTAAGACAAACTACCAGCAGACACTGAATTCAGAAATAGAAGAGATTTATTAATTATTGTTTCAATTTTTATTGACATACAGTCACTTTTGTACACATGTGCTATATTACCAGTGGTTGGTGAGTATAAATGTGTGATTACTGCCACTTGCTGCAATGGAAGCAACTTTGATTTTAATTTATTGAGAAATCTTCCAACAAAATTCTGTCCTCTTCAATTTCAAGTCCACAATTCTGTTCATTCATTAACCACTTACTGAATATCTATAATGTACCAGGCACTGAAAAATAAATATCAGTCAACAAGACATAGTCCCTGGCCTTATGAAGCTAACAGTCTTCAAATACTTTTCCAAATGAAAAAAAAAATTGAACAAGATTTCCGGCGTCTGAACAGGAAAATCAATGTTTCAATACAGTGCCAAGCTTAGAATTAACAAAGGTTTTACTCAGGTGCTTCCTGACATTAAAGATACATAGTCTGTGTTGCATCATAACTTAAAATTCTTTTGGCAGCTCAGATCTCTGGCCTATTATCCTACTGTATAGTCAGTCACAACACTTCAGGTTCCTGCTGGAAGGTGTTATTAACATATTGGTTGATATCTTTTGCCTGCAGGGTGATTCTAAGTAATGTTTGATTTTGGAATAAATCTAAACTTTTACTAGAGCTAAGTAAAAATAGACTGATGTAATATAGAAAAGAAAGAAGAATCTGGCTTATTACATCTACAGAAACTGCTAACCTCATGGCATCATGGGGATAGACTATTTAACTTCTCACATTTTCTCCAAGGAGAAAATTTTGGTTAACGTTTTAAATAATGAATAAAGTATCCTACACTAAGTTTACCATCTCTAGTCAGAGTGTAAGACAAAATTTTGGTGTAATAAATATTACTTATGAACACTCAATAAAATTGTTTTTAATCATGGGGACATTCTTACTTTTTGGCACAAAGAAACTTAGATTGGTTGAAAACATTAGATTCACGCATTTCACTTCCCTCCCACTCTTGGCTGTATACTTATTGACTGAAATGGTGGGCAGAATTGCCCAAATTGTTTAAATTATTTCTTTTTTTACTGAGCAGCATATATTTGAATTTATGTGGGTTTGTAGAACATATGAGGTAAGCCACTGTATTGGGTATGCCCTTGCTCCTCATTCTGTAATTCTCTTCCAGTTTAATTCTCCCCCAATTACTGCAACAATGCATGTGAGTAGAGTCTTATTGAAAGGATGGGAGGATTGAACCTCCAAACACAAAATTGATCCCTAATTTGGAGGTGTTGGCTTTCAGGTTCTGATCATCTTCTTGTGAGATCTTGGTATCTTTGGACGTATAGCATTTGCCCATTAGTGTGAACCTCCCAGTCAATCCAGAACATCCTAATATCTTGGTGCCAAGGATAAAAACTCCCCCAGGGCTCAGTAAACATAGAATATACAGCATCTTGAGTGTATTTAAAATTACCCCATTGCAAATGATGATTGAAATGGACACACACTTAGTCATATTAAAGGTGCTATTTGTAAGGCAAGACAAAGGATAAGAGATCTAAAGTCAGAGTGGTTTTGAGATATCCAGGCCAAAACATTTTCTTCTGGTGTGTCAGTGTGGGTACATCCCAGCTGAGTTTGAAAATTCTCCTTTTTAGTCCCATCCACCTTGAACATCTTTCTTGTTGGAGAAACATTCCTAAGTAAACAAGAAAATCCTGTATAAACCAGCATAATTGATAATTCTGGCAATTCACACATATCTGCTGTTACCCATATATATATGAACACTTTTTCTTCTCTTTCCTTATTAATCTTTTATCGTAAAGTTATGCTCTAACTTTCTATTGAGGCATTTCTTACAATTGATCTATCAATCTGTAATCATCATAATCATTATTGCAGTTATTAACTGTGGCATCTCTTGTTACTGTTCTTGGTTTCAAATATTAACTTTCAACTGCTACAGTTCTCATTATTGTTAACTTTGGAGTGAACTTTAGTATGCACACTCTTCCAGTTTAGAGAAGGGAAGCATTTCTGTCTGTGAGGCTCAAGGCTTAGAACATTGTAGACTCTGAGTAGACACCTCCAGAGCAGAGAAGACATGGAAGCTTTTATGGTAGTTACTGGGCTGGAGTAGGATAATGTATCTTGCATTAAGTAATTCGCCAGCATCTTTAGTTGTCGTTAGGTTCAAAGGAACAATGAAAAGTAAAATAAGCCCGTCATCACCTCCTGCAGCTGAAAATCATCATTCACTCATTATTGGTTATTTTGAGTGTACATGTGAACATTTTGAACATATAAAAATCTGTCTTTATATTAGGATGGGGTTATATATGAGGTCCAGATGATCTCTTTGAAGCTTCAGTTGTGGATTGTTCAGTAAGCAAGAACTGTTCCTTCTGAAGTTTGCATATAACACAATTTCTCTAGGGAAGCTCATAAAAGGAGTGATATGTAAAACTCCTAACTCCTTACTTCATAAAACTGACTGCTTCATAGCTCTACGTCCTAACAAAATTTTACCAACAAAATTTCCTTGTATGTCATACAAGATGACCATGCCTTATTGCATTTTATTTTATTTTATTTTATTTTATTTTATTTTATTTTATTTTATTTTATTTTTATTTTTTGAGAGAGAGAGGGAGCACCAGTGGAGGAAGGGCAGAGGGAGAGGAAGGGAGAGAATCTTAAGCAGGTTTCATGCTCAGCACAGAGCCTGCTGCAGGGCTCAATCTCATAACCCTGAGATAATGACCTGAGCCAAAATCAGTCAGATGTCCAACCAACTGAGCCACCCAGGCCCCCCTGACCATACTTTATTTTAAATCAGATGTTTACAGAGCATTTCTAATATGTTTTTTAAAGCATATGGAAAAATATCTAACATCTTTTAAACTTATTTTAAGATTTTTTTTTGGTAAATACCTAGAGGGGTGGAATTGGATTTAATTAATTAAGATCTGACTCTGAGATCATAGAACATTAAAGTTGAAGTGACCTTCAAAATATGTTGAAGCAAGTCTTTCCCTCAGTGTAAGAATCTGCTTTCATGCCTTTTTTCTTTAATGCCTATTTTGATGGGGTATCGACTACCTATAATGTAGCCCATGACATTGTGGACCAAGTCCCTACTCTTTGTTTTAATTAGTGAGAGACCTATTTCCTTTTAACATCCTCCCATTGGTCTTAGATATTCAGAGCTATATGGGCAGGCTTATAGAGAATAGGAAAATCTTATTGATAGTGATTTTCAGTGTGGACACTGATTTTTTTTCCTTGAATCTTTTTTGTCTTTACACCACAAGGACTTCAGGTGCAGATCCTGCCAAAGAAGTGAGCCTGTAACTCTTGTCCCTCTAATTAGTTAACTTTCAAGCTAAATTAGGTCTGAATTAGCAATCTGCAATAAACACATTAAGATTATTATCTGGTGAGGGGTGCCTGGGTGGCTCAGTTTGTTGGGCATCTGACTTTGGCTCAGGCCATGATCTCGCAGTTGGTGGGTTTGAGCCCCATGTAGGGCTCTGTGCTGACAGCTCGGAGCCTGGAGCCTGCTTCAAAAAAATTCTGTGTCTCCTCCTCTGTCTGCCCCTCCCATGCTCATGCTCTGTCTTGCTGTGTCTCTCAATAGTGAATAAACATTAAAAAAAAAAGATTATTATCCGATGAATACTATCAATTTTACCGCTGTCCCTGAATTATTGGTCTCCTATGTGTTTACATTACAAATTCAGTAGGGGTAATTACGTAATAAGAAAGTGATACTGTCACTTTAAATAAACTGCTCAGCAACTAAAACATCAGGACTGTAATTAAAAGCATCACTCACAGCTTTCATTTTAATACATAAAGGAGAAGGTCATGATTAGATTTTAATGAACTTGCTTTTGTTTTTAACTATATTATTATTTTTTAATCTGGATGTGATGATTTCAAAACAGCACTAAATGTTACTAAGCACCCTTAATTTCATACATTGAGGATGTAGTAAATTTAACTATCTTTGCCTCTGACACCATGCTTTCAGTTTCTAATCTGTTCCTTAGATACAAGCACAATTCATCCAGTACCTAGAATAGAGCAATTCTCCAAGGTAGTTTAGGTAAAGTCCCAGGCCCATAAACTGCCTTATTCCCAGTTGACCAATGGCAAAAAGTGTAATGTCACGCACTAAGCCCTGAAGCAAATGCCCCCTTGTCTACCCCAGCCCTTAGTCTAAGATAAACCCCTTGGTTGGAATGGCCTGAGGATAATTGAAGGAGTGTTTGGAGGCTTATACCCTAGGCTGAGTGTCTGAATTGCTGAGTTACTTTCTTTGAGCCTCAGTTGCCTCCTATGTAAAATGGAAAACATATCATCTACCTGTACATTTGTTGTCAGAGGTGTCTCAGATTAAGGATCTGAGCCTGTTAAGTATAAAGCATTATGCTGATGTTGACTAAGATTACTCTCTACTTGTGTAATCCAAAGTGTCTGAAACTATACTTGAAGTCCAAAAACAGTCTTTCCATTTTTCTGTTCCCTGCTTGGAATTTGCACTACAAAAATTATTCCTTAGAAATAAGCTACTCTTTCTCAATGTGCCATATGTAAATCAGTATAGGTGCTTTTTAGCGCATGAAGACTCTTGGACCTTACCCCCACTGGCTTACAGAATTAGCATATTTGGGCTGGAACTCTGGAATTTGCATTATAACAAGCTCTGTTGGTGACTTTTAGGCATAAAACTCTCCAAAAATGCCCTGAAACCTCTGTTAAGTATAAGGACTTTGAAAGGGTAATATGGGTCAGCATTATTAGCCATAAATATTTTTAATATGAATTAATATATTGGAATATTTAAGGTTACAGAGAGTAGGGGAAGGGCCAGGCAAAAGAAAAAATAAAAAGTGGGGGCTGAGTGGCTCAGTGGCTCAGTCGGTTAAGCGTCTGACTCTTGATCTTGATCTTGATTTCAGCTCAGGTCATGATCTCATGGTTCCTGATTGAGCCCGAGTTGGGCTCTGCACTGTTATTACAGGGTCTGCTTCACATTTTCTTTTTCCCTCCCTCTGCCCTCCCCCTTTCACACTACCTCTCTCCTAAAAATAAACATTAAAAAAAAGAAAAGAAAAGAAAAAGTGGTGGTGATGGAGGATGGGCATTGGTAGAGCAAGGCTGAGAGTTACTGAAGATCCTTGAGTAGCTTGTGTGTAGAGGGCTAGCGTGGGGTGTTGAAGCCAAGCAGCATTAAGGAGTTTTAAAGAGGAACCCTCTCTATTTAGAAAAGAGTATAAAAGCAAGAATGAGTATGAGAGTGAGAGCAAGAGCAAGTAAGCTGGAAAGAAAATATGAACTTGAGTGTTTGACAGCATTGGGGTGGATACATGGCAGAACAAAGCCCACTACATTTATTCTAGCTACTTGAAACCCTTAAGATTCCCTTATGGTTTAATGGAAGCCTATGTCCGCAGTCCTAAATTTCACCCTCTAAACTCTATATTCTCTTCGTGTTATGGCAAAGGGGGAAAAAAGGGAAATTCATATGATCAGATTTTAAACATTCCATTAATGGGTATTACCTGAGAGTTAGATTTATGATCCTCAAATAACTGATTTATGGTGACCTGGAGGTGCCAAGCAAATAACCTAGGGGCCTTAAAGCACTTAAGAATAGGCATAATCTTTTATTTTTGAGAAAAGAAAAATGGTAATTCATTTTAGACTCCAAATTAATGTGCCTATGTCCTATCCACACCATGCTCAGCCATATTTTGTGTCATTATTTATGCCTCTTTTAACTGAAACTTATAGAGCTCTGAAGTGTTAGACTCTTGCAGGTGAATCTCTAGGGCAACCTTTAATATTTTCAGGGCCCAGGGCAATAATACAAATGATTTCCTGCTCACTCTATATCTAAATATTTAAAAGTTGTAAATCAGGCTAACAAACTATTAAATAAGGTAAGCTTCATCCTCCTACGTTAACCAATTAATATTATAATGACTTGGAAAGCCAGGTTCTGGACTCCTCAGAATTTGGTGCAGCATATGGTAGCAGAGATAGCCAGTCAACATCCTGTACCTCCTCCCTCCAGCCCTATATCCATCCATGTGAGTGGATACTTCAGCCTGCATGGTCAAGCTCGCTTTTCAGCCTCTACAGACAGCAGACTCTGGAAGCTGGGTCAAGGCCATTTGAACAGAGAACTCTGGTGTCTTAGATGCTTGGAGTCAGGACCAAGGGTAGGCTCATATTTCTGGTCCTAGGGACTCTCTAAAGCATGGGTGCCAGAACATGGGTGCCTTTGCCTGACTATAAGGAAGGTACTGGGAGTCTTGTAAAAGCATGGAGTCATAAAACTGGAAGGGAACTTGGAGGTCATTTGATCCAAGGCCTTCATTTTGCAAACAAAGCAGCTGAGATGCAGAGGGGTTATGTGACAAGTCCAGGTCATACCCCTAGCTAATGGCAGAACTAAGACTAAAGCTTACATCTTCTTTCATCCATTCATCTCTATCCAACCTTTTTACACAGGGTGAAATCCCCAAGTAGGCGTAATTTCTATTGCTTCTTCAGTTTTAAAATGACATTCAGGCCATCTTTTGAATAACGATCTTCCCCCAGATAACTAGTGACTGGGGCTGTTAACTTCGACGTTGCAGTGACTAGGAAGGAGGAGGGTAGGGAGATGGGGTCCCCCTTGAGCAAAAGCTGTTATGAACAACAGAGTTGAGGAAAAGGCTGAATGAGCCAAAAACTGATCCTTTTACCAAAATAAGTCTGAGGACTACCCTCCCACCATGTGGGATCACAATATGACACATTATTGGTGGCACACCAGTCTTTTCTTCCATTATTCTCTGTGTAAAAAGAAATTCCTATGACATCTTCTGGTATAGATAGCAGTTACTTATATAAAATACATTTTCACTCTTTTCACTTGATTCTCCAACCTCCAAAGCTAACCAAATGTATTATTATTATTTTTGTGAGGAAATTAACTATGAGTTTGTTTTTTACTGAAATCTCAAAGAAAAGTATATTTTAGTAGCAGA
This sequence comes from Acinonyx jubatus, assembly GCF_027475565.1. Taxonomy (NCBI): domain Eukaryota; kingdom Metazoa; phylum Chordata; class Mammalia; order Carnivora; family Felidae; genus Acinonyx; species Acinonyx jubatus. The sequence goes on from NC_069383.1 coordinate 120,580,503, forward strand.
ATTCTTACCAGTAACATAGGGAATCCATATATTTTTTTTAAGTTTATTTCTTTTGTGTGTGTGAGAGACAGAGAGAGAGTGCATGAACAGGGGAGAGATAGAGAGAGGGAGAGAGAGGGTCCCAAGCAAGCTCTGCACTGTCAGTGTAGAGCCCAACACAGGGCTCTAACTCATGAACCATGACATCATGACCTGAGCTGAAGTCAAGAGGCGGACACTTAACCAAATGAACCACGTGGGCACCCCCGGGAACCCACATTTGATTTCCAGACTACCATAATCTAAATCTAGCTAATACTAGCTAGTTTCATGACTTTGGGTTAGTCACAGTTTCCCACTAGAAAAGTGAGGGAGTTGGGATGGATATCTGAGAGATTAAGAAAGTGAGTTCTTGGGTGCCTGGGTGGCATAAGGGCTGAAATTAGGTGGTCTATAAAACCACACAACCTAGTATTTAGCTTCTAAAAGAAATGCTATAGGGACACCTGGGTGGCTCAGTTGGTTAAGTGTCCAACTTCGGCTCAGGTCATGATCACAATTCCTGAGTTCAAGCCCCACATCGGGCTCTCTGCTGTCAGCACAGAGTGGATCCTCTGTCCCCCTCTCTCTCTGCTCCTCCCCTCCACTCTTGCTCTCTTTCTCTTTCTCTCTCTCTCAAAAATAAAAAAGAAAAAAGAAAAAGAAAAAATTAAAAAGAAAAAAATTCTCTTTCTCTATCTATCCCTCCCATGCTTGCACACATTCACTCTCTCTCTCTAAAATAAAAAAAAAAAAAATTAAAAAAAATAAAAAATAAAGTGAGTTCTGAAATCCACTTTTATCTTTGTGATCTTAGGCATGACACTTAACCTCTCTGAAACTCACTTTCTCATCTGCAAAATAGAGCTAATAATAGTACCTATCTTATAGTAGAGTTGTTATGGATTAAATGAGTTGTACAAGGAAAGTGCTTAGAAGAATGCCTAGGATTCAATAAAGTTTGCTGTTATTATCGGCTGGGTTTTAGACCCTATTTTTGAGTGTATACCTAGAAAACACACATGTAAATGCTACAGACATTACAAACTACATATGTCCAAAATCAGCCTTAGCATCTTTTTTCCAAAACCTGATTCTCCTCTCATGTTTTTACTATTGACACTGACACTACAATTCACTCTGTTTTGCTAAGCCAGAAATGTGGGGATCTTTTTTTTTTTTAAGAGGGAATGTGAGTGGAGAGGGGCAGAGAGAGAGAAGAAGAGAGAGAATCCCAAGCAGGCTTCACGCTCAGTATGGAGCCTGACAAGGGGCTCATTCCCACAAACCTGAGATCATGACCTGAGCCAAAATCAAGAGTCAGGTTCTCAGTTGACCAAGTCATCCCTGATTCTGGGTATCATCTTTCTTTTAAAAAAATTTTAAAAATGTTTATTTATTTTGAGAGAGAGAGATAGAGACAGAGACAAAGAGAGAGGGAGACACAGAATGTGAAGCGGGTTCCAGGTTCTGAGCTGTCAGCACAGAGCCCAACATGGGGTTCAAACTCATGGAGTGTGAGATTGTGACTGGAGGTGAAATTGGACACCTAACCTACTGAGCCACCAAGGTGCCCCAATTCTTTCCCAAAGGGAAAACTCTTCTTTCCCGTGTCCGTTAAGTCTAATCGATCACCAAGTATTGTGGACTGAGGTTTTCAAAGAATTCAAAGCAAATCGAGGTTTAGATTTAAGTATTTTTAATTCTTTCCCCTCTTCTTTCATTACCACTGTCCTATGTGAAGTCTGTTTCTTACAGAAACCTTGTAACTTGTCTCCCTGCCTCCATTTTTGCCATATCAAAACCATCATAGTGCCTTTGACATGATCTTTCTGAAACATATCTTAGATAACATCACTCCTCTAGTTAAAGGTGATTATAAGGATAAAGTCTTGCCTTAGCTGGGCACAAAAGGAGGTCACGGTCTGACCACAGTCTCATTTCTCACCACATGCTCTGGCACCTTATGTTTCTGACATACACAAGAACTTGCTTACTCTTTTTTTTAAATTTTTTTAATGTGTATTTATTATTGAGAAACAGAGACAGAGCATGAGCAAGGGAGGGGCAGAGAGAGGGGGAGACACAGAATCTGAAGCAGGTTCCAGGCTCTGAGCTGTCAGTACAGAGCCTTATGTGGGGCTCAGAGTCACAAACTGCGAGATCATGACCTGAGCTGAAGTCAGATGTTTAACCAACTGAGCCACTCAGGTGCCCCAGGAACTTGCTTACTCTTGAACTTACTCTCACATTTGAACATGATCTTCCCTGAGTTTAACATACACTTCCCATCCCACAGCTCTATCTCCACTCTGCCTCACAAGTACATGTAACTGGAAGACCAGTCCTTCCTTAAAACTCAGTTCAAGTGTGGATCCTTCTTTCACATGGGCAGATCTGGGTGCTGCCTCTTTGTGTTTCCTTGCTCCAGAGTTATGTACTTTATCATATATATTCATATTTTCCTAAGCGCAGGCAAATAAACAATTGGTCAACTTATTTTTGACATAATTGTCTGGTCTAAATTAGACGAAATCGTGGGGCCTGAATTACTCAGCTGATTTTGGATTTATTTGTCTCTTACAGATACATTTATGAAACTCAAGTCCAGCTATCACTTAACCAACACTTCAAAGTCCATGAACTCTTTACTTTTAGCTTTATGTCATATCCTGGGTACTCACCTCTTACAGACTCCTGTGTGCTGACCAACATTTTGACAAATGCATGATGAGGGGATTTCTCTGTATATCAGAGAATCCTAGAATAGATCTCAGGGCATTTGCAAATACTCCTTGCTGCTGATGGGGGCAAAATCCTTAGCAGTTGGCAAAATTCTGCATGGTGGTGGCGTGACAGTGTGGGGAAGGGGCTGGTTTGGTGGAGCAAGTTGTTCATTCAATAGTACTTGAAAATAGACTATCCTCTCGCTTTCAGGATGTTTGAATAATTCCTTTTGCTGAAGTGTGAACTGGAAGTTAAGATTTTGTTTTCTCCTCTTTCAGACTGAACAGTCTTCATGACAAAGCCTCAGCAGTTTTTCTGTGATACTAATACAGAATTTGGGTAGATGACACACAACACTATGTTATCACATCTGTCAAACTTCATTTTTAAATTTTCTTTTAATTTTAATTTTATTTTTTTAATTTATATCCAAAGTAGTTAGCATATAGTGCAACAATAATTTCAGGAGTAGATTCCTTACTGCCCCTTACCATTTAGCCCATCCCCCCTCCCACAACCTCTCCAGTAACCCTCTGTTTGTTCTCCATATTTAAGTCTCTTATGTTTTGTCCCCCTCCCTGTTTTTATATTATTTTTGCTTCCCTTCCCTTATCTTCATCTGTTCTGTGTCTTAAAGTCCTGATATGAGTGAAGTCACATGATATTTGTCTTTCTCTGACTAATTTCACTTAGCATAATACCCTATAGTACCATCCACATAGTTGCAAATGGCAAGATTTCATTCTTTTTGATTACTGAGTAATACTCCATTATATATATATACCACTTCTTCTTTATCCATTCATCCATCAATGGACATTTGGGCTCTTTCCATACTTTGGCTATCATTGAATGCACTGCTATCAACATTGGGGTGCATGTGTCCCTTCCAAACAGGGCACCTGCATCCCTTGGAAAAATACCTAGTAGTGCAATTGCTGGGTTGTAGGTTAATTCTATTTTTAACATTTTGAGGAACCTCTATACTGTTTTCCAGGGTGGCTGCACCAGTTTGCATTCCCACCAGCAGTGCAAAAGAAATCCTCTTTCTCTGCATCCTCGCCAACATCTGTTGTTGCCTGACTTGTTAATGTTAGCCATTCCGACAGGTGTGAGGTGGTACCTCATTGGGGTTTTGATTTGTATTTCCCTGATGATGAGTGATGTTGAGCATTTTTTCATGTGTCTGTTGGCCATCTGGATGTCTTCTTGAGACAAGTGTCTATTCATGTCTTTTGCCCATTTCTTCACTGGATTATTTGTTTTTTGGGTGTTGAGTTGGATAAGTTCTTTATAGATTTTGTATACTAACCCTTTATCTGATATGTCGTTTGCAAATATCTTCTCCCATTCTGTGGGTTGCCTTTTAGTTTTGCTGATTATTTCCTTCGCTGTGCAGAAGCTTTTTATTTTGATGAGGTTCCAGTAGTTCATTTTTGCTTTGCCTCTGGATGAGGTCCCAATAGTTAATTTCTCCTTGCTTCAAGAGATGTGTTGAGTAAGAAATTGCTGTGGCTAAGATAAAGAGGTTTTTGCCTGCTTTCTCCTTGAGGATTTTGATGGCTTCCTGTGTTACATTGACATCTTTCATCCATTTTGAGTTTATTTTCGTTTATGGTGTAAGACAGTGTTCCAGGTTCATTTTTCTGCATGTCGCTGTCCAGTTTTACCAGTACCACTTGCTGAAGAGACTGTCTTTATTCCATTGGATATTCTTTCCTGCTTTGTCAAAGATTAGCTGGCCATATGTTTGTGGGTCCATTTCCGGGTTCTCTATTCTGTTCCATTGATCTGAGTGTCTGTTCTTGTGCCAGTACCATACTGTCTTGATGATTACAGCTTTGTAGTATAGCTTGAAGTCTGGGATTGTGATGCCTCCTGCTTTGTTGGTTTTTTTTTTTCAAGATTAATTGGCTATTTGGGGTCTTTTCTGGTTCCATACAAATTTTAGGATTATTTGTTCTAGCTCTGTGAAGAATGCTGGTGTTATTTTGGTAGGGATTGCGTTGAATATGTAGATTGCTTTGGGTAGTATCGACATTTTAACATTATTTATTCTTCTTATCCAGGAGCATGGAATCTTTTCCCATTTTTTTATGTATTCTTACATTTTTTTCATAAGCTTTCTATAGTTTTCAGTGTATAGATTTTTCACCTCTTTGGTTAGATTTATTCCTAGGTATTTTATGGGTTTTGGTGCAATTGTAAATGGGATCAATTCCTTGATTTCTCTTTCTGTTGCTTCATTGTTGGTGTGTAGGAATGCAAACGATTTCTGTATGTTGATTTTATATCCTGCAACTTTGCTGAAATCATGAATCAGTTCTAGCAGTTTTTTGGTGAAATCTTTTGGGTTTTCCATATAGAGTATCATGTCATCTGCAAAGAGTGAAAGTTTGAGCTCCTCCTGGCTGATTTGGATGTCTTTTATTTCTTTGTGTTGTCTGATTGCAGAGGCTAAGACTTCCAATACTATGTTGAATAACAGTGGTGAGAATGGACATCCCTGTCTTGTTCCTGACGTTAGGGGGGATGCTCTCAGTTTTTCCCCAGTGAGGATGATATCATTGTTGCATCTTTCATATATGGCTTTTATGATATCAAGGTATGATCCTCTATCCCTATTTTCTTGAGGGTTTTTATCAAGAAAGAATGTATTTTGTCAAGTGCTTTCTCTGCATCTGTTGAGAGGATCGTGTGGTTCTTGTGCTCTCTTTTATTGATGTGATGTATCACATTGATTGTTTTGTGGATATTGAACCAGCCCTGCATCCCAAGTATAAATCCCACTTGGTCATGCTGAATAACTTTTTAAATGTATTGTTGGATCCATTTGGCTAATACCTTGTTGAGGATTTTTGCATCCCTGTTCATCAGGGAAATTGGTCTATAGTTCTCCCTTTTAGTGGGGTCTCTGTCTGGTTTTGGAATCAAGGTAATGCTGGCTTCATAGAAAGAGTTTGGAAATTTTCCTTCTATTTCTATTTTTTGGAACAGCTTCAAGAGAATAGGTGTTAACTCTTCCTTAAATGTTTGGTAGAATTCCCCTGGAAAGCCATCTGGCCCTGGACTCTTGTTATTTGGAAAGCCATCTGGCCCTGGACTCTTGTTTTTGATTGCTAATAGATTTCTTTACAGGTTATGGGTCTGTTAAAATTTTCTATTTCTTCCTGTTTCAGTTTTGGTAGTGTATATGTGTCTAGGAATTTGTCCCTTTCTTCCAGATTGCCCATTTTATTGGCATATGATTGCTCATAATATTCTTTTATTATTGTTTGTATTTCTGCTGTGTTGGTTGTGGTCTCTCCTCTTTCATTCTTGATTTTATTTATTTTGGTCATTTCGTTTTTCTTGTTGATCAAACTGGCTAGTGGTTTATCAATTTTGTTAATTCTTTCAAAGAACCAGCTTCTGATTTCATTGATCTGTTCTCCTGTTTTGTTTTGTTTTGTTTTGATTTCAGTAGCTTTAATTTCTGCTCTAATATTTATTATTTCCTGTCTTCTGATGGTTTTGGGTTTTATTTGCTGTTCTTTTTACAACTCTTTAAGGCATAAGGTTAGGTTGTGTATCTGAGATCTTTCTTCCTTCTTTAGGAAGGCCTGGATTGGTATATACTTTCCTCTTATGACTGCCTTTCCTGCATTCCAGAGGTTTTGGGTTATGGTGTTATCATTTTCATTGGCTTCCATGAACTTTTTAATTTTCTCTTTAACTTCTTGGTTAGCGCATTCATTATTTAGTAGGATGTTCCTTAGTCTCCAAGTATTTGTTTCCTTTCCAAATTTTTTTCTTGTGGTTGATTTCGAATTTCGTAGCGTTGTGGTCTGAAAATATGCACTGTGTGATCTTGATCTTTTTGTACTTGTTGAGGGCTTATTTGTGTCCCAATATGTGGTGTATTCTGGAGAACATTCCATGTGCACTGGAGAAGAATGTATATTCCACTGCTTTAGGATGAAATGTTCTTAATATATCTGTTAAGTCTATCTGGTCCAGTGTGTCATTCAAATCCATTGTTTCCTTGTTGATATTTTGATTAGATAATCTGTCCATTGGTGTGAGTGGGGTGTTGAAGTCTCCTACTATTATGGTATTACTATCAATGAGTTTCTTTTTGTTTGTGATTAATTGATTTATATATTTGGGTGCTCTCACATTTGGTGCATAAATTTTTATAATTGTTAGGTCTTCTTGGTGGATAGACCCCTTAATTATGATATAATGCCCTTCTTCATCTCTTGATATAGTCTTTATTTTAAAGTCTAGATTGTCTGATATAAGTATGGCTACTCTGGCTTTCTTTTGATGACCATTAGCATGATAGATGGTTCTCCATCCCCTTACTTTCAATCTGAAGGTGTCTTTAGGTCTAAAGTGGGTCTTTTGTAAAAAGCATATAGATGGATCTTCTTTTCTTATCCATTCTTTTACCCTCTGTCTTTTGATTGGAGCATTTGGTCCATAGATGTTTAGAGTGAGTACTGAAAGATATGATTTTATTGCTATTATGTTGCTTATAGAGTTGGGAGTTTCTGGTGGTGTTCTCTGGTCCTTTCTAGTCTTTGTTGCTTTTGGTGTTTATTTATTTGTTGTTGTTGTTGTTGTTGTTGTCTTTTCTCCCCTCAGAGAGTCCCCCTTAAAATTTCTTGTGGGGATGGTTTAGTGGTCACAAACTCCTTTAATTTTTGTTTGTCTGGGAAACTTTTTATCTCTCCTTCTGTTTTGAATGGCAGCTTTGCTGGGTAAAGAATTCTTGGCTGCATATTTTTCTGATTCAGCACATTAAATATATCCTGCCGCTCCTTTCTTGCCTGCCAAATTTCTGTGGATAGGTCTACTGCAAACCTGATCTGTCTTCTGTTGTAGGTTAAGGATTTTTTTTTCACTTGCTGCTTTCATGATTCTCTCCTTGCCTATTCTGTGAATTTGACTATGATATGTCTTGTTGATGGTCCATTTTTTGTTGAATCTAATGGGAGTCCTCTGTGCTTCCTGAATTTTGATGTCTGTGTCTTTCCCCAGGTTAGGAAAGTTTTCTGCTATGATTTGCTCACCTAACCCTTCTACCCCTATTTCTCTCTTCCTTTTTTGGGACCCCTATGATTCTGATGTTGTTCCTTTTTTAATGAGTCACAGGTTTGTTTAATTCTTAAATCATGCTCTGTTGCCTTAATCTCCCTCTTTTTTTCCTGCTTCATTATTCTCCATAAGTTTGTCCTCTATATCACTGATTCTCTGTTAATCCTCATCCATCCTTGCTGCTGTGGCCTCCATTCAAGATTTCAGCTAGTTATAGCATTTTTTATTTCATCCTGACTAGCTTTTACTTCTTTTATCTTTGCAGAAAGGGATTCTAATCTATTTGACTCCAGCTAGTATTCTTATTACTGTGATTCTAAATCCTGGTTCAGACATCTTGCTTGTATCTGTGTTGTTCAAGTTCCTGGCTGTTGTTTCTTCCTGCTCTTTCTTTTGGGGTGAATCCCTTCGTTTTGTCATTTTGAAGGGAGAGAAGGAATTAATGAGGTAAAAAAATTTAAACTCAAACAATTAATTAAAAAAATATTAAAATTAAAAAAATAAACACACACACACACACACACACACACACACACACACACAAATCGAATAAATGATGCTAGATCCTAGGTGTGTTTTGGTCTGGGTGTTGAAAGGGGCTTGATAGATTAAAGAAAAAAGGGAAAAAAGAAGAACAAAAAAGGGAATCATTTGACAATTTTAAAAAATGAATAAACTGAAGTAGACTAAAATGAAATGATGGAAGTAAAATAGAATTTGAAAAAAATTACACAAAACTAAAAAATATAGTAGAAAAAAATTAAAGAAAAATATTAAAAAAATTTTTTTAAACATTTATTTATTTTTGGGACAGAGAGATACAGAGCATGAACGGGGGAGGGTCAGAGAGAGGAGGAGACACAGAATCTGAAACAGGCTCCAGGCTCTGAGCTGTCAGCACAGAGCCCGATGCAGGGCTCGATCTCACAGACCGTGAGATCATGACCTGAGCTGAAGTCAGCTGCTTAACCGACTGAGCCACTCAGGTGCCCCAAGGAAAAATATTTTTAATAAAAATTGAAAATAAAAATTGGGAATGCAAATTGGTGCAGCCACTCTGGAAAACAGTATGGAGGTTCCTCAAAAAATTAAAAATAGAACTACCCTACAACCCAGTAATTGCACTGTTAGGTATTTATCCAAGGGATACAGGTGTGCTATTTCAAAGGGCACATGCACCCCCATGTTTATAGCAGCACTATCAACAATAGCCAAAGTATGGAAAGAGCCCAAATGTCCATCGATGGATGAATGGATAAAGAAGATGTGGTGTATATATATACAATGGAGTATTGCTTGGTAATCAAAACGAATGCAATCTTGCCATTTGCAACTACGTGGATGGAACTATAGGGTATTATGCTAAGTGAAATTAGTCAGAGAAAGACAAATATCATGTGACTTCACTCATATCAGGACTTTAGGAGGCAAAACAGATGAACATAAAGGAAGGGAAACAAAAATAAAAACAGAGAGGGGGACAAAACATAAGAGACTCTTAAATATGGAGAACAAACAGAGGGTTATTGGAGAGGTTGTGGGGGGGGGGAATGGGCTAAATGGTAAGGGGCATTAAGGAATCTACTCCTGAAATTATTGTTGCACTATATGCTAACTAATTTGGATGTAAATTTAAAAAATAATAAACAAATTGAAAATAAAAATGAAGTTTTTCTTTCTGTATTCAAGAAAAAGAAGAGAAACGAAAAAGAAAAAAAAAGAAAAAAAAACAGAAAAGAAAGAAAATTGAATAGATGGATTGGTGAACAGACTGAAATACTACTGAAATTACTTTGTGTTCCCCTAGAAGTCAAACTGTGAAGCACTTTATATTCCATAAACTAAGCAGGCAGAGAGACTTGTGTTCCGAAAAGTGAGGTTGACCCAGTTGGGCAGGGCTTAGCGTAACGGCTATATTCTCCACTAGATGGCACTGCTTAGTTTCCTGGGGTGGATTGTTGTGGCACTTGTAGGTGTGTATGCACATGTATGGGAATGGTGAAAATGGCATCACCCAGCTACCCAGTCTCTAGTATTGGAACTTTGCTGTCCCCAATCAATAATTTCTCACCTGTCCTTTGTGTTCGGCTTCCGTCTGTTCCCCACTTTTACACAGTCCGTGACCAAGCTCCAGGCAGCACCTCCCTCCTAAATTTTGTCCCAGATGCGACTGTTTTTACCGACCCCTTACTTCTGAGGGACTGTGGCTTTGACCTGTTGTGCCCATCTGCAGTAGGGTCTCATCGAGCAATGGCCAGGTGCCGGCTGCATCCAGAAATGTTTGTGGGACTGTTCTGCTTCTGATGCCCAGAAACTGCGGCCAGGTGCCAGCCTGCCCTAGAAAAAGTTCGTGAGATAGTGTAGCAGCAGCGTTTCAGACACTATGGCAAATCATAATACACATCTGGCACCAGGCTTCACTCTTAACAACCTTGTTCCAGCACCATCGAATGCGGTTGTTCTCCTGGGTCACTGGGGCCTTGGCTTTGGGGACCCACACAGGCTCTACCAGGTGTCCTTCCAGCAGGGGAACCGCCTCTACCTGTGTGGCCTGAAGAACTCTGTACTCCACTCTGCTCCTGGGGATTCACCCCACCAGAGCACTGCCAGGTATTGTGCTGCAGTGTTTCAGACTCTACGCTTCCCCTGTTTATAGTCTTAATGGAATTTAAACCTTCTCCTTTCTCCCTTTTTAGTTCAGTCCCTGTGGCTGTTTCCACTTTTCCACTTTCTCTCCAGCTGCTTTGGGGGAGGGTGCTTTTCCCATATTCCCCCCGCCCCTCCATCCTCTCTCCATATGCAAAAGTGGCTCCCTGCCCTCTGCGGCTTCTCTCTCTCCCAGTTCACCTCAGGTACTGTGTACCTGCTGAATTCTGTGGTTCAGGTTGTGAAGATTGTTGTGTTAATCCTCAGATCAGTTTTCTAGGTGTGCAGGATGGTTTAGTGTTGGTCTGGCTGAATTTTATGGACATGAGACACACAGAATACTATCATGCTGTTCCACCATCTTGGCTCCTCCACCGTCAAATTTCTTTTATATTTTCTTTCTTGTATAAACATTGCACCAGTGTGTGACCTAATCTGCTTCTGGAGTTATCATTACTACAAACCATGAAGAAAAAGCTGTTGTTGCCTTTTTTTGTGTATGGTGTGAGGAATGACCTGAAGTTCATTTTTTTGCTTTTGGATATCAAACTCTTCCAACCACCATTTTGTTGAAAAGACAGTCTTTTCTTCATTGTGTTACCTTCTCATCTTTGTCAGAAGTCAGTTCACTGTATATGTGATGGCTTAATTCTAAACTCTTTATTCTGTTCCATTGATCTACTAGTCTATCATTATGACAGTACCACACTCAGTTATTCCCTTTATAGTAAATTTGAAATCAGGAGTATAGGGGCGCCTGGGTGGCTCAGTTGGTTAAGCGTCTGACTTTGACTCAGGTCATGATCTCACAGTTTGTGGGTTCAAGCCCTGCATTAGGCTCTGTGCTGACAGCTCAGAGCCTGGAGCCCGTTCTGTGTCTCCTTCTCTGTCTGCCCCTCCCCTGCTCGTGCTCTGTCTCAAAAATGAATAAATGTTAAAAAAAACTTTTTTTTTTGGAATTAGTAGTGTAAGTTGCCCAAATCTGTTCTTCTTTTTCAAAATCAAACACAGTTTTTAAACTCTTCCTTGCCCCTCTCCTTTAAATCAGTCTTCCTAGGTTCGTCTGCTGCGTGTATATTTAAAGCATGGTTCTCAAAGTTTGGTATTTGGGACTTGTTAGAAATGCAAATGATCAGGCCCTACCCCAGATGTTTTGAGCCAGAAAATCTGAGGAGTTTAACATACACAGTCATTCTTTAAAACTCAGTTCTCTTTCCTCTGGGCATGTGTGTCTTTGTGTCCCCTTTTTATAAAGATACCCATCATTTTGGATTAAGACCCACCCTAATGACCTATTTTAACTTCATTATCTACAAACTTCTATTTCCAAAGAAAGTCCCATTCACAGGTAATGAGGTTAGAACTTCATTATCAGGGGGATGCAGTTCAACCCCTAACAGTGATAACAGGGAGAACTAAGGCTTAATAACAACTGTTCTAGAACGAATCTTTGCATGTGAAGTTGCAAGTTTTATCAGCTCCACTTGTTACAAAATGTAACAGTTACCTTTGGGAAAGGTGAAGTGATCATTTTGCCTTATTTTAGTAAAAGAAACAATAGTCCAAAAGAGAAAACAAGATTATTACTTGTATAGCAAATATGAGGAGGGATGAACAGGAATTTGACCAACAATTTCCTAGAACAACATCTAACATACTTGTTGACATATAGCATGTACTCAGTAAATGAAAGGAAGTGTTCAGAGTTGATGTGGAGATGAACATTCATTCATCGATACTAACAGCAATGGCTGCATTTGTTAAGTTCTTCCTGTGTGTTTGGCACTATGGTAAGTACTTCACATGTATCTCAGTGATCCTTAATACCAACTTGGTACTATAACATCTCTCTCTCTCCCTCTCTCTTTCTCTCTTTTTGACAGGGGGGTGGGGCAAGAGGAAGAGGGAGAGAAAGAATCTTAGGCAAGCTCCAACCCGGCACAGAGCCTGACCTCACAACCATGAGATCATGACCTGAGCCAAAATCAAGAGTTGGATTAACTGAATGAACCACCTTGGCACCCCTGCAGCATCTTCTTTTTACAGATGAGGCTTAGAGAGATGAAATATGAAGTGACTTACTCAATGTCATGAAAATGGCAAAGAAGGGATTTCAGTCCATTCAAATTAGTTTGAAAACTCACTACAAAAAAAAATCTTTTTTTTTTGAAGTATAATATGTGTACAAAAAAGTGTACATATTATAAATGGAGAGAAAGCCCATGTTTTTAACTACTGTGGTATTTTTATCTCTCTTTGTAACTCATTTGCATAAAACTTTTATTGAGCACCTATTATATAATAGTTTAATGATTAGATCACCTTTGTTGCTCAGTAAAACTGGTGCTTAGGATGGCAGATCTCCTGTCTATCTTCTGATCACAGAAGTCCCCAAATTTCAGACTAAAGAGTTTCATATTCATCCTTGGGCAAACTGGTGTCATTAAAGGTTTTAAAGCAAGGTAGAGACATAATTAAATTGAAGTTTGAGGCACATGCTTTGGGCAGGATTGGGATAATAATAGGTCCACTGTTTCTAAAATCTACCATACTGAGATGGTGATCCTGTATAGAAAAGGAGTCATTTTAAGTCTTGTTAAGAATCACCTTTGTCCTGATTGGAGGGAAATAGTCTGCCACACTATAAACTTCGTGAAAGTAGAGGCTCTGTATATTGGAAAATGGTCACTGAAAGGTGCCTAAGATGGTTTTAATCCTCTGTGAGCACATTAAATACTCCCGAGAAAGACTCTGGGCAGAACTGTGCAAGACTAGGTTTCTCCATTGTTGTAATACCGCACTTCATGCTGGGCTTTCAGAGAAGCAAGTGAGGAACAGATGCCTGCTTGTTTCTCCCTTATATCTAGAAAGTACGCACTAAGAGACTTACTGCCTCATCATTGCTCAGAAAAATGCAAGTCAAATCCCATGATTTGCTTCTTTGACCTTTTTGCTGTGCTCCCTGCAGAAGAAATGAGCTTAGTGTGTTGTCTGACTTACCACTGCTACCATCGAGCTATCTATCAAACAAGCAGTGGTTCTGACAGTTTTCTGACTTTTTTTTGGCCTCCCACAGGTGATTCTCAGTACTGGCTTATGTGTGTTCCATGGAAGGGCTGTCTCAGAAATGGGAAAAAAAAATGTCCATCCATATTTTAGAAGGAAATTCATAGAAAAATATAGGATGATGGCTCTTAATCAGGAGACTCATGTTAGAAATTAAGAAACAGGATTAAACCCAGCCATGAATTTTGATCCTCACATATGATGTGAAGTGGTAGAGTTGAAAGAACATGGACTGAGAATCAGGAAACCTAGGTTCTTTTTTGATTGTGTCTCAAACTTATTTCCTAAACCCTCAATTTCCTTCCATACAAAGGAGCTGAAAGACTGTCTCTGTACAGATATGTCTGAGGAAATGGACCCAAGAAAAGTGCCCCAGGATGCTCATGCTAGAAAACCAAAATGTTTCCAAAGACATTGAAGGAAGAACCTATAATAGGTCTTAAAGAGTTATTTAGACTTGATAGCTTTTCTTAAGTCTTTAGAGAATCTTAACAAACACTACTTTTTCTTTACTTTTTTCTTCTCATTTTCTTTCTTTTTTCCTTCATTTCATTTATTCTTTCTGACAATGAGAATCTGCATAAAAATAAATACTACAAAAAAAAAGAAGATTGAGATTGCTTTTTGGTATGAAGAAAACAAGGAGAGGGAATTGGTGGTTTGAATGTTTTTGTCTTCTGTTCAGTGAGCTAAATGTAATGACAGAAATCCTGCCATTCTACTGGAAAAAAGATGGTGGCTACATTTCCTTGGTGTAGGGAGAGGCAGTGAATTTTTCTAGGTTGCTGCTTAGTTCAATATCCAGTGACTCTATAGAAGACATTTATAAGTTTTTGATCCGTCTGGGCATTCTTCTCCCTTTGGCTGGCCCACTTGGGCTAAATAATAACTTAATTTTTAGAATGCTAGCTGTGGGCTCTAAAGTAATGAGTTTGTGGCTTTGTGAAAAATTCCACATTTTTCAGTTTTCTTCCACTACCTTTCAAAACTGTTATTTAGATCTTCATTGTAACTTACCACATTCTGCCTTGTATTTTTATGGTTACTTATATAAACATATAGGCCATTATAATCTCCTTGAAGGCAGAGACTGTGTTTTTGGCTTTTGGTAATTGTGAAGGATGCCTAGTGAGATGCCTTGGCACAGGGAAGATGTTCCTTGAATTGAACTCAATTGGGTTGAATTCCCCTGGGTTGTCTAGCAATTAGGGCACTAGCTTAAATGAAATCAATGCTTTCCTGTAATCTGTTCAACTTGCCTACTTCAGGTATTGGGCAAGACTACCAGACCCAGACAGTGCAGATGCAGAATACAATATGTGACAGATGACTTAAGCATGGAAATATTATTCTTAGGTCTCAGTGCACAGAAAGATGAATAGTTTTTAGCCTGGAGACAAAATGGAAATAAATGGTCAATTCCAGAGTCTAGATCTGTTGTAACAGAAGCAACTACTAATAGGTGCCTCTCTGTGTCAATTGTGCAGAAGGAACTTAAAATTCTGATGGCTTCATCCTGCAAAGGGGAACAAATAGAGAAATGTATGGAGATAAGCAGTGTGATAAGGGGCACAGAACATAAATCTTCCTGATAACTAGAGGGGCAATGACCGGGCAGAGAAAGTTCATAGGCCAATTATTGCAGGATGTTCTAGAAGTCAACACTTGCCCTTCACTTCATGCTTTGCCAACGATACAAGTGATTCTGAGAAAGTGACCCTGAGGGTAAAATATTATGACATAAAACTGAGAACTATTGACTTAAAAATATTTTGAGGACAGAAAATTACTTCTTCCTGCATGACAGGTACATAGGGTGATGACCAGAGTGTTGATAAATACTCCATCATAATCTCACAAGTAATAAATACCCATTTGGAAAGCAGTCTCAACTGACTGCCATGGGCTACTACTATATGGAGTTGAGGGAAAAGTAAAGAAAGGCGCCTTCCATTAAGTGAAACCAACTCCAAGAACATGATAAGGATACCCAAGGAGTTGGTCTAGTGGTGAGCTAGAGAAGGGAGTATATGGCATTGGAGAGGTCTGTGATGCTAAACAACCAATTATTGTTCTACGAATTATCCCTGTGAGGAGACCAAACACCAGGGAAATAAATGGGTGGACACACCTGAGAGCAAGGGGATTACTGATTACTTTCATAGCTAGTAGAATGAAATGTAAGAATTTGGTCTCCAGACTCTGGAGGATGCTTTAGGTACTCAAAGATTCAGGTAAACTGTGTCCAAGGCTTCTTTCTGGATCAACTTTGAAAAACATAATAGGCCCCAAACATATTTTCATCATGGCATGTATTTGCAGGTGAAGATACATGCATTTTATAACCAGTAGCATTGATCACTCAAGTTTGCACTTAACTAACTGGGAACTAGGAAAAAACTCATTTATTAATTTATTTAGGAAATGTATTCAGCATATACTCTATGCTGGATACTGTCCATGCACTGAAGATGGAGTAGAAAACAAAACCTGCCTTTGTCTAGCCTCTTCTAGTAAATACAATATAACCTAGATTAAGTAATAATTGGTGCTATGAGGTTAAATTATGGTAGGGGATAGAGAGAGGGTGTGCAAATGTTGATAAGAGGTGGAGAGAATTTGTACTCTGGCTTCTAAAAGCTATGTAGTCTTGTGTAAGTCTCTTCCCCTCTCTGGGCCTAAAGTTCTTCATTTGTTAAATGAGAGGGTCAGGCCAGCTTAAACTACCTATGACTTTTTTCTTCCATTCTTCAAGAACCCTTATGTCAGATGTGCTGACATTATGCTGGTAAGAATGCAATGGCACTTTGCCATTTTACATTTCACAAGCTGAGTTTCTCTTATCCTCTGGTGTACAAGTTTTCCCTCTTACTTGCAGATAAAAAACAAAATCCCCAGTCAGACTGTTGGGCCCAGCTTGGGTCATGTGTCACACCTGGACTACTTCCTGTATTCAGGAGAACAGGATACAATGATTAGTCTGGTGCTCAACTGTAAAGAGTGTATGTGGAAGGGAAACATAGGGGGAGACTCTGTGATGGGCAAACTGATTTTTGTTGTGATATTCCTAAAAGAAAAGGCTAAATGATTCTGAGCAGACCAACCCTGCAAATGTCCCCTGCATCAGAGTTCCTATCTGCAAGAGACAGAGGCTGAATCTAGCTGGATAAGCATGAGTTTGTTAAATGAATGTTGTGGAACACAGATTTTTTGTGAAGTCTGGAGACAAGGTTTGAAGCTATCCCCCAAATCCAGACATTAAATTGTTCTGAAGATGCCACCACCAGTAAACCTTGGACGTCACAGTTTGTACAGCTGTTATTTCTTCAGCATGAACATGGCCTTTCTATAACTTAGTGATGCCAGGAGGGAAGGAGTGGTCTCTTCATCTCTTCCCTTTGCTTCAAAAGCTCCTTAGTTAGTGTCTAGCATGGAAAGGTCACATGGAAGGACTTTCTCCCTCTGTCTATGAGCCCTAACAGAGTGCCTTATGCAGCCTAGATGTCAGCTTCCCGAGAAGTAAGGAAAAAGCCAGAGTTGCCATCACAAAAGCATGCTTCATGTCAGGAGTTACAGAAAGAAAGTTGAGGTCTCAACAAGGTGATAGGTGTCTAATGTTTTCCTAGACAAATTCTGTCACCCCATTGAATGAATGTCATCTGTGTTCTTTTCAAATGGCCTTTTTGAAGTTTGCTAACATAAATCTGAAAGGTCCATCTGCTGAGTGTCATAGGTCTTTCACCTACTTGGGTTCACAATGACTTTCCTTCCCTGCTGACCACAAGGCAATTTTCATAGAGGATCTTACTTAATAAGTTGCACTCATGTATAAAAGAAAGAAGTAATTTTGATGTGCGCTGGAACAGGGATGTGGCGGTTGCCCAGCTATTGGCAGATGAGCAACTTTGTCTTTGCTTTCTACAATGAAGTTCTTAGAAATTTCCTATTTTAAAATTCTGAGTCTCTGGGCCTGTTTTCCATAGCAGAGAGCACATAGTAGGCAATGAACAAATATTTTTTTGAGTAGATGAATGAGGCAGTGTGAAATCCTGGAAAAAGCCCAAGTTTGGGGGATCTATAGACTCAAAGGTTGAATTTTATTTCATTTACTCCATAGTTGTGTGGCCTTCAACAACGAACTTAATGGCAATGAGCCTCATTTATTCATTAAAAAATGGAGATAGTCCCTACCTTGCAGGTATGTGGCAAGATCAAATGAGGTAGTGTATATAAAATGGCTGGCACATAGTAGGTGCTCAATACATGTTCTCTATTTTATTATTTATGTTATAATGGTAATTCATTAAGTGTTAAATGAATGAAATAAGAAATGGATGGATGTCATGAGAAATTCCACTGATGAGTGGAGAGCTTCCTAGTGGTTTCTTGGTGGGGTGAGTATCACAGGGATTAGGATTATTTTATGTGATGGCTTGTGAAGGAGAATAGAAACATTTAAAGTCAAGCCCAGAATCTGCTCTCATGGCTTCACATGCTGTCAATTGTCTCTAGAATATCCTTGCCCTACCTAATACCTCCATATCTTCTATAGCATCCTATTTCAGGAGTCATCTTTTCCTTAAAGAAACCTTTTTTGACTCCTCAGATAAGGCTGGGCACTGTGCCATTGCATGTTTACTCCTGAGTAGCATTTGTCATCATGCTTAAGTAGACTTGGATCACTAGCAATCAGTGCACTACTGGATTCTTTGAAGTTGAAGGAAGGAATGGATGGATTGTTACTCAAATTACACAATTGGATCTGAGACTCTGAGCAAGTCTAATCTAGGCTCAGATTTCCTTGGTAATAAAATGAGGATGAAACTCTGACCTCAATGTGACCTCAACTCCCACCAGCATTGTGAAGATCATCTGTGACTGTACAGATAACCTAGCAGGGCCTTACTTTTCAATACTCAGAAGAGCAAGGTTTGGTTAAGAACAGGTTTTTGCTTGACTAATGCAATACAACTACCTTTTATGGTGTTAGGTGGAGATTGCAAGATAACAGGATTTTAAGTAACTCTGGTGAAAATGTAAATTGGAGAAACTGGGGCAGTTGTCCAGGAGAGAGACTAGGGGTTTGGAGAGAATTCTAGAAATATTCCTTCTATCAATGAATCCATCAGTAACAGTTATATTACTCAACAGTGCTTTTGGAGTTGAGTTTCCAAGGTTTTGTTTGAGGGGTGGGGTGGGATACAGTAGAGTATAGAGAGTGGGCAGGATCCCTAATCATTCTTACTGCCTTCAGCATGGCCATGGGCCACATGAAGCATTGGTCCATCAGGGTGTAGGCAGTTTGATTTAAAGATGTAAAAGTGGTTTGTGCTGAAACCAGTCTGCCAGGTGGGTTATGAAGTGGATCCATATACTGTTACTTCTGTTTTAGAAACTGGATTACCCTTCTAGACCATCTGATAAATGGCCAAATGTCTTCTTGGATCAATCCTTTTCTTCCTTCCCCATTTCTCATTGCTTTGTCCCAGGCTAACTTATAAATGAGTCTAAGTTTATTTTAAGCATTC
Organism: Acinonyx jubatus; assembly: GCF_027475565.1. NCBI lineage: Eukaryota > Metazoa > Chordata > Mammalia > Carnivora > Felidae > Acinonyx > Acinonyx jubatus. Next base: position 120,599,570 of record NC_069383.1, read on the forward strand.
AGATTCTTCTAGTTCTGTTTTCTTCATACTGCCCTCTGTACCAGTTTAGTACTTAAGTATTATTCTAATCTTTACTCACTTTTGTGGCCCAAGGTTAATCTCAGGATTAATCTATCAGCTATATAGATATTTGTATGAAATTAGATAATAAATGCTTATATTTTAATCATGCTAATCCCTGAAACAGGGAACAAAAGACATTATTTCCCATTAGCAGGGTTTCAGAAACCACCTAGTAAGTAGAGGATCATTTTCAATCTTGATGACATATGAGAGAAATAGGTAGTTACCATGCTTACATGGGAAGGTCATTTATGCTTGGAGTAGTCTAATTATATTCCCTTTAATAGGGCATAGAGGACTGGTATCACTGTTGAGATAATTATCAGAACAATTCTACTGACTTGTTCATCAGTGGAATACACTACATTCTTTTGTTTTTAAACTTATAAATCAGCAAACTAAGTCTCCAAAGGCTAAATGTTAAATGTCTAAGACATCCGAATGAAATCCACTGTTATAAATATGAACTTATTGAAGTGATGAGTTTCTCATAGGCAGAACAGATAAATAAATTGTTCAGACACAGCACCACTTGAAACAAGTTAAACTTTATTGGCTGTATCTACCCCTACTCTGCTTTACCTCTTGGCACCAAATATGATTGAAAATTCATAGTTAAGGGGGGAACCCCATATATGGGAAATTCCCAAAATTCCTTACCCCAAATTTCAGTACTAGTGAATTTTGAAAATGATAATATTTGGCCATGGATTTCAGTGGTGCCAGGTGGGTGGTTACTTTCTGTTTGGGGATTATCCATAGTATAAACAAACCTTTGGGAAGACAGATATTTTAGCTCCATCTGGAGAAGAAGTTCCTAATAAAGTGGTCCAAAGAAGGAATGTGTCACTTCAAGAAGTCATTAGTTTCCTATTATAATAGTTATTTCATCAGTAATTGTTCATTGAATTGTGTGAGGATGTAGTAGAGGGGTTTTAAGCATTGAATAAGACTGGGCTATATGTACTGGCATTATGTTTTATGCTGAGCTAGGGTTTTAAGGTCAGCAGTTACAACCACCCTTGAAAATCTGTCATGAAGGTACTATTATGGAAAGCCACAAAGTTTGTCAATAGGTTAAATGCTCCTGCTTTGTCTTCTAGCCTTGGAGGTGATTGCTGTTTCTTTAGTTGGACACTGAATTAGGTAATTTATGAGTGCCATAGCAAGAAAGTGATATAGTGTCTTCAAACATTACAACTAGAACATCACCCTCTGGGCACAGTGCTCATGTGATGAGAGTTTGAGAGAGTTTCAGAGTTCTTGAGGACCAGGTGGGCCAGAATTAGGAAAGGTAAGTGACTAAAGAAACATGAAATTTCTCTCCTCTTATCATAGGTCTTTCTCCTGCACCAGGCATAGGTTCAATTAGGCGCAATGGTAGGTTAGCATTTTATGTTATTCAGTTGCTATTTTTTCTCTTTCCTTCTCTCTTGTTGAATTTGGGTAACTAAATGTACAGTTGACCCGACTCTTGCATAAGTGTCCTTCTAAGCATAAGATTTTGTGTTTTCAAGAGACCTACAGGCCAATATCCCTGATGAATATGAATGCAAAAATTCTCAACAAGATACTAGCAAATCGAATTCATCAGGTTATAAAAAGAATTATTCACCATGATCAAGTGGGATTCCTGGGCTGTAGGGCTGGTTTAATATCCACAAATCAATCAATGTGATACATCACATTAATAAGAGAAAAGATAAGAACCATATGATCCTGTCAATTGATGCAGAAAAAGCATTTGACAAAATTCAGCATCGTTTCTTAATAAAAACCTTCGAGAAAGTCAGGATAGAAGGAACATACTTAAACATCCTGAAAGTCATTTATGAAAAGCCCACAGCTAACATCATCCTCAATGGGGAAAAACTGAGAGCTTTTTCCCTGAGATCAGGAACACGACAGGGATGCCCACTCTCACCACTGTTGTTTAACATAGTGTTGGAAGTGCTAGCATCAGCAATCAGACAACAAAAGGACATCAAAGGCATAAAAATTGGCAAAGATGAAGTCAAGCTTTCACTTTTTGCAGATGACATGATATTATACATGGAAAATCCGATAGACTCCACCAAAAGTCTGCTAGAACTGATACATGAATTCAGCAAAGTCACAGGATACAAAATCAATGTACAAAAATCAGTTGCATTCTTATACACTAATGATTAAGCAACAGAAAGACAAATAAAGAAACTGATCCCATTTACAACTGCACCAAGAATCATAAAATACCTAGGAATAAACCTAACCAAAGATGTAAAAGATCTGTATGCTGAAACTATAGAAAGCTTATGAAGGAAATTGAAGGAGATACAAAGAAATGGAAAAACATTCCATGCTCATGGATTGGAAGAATAAATATTGTTAAAGAATAAATATTGTTAAATATTGTTAAAATACTACCCAAAGATATCTCCACATTCAATGCAATCCCAATCAAAATTGCACCAGCATTCTTCTCGAAGCTAGAACAAGCAATCCTAAAATTCCTATGGAACCACAAAAGGCCCTGAATAGCCAAAGTAATATTGAAGAAAAAGACCAAAGTGGGAGGCATCACAATCCCAGACTTTAGCCTCTACTACAAAGCTGTAATCATCAAGACAGCCATGGTATTGGCACAAAAACAGACACATGGACCAACGGAATAGAAGCAAGACTCCAGAATTGGACCCACAAAAGTATGGCCAACTAATCTTTGACAAAGCAGGAAAGAAGATCCAATGGCAAAAAGTCAGTCTCTTTAACAAATGGTGCTGGGAGAACTGGACAGCAACATGCAGAGGGATGAAACTAGACCACTTTCTAACACCATTCACAAAAATAAACTCAACATGGATAAAGGACCTGAATATGAGACAGGAAACCATCAAAACCCTAGAGGAGAAAGCAGGAAAAGACCTATCTGACCTCAGCCACAGCAATTTCTTACTTGACACATCCCCAAAGCAAGGGAATTAAAAGCAAAAAATGAACTATTGGGACCTCATGAAGATAAAAAGCTGCACTGAAAAGGAAATAATCAACAAAACTAAAAGGCAACTGATGGAATGGGAAAAGATATTTGCAAATAACATATCAGACAAAGGGCTAGTATCTAAAATCTATAAAGAACTCACCAAACTCCACACCCGAAAAGCAAATAATCCATTGAAGAAATGGGCAGAAGACATGAATAGGCACTTCTCCAAAGAAGACATCCGGATGGCCAACAGTCACATGAAAAGATGCCCAACGTCGCTCCTCATCAGGGAAATGCAAATGAAAAGCACACTCAGATACCACGTCACGCCAGTCAGAGTGGCTAAAATCAACAAGTCAGGAGACTATAGATGCTGGCGAGGATGTGGAGAAATGGGAACCCTCTTGCACCATTGGTGGGAATGCAAACTGGTGCAGCCGCTCTGGAAAACAGTGTGGAGGTTCCTCAAAAAATTAAAAATAGATCTACCCTATGACCCAGCAATAGCACTGCTAGGAATTGACCCAAGGGATACAGGAGTGCTGATGCATAGGGGCACTTGTACCCCAATGTTTATAGCAGCACTTTCAACAAGAGCCAAATTATGGAAAGAGCCTAAATGTCCATCAACTGATGAATGGATAAGGAATTTGTGGTTTATATATACAATGGAATACTACTTGGCAATGAGAAAGAATGAAATATGGCCTTTTGTAGCAACGTGGATGGAACTGGAGAGTGTTATGCTAAGTGAAATAAGTCATACAGAGAAAGACAGATACCATATGTGTTCACTCTTATGTGGATCCTGAGAAACTTAACAGAAGACCATGGGGGAGGGGAAGGGGAAAAAAGTTACAGAGAGGGAAGGAGGCAAACCATAAGAGACTCCTAAAAACTGAGAATAAACTGAGGGTTGATGTGGGGTGGGAGGGAGGGGAAAGTGGGTGAGGGGTATTGAGGAGGGCACCTGTTGGGATGAGCACTGGGTGTTGTATGGAAACCAATTTGACAATAAATTTCATATTAAAAAAAAAGATTTTGTTTTCTACTCAATGTGTTTCTAGACATCTAGTTTAAGAAGTTGATAACCCTTTACCCCACAGTTGCCAAACTATTGCACAGGTCACAGAGCAAATTCAGCTGTCACTTGTTTTTGTAAATAAGGATTTATTGGAACACAGCCTTGCCCATTTTTTTTATACATTTTGACTGCTTTCGAGCTGCAATGGAAGAGTTGAGTAGTTGAAATAATAAGTGTATGGCCCACAAAGGCTAAAATATTTACCATCTTGCCCTTTACAGGAAAGTTTCCTCACTGCTGCTCTAGGTGTGCCCCCTCCCCCTTCCCCCCCAACTTTTTCCCGTGGCTAAGGAAACATGCATATACTTATCCACTTGCTCATAAAATGGTTTCCTGTAAGGCAGGAATTTTCTAATGATTCTGGGAAATAGCTCACCTGCCTAAGCCCTCCGACCCAGAATATTATTAGTGCTTGCTTTCCCACCCACTAAACTGAAACAAAGAACTTCTATAAAAACAATCCATGAAACGCTGCTTATTTCTATATCAAAACTGTCAATAAAAATCAACCCCCATCTCTTGGGTGAGAAATTCTGCAAATGATCATGGCTTAAGAGAAAGATATTTATCTCATCCCTTGTTTCACTAGCCTTTCTCTGCCTGATTAGCTTGGGCAGAATTTAATTTTACATTTGAAGATTTCAGATTAGATTAAAAGAAATGTTTGTTCAGAGGAGTGGGTAGGAGCTATACCTATGTGTGGAAATGCTGATATTAAACCTTGTGATTAAACTTAGCTAAAAAATGCTTTATTTTTTTTAATGTGCCAAAGAAGGCTTATATTTCTTCCGACCTCAATTTCCCTGAATAGAGCTGAGTGAGATTTCCTAGCAGAGTACAGAGCTGCTTATCTTGAGGTGGAAAAAAAAAAGTGTCATTAACTGATTCCTGCTGAGGCATCATATTTAGAAGCCCTAATGGTAAGCTGGCTAACTTAAGATCAGGGAAGGGGAAATTATTGCTTATTATAGGACTATTTCCACCCCTGATTTGGGTCCTTGTTTGATGTGATCATTCTGCTGGCTTGGGAACATAGTAAAAGGGGCTAGTGGTGCTAGTTCTTTTTATCTCCATCCTCCATCACAACTGTTAAAGGAAGCATCTGCTTCCACAGAGCAATAAGTTAGTCATTATATATGGTCACGGTTTATTTCCTAAAATAATTTTTATGCAGCCTTGGCACTTTGCTTTTGTTGTTTCCAAAAAGGCTGGAAAAAGCCTGTAAATTTTGTTAACAAACAACTTTTTAGGTGAGGCATTTATTATCTCAGCTCTGGTACCAGTCAGCTCCTCTCTGAATTAAGAAACTTCCATTCTCTAGGTCTCAGATTCCTCATCTGTAATATGAAAGGATAGATGATTGATGTGGGTCTTGATTTCTGATCTTCCAAGAGGTAGTGTTGTTCAAAACTACCAACTTTGCTCTTCTGGTTTTTCATATGATGACAGTGTTGATTACATGTAGAAGGTTGGAATATGCTATAGACGTCTCCATTTACCTTTTTCCCTCCCAACTCTCTACTGGAGGCGCGATCACCTTCCATCGTTCCTTAGAGTAGCTTCCAATCTCCCTCTTTTTTCTTCACCTCCTTCTTAGTCTCTCAGGCGTCCCTCCTTTTGCTCCTTACTCCATCTTCACCTTATCTCTTTATTTCTGCATGTTTTCACCACTGCCCTACATCCTGCCTTATTTATTTTCCCACTTTCATCCTTCTGCCTCCCACCCCCATTTTTGCAGATTTGTTTTGAAATCCCCTTGGAACACACTTGTGAATCTGCCTTCTCTGAATCTGCTTTCAGTTTTGAGGTTCTTAGGTAAAATGCCTTTGCTGGAGGTGTTAGGCAGAACATTAAGTGTTCTAAGGACCTATGAAGGTCAAGTACCTGTCTGCTGGAATAAATGGAGCTTCATAGTGAGACCAAGTCGATACAATGAGAAGATCCCAATGGATTTTCCTTCTCTGTTAGCCCATGGTGAAACCAATCATAATATACCTCCTTGAAGATTGAACTCAGGGATTTGGAATCAGTGAGGTTCTTTGTAACTGTACGTGAAGGAGTAGGAGGGGATGGGTGGGAATGGAGAGGTAAGTGGGCCAGGCAGCCTTTTAAGAAAAGTATCTTAAAATACTTTTCCAGTGCTGATTCATGCTTGTCCTCTGTCCTTATTGTCTTGTGTACAGAACGACTAGAAATGATTCATCATGAAATTCAAAGTCCTCAAACCCCTTGAATTCAGATTTAAATATGTATTCCATACATTTTTGATATAGTCCTGAAACAGGTATAGAAAGCTTGTGACCATCAACTTCATATCTTTCATGAATTAATCCTGCATTATGTACAGAAATGAGTTTAATCCATTAGTAATATATATGTTGATTGGAAAGTCACTGTGATTGCTTATAGCCGGAGGTCCGTCATATAGAAGAGGAAGCAGAACTTGAGTGGTTGGTTGCAAATTACAGGAAGGTAAAATTTGGCAGGGTATAAGGAAAGAATTTTTAATAAGCATATCTTCTCCATGAAGTAACAGGCTTCTGAGTTTCCAGTTCAGGAGAAGCTAGGAGGACAGTTTGCATGGGATTCATTCATTCATTCATTCATTCATTCATTCATTCAGCAAATATTTACTTAGTACCTACTCAAAGTCCAGCACTCTTCTCACTTCAGGGACCCAGCAATGAACAGAGATAACTAGATGATTTGGGTATCACATGTGTGGCTTTAAGATTTCCCATACGTTGAAAATGATTTTTTTTTCAGCTTTTAGGAATGGGGATTTTAATTAGCTAAAAATAAAAGAAACCATCACACATGAACTATTAGTTTTTCTAGAATTACAATGAAGTAAAACTTACTTGTAACTGAAATTATACTAAACACAATGGATTATCAAATTAGTCTCTGTGGATTTCTCATGTCATAGGATCATCATTCTGAATATCAGTTATAAGTCCCAGAAAAAAGCTGGTCATTTGTGCTTGACTTGGATGATGAGTAAGTAAGCATTCACTTATCTTACTAGTTTTTTTAAAAGCTGGTATTGAAATGCATTTGTATTTCTAGAGATAAAACCTGTAGAGGAAACTGAGAAGAAGGATCTCCGGTCCCTTTCTTCCATTTTTGCCTTCTTCTCCCACCTCTAGAATCTTCTTTTGTTTGCTTGAAAGATTACGGTGTCCTCAGGGCCCAACGCTCCCATGCTTCATTTGTTTCATATCTTCCCTAACCCTTCCAAAGTACGTAGATTTTTCTAAATCATACATTTTTAACACCTCTCCTCTCATCTCTCAAGTAAATATTCTTTCCTCTCTCCTGCCTCCCAAACTGTTACCGTAACAATAAGAACATGACCACATTGAGGAGGCCACATTGTCTGGTACAATGCTTCTTAAGCATACACATTATATACATGCATACATCTCTCTGTGGCTCTTATTAGGATGTTGATTAAGCTTCAGCAAGTCTGGCTTGGGGCTTGAAATTCTGCAATTCCAACGAGCTTCCAAATGCTGCTGCTGCATTTTGAATTAAAATATGAGTAGCAAGAATTTCATGGATTTAGAATTAGGAACTTCTCAATTTTATGACCTTGGGAAAGTTACCTACCTCCATGGGCCTAGTTATTTCTTATATGTATAAGAATGAAGATAAATCAGTCCCCCTTTTCTCTGTATACTCTTCAATGTAAGTTCAACTGGTCTTTGTGCACAGAAATTTACTTCCTGTTTCACAGAGGGGGTTTGTGAATGCCATTTGGTCACATTTTATGTCAAGATAATACAGGCTGTAATACTCTCATTGGGATGCATTGGAATAGGAAGAGTGAACTCCTTCTTTAGACATAATTGCTACTGTACTGGATCAAATCCTACCATCTGACCATCTTATTGTGTTCCCTTAGGAAAAAACAAGACTTGCTTCCTGGAGGTACATTTGACATTCTTATGGTCAGGGTCACCTGGGAGAAGTTACTGCCATGGAACCCAACTTATCCCTGGTGCACTCTTGGGACAAATTTGAACCAACTTTTCTGTACTGGTCTGTTCTTGAATCTGGCACTTAGCAGCTCTCTAAATTTAGTGGGCATTTTCTGTTTTAATGAATATCTAACTGTGTAAATATAGATGTTGTCTGGTCAGCACTTTCCCTAGCAGTATTTTCCAGAGATAATTTGCCTGCAATTAACTCCTGAGGCAAACATGCTTCCCCTCTACCAGCCCTGCACAAACAGCTGATCTAGGCTTGGGCACATAAATAACCTCTTTGCAGAGAGACACTTACCTCCAGAGAGTCCCAAACTTTGTCAGGTCAGTCTTTATCTTAAAAGTGACTGCCTTTCTTATGTATGTATGTATGTATGTATGTATGTATGTATGTATGTATGTATATATTTAAATTCAAGTTAGTTAACATACAGTATAGTATTGGTTTTGGGAGTAGAACCCAGTGATTCATCACTTACATGTTAACACCAAGTGCTCATCCCAACAAGTGCCCTCTTTAATGCCCATCACCCATTTAGCCCATCCCCCCAACCACCTCCCCTCCAGCAACTCTCACTTTGTTCTCTGTATTTAAGAGTCTCTAGAGGCCTTTCACGTTTCTATTGGTTGAGTGTCTGGATTCCTACTGGGACTTGATACTGGTAAGCATGGTCCTTCTTCATGGCTGTTTATGTTTTTATTTTTTATTTTTTAAATGTTTACTTATTTTTGAGGAGAGAGAATGCATGCGTGAGCAGGGGAGGGGCAGAGAGAAAAGGAGACAGAAGATTCAAACAGGCTCCATGCTGTCAATGTAGAGCCTGATGTGAGGCTCCATCACAGAACTGTGAGATCACGACCTGAGCTGAAGTTGGACACTTAACCGACTGAGCCATCCACATGTCCCAGGACTGGGTATGTTTTTGGAGCTAGATGTTCTTTGAGACGAACTGGTCTAGTGGCTCTTAATTTGGAATCCAGGATGACTTTGGAGGGGGACTTAATTTACAAATCCCTTCAAAATATATGTATAGTTTGGAGGGTATGGAGACTGCTCATAGCATTCATCAGATTCTGAAGAATTCTGTAATTTAAAAAAAAATTAAGATCTTTAACCCAATTAGGTCCTCTAATTCCCAAGCATCTCTTTTTCAAACACATAAAATAATGATTAACTTTTACCTGCATTTTACAGTTCTTAAATGCAACAAAGTTATTGTGTTAGGCACTGTGGAGTGTGCAAGGAGATGGAATGAGCAATCACTGCATTTTATATCTTATATTATTCATTAATTCATCAAGTAATTGAGGATTAAAATTACATGGCATTCCTTATTTAGACTGAGGATACAGAGATAAAAGACACTGTTCCTACTTTTAGTAAATCTTCAGTATGGATGAAGTCTTGTGACCATACAGCCATATGTGGTAAACATCAGTGTATCACATGTTCCTCCAACTTCCCAGAGGAACTGCAGGACACACATGTAGAACTGCCAAAGGTGCATGGAATCAGGCTGGTGAATTGGGAAACCTAAGGCACAATTCTATGTATTCTGCAACAGTACAAAAACCACATTTTTTCATCAAAATCAAAATAAAATAAGAACACACTAACAATTCTGTGGAAAAGTTTGGGGAAGAGATAGCAATATCCCAGGATAGGGGGAAATACCACATCAATCCAAATAGTTTTGAATTCTGCCTATACATTAGAATACCCTGGAGAGAGTTTTGTTTTTTAATGCATATCAAGGTAATTCATGCACACAGTTACAAATATCACATAGTAGGTGAAGATTGTGAGAAGAAATTACAGCTCCTGCTCCAGCACTTTTTACTTCCAGATCTTGCTTAAGCAGGTTTTAAAAATTAATGGGTTCCTAGGGCTCCACCCAGGTATCCTAAATGGACAAGTGGGAGAGGTCCCAAGCCTTTATTTTGTTTTGAGGAAGCACAGTTCCCAAGGTTTTCTAGAGGCTTGTCCAGGTTGGCTGAGTAGAATCACTTGGCTTGGACCTTTCCACTTACCCAAATAGTTGAGGCTTTCAATGCCTATGATTAAAGTGCCAGGAAAGTGCTATACGTGTGTTCTATGGAAGGAGAGATCACTTCAGCAGCCATCATCATTGTCAGCTTTTTGACTGAGGTGGCTTTGAAAGACCCTTGATGAATAGGTTGATTTGGAGGCATACCCTGATTTTCATGTACTGGCAGACAGTCTTAAAGATCTTCTGAAAATTCTGAAAATTTTGATGATTTCAGTTTCCTCTCTCTAGGCCATTCCAAAAGACCTTCTGTTTACTTACATGCCTAAGTCTAATATGGACCATACTAATTGACGGTTACCACCAAGTGAGGGGGAAAATGAGATAAAAGGCCAAGAGAGTACTCTCACTGTTCCATTTCCTTGAAACCAATCACACATTGCCTTGTAAAATGCTGTAACAGAAAGTACAGTGAACCAAAATGAAAATATACTTGTGACTAACTTGACCTATTCTTATAACAATCTCTAAATACTAATCTCATTATGTGCTTCTAATGCCATACATGAAGATGGATGCTTTTAAAGGTCATCAAGTGAATGTATTAAAACAGTCTCTTACTTGCTTATCGGTTGAAAAACCAAGAAATGCAAGCGTTCTCTCTTTTCTAGGAGCTGTATTTTTTCCTCTTCCCTATTCTTATTCCTCTTATGTTACTTTGACTTTAATCTTTACAGTAGAATGACTAACAATCTCAGTTTCTTAAAAACTTTAGGATGTTCACTGAACAAAACAAAAGCATACTTGTTTCTCATTTATGGTTGGTTTTTATTTTTCTAAGGGTATCCCTCTCCTTTGGGGGACAAGCTATACTATTCTCTGCTAAAGGGACAGTAAAACTAAATATTATATTAATAAAAATGTAATTTGAAATCCTTGAGAGAAATGTACTAAATAGTGTCACATTGTTTCAAAGAAGTGCAAGAGTTAGTTATAGTCAAGGAGTGGCATAAAAAATTACATAGGGGTATATAAGAATAGAAAAATAAAAAGTAGGGGTACAATCTCTATCAATGCAATCTCTCTCCTCTCTCTACCCCTCCCATTCTCTCTCTCTCTCTGTCTCTCTTGTTCTCTCTCAAAATAAATAAATAAACTTTAAACACACACACACACACACACACACACACACATAGGGGCACCTGGGTGGCTCAGTTGGTTAAGTGTTTGACTTCAGCTCAGGTCATGATCTCATGGTTTGTGGGTTTGAACCCTGCATCAGTCTCTGTGCTGACAGCTCTGAGCCTGGAGCCTGCTTCCGTTTCTGTGTCTCCTCTCTCTGGCCCTCCCCCCCCCCCCCACTCTCTCTCTCTCTCAAAAATAAATAAATATTAAAAATTTAAAAAAAGAAGAAAGTAGTTTATAATTTGCAGGACAAAGAAATATGTTTCCTCTTTAAGTAGGAAAGCAAAGAATGGATGATTTCAGAGTGCACTGATTTTTCATACTTGACAAAATGCTAAACTTTGCTTTGAAAACCAAAATAGACAAATGATGGCATTCTAGGTTGGGGTAGCAGGGAGTTATATAAGAACAGAGTAAGAGGCAGTTTTCTGAATCCTTTTAAAAATGATCAAAGAAATTTTGGTTGGGAGAAACGAAAGAAACCCCAGGGAAGGCTTGCAAATGCATCTTATGTGAAAATAGAAGCGCATGTTACTACATTTAAGTCAGTGTCTAGAATTTTGGAAAACCAGTAAGGTGTTAATTCTAGAAGGGGAAAGCCATGCCCAGGTATCCCATGGAGAATTGAATCAACTGCCATGGAAATTAGGATAAATTCCAGTTCAAGGCCTAAGATTAGCATTGGAATTAGGGTATGGAGTCAAGAGTTTTAAATTGGGGGGAATAGTAGTCTAATAAGGGCTGAAAGAAATGAGTTAAGAGATTTCAGAAATGCCCTAGTATATTTATAACTCTATCTTGGGTTTGTGCAATGGGTGTGTGACCCTTTGGAATATCTGAGTGGGTAAAAGAGAATAGTTCTTTTTTTTAATTTTTATTAAAATTTTTTTAATGTTTATTTTTGAGAGAGAGAGAGGGAGAGAGCTCACAAGCAGGGGAGGGGCAGAGAGAGAAGGGGACCTAGAATCTGAAGCAGGCTTCAGGCTCTGAGCTGTCAGCACAGCACCCGACGCAGGGTTCGTACTCACAAGTTGCAAAATCATCATCTAAGCCAAAGTCAGACGCTTAACTGACTGAGCCACCCGAAGTGCTCCAGAACAGTTCTTGTACATATGCCAAGTGTACACATTCAAAAAGCCCAAATAAATTCTGTAGTCTGTCTATATACAGTAAGCTGGAGTCATTGCAGAGTTGGTCCATATAACTTTTTAGGAAAAGATGGAGACCTTGGAAGTTTAAAGAGGGAACATTTTCTTGTCAACATAACTTCTATATCTAGAAATGATTAAACCCAGTTGTACAACTAGACAAACTGTGCAATTGTTTGTAAAATTCTAGACCTGTTTCCTTGAAGAAAATAACACTAAAACCAGTTATGTGCTGGTAAATGAGTACAACTGGATCTCCAAAAAAAGTGCATATATATATATATATATATATATATATATATATATACACATACACACATATATATGTATATATATGTATATATCTATGAACACAAGTTTGTTATACATTTTATTGGCATAAAGATATGTAACACCCAATTTATGATTAATAATACAATACAATACTCTTTATTATAAATTTCATGCAGTCAATTGATTCTCACAGACTGCTCTCATTGATTTTCTTCCAAATTCTTGTATTCATAGCCAAGTTGTGGTTGCAGTTGATGAATGAGTGTAGTTCTGACATGAATGTTGGCTGATATTTTAATGTATAATAATGAATGATATGAAAGTGAAACAGGAGGACGTGTGCTGGAAATTTACTCTTTTGTCAGTAATGTCCATGATTTCTTTGCTGAATTGGGTCATAATTTTCAAATACTGGCAGGATAATTCCTAAACTTCTTGTGCATAATGAACTTCTATGTTTCATTTGTATTATTATTAGTTTAGTTATCAAGAAAATGATAATTTAAACCAAGATTTTTTAGCATTTGCTGATTTCTGAGGTATACATACTCTCACCACGATCAGTTTCAATGCACCAGTGTGAATCACTGAATGTGAGAAGTGTCTTTCATCATTAAGTATGATGTTGTAGAATTTTCACAGATGCCCTTTTTAGGTTGAGGAAGTTCCCTTCTGTTCCTCCTTTGGTAAGTATTTACTTTAACTTTTACTAATGGCTGTTATTTAACAAGTAACTTACAGAATTCCTAACAATGTAACAGTTCGCACTCTCCAGCCAATATGTCAGCTCTAGCACACTATTATAATTGACTCTTTTTCTCTTACTTTGACATACTATGGCAAATGTAGGCCTACCAGATCCTGATTGAATGAATACTATATGACTATAATACTAACGAAAGCTTTCAAAAAAGGATTAAATGAAAATATTTATTTTTATAATAAATATTAGTTACCACATACTTTTTTTTTGAAAATGCAAAATATGTCTTGTATTGAATAAATAGCTTGCTTTGAGGCTAAAATTTTTCAAGTGCCTATTGACTTATGTAATTTAGTGAGATGATTACTGTATAAAATGAACATTTTCTAATACATTATCTAGAAGCCTGGCTGTCCTAACTCAAGTTTAATTTGCAAAAGACACTATTAATGAACATCAGGTCTATTTTGATCATGGATGTTTCCGTGGTGGTGAAGTATTAGCCACAAAGCAATACCCAGTAATAACAAAAGCATTAGTACTATAGCCATGGAAAGGCCTCATTAAAAAACACATTTCAAGGTGCACTGTTTTGGTTTTGCCTCATTACATGTGCAATTAAGGAATAAACAATAAGAAAAGAATAGTTTTCTGCTCTCTTTTACCTCAGTTACCTTTAGGAAGTTTAATTAGTTTAAGAAATTGCAGAGGAAGTAACTTTGAATATAAAACTGTCATGTAGTCTGAAAGCATATTAGTGGAACTCCATAATGGTTTATAACTGCTATTATTTTCATGGAAATGGGGAAAATGGCATCAGTGAAGTCAGAATCTGTCATTTATGTTCTTTATTTATATTTATTCATTCTTTTCTATTGCTAGATTTTATTAAACCATCAATTTAATGATGTGAATTGGTTAGACAAAGGCATGTGGAATTTCTGACTTTATGATCTAGCTTTTGAAGGTACAATTATTGAGACATATGTTGCTTTCTCTGTTCTTATTTAAATTAAATTGCCCTTTTAGGCCCTAGTACACCGTTGGAAATTTACTGATACTTCTCTGAGTTTGCAATAGGGATGAGAAGTTTGGTCAGAGTCAGATATGAACCCCAGAATTTAAGAAGTCAGATACCAGAAATCCTCAGTTAGAGGATTTTGAGGTAAAAGATGGCTCAAGAGTGTTGCTAGTTCTCAAAAACAGTTCTAATTATGATAGTTTCAAAACGAAAAGGTGTTAGGATCCAAAGAAAAGGCAGCAAGTCAGAGAGTGCTCTCTTACCAGTTTAGGCTTATTGGGATAAAGTAGAGATACTTGGGGGGTATCTTTCCATCTTACAGTGATGTCCTTGGCCTTTTCTTGTGTCTGTGGACATGACTTCCTGGCAGCCATCTTTCTACAGTGTAATTGTACCTTCTGGGAACAGCAAGTTGGAACTGGGAAGAGAATCTGGCCCAACCATTATTAGAAAGAATCCTTTCCCCCTAGACACTGATTAGTGAGAGAATGAGTTTCTCTCTGTGTCTGGAACCATATAGTATAGGAACATGGGAATTCTGGGCAGCCATCTTCTCTCTGCCTTATTTACTGAAGGGCATAGAAAGCCAGTTAGAAAGAATGAAACATATACACAAGCAAAGAGATGAGATGACATAGAAGAATACATACTGTTTAAAATGTCAATGGGTTTTTGAGCATGGGAAGGAACTGTCACTATTCTTTGTATTTTGTTTAATGCTCATTTATTATTTATCATTTATTACTTATTTATATAGGAAACTATTTTTTGTTGAGTGAATTTAGATATTGATTAAAAATTTTGATTAAAGCCCTTCAAACAACTTAAACTGCTATTATGAATTTACTGTGGTTGATTCTTTACTTCAAATTCCTGAAACAGCAGATGGAAACATACATAATAACAATAATTACAGATTTTCTTAAGTCCCCTTTACTGAGGACAGTTATAAGAACTAATAATAACTTCTGATTAATTTTGTTTTTATTTTTTGGCTTCATCTCTTTTTACTGGTTTCAGCAATGACAATTTCTTAGGGTTTCATATGTTCAATCAGATAAATTTGTATATCTTTTTCAAATTGTTTTTGTAATTTTACCAATATAAATGTTAAAAATATTATCTCAGACAAGCTGAGGTGTAAGTTTGTGTTTTAAATGAATTGAATCTTATCTTTTTCCTGTCGATTTTGATTTGTTGAGACTTGATTTATTTTTTTAATTTTTCTTTTTCTTAAAAAATATTTTTGAGAGAGAGAGAGAATGAACACAAGAAGGGGAGTGACAAAGAGAGATGGGGAGAAAGAGAATGCCAAGCAGGCTTCACACTGTCAGCACAGAGTCCAATATGGGGCTTGATTCCTTGACTCTAGGGTCATGTCCTGAGCTGAAATCAAGTGGGATGCTCAACTGACTAAGCCACCCAGATGCCCCTATTCTATGTTTCTTTTTTGATTTAAATTCTAGTTAGTTAATATACAGTGTAATATTAGTTTCAGGCATACAGTATAGTGATTCAACACTATCATAGAGCACCTGGTGCCCTTCACAAATGTACTCTTTAATCCCCATAGCCCATTTAACCCATCTCACCACCCACTTTCCTTTGGTAACCATCAGTTTGTTCTCTGTAGTTAAGAGTCTGTTTCCTGGTTTGCCTCTCCCTTTTTTCCCCCTTTCTCATTTGCTTTGTTTCTTAAATTTCACACATGAGTGAAGTCATATGGTATTTGTCTTTCTCTGACTGATTTATTTCACTTAGCATAATACTCTCTGGCTCCATCCATGTCATTGCAAACGACAGGATTTCATTCTTTTTTAAAACTGTTTATTTATTTTGAGTGAGAGAGAGATTATGTGAGGAAGGGATGGACAGAAAGAGAGGAAGAGAGAGAATTCCAAGCAGGCTCCAGGCTGTCAGCACTGAGCCTGATGTGAGGTTCGATTTTATGAACCATGAGATCATGACCCAAGTCGAAATCAAGAGTCAGACACTTAACCAAGTGAGCCACCCAGGCACCCCAGGATTTCATTCATATGCCACATCTTCTTTATCCATTCACCAGTTGATGGACACTTGGTCTCTTACTGTAGTTTGACTATTGTAGATAATGCTGCTATAAACATTGGGGTGCATGTATCCTCTTGAATAGTACTTTTGTATTCTTTGGGTAAAAACATAGTAGTGCAATTGCTAGATGGAAGGGTAGATCTATTTTTAACTTTTTGAGTAACCTCTTTACTGTTTCCACAGTGGCTGTACTAATTTGCATTCCCACCAACAGTGTAAGAGTGTTCCCCTTTCCCTGCATCCTGGGCAGCACCTGCTGTTTACCATGTTGTTAATTGTAGCCATTCTGACTGGTGTGAGGTGATAGCTCATTGTAATTTTGATTTGTATTTCCCTGATGATAAGGGATGTCAAGTATCTTTTCATATGTCCATTGGCCATCTGTATATCTTGTTTGGAAAAATGTCTATTCATATCTTCTACCCATTTTTTAAGTTGGATTATTCAATTTTTGGGTGTGAAGTTTGATAAGTTTTTCACATATTTTGGATACTAACCCTTTATCAGATATGTTATTTGCAAATATCTTCTCCCATTCCAAATTTTGCCTTTTACTTTTGTTGATTGTTTCCTTCACGGTGCAGAAGCTTTTTGTCTTGATGAAGTCCCAATAGTTTATGCATACAGCATTTCTGATCATTTCCTTTGCTGTGCAAAGCCTTTTATTTTGATGAAGTCCCTATAGTTTATTTTTGCTTTTGTTTCCCTTGCCTCAGGAGACATATCTAGAAAGAAGTTGATATGACCAATGTCAGGAGGTTACTGCCTGGGTGTTCTCCTCGAGGATTTTTATGGTTTCAGGTCTCACATTTAGGTCTTTAATCCATTTTGAACTTATTTTTGCATTTGGTGTTTGTAAGTGATCCAGTTTCATTTTCTGCATGTTGCTTTCCAGTTTTCCCAGTACCATTTGTTGAAGAGACTGTCTTTTTCCCATTGGATAATCTTTCCTGCTTTGCTGAAGATTAACTGACCATATACTTATGGGTTCATTTTTGGGTTTTCTGTCCTATTCTATTGATTTATGTGTTTATTTTGGTGCCAATACCATACTGTTTTGATCACTATAGCTTTTTAATATAACTTGAAGTCTTGAATTTTGGTGTCTCCAACTTTACTTTTCTTTTTTAAGGTTGCTTTGGCTATTTGGGATCTTTGGGGTTCCCTACAAATTTTGTTTGTTAGCTCTATGAAAAATGCTTTTGGTGTTGTGATAGGGATTGCATTAAATGTGTACATTGCTTAATAACATTTATTCTTCCAATCTATGAGCATGGAATGTCTTTCCATTTCTTTGTGTTATCTTCAGTTTCTTTCATCAGTGTTTTATAATTTTCAGAGTATAGTTCTTTAACATCTTTGATTAGGTTTATCCCTAGGTATCTTACTGTTTTTGGTGCGATTGTAAATGGGATTGATTCCTTAATTTCTCTTTCTGTCACTTCATTATTGGTATGTAGAAATTAAGCAGATTTCTGTAGGTTGATTTTGTATCCTGCAACTCTAATGAATTCATGTATCAGTTCTAGCAGTTTTTTGGCATAGTCTTTTGGGTTTTCTCTATAGACTATCATGTCATTTTCAGATAATGAAAGTTTTACTTTCTTCATTACTGATGTGGAAGCTTTACAAAATACAGACAATTATAAAAGAATATTATGAAAAACTATATGCCAACAAATTGGACAATGTGAAAGAAAGGGATAAATTCCTAGAAGCATATAAACTACCAAAATTGAAGCAGGAAGAAATAGAAAACTTGCACAGACTGATAACCAGCAAAGAAATGGAATCAATAATAATAATAAAAAAAAAAGCCCAAAAACAAAAGTCCAGGGCCAGAAGGCATCGCATGCAAATTCTACCAAACATTTAAGGAAGAGTCAATATGTATTCTTCTCAAACAATTCCAAAAAATAGAAAAGGAAGGAAAATTTCCAAATTCATTCTATGAGGCCAGCATTACCCAGATACCAAAACCAGATAAAGACACCACTAAAAAGAGAACTACAGGCCAATATCCCCAATGAATATGAATGCAAAATTTTCAATAAAATACTAGCAAACCTATTCCAAGAATACATTAAAAAAATCATAACCTTGATCAAGTGGGATTTATTCCTGGGTTGCAAGCGTGGTTCATTATTCACAAATCAATCAACATGATATACCACATTAATAAAAGAAAAGGTAAGAACCACGTGATCTTTTCAGTAGATACAGAAAAAACATTTGACAAAGTACAACATCCATTCATGATAAAAAAACTTCAACAAAGTAGGTTTAGAGGGATCGTGCTTCAACATAACAAAGACCATAAATGAAAATTCCACAGTGAATATCATCCTCAGTGGGGAAAAACTCAGAACTTTGCCCCTATGGTCAGGATTAAGACAAGGGTGTCCACTCTCACCACTGTTATTTAACATAGTACTGGAAGTCTTAGCTCAGCCATCAGACATCAAAAAGAAATAAAAGGCATCCAAATGGGCAAGGAAAAAGTAAAATTTTGTTTCCTTTTTTGGCAAATGATCCGTTCTTTATTTTATATAGCATGAGGTTTATAACTCACCATATTGCCATGATTGTTTGATATAAAATATGTATTTCTTATTATAATTTATTATAATTAGTATACTTATTATAATTACAGGTTTGATTCCCTGAGAGGTAAAGATGTGATTATGTGTAATTTTCTTGCTTCTTTAGAATGTTGGGCTAATTGATCATCTTGGAACATATACTGTTGTCAGAACTAATCAGCTTCAAGGCTTTCATTCTACTTGGTCAAAACAGTGAACCATGCAGATTTGTTCTGTCTATTCATGCATGGATATTACTTTCTCTAATGCTCTTTGGCTCACATGCATTAGTTCACTCTTTCCTGCTGACATGGAGAGAAGCTGATACATATGTATAATTTATAGACAGACATATGCTTACCAGAAGAATAAATCTCTATATGTATTATTTCTTTCAAATTTGTTAAAATCAATAAAAGTTCAACTATCATATTCACTCTACATTTGTATCACTACATTTTGGTATTCTTTACATTAATTTTCTCTTCTGAGTATCATTATAGGGTCATGGCTTTTTATACATCTAGCTTATTTCAATTTATTATTATTTGCTCAAATAGATAAAGCTAGGTCAGTGAGAAACCTCTAAACTGGTTCTTTTGTCCTCTAGATTTCTTGGAAGCAATTCTTACTTTTTGGGAAACAATGAATTTCTTTTTTCTTTTTTGGAGAGAAAGATCACATGTCAGAGTGGGGGGAGGGGCAGAGGAAGAGAAAGAAAATCTTAAGAAGCAGGCTTCACACTCCACATGGAGCTTGACAATGTGGGGCTTGATCCCATGACCCTGGGATCTTGACCTGAACTGAAATTAAGAGTTAGATGCTCAATGGACTGAGCCACCCAGGTGCCCTGGAAACAATGGATTTCTAAACCCATTGTAAGTTTGCTTGAAGGGTATAAAAGGGCTGCTACTTCCATTGAGTTACTCTTGATAGTGACATGTCTGAAAAAAATGTTTATTTTTATGAGTATGAGTTCAAGTAAATATTTTCATTTTAACTTTTTGTTGTTTCCTACTTTCCTTATATTATCAGTTTGTTTACCCACTAATACTTTTGGCTTCTTTGAAATCCAACAATCTTCCTCTTGCTAGTTTTAGTCCTTCCTGACTAAAGTGGCTATATTTATATATACCATATATATTTATATACATGAATATAACCCCTTTGGGTGGGCATATCCATTTCTTCTTTTTTCTTTTTATAAAGAAAGAAACCTTTTTTTAAAAGTTTATTTATTTATTTATTTTGAGAAAGGGAGAGCATGAGAGTGCTTGTGCACAAGGAGGGGAGGGGCAGAGAGAAGGAGAGACAGAATCCCAAACAGGCTCTGTGCTGATGGCGCAGAGCCTGTAAGGCTCATATCCATGAACTGTGAGATCATGACCTGAGCCTAGACCAAGAGTCAGACGCTTAACCGACTGAGCCACCTGGGTGCCCCACATATCCATGTATTCTTAAACTTCTGTTGCTAGAGTAGCTCAAGTGAACTTCCGCTTCTTGCAACTGAAGGTCTTAACAAACACAAGGTTATTATAACTAAGGATGAGTATAATAAGTCTGGCAGATAGGAAGATTTACTGAAATTTGCAAGAAAAAATTTGCAAGATTTACTGAAATTTGCAAGAAAAAATTCTAAGGATAAAATGAACAAAATTCTATGTATAGTTGCTTAGAGAAAGAAGAGTAGGAAGGGGGTTCTAATGGTGTAACACTAACAGAAAAAAGAAAAAGCTGAACTTACAGAGAAAAGAGGAAAAACTGGCAGGGGTAATTATTTTCAAAATTGAATAAATAGAACATTCATAGAAAGGAATGCTGAAATGCACAGGGAATACCTCATTTTAACTGAGTTTAAAATCATCGGAGTTGTACTAATTATGGCCATGGGTACAAAGAAAAGGCTGGACTATCATCAGTGATCTTTGAGGAGTCCAGGGACATATGAGAGACACTAGAAAAAGAAGAGAAGTATCTATAGTTTGATTTCTTTTCTAATTGAAAGGAGATCAGTCAGTATGGCACTGATTGTTTAGAAAAGGTGGCAGGAGGGACTGGCAAAAGTTTAATAAGTGACCATGACAGAAGAGCCTTTTCTCCTCTATTTATTTCCTTCAGCAGAGTTACATTTGTCTGTTCCAACAGACATTGGGCACTTGGGATTTCAGCAAGTCATTTGATAATACCTCTCATGACATTCTTATGAATAAAAGGGGAAAGTTGGTGGGTTAATGGTAAAAAGCAGACATATTTACAACTGACTGAAAACTACCCATGCGTGTTGATACATGGATTGATGTCTGTTGAAATGGTCAGTTGAAGGAATGAAACAAACATTCGTTTTAGAGCTCTACACTGATTATACAGTACTTTTTCTGTCCCTTTATACTAGCACTGCCCAATAGGACTTTCTGTGATGATGGAAATACTCTTTATCTTTGTTCTCTATTAAAGTAACCACTGGCCATGTACAGGTTTTTGGGCATCTGAAATGTGGCTAGTGTACCTGAGGCACTGGATTTATTTTATTTTTAATCATTTTCAGTTAAAATAGCCATGTGTGGCTGGTAGCTAATGTACAGCACAGCTTCATATTATCTCCACATTTTTAATAAAACACACACAAAGTATATATGTTTTATTAAGAGGTATTTAAAGACTTATTTTATAGGATCATAAAATGGTTTTACTGAGAGGATCCTCAACTATTTTACAACTGTTTACAGAGGAGAAAAATGAGACCCAATGGAATTAAATGATTTATTCAAAATCATGTAGTTATCAACTGAACAGGGACTCAAATTAAGGTTCTTTGAATCTCAGTCAATGCAGTTTTCATATGAACCATATTAGAGAAAATAGTCCTTTATAGGTATCTAAGTGTATATTAGATACTGACTTCCAGTGACCAAGCAGTACAAAAATTTTCCTTCCATTTTTTTTGATTTTAGCTATAGATAAATTGTATTCTCAAATCAATGTGTTGATTCTTTGTAGATAAGGATTCTTAAAAATGGAATCTTGAGATTTTGTTTCTTAGTCGTGAAAGCAAAGCTAATTAACATTAGCTTCCAATGAGTAAATGTGTATCCTTTCAGGAAGACTATTTTTAGGTCCTTGAACTTCAGAGTTGATTTCCTCTTTTCTTTTTTTCTCAGTCAATTAAAAAATACATTATTTAGGACTGTGGCATTGTGCTAATGTATTTCTGGGAAAGGGAAGAGGTGACCTGCTGCTGTGTAAAATTGTAGCAAGAAATCAACAGGGAAGGGATTAGAACAATTAAAATCTTATATTCACAAAGGGAGGAAATGAAGTCTGATTAATAAGGTTTATAGTCTGTATTTATAGGAAGGAGAACAACACTGTTTCAAATATTACTTTTACCAAACTGAACTCATTATCTTCTACTCCCTGATATATTGGAAAATTCTTCCTTCTAATATCAAACTGAATGGACATATCCATGCTTGTGTAATTTTTTTAAGTGTAGAACTGGATTGGGGCACTTGGGTGACTCAGTTGGTTAAGCATCCAATTCCTGATTACTGAGCTGTTCATGATCTCACAGTTTGTGGGTTCGAGCCCTTTGTTGGGTTTTGTGCTGACAGTGTGGAGCCTGCTTAGGATTCTCAGTCTTCCTTTCTCTCTTTGCCACTCCCCTGCTCACATTCTTTCTTTCTTTCTAACTCTCTCTCTTTCTCTCTCAAAAATAAATAAATAAACATTAAAAAAAGATAGCATAACTGGATTGTCTTGATGCCATTTTAAAGAAAAATCCATTTATTCTATCTTCCTAAATGCAGGGAGGTGATATGTAAAGCTAATTTGCTTATAAGTAGGATTTTTATTTTTCAGAGAGAGAGAAAACAAGAAATTGATGTAGTTTTTTTACTCTGGCTATTGCTATATTCAAATCCTACTTTATTTATCACACAGGAGTCACCAATATTGTGGTAAATAAAGAAAGGAAGGGAAAGATGTTAGAAATGGAGCTGAATTTGAAAAGCACCAGGGTAGATGTAAAGATGGGAAAGCAATATATGTCCCAGAGAAATCACTCAGTGGATGAATCTTCATATCTGATCAATGTCTGTGGTGCCCTGGGTGTACCGTTGCCTCTGATTCCTATTCTCCTCTGCCCCCATATATACCACACACCAAAAAAAAGACCTCAGAGATTATATAGTCTAAATTTCCCCTTATATAGAGGAAATTGAAGTGCAAATAGTTGAAGTGACTTTCCCATATTTGCACAGAATGTTGGGACAAATTTGGGAACAGAATAGACGTTTCCTAATTCCCAGTTCAGGGTTCTTTTCTCTCTCTTGTGCTTTTGCTTACCATAGACGTTTAAAAATGGCTTAAGCTTTGCTTCCAACTATTGGATCAGCACAACAAGTACAATGCGTTTGTTTCATCCTGAGGCTTGTCAGAAACTGTATCTGAGTAGTAGAAAATGATTTGCTTCCTACAGACAAAATTGAAAACAAAACAACACCTCCCTACCTCCCCACTCCTCTGCAGTAAACCGTCTAGATTTTTAGACTTTCCCTTTCCTCTCATTCTGGTCTTTAGGTTTTTATTTTTTATTTAATTTAATTAATTAATTAATTAATTAATTAATTTATTTATTTATTTATTTTAAGAGAGAGAGAGCAAGTGGGGGAGAGAGGCATAGGGATAGAGAGAAAGAATCTTAAGCAGATTCCATCCTCAAGCATGGAGCACCACATGGGGCTCTATCCCATGACCTTGGGATCGTGACCTGAGCTGAAACCCGGAGTCTGACACTCAACTGACCAAGCCATGCAAGAAACTCCCCACCCCCCACCATTCTGATCTTTAACAATACTTATCAAGTGTCCATTGTGTGCAGAATATGGAAGTTAGCTTTGTAAGGAATTAGTTTGTGAGCTAAAGTATGTGTGGTGGTGAAGCTAATCGCTGCTGTGGTATGACACTCCCACCCAATCCTTACTCTGAAGATCTAGATCTCACTCATCTAAAATATCACCTCTTCAGGGGTGCCTGGGTGGCTTAGTTGATTAAGCATCCAACTCTTGATTTCCGCTCAGGTCATGATCTCACAGGTTCATGAGATCGAGCCTTGCCCTGCTCTGCGCTGACAGTGTGGAGCTTGCTTGGGTTTCTCTCCCTCTCTCTCTCACTCTCTCTCTCTGTCCACCCCCCTCAAAATAAATAAATAAACATTTCAAATAAAATAAAATATTACCTCTTCAAAAATCCTTCCTTGCCCACCTTATCTTATGCTGCATTTCTCTTCCAGTCTACTCACCTTTGCGTTGCTTTGCCTTTTTTTCTTCCAGCTGTGATCTTGTCTGAATTTATCCTCTATTCTTGTCTTTTGTGTAACTTATTCCATATTAAGTTCCATGAAAATAAGGATCATCTCTCTGTTATACCCAAATTATAGAATGATGCCTGGTACTAATGAGATATTCAACACATATTTATAGAATGAATGAATTTGTGGTTGAGTGGGCACAAATCCACTTTTTTTTTTGGTGCCCAGGTGGTTGATACAGCATCAGCTGCACCAAAACCCGGCCTCT
Organism: Acinonyx jubatus; assembly: GCF_027475565.1. Lineage (NCBI taxonomy): Eukaryota > Metazoa > Chordata > Mammalia > Carnivora > Felidae > Acinonyx > Acinonyx jubatus. Next base: position 120,624,217 of record NC_069383.1, read on the forward strand.
GTCAATAGCAACTGAGGTCCTGCTGTTGAGCTGGGACTACGGTCCTGAAACTCTCCCCTCTGTTAGAGGCAGTTTTTCCTTTAAGATCACTCTAAGTAGAGTGATCTACCTAGAATTTGTCTGGCCCAAACATCCTCCTTGCAGCATTTTGGAAATCCCCTTCTCCAGACATCTCCATCTGAAATCTCCAGTTATAGAGGATACTTTCTTTTGGCTTGCCATTTGGCCTTGAATTCCCCACAGGTATAATTGTGACTCCAGGTGGCCAGACAGTATTATGATTATTTTCCCCACAGGGTGTACACCAAAGCTGATATTCCAGGTCAGATTTGTGCAAGGATATCACAAATATCCTATAATTTTACCTGCCCAAGATTACTTCTTTGAAGTACCTTTTTCTAAAGTGTACATCCTTCACCAAATTATAGAAGCCTAGAATCACAAATAGATTTTGAGACCTGACAGATTTTAAAGAGAGCCTGATTTTGAAAGGTCTGGCTTATTCAGTAAAATATATTGTATCTTGTATTAGGTGCCCAATGCTGGGCTTGTCACAGAGTGCACAAATGTGAATAATATATAACCTTTGATATCAGAAATTTCACAATCCAGTGATAGAGGTAGAAACATAAATATATAAATTACAATAGAAAGCTGGCAACTTTTATGCTAGTGGTGTAGGAAGACAGACTTTCTGTGTCTGTAAATCTATAGGCAAAGACATTATTCAGGGACATTGTGCCTGACTCACCTTTCTCCTGTCTGTGAGGATATGCCTGTGCTGGTCCTAAGTTTGGTTTAATAACTAGAATGACCTGTTGTTTGTTGCCATTTCCTAAAAAGGAGGGTCATAGGTTGTTAGTATAAGTTCTTCTGGAATCACAATGTAAGCCCAAGTATAAAAGGGTGGTGGTATGGCAAGGTTTCAGCTTCTTTCTCTATTACGAAATATGGCTATACCCTACTTAAAGGGAGAGTGTCAGTGGCATCTGGATAGCCTATGGGGAAGTAAGGAACAGGAAAATTCTTCTCAAGGGTAAGTGGCCTGTGCTCCTACTCTGTGCAGCCAATTCTGTTAAGTTCTGTATTTAGGCATCAGCTAAATACGTTGAGAACAGTTGTCTGTGTGTATGTGTGTATGTGTCCTCTTCCTGCAGATTCAGATTCCTGACTTGCGATGCTGATGAAAGTAAGAATACAGGACTATGGGAGCAGTGAGAAAGAAGAACTTTGTTTGCATGACTTCGTAGAAAAAGTGACATTACAACAAAGTCTTGAAAAATTTGTATGAGTTTTCCAATTGAAGAAGTTGAGGGAATTCTAGGCAGTGTGAGCAGAATGAAGTGATGAAAGAGCTTGAGGCACTCAAAGACTGTTGGGGAATCTAGCGTTCGTGGCAAAGGCTGTGTGTATATTAAGGTAACATTAGCTGGAGTATGGGTTGTAATTAGAATGTGAAAAGGACTCCGAGGTCAGGAAAAGATAACTGTACTGATAATGAGCCAGTGAAAGGTTTTAGGGAGGAGCATTTCAGATTTGGTTTGTAGGAAAATAACTGGTAGTGATGGAGAGAGTGGATGGATGGATTGTCATGGCAGGAGAATGGCATTTGAAGAGAAAAATAGGGCTAAACTAAGACAGTGGTGGTATAGATGAGGTGGGAAGGCCAAATGTGAAAGCTCTTTCTCATCTTAAGGTTAAGAGAGTTGTTGAGAATGACCACATGTTTTCAAACTGGGTTAGACCATTGTGCTGGATGAAAAATGTAGCAAACTGAGTGGATTTGGTTTTGGAAGTGGGGAAAGTGGGAAAATAATGAGGTCTGTTTTGTATATGCTAAGTTTGATTTGTTATTAGGACATCAGGTAAAGATATAGACACTTGGCATGGAGATTTGGCAGTCATTGGTTCATATATTGGCAATAGAAACTTGGGAGTAAGGTCGTCCAGTAAGAGTGCATGGATTTAGAGGATGATAACTAAAGATGGAATCCTACAGGGCATCAAAGTTTAATGTAATGTAAAGAAAAATCAACAATGGTGATGTTAAGCTAAGAGCAGTAGAGCTAGGGGAGGGTGCCATCCTAGAAATTAAAAGAGAATGGAGAAGTAGTCAAGTGCAAATGTTGCATAGTTTTCCAATAGTATGATTATTGAAAATAGCCCATTAGATTTGGCATTTAGAAGATCAGTACTATGTAGTTACTCTCTGACCTGCAGAGAAATAAATTAGATGTAAAAAAGTGAATATAATAAGTATAAATAATACTTTAAAATTAATTTCTGTTTTTATCAAGGATGTACATGTGCACATTAAAAAAAGTCAAACAGTACTAAGAAGCTCATTAGGAAAAAAATGGGAGTCCCTCTTTCCGGAACTAAGATGTTGATTGAACTTCATTCATTCTTTAATTTTCTTAACTTTCCTCTTCTATTTCCATTTCATTGATTTTTTGATCCTATTTTCTGGAAATTTCTTTGACTGAATCATTAAACTCTCCTGTTGGATTTTAAATGTGGATGAACAATCACTGTTTAAATCATCAAAGCTCTTCTTTGTTCTCTTATATTTCCTGTTTAATAGTACCCTCTTCTTCTTTTGTGTATACACTATCTTCTTTTATCCTTTGGAAGGAGAGACAAGGCTAAAAGTTTGGACATCCAAAGAGAACTCAGGAATAAATTTCCATGCCTTGCTGAGAGAGAATGGTCCTATTTACTCAGGCAAACAGAATTCTCATGGGCCTATCCTAATAGGCAGCCAGATTTGTCCTTACATAGTTGAATATTTAAGTGGACATGGTTAGGCTCAAGCCAAGAATCCTTCTACAAAGACACACAGACGTTGTGTTTTGTATGCTGAACAAACCTATTCTGAGGCTCTGGGTGCACAAAGGGATGATTAGAAAGGCATAGCATTTGTCAAATCCCAACTTGAATTATAATTGGGACCAAGTAGTCCATGGGAATGTGATCTAAGAACCTGATGACTTAACAAATCTATTTGCATGTCAGGTGGAACAGAAAACCAAAGTGAAAATTAGGGCAAAACTTAATGTTTAAGTTATAGATTTTAAGTTCTAACTCCATGCTCCGTATTTTCATACACATTTTATCAGGGAATTCTCATAATAGCATCATGAGTTGGGTGTTGTTACTATCCTCACTCTTGATCAAGAAACTAAAATCTATTGAAGTATTGAATCTTACCCAAGTAAGAGATACTAATAGGATAATCCAGGACTTTTGACTTCAAGTACAGACTTCTCTTTACTAGACCACCTATTTTTTTTCCTACAGTCAAGAAGGAGAGAACCTAGAAAATAAGTTGCAGAAACGATGGGGAAGAAGCTACCCTTAACTCCCTGCTTACCTATTCATAATTTCTTGAGTATTAATTACCATGTAATATTTTCTTTTACATTTATTTTATTTTTTTAAATTTCTAAATTTTTTAAAAATTTTATTTAAGTCCAAGTTAGTTACATACAGTGTAATGAATAGTTTCAGGAGCAGAATTTAGTGATTCATCACTTACATATAACACCCAGTGCTCATCCCAATAAATGGCCTTCTCACTGTCCATCACCCATTTAGCCCATCCCCCACCCACCTCCCTTCCAGCAACTCTCAGGTTGTTCTTTGTTTTTAAGAGTCTCTTACTTACATTAAGAGTTAAGGGTTACTCTGTAACCCTTCCCATGTCTGAAGGATGGGAAAGGAAGGACCCTGGCTTTGTTAACCTTTCCTTAAGTTAACTTTCACAGATAGGCTTTAACTTTTCCATTATTATAAGGTGAGAAAAATAAATTCATTGTAGAAAAACTAGGAAATATAAATACATTTTTTAAAAATGAAAAATACAGGGTGTCTGGGTGGCTCAGTTGGTTAAGGGTCCAACTCCTGGTTTTGGCTCTGGTCAGGATCTCATGGTTTGGTTCGTGAGATTGAGCCCTACATGGGGCATGGGGTCTGCTTGGGATTCTCTCTCTCACTCTCTCTGCCCCTTTCCCACTTGTGTGCACTCTTTCTTGCTCTCCAGCACACTTTGTCTCTCTCTCAAAATAAATAAATAAACTTTAAAAAATTAAAAACCTATTAGTCCTCTGCTTAGAGAGAATTACAATTTTTGGACTTTCTTTATTCATGGAGCCATATTATTAAGAACAGAGCCTTACTGTATACAGTTCCATAAAATGTGGTGAACATCTCATCAGTAAATATACATCTGCACCACTGCTTTCAATGACTGAAGAATTTTCCATTATATGATTATAACTAAAGCTTTGTTTTGTTCACTCAACATTCATTAGCTGTTCACAAGCTGTGTTTTATACAAAATCCCAAATAGTTTTCCTTTGTCTTTTTCAATCCCACATCCCTGAATTTATTTGCTTTCCAAGTGGTGACAGATTTGGACTCATGATTTTATAACTGCCAATCTTGGTAGGCATCAAGCTGACTTGGTAGAAATTGCTGGAATTGTCCAGCAAGAAGAAAATAGTTGTGTAGCACTTATTTTCAGCATGATACCCTAAGTGAGATACCAGATAAGAAGTGATTAAAGTACAGACCAAAGAGGACCTGAGTGAAAAGCAAGGGTCACTCCTTTATTGCTTTTCATATAAAAAAGGGAATAAAAAGGAAAGAAACTCAGGGACAAAGTGTAAATGAATTTGACTTGCTGACCCTTGAGAAATTTGGGATTTGAGCACTGAATCTTAAACACCTTCAGAGAATCACTGAGTTCAAAATTTAATAGATCAAGGTGGGATATGGGAAGATAAAACCAAAAGCTTCTTCACACCTCCATGTAGCAATAGGTAACTCTTTTGAAAATTTCAGGTCATCTATGGGAAAACTGCTGGAAAACAACCACATGTTTTAGTGGTTGGAGATGGTATGTTCTGAACAAAAGGGAAAAGTGAATCTGGGGGAATAATAATCAGTGTTCCTGTGTTCTTTGAAGACGTTTAGATATAGAAGGCACAGACCCTGATGTTGGGGAAGTAAAGTGACTTAGCAAATCACTTTGTGATGTAACCAGGAGATTGGGGTTGATCTCTGTTCTACATTAACTTTCTGTTACCTTGTACAAGTGAGTTAACCTTTTGTGTCTCAGGATCTTCATCTACAATTTGGGGATGGTGTTAGCCCTGGACAGATCCATCTTATCGACATTGTGGGAATCAAATGACGTAATGATGTAATGAGTTTGGAGACACTTTGAAAAGGAGCAGAATATATATTTTTTGGCCTTAATTTCCATTTCTTCTTAATTTAGGAGGCAATTGTATTTTCTCTTCTGTCAGTGTCCTCTGCCCAGTTTTAGTGATACATCAGTTTGATTTATTAATGTATTTGAACTTTTTAAAATTTTAGCTATGGGAAATCTTTCTTGATAGTTATTTCCTTTTATTATTATTTCTAATGTGACTTGCTATGTAGACATTTTTAATAGCTATGCAAACATTATTAATCTTTTCCTTTCTGACTTGTTACACAGTTTTATGCTTGGAAAACTTTCTGCCTTAAAAAATCAAATGACCCTTTAGCTGTATTTCCTTTAACACCTTTCTCTTAGTAGCAGTCATCTACTTTATCTATTTATTATTTTTAAAATCCTCCCTTAAAAAAATCCTCTCTTTTTACCAAACACAGCTTCTCAGTCAGTGATGAAAACCAGAAGGAAATAAGTGGGGTATGGGGTCAGAAGACCCTCATGCTGCCACAAGCATGAGAAATTATATCCTTTTATGAAGATTGTTAGAAATTAATATTTGATTGGTTGACAAGCAAGATCAATCCAGATCATCTGGGCTAGCAGGCACTTTAATAGCCTTGAAAATTACTTGAGTTTTTTGGTACAAATCTATAGATTTTAATGTGTGAAAGCACAGATTGTTCTCTTGGTGTTGAATGGTAGTAGAGGGGATGATAAGAAATCTGGAGCCCACTGTTCTCCTGTCTCTAGCTGTTTCTATTCATGCCAGTTATAGCCCTATTACCCCTGTTTGTTTCCCCTTTGCCTTTTCTTTCCCCATTCATCCCCTGAGTTTAGCCTCTTTTTACCCATAATGATTCTACACTCACTAAGGTGGCTTTATGAAATTGTTTAACTGTATACAGTTTTCACTGATCTTTAGGTTGGTCACGTAAGGTATTTCTCTATAAAGTACAGACAGTTCTAAGCAAAATCAAAGAGGAAAATTGTACATTGAAAAGAGGTACTAGAAGGTGCTGAAGATAAACAGCCTAGTACCTTCTTATGCCTCTGGAAATTTCTTTTCACTTTTTTTAAATAACCATTAGTAAATTCATCTATTCTTGATACAGGCTAAATCTTTCAATGGAAGGGACCAGGTATACTAATGCTAAGATGTGAATGAACAACAGAGAGCTTAATCTGTTACCCCTTCCACTGTTTGCATGTGAGCACAGCTGTATATATGAACAGAAACATGTTCTTTGTCCCAGGAATGTTTTGTTCCATCTACCAGTCACATTTTTTGTACCTGCTATTCTAGTTCCATTTGTAAGTTTCCTTAGTAGACTGGTTCTTTACTTGCTTGGTGGGCGTTTTGATTTCGTTTATTTATTAGTATTATTGACAGAGTCTAAGGCAAATTTGAACTACCGTTAATGATAGAATAGATCTGTTTGTCTCAAATTATAAATAAAAGATAAAATGAGAGATAGTAATCACATACATCTCCTTAAGACATCTGTTTTCTAATTTGCTTCATGTCTTTCCTATGATTTACATATATACATTCATCTTTTCTGTAATTGCCACCATAATATCTGTGCCACTTTGTGATCTACTTTTCCCTTAACATTATTACAGATATTCTCAAGGATTTATTGCAAGTAAAATTTAAAGAATGGATAATAATCTAGGCCAGTACATTTCAAAAATTTTTGACTATGCTCCACACTAAGAAATAAATTTTGTACTTGGTAAATGTACATGGGTGCACATATGCACTTGGACACATGCATATTTACATAGAATTAGATTTCATGAGACAGTTCTTACCCTCATAAGGGGTGACACATTCCAGTGTTTTCCATGTCATTTTATTCAATTTCATTCTATTTTCTTTTTTACCCATGTCATTAAAAAACGCTGATTTTTTTTTTAATTTTTTTTTAACATTTATTTATTTTTGAGACAGAGAGAGACAGAGCATGAATGGCGGAGGGTCAGAGAGAGGGAGACACAGAATCTGAAACAGGCTCCAGGCTCTGAGCTGTCAGCACAGAGCCCGACGCGGGGCTCGAACTCATTGACCGTGAGATCATGACCTGAGCCAAAGTCGGCCGCTTAACCGACTAACCCACCCAGGCGCCCCCCAAAATGCTGATATTTTGATCAACTAAAATATTTTCATCACTCTTTGTGGATTGCAATTTATGGTTTGGAAACCACTGTTCTAGCCTTTGATATACTGAAATTTAACCCCCTGTTGTTGGGCACTTCAGTTATTTCCAGAATTTGTTTTCTTTCCATCCCTTCCTGACATTCGTTCCTCTTTCTTTCCTCTTCTTTTTGTTATCACAGAATATACTGTACCACCTTGCTCATGTATTTAGTAGTTTGCTTTTGTTGAATTATTCCCAAAAATTGAATTAAAAGTATAGTTCTTTATATTTACACTTTAACAGAGAATAATTTCTTCTAACAGAAGGCTGAAGACCTAATTGTAGAATGTAAGTCAGTTCTGACAGATGTTTAGAAGACAGGTGGGATATACAGACTAGGGAGGTCTTCATTAACATATAGCCATTAAACACCTAGGAAGAACTAGGCAGGATAGTATTGTGGGGAAATGATCAGTCAGAAGACTTGGATATCCATCTCAACATTTTCATTTGCCAGTTTTATGTCAAACTTGGGATCATCAGTGATTAATACCTCTCTGGGTTATTGTGAGGAGTAAATGAAATAGCACACCAGTATAAAAATGATACTACTTTATTTATTTATTTTTTAGTTTATTTATTTTGAGAGAAAGGGAGAGAGAGAAAGTGAGAGGGAGCAGGGGAGGGGCAGAGAGAGAGGGAGAAAGAGAATCCCAAGCAGGCTCTGTACTGTCAGTGTAAAGCCCAATGTAGGGTGCAAACTCACAAATCTGTTGAGATCACGACCTGAGCTGAAATCAAGAGTTGGACACTTGACCGACTGAGCCACCCAGGTGCCCCAGTGCTACATTATTATTACTGCCTCTATTCCTGAGGCTAACTCTGTACATAGGTCTCCTAAGGAGATTTAATCATTTGGTACATCAGCAGATTCTTAATTGTTGACCTCACTAACAACTTGGTGCTTTGTACAGAGAGGGGCAGAAATTCTGGCAAATCACAGTTCCTGGAAAGCTTATTTCATGTCTACGGAATTAGGGTAACCTCAACTCAGATTTTAGTGATACTAAAGGCACTAGCTTCTGCTCCTTGTCCCCATAGCTCTTTTTTTCCCATTGAGATATTGATCTGAAGAGCTGACAGAAGGATGGACTTGAAAAGATAACAACAGAACAAAAAACAAAAGGAAACCCACAAAGCTCTCTGGGTGATTTTGTCCTTCTTTTCTGAATGGATTGGAGGGACATAGACATTTTTTCTTTCTCATGTTTTGCTTTGTTCTAAAATAGTCATGGAAAAATATAATTTATTTACCTGATGGTATAACTTTATTGTTAAGATTCTAATAGATCCAGTCCATGTTTACCGAGGGTGAATCCTAATTTATTTCACCTTCTGGAGTTATTGAGGCTTCTGAGGCAAGCTTGACATCTACAATTAATCGAAGAATGGATCTTTTTTGCCTCAAACCAGGGAACCCTCATTGGGAGGACAAATTAATTTTACGAGTTCAAGTAGAGTCAATTCCTGATTTCTCTTGGGGCTGACTAGCTTGTAGATTATCCAGCTTCTACCTTTCCCATATTCTGCAAGTTACTTGTTATTTATTTGTCAGTGACTTTACTCTTTGCACTGGAAAAATGTTTTGAAAAAACGATACACTGAAGACAATTGGAATTTCCTATTTGTTAAATTGTTCTGATAAATGATGTAGGGTGCTTTTAGGACAGTGAAAATATTCTGTATGATGCTGTAATTATGGATACATGAATATTTGTCAAGACCCATACAATGTATAATATCAAGAGTGAACCATGATATAAATCATGGACTTTATGTGACTATGATGTGTCGGTGTAGGTTTAGCACTGTAACAAATGTACCACTTTAGTGGGCACATTGATAATGAAGACATTTGGCATGTGTGGGGACAGAGGGTATGTGGGAAATCTCTGTATCTTCCTCTCAGTTTTGCTGTTAATCTAAAAGTGCTCTTTAAAGAAGTCTTTAAAAATGTCATTGTAGCAGAGATTGGAAGTATTACCTAAAATGATGCATTTGTGAATTTCAGTTATCACTTGACGGGTACGTGTGAAGATTAAATGAGATAATGATTGCAAGATGCCTGGTTTAGGGCCTGGCGAGCAGTGCTATTTTTATATCCTAGCTGGAAAAAAATTGGAAATGTAGCTACTGAAAACAGAAAATCTTTCTCTTCATTTCCTCTTTGTTATTTTCCTTATGACTGCTGTTAAAATTCCACTTTGGCACCCAATAGCACGGTACCTTAAAGTCAAAGTGTCTAAACTCATTTTCTTTTTTTTTTCCTTTTTTTTTTTTTTTTGCTCAGCCATGCCACAAGAGCCTGAGAGAAATTTCCCTAAGGAGATTTATACAAGGAGGTTCACTGTAGTATTGTTTGTTGTAGTGAAAAGTATGTCAATAGAGAAGCAGATAAAGAAAATGTGATGTATTCATATGATGGATTATTGTAAAAAAGTTAGATGACAGATTTATGTATGTCAACATGGACAGAGTTGCAAAACATAATTCTAAGTGACAATCTTAAGTTACCACATTATAGAAATAGTAAATATAACCCATAAAAATTTAAAGTTGTATCATTATAAATAATAATAATAATGTTCATGAACTAGGATACAAATATATGTATGTAAAGTATAAACATTTTGTAAGAATATATATTAAATTCATGATAGAGATTCTCTGGGCAAGGGGACTGGCAGAACAAAACTGGAGTGTGGAACATAGGATACTTCATTTTATCTGTGTTTTATTCGTTTTAACAAAAAACACTTGTAGTCTCCCAAACACATATTCAAATGAAGAGACAAATAGATAATTGCAGTAACAGGAAAACTCCTATCTTCCTTTATTAGTGTCTATATATCTATCAGTATTATCATTTTCCAGATTACCTGGGCTCAAAAATCTAAGAATATTTTTATATTCTTATGTTTTATTACCTCCATCAGTCTTTCATCCAGATATGTTCCTTCTTTTAGGTTATCTCAGATCTGGACCTTTTCTTATGTCTTTAATATCACTATTCTAATTCACAAACCTATCACCTGTATGAGTCAGGCTCCCTGCAGAAAACTTAAGGCACACTTAAGTTGTGTGATTAAAGGAAGTTTAATAAAGGCAAATTGTATAAATGTGTGAACATAGAAAAAGAAAAAGCGGGGCACCTGGGTGGCTCAGTCGGTCAAGTGTCTGACTTCAGCTCAGGTCTGATCTCATGGTTCGTGGGTTCGAGTCCCACATCAGGCTGTGTGCTGACAGTTCAGAGCCTGGAGCCTGCTTTGGATTCTGTGTCTCCTTCTCTCCCTGCCTCTTCCCCACTCACACTCTGTGTGTATGTGTCTCTCTCTAAAAAAGAAATAAAACATTAAAAGAAAAAGAAAAAGCAATAAGCGTTGTAATAGACTGGTAACAAGAAAATCATACATTATATCACCCTTAGACCTGAAAGGTAAAGGGGAGAAAACTATTATGATGAGAGAGAAAGAAAAAGAGGTGGGGGGGGGGGGGAGGAGAGAGAGAGAAAAAGAGAGAAAGAAAAAAAAAGAAGAAAGGGAGGAAGAGAGACAGTGGGGGGAGGTGAGGAAGGAAAGGAGAGAGAGAGAAAAAAGAGAAAGAAAGGGAGAAAGAAAGGCAGAGAGACACAGAGATTGAGAGCGAGAGTGAGAGCGAGAGAGAGAGATTGAGAATTACATGGAGTCCTCTATCGTTACTTGATGACACACATAACCTCAGGCGGTCCAGCAGCAAATTGTATGGGGAATACTGTCCTGACTTTTCTCCTTTCTGATTCTCTGTCAATGAGTTCCTCTGGATAACTTCAGTGGAAAGCCAAAGAGCAGGAGCAGTGTTGCAAGTCAGATCAGCTGATGGGGTGCAGAGAAGGGTGAGAACAGTGGGGTGTGGATCAGGAGGTCTACATGTGGATCAGGAGGTCTACCTTCTACATCAGGAGATATGCTATCTCATCTAATGTTTGGACTTCATAGAACCCAGAGGTAGGATGTATGGACAAAAACTTAGTTTAACCAAAGTAAATTTTGTTGTCAGGTAGACTCTTTCCACTAAAATGAAAAATGAGAAGAGAATTGAAGGTTTAGTTCTGCTTTTCCAGATTCTTGCATCAGTTGCCTTCTAACTGTGTGGTTTTGAGCAAGATGCTTGGCCTTTCTGTTTCAATTTTTTAATCTGTAGAGCAGGCATAATCACAGTGGTTTTAATAAGGGTTAGATTAAATAATTTACGTTCAGATCCTTTAACAGAGCCTGATGCATTGTAAGTAATCCCATTAAATATTAGTGGTTACTCTCTATTGTAATGAAAATTATTCTCCATGCCCAAGAAAGTCAAGTTGTAATCACTGTGCTATTCAAAGGAGAGTTCATCAATTACTAATGACAAAGACAAGACATGAGATTGAATATCATGTGCATTCTAGGACTGGCTTTTTTGCTTTTCCATTTGTCTCTTCAAGTTCTAGCAAAAAAGAGCACTTTTTCATGAAGCCTTCTCTATTTCTGCAGCCCAGTTGACCTTCATCTTTGAATCTCTATGGCTTTTCTTAAAACAATTTTTTTAATGTTTATTTATTGTTTTGGGGAGAGGGGGAGAGACAGATCACAAGTAGGGGGAGGGCAGAGAGAGTGGGAGACAGAATCTGAAGCAGGTTCCAGGCTCTGAGCTGTATGCACCAAGCCTGATGCGGGGCTTGAACTCATGAACTGTGAGATCATGGCCTAAGCTGAAATCAGAAGCTTAACTGACTGAGCCACTCAGGTGCCCCTATAGCATTTCTTTTAGAAGCCAAATACTAGGTTGTGTGGTTTTATAGACCACATTGTTCAGCTCTCCTGGAATATAAAAACATGTATTTCTGTCTACTCAGCTAGATGAGTACAGCTTTTTGAGGACAGACATAATCTTTTTGTTTTTAATTCTTAGAAGTACTTCATAATCTATTAATATTTCCTCCCTCTCTTACTGTCTGCCTTCCTCCCTGTCTTCCTTCTTTGTTTCCTTCCCTCCTTCCCTTCCTTCTTTCTCCCTTTTTTCTTCCTTCCTTCCTTCTGTTCCTCCCCACTCCTTTCTTCACTCCATCAATTAAGCAGAAGTAATTTATTGAGGACCTACCAGGTACTGTGCTATTACTGGAGGGGTGCCCAAAAGATAGGGACTCTGCCCTCATAGAGCTTACAATATAGCTGGGGAGATAAGGCACATGAATATATTAACTATAGTCATAATTATCCCATGTATAAGGCTATACAATGTAGAAAATAGTAAGTACTAATATAAAATCATACTTTAAGTCTCTGGATATTTGCACCATAGAAAGATAAGCTTTAAAGAATTGGCAAGACCTCAGTAAGAAAAGAGATGGTGAATGGCCAGAAATTAAGATGAGAGGATACTGTCATTTCTGGCTAAGTGGGCAGTGTGCCATAAAGGCAAAAGGATGGACTCTTCCATAGTGTTCTGGGGTTTCCAGGAGTTTGACCACAGTAAGGTTAGCTTAATGGGGCTTGTATTCCCATTAAAGATTTCCTAAAGGCCTCTTTGACACTAACCTGTTTATTGAAACTTTCAGGATAAACATCTGGATTAAATTGTTTTTAACAACGCTTACTGGTGTCTCTGACAAACTCCTGATATTTCAGAATCAAATTTGGAGTGATAAATTGGTATCACTGGATATCTTTGTATGGATTTAATGACATTAAGGAGCATAGCCCTGAAATTATTATATGCCATTATATGCAAATTTTCCATTTTAAGTAAAACTCACATTTTCTGCCTGTCTCTGAAAATTACCTATATTAGAGTCTATGGAGCTAAAAGGACAGAAGGGGGTTACATGGCTATGTATTGCAAATTAATGATATGATAATTATAGCTAGAAAATAATTAGCCAGATCTCTACAATCAAACGAAAACAGAGAACAGAGGAAGAAACAACAGATAATTGAGTCTTGCTAGATAAACATCCTGAAGTTTCTCCAATTATAGCATATAATATGCAGCATAAAATATGCATGCAACCATGGAGAACGAGAAGATACTTTGTGCTGCTGCTAGTCTTTTGTCAAGCAATTTATTAGATAATGCCTATTAATGATACTAATAGCTGACGTTTCAGTAGTACTCATATGTGTTGGCCACTGTTGGGTGCTTTACACATATAATAGCATTCAGTTAATTATTAAGACAATGAAACTATAGGTCAAAGTTTATTGAGAAATGAGAGGGAAGTGAAAAACATGAGCTATTCTTCTGAGAAATTTGGCTGTTAAAAAAAAGAGGAAAGTGGTAGAAGGAGAAAATTGCACATGAAATTGTGTAAAATACTGTTTTTCCTACTTTTCACCCAGGCAAACAGAGGCACAGAGATTGTATGTGACTGAACCAATATTTAACAGAGCCAGCAAAGGAATTTCATGCCATTTTATTGGCTTCTAGGGCAGTATATCATCTTTAGCCAGCTGACTGTACCAGTCCCTCAAATCAGGAAAACATAGACCTGGACAATCAATGCTGGACTTCTGAGAGAAGGCCGTGGAATAAGGCTGTGCTATTTGTAGGAGCCCCGAATCAGATTGAGGTCAGAGAGTAGTCATCTGCATTCCTATTTTTATGTTATACCATCACTGGATAAATGTTCTAACCTCAGTAGGCCTCAGTAACTAACAACAACAACAAAAACTCTGATACGTCTTTGCCTTGTGTCAAATGCTAAGCAAAAGCTTTATATGCATCATTCTTCACACCAGTGCTATAAATTATATAACCCTATCATCTCCATTTTAAAGATGGAGAAATTTAAGCCCAGAGAGATAAAGTAACTTCTCCAAGTATATGTTTCTACTGAAATTGAGTTTAGTCATTTGGATCCAAGGCCCAGATTATCAACCCCCTTCTCATCACACCTTGCGGGGGGAAGGCAGTGGAGGAGCATACAAAGTAAGAGAGTGAGCAAGAGAGTAGTTTATACCCTGCAACCACGTGTTTTCATCTGGCTCCTCATTTGGAAGCAGAGTTGATTCACTGAAGTCACTGTTAACTGGGCAGTATATATGGGTAGGTTCTGATCTTTTCTTACGTCAGCTCATGTCTCATAGAGGATAGGCTTGGTGTTGTTTTTGTTAAGGGCTGCCATGGCCAGTCTGCTTCAGTGTCACCCCGAGGTTAAACAAAATCCATTTTTTGGGGATCTAGTCCATCAGATATAAGGTGAATGCTACCGATCTGCTTAATGAGTCTTGAATGTGAACAGTGCATTGGCATATTTAAGACAAATTGCAATTGTCAGATATTCCTTTGTGGCTTCCTCTGAGGTTTATGAATGGAGGTTATGGTTCTTTGGCAGTTTTAATCTTTGCAACTTTTTTTTTTCCTTTTGGTTTGAAACTTTGAAGGGTAAATGATCTGCAGAGTCTTTCTTGGTGGATGGAAGAAATATTCTGAAGCCCTCAAAGTAAAATCCTTCACCAACATTTATCTAACATGATCATGCAATTGCCAGAGAAAAAGATCCTGCACATAAAAATATGGAGATATTTATTACAGAAAAAAATGCTGTACATTTAGAGTCCTAGAAAGCTTTCATAGGGAACAGCTTCTTTTGCCTCTCAGAGCCATTAATCATTCCCTCACAAAAGGTATTTCTGGTATCTTGGAGAATACAAAGGAAATACATTTGAGAGTCCACTTTGACATGAAATAGAGAATTAAAAAACAACCCTTAGCTGGAGCAAACAAATAATTTTTCAGGCTCTGCCACATATTAACATATAATGCTGTGTGTCTATATAAGTCTATATTCTTGCCATGTGTGTGTATGCTAGTTTATGAGAAGAATCAACTGCTGAGAAGCAGATATGCTTCTAGATATTAAATACATTTTGGGGTGCCTAGGTGGCTCAGTTGGTTAAGTATCCAACCGCAGCTCAGGTCATGATCTCAGGTTCGTGAGTTCAAGGCCCGTGTTGGACTGTGCGGTGACGGATCAGAGCCCCCGCCTTGTGCTTTCTCTCTCTCTCAAAAGTAAATAAATAAAAATTAAAAAAAAATTTAAGTACATTTTGTAGTTTTGTTGCTCCTCTGAAGAGATGTCCCCAAGAATGGCCTGAGTGATTGAAGTGTCTCAGCTCTTGTAATAAGCGTTGCTGTTATGGGAGCCTCAGTTTCCATCTGACATGCTCCCGCCCAGCTGTTCTGATGTTCACTTCTGTGTGAACTTTAGTATTAAAGATGAAAGTGGTATGAAACAATTGGAGAGAGGAGGCTTTGTAGTCTCAACCTCAAGGGAGAGATGAGTTATTCTTTTAGGTGCTTTGGCAGAGGCACTGTTTTGAAAGGCAAAAGAGGTCAGAGAAGGCTTGAGAATTATGGCCATTGTTTTTGACAGCAGTTGGGGGTGTTGATCAGGTTAAAGAAGATGAGAAGGCTGTATACTGAGTGAGCCCTGAGAATCCCTGGGAGTGTGTCTCTCTTTATGTATGCTACACCAGCCCTGGCCCTTGGCTGTTATCACTCTGATGGATAGCTGGAGCTACGGCTTTAAGGTGCAAGGGCAGCTGGAGGTAGGAAAGGGTGACATGACATTCTTGTGAGAACTCTGGTTAATCTAGGGCTATGCTTCTTGAACAGGGTACTCAGAGATTTTGTAAGCCACTGGATAAATGTTTTCCTGGAGGGTCAATTTTACTGGAATATTTGAGGTAAAAATCATCTTTCTGATGCAAAAGAGAAAAACACAGATGTATTATGATTTGCAAGGCAAAAATCACATGCATTTTTAAGATAAAACCAGAGATTTTCAAGAAATAAAAAGTTGTTAGTCGGTTAGATTCAGGACGCCTCTCCCACATACCTGGCGAGTATGTGAAAACTCTAGTCTACTTTTAAGGACCCTGTATTTGTCATTTTTGAGCAATTACATACAATTTGTGTTGAACTGGAAAAGAGTAAAATACTTCTTGTTGCTTAAACTGGAAGTTTTAAATTGAAATTTGGGGTATGAAGATTGTTAGTTTACAGGCTCAATCTGACTGACACACA
Source organism: Acinonyx jubatus (assembly GCF_027475565.1). NCBI lineage: Eukaryota > Metazoa > Chordata > Mammalia > Carnivora > Felidae > Acinonyx > Acinonyx jubatus. Next base: position 120,640,684 of record NC_069383.1, read on the forward strand.
GGTCAAATTTAATCAATAGACATATTCAGTTTGATCCATAGTGTTACTTTTTTTGATTAGCTGCTAGCATTTATAAATCAGATTTCTAATAATATCCAGTCTTTCTTTTTAACAAATTTGTTATTCTTTTTCTTTAAAAAAAAAAAGTGGTAGATCTGGTGATGCCAAGTATGGTCTCTTGCATGGCAATATTTAACTAGAGCTACATAGTGCCTCTTCCTTCAAACAGTATCCTCCCAGCTCACCCCAGTTCCCACCCACCCACTTCTCTCACTCTTATGTGTCAGATCTCTGTTGACATTTCTATTTGTGACTCGTTCTTCAGGCAAGATACCACTGGGGTTTTTCTTGTGGCCTTACTTTTATAGGATTCATTCCTCATCCTCATTTCAGTCATGTACCCTCCTGAAGACCATGGCTATCATGGTAATCTGTAAAAGAGTTAGATTTCTTTGCATTCTCAGACCTAACATTTACTTAAGTATTGATTTTAAGTGTGTATGGACAAGCTGCTCTGTGCAATGGCTGTATGAAGACCCAGCCTATAGGCTGGTATTAGCTACCTTGGTAGGGACCTACAAAAACTGCCCATCTCCATGTTTTGCCCATTTTTTGACTAGGTGAATATAACTTTTTAAGTTGTCATTTCATTTTAAGACTTGATGTGAAAGAGGCATGTGTCAATTTTGGTATGGAGGAGAAGGTGTAGAGAACTTAGTTGCTTGTTGGCCGTAGTATTAGAGAAAGACCCTTAAATAGGGAGTTAGAGTCGTAGGGTTGAAATCCCAACTTGGCACTTACTGTATATTCTTAGGCATGATGACTAAGTGGCCATGCTTGGCTTCCTCCTCGGATTTGGATTGTATCACCTACTTTTTTAAACTTACAAGCTCATTGAGAAGCTCAAATGTTCTAATGCAAATGAACTAGGTTGGAAGATTATAAAACTTTATGAATTTAGACCTCATGTTCATATGAAGTCCTAAATTGGTGGGCTATGCCTAAGGTATTTCTCTTTGCATTGTGACTAGTATACTCCACACTATAGTGAGTTGTATTTTTTGATGGTGATATAGTTTCCATTTTTAAAGACTGAAGAGAAAATTCAGTTACAACAAAATGTATATTTATTGGCCAAGTAGGCCCTTAAAATGATAAAAGAATATCTTGCTATCCCTTATTCAATGAATACCAGAGTTATCTACCACTAGCTCTAAACAAGAAATAATAAAGTTATATATAAATGTGTTTGATTTTTATAGGCTTGGAGGTCACTGGGACCCAGCTTTATATTCATTATTTGCTAACACCATTTTTCTTTCATGCTCTGTGGATTTGTGAGAGTCTTTCTCCTTTCAGACAGTCAGGAATATGAATTTGTTTTATATTGATCTGCTTACAGTAGTTGGTGTAACAGCATCTTGTAGCAGACATGCTGTTGGTCATATCTCTTTTTACCTTTTATAACTTTTATATTTTACTTTTCTGTATTTTATAGCTTTACCTTTTATATTTTAGTGTTCTCGTTGGTGGCAAAAAACATCAATGTTTCTCCTTGAACAATTCTGAACGTGTTGTTTGATGTTTTCTGGCTTAGCTCTTAAATCTTGTGTGGTGTGGATTACAAAGAAAAGAGACATTAGGGATTCTATCATCAATCTCATTCTTCAGAGCTTTCAAAATGAAACTTTGAAAGGCACTAGATTTTCTGCAGCCAAGGAGGTTTCTGGCATTTACATTCATAGAGATGGTTTACACAATAATCCTTTTGAACAAGAAAGCAGAACATCATTTGTTCTGTTACTTATGGTATCCCATGGTCAGAATTTTAAAAACCATGTTAAAGTTTGAAACATAGTTTAGGACCCATGGATACACTGTAGCCTGCACATGTCTTATTAAATTCAATAATTATATCTTTGAAGGAGCCAAGAAGTTGTTAAAGAGACTTGTATTTCAGATAGATTTGTTTTGTATAAGAATTTTCAGATTACATTATAGATGGCACAGGAGTATCCTAGACTCTCATATTTAGAAATAACATTCAATTTTTTGTTTTTCTCTTTATAACATCACTGCCAATTTATCATAAAGTCCTGTGTTTATTGAGGTATGTTCTTTAGCACATTGGTTCCATGAGCTGCTTCTGCAAAGTAGAGTTTAATGGTTAAATAATTGTTAACATCATTTGGTTAACATGGTTATATCTTAGTTCCTGTCCTTTGAACATAGTTCTCCATTCCCCAAGGGGATAGTTGGAGCCTAGAAGTGAATAGAAGACTTTAGGACCAAGAAGAACACAGTTATTATCTCTTTAGCTATAGATAAATTATTAACAGCTTTTGACTTCAGTGTTCAAGCTTCTTACTGACATTGATTATGGGCACTCATTCACTATGACTAGGGTTACCACATAATTTATCATCTAAACTGAAATACTTGAGAGAAAGAAGGGGGGTGCTATTAATGATGCTTCACAAAAGGTATAATTGGGGCTCTTGGATAAATTGGGACATATGGTCACCCTGTATTTGGTGAACTTATATGGCCTTCAAAACTTAGCTTACATGCTAACTTCTCCATAATGACCTTTTTGGTTTTCTCAATTGGAAGTAATTCATTACACTGAAATCCGTCTTTCATTGAATGTATCATTTTATACCTTAATAGTTACTTAGGTATACACTCCATCTTCCCTATTATTCTCTAAGCTTATAAGGACATGATCTATATTTACAGCATCTTTCAATGTCCAGTTCCTATACATATTACTCTGTCATAATAAGTACTAACTAATAGTTTTGAATAAGTGAGTGAATCAATGCGTGGATAAATGATCCTAACACCAAACGTCTAATAGCCTTATTAACTTTTACCTTTTTTCTCCTCTTAAAACAAATGGTCTAAACTCAGTCTATTTCACCATCACACATCCCTCATAAACCTTGCTTCCTACAGACAATTTTGACTCTCCCTTTTACTTATTTTCAGTATCAAGATTTACTTACGTACCCCTTGGATTTCTTTCTTCTTTATTACCACTGTCAAAATCCAGGTCCAGGTTCTTACTGTGTTATTTTGGGGTGTATGCTGTACCCTCCTAGCTAATTATCTTGTTTTTAATTACATTTTAATTCCTATTTTGGCCAATATTGGCCTCGTCCACCTAAAATAGAATTTCAGTATTTCCAACAGCCCATACAGAAGCTAAAATCCAAACTCAAACTGGTATCTCAAGCCCTTCAATAATTGGGTATAATTTATAGATTTAACCTTACCTTTTAGATTTTTTATTTCTCTTCTTAAGAATTATTTGTCCTTATGATCTCATTCCTTTGCCTAAAAAAGTAGGTTCAAATATGGTTATTAGTTTTCCAGTTCGTCTCTTTCTGTTTTCTCTTCCATACCCTGCATTCCATCTACCCTCAAACTTGTTGCAATTCTCAGGTCACTTAAACATCCATGCCTTTGCATGTGATGTTTATTCTGTCTAGAAAAACTTCTGTTTTTTTGTGACTCACATATTCCTGTTCATTCTTTTAGACCTATCATAATCATTACCTTCTCTCTAATCTTTTTTCTTCATCCTTCTCTACTCTCCAACCACTGTTGGGGACTCATTGTCTTGGCTTCTATTTGGATAGCTCTAGTATAAGGTGTATCACAGTGAATTATTGACTAGTCAGTTTCTATTTCAGATTAAGTTTCTTGAGGTCACTGGCATAGTTTTACTTTACTTGTATCTCTTGGACCTAAGAATGATTAGTATATAACAAGTTCTCAACAAATATTAATTGATAGTGATATTGAAATACAAATGTTTATTGAGCACTTGCTATGTTCTAGGTATTGCTCTGTGCTAGGTATTGCCTTGTTTAACTTAATTTAATTTAATTTAATTTAATTTAATTTAATCCTCATAAACACTTTCAGAGATAGGCATTCTTAATATTGCCATTTTACACATGAGGAAAGGCAGAGGTTCAGGAGGCTAAGTAACTTACCCAAGGGCCAATAGCTGTATGACAGAGCCAGGATCAGGCTACCAAACTGCAGAGCTCATACTTTTAAGTACTACACGTATTTATTCATTTTTATCTCTAAACAGTGGCATGTTTATGAAAGAACTTCTTCCCCAGTTTATTCTTTTATATTAAATCTTTTTTTATATTTTATGGCACAGGCCAAAATATATTTCCTACCCTTTTGTTCCATGACTGCATCAGCCCTATCTTTTAGTATTCACTTATCTCGCCATATGTTTTACAAAGTTCAGTACTTTAATGTAAATGGATTGGCATATATCATTTTTCAAATCCATTTTTTGCATTAAAAATTTTAATAACAGTTGTATTGCTATATAATTCACATACCTTTCAAGTCTCTCATTCAGAACATATAATTCAATGGTTTATGGTGTATCTACAGACTTATGTAGCCATTACATATTGTTTGTAATTTTTATTTTCCTGATTCCTACTACATGACCACCCCTTTGCATGTTTTCAGATAATTTGTTTTCTTTTGTGACATGTCTTTTTTTTCATTATTTAAATCCAAGTTAGTTAACATATAGTGTCATAATGTCAAATCCACTTCTTGATTCTCTCTGGACTGGCATTGTGTTCTCTATTTAAATGACACTCTAGCACTGTCCCCCACCCAAGTAATACACACTTATTACAGTTGTAGAGACTTAAGAGAACTTTGATAACAATTTTTGGTTTAATACCATGGGTAGTTGGTTGTTTTTGTTGGTTTCCTATAAATGAATCTCTACAAGATTGGAAGTAGGCTATGGATCTGACAAATTTAACCAATTTTAAGGCTTGTCATTGTCAAATTTCTTCACTAAGGAAGGGTTAACTATTTTTAACAAGGGAGAAACATAAAAAAAATAGGCCTGGCACATTAAAACAGTGATCTCACCAACTGCATAGACTTTGTACTTGCAAGAATTCTTTGAAGTCATGTAATTCACCTCCCTCTGAAAACAGAGGAGGAAACTGAGGGACATCCTGTGTTGTTATTCAGAATCCCCCAGCCTGCACAGCAGAGCCTGGACAGGGAACTTGGATCTCCTGGTTATTTAAAGTCCTGTGCTATTTCTATTATGGAAAGAGGCATCTGTGAGTGAACATGTGAAGAGTCAAATGCAAATACTTCACACTTAAAAGTTTTCCAGAATGGAACCCTGGCTCTGTGTGGAATTGCTTTTTAGATACCATAGGGTTTTAAAGGAGACTATGACAGTGAGCTATGAAGCAGGACCAGAAGCCAAGCAGCCTCAAGAGAGGATTTGAGAATTGATTGTTGATAGTTGGTCCGTACAATACATCAGGTCAAGTGGATGCCGCTGGCTGGGATGCCAGGCAAGGATTTTCCAATCTCTTCCTTTACTCTGCTAACTTAGCCTTCTGGAAGAAGAGGTGAAAACTGCATGGCTAAGTGACTAAATGTATTTCATTTGTCCTCTGAGGGGTTCAAGAATTACTTAATGGTCTCCTGAAGATGTTTTCTTCTTTCAAACAAATTACATGCTCAAAAAATACAGTTGAAATGAAGTTGGCGCATCCAGAATAATGAATGTATTCTGAAGTAGTCTGTGAAGTTTTGTCCTTGTGAATAAATGATGATCCCAAAGGGCCCCGTACATAACCATTATTACCAGTGAATATGGTACACACACTGGTCCAGTCAAGCTGCCAAGTCTGGCAGAATTACTTTTTTATTTTAGCTTCTGGTGTATGCTGTTTGATTTCAATAAAAATGAATTTTTCTTCGAGTGATGGAGGGCTATTACCCTATTTGAGGTTGTTTTAAAAGCTGCAACAGGTTCTTTTGTCAACAGTGTAATACCTTGTAATGGCTTAAATTAGTACTCAGTTTGAACATAAAAAAAGAAAAATCTTCTGAAGGAAGACAGAGGCCAATGGCAGAAAGCTGTGATGAATTTTTAAAGGTGCATTCAGTTCCATATATAGTTCCTATCTTTTTCATGCCACACAAATGTACATATGCTTTCATGCACAGATATACAACTATGAGGAACATATATCCAGTATAATAGTTAATGAGTCATTATCATGTTCAAGGCATTAAACTACATGTTATGAGAGGTAAAAGGAGCTAATAGTTTTTAGGGAAGACGCTACATATGCTTTATTAATTAATTAATTGAACAAATATTAATGGAGCATCTATGGCCAGGCACTGTGCTCGTGATTGTAATGCATGGTGAACAGGATTATATGTATGTGGTCACTAGGTTCATGGAGCTTATAGTGTAGTGGGGGAGACAGTCTCGAGTCAAATGCTCAAATAGACAAATGTGTAACTACAGCTGAGACAGTTGCCATGAAAGAAAAGAACATGTTCCTTGTGTACATATAACAAAGGAACTAGTCCAAGATTGCAGTGGTGCTCAGGGAATTAAAGGACTCTGGAGCTGAATTGAAGTGAAATGTGAGTGAACACACAGAGTGAAATGTGGTGAATACATTAAGGAAGGAACTGACAATATATGTGATGAAGGAAAAATGAGATTCGGATTCAGAAAGTCAGAGAGACTTTGGTAGGAGGTTGTATAGCTGTGTCCTGAAGAATAGGTTATGAGTTACATAGGTTTGGGGCTGTTAGAATCTCTGCATATTAGTTAGTGACTCATCCATTATTCTTCCATTCTGTGATTCAGCTTTAAAAAAAATTTCTTTTAATGTTTATTCATTTTTGAGAGAGAGAGACAGAGAGAGACAGAGCATGAGTGGGGAAGGGGCAGAGAGAAGGAGACACAGAATCTGAAATGGGCTCTAGGCTCTGAGCTGTCAGCCGAGAGCCCTATGTGGGGCTGGAACTCACAAACTGCAAGAACCTGACCTGAGCCAAAGTCCGATGCTCAACCGACTGAGCCACCCAGGCACCCCTGTGATGCAGCTTTTTATCCAAAGATTTATTTACTTGTAAAACCCTAGAGTTCCAGGTATATAAGGGTCCTGCATTGGAGTGGCATTGGGGAATAGACAAAGAATGAAAGCTCCCATTTTAGAGAATAAGGCAGACTCAAGTACAATATCCTGTATTTTTCGGTACCATCCAAGTGTTTTCCACGTAGTTATTTATTATTTTAAAAGACCAAGTAGCTTTCCTTATTTGTCAAGTGACATTCTTCATCCTCTCTTCTAGACAAGCAGTTTTACAAAATATGTTAGACATTCTGGAATGTTGCCAATGGTCATGATTTATGGTATAAGTAATTGATCACTAATCACAGTGAAAGTATTACATTTTAGGAAAAATTACTTTATAAAATAGAACAGATTTGAAGTTATCCCTGTGGGAATACCATGTTAAATCTCTTGAATTCCTAGGTCCTAATGCTTTTTGAGTAGGAGCAAAGGATGGAATTTCGGTAAACAGAAGGGAGAATTGCACATAGACTAGAAGGAAATAAAGGCACATTAGTGCCAGAGTTTGTAATATGGATCATGACTGTGGAACTGACAGATGTGAATGTCATCTGTCACATGTTCCTGGCTTAGTCATTGGTGGACCATGAACTCCTTGAAAGTGTAGTCTGTGACTTAATGATTTCTTTTTCTCTTTATAGAGACAAAATGCTACATCCATTTGTTCACTCATTCACTCAACAAATGTGTTTTATGGTTTTCTCTCCTTTTCTCTATCTGTTTAGCAATAGGGAGCTTGTGAGTGCTAAGGCAAAGAGGAATCTGACTAGGACTGGCAGTTTGGAAACTTGGGCTTGCTAAATTCTCTTCAGTAAGGAAGGATCTATGTGCAATAAAGGCAGAAATGAAGTTTTATGTATCAGCCTCCATCCTAGGTACAAAGGAATTGACTGTGAGTGAAGCATACAAAATAATACCTGTCTTTATGGAACCTACATTTTTGTTGGAGAAAGAGAAAGCAAATAAGATAAATGAATGGAATTTTAAATGTGCTCGTGGTAAAAATTATAGAAAAAATAAAGGAAGGAGAGAGGAGAGTGATGTAACAGACAAGTGATGATGTTGATGGTGTTTATATTTTTGTTTATTATTTTTTTGAGAGAGAGAGAATCTCTCTCTTTTTTTTAAGTTTATTTATTTATTTTGAGAGAGAGAGAGTGTAGGGGAGGGGCAGAGAGAGAGGGAGGGGAGAGAATCCCAAGCAGGCCCTGCACTGTTAGCACAGAGACTGACTCGGGGCTTGAACACACAAACCCATGAGATCATGACCTGAGTTGAAATCAAGAATCAGATGCTCAACTGACTGAGCTACCCAGGCACTCCTGTGATGCTTGCAATTTTAGACAGGTGGCCATGGATGGCCGCACTGAGAAGGTGATATTTACATTAAGACTTAAAGGAAATAAATGCATGTAACTATTGTTTACAAAGCATTTGTTGAGTGAATAAAGATTGTTTCAGTGAGTTGAGTGAATAAAGAATGTTTACTTGGTGGATCAAACAGGGAAAGGAATTCAGAATATTATTTTTGCCTATTCCCTGAGGTCATATGTCGATTTCATGGCATCATAAAAAGCCTTCTGGCCCTACCTGAGCTTCCTTTAGGCTTGAGGTGTTCAGAAAGAATGCTCACCTAATACTGAGTTCAGAGGCTACCAGGAATTCCTTGTTCTCATAGGAACCAAATATGTCTCCCTGCCTTATCAGTCCTATACCTGTCATCATTTCTCCCTTCGATTATGCTTCTCTTTACAAGGATTTGTATTAGACCTTCTTAGAATCAAATAGGCATGTGCATTTTTTTCTAATCAATCTCTCCATCATTAATTTCCCTTCAAAAACTTTTTCAGGCTGTTAACAAAAATAAATTATCAGTAATTGCTAGTAACGGCTGATTTGTCTGAGATTATCACTGAAGTATAAAATGCAATTTAGAATCTCATTATGATTATTATTCCATTTCATTCACTAAATATGGTGACCTTCTAATTTAGAAATTTAAGATGCTTATTAGATAAATGTTAAAATGGTGCTGGTATGATTGTGATGATCTTTTTCTAGTTTTTTTTCCATTTGCTTTTATTTTGTTTTATTGCCACTGGGAGATGGGATTGGGAGGTAATGGCCATTTCTCCTACTCTCTTCTATGAAACCAGACATTAAAGAGACTTGCAAACTATAAAATAATGCCACTCTTTTCATTGTTTTAGTTTTTGGAAAAAAAACATTTTTTTGGAAAGTAGGTTTTTTTAATATTTTATTTATGTTAACACCTAACTGGTTTATGATTTTTATTTTTAAATGAGTTCACAAAGTTCAAAATTTTTCTTAATTTGAATTTCTAATATAGTAAATATCAATAGATGTAACTGAACAAAAGTTCTTTGGGGTCCTCAATAATTTTTATGAGTCCTCAAACCAAAAAGTTGGAGAGTTTATTGGTTAGAAGTCAAGAGTGTGGATGTTGAAATCAGAATGATCACTTTACCATCACCTATGACCTTAAGCATTTACATACCCACACAGTGCTAGTTACTTCATCTGTAAAATGAGAATGATCATACTTCCTGTCTCATAGTACTGTTTTGAGGTATAACTGAAAGAAGGTATTGGAAAAGCAGTGCATGGCAAGTATTAAGCATTCACTAAATGTTGTGTATTATAATTTTCCCAGCTCTGTATTTGTGAGATCCAGAAGTTAAGGAAGATCAGATTTAAGTGCCTTGTTTGGGGTCACACAGAGTCTGTATGGGGACTTGTCTTCTGATTCTCATTACTTGGTATGGGATCTTCAATAACTTTGTGGCCATTGACTCCAAAGTTGCCCAGAGCAGTAGAATTATCACATTTTGTTTTCCCTTTAGAAATTAAGGAAAAAACAAACAAACAATAACAAGAAGAAAACAACTTTTCCAAGCAACTGGGTGGCTCAGTTTGTTAAGCATCTGATTCTTGGTTTTCAGCTAAGGTCATGATCTCATGGTTTGTGAGATCCAGCTCTGCTTCCAGCCCACGTGTGGAGAGAGTCCCAAGCTTCTGCCCTTCCCTTGGGCCCCTCCTTCTGTTTCTGCCCCTCCCTCTTTCTCTTCCTGCCTCTCCCTTGCACGTGCGATCTCTCTCAAAATAAACAAACATTAAAAAAACCTTTTACATTAGATGTTTTGGAAGTTAAAATGATCATAATCCTTCTCTACTTCATTATAATTGTATGACATTGGCAGTATCACTTTCAAACCAATTATCTTCAGCTGTATAACATAGGCAGAGCCGGTGATTTTGTGTCCATTTGATAGAGGAGGAATTTGGGGGCATAGGGAAGGTTAAATGACTTGCCTAACATTTAACAACAGATCAGGCATTGGGTAGCAGGCTTTCTAACTCCCCTGTGTTATATTATGCAGCCATTCAGCATTGTAAATATCATCTAATCTAACTTCTTAATCTTACAGAGAAAAATCAGTTCCAGAGAGGTGAAGTGACTTTCCAAGGGTACAGAATTACCAGATAAAGTGGAGAAGAAGCTATAATAGTAAATGAATGCAGTTTTGAGATTCTTGTGTTTCTTGCTTTGTGTTTGAGTTTACTAGCACTTAATGATGATAATTACATTTTCTTCTGACTGTGGGTTATATAAATACTATAGTATAGTATATAGTATATAGTATATAGTATATAGTATATAGTATATAGTATAGCTGGTGTTTTAAATATTACGGTTTGGATAATGAATATCTGCCTCATCAATGAGGTTGTTTAATGATCCTAATTCCTGTGTTCTCTGTGTTAAAATCTCAGCCTCATAGTATTGTGGGTCTCATTGGAGGCACTTGGCATTAAATTGCACCAAGGGATATATCCATTGCTTCCCAGGACTGAGCTTTACTTCAGATATTTGAAAATTTCAATTTTTACACATTTTTTTTTGTGCTTGGGTAGTCTGTGTATTTGTTGGTTTTCTGGAAGAAGGAGGACGGGAATACCAAATCATTGGAGCATCTATTTTTGTAGAAAGATATATACATTGTAACATAAAAATAACATATCTGTTACTTTTTGGGCTTTGTATCAAAAACAGCTGCATGTCTCATACTTGTAGTTCTTTAGTTAAAAAGAAAGTTAAAAGACAAGGGAGAACAAAGAACACTATATCCTTAGCATTTTCATTTTTTCCATATGCTATCAGTCTTGTCTACAGTGGTTTTGGTGCAGTATAAGGAGAATTGAAATGGTTAGAAGACTAAGAGAATGAACTTTTTTTCACTTATAGTTCCCAAGGCTTCAAGATCATCCTTCAGATAAGACTTTCTACAAGTTAATAAGATACATAGCTATTTCTTGCAGGCTAAAACTTTGATGCCTCTTGGAGTAGATACACTTAAGTATTTGTTAATTTAGAGGTGAGTTTGAGCAGTGTATAGGTGGAGAAAGACGAATACTGGTAGCAACCTTCAGCTTCATCTCTATTGTTTAACCTGGCTCCCAAACTTATATTTTCCATTTAGGGAAACCAAAACCCTGAGCTTCTCTTTGTAGAGTCTCACAGAGTATCCAAAACAGTTTATAAAGTACCTATTTTCAGCCAGATATTTTTCCCTACTTGAGTTTTGGTAGACATCTCATGTTCTTCATCTCATTACATTTGTAATAATTTAGTGCCTCAAAGACCATGTTTCATTTTCCCCTATTTGGTGGTCCCCTAATTATCAGAGTGGCTCACTCCTAAGCTGTGTCTGAGTTTGCAGTGAAGGAATGGATCTTTTATATTAAGATGCATAGAGTAGATGGGCAATGTCCATTTCTTGAATGAATGGATCAAGACACATAATGTAAAACTTAGATTTCATTGACTTATAGCCACTTAAAAATTCAAGATGGTCTGTTTGATACCTTAGCTATTATGTTAAAAACCAAGAAAGATGTGGGATTGGCATTTCTGGAGGAAAAATTCCTCTCCCCATCTTTAAACAAGATAACCACACACTGTGTTTTTTTAACTCTAGAGATCATAAGTGAGATTATTCATTTTTGCAAGGTACCAAGAACATTAACAGAAATTGTATACCAATCTATAAAATAACTTTGTAAAATAGTGAGGCAAGATAATCATATTCCTAATTTACAGAGTAATGTTGCTAATTGAACTCAAGAGAGGCTTCATGGATCAAACATCACACTTTGTGCTAAGTGCACACATCGTAGGGAAGAAACTTACATCTTCTCTTTCTCATTCTTGTGCTACGTCTCCTTTATCACCTTGCCTTGTTTCTGGAAAAGCTTTACTTCTTACCAGTCAGGCAATTTAAGCATATACTGTTGTATAGGGTACTGCATCTAAAACAATTTTGTTATATGCAGATTCTCTGTAGCAGAGGTGGGTTATTTCTTCTGAGAAGATGTCATTCCATTGGCCACTTTGACCACTGAGTGTCATTCCATTGGCCGCTTTGACCACCGCTTTGACTGCTCACAGGCAGATCAGAACCATGAGTTGGTCCTCATTCACTGAGGTTTTGTCTTTAGAAAATTACCTTTCATGAAAATGCCTATGTAGCCTCCCCTGTCATGAGTCTTTTGGACCTGGTGATTTGAAAATAACCTTGCCTTTTATGTCCCTTGGATTTTCTTGGACTTCACTGGCAGAGTAATTAGGAGCAAGTGGTAGGGAGTTATGAATTTGCTCAGGCTCATGGAGGGGGTGACTCTCCTTCTTTGATTCTTGGTTTCCAAAGAAGGTAGAGTAGGGTCCAGTTACCCAACAAATTCACTATTATTTCCCCAAATTATAGTCATTTAAAAAGTGCCATTTCATCGATGAAGCCCTTCTCTTTTTAAAGTAGCAAGATTGCTTTTGTAAAAACTACTCATGCTTACTATAAAAATTGAAACAAAGTATAAAGTTCTATGAAGCAAGTAAAAATCAACCACTCAGAGAAAACACGTTAACATTATGATGAACATGCTGCACAGTCCATTTCTAACCTTTTCCTTTTTGGAATGCCTGTGTGCCAAAGATGATGTCATCCTTATTTCTGGTTCATATGTCTTACCTCCCCTACATTATAAACTCTCCTTTAATAGAATGATAGAGATGATGCCTCATATATCTTTGTACAGAAACTAACAAAGCATTGCATATTTGGTTGGCTTTCAAAGATACTTTGTAAAATATAGAAGTCAGAACATAAGTTCTACTTTAAGACCCTAATTTTGGATGGTCTGTGCTCTCCTTGGAGCAGATTGCAAATGGAAGATAGTGATGGCAGAAGACTGGGGAAATTAGATGAAATCACAAAGCATGTAGATTTTTCTTTATTTTTCCTGGGTGTTTCACAGTCATGCTGGGGTACAGCCTCCAGGTGCCCTGGTGATGAGATCTGGTCTGCTAATGCATCCTTATAAGCCTAAATAAAACTTCTCACCATGGGCACTGAGCAGTGACAATCAGCATTTGGGATTTGATTGCTGAACTTTTGGTGTCTTTAGATTCCAGTGATTTTTAGTGATGTGTGTCTTGGCAAAAGGACAGCGTATTAGCTCAAATGTCACGTTTAAAGGGTAGGCAGCCTGTCTGTGAGGTTCCAATTGTGTAAGCGCCAACAAAGTTTGAAGTAGAATTTTAATAATAAGGCAGTTTGCGATCTCTTAATCAAAAGTGAGGTGTTAGAACAAAGCCGAGTCCCAGCAGATAGCCCAGGATTTTAGCCTTTTCAGTCTGGGTACATTTATCCACAGGGTGTACTTTGATCCAGCAGAAAGACCTAGACCCAGGAAACATCTAGGTATTTTCTAAATAAACTTCTTAGCCCTCGTCCTCCAAGAGAAACTTTTAAATATATGGACCCCTGCCAGGCAGTGAGCCAGTCTGGTCATTTATCTGCTGGGCACTTATTACATAGAGAAAGAGTTTAAATAGACATAGATTTTATCATCTAAAATAGACCGACTTAGCCTGTTTGAGTTGTCCAAAAGGCCCGCTTTTTCCATCTTTGGTTTTTCTCTAGTGAAATCATACCCATTCTCCCTCTGTTCTACCCAAGCATAATGAAATCTCTCTCTTTCTTCTTTGAACCTTTATTAAGAGTTCATAAAGATAATATTGCATAATTAAAATAGGAGCAAATTGAGATGGTTATTAAATAGTATTAGTAATTTTAAAATAGGCATTTCTCATTTCATATCAGCAATCCTTGCCTCAGACCTTTAGATCCTGACAGAGTGCATCTGTTGGAAATTTTAAAATTTGATTTAATTCTATTAGTTTGCATTATTTAAAATTTTTACCTTAATTTAAAAAGGTAAACTTCAGACATGAAAACTTGCAAAGATAGTGCAAAGAATTCCCATATATCCCTTACCAGTTTCTGTAAATGCTAATATTTCTCCACATTTGCTTTATCATTATCTACCTATATATGGTTTTTCTTCTTAGTTGTTCAAACATTGTAGGTATGATCCCTTTCAGGAGGATTTTAGACAAAGACAAAAGTATATTCTTACAGTCATCGTGTTGAAGGCTTTTTCTACATGTTCAATAAATAATAATAAAAAATAACAAAACATTACTAACACTATTAACATTTAACATTGATGGAGTAAATGCTGCAGGCCAGGTATATGTTTATATATCAGACAGGGTCCCACCAGAAAAACAGAGCCAGTAAGATATTTACATATGCCTTATATAAATATGTATGTGTGTGTGTGCATACAAGGAATTTGCTTATGGGACTATAGATAGGCCAGTCCCAATTCTGTAGGTCAAGCCATTAGGAAGGCTGGAAACTCGAGTAGGAGAGGACGCTGCAGTCTGCAGATGCAATTTCTTCTTCCTCAGGGAAACCTCAGTGGTTTTACTCCTTTCAAATGGCTGGATCAGGTCCACTCATAATATAATAATCTCCTTTACTAAGTATAATCTGAACCATATTTACAAAATACCTTTGTAGCAGTATCTAGATTAGTATTTGATTGATTAACTGGATATAATAGGCTGGCCAAGTAGATACAAAAAACCCTGACCATCACATATTATCCAATTTATTACTCATAACCCTGTGACAGAGGCATTGTTATCTCCATTTTATAACTGAAGAAACTGAGAGTAAGTAATTTGCCCACAGTCACATTAAATAGAAAGTAGCAGAATTTGAACCCATAAATTCTGGCTTCATAACCCTTTCTCTTGACCACTATACTAGACTCTCTCTCTAAGAACTAAATAATTGGTTATCAGCATCTTTGCAACATCTAAAAAGAACTCAGTTGTATAAAGTAAAAAAAAAAAAATTAAACTCAATAGACATTTAACTTTTTAAATTTATTTTTATTATTTTTTTTTACATTTATTTATTTTTGAGAAACAGAGAGAGAGCACAAGTGGGGAAGGTGCAGCAAGAGAATGAGGCACAGAACCTGAAGCAGGCTCCAGGCTCTAAGCTGTCAGCACAGAGCCTGATGCGGAGCTTGAACTCACAAACCATGAGCTGAAGTTGGAAGCTTAACTGAATGAGCCACCAAGGCTCATATATTTAAAAAAAATATTGAAAAAAAATATGTGTATAAAATCATTAAGTACAAATGTGTGTTTTATGACATGTGTATTTGTTCCTATTATAAATATAATGTAGTTACATATGTGTTTGCTTAATGCTAAATCTATATGTCTCTCCTTTTCATGCAATTATTTAGGTGCTTAGTTAGAATTTAATGCCTATCAGAAAGTTAATAAAACTCTGGATTTTATCCAGTTTTAGATTCTACCTTGAGATTTTGAAGGAGGCCTTCCATTTGTGCTGAACTCAATTAAAAAAAAAAGGAGTTGGTTAAAGTATTATCATAGGTCCGTTTATTTGTCAATTATACCTCAATAAAATTTGTTTTTTTGTAAAGTATAATCATGGGTCCAGAAAGTCTGAATTTTGGGAAGAAGTTGGAGAGGTAAGTTGGGAAGTGCACTTCAAAACTACCTTGACCAGGACTCAAGAGGAAGTGAAAAGCTGATATGACCACTGTGGGTCATAGCCTAATAGACCTTTTGAGGTCTGCTCCAAAAATAATTGTGTGATCTTCTGGTGTCCAACTGTGGCCTTCATTACTAAAAACCCGAATTTTGAGAATAAAGCAAATTGAACATGTGTTCTGTGAAAGCAGCACCCGAGTGGTTAGTTCACACCGAAGCTGTCAAAACTGGAAGGAAAGAATTACTGTTTGTAACATCCACTGAAGTGAAGGTACAAGTGGTTGGTCCCCACTCTCTGGAAATGCCGGAGTCTAGTCCCAGCAAGTCCAGGGGTTCCCGAAGGATGAACGGCATCAGCGAAAATAAAAATGGACCCAGACAACAGCAGTATGTTAGACTGGCCGCTTTATTGTGGCAAGCGTGGCATTACATTTGTTAGTAAATTCCTTATAGCATGCGTCATCTATGTTTTCTGGCATTACTTAATTCTAAAAATGTTCCCTTGTGTAATCACCCATTAAGGAACAACATAGTTATTTTCTTGTAATGTTCCCTCCTGCCCTTTCAAGGTCATCTAGCTCTCAACACCTCAAGTGAAACGTTTACAGGGACATGACTTCTTAATTGTTCCTTTGAATCATTTGCGGTGCAAGGAACAAAAGTATTCACTTTGGTCTGGGGTGCCGGGAGGGAGCCAAGAGGGCCCTAGGAACCCATGCCTTATGCACTCCCAGAGAGACAGTGTATACCTAGGAACTAATGAACCATTCTGTACCTTAACCCACCAGGTCCATTTATCATCTGGAATGCCTCCTGGGGGCCAAGTAGGCCTAGGGGTTGGAGTAACTTGTATCCATAGATACATTCCTTTGTTGCTGGATTGGGGATTTCGAACCCATTTATCCCTCTCCTTGGCTGAGAAATATATGGGGCTATCCTTCCTTTAGGTAGGTAGAGGAGTCTTTATAGGGTGTGGCAAGGGCTGGATGTAGGGCCGCATAATTTCCCTGCAGAATCTTATTTCTTTCCCCAGTGGTTCTATTCCCAAGGGGCCTGTTGTGGGCAATTCCCCAACCAACAAATCCCCAGGTACTTTCATTGGTAGGGGGGCTGCCCTGACCAACGCTAAGTCCAAATTACATAAAAGCAGGAGTACAAGAAGCTTCACTTTTGGTGGGCTGCCATGCAGTCCGGATCCATCCACCGCCCAGGCCCTGCCATCAGGCTGGTTGGATAGCTTGACTTCCAGCATGGAAACACAGAATTCTCTGGGAGTGACTTCTCTGTGGAGATCAATTGGATTCTAATTCCTTTAGTTTATGTATGAGGAAGGTGAAATCTAGAGAGCAGTGACATGCCTGGGTTTGTACACAGATCATGAGCAGAGTCAGGGCCACAACAGGGTGTTTCTTGAGGGCCTTCCTTCAATTTTCAGAGAGATAACAAATGTGATTTAGGGAATGTCCCCAAATTTCCACAGCTTCAGTTTCTCTACCTGTATATTTAAAGAGATGGAACAAGATCAGAAATGCTGTATGCATAAACTATTGGGACTTCATTGAGATAAAAAGCTTCTGCACCATGAAGGAAACAATCACCAAAACCAATAGACAACCTTTGGAATGGGAAAAGATATTTACAAATGACATATCTGATAAAGGGTTAGTATCCAAAATGTATAAAGATCTTATTAAACTCAACACCCAAAAAACCCAAATAATCCAGTTAAAAAATGGGCAGAAGACATTAAAGACATTTTTGCAAAGAAGACATACAGATGGCTATCACACACATGAAAAGATGCTCAACATCACTCATCATCAGGGAAATACAAATCAAAACTACAATGAGCTAGCACCTCACACCAGTCAGAATGGCTAAAATTAATGACACAGGAAGCAACAGCTGTTGGCGAGGATACAAAGAAATGGGAACCCTCTAACACTGTTGGTGGGAAAGCAAACTGGTGCAGTCATTCTGGAAAACAGTATGGAGGTTCCTCGCAAAGTTAAAAATAGAACTACCCTAGGATTTAGCAATTGCACTACTAGGTATTTACCCAAAGGATACAAAAGTACTGATTCATAGCGATACATGCACCCTGATGTTTATAGCAACATTATCAACAATAGCTAAATTATGGAAAGAGACAAAATGTCCATCAACTGATGAATAGATAAAGAAGATAGGGTGTGTGTGTGTGTGTGTGTGTGTGTGTGTGTGTGTGTGTGTGTAATGGAAATATTACTCAACCATAAGAAAGAATGAAATCTTGCCATTTGCAACAATGTGAATGGCACTAGAGTATATTATGCTAACTGATACAAGGCAGTCAAGTGAAAGACAAATACCACATGATTTCATTCATATGTGGAATTTAGGAAACAACAGGTGAATATAGGTAAAAATAAAGAGAGACTAGCAAACCAGAAAACAGACTCTCAACTATAGAGAACAAACTGATGGTTACTGGAGGGGAGGTGGGCAGTGAGGTGGGTTAAATGGGTGATGAATTTTGTTGTGATGAGCATTGGCTGTTGTATGTAAGTGATAAATCACTAAATTCTACATCTGAACTAATATTACACTGTATGTTAGCTAACTGGAATTTAAATAAGAGCTTGAAAAAGAAAAATAAGAAACAAAGAAAAAAATGCTATATGCATGGCAGTGTTGCTGTCCCTGTCTCCTTCAGGACCCATACCAGACACCATGAATCACTTTTGGCCAGTACATAATAATAATATGTCAAGTACTTAGGGTATGCTAGATGTTTCAGTAAACATGTTACATATATTATTCCATTAAACTTCCACACATAACCTATGTGATAGTTTTATCATCCACATTTTATAAATAAGAGAACTGATGGTTAGAGGGATTTAATAACTAGGTCAAGGTTGTACCATCAGGGAACAGTCAAACAAGACTTTGATCCCTAGAATCTAACTCCAGAGCCCCTATTCTTAAGTACCATACCATATTGCCAGAATAGCATAGGAATTTCTGCTTCTACCTCCCTTTACCTATTACTAATCAGGCACATACTCTGTCCTACAAAGCTACAAAATGGCGTCAAAATCTGTCATCTGATTGCTCGTGTATCGGCCACCATTCGATCAGGTCAGAGTGGGCATGTAAGATAAACTTTTTTTTTTAAGTTTATTTGTTTTTGTGGGGGAGGGACAGAGAGAGAGAATCCCAAGCAGGCTCCACACTGTCAGCACAGAGCCTGATGTGAGGCTTGAACCCATGAACTGTGAGATTATGATCTAAGCCGTAGTCAGACGCTTAACTGACTGAGTCACCCAGGTGCCCCAGGATAAATTTTTTATTGTCCCTGAATTAAATAATCTCTAAGAACTCTTTCCCTTCTAAGGTTCCAGTAAGTAATTTTACAGATTGAAGGAATAGAGGGAATTTTGTCTGGCTGAGCTGCTATCCTGGATGTTTATGTTTCTTGGTCTGAGACTGAACTGCTATTATTAGAGTGGGAAGGGCTGAAAAGGGTGAAATTGCTCCTCAGACACTTTTTGAGGTAGTGGGAGTAGATCTGCTCGAGGGTCCAGATGACAAAGATTGCCACCCGGAAGGAGGCCATTCCCTCAGAGACCGTAAGAAATCCATGCCACCAGGGGCATTCAGATGCGGTGTCTTTTTTTTTTTTTTTTTTTCCTTAAAGTTAATTTATTTATTTTGAGAGAGAGAGAGAGTTCATGTGAGAGTTCATGAGTGGGGATGGGGCAGAGGTAGAGAGAGAATCCCAAGCAAGCTCCATGCTGTTAGCACAGAACCCCATGCAGGCTCAGACTTATTAACCATGAGATCATGACCTGAGCAAAAATCAAGAGTTGGACCCTTAACCAACCACACCACACAGACTCCCTCAGATGTTTCATCTTTGATAACATATTGCCATGTTTGTGATAGACACCTTCTGCAGAGACTCCTTCTAGAGATTGTAGTAGGACAAACTCTAGATCCACACTGCTTTGGCTCAACTGCTGACTGTGCTATTGATTAGCTAATGGATGGAGGCTAGTTATTTAACCCCTCTGTGGACTTGTTTCTCTACATACAGAAATGGGATAATCACAGTTCCTAACTCATAGTGTTGTTGCATGGATTGAGTTGATATACACAAATCAATTAAAACAGTGTCTGGTGTATAATAATCACCATACAAGTATTGATCAGTTTATTATGTCACATATTTTTTAAGGGTTTCTACTCTACCATACTTTTAAAAAGCTCGAAATTGTGGACCATTTCTGTAACAAAAGAAGAATCTAATTACCTCATCTGTCAAGCTGACTTTGGTTATGTTGTTTAATATTTGGAGATGGAGTGGTAAATTAACAGGAGTTGATAGTTTACGGATAGGTTAGCAGGCTTGACTTATTCATTGTCCTGGTGCACACTACCCAGTGTTTTCTTTGTCTGGAATACTATCACCATCTGTGTAGTTTGATTTTTGGGGGTTGCCATTGATTTAACTTATGCACCTGCTTAGATTGCTTCTTGGAGGGCTGCTTTGGGAAGGATTCTGGTGTCATATTTGGGCTCAGTGGGAAACAGTGCCATATGCAATCATTAATGTCTGCTATAAGTGTAGGAAAGGGAATGCCATGCTTGCCATCAGGATTGGCTACATAATTTGTGCAGCCCACTGCACAATAAAAATGTGGTCACCCTTGTTCAAAAGCAAGAAGAAAGGATCATTATATGTACAAATATATAAACCTTTTTCCTTTCCTCCATGGTCTCTCTCTCTTGATTTGTCAGGTTATTTTTATTTGTTATTTAATATTGTTCTAAATTACTCATTTTTTTTATTTATTTTATTTATTTTATTTATTTTTTTTATTTGAGAGAGCAAAAGTGAGCAAGTGTGCAAGTGTGCCAGTGGGGGAGAGGGGCAGAGACAGAGAGAGAGAGAGAGAGAGAGAGAGAGAATCTTAAGCAGGCTTCACATGCTCAGCATGTAGCCCAATGTAGGGTTCGATCCCACAACCCTGGGATGATGAGCAGAAATTAAGTTTGATGCTCAACCAGTTGATCCACACAGGTGCCCCTCAGTTAGTTTTTCATAGCTTTTGCACATATATTCTTATTAGAACACTGGAAATGTTTCACAGAACTCAACTATTATTGTTTCACTTCTTAATATACAAACATTCTACCAATTCTCTTAGTGGTAGTCATACTGATAGTAAGATAGGACTGAAAGGAAAACAAACTATGGTTAGCCCTATCTTTCCCTTTTCTATGTCCTCATTTTCAGCATGAGTGATTGGCTATAAAACAGGGAAGTGACCAAATAAGAAAGGATGTGATAGGGTTCATTGGTCATTCATGTTCCATAGAATGATCCTTTTTCTCTGTGTTCAAAGCAAGTTCTGGATCAAATGAAAATTGTGGCCTCTTACTCAATGAAAATTGTTTGCTTACTCAGTTGTAGTCAGGTCATACTTAGCTTGTACTCACTTTGAGTCTTGCTGAACTCTAATACATTGTGGTCTACTGTAATTCTGTACTTATAGGGCATTGTGAATGCAATATGCAAATGAAGTGGTAAGAAATGGAGGTGGACACTTATATTGCACTTTTTCTTCTGCTCATGAGCATTCTCCATTGTCCCAACACACTTCATTTAAAGAACACAAGTTCAAAGATAAAATCACTAAGGCTTTCAAGTCAACATTAAAGCAAATGTGAGGCCCTTCTGATCACAAGACTCTGTGTGATTGTGCAGGTCACACGTCCAGAAGCTGACCCTGCTTGCATTTTCTGGTTATATGCTATCTTTTCCTTATAGGACTTAAAGACCCAGCTCCTTCTTGTAAGACTTTCTTGTTTATGAGAGCCCATATTGATCACTACTGCTGGATCACTACCCTGTGCTTGTGTAGAGTTCACCTTTATTTGCATATTACATGGTATAAACTGCCTTTTGTGATTATTTCTTGCTATGTTCTTTCTCCCCATAACATTATAAACTTCTTGGGACAGAGTCATAATAATGGCTCCTGCATAATAATGCAGGATTGGCCTTGCTGAGGTTTGAATCACAATTCTGTTAACTTACTGGGTATTAAAATACAATATTTCGTAGCTATTATTGTTATTTTTATTGTTCTCAAAGAGCTCAGGCACTGAAATCACATTGCCAGTGTTCAAATTGTTACTTATTAGCTATAACCTAGGGCAAGATACTTAATTATTTTTCGTCTTGATTTTTTAAATATTTTGTTATAAGAATTAAATGCTATAAGTTTTCTAAGAGTCAGGGGTGCCTGTCACATGACAAATCTTAGTTATTCTTAGTACTATTATTATTATTCATTTTATTCCCAAGAGTGCCCAAGAGTATCCATTTTCAAGATGAGGAATATGAGAGACATTGAGAAGACACGGCCAGCCAACCTTCTTACCTTTAGAGCAGTATAATCCAATATGGATTAGCCACATGCAGCTATTGAATACTTAGGAAAATGTGGCTGGTCTAAACTGAGATGTGCTATAAGTATGAAATACACACTGGATTTTGAAGACGTGGGATTAAATAAAGAATATAAAGGGACGCCTGGGTGGCTCAGTTAGTTAAGCATCCGACTTTGGCTCAGGTCATCATCTCACGGTTTGTGAGTTTGAGCCCCTCATTGGGCTCTGTGCTGACAGCTCAGAGCCTAGAGCCTGCTTCAGATTCTGTGTCTTCCCCTTTCTTTGCCCCTCCCATGCTCATGCTCTGTTTCTGTCTCTCAATAATAAATAAATATTAAAAAAAAAAGAATACCAAAACCCCACAAATATTTTTATATTGATTATATGTTGAAATAGAGTATTTTGGACATAATTGGTTAAATAAAGTATATTATTAAAATTAATGGCATCTGTGTTCTTTTGTTTTTGATTATGTGTCTATTAGAAAGTTTAAAATTACTAATGTTGCTCACATTTTACTTCTATAATATAGGAACTGTGAGGATCGACAATTGGAGGTGAAGCCATCTTTAAGAACACATTCCACTGAGTAAGCTAATAAAGCTCTTTGAATTCCTTGCTCATCATAATCCTTAAGATTTAATTTTAATGACCACAGGAGGGAATTTTGGATTTTACTTATCAATGTAAAAAAAATTTTAAGCTGGTAATTAGTTTGTTTCTCAGATGAACCTAATTCTCCTTGACAGGAATCTGAGAGGCTTTCTACTCCTCCATGTGGTGTTAATGGCCTAGAGAAGAGCACAGGAAGATTTGAATCTCAGCTTCCTTGTTTAGCTGTGTAACTTCAGGCAAACTAGCTTTTTGTGTCTCAGTTTCCTTATATGGGAAAAGGGGCAGTGACATCTACTGAGTAGGATATCTTTGCCTTCTGGATATAGTCTTTATCTTCCTCTAGCTTGTTCTGTACTCTGGGAGGATGACTTATGAACTATGTCAATTGCCATCCTTGCTCATTGGTTTCAGGTTAAGTTTGAAGAGTGGACATGGGTACTCTGCAGGCATCAGAATTCTGGGAGATAAGTATGTGGATGAACTTTTCTGGAGTGAATATAGATGTTTGTATTCTGTGTTAATGCATGGATCTTCCTCTGTGGATGAGGCTCTAGGTAATGAGGTGGTCAAGATACCCATTCTGTGGATGTGCCAGTACTTGCTCAATGGGATCCTGTCCAAATGGCTAAAGGGCAAGGAGGGATTATTATTCACGAGCTCAACAACTTAGATTTCTTCTCAAAAAGACTTGGTGTCCCACCTGCCCACAATAGAAGCTAATGCTAAACTTCCCGCTACATGTGACCATTTTTTAAAGGGAACAGATGGCTATTTTGTCACAGATTCATTATGTTGGAACTCTTACTTCATGGAGGGGACTTTGGTTTATACTCAAAGGATAAAGACACATTTTCTGTGTATATATACTTTCCCTGCTCTCTGCTCTTCTGCCATCACAGTGGTATTCTAACATCACCTCTGACCCAGGATTACATTTTCCAACAAAAAGTGTGCCTTAGTCAGCTCATGTCTATGGAATTCATTAGTTTTATCCTGTGCCACATCATCTAGATGCAGCTACTTAACAGAATAGTGGACTGGCTTGGTGAAAGCTCAATTCTGAAACTAGTAGGATGATAATACTCTACAAATTTTGGAGTGTTATCCTTCTTGATGTGGTATTTTGTATGCTGTAAAACCACGGATACAGTGTCATCTTTTTTAGCCACAATGCCAAGTTCTGAAAACTGTCCAAGAACAAAATTATTTATGATACTTGTTAAAGGTGGTGAGGAATATTTTATTTAAGAGATAATGCTACAATGGAGTTTTGTAGTAGGGGAGAGAAATTAGAACACAATAAGGAAAAGTAGAAATTAATAGCCAAGGAGCAAGTTGAGGGACAGTTGATGGAACATAACTAAGAGGAAACATCAGGGGGAAGGGGGATTATGGCTAAACTGATTTAGCAGTGTTCTTGCTAAAATTAGTGCAGAGAGAAAAATGAAAGCTCAGGTGTCAGGGCCTAGTTGAGAAGGACATCCAAAGGAGCCAGACTAAAGTTTGGTAAGGGAGGTGAAAGTGGCCTGACTTACAAATACACCCAATACAAATTCACCCAATAATCCATGGGAAGAACTTCTTCTTTGTGTCCCAGAGATTCTAATGCTCAAAGAAAGAATGCATCCAAATGGGATGTAGTCATGCTTCTAGTGAATTGGAAGCCAAAACTGCCTCTGGCCATTATGTGCTCCTGTTGCTGAACAATAAAATAGAAGAGTTCACTGTACTCAGCATGGTGAGTGATCCTGATTACTGGGGGAAATGGGTTGCTTCTACACAATGGAGGGAAGAGGACTATGTGTGGGACTAAAGAGATCCACTGTGGTGCCTCCTGCCCAACAGTCCTGTTCAGTGTGTTGCTGGCAGTTGGAGTTCATCTATACCTGTGCTGGATCCGGGGACCAGGAGTGTTCTTGGCTTTGCGAAAGGTAGTAATAAAAAATGAGCAGCAGGAAGTAAGAGCAGAGTTTATTGAAGAAATAGAGCAGATATAGACAGAGTGTCTGGGAGACTTAGAAAGGAAAGCAGCATGAGTCTTGTCTTTTTTCGGGTCTGGGGATTTTTATTGAGGATGGGGGTCTCGTTTACATGTCCCCTCAGGCATCCAGGAACCAGCTAAAACAAAGATGAGAGCCCAGGTGTTATTTCTTGGAGCTAGAGAGCCTTGGCATTGAGATGTCTAGCACCAGTGGCCTGGAATCTGCATATGATAGCTTTCTCCCGTCTTTCTCACCTGGTTCTTCCTTAGATGTTATCTATCCTAAAGAAATCATTAATTCTTTGTCCCTTACAAGGAGGACACTATGAGGCATATGTAAAGTGGGGAGTAGATGCAGCCCCTAGAAGAATAGAAGCAAGAAAAGAACAAAAGCAGATTTTTATGGAGTTCTTCAGATTCCCCGTCTCAAGTGGACAACTGCAGCAACCCCAAAGACAAGCCTCCAAGAATTCAGACCCTTCAGGGATAAAGGTTTGGGTTACCATATCAGTGAAGGAGATCATCCAGTTGAGTTGCAGGCAGTGAATGGGTGAGGGGAGCATTCAGTGGTGGTGGAGGAAGGCTGGCTGCTGTGCTCACCAACTTAGGCTTTATGCTCAAATACAGACACTACAGGAACTGTAAGAGTTACATAGTTATCTCCCCCTTTCCTTTACTCTAATATCTTTATGACAAGCACCAATGGTTCCTCATGTTTTAGATGACTGAAATGACATCATCTCATTTTGATTTGCCATGTCTTCAGTTGGATTGCAGAGGAGGGGATGATCGGGACAAAAAGGAATGGATTGTGCTGAATAACTTATGTTTCCACATCTAGATGTACCTCTTTCACCCTTTTCCAGACTGCTCTGTGCCAGGCAGTCAAATGGGTTGCACCAGTGGGATCCTTTGTCCTCTGGTTCCAGTTGTGTTCTTTCAGTGGCCAGTGGAAGGTACAAGTACGTGTGGAAAGTGAGTTCAGAGTTTCTGTTCCCTTGGCTATTTCCTTACTGCATCACAGTTTGACTGCTTAACTTCACAGACTGCCATGGCTCCTGTTGCCATTTGCAATCTCTCTGAGTTCCTGACTGCTGTTGCTAGCCTCAGGTTATGACCGAATTCCTTGTAGGATGACTTCAAACTCTGCTGGGACTCTGACTGATGTGCCTACTTTGCCAGGTTGTTTTAAGGATTAGAGACAATGAATGCAAATCATTCGGTACAATGAGGAGAACTTGGTAGGCACTCAAAAACCTTTTAAGTTCTAAATCCAAATGATTGGTTAAAGAATTAGCACTGTTTTAGGAAATAAATGAGATAATGTATGTGAAAGTTCGTTGCAAAGTATAAATCACTATATAAGCAAGGTATACTTAATATTAGACTTCTAGAATCTTAAAATTATTACTGAAAAAAAAAATCCATAGCTGTCTTGCCTTAATCAGATGCAATTAGGTTTTTCTCCGAAATGGACTAGATAGAAACTTTAACTGCAGATTTCCATGTAAATCTCATTCAGTTAAAAACTTTGTTCATTTTCTCCTGGCTCTAGGTCTTTGGTTTTAGATTTCCCATTCCCATTTCCTCTTCTTTCTAGCTCAGTGAAGCATGAGTATCAAGATGAGCAGATGGAGTGGTAATTGCTTTTCTGTTTCATTGTAGAGAAAAAGAAAAAGCAATGGAAAAAAGCATTTAGAAATATGGAAGAACCTAGTCTGCATTGTGGCTTTCCATAGTACCTTCTGACACAGGGAGGGAAATGGTTTCAATGAGGAAAAACTGAGGTTGATTTTCCTTCTGCTTTAGAACTTTACATACCATGCATAGGTCAGAGTTATCTGGAGGACCTTGAAGGAGAGGGCAGAGAACTGCATCATGGTCAAAGCCTCTCTTTTTCATTTTCATGTGGCAAGTGACCGTTAGGGTATTTCTTTCTTTCTTTCTCTGTGCTTGCATTTGCTGTACTAGTTTAATGAAACTACTTTTGTTGTGTCTCATGCTGTTTTATTGTCCTTCCAAATGAAATAGTTTGTAGAAATGATCTGAACAAAGAAATTTAGCATTTGTTCATTAAAAATCTTGCTGCAGCAGTCCTTCTCAGGCAGGACTTCAGAGATTGTGTAGAGATCAGCAGTTGAGAGCATGCATCCCAGAGACACTTAGTCCTGGGTTTGATTTCTGGGTTCCTCAGTTGTCATGCTGTTAGCTCAACCTCAGTTTCTTTCTCTGTCACATGGGGCTAATAATTGTGTCTTGTTGGGGCAATCAAGTGCAACAGTGACTGAATAAGCCCTTTATAAAATGTCAAGCGCTGTACTGATTTAAGAGGTTGTTATTTCTAAACTGACAATCTCTCATAAATGAATTTGACTTTCATCAAACTGTATTCTCCTTGAAATAAAGACCAGGAAAGAGTAACTGAATAAGGCATGTGATGATACTGTCCATGAAAGTAAGTCTTCTGATTAAATAACACATGTAAAGTATCTAGAATAGGGTCTGACATATGGTA
The DNA here is from genome assembly GCF_027475565.1 of Acinonyx jubatus. Classification (NCBI taxonomy): domain Eukaryota; kingdom Metazoa; phylum Chordata; class Mammalia; order Carnivora; family Felidae; genus Acinonyx; species Acinonyx jubatus. The sequence continues at coordinate 120,668,163 of NC_069383.1, forward strand.
AGTCATCAACAAATGTTTGATTGTTTTCTTTAATAAAACAGTGAAAATGCAGATTTTAATTTTTCTGAGGGAACTATCAATTACCAGGACATCTCACTCATGCAGAAAATATTTCAATTTTAAGGCAATGCATAGTATTACCAATAAGCTCTACCCTGTAAGGTAGTTTTTACTTGAATCACCTAGTTTGACCCTCATAGCACCTATATGAATAAAGTAGAATAGATTCTATTCTAATTTTCCTAGTATTGCATGTAAGAGGACGAGGTTTGAGCAGTTAAGTTTCTGACTCTTCCAAAGTCATATGGCTGGACTCCTTGACGCTAATTTTCCCAAATACATTTGAAGGGAAGCAGGGTGAGAACAGTTGTTGGCTTCCATTTTGTAGGCAAAGGTCGTGCTTGGCTGAGGAGTTACTTATTTCTGGAAGCTTGATGATTCATATTGGTGATTATGGAACTTAGGTTCACAACTGAGACTGTGGTAATAGTACCATGTGATATTGGTGTGGGGTAAGGAGCTGTACAGGCTGAGATCTTGGAGCATGGAGGTGAGATAGTATTGGAGAAGAGGTAAATACAAAATGAAGTCTGAGTGTAACTGAGCTGCCCATGGAGATAGAAGAGGTGGGAGGGCAGAGTGTAACATTGTTATAGCATTATCTGTACCTGGTCGGCAGTGGATTTGGGGTCCACCCCTGCCTTTCCCACAAAGCATTTGGAACAGACATTCCCCAAGACATTTTGGGGTCTTATGGAACTTGAAAACTAGAAGGACCTCAGAGGTCATCCTTGACAGTCCTTGCTTTTTATGGATTAGGAATTCCTAAATTCATGCAGCTAGCTAGTTTTGTACACTGGAGCTTTATTTATTTCATAAATAAATGCTTTTTTAGCATTTACTTTGTGCCAGGCACTGTGCCAGGTGCTAACAAATAATAATTCATTTATTCCTGATAACAGCCCTAGCAGAAAGTTACTACAGGTTCACAGTCCCTTATGTACAATTCTGAATTTCAAAAGAATCTGAAAAAACATACAATTTTTTGCAACATTGGTGCAAACTCATTGGTGGCAAAACCTGATCTGAACTGATGTAAGTCTACTTATTGTCTTTATACCATGTAATATAAATAATCACACATTTTGCTTTCAAAACATATCAATGGTTTGGTTTGGGGTTATGGCCCAAGACTTTGTTGCAAGTGTTACACAATACTTAGTAAAACCTCATACCTTTCCAAAATCCAAAAAGTTGCGATATTTCCAAAAACATCTGACTGAGGATTTTGAAGGGATTGTGGAATCTGAATTATTATCCCCATTTTACAGAAGAGAAAACTGAGGTACATAGATTGCATAACTTGTAAGGGTACACAGTGGCTTTCTTGGGACTCTACACCAGGAAGCCTGGCTTGAAAGTCTGTTCATTTAACCAACATAGATGCTCTGATCCTTACCATGCATTCTTCTTCTGACAAAGCCAACCATATAGATTAAGAGATTGCCATTTATTGCTTTGTGCAAGTACTATGTATGCATATCATGTAAGTTCAGAAAACCCTTAATTTCCATCTCTACTGCCACCACTTTATTTCTGACCTTATCTCTTGTCTCCACCCATTTGTTTACCATAGGTCAGCCAGGGTGATTTTTCAAAATGCAAATCTGATTTCTATTATACTTTCTCTATCAACATCTGCTTCAATGCCTTCCCATTGCATTTGTAAGAGCCCAAATCTTCCACCTAGCATAGTTTAACTCTGCCTGTCTCTCCAGGCTTGACTCCTGCCACAGCCCCCAGGCATTTTGTGCACTCCCACCTTCTTTCAGTTCCTTGACTACATTGTGGTTCCTCTTGCTATAGGGCCTTCCAAGGTGCTGTCTCCTCTTCAAGGAAGACTCCCCTTATCCAGCACTCCCACCTCCACCATGCCCTAGTCACCTCCACCTAATTTTTCAGGCCCCAGCTCAAACTTACTTTGACAGGGATGTTTTTTTAAGTCACAACAGTTTCCATTTTACATTTACTTGTGTAATTATTACATGAATGTCTATCTTCACTCTCTGCCATGAAGGCAAAAATTATTTTCTTTTTTGTTCATCATTGTGGCTTTATCCTCAGGGCTGGTCATCTAGTAAAAGATGAATACAAACTTATTGAATAAAACCAAAGAATGACTTTTGGGCAGCATGTGAGATTTATTTTTTTATTTTGTGGAGACAACTGTAGAGGTTTCAGAGGTTGTGTATTTGTTCATAGAACTATCCTCACCATTTTCTTGGGTGTCACAGAGTTGGAATTTCAGATTTTCTTAAAAAATTAATGTCTGCCTGGAGTATTTAAGCTTTCACTTCCAGGACTGCAATTTCTAAGGGCCTTCCTTTCCTGCTTCTACTAACACAGAAGGGACATTTGAAATGGAAGCAGAAGAGAGAAAATACACTGCTTTCATGAAAAGTCAAATAACCAAGTTGTGTTAGGTTCTCAGCTGGCTGCAGGCCTCATGTTGAGTAAGTATTATTAGAGCAGCAAGGACATTTATCTGTCCATCTACAAGTCTTAATGCTGAAGCTGAGGTTGTCTGGAGAGAGTAGTGCTGCCTTTTTATTATTTTAATGTAAGTGTATTTGTGGGATTATTATAAAGGTCTCTAGAAACCTATGACATAAAATCTTAGAATATATTTAAAGTGATCAGCTTTTCCAATGTGTGGTTCCAAATTCCCTCTTTTCTCTATAGTTCATTCCCTCTAATGAAAAGGAAGTAATTTTTTTTTTTTTATTTACAGGTTTGTTGAATGCAGTAATCCATTATTTGTGGGTAATTGCTAGAGTAATCTCACCTCATTGGTTTCTAACAAAGCCTCCCAGATTGACATATTACAAATTGAAAATTAAATGCAGTATAAACTACACCTGACTGTCTTGGTAAAGGTGTATTGTATTAACAGTTAGAATTATTGAGTGTTGTTTTGCTTGTATTTTCCTGAATATGTCTTGAAAACTTTTCTTTCCCAGAATATCATCAAGGAACTATATTTGTCTTAGTTTCTTTTATTTTTAAAGCTTATTTATTTATTTTTGAGAGAGAGGAAGAGGCAGTGGCAGAGAGGGAGAGAGAATCCCAAGGAGCCTCTGTGCCGTGACCATGGAGTTCGATTGGGGGTTTCAATCTCACGAACCTTGAGATCATTACCTAAGTGGAAATCAAGAGTTTGATGCTTAACCAACTGAGCCACCCAGGTACACCTATTTTAGTTTTTTTCTAATAATGCTAACTGTTTTCTTCAGCTTTGATTTGGGGGGGGGGCATAATTAGAGATACTGGTCAACATATTATCATGAGGAACTTATAACCTATGTGGTCACCAAATGGCTTCCTTAGCCCCACGTTTCTCTTGCCTGATTTCCCTTTACCTTCCCAGACTTCTTTCAACGTAGGAGGATCCAGCCAGTCCTTTTAACCTGGGCACCTTCTTGACCATGTCTCTTCTAGATTTGCCACACCCCATTACCCAAAATGTCTGCTTCTTCCTCATTCCTAATCATGACCCTAAATAGTACTGCATTCCAAGGTCTTTTCCAAACTTAATAAATACGTAACAAGCATTTGTTATGTACATGATCCTGTATAATGGGTGTAGGAGTGTGGGTAGTATTTAAGGAGATAGCAGGGTAGTCTGGTAGAATATATGTGCACACCTGCTTGGGAGCAGTGTATCCTGGTCATTATGGACACAGATTCTGGTGCCATACTGCCTGGATTCAAATTTTGGCTTGTATATTTACTATGTGTATAATCCTCATGTTGCATTTCACCTCTTGATGCCTCAGTTTCTTCATTTATAAAGAAGGGGACAATTACCTTACATGGATGTTGGGGGGATCTGTGCTTAGAACAGTGTCCAGCACAGATAAAACACTCAATTATAATTGTTGATTCATATATTCAGGCTCCCCATCCCTGTTCCTGATCACTGTCTCAAATCTTTGAATCTCTGGTTTCATAAGACAATGTAGATAAAGAAAAGAGCATGGAGTTTGGAGCTAGAGGGTTAAAACTCTACCATTTATTGCAGAAGAGTTAATTAAATTCTTGAAGCTTCAATGTTGAGATCTTTAAAAATCACCTATTCTCCTTAGCTACTCAAATGCCAGCCTACCTTTCACCTATCTGCAACTTCTACCTTTACCTGGCTGGACCATTTTGGCTGCTGTTTTACTGATAAGTTCCTCCTTCCTTTCCCATTATGGGTTTTTATAATTTCCAAGCTACTTTTCACAAAAACCATGTACTTTGATCCTCATAACAACTTTGCGAAACACATGAGCATTATTTTCATTTCTATTTTATAGATATGGAAACTGAGGGTCAGGGGGATGATTAGACCATTCCAAGTTGATATAGCTGTAAATCTTGAATATGGGACTTGAACTTGCTTCTCTGTACACTTTCTTCAATTCCACACAAGCCTACGAATTCAGTTTTGATTTACCTATGTCATTTGCTTTTCTTGGATCCTCCTATGGTTTTCATCAAATCTGAGCTTCTCATTATGAGTCAACTGTCCTCCCTTGAATCATGCTTTATGCAGTGAGTGATGAGGAGGAGGCCAGGATGTATAGTAAGTTACCTACAGGCCTTGCATTTTTTCCCTCGGCTCCATTTTTTGCACTTTATTAATCTCTTTGGCTCCTGAGTTGTAATAACAGTAGCTCCAACAGAGAAATTCAGACAGTGAGAGTTACTAGGTGTAAAGTCTTGTGATGGATATGAATCTTTGGGGGTCAGAAGGCCAACTATGGTAGGCAGAATAATAACTCCCAAAGATGTCTACATCCTAATTCCCAGGACCTGTGGTTGTGTCAGGTAATAGGGCACAGGAGAATTAAGATTGTTAATCAGCTGAGCATAAGTTACAGTATCCTGGATTGTCTGCATGTACCCACTGTAATTGTAAGCATCCTTAAAAGTAGAAGAGAAAATTGGCCAGAAGAATAACAGTGTGAGGAAGACATGGACAGACATTGTTGACTCTAAAGATGGAGGAAGAGGTTCAAGAGCTAAGGGATGTGTACAGCTTCTAGAAGCTGGAAAGATCAAAGAAACAGGTTCCCCTTGGAGTCTCCAGAAGGGAATAAAGACTTGCCAACACCTTGATTTTAGCCTACTGAAACTGGTTCAGATTTCTGAACTATAGAAGAATAAGATAATAAATGTCTGTTGAAACTAATATAATTCTGTATGTTAACTATACTGGAATTAAAAATAGTCACTTATATCAATAAAAAAATTAAATTTCTGTTGTTTTAACCTGCTAAGTTTGTGGAAATTTGCTACAGCAGCCATAGAAAACAAATACACCTAATATATGCAAATAAATAGAGCTGTGGTGAGGGGGTCAATGAATTAATACAGAAAAATAATTCAGAAAAAACCTAGAATATCATAAACAAGAGAGGGTAACTTTATTTTGCACATTAGTCCTGTCTTAAAATCTGCTTTTTTCCTTTTCACATTTTCCACTTCATTATATTTCTTCTATAATATCGTTTATTTGTATCATAGAACTTTTCAGCCATTCCTAAGTCTGCTTGCTGTGTGCAGTGATTCAGTTCAATAGAGGAGTGTCCACAACATGCTGAATAAAGAAAGGATATCTTCAGTCTACTGCAATATCTATTGCATCAGCCCACACTGAGTAAAGGTAACTGGTGAGGCTGTGCCGTCTGTGGGTCAAGTGTTGTTCATAAAGTTTTGGAGTTGGAAAGACCTTGGTATATATCAATTGTGTGGTCTTGAGGATGTTCCCTAACCTTTCTGAGTCTTGGTTTTCTTTTGTGTGAAATGGGGATAATTATATCTCATGTTTGTTGTGCAGATGAAAATGTGCCTATGAGCACTTAGTATAATACCTGGCACAAAGCTAAAGCTCAATACCTGTTAAGAGGTTTTATTATTGATGTTGTTGTTTATTGATTGATTTCTCTGGGATTCAGGGTCACGGAGGTTGGGTATAGAGATGACAGATCTTCAGCAGGTTATCCGCAACGAGCACGCTGTGAGTGCCTCATAAATATTACATAATATGGGGAACAAGCATGTTCTTGATGTTAAAAGATTATGACAGATAAATGCAGAGCAGAGGGTAAAGAAGTCTTTAAAAACAGGCAAACATACACCTGAGTAAAACAGTTTCATTGTTTGCTACAGCATCTGGACAGGTTTCAGAGGATGGGATACTAATGCCAGAGAGAGTAATATAATTTGACAAGATAGTGGATTATCATGCTGTTCTTGCTGCAGTCAGCAAGTTTTTCAGTTTCTGCTAATCTAATGTTTCTTTTGATGATTTCTGGACCCAGCACTGACATTTCAAAATATTTTATCATTTATATGATAAATTCCTTGAATTGAGGCTCTGTTGTTTCAGGTGAAGGTTTGATTGTTTTGAAAGCCAAAATAAGGATCTGCATTGAAATTATGTTCATATACTGTTCTTTTTATCACTTTTGGCCTGCATTCATTTATTTAAAAGTTATTTATCATACAAAGTGCCAGTTAAACAAATGGTATTGCTCGAAAGGTCATGCTTGAGTTTTCTTGGCATGATTGGCTTTATCAGTCCTTATTATTTCTCAGACATTCTTTTTTTAATGTATTATTATTGATTGTTTTGGAAATAGATTTGGTAGAGACTAATTTTGTGGAGGATGGCAGTTTTTTAAAATCACCTTTTAACCCACAAAAAAGGTGATTGCAGGGCTTCCAAATTATTTCAGAGCCAGTGAGTGTGGTAAATCTTGACTTTTCATTTGAAGAATTTTATAGGTGTTGTATTATTTCCTAAGCTTGTGCATATTTTATATTTCTCTTACACTGGAAAGGTGAAATTATTAACTGACACAGATCATATGGAAGCAGTGACAATTATTTGAAGTTTTAGTGTACATCTTATGAATTGTTTGTCCTCCACTCTCCCTTCTGTACTACTTAATAAGATTAATTTCCTTCCAGCTCCGAAATCTTATGACTATTCCTTTCCCCAATTTCAAAGGCCATATCACAGTAGGTAGGGGAGAGCAATGGGGACTCTGTAGGTTGGGAGATTCTAGGATTGTAGTCCAGCTCCTAAATTGTGCTCTAAATTTGTGCATTCCTCCTAGCCTCTTTGATCTTCCTTTTCCCATTTTTCAAATAATAATTGCTCTATCTCTTAGAGGTATAGTGAGAAGCATATTATATGTGCAGATATAGTGGACTGAAAATGCAAAGAAAATGATGGATTATTAAGTAGCAGTTTCAAGTTAGCAGCTAGGTCAGAAATATTGCATTTGAGAGGAGAATATGTCTGATCCCTAGGTAGTTGTTTGGTATCATAGTAGTGCCACTGATAAGCAGTCATGTCCTGTGAGTCCCCTGGGAAATACATGATGGGAGGGAGAAGCATATATGTCCAGAGCTGTGGGCTAGCCCTGAGATTTGTCTTTAGTCAGTTCTAAGAAGGAGACGATAACTGCTTATGAACCTCTCATCTGACCACCTGCTCTCCTCTATCTAGAATGCTCTTCTTCTTTCACCAAGCATGACATCTGGAAAGGATATATTTGAAGGCTACAAACTTGCTGAATCCACAGAGGGGAATCACTGAGATGACCCTCACTAAACCAGAGAACCCTGCCACTTCCCATTTGTTACCTTTACATCTGTCACTGCCATGTGACATTGAGGAGGTAATTTCATTTCTTTGGTTCTGTTTTCTTATGCACAGAATGAGGAGGTTGGACAGTAGGTCTAGAAATTTCTGATAAACTCTTTCAACCCGTTAATAATAATACCTCCAGAAAATGTTACCCATAAAGTTGTTTTATGAATTGAATTTTGTCCCCATCTTAAAAAGATTATATTCAAGTTCTAGACCCAGCACCTCAGAATGTGATGTTATTTGGAAATAAAATCTATTAAGATGTGGTCATCGTGGTGTAGGGTGGGCCTCTAATCCAATATGACTGGTGTTCTTGTAAGAAGATGGCTATATGAGGAGACAGATGGGAAGAATGCCATGTGACCATGAGGGCAGAGATTGGAGTGATGCAGCCATAAACCAAAAAATGTTAAAGCTTTCCAGCAAATCACCACAAGCTACAAAGAGTCAAGGAGGGATTCCATTCGGGTTTCAAAGGGAGCATAACCTTGCTGACACCTTCATTTCAAACTTGTAACCTTCAGAACTGAGAGACAGTAAATTGTCATTATTTTAAGCCACTTGGTTTGTGAGTACTTTGATGTGGCAGCCCTAGGAAGCTCATATAGGTTGCTATGCAGAATGAGACAGAAGATGAAAAACAATTTGAAAATTAAAATACCCATGGTGATTACTTAATACTTTCTTGTTTTGTGTCATTAGTGATTCCAAGTGCTGTACTGACCTTATTCTAGGCCAATTTACCACTTATGCTGCAGGGATAGAAGAGAAGGAAGAAAAAAAACTAAGATGTAAGAAGGCCAGGTCTCTTCCCATCTGGAAACATGTTCACACTGTATTGTTCCATTAGCATGAAAGAGAGAGAAGACAGAAGGGAGCACATAAACAGTGATGTTTCATTGCTTAATTGCCATCTTCCACTTACAAACATGGCCCAGTGTCCTGTCCTGGAATCAGGCTTCATCCTTGAGAACTATCACTGAGCATAGGAGGGAGGGAAAAAGTACAGAACTTCCTCTTTGTTAGGCATTTACACAGTGCATCTGTGTAGAACCAAAGCATTGATAGGTGCTTCTCCCCTCATCCTGAGAACATTTGTATGGAGGTGTGAGTAGGAGTGGGGGTTAGTAATACTTAATTTGGGGTATTCGCCATTTAAACCTCTTTCTTTTTTTTTTTATTTAAAAAATTTTTTTACACTTATTATTTTTGAGAGACACAGAGAGACAGAGCACTAGTCAGGGAGGGATAGAGAGAGAGGGAGACACAGAATTTGAAGCAGACTGCAGACTCTGAGCTGTCAGCATACAGCCTGACCTGGGGTTCAAACTCACAAACAGTGAGATCGTGACCTAAGCCAAAGTCAGACACTTAACTGACTGAGCCACTCAGGCTCCCCTTAAAGCTCTTTCAATCACACACTTGGATCAGTGTGGATAGAGAATGGAAATGCAGCCCATCGTGGGAAATACCACTTGCTTGTTGGTCCTGGTTCTGAATCTTAGTGATAAGAAGGTGAACTGGGGAATGTGCACCACTGGACTTACACTGTGACCTGTGCAGGGGAGGAATGTGAAGATAAGAAATAAAGGAGGAGGATAGAGAATCATGGCAATTTCTCAGCCCCCTGGATGGAGGCGGTTTGGTTCTGCCTGGGAAGGACAGTAATTTCCATTTATTTTAATAGTTTTCTTCCACTGCCTTCCTCCCTCCAAACTTCTTTTGCCATAGAATATGGTACCTTTAGTCCTTCTATAATTATTTGACTGCTGGTATTAGAGAGATGTAAGAGTGATAGTATGTGGTAAGTCATTTCAGCAGGTAGACAGTATCAGCCAGATAAAATTGTCAAGCATAAGGGAAAGTGAGTCATTTTATATATCTCTTGCATCTTGAGGGATTGATTTTTCCTACATTTCAAAGACAATACTTGTATTTGTCTTTTTTAAATGTTTATTTATTTTGAGATGGAGGAGGGGAAGAGAGAGAGAGAGAGAGAATCCCAGTTGACAGCACATAGTCCATTGCAAGGCTTGATCCTATGAACTGTGAGATCATGGCCTGACTGGAAATAAGAGTTGGATGCTTAACTTCCTGAGCCACCCAGGCACCCCAGAGACAATACTTGTAGTTGAAAATTGTGTTTCCCTAAAGACCAATATTTAGTGATATTAAATCAATTGTACCAGGCCTTTGACAAGTTACTTTCACATATATCATTACAGTTTACAAAGCAGCCTTGAAATTCTATTTTTATTCCTATGTTACAGATAAGGACACTGAGGCATAGCTGCTCAAGAGCTGATTAAAATGATCAATTTCATCATTTTATTAACAATGGCTTGTTTTTAGAATAGTGGTTAAGATACCTTTTTCTGGGGGGGGTATGTCAGGGTCTGGCTAAGTTATTTCTTAATGTTTCCTGCTAGGCAGTCTGCTATTGCACTAGTCATTAGTGCCATTCACCAGATGTTTTGCCTCTTCTTCTTGGATAGGAGAACATTCCCACAGTTGGAAGGTAGCCAATGAAATGTGAGTAGAAGTAATACAGTATTACTTCCAGACAGAGCTTTAAGAGTTGCTATGTCATTTCCCTTGCTCTCATTTTCCCTCTGTTACGGCAACCAGTTTTGTTTTCTTAGCTTGGATCCTGGAGTTAGGATGGTGTGGAACAATATCCTTCATCTGTCTGAAATATCTATATAGCAAGAACGAGAAGTAAAACTTTGCTTTAAATTGCTGAGATGGTCAGGTGTTCATCATAACAGCATAGCCTAACATATCCTGATTGATACAACCAACTTGGTTTTCACATTACAGTTATTTTTTTTCTCGGTTTTCAAAGCTATACCTATTCCTTTCTCTTGTAAAGGAACTATATTGCCTTCCTACTCTGTTATTTTATTTAGTGACTACTTAGGAGCCTTTGATGATGTTAGGGTTGAAATAGTACAGACTGATAAGTAAAATTTATTTTGCAAATATTTATTGAGTTCCTGCTATGTACAGAGCATTATGAGAGATACAAAGATAAGTTAGGTAGATAATCAGGGAGCTTAAATCTAGCAGGAATGGACTAAACTTGTACATGAGATGTATCTAATGAAATCAAATATATTTGTTAGTTTTTGACTACTGTATTTGTTGAGTGCTGGGGGTTTAGTAGAGCAAAACAAGATATATTCATTGCTCATGGAGTTAGGGAGTAAAAAAGGAATTAAAATTAATCATATAATTATGTATGATTTATATATATTTATAATTGTATAAATTATAATTATGGAAAATACTTCAAAGAAGAGGTTCATGGTGCTTTGAGGGTTTATAAGAGAGGGACTTTATTTAGTCTAGGGGTGTAATGGAGAATTCAGAGTAACTTTATGTAAATACTTTGGACTCAGGCAGGCATCAAGCCAACTTGGGTTTAAATTCTGATTCCACCACTTTGAGCCATAAGACCCTGCCCAAGCCATTTCCCCTTTCAGAACAGATTTAATACCTACTTTGTAGGATAGTTGTGAGAATGATATAAGCTTTTGTTGTGACAGTGCATGTACTATATGCCTAATGAATGTTAGTTCCTGACCCTCCTTCCCCTATGTGATTGATTCTGTATGACTAATGCAGGAAAAGGTGAGGTAGAGGGTGGGTGTGTCTGGAGGTTAGATATATCCTCATGAAAGAAGTGGCATTTGAGCTCAGACTTGAAGAAGAGAAACGGCTTTGGCAAAAATAACTGTAATTATATGATGAAATGATAATTATAAGAAACAGGCAATATTAGTAGTTAAGATCATGGGATTCAGAATGAGACAGATCCCTATTAAAATCTAGGATCCAGCACTTATTAGCTCTGTGATCTTTGGCAAAGGGCTTCTCTGTATGCGAGTTTTCTCATTCATTAAATGAGGATAATATAAGTACCTGTTCTTTAGGCTTATTGTGAAGATGAAATGATAAAGAAATGTAAAATATTTAATATAGATCCTGGTTAATGCTCAGTATAAACAGCAGCCAGTATTTACTCTTACAAGCAGGGAAGGAATAATCTCTGGGTTCTTTTTTGTAGTGGTTTAGATTTACATTCCTAATGTTTTGTCTGACTGCAAAGGGCTGATGTCATTGAGTCCAGCATGAGATTTACTGTCTCCTTAGAGCATTAATATCCACCAATTAATAGTGACAGTCACTAAACATTTAGTACCTAATGAGCTGCGTCTCCTCAGTATGGGTGGGGTGGCATGGCAAAGGAAGTGTGTAATTCAGCTCACCAGACTTCCTTCTTGCTGGCTCCCTGTGACCTCCCCACTGGGCTGCCTGAGGGGTTGACTTCATTTGAAAAATGCATTTAGAAATGTCAGTGTCTGCAAAGCCCTGAGCTCTAAAGCCTTCTTGGAATCCTGGATGCAAAGAATGTCAGAGCCTTCTCTAGTGAGTTCCTAATCCCAAACTCTCATCTTAACATTGGGGAAAATAAAGGTTACAAAGGAGAATGAGATTACCAAGGTCACACTGTTGGGGGTATAGCAATGATGAAGTTAGGCATGGTCCCTGCTTTTATGGAGCTAATGATCCAGGGTGGGACATAGAAAAAAAATGCAAGAAAACAAATAGTTCCAAAAGTGAACAGAGTACAATGATAAAGAATGATGAAGTTGTGGGATGTTTTATACAAGGTAGCCAGGGAGGTCTCACTGAACAGTTAGCATTTAAGTTGAGACTTGTAATATATAAAAGCACCAGCCATGTAAAGATCTGAGGCAGGAGGGTTCCAGAGAGAAGGAATAGCAACTTCAAAATTTGTAAGGCAGGAATATGCTTCGCTGTGTTTGAAGCTGAGTGTGGCAGAAGCCCAGTGACCTAGGGTAACATTGGTCAAAGAGGGGGTAAGCCAAATTTGTAGGTTTTAGGCCATTAAAAGGAGGTCAAATTTGATTGTAAGTACAAAGGGAAGGGAGCCTAATGGAAAGTTTGAAGCAGTGCAGTGACACAATTTGATTAATGATTTAAAAAATAATTCTGCTGTTGTGTTGAGAATAGGCTGTTGGATGATAAAAATAAAACAGGGAAACCAGTTAGGAATTGATTTTAGTAGTCTTAGATGAGAGATGGTGATAGAGTGAACTAAGGTGGTAGACTGGAGGAGTGGGGGAGAAATGGACAAACTGAAGATATATTTTGGAGTTGGAACTGGCAAGGTATTGGGAGAATGAGGTGAAGGGAATGAGTAATCAAGATTGACTCTTTGATTTTTGCCTTCAGCAACTGAATATATGGTACTGTCATTTACTGAGATGAGGAAGGCTGGGAGAAGACAAGATATGGGGGTATAAGATTAAGAGTGTATTATTAGATGAAATAAGTATGAGATGACAGGGTGACATCCAAGTGATATTGTCAGTATGAAGTTGGCAATAAAAGCCTTGAATGCTCTAACCACAACAATCATTGGCTATAAGCCTATGGCAGAAAATAAAACTTCAAGATTCACTTCCATACCCAATACCGTGCAGACGTTGCTAATAGATTGCAACACTCTTTCCTGAGGATACTGGATATGGACTTAAAGTCTTTCTCATCACAGTGCTCCTGGCAGCCATACCACTACTCCATTGGTGTTAGCATTCAAAAGACATCTCTTGGCCATTCCTACTATGTTGTATTAGCATCTTTTCTTCATTGACCATCTCAATTTACTATTGGTTTTATTGTAAAAGTTAGAGTGTGTGAAATATGATTCATTTTCAACATTTAGTAAGAGCCACTATACATGTTCATTGCTCTGCAAAGTGCTGGGTGGGAGAATTAATTAATATATGGCTTGGTCCCTCCCTAAAGAAATTTACAAGGTATCCATGGTGGGATGGGGGTGAGGGAGGAATTAAAGGACAGTGCAGAACAGTGTATGATTAAATGTTCAGATGAGTGGTCTGAACAGTATATTTAGAGGAGGGTAGGATTGCCATGTCTGAAAGCAATTCTAGAAGTGCTCTCATTTCAACAGAGAGGTGAGGCTTGATCCGGCATTGAGAAAGAATAGGATTTGGATGAGAAGAGGAAAGGATGGTGTTATCAGATGTGGGATAAGCAGTCTGAGCAAAGGATTGAAGGGGGGAAGTGGGAAATAGGAAAAAGGAATCCAGCCGTTATGGAGAAGGAAATTGGGGGGGAGGGGAGAAAGTTAAAATAGTGGTCACATTATTATTCTGATTTTAGGACAAGCCTCTGATATTGGCTTAAGTGCTGGATTGTTCTCTTGAATGGTAGTGTGAGTTCCCATTTCCCAGATTCCACTGTTTCCTTACCGTTGGCTACCTGAATTAGTGCTGTATATTTTAAGGTTTTTTTCCTTCTTTTTTTTTTTTTTTTTTTTTTACAACAGCATGCAAAATTCAGTAACAATTTTTGTTAGCTGGCTGATCTAGCAGATAAACCTCCAAATTTCAGTGACTTAACACCTTACAGTTTCATATCTTGCTCATATAATTATCTGATGCAACTGTTCTCAGTCAGGTAACACTTCTGGATGCTTCTCCTTCAAGCAGTGACTCAGGGACCCAGGCTTTTTGCATATTGTGGCTTTGCCTTCTTTACTATGTGGCTCTTATTGCTGTGCTGGGAATTGGCTCCATTTTTGCCAGACAGCAGAGGAAAAGAGCAGGAAGGGCATGGCAGGTGTTTGTGAGCCAGGCCTGAAAGTGGGAAACTCCACTGTCACGCCACTGGCTACAACTCAGCCTTCTAGCCAGAAAAACTGCAAGGGAGGCTGTGGAATATAATTTGGCTGTGTGACTTAAAATAAAAGGAAATGAATTTGGTGGTTATCTCTCCCAGGTGCTCCTGGTTGCCTGATTCTCAGGTATGAGAACTCTTGACCCTAAGGGTCATTTGGCACACCATTTGGATCAGAAGTCCTCCTTTCCAGCCCATCACCTCACCCACCCACTGGGGAGCTGAACCAGCCCCAATTCTGGTAAGACCTGAGCTAGTATCTGGAGTAGGTCCCCCACTCCACCTATGGATTTCACTTAACTTTTTATCCTTAAGTTCTGACTCTGTACTCATTCTTGATCTCAGGTTTGTCCAGGCTTCTGTTTGAACATCAACCTTACACCTATACTTTACCTTGATATTTGATACCCTTGCTGACAGACTCTTTCTATAGTTCATTATTTTTGTGTGAAAAGTATCACATCTAGATGCTTGTGGGTTTGGCTATGATTGGCTGTCAAGCAGGGTCTGGTATTATTTAAAAGCAACCTTAGAATTTAAGGGGATTTGTGATATCTGGAGAATACAATGATTTGGTAAGTCCTGTTAGGAAAAAGTGGCGTTTACATGGAGTTATTAGCTGGATTGGAGTTAGTCACATCAAACGATAATACTACATACACTTCTTTACATTCATTTTGTGATAAATGAATTTTTATGCACATAATCTCATTTTATTATTATAACACTCCTTCAGAAGAGCCGTTATTATCCTTATGTATCAGTCAGATACAACCAGAAAACCAGAACCACTAGGATACATAAGGAGGTAAATAGATTTATTGCAAGGAATTGGTTTACACAAATTGAGTTGGCTAGGCTAGTCCACAGTCTTTAGGGCAAGCTCTCAGGAAGGGGAGATTGGAGCTCCTGGGCATGAGCTGAAAGCAAAGGTGAAATTTCTTATTCAAGGAAGCCTCAATTCTGCTCTTAGGAGCTTTAAATTGATTGACTCAGGCCCATCCAGACTGTCTAGGCTCATCTCCTTTACTTAACAGACTATAGACTTTAATCATGTCTACTAATGCCTTCATAGCAACATCTAGATTAGTGTTTGACTGATTAAATGGGGACAAAGTCTAGCCAAGTTAACACATACAGCTGATTGTCCTGTCCCATTTTACAGATAAGGAAAAGGAGTACATTGCAGTGCTGGTTATTTGAGCTTTATCTTTCATGCTGAAATATACTCTTAGGTATTTTTCAAGTACTTCATATCATGTTTGCAGCAGGATCCAAAGAAAATGTCTGGATTGATTTACCAAGACTGACCTAAATGATGCAATATTTAAGGGGCACCTGGGTGGCTCAGTCAGCTAAGTGTCCAACTTTGACTCAGGTCATGATCTCATAGTTCCTGAATTCGAGCCCTGCATTGGGTACTCTGCTGTCGGCACAGAGCCTGCTTAGGATCCTGTGTCCCCCTCTCTCTCTGCCCCTTTCCCACTTGCATGCATGCACTCCCTCTCAAAAATAAACATTTTTTTAAAAAGATACAATATTCAAAACTTGACAGTGAAGAAAGTAATTCACTACATGACAGCCAAAAGAGTAGGAGAATGACGTCTTTTTTCCTTGTCTAAGAGTGTCATCATGAATAATTTCCAGTATGTATAAGGACTTGGTTTTAAGAAAGTCAATGATAGTAGAGTTTTTTTCCATAATTTTTCATTCTGGATTACAAGAGACACAAATTCTTACATGTTTCCAGCCCTGAGGCTGAACAAGTTATTGGTTTAATTATAGAAAGCTGAACTTTCATCTTTCTTTAATTGAGCATGGATAATTTGTACCTGTAATCAGTAGCCAAAATGTCACAAAATCACTTATGAAGTCACATACTCTTGAACTAGTAGTAAAAATACCACTTATTTTGTAGACTCTACCAGTCATCATTTTGGGCATGCATTTCAATTTGTTGGTAATTATTGTCAGCCTTTCATGAGTAATGTAGTTTGGAAAGTGTCACACAAAGTGCTGTTTCCCTTTTCCTGACAGTCAGTATATTTAGGGAAAAGGAAGCCAAGGAGGAGACAGATGCTGGCTTCATGGGTCCACAGTTTGAATGACAATTAGAGATCAAGAGATCATTATTTTTCACAGTGAGGAGAGGAGGAGGGGGCTCAGAATTCCTGAATGACATGTCAGCTCTTGGATTCTTCCATGGTGCATTCTAACATAAGAAGGCAAGGGCATTTTATTTATTTTTTTCCTTCCAGTCACACACTAGGAAGACAAAGCTATTATTATAGGTTATGTCTAACCACCGAACTCATGGTCTTTAGTGAGAAAGCACCCTAGAGGCCAAAATGACTATTGTGACTGTTTCTGCCATAAATTTCAATGGTGGAAAGACTATTGGGGCACTGATTTATTGCAGCCTTGGAGATAGTTAGCAGCCCATGTGCCTAGTAACAATAGTGATCTAGTCTGAAAGAAGATGCACCTGATTTTGCTGCCAGTGGGGAAATACTCTGTAACCTCAAGGGCAAAATTGATAAGGTGGTAAATATTTTTAATCCCTTTTAGGCAGAATTACTTTACTTTTTTTTTTTTTTAAGATAGTTCACAAATTTAGAGTTTAAAAAAACTCAGAGAGGGCTTTACTGCCATTTCTCAATCCAGAGTATACTGCAGACAGGTCAACTGTCCAAATTCTCTATTGTGGGGAAACAAAGTGTGAGACAGAAGAAGAGAGGATGGGGGAATAGGAGCTAAGGAGAGGGCTTATCAGCTTTTAAATTAATAAAAAAGAATTAGGAACGAGCAGTGCAGGCCCATGGTGAGTTACTGCCTGGAGAATGGAGGTGGCCTGTGGCTTTCTATGGAAGAAGTCTGGGGAGAGAGAAGGAGAAGGCTGACAGAGGAATTGGGAACAAGGTGGTAAAAGTGTTCTTGGCAGCCTGTGAACACACAGTTTGAAAAAGAGTGTTTATCAGTTAGGAACCTAGGCTTGCTTAACTGGAATTTTGCAGAGAATTTAAAGAAGGTACTATTTAGAGATGTGTAGGCAGGGCTGAGGCACCCAAGAAGTGATGATGAGGTATCAGGGATGAGCAGTGGTAAGGAAGCTGTTTACTACCAGGTAAACACCCTGAAGAGGAAAGAATGAGCGTGGGGACCCAATGTTATTGGAGCCCCGTGAGACCTATCATTGTGGAAGGAGACTCTAGATATGAGTTGGAATTATAGAGGGATCCAGCCATTGCCAGGGCCACAGTGCTAAGGCAGGGAGAGAAGAATGGAAGAATACCCCAAACACTCTCTCCTACCACCGTCTGGTCTTTCTATTGGCCAGTACAACCTGAAGTCAGAGGAAACAGGAACTTGTGTGGTGCACAGAAGGCCAGAGAATGAATATGGAGAAATACCACAGAGAGAATAACCAGCACAGGTGACAGCCAGTGGGTAAGGGAGCCAGGGGTACTGTTCTTGGCTTGGTAACCAACCTTCTGAGAGACTTTAAGCAAACAGCTTAATCCTTTTCCTTTTCTTTCCCCACCTTCTATCAGTGAATGGATATAATAACTTTTACCCACATTGTGGACTTGTTATAAAGATCTGATGACATAACAGATGTACTTGTTTCATTAGTTTATATTTATGTTACACTTTCTAAGTTCCGTATCTTTTTATGTGTCTTCAATTACTTCTCAAAACTAGCTTTCAGGGTAGCCAAGGTAAGTTTTATTATCCCCATTTTACAGATGATATAATTGAATCAGACAAATAAAGTGATTTCTTCAAGGTCACAAAGCTAATAGATCTTTTGTCTTAAACTTGACTGTAATTTTCTCTCACCACACTCAAGTGCAGTTAATTCAACATTTCAGGCAGTTTTGAGGGGCTACTGTCTTTGTAAGGCATACAGGTACCAGATGAGGAGGCTGAGAGCAGATCTTTCATGTGGTCTGGAAAAATGGCCTGCATATTTCAGGCCTTCTTCTTTTTTAAATGTTTATTTATTTATTTTCAGACAGAGAGAGAGAGAGAGAGAGAGAGAGAGAGAGAGGAGTGCATGTGCAAGTGGAGGAGGGGCAGAGAGAGAGAGAGAGAGAGAGAGAGAGAGAGAGAGAGAGAGAATCCCAAGCAAAGTCCACAAACGGTGAGATCTTGACTTGAGCGGAAATCAAGAGTCAGACAGATGCTTAACCACTGAGCCACGTAGGTGCCCCAGGCCTTCTTTCTTATCTAAGAAATGGGAGGAAAAATAATGGGAGGAAAAGGGCCTCGCAGCTGGTTTCCACAACTGGCCACTCCTCTTTTTGCAGAAAAGGCAAGAGAAAGTGGTGTAAAAAAGTTCTTCCCCCCCCCAACATATTTATGTGTTTATATGTTGAAACTTAATCCCCAGTGTGAATATATTTGAAGGTGTGGCCTTTGGGCTGTGATTGGATCACAAGGGTGGAACCCTCATGAATGAGATTAGTGCCTGATAAGAGAGATCTCAGAGAACTCTCTGTCCCCTAGGATATAGCAAGAAAAACTCTCAATTAATTCTTAGAGTGGTTCTATTTTTATCTATAATTAATATGCCTTAGCTATTTTCTAAGTTTATCAACTTCAGGAAATAAATGACCTTTATCAAAGATGAAAGGTCTATGTACTCACTATGTCTCCCTCTCTATCACCCTTCCTTTATCTCGTTACATTGGCATGTGTGCAATTTTATTCCAGTCTATTATCCACTTGTGTTTTTTTTAGGAAGAATGTTAAAATGATGGATGTAAGAAGAATGGGTTAAAATTAGAGATGGACAAGGAGAGCAGTTAGAAATTTTAGAAGGAGTTCAATGAAGGGAGTGGCTGTGTCTGAATGAGAAGGAAGGGACCTGACATAGATTGTTTAAAATCCCATTTCAATGGCATCTCTGTTACGGGGCTTTCTTCATTGCAAAGGAATGTGATCCATCTGTACCATTTCTTAATTCTGTCTCACTCATGCCAACAGATCACTCAATGTGTTTAACTAGATCTGAATCATTAAAATATTTCTATAGTATGGTTTAAGCATATTTAATTTACTTCTCTTTCCTTCTGAGATGATGCACCTCTATGATTTGTGTCTCTAGGAATATTTTAAGCTGTGTTTGCTTTAGAAGCTTGTCATCTTCATACTTGGAAGCCTCCAGAGTTCCCAGGACAGTGTCAAGGCTCTCTGAATATCTCCACCAAGTTGTCTATGACTCACCATATGCTCTCACCTTGGCCTCTTCTTTCTGCCTCACTGATCCCAGCATAAAATGGAAAGGACAAAAGCTGCCCAGGATATGCTTTGCATGGGCACTCTGACAATTAATTAGCTTCTGATTGTTTTAATTTTGTTTCAGAGCAAAGCCCCTCCACTTTGTTGAAGTAGAGACAGAACTTCTAGTATCAGAGTATCATGTTAGTTTCTGCTCACAGTGGGGCTCTGTGTAGCTCCTCTGGCCCAAGCAGGTATTGGTTGACCAGATCTGTTTTTCCATATAGATTCATTTATGAGGATCATAACAAAGAAGAAAATGGTAAGAGAGTGAGAAAGCTTCTCAGGCCTATGGAAAGAGTTACAGGACTCTACATACAGGTTTTCTTTTCCATGGGGCCTACATTTCTTTTTTGCCCTTTTGTTCTTCAAAAGTTACCAGAAATTCCTCTTTGTATTTAACTTGGTAAGAAATATGGTCCAGGGAGCAGGCCTCTCCCTGAGCATCTGGAAGGCGTAGTCTTATTGCCCATGGCAGAGCCACAAAACAATAAGATGACAAACAATTTGTCAGAGACCCAAGTGAGATATTACATATAAAAGTGCTTTATTTGTGCTCTAAGCACTAGGTCTCTTGGTATGAGTGACTAGACTTTCTCAAATGTGGTCCTCTGTGTCATCCTCATAATCATTAAGTAGTTGACTTATTGTGTGCCAGACATTGGGCTGAGAATTTTACATACATCACTTTTTAAAAAACCCTAATAACAACTTGTTTGTGTAGTTAATATTATAAACTCCATTGACAAACTTCAGATTTAAAAACTCTGAAAGTGTAAGTCACTTTACCCAGGTCACACAAGTCATTATGCATATAAGAATTGCACCCAGGGGATTCATCTCTCAACTCTGTGTGTATGCATTTAACTCCTAAACTATATGTCCTAATAGATCTTACACAATATTGGTCCTTTATACTCTATTTTTTTTCTTTTCAATTTTTTTTAACATTTATTTATTTTTTGAGAGAGGGAGAGTGCTAGTGGGGGAGGGGCAGACATAGAGGGAGACAGAGGATCCGAAGCAGTCGCTGAGCTGACAGCAGAGAGTCCTATGTAGGGCTCAAACCCATGAACCATAAGATCATGACCTGAGCCAAAGGCACTTCACTGACTAAGTCACGCAGATGCCCCCGGTCCTTTGTACTATTAACATAAGCTATGATTAATTGAAAATTCACTATGCACCAGATGCTATGCTAGCTATCCTAGGTAGAAATTATTATTCTAATCCTTACAATGATCCTATAAAATATTTATTGTCAGCATTTCACACATTTGTTCTGTGCCACCTACATAGGTCTGCTTTCAGAAACTATTCTATATTACTCCCTCTTATGGTGGCGTATAGTGGGTTGAATGGTGACACCTGATTTGGAAAAGGGTCTTTGCACATATAATTAAATATCTCAAGGTGAGATATCCTGGATTCTGGGTGGGTCCTAAGGCCAATGACAAATGTCCTTATAAGAGACAAAGAGAAGACACAGGGGGAAGATAAGAAGACCTTGTGAAGACAAAGGCAGAGATTGGCCTGATAGCCACAAACCAAGAAGTGCCTAGAGATACCAGAAGCTGAAAGAGGCAAGGAAGGCAAGCACAGCCCTGCCAACACTTGACTTTGGACCTCTGGCCTCCAGATCTGTGAAAGAACAAACTTTTGTTGTTTTAAACAATTCATTTTGTGGTAATTTGTTATGGAAGTGAGAAACTAATGCATAGCCTGTTTCATTTTGAAACCATAGATCAACTCATGCCATATCTTTAAAAATTTGAAATGCCCCTGCCCCTCATGTTATTATGATCGTTGATGCCTTTGGTGTCCTCCAACTAGACTAATTTTCTGTCTCGTCCACTTTTAGCCTTTGAGGACCTCTCTTCCACAGCAGTATTGGTCTGTATACCATATCCTGGACATGCCTTCATCCCTTTGTTCACCTTGGTTCCCTTCACTCCCTGTGAAGCTTGTTCTTCTCCTGTTCTACCCATAAGGTGTTGATCTCATTCTCAGATAGTGCCTGAATGATGCCCTTCTGAAATCCTGGAAAGAGAGCCCCAGCCAGAATAAGCTGTTCTGTTTCCATGTTCCCATGTTCCCATGTTTCCATGTTCCCAGAACTATCTACTGATCCTTCCATGTATTACTTATGTCTGTCTGTCCTGTATTGTAGTTAATTGCCTATGAAATTCTGGAGGCAGGGAAGGGATTATATTTATCTGAGTACTTCTCCTGGTGCCAGCTGTGGAATGTCTCATTGTTGATGAGGACTGACTTACCTCTGGATGCCTTTGAGAATCTCTGCATAAAGGTTACTCAAACTCTGATTTGCAAGAGAATCACCTATGGAACTTTTTAGATTTCTGTGCCTCTGCAAATTCACTGCCTTTGGAGTGGAGCCCAGAAATCTATATTTCTATCAGACAGTCCAAATAATTTTGATGTAGGTAGTTGGTTGACTACACACTGAGCAACAGTGGTCTAAAATTTGGATTAGAAACTTCTGTGGGGTCTACTTATTGAAGGAAACTTTTATGGATTTTTCTTGAGATATAATGAGTGACCTAAAATTGTATTCTGCTTGGGAAAAGAAGAATCACATCATCCCTTTAGACTTCAATCAAAAGAGGCTGCACATTTGATCACATTTCTAAACTCTATTTCAGTCCATCTGAAATCCATTTCCTGTTTCCTGAGCTACTGATTATTGGGGTTCATTTCCTTATTTAAAACTCATGCTTTGGGCTCTCAGCAGGTATGTGGTCAAGTCTGTCTTATTCAAACAGCACAATTATTTTGTCTCTTAAACAATTGCAAGTTACAGTGTTTCTGTGCACCTCTGCCTCTTTAACTTGACCTCATAGAACTCCACTGCATTGCTTTAGGCATCAATATAAAGGAAGGGCTGCATAAGCATCTATGTCCATTGAAGGAATAACGCATTGTGTTGTGTTTCTGTCTTTTGAGACATTAGGAATTTCTCCCCCAATCTCCCACCTGGAAATGTCTAATGTCCTTGATAACTTGAGCAGAATTCAGTATGAGATGAATGAGCTTTTCTTCTTTAAACTCCGATTTCACCTTGTGAAAGGGGGATAATCATATCTACTTCATAGGATAGTTGTGAAGATCAGATAAAATAATTTGCTGCATAGAAAGCATTTAAGGGGCACCTGGGTGTCTCAGTTGGTTAAACATCCAACTCTTGGCTTTGACTCAGGTCATGATCTCACAGTTCATGGGTTTGAACCCCACATTGGGCTCTCTGCTGATGCGTGGAGCCTGCCTGGATTGTCTTTTCCTCTCCTGCTCATTCTCCCTCTCTCTCTCTCAAAATAAATACACTTAAAAAAAAAAAGAAAGCATTTAAGATGATATCAGATCTATAGAAGAGCCTCCCTAATAGTTAATATTATTAGGAGTTAATATTGTGATCATTTGCAAGTTTAATATTTGTAATTTCAGATAGAACCTGAGAACACTACTGTTATCCTCTTCATCATCAACATCATCACCATCAGCAAGTTGCTGGATTTCAATTAGTGTTTACTTTTTGTACAGCACCTTCTAAGTACTTGGCATTCTGTATCACTTTTTCATTGCTGGCACAACAAATTACCACAAACTTAGCTGCTTAATATGACACAAGTATTCTATCTCAATCTGTAGGTGAGAAGTCTAACATAGGGTTCATTGGACTAAAATCAACGTGTTGGGAGGGCTGAATTCCTTTCTGGAGTCTTAGGGGAGAATGTTTCCTGCTAATTCAGGTTCTTGGCAGAATTCAGTTTTTTGGTGTTGTAGGACTGAAGTCCTTCTTTTCTTGCTGGCTGTCAGATGAGGGCTGTTCCCAGCTTCTAGAGGCCACCTGTATATTTTGGCTTGTGGCTTTCTTCCTTCATCTTCACAGCCAGCAATGGTGAGTTAAGAAGTACTTTCATGCTTTGGAACCCACCTGCCACTTCATCTCTGACTGACTTTCCTGCCTTCCTCTTCCACTTTTAAGGGCCCATGTGATTAGATTGAAACGACTCAGAAAATCCAAGACAGTTTCTCTATTTTAATTAAGGTCTTCAACCTTTATTCCATTCACAACATCCCTTTGGCCATATAACAACATATTCACATATTCTGGGGATTCGGACATGGGTGTGGGTGTTCTTTGGGGGGACTTGGTGGGGTGTCCTGTCTGGCACACACCCATTTTTTCCTTGAGTGTTTCTAGTGTCCCTGTTAAATAGATTTCATTATCCTCATCTCACAAATAAGAAAGGAGAGGCTAAATGAGTTTAAATAACTTGCCTAGGGTTGAATCCATAGTAAGCTGATGATCCTAGATTGAAATCAAGGCACTTTGCCTTCAGAGTCTGCCTAGTTTAGAATTTTACTGGGTTGAGCTGTAAGATGGGCTGTGGTACCAGAGCCAAGAATCCCTTTTCTGTACTTATTCCCTGGAACACCTAAAAAGAAGAAAAAGATTCACCTGTGTTGAGTAACTTGATTATCCATAGGAGGTTGGAGAGTCAAACAAGAGCTCTTAAATTTGTCTCAAAATATATATTTGTAACAAAGTCTTATTGACATGGGGGTACAACACATTATTGTAGCTCTTTTTTACAGCTTTCTCCCAGTTTCAGACCTTTTGCACTGTAACATTATCACCACCAACACTTTTACCAGAGGTTAGAGAAACATTTACTAATAGGCTCCACACCCAGTGTGGGGCTTCAACAAATGACCCAAAGATCAAGAATCACACACTCTACTGACTGAGCTAGGCAAGCATCCCTTTCTTTTTCTACTCTTGATAATTTCCAAACTTTATCCTTTCCAGAGATATCTGATGCCAGGCATCATGGAATTTGGGCTGTGTCCTTTTCCAGATAAATGCCATGATGGTGGAGTCTTTATACCTTCTAGGCCAAGCAAAGGTGAAAAACATTTTAAAATATGGAGTTTTTAGATTGTCACCCATTGGTTCTGTTTCATTCATATGTAAGTGCTGGGTATAGGATTTTGATATTGTTTAACCTGGAGTAGGTAAGACTGCAGACTCCTGAAGTTTAAGTGGGGAGCTAGAACTTTCTCCTAATTGAATCCTTATTTATAAGTCTCATAGCATAGGCCTAATGTATAGTACTATTTCCTTATGTTTGTATAGCTCTTTATCATTTACAGCACATTTTTACATGTTTCATCATACAGTCCTCAAAAACATCCTGTGACATAAGATAGGAAAAAAAATCGGATGATGATGGTAATGGTTGTTTACCATATGCCAGTGTCAAACATTCTACATATTTTATTTTGTGTAAGCCTGTCAGTATCCTTTGAGGTAAGTACCACTGTTATTCTCATTTTAGAGACAAAGCTAATTGAATTCTTTGAGGTATCAAAGTAGCAAAGATGGAACTGGGTTTTAAACCCAGCTAATTTGACTCCTGGGACTGTATCCTAACCTAAGACTCAAAAGCATTATTTCCCTTCTTCAGCCAAACCAGTTAAGACCCAGAGTAAAATTAAGTAATATTTGTCAAACACTACCCAGCTGACAGTTTTAGGATTTTTACCAAGTTGCCCACCTTCTATTTGGAAGTGGTAATAATATAGCAGAATTATATTAAACCAGAAAGAGGTCATCTACATCGTGGCTCCATCAGGCACTAAATGTGTGACCTTGGATAAGTTATGGATTCTGTCTAACCAAATCACTCAACTTTAAAATGGGATAATCAGGGGCTCCTTGGTGGCTCAGTCTGTTGAGCGTTCAACTTTGACTCAAGTCATGATCTCACAGTTTGTGCATTTGAGCCCCATGTCGGGCTGTGTGCTGACAGCTTAGAGCCTGGAGCCTGCTTCTGATTCTGTGTCTTCCTCTCTCTCTCTGCCCCTCCCCCACTCATGCTCTCTCTCTCTCTCTCTCTCTCTCTCTCTCTCTCTCTCTCTCTCTCAAAAATAAGCAAACATTAACAAAAATTTTTTAATGGGGATAATCATACCTACTTCCTTAGGTTGTCAGCAGAATGGAGATAATGTATATAAAATGTCTGGCCTGTAGTATTTAGTAGCTGTTATTAGTGAATGCTTCTTCCAGTATAACAGCTGCTTCACTAAATGAGAGTCTAGGTCTGTAAGGTTCTGGGCCTGGTGAAATTGCAGCTGACTGGGGGAAATTGTGTCAGCAGCCGTCAATCATTTTCCAGTGTGAGCCATAGTCTGTTGGCAAGCACCACCTGATAAGTCAGCATCAGCTTAGGGGGTGGTTCAGAGATGTGTCCTTAATCTAAGAAATACAGTGGAGGAGACCAGGATACCCATTAAGGTTCTGGATAATTTGGCAGATCTAAAGCAATCAGATCTGAGGGTTGGAGGGCTTATTAGTAAGTTTTATATTTTTCCCTTAGCTGTTCCCCTAGTTGAGCTGCTGGTAAACATGATTTTTCATAATCTTTTCTGCTGTTTATAAGCTCTGTCCTGTAACATGAAATTACAAAGGCAGTTCTGGAAAGCTGAGCAAAATATGGAGGTGTTGAAAACACAGGCAGATGCTAAGATTGTCCCCTGTGTCACACTGTAAGTATTGGAGTAGGTCACTGAAATACACATTGGTGGGTCAGTTTTAAAGGTAGATCCCCTGAGTCATCATTGATGTGCCCCAGAAATGGAGTTTTGTTCAGAATGATTAATGGTTCGTGGTGCTATGGTGTGATCTGAGTTACCTTTGGAAGAAAGAGCAGACATCAAATGAATCTAAAGGATAAAAATAGGCAGATGAGCATACATGCAGAAATGTCCTGGGCCTCTCAGTTCATTCTAAGGAGATTTTCAGGGGCATACCCAGGGAAGCTTTACTCTCTGATGTCTACCGGCACTGAAGATTGAATTGTAGAAATTTGTGAATTGTCTGCTCCCTGCCAAGGTTTGTGTGTGCCTCTTTCTGCCAACATTTCCTTTCAAAAGGAAGAAAACAAACTAACAGGAGTGGAAGGAAGCTTAGAAATAAATAGTGATGTCTAATCTGTCTTGGCGCCTGCTTCTCAATGGACTTGAACTAATGCTGAACTGTTTAAGATGTTTAGGCATCCCAGGCAGAAGAAATGATCAAGTCAGGCAACCCCAATTGAATTTTTGCATCAAAATGAGCTCCAAAAAACTATCCTGATGCTAAAGTAGGTGTATGTCTGAACTTTGTAATCAAACAGATCTAGCTATTATCAAATCCCACTTCTGTCACTTAGGAGCTGAGATTCTATATGAAAGTTATTCTCCCTAAACCTCAGTTTCCACATTTGCAAAATGACAATAACAATAGTACCTATTAGGAGCACCTGGGTGGCTCATTTGGTTGAGTGTCTAACTCTTGATCTCAGCTTAGGTCTTGTCTTGGGGTCACAAGTTCACGCTCTGCATTGGGCTCCACTCTGGGCATGGAGTCTACTTAAAAAAAAAGTGCCTATTACATTACATAAACTTATTATAAAGATTAAATTAGGAATCCACATATACTATTTAAGTGTCTAGTCTATAGTAGGTGCTCAGTGGTATCTCTTAAGATCATTTTAGCATCTGCTGTCCAAATTCTATGGATATTTTAAAGTTGGTGAGTTATGATAGAACCACTTTATTCTAGCCTTCTTGTTGGTTGGTGTTTAGTAAAAGGTCAGCCTTCACTTCAGAAGGCACACTGTAAGCTAGACCAAGCCAAGGTAAATCCCAGGATGATAGTCTGAGTCAAGATAAAGGAGAGGCAGGCTTAGTTGTTGATAAGATCCTTAGGTAGCTCCTGGCTCAGTACCAGAGAGAGGAAGCTCAGAGAACACCACACACAACTGCTCTCACTTCCAGCCCACTGCTAGAGCAGGCAGAAATCATAAAGCTCAAGCCAGCCAGACCACAGGTGCAAAAGCCACTGGAGACAGGAGCCTATTCCAAAGCTATGTGGCCCAGCTGTTGAAAGTGAAGGTCAGCCAAATTCATGAGGTGTCATGTCTATCGCTCTTGAAGATGAACAGGAAAAAAATTGATTTCAAAAAAGTTAATATCTAATTTGGCTCTTCAAAATGGTCAGCCAGGGTGCTTTGGAATTAAAAGATTAGACTAAATGTGAGTCTAAGCTCTGATTTTATAGAGGGGGACATTCAGAACCAAGAGGAAAATGAATTATCTCAGGTTACTGAGACATCAGTACAAAGTCAGGCCAGGGGCCTGGATCTCTTGTCTCCAATTTCTATTACATAGCACTGCTGACCTCTGTCTCTTGGCAATTTGAAGGACAAAAGTCGTGTAAAAATCTAATATAGTGAGTTGCTTAATAGTAAGGTTTTGAAAAATTATATGAAGGTATAATACATAAGGAAATGCTTTCTGCTAGGTGGGTAGGATTTAGCTTGGGCCATTTTGTATCTTGAAAATGGCTTTTTGGGAAGCTAATGAGGGAAAGGACACAACAACTTTTATAAGCTTTTGCCTTTGCTTGGTTTTGAAATGTATATGTTTTAAAAAAAACTATGTTTAAACAAAGGAAAACAATATGCTTTCCTTTAAAATGAAAAAATTGGCACATTTTATGCTTTCCTCTCAAAGGATAAAACTGAGCTGCTTGTTGTAGAAGTGATACTGGATTGGAAGAACGTACAGTACCATTATATTACTGGACCTTATTGTCACCCATAGTGAAAGTTTGCAAGAAAGCAAGCCCAGGTATGGAGTATATCCCAGGTTCACAAAAAGCTGAGCTAAGTGTGTCTGGATGCAAATTGAACCCTTAACCTTAGACTCATCAGCACCACATTCTATCAGCTGAGCTATAAAACGTTCTCCTCAAGTGTCACAATCAAACACCCACATGCCCCATCATGCGATGCTGAATACCTACAGTTCTGTTAAAAAGACACTGTTCCTGCCAGAAACAGTGAAAGCTCAAGCTGCCTAAAGCAGCCAAGCAAGCAAACACATGTTCTGCATCCTTTTACTTCCAAGCACACTGGAGAGCAATTAAGCCATTTCCAACATACCTGAACTCAAGGGCATTCAAACATGACATTTATACTGGTCAACCAGGTGTTTTGGGATTAAAAGATTAGACTAAATGTGAGTCTAAGCTCTGATTTTATAGAGGTGGACGTTCAGAACCAAGAGGAAAATGAATTATCCCAGGTTACCGAGACATCAGTACAAAGTCAGGCCACGGGTCTGGATCTTTCGTCTCCAGTTTCTATTACATAGCACTGCTGAGCAGCACAGTCCTATAGAAATAGAATGAACATCACACATGCAAACCACCTTTATAACTTTTAGTGTAATTTTTATAATTTTACATTTCTTGTAGCCACGTTTTGAAAAGTATAGACAAGTGTAAAAACCATATGATCCTCTCAATAGATGCAGAAAAAGCATTTGACAAAATATAGCATTCTTTCTTGGAAAAAACCCTCAAGAAAGCAGGGATAGAAGGAACATACCTCAACATTATAAAGGCCATATTCAAAAGACCCACAGCTAATATCATCCTCAATGGGGAAAAACTGAGAGCTTTCCCCCTAAGGTCAGGAACATGACAGGGATGTCCACTCTCACCACCGTTGTTCAACATACTACTGGAAGTCTTGGCCTTATCAACCTGAAAACAAAAAGAAATAAAAGGCATACAAATTGGCAAGGAAGAAGTCAAACTTTCACTCTTTGCAGATGACATGATACTCTACATAGAAAACCCAAAAGACTCCACCAAAAAACTGCTACAACTGATTCATGAATTCAGCAAAGTCACAGGATATAAAACCAACATACAGAAATCAGTTGCCTTTCTATACAACAATAATGAAGCAGCAGAAATCAAGGATTCTATCCCATTTATAGCTGCACCAAAAACCATAAGATATCTAGGAATAAACTGAAATAAAGAGGTAAAAGATGTGTATACTGAAAACTATAAAAAACTTATGAAAGAAAATGAAGAAGACACAAAGAAATGGAAAAACATTCCATGCTTATGGATTAGAAGAACAAATATTGTTAAAATGTTGGTACTACCCAAAACAATCTACATATTCAATGCAATTTCCATCAAAATAACACCAGCATTCTTCACAGAGCTAGAACAAACAATTCTAAAATGTGTATGGAACCAGAAAAGACCTAGAATAGCCAAAGTAAGGTTGGAAAAGAAAATCAAACCTGGAGGCATCACAATCCCGGACTTCAAGCTGTATTACAAAGCTGTAATCATCAAGACAGTATGATACTGGCACAGAAACAGACATATAGATCAATGGAGCAGAATAGAGAACCCAGAAACAGACCCACAAATGTGTGGCAAAATTATCTTTGACAAAGCAGGAAAGAATATCCAATTGAAAAAAGACTCTTCAGCAAATGGTATTGGGAAAACTGGACAGCAACATGCAGAAGAATGAAACTGGACCACTTTCTTATACCATACACAAAAATAAACTCAAAATGGATGAAAGACCTAAATGTAAGACAGGAAACTATCAAAATCCTAGAGGAGAAAACGGACAGCAACCTCTTTGACCTCAGCCACAGTAACTTCTTACTAGACACGTCCCCAGAGGGAAGAAAACCAAAGCAAAAATGAGCTACTGGGACTTCATCAAAATAAAAACCTTCTGCACAGCAAAGGAAATAATCAACAAAACTAAAAGGCAATTTTCAAAATGAAAGAACATATTTGCAAATGACATATCAGATAACGGTTAGTATCTAAAATCTACAAAAAACTTGTCAAACTTAACACCCAAAAAACAAATAATCCAGTGAAGAAATGGGCAAAAGACATGAAGAGATGCTTTTTGAAAGAAGTCATCTAGATGGCTAACAGACACATGAAAAGATGCTCAACATCACTCATCATCAGAGAAATACAAATCAAAACTGCAATACAAATCAAAACTACTTTTCAGAATGGCTAAAATTAACAACTCAGGAAACAACAAATGTTGGCGAGGGAGCAGAGAAAGGGGAACATTCTTACACTGTTGATGGGAATGAAAACTGGTGCAGCCACTCTGGAAAACAGTATGGAGTTTCCTCAAAAAATTAAAATCGAAATGCATTATGACCCAGCAATTGAACTAGTAGGTATTTATCCAAAGGATACAAAAATGCTGCTTCGAAGGGGCACATGCACCCCAATGTTTGTAGTAGTGCTATCAACAATAGCCAAATTATGAAAAGAGACCAATGTCCACTAACTGATGAATGGATAAAGAAGATGTGGTTTATATATATGATGGGATATTATTCAACAATCAAAAAGAATGAAATCTTGCTATTTGCAACAATATGGATGGAACTAGAGTGTATTTGCTAAGCAAAATAAGTCAGAGAAAGACAAATACCATATGACTTCACTCATATGTGGAATTTAAGAAACAAAAGAGATGAACATAGGGGAAGGGAAGAAAAAATAAGACAAAAACAGAGAAGGAGGCAAACCATAAGAGCCTTTAAAAAAATTTTTTTAATATGAAATTTATTGTCAAATTGGTTTCCATACAACACCCAGTGCTCATCCCAACAGGTGTCCTCCTCAATGACATAAGAGACTTATAAATACAGAGAAGAAACTGAGGGTTTACAGAGGGGAAGTGGGCAGGAGGATGGGTAAATGGTGATGGGTATTAAGGAGGGCACTTTTTGTGGTGAGGACTGGGTGTTACATGTAAGTGATGAATCACTCAGTTCTCCTTAAATCGATACTACATTATATGTTAGCTAACCTGAATTTTAAACAAAAACTTGGAAGAAAAAAATTAAAATATAAACAGGTGAAATTAATTTTTAAAATACATCCAATAATCTATTTTAATTAATCCACTGTATCCAAAATATTATTGCTTTAAATGTAATTAATATAGAAATTGTTAATAAGATATATTACATTATTTTCCTGCTAAGTCTTCAAAATTGGGGGTGTAGTTTACATATACTGCATGTGTCAATTGAACCAACCACATTTTTTTTTAAACATTTATTTATTTTTGAGACAGAGACAGAGCATGAATGGGGGAGGGTCAGAGAGAGAGGGAGACACAGAATCCGAAACAGACTCCAGGCTCTGAGCTGTCAGCACAGAGCCCGACGCAGGGCTCGAACTCACAGACCGCGAGATCATGACCTGAGCCAAAGTCGGACGTTTAACTGACTGAGCCACGCAGGCGCCCCCCACATTTTTGTGTCCAATGGCTATGTGTGACTTGTGGAGACTATGTTGGACTGTGAGGCTCTAGAGTCAGTGTGAAGATAAGGTCCTTCTCAGTGGGGATGTCCTGGCTTGCTGACACTGTCTAGGACAGACCTCTACACACACTTGTTTCTTTTAGGCAGTACAATTAAGAAGAACAATTCAATACCAGCCAAGCAATAACCAAAATAATTGTTTTGCAGTAGCTTTTCCTAACCACTCAATGGATTTATCTGTTCATCTTTTTAGGAAGCACATAGGAGGATAACACCTTTTGATAGGTCCACTAGAGGGGTTAGTCCTTTTCTACTTATAATCACATTTTCTCTGGCACCCCGCTGTGGTAGCAGACAACTGCATGTGCCAGCTTGGGTATAAAGGGGCTCTGTATTTTCTTCTGGTCTCTGGCCATCCTTTGAAGATATTTCATTATATACACACACCATTCTTGTAAGTGCTTGCAATTAGCTAGAGAATTATACATTTTTCCCTTGTCCCATTATCAAATACTCAGTTATTTCTAAGGGTAAAGCTGTTCTTTCTATTCACCATTTAACACCATGCAAGAAAAAGTGATTTTGCTTTGTCACTCTTGAAATTGTCTAATGCTGTTTTTGCCTCTAGACTTAGGAAAAAGGCCTGCCTTTTCTCCACAGAAAGCTAGTTTTGTCAGCAGTTACAGTTTTATTGTTGACACTGTACCTCTGTATTAGTGTTCGCACAAGGCTCATAAAGCTTAGTAACTTCATTAGTCACCAGTTAGTTTCAAATGAATTTTACTGTCATGAATCTAATGGTGCTCTTCATGGAGTAGACTCCATGTTCATAAAGGATTTCACATTTGACTGCCTGGAGCAATGGCACAGATTTGGAGTCACCAGTTCTTTAGTTAGGAATTCTGATTTGAGGGAGATCCCTTAAGGTCTCTGAAGACAAACTGCTTCCTGTTGTCACTGCCTCCCAGTTCCATTGATTCCACTTTACCTGTCCTCAGAGGCTGCATGCAAATGTGAGAAATGACTTGGAAATGGGACCAGAAGACTTGGGTTTCCATCGGAGATCTTCTGCATCTTGGTATAAGACCTCAAACAGGTTGCTTAAACTTTCTGTGCATCAGCTTGTTCATCTATGAAATGGGGGAAAAAGCCTCAAATCACACAGAGTTTTTTTGAGAATTAAGTGAGATAATGACATTAAAGTGGCTTGTGAACTATGAAGTGTTCTGCAAATGTCAGGAAGGAATGTTACTGAGCCGAAGAGGGGTACAGACCTGTGAAGACCATCCTCATCCTGAAACCCATTCTTGAGGTGTAATAATATTGGGATGTTGTCTTAGGTCTTCCACTTTGGAGAACATCTATTCTGCAAGGCATTGACTTAGGGAAGAGGTGAGGCCTTATGTGTACCTCAGCTGGTAGAGCAATCCCCATGATCACCCTGTTCTTTTTTTCTTCTCTACCCAAGCTTATGACATCATTTCCCTTTCTGGTTGTCATTGATGGACTTTTAATCCTGCTTTCACCTGTATTAAAAGATTGGGGAACAGCAGCATTATTATATGTTTCAAGACCAGGGTGAGTAAGATTGGCTTTATATAGTCCTAGTCCTGTAGAGAAAACTTTTCTGAGTTTGGTTCATGTTGCAGGCTTGTTCTGATTGCTCACAGAAAGGATATGAATTTAGATGGCTCCATTATCTTATATTTCCAGGAAACTTTAGAGCTAACTAGCTTAATTCCTTCCCTTCCTCCATTCTTTCCTTCCTTCTTTCCTTCCCTCCCTCTCCTTAATATTAGGATAATAGCTTTTGATATTAGGGTAACTTACTAATTTGCGTACCTTTAAAAGGCTAAATTTGTTTAAGTAGTATTAACAATGTTCACCTGTAGGACTTTTGTCTGTCTGTTGAGGCCATATTTTATTCATGCTTTTTTTCTTTTTGTGGCCCAAAACCTAGTACTGTGCCTTAGAACTGTCCATTGAATGAATAGCGAATAGTGATAATCAGCACTTTTGAGGGTCTAAAATGCACTGGGAACCCTTTAGAGATACTCTCACTTACTCTTCTCGGTGGCCTTATGAGCAAATAATATTGTCTGTATTTTGTAGGTAAGAAAGTCAAATGGCAGAGTACTTCAGAAATTTACCCAAGTCATGCAGTGGCAAGATGTATGGGTTTGAAATTAGTTGGTTATTGCTGCAGTGGCCATGCATTTTGTACCATACATCTGCACCTTTAAGTGCCTGCCTTCTTTTTTTAATAAAAGTAGTTCCTTAGATAATATAGCTTCTAGAAGAGGTAAAATGGCTCTAGAGCAGAACCTACAGAAAATCTCTAAGAAAGAGAGGGGTGCCTGGGTGACTCAGTTGGTTGAGTGACTTTGGCTCAGGTTGGTGGGTTTGAGCCCCACATTGGGCTCACTGCTATCAGCACAGAGCCTGCTTCAGATCCTCTGTCCTCCCACTGCGCCCCCCCTGCCACCGCTTATGCTCTCTCAAAAATAAATAAAAAATTTTAAAAAAGAAAGAAAAGTGTGTGACATGGAGATGAGATCCTTCTTTTCCCTACATCATATTCTACTGTTAAATTTCTACTTACCTTTCACAAAAATAATGAAAATTTACCAAATACTTATGTCAGTCAGTGTTTAGTAATTTACATACGTTAAATTCTCACATTTATCTCATTAAGCAGATGCCATTATTTCTTCCTTTCTTCCTTTTCTC
Organism: Acinonyx jubatus; assembly: GCF_027475565.1. Lineage (NCBI taxonomy): Eukaryota > Metazoa > Chordata > Mammalia > Carnivora > Felidae > Acinonyx > Acinonyx jubatus. Next base: position 120,702,814 of record NC_069383.1, read on the forward strand.
CTTCCTTTCCTTTCTTGTTTCTCTTTCTTTCTTTCTTTCTTTCTTTCTTTCTTTCTTTCTTTCTTTCTTTCTTTCTTTCTTCTTTTCCTTCTTTCATTTTCTCTTTCTCTTCCTTCTTTTCTCTTTCTTTCTTTCTTTCTTTCTTTCTTTCTTTCTTTCTTTCTTCCTTTCTTTCCCTCTCTCTCTCTCTCTCTCTCTCTCTCTCTCTCTCTCTCTATCTCTCTCTCTCTCAAGACATTATGCCACACAGAGAGTAAGCACTTCATCCATAGTCACAGAGCAGATCCTGGCTTAGATATAAACCTAGCTCTGTATGACTCCAGAGTGGAATCTCTTAACCACTTCATTATACTTTCACTTTTTTTTTTTTTGCCTTTATAGTCACAACCAGCAGTTACATATTAGTTTGTTTGTGGTTATTGATAATCCCTACCAGACTGTGAACTCCTTGAGAGTTGGGCACCTTGTCTTCAACATACGTATTGCCCCATACTATTTAGCTAGTGCTCAGTATGTGCTCATTTCATATTCAGTAGACACTTATTAGACTCAGCCAGATGGTCAGTCTCTCTGTAACACTAAGAAAAAAGAGAAATGATTATTCATACCTCATTGTTATCACTGGTGACATCACTTCTATGCTGTAGCAGACACTTTTTTTTTTGTCCTGTACCACATTCCCTTGACCTGCCACTAAATTCTGGTGTAGCTGTGTTGGACATTTCCCATGCATGATGTCAGCTTAAGAACCTTCCACTTCTCTCTATTCTGCCTCAAGGATTTTTCTGAATCCTCTGAAACTCTCTTGTTTTGGGCAGCACAGAATTGTGGGGGAGTTAATGCCCCCAGGAGCAAACCTCATCCAATGAAAAGTAGAATAAATGCCTCTGCCCTTGTTCTTCAGAGCACATTCTTAGGTACATTCTACATGGTCTCTCAAGAATTGATCCCCAGCTTCACTGAACATCAGTTGTCCACTGAACATCAGTTTAACAACAACTACCCCTGTTTTTTCATACTTCTTTGTCTCACTCTCTCCATTCCCTAACTGCTGCTTTCTGGGAGTATCTCCACAATAAATTCCTTGCACCCAAATCCATATGGGCTTTTTTGGGGGTGGGGTGGGAAAGGGAAAAAAATAAGATACATGTCTGTTTGCTAATGGCTTTGTGTCAGAGGCCACATATAATGCCACATAATGTGATTAAGCTATGTGTTTGGATTAGAGTAGTTATTGCAGAGGAGATTGAGCATCAGAGCCTTAGATAAATAGTTTTAAGGTGAGTGGAGAGACAGCCTAATTTTCAGAATTGCCCTTTCCAACTTTAAGAGTTCACAATGTGTAGCCAATTATACCAATGAAAAGGTGCAGTGCTCAAAAGGGAAGCAAGAATGAGTCAGTCAGTTTGCTGAAAACTAAGATGACCACAAATGCAGTTTACTCCATTTTTAGCAGCATTATTGATTTTGGTGTAAAAAAGACTAACTCACAGTGCATTCCTAAATCTGTGGTCCATAGCACTTGCAGTTGGTAAGTTTTATGACTCTTTTTTCTCTTGAGTCTCTGTTAAGCCTTCATTTTTTAAATATGGCAGATATGATTTTCATAATCACTGAGAAGTCACCCCACCAAAAAAAGAAGTTGATAAAGAATAGGGCAGATGGTGTCATGAAAATTATATTGAAGAATCTCCCTTACAACGATGAAAGATGCAGCAGTGAAGTACTGGCATGCATATGGGTGGCAGGAAAGGATTTATGCCTGGTGTGACTGGGCTCATAATAACTAATGTATCAACTTGTTTGAAAACTTTTTAATTAGGAAGATCAGCAGGATTTGTGGATGAGTCATGAAGAGAAGACCTTTCACTTTTAGTAAATGAGGACAGACTAAACATCAGTAGCAATAGCTGCATTTATTTCATGCCCAAGTATAAATGGCACTGTTCTAATGAAGATAAGGCCAAGGGTCTGATCTCTCCCTATATGAGCTAAATCAGGCTGCCTGGTTCCTTGGCCCTGACTGCCTTCCTCACTTCTTAGCTGCTGTCACACAAAGACATGGGTCTAATGTGCTATGACATGAACTTCAAATTTAAATCTGACCTTGGCACTTATCTGTTGAGAATCTTTCACTGGTTTCCCTATATGAGCATAAAATCCAAATTCCAGATCAGAGGCCTTAAGTTTGACCCCTGTTCAGTTTGGCCCCTTCCTCTTAGCTCTATTACCTCATTAAAAAAAAAAGTTTATTTATTATTTATTTTGAGAGAGAGAGAGAATGTGTGTGAGAGAGGAAAGCATGGGGGAGGAACAGAGAGACAGAATCCCAAACAGGCTCCGTGCAGTCAGTGCAGAGCAGCACATGGAACTTGATTTTATGAACCATGAGACCAAAATCAAGTCAGATGCAAAGCAGACTGAGCCACCTAGGCACCCCTCATTTTGAAGGACTCTCCCCTTTGCTCCCAGATTCAGCCAAACTATCTTCTGGTAGGTCCAGGTCTTCCCAAGCATTTTCATAATGCTTAATAAGCTGTTATTAGTACAGAATAATACAACATAATAAGCCATCATCTTATATTTTAATAAGATACTATTAATGAAAACTTATATCCTGAACTGTTAATACTATATAATAGTAATAATTTTTAAAGTTTGTTTATTTTATTTATTGATTGATTTGAGAGAGAGTAGGGGAGGGGCAAAGACAGAGAGGGCAAGAGATAGAGAATCCCAGCCAGACTCTGCACTGTCAGCACAGAGTCTGAGGCAGGGCTCAGACTCATGAGTCATGAGATCATGACCTGAGCTGAAATCAAGAGTTAGTCACTTAGGGTGCCTGAATGGCTCAGTTGGTTGAACTTCTGACTTTGGCTCAGGTTGTGATCTCAGGGCTTGTGTGTTCGAGTTCCATGTCGGGCTCCATGCTGACAGCTCAGAACCTGGAGCCTGCTTCAGATTCTGTGTCTCCCTCTCTCTCTGCCCCTTCCCTACTCATGCTCTGTCTCTCTCTTTCTCAAAAATAAACATTAAAAATTTAAAAAAAAAGAGTCAGTCACTTAACTGACTGAGCCACCCAACCATTTTTGATTACAACATTAGCAGATCTGGAATCTTAGAAAGCAAGATCTCTTGGAATATTTAAGGGGCAAAAAGAATTTTAAGCAAAGCGTTCTTTAACTGAGAATGCTCTTCCCAGAATGAGAAATGTTTGTGCATCTGCTGTAGTGTTCTGAATTTGTTGATCTCCCTGAGTATGATCAGACATTGCAAGATCCTAAGAACAATCCAGATTTGGTGCACTGGGAACAATTAAAGTCCTCATTCCTAGAGCCTAACAAGTTGTATAGTGTAGCTTATTTGTTGGTTTGCTCAATGCCTATTTCTCTCATGAAGACAATGCATGTTTCCCCAGAACCAGTATAATGCCTGACACCTAACAGATACTCCATAGATACTTGTTGATTGGCCAGTAGACAAAGTAAAATGTCCACTCTAGGGTTGGTGAACAAAAAATGTCATTTTTGGTACAAAGGATAAAGTTTTAAACCCCCCAAAAGGGTTATGAGTTGGATCTGAAACAATGTAGAGAATTTCTACAAGCTTCAAATCTTCACCTCTTAAACATTGGTTGATAATTCTTATGTTGGTCTTAGCTAAAAAGGTATTGGTTTCTGTTTGGAAGTTTGTGTTGACAAATTTGCTTGTGACATGTCTGGTGTTGGGCAGAGGTATCTTGATATTGATGGACAGCCCTGTAGCCATTGAGTAGAGTTGTCAGCATCCCCATTGGTGCAGTGGCCCACAGAATTTAGAAACTGCATTTCTCACGTTTGCTCAATTTTGAATAAACTACTAATACTAGGGGTTTTTTTTTGTGAATGTGAGTTTCACTGTTTTGAACTGGTTCTTATCAGAGTGGCACTTAGTGCTCTAGATAGTATATGCTCAATATATATTTAGTAAATGAAAGAAAGATTTACATTTTCTATTATTAATCAATGGTCTGATGACATTCAATCCCCAATTTAGTCCTTTCCTATGTTGGGTAAGGTTGACCCATGTAACCAGTAGGATGTTGTAGAAATGACAGTGTGATGTCTGAGGCTAGGTCATAAAATATATGGCTTCCTTCTTGTTCTTTCTTGGATCATTCACTCTGGGAGAAATCAGCTGCCCTGCCTGAGAATACTCAGGCAGCCTATGGAGAGATTAATGTGGTGAGACTGAAGCTGCTTTCCAATATCCATGTGTGTAAGTTATCTTGGAAATGGATCCTTCAACCCCAGTCAAGTCTTCAGATGGCTGTTGCCCAGACAACTAAGCTGCTTTTAAATTCCTAATTCATGGAAAGGAAGATAAAAAATGTTTGGTGTTTTAGGCTACTAAGTTTTGAGGTAATTTGTTTTGTGACACTAGGTGACAAATATACATAGGGATCAAAGCTGTGACTCAAACAAGACCTCATTAGAAACCAGGCCTTAATTCCATTGTCTTTATCATTCTTTACCCACTTTCCTGCTGGTACATTAGTGACCTTGCTGTATACTAAAAATGGTGATCTGATGTCAGTTACATTATTTGCTAATATTTTTCCCCATTCAGTTATTTGTCTTTATTTTGGTTATGTTTTTGATATTCAGTAGTAAGTTCATTTGAAGGTAATGTAATAAGTTATTTTCCTTTTTTTTCTTTCTGTTTTTTCAAATTGCTTCTAACTTCTTTTTTAAAGCTTTAATAAATATTCAATTAGTTTTAAAATTATTTTATTTTGTATATTTCTGTCTTTAAATACTGTAATTTATTCTGGTATAAAGTTAATTATTTTGGGGGATAACCTTCTAGCCACCTCATTACTATAAAATCTAGAATTGTTCTTATATGGTACTATGTATTTCATGGTACCACTTTAAAAGTTACAGTTGATTACATATCCTTATTCCCTTTATCTGTGCAATCTGCCACTTTGTCAAAGAAGACAGTGTACATTGGTCTGTTCTATATTAAGTCATGCTGATTACTACCTAATATGTTGTTTCTACAAATTTCTTGCCGCTTAAATTTAGATGGTTCTATTTTAGATTTTCTCTAAGCATAAAAGTCCATAGGTCTGCAACTTCATGTATCTTAGCTTATTCAGAAACTTTTAACCCACTTTCTGGCATGTAAAATATCACGTGGACTTTTTCTCTTCCTTTGGATTTATGTTTGATCAACTAACTTGCACTTGCAGAAATGTCAACAGTCAGTTTTCTTTTAATTAATATTTTTATCAAAACTGACATTCTATCACCTTCATTTATAAGTCTATTAGTAAATTTTTCAGTAGTGTTCTTCAGGAAGAAAAAAACCCACCAACTTTTTTGAGACTTTTTAAAGCATTTCATTTAAGTAAAAAATAAAATATCCATTTTGTGTAAGAAATTTTGTTTGTGACAAAGACAGTTTATAATTTCTGTGGTTGGAACTTGACCCAGGAGTTCGGGAAGTCATGTGTCTGCATTTTGAATTGTTTCCAAGCAGCTACATTTGGTCACAACCTGGATGACTGGTTGTGGCATTTCACCTGCACTGTATCAGACTGGGTCAGCAGCCACTGGTGGCTCTGACAAATCCTGTCATTTGTTTTCATAAAGGCAGACCCTTCTTTTAAACATGGTGAATCTGTATCTTTTGCTCTTGCTGCTGGAAGATTTTCACCTTGAAGAAAGCCACTGTAGTGCTGTTTTATTTGTTACATTCCCTTCCTACCTTCATTAACAGAGTTTCCTAGTCACTGAACAAGATCAGCTAGTATTACATTTGATTTTATTAGTTAATTTATATTTTATTTTATCTTTTAAAGCTTTTATTTATTTATTTTGAGAGAGAGAGAGCATGAGTCAGGGAGGGGCAGAGAGAGGGAGAGAGAATCACAAGCAGGCTCTGCACTGTCAGTTCAAACTCATGAACCCTGAGATTATGACCTGAGCCAAAATCAAGAGTTGGACCCTCAACCAACTGAGCCACCCAGGCCCTGCTTATTATTTAATTTTTAATTTTAATTCCAATACATTTAGCATACAATGAGTACAATGAGTACAATACAGTGATTCAACAATTCTATATGTTAATCAGTGCTTATTACGATAACACTTAATCCTCTTCATCTATTTCACCAATTCCCTTGCCCGTCTCCCTTCTGGTAAGCATCCAGTTTGTTCTCTATAGTTAAGAGTGTGTTTTGTTTCTCTTTTTTCTTTGTTCATTTGTCTTATTTCTTAAATTCCACCTACGAGTAAAATTATATGGTATTTTCTTTCTCTGATGGACTTATTCCACTTAATATTATACCCTATAGATCTATCCATGTTGTTGCAAATGGCAAGATTTCATTCTTCTTTATGACTAATATGCCACTGTGTGTGTGTACACATATACACACAACATCTTTCTCCATTCATCTGTTGATAGATACTTGGGTTGCTTCAATAATTTGGCTATATAAATAATATTGCAATAAACATAGGGGTACATGTATCTTCTCAAATTAGTGTGTTCATATTCTTTGGGTAAATGCCCCATAGTACAATTACTAGATCATATGGTAATTCAATATTTAATTTTTTGAAGAACCTCCATAATGTTTTCTACAGTGGCTACACCAGCCTGCATTCCCACTAATAGTGCATGAGGATTCCTTTTTTTCTGCATCCTCATCAACGCATATTTCTTGTGTTTTTGATTTTAGCCATTCTGACAGGTATGAGGTGATATCTTATTGTGGTTTTGATTTGCATTTCCCTGATGACGAGTGACGTTGAACAGCTTTTCATGTGTCTGTTGGTCATCTGTATGTTTTTTTTTTTTTTAAAGCTTGCTTATTTATTTTGAGAGACAGAGTCAAAGAGCATGCATGGGAGGGGCAGAGAGAGGGTAAGAGAGAAAATCCCAGGCAGGTCTCTGCATTGTCAGCATACAGCTTGATGTTGGGCTCAAATTCACGAATCGTGAGGTCATGACCTGAGCCAAAACCAAGAATGGGATGCTTAACCACCTAAGCCACCCAGAGGACCTGGTTATCTGTATGTCTTTAGAGAAATGCCTTTTCATGTTTTCTGCCCATTTTAATTGGATTATTTGGGTTTTGTGTGTGTGTGTGTGTGTGTGTGTGTGTGTGTGTGTGTGTTGAGTTGTATAAGTTCTGTATATATTTTGGATACTAACTCTTTATTGGATATGCCATTTGCAAATATCTTCTCCCATTCAGTAAGTTTTCATCTTGCTGATTATTTCCTTTGCTGTGCAGAAACCTTTTATTTTGATGAAGTCCCTATATTTTATTTTTGCTTTTGTTTCCTTTGCTTCAGGAAACATATCTAGAAAAATGTTGCTATGGCTGATGTTAAAGAAATTACTGCCTGTGTTCTCTTCTGGGATTTTTATGGTTTCAGGTCTCATATTTAGGTCTTTAATCCATTTTGAGTTTATTTTTGTTTATGGTGCAAGAAAATGGTCCAATTTTGTTCTTTTGCATATAGCTTTCCACTTTTCCCAACACCATTTGTTGAAGAAACTTTTTCCCATTGCATATTCTTGCCTCCTTTGTCAATGATTAATTGACCAAAAAAAAAAATTGACCATATTTTGTGGGTTTATTTCTGGGCTATCTATTCTGGTCCATTCATCTATGAGTCGATTTTTGTTCCAGTACCATACTGTTTTGATTACTACAGCTTTGTAGTGTATCTTGAAATCTATCAGCTAGTATTTAAAAAAATTTCTTTTAATCTTTATTTATTTTTGTGAGAGACAGAGACAGAGTGTGAGCAGGAGAGGAACAGAGAGAGAGGGAGACACGGAATCTGAAGCAGGCTCCAGGCTCTGAGCTGTGCACAGAGCCCTCTGTGGGGCTTGAACTCATAAACTGCGGGATCATGACTTGAGACACCCAGACGCTCCTATTAGCTAGTATTTTAACAGTGCCTTTCAATTAGGAGGAGAGTTGTTTCAATTGATTTGTATGCTTTTCTCTTCCTATTAACACCTAGTGTATCTTGTACTTTAATTGTTAAAGCAACATTCTATGCCCTGTTTTGTATCATCTCACAATTAGTCTGCATTTTTCAAACCAACACTATTTTGTTTTCACAGGGTCTTTGAACATGGTGCTTCCTCTTTGCTCCTTTCTCCTTTCACCAGTTTAGTAACTATTCATCTATCATATCCAAGTTGAGGCATCACTTGCTCAAGAACAGTTCAGGTACTTATATATTCTAAAAAGATCATTTTTAGTATTCTAATTCTCATTAATTTGTATGATTATTTAATGTTTAACTCTCCTTCTAGACTACTCATTCCACGAGAACAAGTACTAACTGGATCTGGCTTGACCCAACATTTTATCTTTTTTCCTCCCAATATTGTATCTTCTGCATCTAGTACCATGCCTTTTACATGTTAGCAACCAAATATTTGTTCAACAAATGAATTAATGAATGCTTCCTCAATTATACATGTGGAAACTGAGACAAAGAATTCTTTTTTTTTCTGTTCTTTTAATTTTTTAAAAAAATTTACATCCAAATTAGCATATAGTGCAACAATGATTTCAGTAGATTCCTTAGTGCCCCTTACCCATTTAGCCCATCCTCCTCCCAAAATCCCTCCAGTAACCTTCAGTTTGTTCTCCATATTTAAGAGTCTCTTATGTTTTGTCACCTCCCTGTTTTTGTATTATTTTTGTTTCCCTTCCCTTATGTTCATCTGTTTTGTCTCTTAAAGTCCTCATGTGAGTGAAGTCATATGATATTTGTCTTTCTCTGACTGACTAATTTCACTTAGCGTAATACCCTCCAGTTCCATCCACATAGTTGCAGATGACAAGATTTCATTCTTTTTGATTGCCAAGTAATACTCCATTGTATACATATACCACATCTTCTTTATCCATTCAGCCAGTGATGGACATTTGGGCTCTTTCCATACTTTGGCTATTGTTGATAGTGCTGCTATAAACATTGGGGTGCATGTGCCCCTTCAAAACAGCATCCTTGTATCCCTTGGATAAATACCTAGTAGTGCAATTTCTGGATTGTAGGATAGTTCTATTTTTAGTTTTCTGAGGAATCGCCATACTGTTTTCCAGAGTGGCTTCACCAGCTTGCATTCCCACCAACAATGCAAAAGAGATCCTCTTTCTCCACATCCTCACCAACATCTGTTGTTGCCTGAGTTGTTAATGTTAGCCATTCTGACAGGTGTAAGGTGGTATCTCATTGTGGTTTTGATCTGTATTTCCCTGATGATGAGTGATGTTGAGCATTTTTTCATGTGTCAGTTGGCCATCGGGATGTCTTCTTTGCAGAAGTGTCTATTCATGTCTTTTGCCCATTTCTTCACTGGATTATTTGTTTTTTGGGTGTTGAGTTTGATAAATTCTTTGTAGATTTTGGATACTAACCCTTTATCTGATATGTTGTTTGCAAATATCTTCTCCCATTCTGTGGGTTGCCTTTTAGTTTTGCTGATTGTTTCCTTCGCTTTTTATTTTGATGAGTTCTCAGTAGTTCATGTTTGCTTTTGTTTCCCTTGCCTCTGGAGATGTGTTGAATAAGAAGTTGCTGCGGCCAAGATCAAAGAGGTTTTTGCCTGCTTTCTCCTCAAGGATTTTGATGGCTTCCTGTCTTACGTTGAGGTCTTTCATCCATTTTGAGTTTGTTTTTGTATATGATGTAAGAAAGTGGTCCAGGTTCATTCTTCTGCATGTTGCTGTCCAGTTTTCCCAGCACTACTTGCTGAAGAGACTGTCTTTATCCCGTTGGATATTCTTTCATGCTTTGTCAAAGATTAGTTGGCCATAAGTTTGTGGGTCCATTTCTGGGTTCTCTATTCTGTTCCATTGATCTGAGTGTCTGTTCTTGTGCCACAGAATTCTTAAATAGCTTCACCAGGGTCCTAAAGAAACTGAATAGCAGAAATAGGACTTAAACTTAGGTCTTCTGTTTCCTTGTTTTGTGATTTTTTTTTTTATTATTAAACACAGCTTCTCTATGCTTCTAAGTTGACCCTTTTTAATTTACCTTCCATCTTACAGTAGTTGTTTCTTTGGTTTCTTGCAAGTGGTTAGGATAACTTAGATCACATCTTGAGTGTAATTGCATCCCCAAAGCAGATGTAATTATCAGTGTGCCGGAAAAGGGAGATGGAAATCATCTTCAAGAGTCTTTCCCTTGTAATGTGTTACAGTTTCAGAGAAGTAAGTTGGACTGGGAGAGGTATTACAAAGAGACTCATCAGGTAAAGACTATGGGGAAATTTGAAGCATTATTTGGTACTTATGACAATTTATGCTTATTCTGAAGCTGTAAAGTCTAAAGAGTATTATACTCAGTCTAGATATGATTTAAATGTTCATAGTCCTGAATCTTCTACTCATTAGCTGTAAGATTTTGTGTAGGTACCTTTACCTGTTTGGTCTCAATTTCATGTCTAAAAAATGGTGAGTGAATGAGTGAGTGAGTCTTAGGCAATTATTATAGAATTATTGGCAAACATTCTGACTGCAAGTCTATAAAAACAACTTGGTCACCTTCCCTCACATTCTTTGCTAAAAGAAGTAGAATATGCTTGTGATTTGGGGATTTAGGATAGAAATTTATTCCATTCCAGCCCTTCCAAGTGTGTAGAGGGACTAGTTCCACTTCTCTTTACATTGATTATAGTTTTGTGAGTCTCATTGTAGGCCATTTCTAATAAGGGAGAACTGAATCTTGGTATATTTATTTCCAGTTAGAATAATGAAATGTTAGTATTGGTTAGGACCTTGAGAGTCAGTAAATATACCAACTTATTTTATACATGAGGAAAGATAAGGCTTGAAAGGGAAAATGGAGAGCTCAGGCTCAACTGAAGGCTTTGGACTTTATTTCCAGTATTCTTTCCACTATGCCACATGGCTTATTTAGTGCCATGCTGTAATTTTCACCATGCTTAAAAAGATCTTAAAATTAGCTCTGATGTAATGATAATGAAATTTGAAAAGTTAATGAAGGACTGGTGCGTTTACTATCTTTTCAGATATAAATATCCTTTATATGATTATAAAAATAGTATTTGATTATTGTAAGAAATTTCAGTCCATTCAGAAGTGCACAAACTCAAAAATGAAGGATTCTCCACAATCTAAATCCCTCAGAGACACTATTAACTTGGTTCACAATTTTTAGGTTTTACACACACACATTTTTTTCATATATGTCTATATATCACAGATTCTATCTCTCTACATGGAGATGATAGGCATATATATATAATTTTTATATATGTATTTAAAAATTAGATTGTATTATACCATTTGCATCCTAGTCCTTTTTCATGACAATATTTAGGGGACACATGGACAACAATATATAGACATATTTTCTTATTAGTACACTTCCTCCACTTATGATGGAGTTACATCCTGTTGAAGCCGTCAGACATTGAAAATATCATAATTTGAGAGTGTAGTTAATACACTTAATCTACTGAACACCATACCTTAATTGTGCTCAGAACAGTTACATTAGCCTATAGCTGGGCAAAACTATCATCTAACACATCTAACACACATCATCAAAACTATCGTCTAACACAAAACTTATTTTGTAATAAAGTACTGAATATCTTGTATAATTTATTGAATGTTGTACTGAAAGTGCAAAACAGAGTGGTTGTGTTTTGGTTGTTTACCTTCATGATTGTGTGGCTGACTGGGAGCTGCAGCTTGCTGCTTCTGTCCAGTATCATGCAAGTGGGTCATGCTGCATATACTTAGCCTGGGAAAGGATCAAAATTCAGAAGTTTCAGAATTTGAAGTATGGTTTGTATTGAACGTTTATTGTTTTTCCCTCTTAATATAAATTTGAAAAATTGCAAGTCAAAGATAGTATGTGCATTTAATTTATTCTTTTTATTTGGTGACTGGTTGTTCGTTGTATTACTGTATTTCACTTAAGCAATCATCTCCTATTGGATATTTATATTGTTTCCAGTCTTTTGCTTGTTTAGACAATGCTGGAGGTGCCTGCCTGGCTCAGTTGGAAAAGCATATGACTCTTGATCTCAGGGTTATGAGTTTAAGCCCCACGTTGGGTGTAGAGATTACTTAAATGGATAAATGAATACGGACTTTCAAAAAATTAGGCAATGCTGCAGGGAACATCCTTCTTCATGCATCTTTGCATATTTGTGTTTCTTCATAATAAATTTCTAGAAACCACACTTCGAGTTGATCATAATATTTAGATACAAAATTATGTATGTAAGGCAATACAGTTAGTCAATTCTTATAGTAGGAAAGGATGGGGATTTCAGACCGAGTGTAATTTTAGATACAAGGCCCTGGAACACATGAACATTTCCTTGGTCAAGCTTTGTGGTTTTGTAATCACACTTTTGCAGGGTTGGCTCAGTGTAGCAAATTCCAGTTCATTGGGTCCTGTAGGTCCTTTCTAGTTGCTCTGTAAGTATTTGCTTCACTTGGCTAAAGTTCACTGTTAATGATTTGAATCAGGCTAAAGATGCCTAGAGTTTAGGTTCTTCCTTCCAGCCCACGGTTATTTTCCCATCAGTTTTTTTTTTTATTAGACCATCAAGTATTGGAAGAGATTACCAATTATGTGTCAGGGAATGAGGCAAAGAGGAAAAATATCACTTTCCTGCTGAGAAATTGTCATTTGTGAAAAGACAAGCTGATGACATCTCTGAACTGGCTTCTTGCCTAGAGGGATTGCCAGGAAGGGAAGAGCCCCCATGGCTTTGGTTTGCTATTCCCTTTAGTTGCTTGAACTTTGCTCCCTCTGTCCTCACCTGTGATATAGCCAGTATTTTCAGAAATATTTAGTAGCTTCCCCATACCCCAAGCCCTAACTCAACCAATGTGGTCCATGTCTTTGTTGAAGGATTATTTCTTCTTAAACATGAATCCAGAGACTGAGGGGATCTTAGAAGGAAGACAGCCATCAGAAGTCATATGATAGGGTGACATCTTTCCTCTGGAATTTCTCTCACAACATCTCTGTAATGTCATCTTTGAGTGGCTTCTGTTGGTCTTCAGAATAAAACTTACATGAATCCAGAGACTGAGGGGATCTTAGAAGGAAGACAGCCATCAGAAGTCATACGATAGGGTGACATCTTTCCTCTGGAATTTCTCTCACAACATCTCTGTAATGTCATCTTTGAGTAGCTTCTGTTGGTCTTCAGAATAAAACTTACATTCCTAGTCTAGTAATTCAAATCCTCTATAGTTGACACAGGGTTGACCTTTCAACCATATTTCCTAATTCCTCTAAACATGCCCGTACTCTAGTCATTCCTCAACTTCTACTCTGTCTTGGCTTATGCCATTTTCTCTACCTGTTAATGTAATTTATGTCACTTAAATACCATCACTTCCACAATATCCTCCTTCTTGAACTTCTGTGACACTTTAACTGTATTTTTGTGACACTAATAATTTTCTATTCTGTATTGAAATTTTATATCTATCTATCTTATATCTTCTACTACAATGTAAACACTTGGAGAACAGATTGATATGACTATGACTGGTCTTTGTATTTCAATATCCAGGATATTCCTAATAATGAATAAGTCTTACTATGGAGATGGATAGGCAGACCAATACAATTTTTAGCTGAATATCCCTGTGCCAGAAAGGCTAAAAGAGGAAACCCGTTCCACTCTGGGGATAGCTTAAATCTTTAAGCCTTCTAAATCTCATTATCAGAAAACAGTGCTGTATCCCAGCTGCCTGAATATTCAAGTGCAACACCTAAAGTCACCCACTTCTACTTACCTTGCACCCATTTTCTTACCTCAAGAACTGATCCTGCTACTTACCTTGCACCTGTTTTCTTACCTCAAGAACTGATCCTGTTGGATCAATGACCAATGGGAAGTATGTGGGAAGCCCAGCTTTACAAAGATAATGAAAACATTTTTTCCAGCTCATACTCAGGTGAGTGTCCTGCTAGGTTAACTCCACAAATATATTCTCTGGTTTTGTAATTTTGTGCTAAAAGACATCCCAATATACTATTAACCTTAAGTTATCTACTTTTCTTTTCTTTTCTTTTCTTTTCTTTTCTTTTCTTTTCTTTTCTTTTCTTTTTTCTTTCTTTCTTTCTTTCTTTCTTTCTTTCTTTCTTTCTTTCTTTCTTTCTTTCTTTTTTACAACTTTTATAAGCTGCTTATTTTGCATCAGCCTTATTTCTGTCTTGTCTGAGTGTTTGGAAAAGTAGTTTAAGAGAACACTCAGTGTCTGCTCCCATCCATTTAGTGGCCTGGGTAGTGGGAGCTGCAAATCAGTCTTCAGTGGCAGGCTGAGCACTCCAGTCTTCAGTGCAGAACTGCTGAATAGGCACAGAGAGAACCATGCCTTCAGATCAGTCTGTGACTTCATGTTGAATAGCAGTGAACTCGGGAACTCAAACAGTCCATTCACCCTGAAATTTCTCTTTTGTCACCGTCTTCTCAGCAGTTTCTTTTCAATTTCTTTTTCGTTTTTTCAAATCTTTGTAGAAGTTGAGATCAGGTATGGCTTCCTATGGTGTTCACAGAAAATGGTGCAATGCATGTGCAGAACTTCCTAGGTCAGTATCCACCACATCAGACCCACTGAGTGGGCTCACTTATTATTGCAGAGATGACGGTGTCCACATAGCACAGAGGACAGTCTTTGTTACACATACAAATGGAGGCAGGTTAACATAAGAAGCCTCTGTGAGAAGCTGGTGGTCAGTCCTAGATCAATAACCACCAGAAGTCTTGGCTCCTAGTAGGCTGCCTGGATCTGATTAGTGAAAGTTCCAGGAGTGAAACAGCAAGAAATAGCAATGGCTCCAGTGGCAGCAGCTTACTTCAGCACAGCTCACTGACCACTATTCCTGGGTGATATGATGCTGACATCAGTGGGTTTTCAATGGCAACAATGGCATAAGCTGGCAGCAGAAGCTTCTCCCAGGTTCTCTTGAGATTTATGATGTACATGCCATCACATTTCCTTTTGTAGATGTA
The DNA here is from genome assembly GCF_027475565.1 of Acinonyx jubatus. Lineage (NCBI taxonomy): Eukaryota > Metazoa > Chordata > Mammalia > Carnivora > Felidae > Acinonyx > Acinonyx jubatus. The sequence goes on from NC_069383.1 coordinate 120,717,859, forward strand.
CTGTTCCATTGGGAAGTCAATGTTGGTATCACCTAAGTGGATTCCTGCTGCAAAGAATTTGAGGACATCCTCCTCCTTCACTAGTAGGACATCAAGGGTTCCAGACACTGTGAAAGTTTCCCTTTAAGTTACAATTGGAATGCAAAGCAATGCCATATGGACTCCTCTCTGGGTAGTGTGGAAAGGCTTAATTTTTCTAGTTTTAAAAGCACTGTGAAAACCAAGTAGTGCCTATGTAATATTTTTTTCAAGCTTATTTATTTATTTTGAGAGAGAGAGAGAGAAAGCACATATGCGAGTAAGGGAGGGACAGAGAGAGGGAGAGATAGAATCTCAGGCTCACTATCAGTGTGGAGATTGATGTGGGGCTCGAATTCATAGACCATGAGATCATGACCTGATCTGAAACCAAGAGTCAAGCATTTAACCAACTGAGCCACTCAGGTCCCCCTTCCTAATATCATTCTCTTATAATGTTTAATTTGCCTGTAAGTTAGCTAAATGTAAAGCTGGTTTTTAAATATACGTAGTAAGTGCTTCCTGACCATCATTGAGGTATTCTGTCCACTATTCAATTCTATCCACCAGTTGACTTGGTCAGGGACACTATGTGAGGCTGTGCAGAGTATAAACTGCCCCGTTTGGGTATGAATCATGATATGACCATGGGAATGCTGCCCTCCAGAGCAGTGCAATGTGTCCTCTGGATGACCACAATGATTTGATGTTCAGGTACGCGCATTTTTAGTTTGGAAACTCTGGACCCCTCTTGTATTCATTTGCTGGCATTGTTGTAACAAAGTACCACATATTGATACTTAACAAAAATATATTGTTTCAGTTCTGGAGACTAGAGTCCAAGAGCAAGGTATGTTCAAAGTTGAATCCTTCTGAAGGATGTGAGGTAAGGATCCCTGTCCAAGGCCTCTCTTCTTGGCTTGTCAATGACCATTTTCTCCCTGAGTCTCTTCACATCACCTTCCTCCTATGCATGTCTGCCTCTCTGTCCAAATTTCCTCTTTTAATAAGGTCTCCAGTTAGATTGGATTAGGACCCACCTAATGCTCTCATTTTAACTCAGTTACCTCTGTAAAGACTCTGTTTTCAAATAAGGTCACATTCTGAGGTACCAGGAGTTAGGACTTCTTTTTGGTGGAAACATAATTCAAGCCATAAGAACTCCTAACAGATGAAAATAAAATCTAGATCTTCATGGGAAGTACGCTGGGTGCAGAATTTGAGCTCTCCTAGTAACTAGTATATCCAGAATAGAGAGGAATATGTAGGAATGTATCGCAAGCCATGTCCAACAATATCTTGGGCTGGACTGGAATTAAGGGCAGGTTTACAGGCAGAAAAGGATAATGTGGTGTTAATTAGGAAACTGAAGCAGAATTGGTGTTTATGTGCTAGGACAGGCATTACTCCAGATTCTTCTGACAGTGAGCCTTTGACACCAAAGCTAATATTTGACATAATCCACTGCAGAAGTATGCATGTGTGCAGGTATGGAAGGGGTGGTCTGGATCATTTAAAAAACTGGAAGAAGCAGACAGCTCAGAAAGGTAGGGGAAACTACACATCCATGGACTCTTTTGCAAAGGTTCTATGAGAGTCAGTGGCAGCCCAGTCCCAGTGGTTGCTGCCATGACTACAAGACATTCTCACACAGCCCTGCTCAGTATCCCAGGCATCCTACCTCTGTTAGCCTCCAACTAGGTTACCTAAAAGCTTTGTAGCTTTGAGGATACCCATGCTGGCTTATGTACAGATATGGCTAAGTCCTTTACCATTGAACCCCAAAATGCCTAGAACTAGAAATATCATTTATAAATATATATTTTAAAAACACATAAATATATTTATATAAATATGTATAAAACACACATATATTTATTTATGTATAGCATATATAATGTTTGTTTTATAGAAATATATTTATTATAATATTTAATATATTTATATATTATATTATATAATATACACTTAATTATTTTAATATAATATATCAATTACATTATATATTAATATATTATATATTAATTATATTATTAATCTATATTTATATTTCTTAATATATATTTAAAATGTGTAAGTATACACAAATATATGACATATTGAAAATATGTATACTATATTCTTATATTTTATATAATACATGGTAAAACATGTTTCAAAACTAAATATATAATTTATTTCAATATATTTCAAAAATAAAATATATAATTTTATTTATTTATTTTTACATATTTACTGCAGAGACTCATATGATATGAGAAGTCATAGAGTAAACCATATGTAAGTCTATATGTAAAAAAATACATTTTGTGGTGCCTGAGAGGCTCACTCGCGTAAGTGTTAGACTCTTGATTTCAGCTCAGGTCATGATCTCACGGTTTGGGAGATTTAGCCCTGCATTGGGCTCTGTGCTGGCAGTTCAAAGCCTGCTTGGGATTCTCTCTCTCCCTCTCTGCCCATCCCCTTCTTGTGCTCAAAATAAATAAATAAACTTTAAAAATATATGTATTTATATAAATATACTTATTTATATAAATATATATGTAAATATATTTATACACACATACATATATATGTATTATATATGTATGTATATATGTGTCTATATCTATATCTATATCTAGTCTATATATATACTTTAATCATCCTTTTCTATTTAAGCAAGCTACTAAATGGTTATCAAGAGATATTATTCCTCCCTTGATAAGTATTATCAGTAGTAATATTGTGGCAACCAGGGCAAATAGCCAGAATGTACACATATCAGCCCTGGGGGAAAACTTACAATGTCATCTAGTAGCAGATGTGTAGTTTTTTTTTCTCTGTTCATAAGATTCTGTGGCAGCACAAAGCAATCTGGCATGGCTAGAAATCAGATTCTGGCAAAGAGATTTCCATTCTTGAGATTTGGGGCTTTTAGGATGAATTATTAGGGAAGCATCAGCTCTTCCTTGCTGTTGTACGTGGCCAGCCAGGGTACAACACCATTAAGAGTGGGCTCTACCTTCATGCTGCTAACTCAGCATTTATGGTTGGGGGTACAAGCCTCTCCCCTGAAGTGATTAGTGGGCTGAAGTGTAAGACTTGTGATTGCAGCTGTATTATCTAGCAAACTAATGGCAGGATTTTTTACATAAACATTCAGGTTGGAGAATCTGGCATGACTGGGGAACTGGGGCCCAGGACTTGCCGCCATTGACCAGGATTAATTGCTTTAAGCAATAGGTCATTGCTGAGTTTGTGTGAAGCTTTGTAGAAAGCTAACTTCTTTCCGGGAGGCCTGCCTTCCCAAGATAAGTCTTGGCATGTTAACCCTTCTGTCTCAAGGGAAATGGTATAAATACAGAGAAGAGAGAGGCTGGCAGTTGGGGAATTGATACTTGAGCAGAGATTCAACACATTGACACTCTTGTTCATCCCTCCAGTCATATATACTACAGAGTCAAAGTTTGAGTACATATATTTTTATTCCCAGTTCACTGTTCTTTGCAGCGTCCTTCAGCTCTTCTTCCTTCCTTCCTTCCTTCCTTCCTTCCTTCCTTCCTTCCTTCCTTCCTTCCTTCCTTTTCTTCCTTCCTTCCTTCCTTCCTTCCTTCCTTCCTTCCTTCCTTCCTTCCTTCCTTCCTTCCTTCCTTTCTTTCTTTCTTTCTTTCTTTCTTTCTTTCTTTCTTTCTTTCTTTCTTTCTTTCTTTCTTTCTTTCTTTCCCAGGAATGGTGGAGGCTGTGGGAGTTGGGTATAGTGTGAATCAGGGTTTTGGTTTTTGTTTTTTGTTTTTTTTATGGCAATAGCAGTTATTGCCAAAATCCTAAAATAAAGATTTACTCTAGGATGATGAAGTTACCCTCCACTCTCTATTGGTTGTGGGAGAATCTTGAAATCATATGAATACTTAATTAATTTTTCTCCATATTAGGACTTGAATTTTTATCACTTCTTTTAATTCTTTCTTCTGGAAGAATCAATTCTTGTTTAAATTATTAATTAAAAATTATATGTTTCAGGAGCATGTGGGTGGCTCACTCAGTTGACCCTCCAACTCTTGATTTCAGCTCAGGTCATGATCCCAGGGTTGTGGGATCAAGCCCTATGTTGGGTTCCACACTAACTATGGAGCCTGCTTGAGCTTCTCTTCTTCTCTCCCTCTGCCCTTCTCCCCTGCTGAATGCTCTCTTTCTTAAAAAAAAATATTTTTAATTAAAAGAAACTATACATGTTTCAGACCACATGTCTTGTGGATTTCCAGTTTTGTTGCCTTTGATTGGTGTTTTGCTTCTTGCCAGTCCTGGATAGTCGCTCATAATTTCGCCAAACTTTGCCACAAGTGAAAATAACTACCTTTGTCAACTCTTTAGAGTTGGAAAATTGATTGGTGTTTTGCTTCTTGCCAATCCTGGATAGTCACTCATAATTTCGCCAAACTGCCGCAAGTGAAAATAACTACCTTTGCCAACTCTTTAGAGTTGGAAAATTACATTGCACATTAGGTACCATTCCTGAAGTTAAAATATTATACATCTTGTAATTATGTAGAATGGTGCAGGAAGGTATCCTAAGCCATCTTGTTTGAAACACAGTGTTTTTGATCCATAAGAAGTGAAAGAATCTCCCAGAATCCCTGTGGTTACACTGAGGACAGTTTCTACTATTTTAACCCAGGCCACAGACTTATGGGGTAACACTACCTTGGTAATACAATCTAATAGATAAGCCACCTCTGTTTATACTATCCCTTTTATTTTGAATTTCTTTTCCTGTGATCTTTGCCTGTTAAAACCTTATTACTAATTTCATCAACTCAACTATTACAAAATGAATAATTAGTAGCTACTAAGCACTTCTCATGGACCATGAATAGTGCCAAGAGATCTCCATGCACACTCTCTTTCATTTACAGGCATACCTCAGAGATATTATGCATTTGGTTTCAAACCATCCCAAAAAATATTGTAGTAAAGCAGGTCAAATGAATATTTTGGTTTCCCAGTGCATATAAAAATTATGTTTATACTATACTGTAGTCTATTAAGTGTGCATAGCCTTATGTGTAAAACAACATTGTACATACTTTAATTTTAAAATTCTTGATTGCTAAAAATGCTAACCATCACCTGAGCTTTTAGCAAGTCCTAATCTTTTTGCTGGTGGAGGGTCTTGCCTTGATATTGATGGCTGCTGATGGACAGAGTGGTGGTTGCTGAAGGCTGGGGTGGCTGTGGCAGTTTCTTAAAATAAGACAACAAATGAAGCTTGCCACACTGATTGACTCTTCCTTTCACAAACGATTTCTCTGTAGCATGCAATGCTCTGTAGGTAAATGCTGCAGAAGTTCTTTCAAAATTGGGAGTCAACCCTCTCAAACCCTGCTGCTGCTTTATTAACGATGTTTATGTAATATTCTAAATCCTTTGTTGTCATTTCCTCATTCTTCACATCATCTTCACCAGGACTAGCTTCCTTTTCAGTAAACCACTTTCTTTGCACATCCATAAGCAGCAACTCCTCATCCGTTAAAGTTTTATCATGAGATTGCAACAATTCAGTCACATCTTCAAGCTCCAATAGTTACATTAAAGATCACTGATCATAGGTCAATATAACAAATATAGTAATGAAGAAAAATTTGAGATATTGGAGGAATAACCAAAATATGACACAGAGACATGATGTAAAGCAAATGTTGAAAAATGGTGCTGATAGACTTACTTGCTTGATGTAAGATTACCATAAGCTTTAATCTGTAAAAAAATGCAGTATCTGCAAAGCACAGTAAAAGGAGGTATGCCTGTATTGGTTTGTTCTTCACTGCCTAATCTGCATTTGCAGTGTTGTGAGTGGACCAGCAAAAAGAAAGATATGATCTCAGAGTTCATGGTACTTACATTCTACTAAGGAAGACAATAAAAAGGAAACCAATAAGATAATGTCAGAGAGAGGTAAGTGTTATGAACAATGTAAAATAAGGTAACATGATAGAAGGTGACTAGGAGTGGGGGACAATTTTATAGAGGGACTTCAGAAGACCTTTCTGAAGGAAAGGAGCCAGCTGTGAAGATCAGGCAACAGAGACGATTTGAAGGCCAAAGGCATGAGGCAGAAGTGAGCCTCATAACAACCCCGTGATGTCAGTCGGTCCATCTATGTGAACTGGTTAAAGAACTTAACTCTCAGAGCCTCAGTTTTTTTTTTCTTTCTATCACAAAGACAGATTGATTAGCTCATTTATGACATTTTTCTTAAGCACTTACTATGTTCCAGACACTCCTTAGGCTTTGGGGATGCATTATTGCCCTCATGGAACTCAAGTTCTATTGGAGGGGTTGGGAGACAGACAGTAAACAAATAGTTACAGAGAAGGTTAGGTAATGGTAATGCCTTAAAAAAATAAAACAGAGTAAGAAGACAGAGAGTAAATGTGGGAGGTAGGTTATTAGGGAGTCAGGGAAAGCCTCTCTGTGGAAGAGAATTTTGAGTAGATAACAGAATGAAGGGAAGGAGAGAAGCAGACCATGTGGCTATCTGGGAGTAGGGTGGGAGTATTTTGAGTGGCAAGAATAGCTGTAAGGTTAACAGGAACTTATTGTGTTCAAGGCATGGTAAAGGAGTCCGTGTGCTACAGACAAAGGACCAGGTCATTCTGAGTGTGTTGAAAAGCCACTGCAGGATTTGGAGCAGGGATATAATGGGAGTAATGTTACCTACAACAGGGTGTTGGGAGAATTAAAAGATAAGGCATACCTAACCTAGCACAGAGTATGCTAGTAAGTGCACAAAGACCTGTTTCCTTTTCCCTTCCCCTTCTGCTTCCCCTCCCCTCCCCTCCCCTCCCCTCCCCTCCCCTCCCCTCCCCTCCCCTCCCTTTCCTTTCCTTTCCTTTCCTTTCCTTTCCTTTCCTTTCCTTTCCTTTCCTTTCCTTTCCTTTCCTTTCCTTTCCTTTCCTTCCTAGTCTCCCCTCAGTGTCTCACTGCCTGTTCCTTTCCTGTCTGTATCCTTTGTACATCTATACTGCTCAAGTATGTCTTAGAATAAGACAACCTAACCTGCTGTTATTTCTTTCCTTGTCAGCTTCATACTAAACTACAACTGCCTTGAGGACAGGGCAGGAAAGGAAAGGAAAGGAAAGGAAGGAAAGGAAAGGAAAGGAAAGGAAAGGAAAGGGCAAGGGGAAGGGGAAGGGGAAAGGGAAAGGGAAGGGGAAGGGACTTATTTGCCACTTCAGTGCCTTGGAAATTGTTGAAATGCAACAGAGTTATTGAATTGGCATTAAAAATTCTGCTCCATGGGGGAATAGCAATCATGCCTGGGATTTAAGAAGTATGTTTGGACTAGCAGGACCTCCTTGTTTGTACTAGACAGTCCTGAGTTTTGTCACGGTAAATATACTGGGAAGTCGGCAGCTTTGTTGTGGTTCACATAAGAACTTGTTAGATTGCTAGTAGCTTAGAGCCACATGCTAATTCCAGTAGGACTTGGGCAAGTCACTTAATCTTTCTGAAACTCACTTTTCTCATTTGTACAACTGAGATCGTAATCCATAGGATTATTGAGGGATTGAAGGAGATCATGTATATAAAGCTCTAAGTACAGTAGACAGCTCTGAGTAATCAATACATACTATCTGGTGTTGAAGGTACACTTTTCCTGATTTCCAGCCATTTTCCCAAGACAGTCAGACCAACTCTGAGAGTCAGTCTGGCAGCTATGGAGAAGGAGAAGGAGATTGTCGCTTGCTGAAGAAATCAGTACACTTTACCCACTTATAATTATGACAATGAGTCTGATGCTGGGCAGAAAGTCAAGTAATAGCACTGGCTCCTCCTTTTCAACCTTTTCTATTTGTGTTAGATTTACTTTACTTATTTGAGAGCAAAGAACTTGCATTTTTTTTTTAAATCTTGGCAGCAGGGGGGAAAATAACTTACCTAAGGTCACATATCTAAGAAGTGGCACAGCTAGAATTTGAATAAAGGTCTGGTTCGTTCTACAGTTCATGGGTATAGAAGAAAGCATGCTCTCCTGAGTCAGGACATGTGATCTGGGCACTCTACCACTTATCTTGTCACCTTGGGAAATGCATTTATCCTCTCAGGAAAAGTAGGAACCACTCTCCTGATTCCCAATACAATGTCATTTCATTTGACCTTCTCTGGTTTTAATTTCCACTTGTACCAGTTTAAGATGTTGGAGTAGTCTCTAACCTTGTTTTCACAAGGAAGCACTGATGCATGTGCCCCAGGCCCTTATAGCTGACCTGTTTCCATCAGGTGACCTCTCTGCTGAACGATCTATATGATTATTCCCAGGCACCAGTCTCCAACAGGACTTGCTAAAGCCACTTTACTTTGCAAAGTAGTCAATAGAGTTGTTTTGTATTTAACTCAGCAGGGGAGATAGCCTTACATTTCAAAACCCTTTGCTCTAATTCTGTGTCCTTCTATACACTCTTCCCCCAGCCTTGCTTTTTTTCTTTCATCAGCTAACTTTTGCTTTTAGTCCCATCTGTTCTTTCTTTTTGTTCATTTTATCTCCACTAGGGACCTGGAAGAAATGAAAACATGCATCTGAAATACAGAGTTGTTGTCTGGGAGAGATCAAAGCGTTGTTTCTTTCATTCTTTTTCTTTTTTCTCTTCCCCTTAACAGCATGATCAAATCTTGGTTCTTCAAGGATAACTTTCTAGGCTGCGCATTAAAAGGTTGGATAATGAGCATTTAGTGTTCTGGTGATTAAGACCTATTCTGCCTCACAGGTCAGTGCCACCTGAATTAATTGGCACCTTTTCAGTTGGAGTTCCATTCTCACATATCTTATTCTACCAAGAATGGTGTTCAGAGATCTCTATAATCCATCGCCATGCTGTTTTCCTAGCCGTCCCTCCCTCTCCCTATAGGACTCATGTCTTGATTGACTGATTTACCCTCTGCCACCCTCTTTCTCTATGATTTGCATCCTGCCATGGTGTTCCTTATTTCCCTCTGCCTGGAATGGTATAGTTACAACTGTAGACTCAGGAGTCAGTCTGCATTGAAATCATTGCCACTAGCCCTGTAAAACTAGATGTTTAACTTCAGCTTTCTCACATATAAAAGGAGATGTTAATAGCTTTCTCACCTCCCTGGGTAGTTGTGAAGATGAAGTAAGACAGGGAGTATAAAGGATTTGGTGGTGTACCTGGCTTATAGTAAGTGCTCACTAAATATTAGCTGCTGTAATTTTCCACTTGTATCTATCCAAATCTTACTGCTTCTTCAGGGCCATTTCTCAAAATATACTTCCACTTCTTACACGAGAAGTCTTTTTTGACCATCTTCCAGTCCAAAGTGACCTCTTCCTTCAAGTATTCTTATTTTGTGACTTGTGCAGAATTATTTGGTTAGTCTTAGTTTATGTTCAAAGTACCCACCTACAGGTAAAATGCTATTGGAGGCAGAGACCTAAGCCTCTAGCACAGAGCTGAGGCACATTTCTAGAGAGTAGAATTATAATTTTCTGCCTCAGAGTTAAGGGAATTTCATTTTGTTGATGTTGTTTTGGGTTCTTGAGTGTTCTACTGATTTAATGAATGGTTCACTCATTTTTCACTACACCAAGACACTGGTATCCTGGGTGTTTTGCTTCTAAGAGTATAGTCAGTTCAGGCCGGTACGGTTGTGACATGACCTCTGGGCTCAACTATTTGGTAAGCAATAGTAAGGCCTATTTTGAACCATTAAGGTCATTTATCTTTGGCATGCTAAAAATGGGACATTTTGAAAGAACCTTGAGAGTAAATCTCAATATCATCTATGTGTATCTGCAGTTAAGACTTATAATGAGAAGTTGAATTTCTGATTTTCAGTAGCAGTCTTATTTAAAAAAAAAACTGCAAGAAATTCCACATATACTTTGCCTCACAAATACCTGTAATTAGGTCAGAATTCAGGAAAGTGGGCTTCTATTTGCATAGAATGACATTAATTCTGCATTTTCTCCTAACAAGGTTGAAAGAAAGGATTAATCACTTATTCATGCAAAACCAATTCACATGAATCATTTATTTATCTTGTTCTGGTAATTTTGCAGAGCTCATTTTTACATGGCTCAGGTTGCAGATAAAGTGAAAACTCAGAAGGTGATTTACCCTCCACAATAAAGACATGATGGCCATGTAAACAGGATGTTTCCTATAGGAAATCAATAGGTAACCATGGAAATGACTCTACAATGGGAAATTCTATTTCCTTATGAACAAATCATCAAAAAGATCAATTGTAAGATGAAAGGGCTTTGTCTGTGCCCATACCTTTCACAAAGGCTCTTGATCTATGTAAAGAAGAAAATATGCACATTGATGCCAGTAAACAACTATCTTAAGCTATATTGAAAATGAACATCACTTTTTACCTTCTGAAATTTGGGCTGGAATTTTTTGAGCACTGTTCTTGGAGGTTTAACTAAGAAACAGATCTAATTGCAAGAAGAATGTTCCACAATATGAGATGCTTGAATTCTTGACCTAGCCTAACTTCAAGCAGTGAGGAGATCTTTGATTTAATTTGAATTTGAATTTAATCTTATTGGACTTCAATTTCTTCATCTGTAAAATGAGTGGATCAAATTAGTGCAGGATCACAGGTGTGTTGTGTACAACCATCTCATTTTACCTTCCATGGAAGACATTACTAAACAGTTATAGCACTCTTTCTCACTGAGCCTTGACAGAACCTCAGACACCTTAACACATTTCTCTAGGCAGCTGCTTCCTATGGATGAATTGTCATCTGTAAGACATTCATTTGCTTTTTTGTGACCTTCAGGACTCATTTAACCCTGACATAAGAATTTGCAAACTAGCTACAGGTACTGCATGTCTTTTCAGCTAGTTCATTCTTTTCAGCTAGACTTGAGCACAGAATTCAAATAAAAACAATTAGAAACTGTAATTGTATTGTCTGTTTTATTTATTTTTAGTGTTTATTTATTTATTTATTTATTTAATTTTGAGAGAGAGTGTGCATGCACACAGGCATGCAAACAGGGGAGGGGCAGAGAGAGAGAGGGAGAAAGAGAATCCAAGCAGGCTCCACGCTGTCAGTGCACAGCCTGATGTAGAGCTTAATCTCACAAACCATGAGATCATGACTGAGCCAAAATCAAGAGTTGGGTGCTTAACTGACTGAGCAACCCAGGCACCCCTGTAGGGTCTGTTCTAAGCCAAAGGAATTGTTTGGTCTCATTAAACAAATAGGTTTAGTCAAATATTTATTTCAGTGAAAAAGTTGCTATTGAACCAATCACGAATAAAAGTGAAATGATGTTAGTAGTACTTTGTAGCTGTCCATTTTTATCATCACCTCAGAGACACAAGTAGCAAATGTTTGCTCTTTGTGTGCCTACCCCTTTGTCAACAGTAGAGAGCAGCACAGTTATTTTCAAGTGTCTTTTTTGGGAGCCATTTATGCATGTACATGGGCACTGTACACATCAGGTCCAAAGATATGACCTATGGCCAGTTGCATTTGAAGAGTATATTCACATGTCAAAAGAGCCACCTTAATTAAATCTTCTAGATTATGGTGTTGAATTTCCTCTTTAGGCTTTCAGAAATCACTGTTAGAATATTTGCATGTTGCAGCATTTCATATTGATTATTTTTTTTTAATTTTTTTTCAACGTTTATTTATTTTTGGGACAGAGAGAGACAGAGCATGAACGGGGAAGGGGCAGAGAGAGAGGGAGACACAGAATCGGAAACAGGCTCCAGGCTCTGAGCCATCAGCCCAGAGCCTGACGCGGGGCTGGACCGCGAGATCGTGACCTGGCTGAAGTCGGACGCTTAACCGACTGCGCCACCCAGGCGCCCCTCATATTGATTATTTTTATTTTAGTCTTTCTATTATTTTTTTTCTCCTCTTGTTACTTGAGAGGCAGCATTACATAAACAAAAAGAGTACAGCTTTTGTCTTCTGAAAGTGCAGGTTTGAATTTCGGCTCTTTCTTGCTAGACCTGTGACTTTGAGCCAGTCTGCTGTGAAGAGCCTCAGGTTTCTCCATTGTTAAGCAGCGACAGAAATCCACTGTCATCCCTACGATCTCACAGGGTGTTATGAATATCAAATAAAATCAATACATGTAAAAGCATTTAAATATAGGTTAAAAATAGGTATTAATCTCTCATATGCTATCATTATTAATATGAATCTAGCTTTTAGTTAAAATGAATGACATAATTTCTACAATTTCTTCTTGAATTTTAGGATGGTATCTGTAAATCGGTAGTCTTGGCTGCAAGGCACACTGAGATATCCCTGATATGGACAGTGCCTTTACGGGAGTGAGACTGCAGGGACTAGTGTAGCTGAACCCTGAAAGAGTATGTCAAAGATCCACAAGAATCACTGTAAATGTTCATTGAATAAAGGCTAATATTGATATCTCAAACCTATCAGACCTAATATCTCCTCTTGCTAACAGATATTTGGTAATGTACTTTTTTATTCCCAAAGATAATATGACTTATAGATAATAAAATCCATCTTTATATGTAATTTCACACAGAAAATAAATTGTTACAATGCCCTAATTTTAATATAATGGATTAGCAAGTGTAGAGTAATTAAAAATAATAAATTAATGTGTATTTCAATTTGTAAGTACATGGGCATGGCTGATACAAAAGACATGATGAAGCAGTCACATGCTTATACTCACACAGAGAATGGAAATCACAAATGTATACTCATACAGGAGTATCATACTTGTGACTCAAGTACGAAGAATGTCATTGCGTTATTGGTGATGTGATTTTCACAATAATGAACAATTCTTGGTACAGGTCCTAGCTAGATGGCACAGACTCCTCTTGATTGATAGGCTGGAGACTATTCTGGACAATTTGTTAGGTATTAGAACTTGTGTCAAAAGTACTTTGAGAATATATGTAAAACAAAGTTAGCATCCAGGCTCAGATAATGTCAAAGAGGTTATTCCACTTATATGAATGTCTAGAAAGACATAGTACAGCCGGTGCTTGTGTGGGGCTGTCCATTGCATTGTAGGATGTCTATTTTCACTGACTCCTACACTTTAGGAGTCAAAGCACAGTCAAAGCAGAGTGGTGTTGTGGAAGGAGGCAGCTTCTATTGTGACAACCAAATATACCGTCAGCAATTTCCAAACACTCCATTGGAGGCAGAGCCTTTTCAATTGAGAAGCATTAGTCTAAGAGTCCATACAGCAGCTTTGGCATGCCAAGAGTGAAAGTAGCCCAGCCACAGACTAGATAGATATACAGGGGATGGAAGCCAGCCCTAGAAGGTATAGGTGGCAATGGCTGGGCAAAGTGTCAGTCCCCCAACCAAGAAGGCTAAGGTTCTAGTGAAAGCTCTAGTGGAGGACAGGAAACCCAGACAGAGGTCCACTTGAATGGATCAGATGGGTGTGGTAGAATAAGATTGAGGGGAATTCTGCTGCTTAACAGACACAAAGCTACCCTGGGCTCACAACCCAGTGAAGCCCGGGGTAATGACAGCAGGACTAATTTCAGACTCTTAACTGTTTGTGCAGCTAAGCCTAGTGATCTTTATTAGCCTTGGTTCTTTTTTACTCAGGGACCCCCATAGGGCTATGGTCACAGACCTAAGACATTGTGGAGTCTTATCCTGAAAATTTCTAGAAAAGACAGGGAGTTGAAAAGTTTAGAACTAGAAACATTGGAAGAAAGTTACAAAAAGACAAGTATTGGCTCAGTATTTGGAAGCACTTCAAATGGAATGGTTACTTGATAAAATAGTGACCTGCTGCATAATAATCTCTTACATTTATGAAGGGATTTCATATTTGCAATCAAGTTTTATATATATCTATCTTAAATCATTATGCCTTTTCTTGCTCAGTAGTCTAATATGTCATGTATCATTTATTATTAGCTGTCTATTGAGTTCATCCACACTGAAGTAGTATGATCTTCCAGAGATGTTGCTATTTAGAAGGAAAGACCAATGTTTATCTCAGTAGACTGAATTTGTTTTCTGTATTAGTGATGTATAAGAATCACTTGAAGAGATTTTTTAAAAATATATTGTATATATACATATATATATATATATATATATATATATATATATATATATATATATATTGATGTCCAAGGCCCTCTTCAGGCTATTTAGATCAAGAAGATTTGGTTATGGAATATGTATTTTAACACTCCCAGCAGTGATCCTTTTATCAATAAAGGCTCGGAACAACGTTCTTAACGCATAGATTCTTTCATCTTTATTAGAGTATAAGCATCTTCAGTCCAGAATTCAGTTAACATAGTCCATAATACCTAGCTCAGAGCTAGGTATTACTCAAAGTTACTAAAAGTTCTTACTAAATAAATATTTGTTGAATGATTAATGTGAAACTTTAGGCACAGTACCTCGTGTGTGTGTGTGTGTGTGTGTGTGTGTGTGTGTGTGTGTGTACACGCACGCATGCATGTACGCTTTGGAGCAGTGTGGACTTTTCTAACAATTTTCACTTTTAACCTCATAGACAATGGCTTACTTCTTGCAGATTTATATCTGATTGGAGTCTACCTACCTAGCAAGTTAAAGCTTCCCCCCTCCCATTATCTATCTATCTATCTATCTATCTATCTATCTATCTATCTATCTATCACATACCTACCTATCTATATGCCTGCGTATCTATTACAGGCTGAATTGTGTTCCCACCCCTCAATTCATTTGTTGAAGCATTAACCTTCAAAGTGACTGTGTTTGGAAATAGCTTATCTAAGGAGACTATTAAGGGTAAATGAAATCATAAGGGACTGATGTCCTTATAAGGGGAAGAGACACCAGGAATGAGCACAAACAGAGGACAGGTTATGTGGAAACTTAGTGATAAGATGGCCACCAGAAAGCCAGAATAAGAGGCCTCATTAGACATCAACCCCGTTGACAACTTGATCTTGAACTTCCAGCCTCCAAAACTGTGAAAAATTAAATTTCTGTTGTTTAAGCCACCTAGTCTGTAGTGTTTTGTTAGGACAGTCGGAGCAAACTAGTATTGTCTATCATCTATCAGTCATCTCTTACTGATGTGTAGCAATCTGCTGGCAGGTGGTAGCTTCTTTCCCATCACCTCGAAGACATCCCAGAAATGACTAAGTTTCTAGAATTATTATTATAACAATTCCAGGCACTACAGTTTCTGCTATTATATTGCAAAGAGATGGAGGTAGTGTAAAGGATTGGATGACCTAGGTATTTTTCAGTACTGAGGGCTTGAGTGACAGGCAGTTTAATAACACATCTGCTGACATCAGGTACTGCTAATGAGATATTTCTTTAACCCTGGGATTGAGTAGCTTGAAAAGCTCATGAGGTCAAAGGAGAGGCAATGTCTTCAGGCATTTTGGTGCATAATGAAGTTTAATAAAATCTTTATTTTTAGGAGCAGTGACTGTGCTTCACTTTGATAATTCATGAGAATAACAAATTGAGACAATGAGGCTGAGAAGCTGAAGATTTGTGAAGCATTAATTTTAGTTTACTGTTTCATTGCAGTTTTTTTGTCAGTAGACTCATTTCTTCTCATTTTCACACTTACCGATGAGTTTAACACCTTTATAATGAATTACATGCCAGTGATGAAAGAAAGACCAGTCATTTTCTTCCCCTTACACTTCTGTTTAATATGACTAAATTATACCGAAAGACCTACTTTTTCAGGCCAATCTTTATGAGCTCTAAGAATGTAACAAGAAAATTATCTGAGTTTATGAATCTATGTAGGTGGAGTTTTAAATCAATACCAAAACAGTTGTATATGAAAATCTTTGAATCACAGTTATGGACTTCATTTGAGTGGAAATGTTTCCCTGGGGGTTTCAATTCTGAAAATTGTTCTTCCACTTATAAGTTATGTATGCATCTATTTTTCTTGAGAGCTCGTACTACACGTATTATCTATCATCCTTAGCACCTAGCTTTCCATCTAAAAGGTCATTCATTCATTTGTAGGTTTACCAAACATACAATGATCTAAAGGTAGACTGTCTTTGAAACCTTCACAGAATTGTTTGGGAGATAGACATGTAAGTAAACAAATAATTAGAATACTCTCTAGAAAGAGATATAAAAAATGGGCACAAAGGAAGGGATAATGAACTCTTCCTGGGAGGATGAAAAAGTGGTAATATCAGAGATCTATTAGGAAGGACACTGGGGAGTTGGCCCAGAGGAAGAGGGGAGGGGTTTTCCTGACAGAGAGCATGGAATAAAGGTAAGGAAAACCTAGTTATGCCCTTTAGAGGGCCTGTGTGATGCAGAGATGACTTAACTGTGTACAGATGTGAGGATGCTTTATCATATTAGGTTTGTGTGAAAGCAAAGGCTCTTTTGTTTTTGATGTGGAATGTCTCTCTTGCTTTATGCTTGCTACTTCTCAAGCATGCCATTCACATCCATGCCTTTGTTCTCATGATTTCCTCTGCCTGGAATACCTCCTCCTCATCTTTTGGGGCTGAAAGCTTCCGATCTTCTCGGCAGAATTCATATGTTCTCAGAGCACTTTGCTATCGCTATGAAATTAGTATACGGTTCATTGTTTATGGTAACTTTCTCCTTCTGGATTGTGAGCTGTATAAACACACACACACACACACACACACACACACACACACACACACACAGTGCTGATACTATATATTTTTTTCTTTTTTCTTTTCATTGTCTAGCATACTTCCTGGCAAACAGTATATGCTTAAAAAACATAGAATTAGAATGAATACAGGAATGACCACTAATGCTCCAAACAGAATAATTTTTAGAAGAAAAGTAGCTGGGCACAGTGGGAAGAGGCCTATATGAGGACCCTGGAAATTGAAATCTAACTTCATGTTGTTTCTTGGTCCTAATCAGCTGTGTGCCAAGAGACCTTCCCCTAACCTTCTGGGCTGCCTCTATGCTCATGTGGAAAGAATAATACTTTGTTATTATAAAGCCAGTAGATGGAGTGAAATGATCTTCTGAGATTCTTTCTAAGTCTAAAAGCTGTGATTTTAAAACATATCTGATGAATTGATTTTATATTTACTCACAATTTCTTTGAAGTGATAGGAGATTATTTTTACCTGCTTAGCTGTCCTCATCAATAATACATGAAGTTTTGTTTTGTTTTGTTTTTAATGATTAGGTCTTAGTGAAGGGTGCTGAAATCCTGAGTTTGTTCTCTGAATAGTCAGAGGGTCATAAGGGAAGTGGGAGCATCCTTAGAATATCTTGCTGTCTTTAGACATTTCTCAGACTATGATCAGCAAAAGTAATTTGATGTTGTTTTCTCTGTGCTGATGCATTAACTTTCTATCTCCAAGAAGTTTTTTGTTGAGTTGAATTCCTAATTAATTAATGAGCAGGCAGATGACCAGAATCTAGGAAACTGGAAAAAAATCATCTTATTACTATTCACAACCCAAGTCCTTTGAAACACTGAAGGAAAAAGGAAATAATTTAAGTTGTTTTTCATCTTGTTTTTTATTATTTGGAAAACATGGCTGAACAAGTGTATCAGGTAGAGAGAGATGGTTTTGTAAGATATACAATTCACCAATGAGGTATTGAAATAAAGTGAATATTTAAAATATTGCTTTCCAAATAAATATATCAATAATCTTATCTAGCTGTTCTGATATCTGGGAAGATTATAAATCCATTCTTTCTTAAAGTATATTATCATTATTAAGTGGTGTTATGAATAGAACCTTACAGTAATGAACACATACACTAATAATATAGTTTCCTGATTGTCAGGGGTCATGGGTATTTGAAAGAGACAATGGTGATGAGAAGGTGAGAATGGGACCTGTGGCTTCAAGGCATTTAGGTTTCTTCACCTCTTTGGAGAAGGTGATTTGCAGTGAGGATAGCAGCCTACAGAGATACTGAGGAGACAGGATAGGGCTGAGGAGACAGGTTTTGTCTTCACTGCCCTGAAAGGTATATGGCAGGTTAATCTGACTGAGAAAGTAATGGTGGGACACCTGGGTGGCTCGGTTAAGAATCTGACTTCAGCTCAAGTCATACTCTCAAGGTGTATGAGTTTGAGCCCTGCATCAGGCTTTGTGCTGAAAGCTCAGAGCCTGGAACCTGCTTTGGATTCTTTGTTTCCCTCTCTCCCTGCCCCTCCCTCCCTCCCTCCCTCCCTCCTTCACTCCCTCCCTCCCTCTGTCCCGCTCCCTCTCTTTCTCAAAAATAAATAAACATTAAAAAAAAAGAGAGAAGTTAATGATGTGTTTCACATCCCCCTCCAGTTTTACTGGGAAATAATTGACACACATCACTGTACAAGTTTAGCTCATACAGCAGTATGGTTTGATTTACATTTATTGTGAAATGATTATTGCAGTAGGTTCAGCTAACATCCATAATCTCATATAGATACTATATAATGAAAACAAAAAAGAAAGGATGAAAAGTTTTTCCTTATGATGAGAACTCTTAGGATTTACTCTCTTAGCAACTTTTCTGTATATCATATAGCAGTATTAGCTATAGTTAACATCCCTGGCACTTATTTATCTTATCCCTGGAAATTTGTTTCTTTTGACCACCTTCCTCCAATTTTTCCTCCCAGTCCCCAATCCTGCCTCTGGTAACCACTAATCTGATATCTTTTTCTATGAGTTTTTTGTTGTTTTTGTTTTTTTGTTTTTAGATTCCACATACAAGTGAGAATATGCAGCTTTTATCTTTCTCTGTCTGACTTATTGCGCTTAGTGTGATGCCTTCAAGGTTCATCCAAGCTGTTGCAGGTTGTAGCAGTTTCTCATTTTTTTAATGTTTAATGTTTTTAATGTTTATTTATTTTTGAGAGGTGAGGGGAGATTGAGTGCAAGTGGGGGAGGGGCAGAGAGAGAGACACACACAATCTGAAGCAGGCTCCAGGCTCTGAGCTGTCAGCATAGAGCCCCATGCTGGGCTTGAATCTATGAACTGTGAGGTCATGACCTCAGCTGAAGTCAGACACTTAATCGACTGAGCCACCCAGCCACCTTATTTTTATGGCAAATAATATCCCTGTACATGTGCACATGCACACACAAACACACACACACACATACACGCCAACTTCTTTATCCATTCACCCATTTAGGTAATTTCCATGTGTTGGCTATTTTAAATAATGGTGTTTTAAAATTTTTTTTTAATGTTTATTTTTGAGACAGAGAGAGACACAGCATGAGCAGGGAAGGGGCAGAGAGAGAGGGAGACATGGAATGTGAAGCAGGCTCCAGGCTCTGAGCTGTCAGCCCAGAGCCTGACGCGGGGCTCGAACTCACGAACTGTGAGATCATGACCTGAGTGAAGTCGGATGCTTAACCAACTGAGCCACCCAGGCGCCCCTAAATAATGGTGTTTTAAACATGGTAGTGCAGATATCTTTTTGTTAGTATTTCCCCCCCGCCCCCACCCCAGTGGATATTTTCTTAGAAGTGGAATTGCTGGGCCATATGGTAGTTCTTTATACTTAATTTTTTGGAGATCCTCCATTCTGTTTTCTATAGTGGCTGTACCAATTTACAATTCCATGAACAGTGTGGAAGGGTTCCCTTTTCTCCACTTTCATGCCAGCTTTTGTTACCTCTTGTCTTTTTGTTGGTGGGCATGCTAACAGGCATGAGGTGATATCTCTCATTGTGGTTTTAATTTGTATTTCCCTAATGACTACTGATGTTGAGCATCTTTTCACATACCTGTTGGCCTTTTGTATATATTCTTTGGAGAAATGTCTATTCGAATCATGTGCCCATTTTTTAATTGGGTTGTTTTTTGCTGTTGAGTTCTATGAGTTCTTTATACATTTTTGATATTAATCCTTTATCAGATATATAGATTACAAATATATTTTTTCCATTCTGTAGTTTGTCTTTTCACTTTGTTGATGGTCTCTTTTGCTGTACATAAGTCTGTAGTTTTATGTACTCCCACTTGTTTTTTTTCTCTTTTGTTTCTTATGTTTTAAATGTCACATCCAAAAAGTCATTTCTGGGGGCGCCTGGGTGGCTCAGTCGGTTAAGCGTCCGACTTCAGCTCAGGTCACGATCTCACCGTCCGTGAGTTCGAGCCCCGCGTCGGGCTCTGGACTGATGGCTCAGAGCCTGGAGCCTGCTTCCGATTCTGTGTCTCCCTCTCTCTCTGCCCCTCCCCCGTTCATGCTCTGTCTCTCTCTGTCTCAAAAATAAATAAAAGTTAAAAAAAAATTAAAAAAAAGTCATTTCTGAGGCTCACATCAAGGAACTTGTTTTCTTTTGCAAGTTTTGTGGTTTCACACCCTATATTTAAGTCTTTAATCCATTATGACTAATTTTTGTGAATGGGGTATGATAGGGGTCCACTTTCATTCTTTTACATGTGAATATACAATTAACCCAGCATCATTTGTGAAGAGACTGCCTATAAATAATAAAATACTTAAGAATAAATGTAACCAAGAGGTGAAAGACCTCTACTCTGAAAACAAGATATTGGTGAAAAAGATCAAAGAAGACACAAATAAATAGAAAGATATCCCATGTTCATGGATTAGAAGAAGTAATATTGTTAAAATATGTATAATACAAAAAGCTACCTGTAGAATTAATGTATCCCCTATCAAGATTCGAATGAGATTTTTACAGAAGTAGAAAAACATTCCTAAAATTTATATGGAACCACAAAAAGAGACTTGAATATATGGAACCTTGAATAGCCAAAGATTGATGCTATTGTAAATAGGATTGATTTCTTTATTTTTTCCAGAAAATTCATTGTTACTGTAAAGAAATTTTTATACATTAATTTTGTATCCTACAACTGTATTGAATTTATTGATTGGATCTAATATTGGTTGTTTAGAATTTTCGCTATATAATATTACCTTATCTGCAAATAGAAACAGTTTTACTTCTTCCTTTCCAATTTTGATATTTTTTGTTTCTTTTTCTATTCTGATTGATCTGTCTAGGACTTGCAATACTATATTTTGAATAGAAGTGGTGATATTGGGCACCCTTGTTTTGTTTCTGATCTTAAAGGAGAAGCTTTCAAACTTTCACCCTTGAGTATGATGTTAGCTGAAGGATTGTCATATATGACTTTTATTATGTTGAGATATGTTCCTTCTATGCCAAATAGTTCAGTTTTTATCATAAATGGACATTGACTTTTGTCAAATACTTTTTCTGTATGTATTGAAATTATCATACAATTCTTTCATTTTATTTATGTGATGTATCACATTGTTTGATTTGCATATTTCAACCATTTTTCATCCAGAGATAAATCCCACTTGCTCATGGTGAGTGATACTTTTAATGTGATGTTGAATTAGTTTGCTAGTATTTATTTAGAATTTTTACATCGGTGTTCATAAGGGATATGGGCTTGTAGTTTTCTTTTCTAGCAACATCCTTTTCAGGTTTTGACATTACAATAATGCTGGCCTCTTAAAATAAGTTTAAGAGTGTCCCCTCTTCCTTGATTATTTGGAAGAGTTTGAGAATCATTGTTTTTAATTCTTCTTTAAGTGTTTTGTAAAATTCACCAGTGAAGCCATCTGGTCTTGGGATTTTCATCATTGGGAGATTCTTTATTACTCATTCAATTTCCTTACTGGCAATTGGTCTCTTCAGCTTTTTAATTTTTTTCCTGGTTTGGTCCTGTTAAGCTGTATGTTTCTAAGAACTTTTCCATTTCTTCTAGGATGTCCAGTTTGTTGGCCTGTAGTTCATAGTAGCCTCTTATGATCCTTTGTATTTCTGTGGGTTCAGAATACATATAGGTACCATATTAATTTGGTACCACTCTCTTTTTACTTTGGTTAGTCTAGCCGAGATCTTGTCAATTTTGTTTATCTTTTCAAACAACAAATTCTTACTGTGGTTAATCTTTTCTCTTGTTTTTGTATTCTCTCTTCAGTTTATTTTTGCTCTAATCCTTATTATTTCTTTTCTTCTCCCAACTTTAAGCTCAGTTTGTTCATCTTTTTCTAGTTCCCTACAGTAGAGAGTTGAGTTATTTACGGGGGATCTTTCCTGTTTCTTAATATAGGTGTTTATTGCTATGAAGTTCCCTCTTAGAACTACTTTTGCTGTATTCTATAAGTTCTGGTTTGTTGTATTTCTATTTTCATTTGTCTCAAGAAACCATTTATTTTCTCTTAATTTTTTTTGGTTGTTGTTGAAGTTGTTTTATTTTTGAAATGCTATACACAGTCTCTCTCTTGCTCCCAGAAGAATCAAACTATCCCCGTGCAATTAGATTAGAAACGGGAATTTTGGTATCTTACAAAATAAGAGAATGAACCAAAGTTTACAATAAACAAAAAACTTTAGTGCACCTGTGTTCACACGCTTCACATTTGTTTGTTTGAGACTGGCAACTGGAAGAGTGACTACCTTTTCCAATTATGGCAAAAATTTGAACACTTAATGATATGGGAATAGTTTAATACATGAGATTCAAGAGTTTAAGACCTATTTCTAAATACACCTGGGTTGTAGATTTTTCTTTCTTTTCTTTTTCTTTTTTCTTTTTTGCCCTTTACATTTATTTATTTATTTATTTATTTATTTATTTATTTATTTAAAACTATAACTTATTGTCAAATTGGTTTCCATACAATAATACCTAGTGCTCATCCCAACAGGTGCCCTCCTCAATGCCCATCACCCGCTTTCCCCTCTCCCCCTACCCCTCCATCAACCCTCAGTTTGTTCTCAGTATTTAAGAGTCTCTTATGGTTTGCCTTCTCCCTCTCTGTAACTTTTTTTCCCCTTCCCCTCCCCCATGGTCTTCTGTTAAGTTTCTCAGGATCTACATATGAGTGAAAACATATAGTATCTGTCTTTCTCTGTCTGATTTATTTCACTCTTAATTTCTTTTCTGATCCACTGGTTGTTTAGGATAAATTTATTTTATTTCCAAGTGTTTGTGAATTTTTCAGTTTTCCTTTTACTATTGATTTCTAGGTTTATGTTGTTGTGGTAATGTTCTCTGGTCCTTTGTTGTCTTGTTGCTTTGGTCTTTTTTTTTTTCCTCCACTCAGGGAGTCCCCCTTAAAATTTCTTGCAGGGCTGGTTTAGTGGTCATGAATTCCTTTAGTTTTTGTTTTTCTGGGACACTCTTTATCTCTCCTTGTATTCTGAATGACAGCCTTGGTGGATAAAGAATTCTTGGCTGCTTAGTTTTCCCATTCACCACGTTGAATATTTCCTGTCACTCCCTTCTGGCCTGCCAAGTTTCAGTGGACAAGTCTGCTGCTAACCTTATGTGTCTACCATGTAGGTTAAGGACCTTTCATCCCTGATTGTTTTCAGAATTCTCTCTTTGTATTTTTCCAGTTTCACTATGATATGTTGTGGTGTTGACCTGTTTTTTTTTTTAATTTAATTTAATTTAATTTTTTATTTTGAGGGGAGTTCTCTGTGGCTCTTGAACTTTAATGCCCATTTCCTTCCCCAGAGTAGGGAAGTTCTCAGCTATGATTTGTTGAAATAAACCTCTGCCCTATTTTCCTGCTCTTCTTCTTCTGGGACTCTTATGATATGGATATTGTTTCATCTTATGGAATTATTAAGTTCCTTAGGTCTCCCCTGTGATCTAATAGTTTTCTTTCCCTCTTCTTTTCAGCTTTATTATTTTCCATGATTTTATCTTCTATATCACCTACTTTCTTTTCTGCTTCTTTATACTCATTGTGACTGTATCTAGTCAGTTTTGCATCTCAGTTTAAGCATTTTTTTCAGCCCAACTAGTTTTTAGGTTTCTATCTTTGCAGCAAGTATTTCTCTATGTTTTTTTCAAGCCAGCTAGTAGTCTTATGACTGTTGTTCTAAATTCTTGTTTGGATATATAGCTTATATCTGTTTTGAACTAGTTCCTGGTTATGATTTCTTCTTGACCTTTATTTTGGGAAGAATTCCTCTGTCTTGTCATACTAAGTTTCTGTCTTTTGTGTGTTTTAAAAGTTTACTATGTTTCCTGCACCTGAGAGTAATGCTATACACTGTCCAGGGCCCGGCACACCAGGAAGTGTTTCTGGTGTACGTTGTGTGCACTGTGCTGTTTTGTTTGCCTGCTCTTCCCTAGTGGTTAGCCCTCTGCAGAGGGAAGTGTTTGGACCTTTAACTATGTGTGCTTTGTTTTGTCTGTTAGAATAAACCTGGGGGAAAAAAAGGAAAAAAAGCCGATCCCAAAAAAAGAGAAAAGGAAAAGGAATGAAAAAAACCCCAGAGAATCAAAAAAAACTACAAGGCTGATTCCAAAGAAAAAGAAAGGGGAAAAAGAGAGAGAGAGAGAGAGAGAGAGAGAGAATAATTGAAGCCTGATTCCAAAAAAAAAGAGAAAAGGAAATGAAACAAACAAACAAGAAACTATATGCCTGATTCCAAAAGAAAAAATGAAGAAAAAAGAAAAGAAAGAAATGAGAGAGAGAAAAAAAAGTAAGCCTGGTCTTCTTTCCATCAGAACTGCATGTGTCATTTTGAAGTACTAGATTTTCAGTACACTTGTTGCATGGGGGGTATTGGCCATGCTGGTCTTCTGGAGGAGAAGCCTGCTGTGTTGGCTCAGAGTCAGTCTTGCCCCAGTAAATAAGCAGTTGCCAGGAATGGGAGTAGGGAGTGGGGGGGGGGGGGCGGTGGTGTAATTGAATCCTGCCTCCATTGGGGGCTGCTGTGCTGCTCTCTGAAATCCCACCATGTTGGTTTTGGGCAGGAAGTGCCACCACCCCCAATCTATTGTCTCCTACCAGGAATCTTAGCCCCCCTCCCCGCCGCCCACCATTCAAGCAGCCCTCAGAATAGCAAGGGCAGTCAGTTCACCTTGTGCCACAGCTTTCCTGCATTTATCTTTGGCATGAGGCTGGGATTCAAAACTCGAAGTCTTAGGGGCACCTGGGTGGCTCAGTCGGTTAAGCTTCTGACTTCGGCTTAGGTCATGATCTCGCAGTCTGTGAGTTCGAGCCCTGCGTCAGGCTTTGTGCTGACAGCTCAGAGCCTGGAGCCTGTTTCAGATTCTGTGTCTCCCTCTCTCTCTGTCTCAAAAATAAATAAACATTAAAAGAAAAAAAAATTAAAAAAAAAAACCTCGAAGTCTTAAAGGACACAGTACTGCACAGACCCACCCCCTCCTTTGGAGTAGAGCCTCTGCATGCTTTATTTGAAGTCCTTTGTCCCAGAAAGGCAGTCCTACACCTGCAGTGTGTGGAAAGAAGCAACAAGGTTATATTCCCTCTGGGTGCGCCTCTGTCTCCTGCTGAGAAAAGACCTCTTGTTGATGCCTACAGGGTCTTTTGTCCTTGTAGAGGCAATATGTCCTCTTCCTAGAGTACTCCAGGAAAGGGACTATTCTCTCCCAGTGCATTCTGGAGATCTCTACACCACACTATGCACTCCCAAGCCAGCTCCCTCCTTCTCCCCAGAAACATGCACCATAGTTCTGCTCTGGAAAAAGTCACAAGCTTCCAAAACGTCAGAGTTTAAGCTCCAAAAGCTGTTTGCCAAAAAACCCTGCAGTACTAAGTACTTCTCACTCCCCAGTTTGTGGTCTAGAGAGGTTTTCCTCTTGTGCAAACCCGATGCCACACTTACTCAACTCCTCTTTCTTTCTCTCCCTTTTGTCTTTCCATAGAAGGGGTTCCTTCCCCCTTCATGGCACCACAGATTTTCTCTCACCCAATTAACTTCCATGTACCTCGCACCTGCCACGTTGTCTCTTTCCAACTATGGAGATCCTTTGTCACTTTGCAGACTGATTTCCTGGGTGTTCCAACTGATCTGACCTCAGTACAGCTGTGTTTGAGGGACAATGAAAACCCTCCTGTTTCTTGTTTCTTATCTTGCTGTCTTTTTTGTGTGTATTTTGATGTCTTTTGGGTATCACTATGCTTTGATTCTTTTATTATGTTCTTTGTGTAGTTGCTACAGGTTTTTCCCTTGTGGTTACCATGAGGCTTATATAAAAATCTTAAAATTATAATCTCCTATTTTAAGTTGATAACAACTTTAATAGATGTCTGAACTTTATACTTTTACTTCTCCCCATTACAGTTTAGGTTATTATTGTTATAATGTACATATTTTTATATTGTAAAACTACTAGCAGATTATTATGGTTATTTTTACTATTTTCATTGTTATAACTTTTAAACTATGTTTATAAATGAGATATACATCACTATCACCATGTTACAGAATATAACTTTCACAATATATTTACCACTACCCTTAGTTTTTTATTACCTGTTTATGTTTTTGTGATGTTAATAAGCATCCTTTTATTTTCACTCAGGAACTCCTTTTAGCATTTCTTGTAAGGGGTCTGATGGTAATGAACTCCCTCAGTTTTTGTTTATTCAAGAAAGTCTTGATCCCGCCTTTATTTTTGAAGGACAGTTTTGTTGGGTATAGAATTTTTTCCTGACCATTTTTTTCTTTCAACATTTTGAATATGCAATTGTAGTCTCTCTTGGCCTGAAATGTTTTTGTTGAGAAAGCTGCTGATAAGTCTTATTAGGCTTCCCTTATATGTACTTTTTTCTTTCCTTCTGTTACTTTCAAAATTCTTTCTCTTTGACTTGTAATAATCAGACTGTATCTTGGTTTAGCCCTATCCAGTTTCAACCTATTTGGAATCTTTTGGGCCTCATTGGTGGGATGTCCATTTCTCTTCTCAGGTTTGGGAAGTTTTCAGCAATTATTGCTTTAAATATACTTTCTTCCTCTTGCTGTTTTTCTTCTCCTTTTGTATTTCCCATAATGTAAATATTGTTTCTTTTCATTGTGTCCCATACATCTTGTAGGCTTTCTTCACTCATTTTTTATTCATTTTGCTTTTGTCTTTCGACTGGATACTTTCTAATATTCTATTTTCCAGGTCTCTGTTTCTTCTTCTATATGGTCAAGTCTGTTTTTAAAATTCTCTATTGAATTCTTTAGTTTACTTATTGTATTTTTCCCCTTTGGGATGTCTGTTTGTTTGTTCCTCTCTATTGCTTTGTTGATCTTGTTTTGTGCATAATTCCACCCCCCCCCCCAATTTCTCTAGAGGGGGTGTGGCTGTCATTTAGCTTCTTGCCTGGACATGGGCAAACCAAGCTCTCAGGCTGGCAAAACTCCTGTTTGAGGATCTGAATCAATCAGACCTGCACTGTTTTATGTTTTCAGGTCAGATGGTACCAACAACTTGGTTTTGCATATGAGAAAAGCTACTAGTTGGGAGTAGTACATGGGCACTACAGATATGAACTGTACAGATAGGTTTGTCAAGATCCATGTGCTAGTTGTAGCAAGCTGCTCCCCTGGCTCCATCACATTCAGATTTCCAGTGGTTGTGCCCTGCAGATTCCCCTGAAGTTCCCATGGGGTGAGATCAGAGTTAATGGCTCCCACAAAGTGACCCACAATGCTAGGGTCACTGGTTGTCCCCCCTAGGTCTTCTCTTCCCACTAAAGGCACTGAAGCTCAGGAAAGACCTCTCAGTCTGATGATGGGCTGGGCTGGGGGAGAGGCAGTTGGGTCAGGGTGTAGCTGCTTCTCTTATACTTCTAATGCAGTCTGTCTGGGGCTCCCTGGTGCAGGGTTGGGAGTGCTTGAACCTCACCTCCATGTTCTAGGATTCTCTCAGTGGTGCCTTGTTCTTGAAGAGTTGGTAGTTGTTCTTGTGAAAGGAAGTGAAGTCAGGAACTACCTATGTCATCATCTTGGTGACAGTACTCCCCACTGATGGTGTCTTTAATGAGAGGTAGTTTTGTTTTGTTTTGTTTTCTTCTCCCTCTCAGAAGAGAATATGTAAGTTACAGACCTTGGTCTTTCCTTGCCCCAGAGGAGAATTTAGAAGTGTTTTTTTTTTTTTTTTGGTATTCCAATGTCCTGTAGGTGTAAAAGGTCTGGGCTCCTTCACTTCTGCTGGTCTTCGTGGCCAGGAAGAATCCAAGCAGGGTCCAGGCTCTGAGCTGTCAGCACAGAGCTCAATGTGGAGCTTGAACCCACAAACCATGAGATCATGACCTGAGCTGAACTGGGATGCTTAACCAACTGAGCCACCCTGGTAGCCCTTAAGCATTATTTTTAATAGGCACTTTACATGAAAGAAGATCCATAGTTTACATAACATATTTCTATTGTTACATAGATTGTTTTAAAATTTCTCTGCTTATATATTCTATCAAGAAGAATGGCTTTCCACATCACATTCTTCTACTTGCTAGATTATTTTGGTAGGAAATTCTATTTCCTAGAAATAGAATTATTATTTCAAAAGATATGAATATTTTTGAGACTCCTGCTATGTAATATTTTTATAGAACTATTATGATGCCATATTCTCTGTTTAACCTTTGAATCTGCTCTTCTCACACATTGCTGATAACCTGCAATATTTTCTGTCACTGTGGGAATGACTACAGCCATCCATTTTGGGCTATTGTTGCCGACAGCCAGTGAACGAGGGCCTTTGACCTTGATTTAGACCCTTTGATAGAATAAGAGTTGAAAGTTATGGTCATGTTTTGTAGAAGTTTATAATCTAACTAGGATAACAAAATTAAAGCATATGGAAATATTAACAAGCAATTCAAGATAATATCTGTATAATCTTCCTTTGTAAGCTACATCTTTCATTAGGAATCTGAGGTTTCTACAACATAGGGTCTCCATGATTAACCGGAGCTCTAAGCTAAGTCTGGACCTCAAACTGCTCTGGGTTTCTACAGAAGAATTTATTATCCTGTCTTCTCAGTGAATGGCATCTTGAGACACCAACAGTTTCTAATCACCACGGTCTTCTGGATAATGACAATAATGATGATGATGCCTAACACTTACTTAGCAGTTTACCTTGTTCCAGGCAGAGTTAAGCACTTCGTGTGCTGTATTGCATTTTATCTGCTCCAGACCTTTGTGAGGTGATAGTATTATCCATATTTTATGAATGATAAAAAATCAGGCTTAGAGTGATTAGAGATTTCCCCAAGGTCACACAATAGTCAGGGACACAGCTATCATAACAGCCCAAGTCTGTCAGTCCATGGCCTATTATCTGAATACAATGCCATCCAGCCTCTCATGTTGGAAGGGCCGAGAGGCTGAGTTGCTGCTGGGAAATGTTCCCCAGCCAGACTCTCTAGCCAGAGTCTAGCTGCTCTTTGCAAAGGAGTTCCACACAAAGGATTTTGCTGTGTTTGTGGCCATAATGTCAGAAGCCACTCTCCTTGTTGTCTCTTGTCAGGAGTGTTACTGGTCGGGAATGTTCCCAGGGGACTCGCTTATCAGAGTATTTCTCAGAGACAATTTGATGTCTGTTGAAGTCTGGCTTTCTGAGCTCTCAACACCTGCACATTTAGCCTTACTTTCAGCATCACTTCTGGACCGCATCTTACAGCATTGCACTTGTAGTTCTGCATCAGTTCACAACCCTTGGAAGGAATAAAGAAGGCCCCCAGAGCCCCTTGTATTAAAGCCTTAGTGCTCACACCCTTGGCTTATGGTGAGCACTTGTCCTTCTCCAGGAAGCCCTTTTCAGAATTGCAAAATTGTATAATATTAAAGACCCTATCAATTTCTCCTTGCAATATTAAAATCTATACCTCTTGTAGACTTGACAAAAGCCCCCAATTCCTCTTCTACTGCCCTCCTGGTGGGCCTACAGCACATATGGAAATCACACTTGAGGAATATTCTCCCAAGCTAGATAGAAAAATTCGCCTTGTTTGCCTGGATCCCATGTGGGAAGTACTAGGTCTAAGCATTATAGGAGCTCACAGGAGATGCCAATAAAGGGTACAATAACCAGGGAAGATTCCTTGGCGTAGATTAATCTAGAAATGTCTTCAAAATGGCTAGAACAGCTGGACTTGAATATGGAGGACATTCTGAGAGAGAACACCCTCATGCAAGATGTCAGGATAGAAGAAATTGTTTTTACCAGAATGTGAGAAAGTTGGGCTGACAGCACGTCCATAGTCTGCACACAGAGATTACTTAACCTTCTCTTCTGTTGCTTATGCCCCACAGTTGCTCTGTATAATGTAGTATTTACAAGGTCAATGCTGAGCACCTCTGGATGTGACAGCTCTTACATTAGCTGCTTTTTCTAGATAGATCTTGGCAGAAAAAGCCTTGGAAGTAGCAGCCCCCTCTGAATGTTTCCTTTGCAGGAAAGCTAGCTAACTGCCTACTCAGCACATTGTAGTTTTATTGAGGCAGGTGTTTTAGGTTTTTCTTTCTTGTGATTTTTTGTTGTTGTTTATTTGCTTACAGATGTCAAAAATTCAAAATAGTGCTAATAGCAAGGGGAATGTATTGACTTGTGTAACCAAAAGAAAAGTTCAGGTTAAGTTTCAGGAATGGTTTGATTTAGGTACTCAAAGTTTCCCTGTTTCTATCTTGCAACTCTTAATCCCTCTTTTTTGGCTAACCAGCTCAAACAGAGTCTGGCCATATTCATGTGCCTGGAAGTTTCAAGTGTTCTTCCTTATAGGTCCAAACATAAGAAACAGAAGACGTTTTTCTTACTGGTCAATTTGAAAAAGTATCCTGGGCCTATCATTGGACTGAACTGCATCACATGCCCAACTCTGAGCCAAGTCCTGGGGCAAAGGAGATAAGATGTCATGATGGGTCAGCTCTGAGTCATATGCTCACCCTTGAAGTTAGAGATGAAGTACATCCACCCCAACCATACAGACTGAGTTGAGATCACGTATGGTTCCCAAGAGAAAAGTTGGGATGATGTTAACACAAAAGTGGCAAGTATAAGCTAAGTAGTAAAAAACAACCTATGTTTACTATAGCGAGTCTCTGAATCTCCACATATTAAGAACTGGTGTTTTTTTTGGAAGGCACTTTAGTGTTGCCTGGATTCCCTAGCAGACCACATAGCTGTCCTGCTTTTTGATAGATGTGTCTGCTTCACGTGGCCACTGAAAACATCCTGGAAGTCACTGCCAGGATCGAAGAGTCATTTTGATCTCACCAGGAGGACATAATGGATGCTCTGGATGTGCTTTTGATCTGGTGAGAGGGAAAGGAGGGTAAGTTTATAATCTGACCTTCCTTTGTTGGAAGTGGATAAGTAAAGCTGCTTAATTCAACCTCTTGGAGGCATCTTTGTCTGAAGATAGTACAGTCGTTAAGAACATTGGCCTCTGAAGTCAGACTGCCTGGGTTTGAACCTTTTTTTTTCTAATATCAATAAGCCTCCATTTTTTTTCTCTACAATGGGGTGTCCTGAGGATTCAATGAAATTATGCACATAAAGTACTTGACATAGTGCATAGCATATAACTAAGTATGTATATGCTACAAGTTAAATACTCTTTGCCCTAGTACATGATGTCACAACAGCTGGAGCTCAGGAGGATCTATCTATCTAGAAGTATGCAAAGTACAAGGCATATTTTCTTTTATTGTATATGAAACCCGTTTTTTCATCTCCCCTTTATTTCCTGAGGGGCAAGCAAGTCTGAGTGGAATCTCTGTATATGTGCTCTGACAACTAATGGCTTCTGAAAGTCACTGCCACCCCCTTTCTCCCTCCCACACCAGTCAGTCCCAGAGTCTGGCTTATTCTATTTCTGAAATATTTCTTGAATCTGACCTCACTCTTCACTGCCCCTGCCCCAGCTCTAGTCCACAAGCTCTTTCCTGCCTTGGTTAAATCAGAAATTTTTCTAAAAATTTTTTAAATGCTTATTTATTTGAGAGAGGGGGGAGAGAGAGGGCATGCACAAGCAGGAGAGGGGCAGAGAGAGAGAGAAGAGAGAGAGAGAGAGAGAGAGGGAGAGAGAGAATCCCAAGCAGGCTCTGCGATGTCAGCACAGAGCCCAGTTCAGGGTTCAAACCCACGAAATGTGAGATCATGACCTTAGCCGAAATCAAGAGGTGGATGCTTAACCAACTGAGCCACTCAGGCGCCCCTAAATCAGGAATTTTTCTTAGTTCCCTGTCACATGTCTTTCTATCTGGTCTCCTCCTTTCCTTTGCTCCTTTCCCTTGCCTGCACAATACTGTCCTAATTCCTTCTCAAGGCATTGTTTAAAGAGGCATTGTTTTTCCATCTGATTCCAGCCTACCCTTCCATCTGTAAGAATGTCCTCCATAAACCATTGGTTACAGGCTTAACTGCTGATGTTCACTCTTCTCTAAAAACTCCATGCCCCAGCACCTCTACAGGCTTTTGCCCACGCTGTTTTTGCTGGCTGTCTGCCTTTACCTCTTCTCTGCTTGGCTAACTTCTGCATATTTTTTAAAGTTCAACTCCTTTCCCCTGGGTCCCTGCCCCTGTGCTTCCATAGCTAGATGTACATACTATTACTGTACCATTTATCAGACTATTTAAAAATTGGCTGTGTGTACCTATGTCAACTCTTATATGCACCTTAAATTCATGGAAGAAAAGGATCATGGTTTATGCATTTTTATATACCCAGGGCCTAGAAAAGTGTTCAAAAACAGAGGTTATTTTCTGCAATGAATATCTGCTCTTAGGTTGTAAATCAAGAAGGGTGAAACACACTACTATTCATTTCTCTTATACAGCACCATTCTGAGTGATTCTTATGACTTTTTCTTCCTTTTTTTCAATGTATTTTAAACTATATAGTAATAAGAAATACAGGGCCCAATTCTTACTCTTAAAAATATATGTTAATCCCTTTGCCAAGGTAACCACTGTTATTAGTTTGGTGGATATCCTTCAAGATTTTTCAAAAATTATTTAAAATAACAGCTTTATTGAGGTATCCACATACCATAAAATTCACTCCTTTAAAATGTACAATTCAGTGGTTCTCAGCATTTTCAGAGAGTTATGGAACCATCACCACTATCTAATTTTAAAACATTTTTGTCATTAGCAGTCACTCCCCATTTTTTGCTCCCCTGAGCTCTTAATAACTACTAATATGCTTTCTGTCTCTGTGGGTTTGTCTATTCTGGATAATTCGTGTAAATGGAATCATACAATAAGCTTTGTATGTCTGACTTCTGTCATTTAGAATAATGTTTTCAAGGTTCATTCATTTCACAGCATGTATCAGTACTTCATTCCTCTTATGGCAAAATAATATTCTATTTTTAGATATAGCATAGTTTGTTTATCCATCTAGCAGTTGAAGGAAATTTGGGTTGCTTCCCCTTTCTGACTGTGGTGAATAATATTTTATGAACATTCCTGCACAAATTTTTGTGTGGACATATATTTTCAGTTCTCTTGGACATGGGCTTAGGAGTGGAACCGCTGGGTCATACAGTAACTACATGTGTAGCAACTACATGAGGAATTGCTAAACTGTTTTCCATAGTAGCTGCACCATTTCACATTCCTACCAGCAATGAATAAGGATTCCAACTTCTCTGCATCTTTGTCACCACTTGCTCTTATCTGTTTTACTGTAACCATTGTAGTGAATGTGAAGCATTATCTCGTGGCTTCGGTTACATTTCCATAATGACTAATAATCTCGAGCATCTTTCATGTACTTATTATCCATTTGTGTATTTCTTTGGAGAAATGTTTATTCAAATCCTTTGTCTATTTTTAAATTGATTATTTGTCCTTTTATTGAGTTGTAAGCATTCTTTATATATTCTAGCTACAAGTCCCTTTCCAGATATATAATTTGTAAATATTTTCTTCACAACCTTTTTATATACATTTAAATAAATATGTATTTATTTTGTGCATTTACTAATATATGTAAAGATTTAAATATGTTTCTCTTTTATACATATAGGATTATATCTTTTGTATTCTTGTATAGATATCTTCCCCAATCATTGTAAATGTAAATCTACCTTATTATTTTCAAGGCCAAATAGATGTACATAGAACCATTCCCTAGATGATGGGCACTTTTCTGAGTCTCAATATTTTCATAATTATGAACAGTTCTGTAGTGGGCATCCCTATAAAGGTCCCTTTCTGCAAATGAGCAATTGTCTCTCTAGGATATCTTGAAGAGGAATCACTGAGTTTAAGAGTATCTGCATTTTACATTTTAATACAGACTATCAATATGTCTGTTAGAAAGGCTGCGCAAATATACTTTCACAGTAGAAATGTGTGGGAATACCATTTCTTTGCAATCTATGCAGCATTCATATTTAAGTGTGCTTGCCACGTGATGAGCAAAATCCGTTAGCTAACTATTGTGTTAACTTGCATGAAGTTGTTTTGATATCATGAGTTCAATAACTTCTATTAATTGGTGTTCAGAATAGAACCTATCTCTCATTTAATTCTTCTATTCATGACATAGAAAGGAAATGATAGATGGGTTGGAATTGTCTGGATTTACATTCTAGCTGCTATGTGTGTGAGGCCAGCTTAATAAAAACATCATTCTTTAAAGACTTTCCACTGTATTTTGAGCTGACCAGACTTTTAACCGCAATCCAGAGACTTTTATCTTCACAAAGACGTGGCATTTTATTTTAATAAAGCTATCAACAGTGCTCCCTTTTTGAGTGACTTTTCAAAAGCATCTTTTGTCAGCAGAGGGCTTTTATTAGCTAATGTAACCTTGCTGTACTCCAAGTTAGCAGAGAGAGAAAAGAAATGTCCTTGGGTACCAAATATGGAAAGCTGTGCAAAAATTTTCAAAGGGAAAGAAGTTGTGTAGTTTTTTGAAGCTGCATTTGTCACTCTGTTGTATCTTTAATAATAATGCAGTTTTCCAATGCTGATGTCCAGAAGGTAAAGGCTTACAAGATTATGCCTCCAAACTGACAGTTGTATGAAAAGAAATCACAGAGGATTAATATGTAGAGACCAGGTAAAAGTGTGGCCATGATAGTTTGTATAAGCTCAACTGTAAATGTCTGTAGTCTGAGGCCCTAAAAATGGGGAGTTAGGCAAGAAAATCTTGGAGTGATAGCCTTGACTATGGAGTAGGGTAGCTAGCTAATGAGGGCTTAATCTGACCCAGTATTGATAATTGAGTAGTGCCAATAAACTGTAGGTCATGGGGCAGGCATAATATTGTGGGTTCTGGGCACAATCAGGTGGGCAGTTAATGGTATGATTCCAGCAGTCATTTAGTAATTGGGGGAGACAGTGGACAGGGTCTTACACAGGTGTCAAGACAGTGTTCTGGGACAGGTACACTGCAATGTGGGAATTGATGTGCTGTCAGAACAAAGCCCTCTGACCTTGGTTAACATGGTGGGAATGGCGCAAATTGCATCTCAAACTTAATCTATACAAAATCTTCAATTGAATGGCTTAATTTCAAAACCCTTGAACAGACAAGGTGGGGCAATTAATGCATCTTCTATTTGGTTAGGGACTGGCTCACAAAGTGAGGAGAGAATGTAATTAATACTGTGGACTTAGTGCTCACAGTGAGGAGTCACTGGAGAAGGCAGGAAGGACACTCTGACAGCATTGTCCCTGAGTCTCCAGATACCACTACAAGTGATCTCTCTCTCATCTTTGCTGGGAACTGGTAGGCAGTGGTGCTTGATGTCTATTCAACTCCAATTCCATTTTGAGGTCTATAATTCAGTAAGGATAGATATAAAAAGGGTTCCTTTTTCATCAAAAGGATAATTACCTAGTTATCAGTGTGCTGGGGAGATGAGAGCTTATGGATTTTTCAAAGAATCATAAGTTCATAAGGGGCTGGGTAAAGTCATTTCATTCTGTCTTCAAGCAGGGCTGAATTTAATTCATCCTTGATGGATGGACACTATTTAAGAAAGATGTCTAGAGAATAAGAGTTGACAACCTTCAGTATTTTAGCAATCCTCAATTGTGACATTCCTTCTATCTTAGTGAATATGTTGACATAGAATGAAAGTCCATGGTCCATTGTGTCCTTTTTGGGTAGAGAGAAACCTGCTGTAAATGTCCCTCATTTTCATTAATTCAAAGAACACTTATTGAATACCTACTTTATGCTAGATGTGAGTGATACAAGGGTGAAACAATAGAAAAGACAGATTTGATTCTTGTCGATATTTAGCTGAGAAATACATGATGGGTAATAACCAATAACCAAATAATAGTAATGTGATTACAAGTCATTATAAGTGCTATAAAGGGGATACAGTGGTGCTATAGAAAGGAGCAAAAGGAAACTAAGGCCTTGTTTAGATGAGTGGACAGAGACCTCTATTTATAAGTGACATTTACTAAAAGTCCTGAGGTATATGAAAGGGACCAGCATCTTGGAATGCAGAGAAGAGCATTCTTGACAGAGGGAGCAGAATGTGAAAAGGCCCTGAAGTAGAAAGACCATGGTGTGTTTAAGAAATTTAAGAGGTCAGGGGGTGCTCAGTCAATTACGCATCTGTCTCTTGAAT
Organism: Acinonyx jubatus; assembly: GCF_027475565.1. NCBI lineage: Eukaryota > Metazoa > Chordata > Mammalia > Carnivora > Felidae > Acinonyx > Acinonyx jubatus. The sequence goes on from NC_069383.1 coordinate 120,754,194, forward strand.
TCAACTCAAAATTTCAGCTCTTGATTTTCTCTCAGAGAGAGAGGGAGAGAAATATAAGAGGCCAGTATGGCTAACGCAGAGTGGTCAAGGGAGAAGGTGGCATTATTGCTGTGGACCTTGTAAGCAATAATGAGGGGATTGAATTTTATTAAAATAGAATGGTTCTAAAAGATGGCATGGCTGCTGTGTAGCTAATGAATTAGAAGTGGGAAAATCAGAACAGAGAGACCATTTAGGAGGTAGTCTATTGGTTGGTGCCTTAGACTATGTTGGTGGCAGTGAAAATGGGTGGAGACATTTTTGAGATTTATTTAGAGAGTTGGATATATTATAAGGGGAAAGGCACTAATTCAAGGCTGACATCTTCAATTCTGGGTGGAGGAACTGGTAAGATGGTAGTTTCATCTAGTAGATGGAAAATAACTTGGGAATCGATTTGTAGCAGGAAGGATGGGAATTGAAAGTTTGCATTTGCACATGTTAAGTTTGAGGTGCCTGTAAAACAAATAAGTAGAACCGTTAACTCTAAGTCTGAAGTTCAGAGAAGTTGGCACTGGAGAAATACATTTAGATATTAGTCTGATCTTTAAAGCTATGGAAAAAGAATGAAATAATGAATGGAAGAGAAAAGGGAAGGAAAAGGGGCTCAGGTATAAACTCTGTGGAACTCTAACATACCCTCATAGCCTTGAGAATAAGGAATTGAGTAGAGAGAGCACCAGACTGAAAAGCATATGGGTTCTGATCACGTTGGGCCTGACTTTCTTTGACTGTATCTGCATCTTTGTCTTTATTTTGAGAATTAAAGCATAATTTTAATTTTTTTAATGTTTATTTTGAGAGGGGGGAGGGGCAGAGAGAGAGGGAGACACAGAATCCTAAGCAGGCTCCAAGCTCTGAACTGTCAGCACAGAACATGACACAGGGCTCAAACTCATGAACCGTGAAATCATAACCTGCGCCGAAGTTGGAGGCTTAACCAACTGAGCCACCCTGGTGCCCCTAAAACATAATTTTAATGTAATGTCTTATCAAGTCTCATAAAATGTAGTACATTATTTTAGTAATAAATATGACCCATAAGTAATTCGTCACTTATGTACAGCATTCAGTGTTCATCACAACAACTGCCCTCCTGGATATCCATCACCTATTGAACCCATCCTAGCACCCACCTCCCCTCAAGCAACCCTTTTTGTTCTCTTCAGTTAAGAGTCTTTTATGGTTTGCATCTTTAAAATGAGTTTGAAGGGCACCTAGGTGTCTCAGTTGGTTAAGTGTCTCATTCTAGATTTCGACTCAGGTCATGATCTTGCTGTTGTGGGATCAAGCCCTGCATCAGGCTCTGCTCACTGAGCACAGGCCCTGCTTGGGATTCTTTCTACCTCTCTGCCCCTCCCCTGCTCCTGCTTTCTCTCTCTCAAAATAAATAAATAAACATTTAAAAAATAATGAAATGAGGAGTATGAGCCCTAAATTCTCTCCGGTTGCCAAAATTCTGTCATTCATCTCTTCCTCGGTATTAGGTTCATTTTCTAATTACTTTGGCTATTATCTGTAACTTACTTTACTTACCCAGAATTACCATACCTAGAATACCCTTTTCTAATTCACAATTCTAATTCTAGGTCCATTAATATCCCTCTAAATCTGGCCTGTCCCCTGCCAACTTGTGATTCCTTGGGCAGTTTGTGCTGTTACATTCCAGTTTATTTGTGGGGAGAGGGGGGAGTCTATGTCACAATGGAGATTGATACTGGTAGGTTTCCTTTTTCCTTAAAAATGAGTCTCTTTATTTCGCCATTTTGTTCAACACAATTTTCCAGTTTCTTTTAAATCAGCTTTAGAAATTTGAGAAATGCAAGTGGACATTTTGTTTGACCTCACTTAATGTTTGTATTGGTCCAGATCATAAAGCAAATCAAATAGATGACCCCTGCTCAGTAGCCGATAGGACTTTTAACCCCGTTAAAAATTGGGTTGAAAGATGTATTCCCAACTGCAATGCATTGGATGTGTTTGTAGCAAATGAAGTTTCAGGTCATTGCTTAAGGATCCCAGGGTGGTATCTGTTCTGGATATCTTTCTTAACATATTAGCACTTGCAAATTATTCATGTTAGAATGATTTTTTTTAACATAATGCCTTTATTGTCCTGTCCTGTTGCGTTATTGCTAATTTTTGTGTGTGAGATAATTCTCTGTTGCTTTTGTCTCACAATGTACCATCTGAACTTACTGAGAAAGTTGGAAAAAAGTGAAAAAAAAACTCATGCTGAAAAACAAAGGTTATTGGTTAATCAAAAATAATAGATAAAATAGCAATTAGATGTCACATGATAGACTTTCTTTTTTATCCCCGAGTTTTCTGAAAGTGGCATTGGGTCATGTCAGCAAAAAGAGGAATACAATTACAGTGATGACAATATTTCTGTCATAGGTAAGGCCTTGTCAGCAATTTATTTCTTCTTTATGTCATTGTTTTCAGGATTCAAGACTCCAGTCATGATTGATATGGTTATTAGAGAAAGAAGAGGTTAGATGAAATGAAAACAGTTATTCTTATTACATCTGGGTGATTCGGCTAAATTAGCAGTAGTGTTAAATGCATAATACAGAAAGTGGTGAGAAGGTATGAGCCAGTAACATAATTGTGCTTAAATGAAAAGGAACATTATCAATATGATTTTGTATATTTTCCCCATGGTTCAGAGCTCCACATAGAAACCCTTTCAAATTCTCCAGAATAGACCCAGGTGGAGTCAGACTTAATATTTGCATTTATATGAGGCAAACATTTCCAAACTGTATTATGAGTTTGGCTGTATTATTTGTTCTTCCCATTACCCACCTGTATGGAGTTGAATGTATCCCTCCACAAAAGGATAGATCCAAGCCCTGACCCCAACACCTGTGGATTTGATACTGTTTGGAGAAAGAGTTTTGCACATATAATTAAATGAAAGATCACTAGAATAAATCATCCTAGATCAACTGGATGGCCCCTAAAGCCAGTGAAAAGTGTCCTTATAAAAAGAAAAGACATAGGTCCACAGGGTATAAAGCTGTATGAAGACCAAGGCAGACATTGGAGTGATTTGTCTATAAGCCCAGGGACACAATGATTGCAGCAGTCACCACAAGCTAGGAGGGAGTTATGGAAGCAATTCTCCCTCAGAGCCTCCAGAAATTTACTGACACTTGGATTTAGACTTTTGGTCTCCAGAATTGTTAAGATAATATATTTCTGTTATTCTTAAGCCACCTATTTGTGGTAATTTGCTACAACGGTTCTAGGAAACTAGTATACCACCTTCTATTAAACATTTTGTAGGAGACAGCATGGTGGGGTAGAAATGCATTGGAGTTAGAATTAGGAAAGGTAGTTTCTGCACTTAAGGCAGCTATTGGTAGCTGTGTGATCTTGGCTGTGTCACAACCTCTCTCTGCACCTCTGTTGCTTCATCTATAAAATGAAGACTTGGAATTCCCTTTCAAGTCCTTCTAGGTCACTCTTATTATCTGATTAAAAAAACAACTAGTAAACTGTACAAAATATAAAATAATGCTCTTTTTGGACAGTGGACAACAGGCAGTGTAGGGATGTGTTCACTGAGAAAAAGAAAGAGATAAGCCCTAAGATTATTCTAGCTTTTATCGTGCTCGTACTTTATGCACTGTATCCCAGAGATGAGGAACCAGAGCAAAGCCCAGTGGTATTTCTGAGTTGAAAAGAATAATGTTGGAATTTGTGGAGGACAGGGGCACTGAAAGTTATGGTACAGAGTGCCAGAGAGTAGAGAATTATTCAGAAAAACAGCTCCAAATATCAGCATAATATCCCCCTTGAATTGGGGTTTCACAAAGCCTGCAAACTACTTAAGTTCCAGTCAGTCATATTGGAGAGACTTCACGGAACACCCGTCATATCATTAAAGATGCCACAAGAGCTATGTCTTAGTAGTGGGACTATACTAGCTCTAAAATAAAAGCTAGTTTTCACCTACCTTAACAGAGGAGAAAAAATAAGCCTTGAAAAGATCGAGCCCATTTGCAAGTCATGTTAACTGACTCCCGAAACAAACTTCAACACTCTTTAAAGAAAGGCAACAAAATCCAGACACTCATTAATAAAACATTTAGAATGTTTCTTATCTAACCATAAATTATTAAACATTCTAAGTAGCAGGAAAATGTGACTCATAACCAGGAGACGAATCATTCAGTAGAATCAGACCTAGGAATGATAGAAACAGTGGAATCAAGAGACAAGGATTTTAAAACAACTCTGGTAAATGTGCTCAGGGATTTAAATGAAAATGTAAATGTAACAAAGGGATAAATGAAAATGTAAAAAGAATCAAATGGAGGGGTGCCTGGGTGGCTCAGTCAGTTAAAGGTCCGACTTCAGTTCAGGTCATGATCTCACAGTTTGTGAGTTCCAGCCCCACGTCGGAGCTCAGAGCCTGGTGCCTGCTTCGGATTCTGTGTCTCCCCTCTCTCTGCCCCTCCCATGCTCATGCTCTGTCTCTCAATAATAAATAAACGTTAAAAAAATTTTTTTAAAGAAGAAAATGGAACTTCTAAAATGGAGAAACACCGTATCAGAAATGAAAAATTAACACTATTTGAGGCACGTGCTTCACACCCCTCCCCCAGAAAAAGATCATAGACCTTGAAGACATAGCAATAGAAACTATTCAAACTGAAGCACAGAGAAGGAAAAAAAAAGTTTTAAATGTAATTAACAGGGGCTCAGTAAGCTCCTGGGACCATAGGCAACTAACATATGTCATTGGAGTTGCAGAAAGAAAGGATGGGACAGGGACATAAAAAAATACTAAAAATGGCTGAAAAATCTCCAAAGTTAAAGGAATTTTTTAAGTCTCCTGATCCAAGTAGTCCAATGAGTCACAAGCAGAATAAACACAAAGAAAACTACACTAAAGTACATCATAATGAAATTATTGAAAACCATTGATTAAAAAGAAGTCTTAAGAACAGCTACAGAGAGGCCACATTACATACAGAGGAACAAAATAAGAGTAATCACTTGTTTTTTTTATTAGAAAATACACAATACAAAAGAAAATAGAATGGCATCTCTAATATCCTGGGCAGGAAAAAACACTTAGAATTCTATGTTCATTGAAATATATCTTTCAAAAATAAATGTGAAATAAAGAAATTTTCAGATAAACAAAAGCTGAGAGAATTCACTGCCAGCATATTTGCACTGTAATAAGTGATAAAGGAAGTTTCCAGATGTAGGAAAATGATACCAAATGGAAGCTTGGACCTACAAAAAAGAATTAAGAGTATGGTAAATATGTGGAAAAATATAAAAGGCTTTGTTTCCCCATGTATACATATATTTCTTTGAAAAATAATTTTCTTTATAGCTAAAGTAATGTAGAGTTTATAACACATGCAGGAATAAAATATGACAATAGCAGAACGGATAAGAGGGAGAAATGTAAGCATTCTCTTGTGAGGATCTTCATTGTCTGTGAGGTGTTTTAATATTATTTGAAGGTAGACTGATAAAATGAAAATGCATATGTAATTCCCAGAGCACCTTCTAACTAATCCTATTTCTGTCCTCAATTTTGTAACTAAGTTAGTTCATATCATACCTCAGCTTAAAACTCTCCAAAGACTTCCCATATTAGAGAAAAAGCTGAAATTTTATAAATCTATACTTAGTCTGGTTCAAATCTACTTCTCTGATCACAGCTCTAACCTCTGCCTCTCTCACTCACTCCTCTCTAACCATGCTGGTCTCCTTGCTGTTCTTTGAACTTGACTCGCAAGGTCCCCTCTTGGAGTTTTTGCATTTGCTGTGTCCTTTGCCTCTAACACTCTTCATCCCAAATATCTTTTTTCAAATATTTTTTCAGACTTTACTTCTGACTGGTATCTTCCCTGAACACTGATTTAAAATTATACTCCTACCATTTGCTTTCCTGGCACTCCCTATACTTCTTCCTTTGAGTACTTGGTAGAACTTCTATTTTCTTTTAGTGCTTTTTCTTGGCTTAATTTTTCTTGTAGTACTTATTACTTTCTAAGGTATTACAACTTTCTTATTTTATTTATTCTCAGTCTTTCTCCCTGGAGTCCAACACAACTTTTACTTGAGCAGGTTTTCTTTTCTCTCTCTCTCTCTTTTTCCACTGATGAATCCACAGGACCTAGAATACTGCCTAATATGCAGTTACGTGCTCAGTAGATATTTGGTTGAATGACAGAATCTGCAACCAAAAACTTGGAAACTCCAGGAAGAACACCCAAACTCCTTTTCTTTGTTCTAGCTGCCCCTGTGTATTGGACCCTGTATGCTAGTGTATGGCATATGGCACTTTTCTTGCCCTCTTCAGCAATTTCCCCCTCACTGTCCTCGTTTCATCTCACTGTCCTCGTTTGCCTTAAGGCTGCAAAGGATTGGAAAGATGTTCCTTATCACAAAAAGAGAGACTTGAGAGCCCTGCTCTAGGCTTTTTTATTTGCCCTGACAAATATGACAATCTGTTTTTATCTTTAAAGCGTTTGTGTGTCTGGAAAGTAGCCACTCTGAGAAGGCTGGTTTTTCTGTATTTCAAAGGGAACTTGTGGTCTTTTTTGGGTTTTGATTTCTATCTTTTGGAAAAGTCGGCACCTGCAGCTCTGTTGCACTCAAGGCTTGAAATCTTTCATCCCTGACAGTAGGAGGATAAAAGAGGGCTCACCATAGTCTACCAAGGAGACTTTCTTTAGCTTCGGGTGGCTCTGGATGTAAGCAAAGGCCACAAGGCAGAATGACCACAAAACTCTTGCTCTTTCCTAGGACTAGGGTTGAGTCCAGTTTGGCCCCATGCTAATTTATTTTAGAGACCTAGTATTTTGAAGGGCCACGCAGTTTCTAGAGAGAATCTATTTCCCAGTCTGCTTCTGCCTCACGATTGGAGTTCTGGTAGGAAAGCTTAGAGCACTTTGATCACAGCCTCAGCCTTTAGCAGCTAAGTTCCTTGGTATCTAGGGCACTGAAAGGGAAGGGCAGCACAAGACAAACAGGCAGATGTTCAGTGGTCTAAGGCGCAGTTTGTGACTATAGCCCACTTTACTAGTAATGATTAAGTACCTTTTAGGTCATGTTTTTGCACCATATCTGAAGGTTAATAGATTAGTTGTCTGTTTGCTGTTTTAAGCTGTCTTTATCTTTATATGCATCCAAAAAATGACTAGTGGTAGTTTTCATTAGTAAATTTAATTTTCTTTTGAGTTGATTATCCAAATAGTATTGCTTCTCCATTGCCCTAACATATTCAGTGCAGCTAATGTGTAAGATTAATTTCTTTAGTGGTAATGAATAAGGCTTCTTGGGCACAGGACTTCTGAGCATCTGTTGAGGGTTAGAGGTATCAGTTATTGTGCCAACAGATGGCAAACTAAATTTTATCCTCCCTTTCTCGGCTCTTTCCCCAGCCTGGAGCTCATTTTGTAGCATCCTAGAGGGATAGCATGTTGTGATATAGAAGTTAAAAAGAAAAAGTGAGACAAAGCCTGTGTTGGTATATGGTTGGCAAGAGGATACAAGTGAGATTTTCAGGATTTGTCTCTCCCTTTTATTTCTCTCTATGGACCTCATATTTTCCTATAGAAGTGAAGGAAAGACAAGTCCTGAAACCTCACTTGGGCTGCTGGATCCAGCCATGCCTGAAGCCATAATAGCCTTTAACTTCAAAGTTTTGTGAGCCAATGAATTCCCTTTTATTATTCAAATTAGTAGAAGTTTAATTTCTATTGGTTGTAACCAAACAAGTTTGAATAAAAAAATTAGAGCGTAAAAGGCATATTGAAGTCATCTGAGACTTTTATAAATTGGACAATTAATCTCTTAGGATAAAAGCATCTCTAATCTTAAAATAAGACCCTGGTTAGAACAAAAGAGACATGTGATAACTTGACCTCAGTCACCAACCTCTGATTATACCCCTTACCTTCTAGTTGAAGCCCTTCCCTCCTTGGACCTAACCTTCCTTCTTGTAACAAGGAAGATGATGCTAGCCTATTTGATTCACATCCTTTTGTCTCAGTGATTCAAAATCCAAGCACTTCCTCCATTCGTTCTAAATCTAAATATCCTTAGGGGGATACTTTGATTCTGTTGCATCACATGTCCAGTTCTGAGGCCAAGATTCTCAGTCTTGTTAGAATCACATATTTAAATTTCAGGAGACACTGTTTAGTTAAGTCTAGGTAGTGATTTTACAGTTTATTTTTTTTCTTTTATCCTTTGCTTACCTGTGCATAAAATATAACTTTTAAAAAAAGGAACCTTTTCACTGAATGAATGAGATGGTCATGCAACTAACTGTTGGCCCAAATGTCAAGTTTTAAAGAATTTATCTAATTATTATCATTTGCATGTCACAGCATCTCTAGGGATCGATAGGGCTAGAATCATCTCACTTTTTTATTTAAGAGACTTGAAGCTCAGATAGGTTAGGAAATGAGTCAGTACTTTTAAGGAGAGCCAAACAGAAGAGCAAAAGTAATTTATGTGTACTTTTTTTTAATGTCTATTTGTGTGTGTGTGTGTGGGAAGGGGGGAGTTAACATCTTATGGGTAGGAATAAAGTAGTAAAATGTAAATACAGTGCATGCTGCATTATCTATGTTGTGTTATCAACAGAAAAATTTTAAGATTTTTTTGTTTGTTTACTTTTGAGAGAGAGAGAGAGAGAGAGAGAGAGAGAGAGAGAGAGAGAGCCAGCAAGTGCAGGGGAGAAGTAGAGAGAGAGAGGGAGACACAGAATCCAAAGCAGGCTCCAGGCTCTGAGCTGTCAGCACAGAGCCCAGTGGAGGATTTGAACTCACTAACCATGAGATCATGACCTGAGCCAAAGTCGGCCACTTAACTGATTGAGCCACCCAGAAGCCTCAGAACAGAAAATTTTTCAATGTAAACTAGGCTTATCCGACTTTTTTCTTCCACTTTCCTAAATTTCACTTTATTCCCTATGGAATGAACAAGAATTAATCAGCCAGAAGTATTTGTTGAGCCCTTCTTTTACTTTTTTTAAAGTTTATTTATTTTGAGAGAGAGATCAAGAGAGAGTGGGGAAGGGATAGAGAGAGGGGGAGAGAGAATCCCAAGCAGGCTGTACACTGAGAGCACAGAGCCCAATGAGGGGCTCCATCACATAAACTGTGAAATCATGACCTGAGCCAAAACCAAGAGTTGGATGCTTAACTGACAGAGACACCCAGGTGCCCAAAGCCATTCTTTAGATTAAAAAGTTCTTAAAAAGTCCTTAAAAGTCTTTTGTTAGTTTCTTGATTCACCCACAGTAATCCCCTGAGGCTCACATATAACAGGAAATACTTGCTGAATGAATATACGAATAAATGTATGAGTAAGTAAATGAATGAATAAGTGATTGAACAAGTGAAGGAAATGGGCCATGATCTTTTCTAATTTTCTTACTTTAATAGGCTATGAGTATTGGAAAAATATACACAACCATAAGAGCAAAGCAGTCTCTTCAATGTATTTTCTTGCTTTTTAGAGTTACATTTTGCTATAATTCATACTCTCCTTTGAAGAAAAATATTATGGCTCTTTAGATTGTCACTGCATAACTAACCACACTTAAACATAGTTGTTTAAAACAACAATAGTGTGTTGTTAAAAACACACTATTCTGTGTGTTGACTGTGTACTCTGTTGGGTGGTTCTTTTGCTCCAGTGGTGTTGATGGGAGCTATAATGATCATGATGTTCTACTGACCTGGGATTGTCAAGATGGTTTACACACAGAGTTCGTGTTTGATGCTGCCCTACCTGTTGGGGCTATTAACTGGAATATCTTGTTCTCCATGTGGTCTCTTATGTGATTGGTCTTCTCTATTACAGAATAGTTCCAAGAATATTCCACAAGTATGATAGCAGAAATCTGCAGATCTCCTTGGCCAGGCCTGAGCCTTGGAAGTGACTCAGTTATTTCCACCAGATTCCCCTGGTCAAATTAAGTCACAGGGCAAGCCCAGATTCAAGTGGAGAGGAAATGGGCTTTGTTTCTCAATTAGTACAGGGAGAAATAATTGGCAGCCATATTTCTACTATAGTGGCATATCTTTAGAAAAAGATTCATTTGTTGAATGCATACATATATGAATGAATAAATGAAAGAGATACAGTGTGTCTGAATTCCAATCTTGGCTCCATTATTACTTAATGTTTGATCAGGTGAAGTTATTTAAGATTTTTGAGCCTTGGTTTTCTAAACTATGACTAGGGTTCTTTTGAGGATTAAATGAGGTCACATATGTAAAGTACTAAGTTCAGAGATTCAGGTCTGTAGCATGTATTCAAGAAATTGTTAACCATTGTTGTTATTGTTATTATTGTTACTGTCATTGTTGAAATATAAAAGCCAACTGAATATTAATTATGGACAAGCATGTGATACTGCCCTGGGAGTACCTTGGTGTAATAAAGTTTGGCTTGGAAATTTCTGATACTGAGGGATTGAGCCTTATTATTTACATAATTAAATCATTTGTCACCCTCAGTGCTGCAGGCTTCACACAGAAACAAAACATTAAAATCATTAGTAGGTCATTGCGATCTTTCAGATCCCCATGAATAGGTAAAACTTTCTTATGGCTTTGATTTCAAGGATTGATTTAGGTTGTTCGGTTCTAAAAATAACAATAAATTAAATGTCATTTCCATTTGGAGGGCAAATGGTGTGAAAGAGAAAAATATCTGCCTACCTTTAAGTAGTTAGAAGTGTACATATAATTTGACAAAAATTACTTCATGGATAGAGCTGTAAAGTGATACTGGGCAGGAAGCAAGCATTAAACTACATAATATATATGCTATTTAGTGTGCCATTGTATTAATCTTGCTATAGATAAAGGCTGAATATTAGTTGATATCCATAGCAGAAAAGAAACATTGTTTAAAACAGAGCTCTTCCCACCCATCTCTATTCCTCTTGTAGTTTTAGAGCCATCCACATAAATGACTCAAGCCAAAAACACAGCCCCTCTCTGTCTTAACCTTAATCATACCCAGTCCAAAAGCTGGTCATTTAAGGTTTATCCTCAAATATATATTCCAATTTGACCACTTCTCTCCATTTTCACTTTTAATCCTAATCCAAAACTCATCATACCTAGCATAGATTATTATGATAGATCCTGATAACTCCCACTTTTGCCTCCCTCCTGTCCCTTCCACCTGAAATTTCCTTTAAAACATTATTCTTAGAACAGAATTTGAATTTCCTCTCTTGCCTCACCTACTCTGTGATCTCATTTCCTATCAGTCTCCTCTCCGCTTTGTGGGCTCCAGATACAGTCACCCTGTTTCTGTACTTCTAATACACCAAACTCAAACTTGTATTTGCTAAAATGCTTCTTCTTCTGTCTGAAATTCTTGTGTTTAAGTTATCCCCATGGCAGCCTCCTTCTTGTCATTGAGGTCTCAGGTTGTTGGAGAAGCTCTCCTGAAACTTCCTTGACTGTGGATGCTAAATCAGTACCCTCCCCCTAATCACCTGATCACTTTGGTAGCCTCTTTTGTAGCTTTGTAGCATTTACAATGTTGTGCAATTATTTTGGCCATTTATTTATCATTTGTTTCCCTTTTAAAATCATCAGAGCAGTGATCTTGTGTTTCTTTCTTATTCACCACCATAACCACAGCATCTAGAAAGTGTCTGGGTGTATAGTAGGTGCTCAGTAGATATTAGTTGAGTATCTCCAGGGGTCTAATGGGGCAGAAATGGTCACTATCTTCATGAAATATATTGTTCTTTAGTCACTAGTACTCATATACTTATTTTTTTTTAAGTTTTATGGATTTTTAAAAGTAATCAGTGCTGAGAATACGTGAAAGTAACTTGGTATTCTCAGCTATCTGAGTTAAATTCACATTCCTATTTTCACTGATCTTCCTTCCTGCTGACTTTACTGATTGTTCTGCTGATAGGCTAGACAATGTGTAGGAACAATATAAAGCGTGTCATATTCAGGTCCAGGGCTGTCATATTTTATTGATGTTGGATATATGGATGATACTTAATGGAAAACAAAAACCTCTATAGGTTCTTCACTTTTCAAAATTTGCTTTCAGTAAGTCAGAGAGGGAGACCAGAAAGGCTTTTAAATAAATCTATTAAACTAATAATATGAGAACTGAAAAGTGAGCCATTCTCTAGTTTCTTCCTGACTTTGAACTGGTGTTTTGTTATTCACAAATAATCTTTCTGAACATTTTGATGCACTTTGTGAAAATAGGTTTTGAAATAGTACTTAAATATTTAGTTTGGGGGTCTTTCAAAAGCAAACAACAATTTTTGTTTCATCATTAATATGTGCTCATTACAACAATTTAAAATGCATTTCTAGATGTGGTTGTAATTCTTGATAGTTCAAACTGAGACACATTTCACATGTTCGATAGTCTTATCTTGTCACAATTTAGTGGCAAAGTTAGAGCAAGCATTTTTATCTCACGATTGCTGTAATTTTTATTTTAAAATACATAAGATTTGGGGGAGGGGATTTTCTTAAAACACTGCTGGATTATTTTATCAAAATGCCTTAAGCATATCTAGAAGTATTAAAGCTTAATCTTCTTGATTCTTTCAGGGTATTTTGGTCAAGTTATTGAGATAAAATAACTATATAGCTTTGAGTGCCTGCTAGATACATTAGTGAAACTTTTCACACTCTAGCACCTTTTGGTATTACTTATTAGCCTAATTTTTAGAATAGAAAACAAGTTCTTAAGCAGTTAAAATAACTTGTTTGCCTTAGTTGCAAAAATTTTTGATCATCCCGCAGTACTAAATTCTATTCCATGTTCTTCACAATCATTTGAAAGATTAGTGATGAAAACTAGTGGGCACAGGAAGGGAATTTAATGTTAGGCTATTGAGCTCAAAGAAGAATTAATTGGAAGATTCCTAATTTGGATACTTATGTAGCTATGGAATTTCATATCAGGGGAAAGATACTTCTGAGATGACCTCCTTCCACTCCTCCTTCTCCTCCTCCTCCTTCTTCTTCTGTTGTTGTTGTTGTTGTTGTTGTTGTTGTTGTTGTTGTTGTTTTGAGTATAGTTGACACATGACGTTACATTAGTTTCTGGTATACAACATAGTGATTCAACCACTCTGTATGTTATACTTATGCTCACCACAAATATAGCTGCCATCTGTCACCTGTCACTTTTAATCCAACCTCATTTTGCAGATGACAATGTTGAGGCATTGATAGGCTTATAGTTAAGTACTTTGCAACACTGTCTCTTTATTTCTGCAATAGTTTGTTGGGATAGATGTTATAATCCCTCTTTAACTGTAGTTAGTACTGGAATTGAAAAAGGCTAAATAACTTGCCCTTTCAACAACAGGTGTATTGGGAGTCCAGCCTAAATCTGTTTAACACCGAGCTGTGGTGGCCCCTAGGATCAATTTTGGGGTAAGCAGTGATTGGAAAGAGATCTGGGAGAGGGAATAGAGGGTCCATGGATTGAGAAAGATCACAAGAATCCTACCAAGCTTTTGACTTTGCACTGCCAATAATTCTTTTCCAAGTATTCACTGCTGAGAAACTACCTTATTACATACTCTGCTCACCTAGATACCCAAGATTCTATCCTGTGCCTGATTTCAAGATCCCATTCTTTTGGTTGTTGCTGATTGTGGCTGTTGTAAAATATATTTTTGGCAATTTTCAGAAAGATGAGTAATTATTATTTTCTTTCGTTAACTTCTTATTTAAATTCCATATAGAAGTGATACAGTGAAGTATTTGTTTTTCTGGCTTATTTTACTTAGCAAGATATCCTCAAGGTCCATCCTTGTTGCAAATGGTAGGATTTCCTTCTTTCTCATGGCTCAATAATATTACATTTCACATATATACCACATTTTCTTTATCCATTCATATACTGACAGTCATCTTGTTTCTGTATCTTTGCTATTATGAATAATGCTTCAATGAACATGGGAATGCAGATATCTCTTTGAGAGGTTGTTTTCATTTCCTTTAGAAACATACCCAGAAAACAAAAGTGGGATTGTTGGATTATATGGTAGTTCTATTTTTATTTTTGTTTTTTGGAGGAAAATCTCCATACTGTTTTCCATAGTGGCTGCACCAGTTTACATTCCCAATCTTACACAAGAATTCCCTCTTCTCCACGTCCTTCCCGATACTTGTTCTCTCTTCTTTTTGATGACTGCCATTCTAATAGGTGTGAGGTAGTTTTGATTTGCATTTCCCTGATGATTAGTTATGTTGAACACCTTTTCATGGACCTCTTGGTTATTTTCATGTCTTCTTTTGAAAAATGTCCGTTCAGTCCTCTGCCTATTTTTTTAAACCAGATTTGTTTTGTTTTGTTTTTGTCTTTTTTACTATTAAATTATGTGAATTCTTTCTATATTTTGGGTATTAACCCCTTATCAGATATATGATTTGCAAGCATTTTCTCCCATTTCATAGGTTGCATTTTCATTTTGTTGATAATTTCCTTTACTGTGCAGAAGCTTTTTAGTTTGATGCAGTCCCACTAGCTTATTTTTGCTTGTGTTTGCTTTTGCTTTTGATGTCAAGTTTTAAAAATTATTGCCAAGGCTAATGTAAGGGAGCTTACCTTCTATATTTTCTTCTAAGAGTTTTATGGTTTAGGTCTTAAATTTAAGCTGTAATCCTTTTGAGTTGATTTTTGTGTATAACATAAGATAGGGGTCCAATTAATCTTGAAATCTTAAAGTGGTCAAGCGGGTTATCAAGAAGGAATTTGAAGAATGAGTTCTGTTAACTTTCTAAAAAGTTACCCACTTGAATGATATGTTGGGATTGTTCCATTACTATCTTTAATTACCTTTAATTTTATCTTTAAATTGCGCTTGTGATTCTTTAATCCTCTTAGCAATAATTTTATGCTTCTGTTGCTTTCTGTACCTATGGCCTCCTTGTATTCTCCATCCATCAATCGATGGGGTTTGGATGCCTTCAGGACTCTGCTGGATTTGGATTTGAGCCTGCCCTGCCCTTTATGTTATGTCTGGTGTTTCAGACCTCTGATTTTTATGGCACCTCGTCCTTCCATGTAAAAATACTATTTAGAACAAACCATTTCAGCCTACTTAAACTGTAGTGTTAGTTCATGCTGAAAAGGAGATCTGTAGTAGAACAAATATAAAATCAGTCTAGCTTGAGTTGATTAGAATCAATAAAATGGTGAACTTAAAACAAATACCAGTATTAAGAACTTTGCATCGGTGACTTTGAAAGGTATATAAACACAATTAATTTAGCTGTCATTTTGTTCTGTTTCTGTTGGAACTGCCTTAATGGTTTTGAACAGCACTAACATATTTCCCTACATGTGAACATTTCTCAAAGATAGACATAAAATGCATATTTGTACTCCAGGTTGGAATGATGCTCTTGAAATTGATACTTGAGGACTACCATATTGGAGAGGCTGTTATAAGTTCCAGTAGGTTTTTTGTTTTTTTGTTTTTGTTTTTTTGGTGGTGGGGGGGAATAAAGATTCTGTAGATAATAATCAGGATGAGAATGGTGATGATGAAGGTGGAAATGATAATGATGGTGGATATAATCATAGTGCTACTGTGTTGAACACTTTCCATTTCTTATTTAGTTTTTGAGACAATTCCATTCACTGAGTTTTATTACTACCCTTTCTATAAGGTGAGGAAGCTTAGATAGTTTAAGATATTTGTCTCCCATCAGTAAGTGGTATTGATGAGATTATACTCTTAAATATTGTTTTCAGGGTTTGCTTTTTTTTTTTTTCTTTTTAGAGCAGTTTTAGGTTCACAGCAAAACGTAGAGGGAGGTACACATATTTCCCATATACCCTCTGCTGCCACACATGTATAGCCTCCCCCCCTTATCAATATTGCCAACTAGAGTGATACATTTGTTACAACTGATGAACCTACATTAACATTTCATAATTACCTAAAGTCCATAGCTTACATTAAAATGCACTCTTGATATTGTGTATTTTACAGGTTTTAACAAATGTATAATGACATGTATGCATCATTATAGTATCTTACAGAGTATTTTCACTGCCTTAAAAATGCTCTGTGGTTGGTCTATTCATCTCTCTTCTGCCCCCAACCCCTGGCAACTATTGATCTTTCTACGGTTCCCATAGTTTTGCCTTTTCCAGAGTGTAATACAGTTGGAATCACATCAGGTTTTCTTCTTTCATTTAGTAGCATGCATTTATGTTTTTCTCCATGTCTTTTCATGGTTTGATTAGGTCATTTCTTATTAGTACTGAATAATATTCCTTTGTTAGGATGTATTGCAGTTTATTTATCCATTCACTTACTGAAGAACATCTTGATTGTTTCCAAGTTTTGGCATTATAAATAAAGCTGCTATAAATATATAGTACATGTTTTTATATAGACCTAAGTTTTCAACTCTTTGAGTAAATATCAAGAAGCACGATTGTTACATTATGTGGTAAGAGTGTATTTAGTTTTATAAGAAACCACCAAACTGTCTTCCAAACTGGCTGTATCATTTTGCTTCTCACCAGCAGCAAGTGAGAGTTTCTTTTGCTCCACATCCTCACCAGCATTTGGTATTGTCAGTGTTCCAAATTTTGGTCAGTCTAATAGATGCATAGTGTTATCTTATGGTTGTTTTAATTTGTAATTTCCTGATGACATATGATGTGAAGCATCTTTTCATATACTTATTTTCCATCTGTTCATCTTTTTTGGTGAGGTGTCCTGGCCTTTGGCCCATTTTCAAATTGGACTGTTTCTTTCTGTTGTTGAGTTTTAAGAGTTTTTGGTTCATTTCAGATACCAGTCCTTTATATATATATATATATATATATATATATATATATATATGTATATATGTATATATATATATGTATATATGTATATATATATATATGTATATATATATACATATTTTTTCAAATATTTTCTCCCTGTCTGTGGCTTGTCATCTCATTCTATTGACTATTGTCCTTTATAGAGCAGAAATTTATAACTTTAATAAAGTCCAATTTATCCTTCTTTCTTTAATGGATCATGATTTTGGTTTTTTATAAAAAAGTCATTGCCATACCCATAATCATCTAGGTTTTCTACTATGTTATCTGCTAGTTTTGTTGTTTTGCATTTCACATTTAGGTCATAATACATTTTCTGTTAGTTTTTGAGAAGAATATAAGTTCTAGGTGCAGATTCATTTTTTTTAACATGTGATGCCCAGTTAATGCAACATTTGTTGAAAAGATTCTCTTTTCTCCCTTGTATTATTTTTGCTGTGTGTGTGTGTGTGTGTGTGTGTGTGTGTGTGTGTGTGTGGTGAAAGAGAGAGAGAGAGAGAGCGCACATGCACACATGTGCATGAGAAGGGGAGGCAGAGAGAAAGGAAGAGAGAGAATCCCAAGCAGATTGGCACCGTCCATGCAGAGACTGACATGGGGCTCAGTCTCATGAACTGTTGAGATCATGACCTGAGCTGAGATCAAGAGTCGGATACTCAACCGACTGAGCCACCCAGGTGTCCCACTTTTGCTTTTTTGTCAAGATCAGTTGACTATATTTATGTGGGTTTGTTTCTGAGCTCTATTCTGGCCCATTGATCTAGTTTTTTATTCTTTCACTAATACTACACTGTGTCAATTACTATTGCTTTACAGTAAATCTTGAAGTAGGATGGCGTCAATCCTCTAGCTCTCTTATTCTGTTTCAACACTGTGTGGGCTATCCTGTGTCTTTTGCCTCTCCATGTAAACTTTAGGATGACTTTGCCCGGATCCACAAAATAACTTACTAAGATTTTGCTTGAGGCACAATGAATCTATAGATTAACTTGGAAAGAACTGACATCTTGACAATATTGTCTTTCTTTGTATGAACATAGACCATCTCTCCATTTCTTTCCTTTTTCTTTGATATCTTTGTTTCAAAGTTTCATTTTCTTTACCATATAGATCTTGTACATATTTTGTTCAATTCAAACCTGAGTTTTTCATTTTTTGGGTGCTAATGTAAATGGTATTGTATTCTTAATTTCACATTCTACTTGTTTATTGCTATTGCTGATCTATAGAAAAGCATTAACTTTTGTTTTTAAGTTTATTTATGTGTTTTAAGTTTATGTATGTATGTATTATACTGAGTACAAATATGTACTCAGTTTGCCAGATTTTAATGTTTACATACATGTACTTCTCATCTATAGCTTGCTGACCAGTATTTTATTTTGTATCAGGATAAACTAGAGTTGTTCTTTTTAGTGGTTTAGAAACCAAAGTACCTAGATTAATATCCACAGTTTGCAAGTGAAAGTCATGGTATATATGGATTGAGTAAAAACTTTATTCTTGGCTTCAACTTGCTTTCATACACTTATTTTCCTTTTTCTTTACTTTTGTTTATTTTGTTCTACTTTTGCATCTTTTAAGTTGCTTTAAAATACTTTTAGGATAAAACACAATATAAATAAATGATGAAACATATTTACATTAGAATTCAGTGTTTGTGCTTCATGTTATTAGTTTTGAACTATTTAGAGATACATTTAATACTCTTAGCTTGAAAATAGTCATTTTCCTCAAGTAAACAGAAATAATATTCATTGCATATAATTTGTTGTCTATTTCTAGCCACAAGGGATTGTGAAATGGAAGAGTAAGAGCAGAGTTGGCTTTTCATTTTTAAAATAATTTGCAAGGCTATAAACTCTGTGGTATTTTAATTTTCCTAAACTGGTTAATAGATTATTTAAAATTAAATTGATTTTCATCTTTAAATATTTTGAAGATAAGATAGAATGTCTGGAAGCATTTCTCAGAAAAAAAATTTGGTTTTCCTTACAGATGTAGTAGGCAGCAATGTATAAGTACTATATGTATCATAATTTAGGAAGAAGAGCTAAAGGCTATTTTATGTTTCAACTGGAAGTTATGAAGAGTTGGATTTTTTTCCCTGAGGAGCTAATTATTTGCTGAGATTACTAAGGTAGCAGATTTTACAAGAAGTTCAAGATCTCTGTAAATAGTCATTAAAAAAAAGTATAGATGTCACTGAAGTGCAACACTGAAACCATATAAGCCAGTTCATTTTTCAAAAATGGCTGACTGCATAAATGATTAACTGTGAATAATTTTTTAATTAAAAAGTTATAGGGGTGCCTAGTGGCTCAGTTGGTTGAGGGTCTGACTCTTGATTTTGGCTCAGGTCATGATATCATGATTCATGGAGTTGAGCCCTGCATTAGGCTCTGTGCTGACAGCATATAGCCTTCTTGGGATTTTCTCTGCCCCTCCCTGCTTGTGAGCATGCTCTCTAAATAAATAAATAAATAAATAAATAAATAAATAAATAAGTAAGTAAGTAAGTAAGTAAATAAATATTTTAGAAAGTTGTATAGTCTTATGAAGTAATATTTGAAATTTTTCTGATTCTCTAGTTCCTTGGCTGTAAAGTCAGCAACATTTTATTATTTACCAATTGGCATATCAAGTTCATTGTCTTTCAAAAGATGACATCTTCATCTGTAATGTGTTAAAAGTCACAATAATGATCATCCATAGTTCAAAGTATACATCTTAAAATATTATCTTTGGGAATATTTCATGGTATCATGTGTTTTCATGAGGTACTTATGTTTTTTTTCTAGAGTATATATCCTGGGAAATGACATTTATGTTTCTTTCCTCTGTGACCAGCATCTGTTCTCTCTTTGGGTAAGAGAATCAGATTTTATTTATTTATTTATTTTTTTTACAGGAGGAAATTATTCCTCCCTCCCATTCAGTCTCTATAGTTTGAGTAGGCTGGAGTCTACCTTCTGACCTGAGAAAGCATGAAAACTCAAGTTGGACCAAGGATAAAACTGATATGCTATGTCAAGGATAGGTATATGATCAGGGGCACCTGGGTGGCTCAGTTGATTGTCTGACTTCAGCTCAGGTTATAATCTCACGGTTCATGGGTTTGAGCCCCAGTATTGGGCTCTGTGCTGACAGCTTAGGGCTTGGAGCCTGCTTCAGATTCTGTGTCTCCCTCTCTCTCTGCCCCTCCCCGGCTTGTGCTCTGTCTCTCTCACTCTATCTCTCTCAAAAACAAATACACATTAAAAAAAGAATGGGTGTATGATCCAAACCAGGTCTTGAGAGAGCATCAGTCCTGGTGTATTTTGCTGGAAATTCTGGAAAGAGTTACTTTCTTTCCACTAGGGTTGCTAAGCTGAAAGAATGTAAGTGAGAAGCTTCTGTTGTTCGTATTTGCCACAATATAGTTAGAGCTTCTCTGAGAATACTGTGGTAGCAGAGCCCTAAACTGGAAAAAGAGTGTTCTGATTATCTTTTGTATCCTCTGGATCTAGCTATGCCTATAGCTAGATAGGCCCTGACTTGCCTAGCTACTTGAGCCACTCTTTTACCTTATTTTGCTTAAGCTAGTATGATTATGGTTGCACCTTTTACCAAAAAAGCTGTAGGGTTTAGGTTGGACCACTATACTGTGGCTTATAGTAAGTGATTTAATAATAACATACAGTTTTACTAAGAAGAAGCCTATGTATTTTTATGGATAATAAGATATATTTTTACTAAGATGAAGCCTATGTGTTTTTACGGAGGGGATTATTGAGGCAGTTATCCTGAAAATTCAAAAAAAAATCTTTAATTACTTACCTATTTTCCACTGAATTATTTGCATTTTTAAGTTTTAAATAGCAGAACAATTTAGCTCTGATTAATATTAATCTTTATTGGATGAAAGGAAAAGAGTGGCAAGATAAAGCATAAAGAGCACTAGGTTAAGAGTGGGAAAATGAATTCTGCTTAGCAGGTTTAAAAGAGAATATTGAAAAATAATAGGGATGATTTTTAATAGGCAACTGGTTTAAGACACAGACGTCTGGACCAGCAGACTTTCCAAGCCTACCTGGGTGTGCTTTTCATTCCTCTCCATTCTCCTTAATATGCTTTTACATCTTGGTTATATCTTAATTATTTTTTAAATCATTAGCATGATTTCCTACACATCTTTCTGTTTTAGATCACTTTTATAGTCTCCTTTTATGATGTGGATTTAATAATTTAGTTAGAGCTGGTATTCTTCATTGCACTACTCTTTGCTATGCAGAATTTATATAATTTGGGGGTTACCTACTTTATGTCTTTTAAATATTGTGAAAGCCATTTACAGAGTCTCAATGATATCTTTGACCTAGAGAAGTGAGAACTGCCTGGATTCATCTAGGAACATTTTCCAGTGCTAACCAAATAGTGCTATAACAGTGTCAATCTTCTGTAAGATAAGATCCTTAGATCTCTGAAGAGATATCAAAAGCTTACCTCTTTTGCCTCTCTTGGTAATAGACCTTACTGTGCTTTTTATGAAATGTGGTTTACGTATATCCTTATATGTATGTACACACGCACATATATCTTTATATATAGATGCATATAAATATATAGATAGACACAAATTGGTATGTATATATATATAAGGTATATATAAAGGTGTATATATATATATATAAGTAAGATATATATAATATATAAGGTATATATACACATATATGTATTTCTATGTATATGTATAAACACACATACCCTTTTATAGCTTTTTATATGTATATACCTTTTTATGTGTTACTCCTTTAGATAGGGTTTGTTATGTGACCTTGCCTGCCTATATGCAATAATACAAAGAAAGTATCTTCAGTAATAGATGTGTCTCTCTTTTGTCTATTTATCTATTGCCTACTGACCACTTGGAGGTCAAAACTACTGAGCATTTCCTATTATTAGTAACAGGTTCTTCTCCTGTTTTTTTTCCACTATCTGGCTATGTGAACTTGGATGAGGCACTTTACTTACCTGGGTATTTGCTGAAAAGATATTTTCAACCCTAAATATTTTACACTCTCAGAATTTTTTAAGTCATTCTACTATGAACACCAGAAATATTTTGGGCTGGAAAGTGTTAGCATTCATATTATTTCAGTTTCTTTAACATAGTGCTTTTGCTTAATTATCTAATGTTGTTCTCTATACCTTTGGGGAGCTGGGTGCACCAACATTAACATAGACATTCTAACTAGAGAGAAAACTGAGTAATGAATCTATCATTCTGTGTGTTTACAAGGGATCAGAGCCTCTTCTGAGACATTTTGTTTACTTTTGACAGTTGTCCTTCATATAACTCCCACCTTGAATTCTCTTGCCTTGGTAAGATCCAAATTTGAATAGTAACAGGGTCTTTTAATGTTGCCACTTGTTATAGAGAGAGACCGTTTCCTGACCGTAATTTGTACAGATTGGTGACATGTTTGAAAATAACATAGCATTTCCTAGAAGAGTGGTATTTTCTGATTACGTCATTGATTTTTTTTTCTTCCTCTCATTCTGTTTCTTATCAAGTATACTGTGAATTTCTTATCAATATTATAGGGATGTATGAGAAACCTAGCATTCCTCTGGGAATATTATTTGTGTTGTCTCTCTCTGAAAACACAATGGAAAAAGAGGTTCTAAGGCAGAGTTAGAATCCTAAAGAGTTTTAGCACAATTATATGTACTAGCTGTAAAACAACCACTTGATAATTTTAACATTAATTAATAATCTTAAATATTAAAATAAAGAAGAGACACTTTCAAAATTAGTATCACTAAGTTGGCATCATAAATTAGTAATTGTGACTTCAAGGTTTGAAATGATACATATTTGAGGACAATTAATGGACAAAATTTTTCTGTGTATTCTATGCAAGAGTTAATATTAGCAAAGATAATTCAATCACTGAAGTAGGAGCTTTACTTTCATCAACATTTGGTTTATATTTAGAATGCTAAGGGGGCTCCTGGGTGGTTCAGTTGGTTAAGTGTCTGAATTTGGCTCAGGTCATGATCTCACTGTTTGTGAGTTCAAGCCCCGCATCAGGCTCTGTGCTGACAGCTACCTCAGAGCCTGGAGCCTGTCTTTGGATTCTGTGTCTCCCTCTCTCTCTTCCCCTCCCCTGCTAGTGTGTGCTCTTTCTCTCTCGCATGCGCTCAAAAATAATAAACATAAAACATATAAAAAATAAAAAATAAATGCTAAGACCAAATAAGGACCTTATCTAATTTCTGTGTTTTGTAGATGAAACTGACCAAGGAATAAATGATTTGGCTAAAGTGAAATAGTAATGGAGGTAGATAAGCTCATGATCTCATAATAATCACTTGTTTATTAAAAATAACTCACAAATGAAAAAACAATTCTTCCCATTCTTGTAACATTTTAAATTATGTGTTTGGAAGTCTACTTTATTTAATATTGTAGTGATAAATTCAAAACAATAATGTTTAATTCAAAGCTAAACAAAATTAGTTGGTAACTAAGCTAGCATAGACACCAATCTAGGCCAGGTATTACTTTTTTTATATGCCTAGAGCTCATGTGTTCAAAAAGGAAAGCAAGAAGTCTTTGGCACTTTTTTCCTCCTTAAGTTTATTTATTTATTTTGAGAGAGTGAGAGAGTGAGAGAGCGAATCCGAAGCAGGCGCTGCACTGTCAGCAGAGTCAACCGTGAACCGTGAGATGATGACCTGAGCTGAAATCAGGAGTCAGGTGCTTAATGGACTAAGCCACCCAGGCGCCCCTATAGCACTATAAATTTCTTTTCCCTATATCTAGGAAGGTTGGTCATATTCCTTTAGGTCTATAAGTGCTGACATATATTTGGTTCAATATGAAATAACAAGGAACGAGGCAGTGGATCCTAAAGAAGGGCAATTTATAATATATAGACATAAAAATTACTATTTAATAAAGGCATCTTTAAATGTTGTTCATTTGTTGTATTATGGATATTGTTAATTAGTGCTTTATTTTTTAGCTTGTTAATTTGGTATAGTATTTAAAATCATTTTCTGTCTTTTTGTATTATCTGTGCATAGATGTGTTTTTATGTAGGATCTAACTGTAGGAAACAAAATAGCATATAGTTCAAAAGTACAAAAGTAGCCTAAATATTTTTCTAAAGTGCAAATGAATTTTCACAAAGTGAATACACCCATTTCATCACCATCCAGATGAGAATAAAACATTATTACCATTCTTAAACCTCTCCTCATGCACCCTCCCATGCCCAGAATCAACAATTATTTTGACTGCTATAATCATTAATTAGTTCTTTCTGTTTTTGGCCATTAAATGAATGGAATGTTACCCTAAGTACTCTTTTGTGAATAATATAATTTATATTATATGTGTGAAATTCATTCATATTGTCACATATGGTTGTAACTTGTTCATTCTTATTGTTGTATAGTATTCCGTTTCATGAATACACAACGATTTATTTCTCTTCTGCTGTTGATGGACATTTAAGTTATCTAGTTATGTAAATAGTCCTGCTATGACCATCATCCACAGGTCTTTGGGTGTGCAAATATGTATGCACATTTGTTGAGTAAATACAAAGAAGTGAAATTATTGGGTCATAAGGATAGGTGTATGTTCAGTTTTGTAAACACTGCTGAATAGTTTTCTAAATTTATACTTCCCAACAGCAATATGAAAACTGTGGTTATTTCTCAGCATCATCAAACCTTGGCATTATCAGTCTTTTAAATATTGCCATTCTGGCAGTTATATAATAATATTTCATTGTGGTTTGAATTTTCATTTCTTGGTAGGTAAAAAAAAAACACCTTTGTAAACATTTATTAACCATTCATAATGCTCTTTGGGAAAGTGCGTGTTAAAGTTTTGTGCCCATTTTTTCTATTATCTTATTATTATTCTTTGTAGAGATAATCTTACACGTATTGTTTACAATTATATATATGATATATATGTGAGATATTATATATATGAGATATATATATATCAGGCAAATAACTTTTTCTGCTCTGTGGTTTGCTTTTTAAATATCTCTTTGATGGGGGCACCTAGGTGGCTCAGTTGGTTAAGCGTCTGACTTCGGTTCAGGTCATGATCTCATGGTTTGTGAGTTTGAGCCCTGCGTCAGGCTCTGTGTTGACAGCTTGCTCAGAGCCTGGAGCCTGCTTCAGATTTGTCTCCCTTTCCCTCTGCCCCTTCCCTCGCTCACACTCTGTCTCTCTCAAAAATAGGTAAACATTGGTGCAGCCACTCTGGAAAACAGTGTGGAGGTTCCTCAAAAAATTAAAAATAGATATACCCTATGACCCAGCAATAGAACTGCTAGGAATTTACCCAAGGGATACAGGAGTGCTGATGCATAGGGGCACTTGTACCCCAATGTTTATAGCAGCACTTTCAACAATAGCCAAATTATGGCTTATCATAGCCTAATCATAGCCAAATCATAGCCCAAATGTCCATCAACTGATGAATGGATAAAGAAATTGTGGTTTATATACACAATGGAATACTACTTGGCAGTGAGAAGGAATGAAATATGGCCTTTTCTAGCATTGTGAATGGAACTGGAGAGTGTTATGCTAAGTGAAATAAGTCATACAGAGAAAGACAGACACCATATATTTTCACTCTTATGCGGATCCTGAGAAACTTAACAGAAGACCACGGGGGATGGGAAGGAAAAAAAAAGTTAGAGAGGGAAGGAGGCAAACCATAAGAGACTCTTAAAAACTGAGAATAAACTGAGGGTTGATGGGGAGTGGGAGGAATGGGAAAGTGGGTGATGGACATTGAGGAGGCCACCTGTTGGGATGAGCACTGGGTATTGTATGGAAACCAATATGACAATAAATTTCATATTAAAAAATAGGTAAACATTGTTTTTTTTTAATATCTCTTTTGGTGAACAGAGATGTTTAATTTTAATATAGTCCAATTCATCAATCTTCTTCCTTATGGTTACTGCTTCCTTTATATTTAAATTTATATTAAATCTTTGTGTACTCCAAGATCATGAAAGTATTTTCCTATGATATATTCTATACCTTTATTGTATTACTTTTATAATTAGATCTACAGTGAAATCAAGTGGTCACATAAGTGTGAGACTGTTTCTATTCTCTTCCATTGGTGTATTTGTTTATCCTTAGGTCAAAGAACACTATTTTAATTACCATACTTTTTCATAGGTCTTAATGTCTTGCAATATAGATCTTCAAGCTTTGTTTTTCTTCAAGATATTCCTGAAAGGAGCATTCTGGGATGATGGCAGAGTAGCTAAACATCAGGAATCTGTCTCCTTGTCTAGATAACAGTTGTACTGGTGGAATCTGATGTAACTGCAGTCATATCTTGTTTTATTATGCTTTGCTTTATTGTGCTTTGCAGGTACTGTGTTTTTAACAAAATGAAGGTTTGTAGCAACCCTGAGTCAAGCAAGTCTATTGGCATAAATTTTCCAGCAATATTCTGTCGCTTCGTGTCTCTGTGTCACATTTTGGTAGTTCTCACAATATTTCAAACTTTTTCATTATGATTATATTTATTATGGGGATTTGTCATGTGAGATTACAACTCACTAAAAACTCAGATGTTGGTTAGCATTTTTTAGCAATAAAGTATTTTAAAAATAGGATATGTACATTTTTTTAGTTATAATGCTAATGCACACTTAATAGATTACAGTATAGTGTAAACATATATTTTTATGCATTGGGAAGCCAAAGAATTCATTTAATTTACTTTTTTTGGTAATATTTGCCTTATTTCAATGGTCTGGAACTGAACTGGCAATATCTCAGAGCTTTGCTTATATTTTGGGACTCTATAGTGTGTTGAAGGCTTGCAACCTCCAAGCTAAGTCTTAGATGGTAAATTGGGGTTACTTTGGTTCATTTTAGCTCTCACCACAGTACTAGATACCCATCATTCATTCCTAGTCATGTGGCAGGCAGCTGTGCATGTGTTCCTGGAGCAACCTGCACATAGCCCACAGGAGCCAGGGTTGGCAAAAAGGACACTGTCCTCCAAATGTTAGGCTACTGTACTCTGATCGTGACCGCTGTTTGTGATTATAGATGTGCCAAGAGTCAGGTGGGCGCTGTTGCACCTCTCCTCATTTTATAAGCCCTTCCTCCTCTGGATATAGTGACTTCCAGGGGATTTCAAGGACCCTTCTCCTGCTTTCATTTTTCACTTTTTCTGTGTTTAGGAGCCAGACCCTAAATATTAAGACATTTAAAAGCAACTGCATATGTGAGGAAAATTAGGAGGTGATTTCACATGCTCAGGGAAAGATGCTCCTTCATGAAAGATTTAAGAAGACTTTAAGTTTACAGTTCAGGCCGATCCTTGGCACAGAAGCAGCCTACAACAATAAAAACACAAACACAAACATGCAAAAAAAAAACAGCAAAACTTGGAAAGGGGAAGAATATGATTTCTGGAGTTACCACATTGTTAGATTCACATGTCCAGTTTTCAACAAAAATATCACAAGGCATACAAAAAAAATAAGGAAGTATGGCCCATTCAAAGGAAAATAGCAAATCAACAGCAACTGTCCCTAAAGAAGATACACCTGGATATTCTTGGCTTTTTGAATTTCCGTATATAATTCACAAGCAACTTATCCATTTATGTTTTAAAAACACTTGCTGAGATTTTGATTAGGATTGCACTGAATCTATAGACTAACTTAAAGATAATTAATATTTTACTATATTAAGTCTTCCAGTCCATGAGCATTGTATAGTTCTTCATTTAATAAGATATTCTCTTTTTCTTCTTTTTTTTTTTTTTTTGAGTTTAAATAAAAGAGGGAATTGTATTTAGATGAATACAAATGTTCTTGCAGGGCTTCTAACAGCTGTAATGGGTTAATAGCCAGAAGCACATCTTTGTGAAGGACAAACCATGTTGTGATCACAAACTTCCACATCTGCATCTGGGTTTTGCAAGATCATGAAGAGAATATCCTAGAGGATAGTCCTCCCTGCATAGTGCATAAGGGACTAGAATGTGGATTCATTTCTGCTTGCTTTTTGATCTTTATATTCATTTATGCTGGCCTCACATTTGTCTGGCACATTTCGGCAGATATTCCTGAGCTCACTCAGGCCTCTGAAATGGCTCAACAGCTGGAAGAGCACCTCGAATCTGAATGTATAAATTAATTTTTCTGTCTGAAGGATGGGTTGTAGTGTAATCCCAAAATTCCACTTCCAAATTCTTCATGATCATGTAACCAAGAGAATTTCCTAGAGTATCATCCCCCTCGTGCATACAAATGTCATAGTGTCTCTCTGTTCCAGCTGCCTGAACCATTTCCAGGGCTGTCTTCCTCTTGCCTTCAGCCACTGAGGTCTTCAATCCCAAGTATTTTTCTCTCCAACTCCTGGTCCTCTTCTTTTGTAGGGAGAGGCTTCTGGGATCTTCTGGTGGTGCTTGCTGATCAGAGGCTCTAACCCATATCACAAAACATGCCAGCAAAGCAACTAATCAGATTTTATCTCACCTATTTTTAATAGGATTTATTTTAGAATATCTTTAGATTCACAGCAAAATTAAGTGGAAAGTACAGAGTTCTCATGAATCCTCTGCCTCCACACTCACAACCTCTCCCATTATCAACACTTCCAGCCAGAGTGGTATATTTGTTATAACGGATGAACCTATATTGACCATCATTATCACCCAAAGTCCATAGTTTACATTAGAGTTCACTCTTGATATTGTACATTTTGCAGGTTTTAACAAATGTACAGTACGTGTGTCCGCCATTATCCCGTCCTACAGAAAAGTTTCCCTGTCCTAAAAATCTTTTGTGCTCTGCTTGTATCACTCCCTCCCTTCTAACCATTGGCAACAACTGATCTTTTTACTATTTCATTGGTTTTGCCTTTTCCATTATGTCATATAGTTAGAATCATAACCTTTTCATCTAGCTTCCTTAATTTAGTAATGTGCATTTACATTTCCTCCATGTCTTTTCATGGCTTGATAGCTCTTTTTTTTTTTAAGTGCTGAATAGCATTCCATTGTTTGGTTGTACCATAGTTAATTTATCTATTCATCTACTGAAGGATATCTTGATTGCTTCCAATTTTTGGTGATTATAAAGAAAGCTGATATAAACATTCATGTGCAGGCTTTGTGTGGATGTAAGTTTTCAACTAATTTGGGTAAATATCAAAGAGCATGATTGCTGGATCATATGGTAAGAGTATGTTTAGTTTTGTAAAAAACTGCCAAACTGTCTTCCAAAGTGTCTCTACCATTTTGCATTCCACTCATAACAATGAATAAGAGTTCCTGTTATTCTACATCCTCATCAGAATTTGGTGTTCTTGTTTTTTTTTTCCCCCATTGCATTTATAGTGTATTACAGTGTTTTTTAATTTGCAATTCCCCAGTAAAATATGATGTTAAGCATCTTTTTGTATGCTTGTTTGCCATTTCTGTATCTTCTTTGGTGAGATGTCTATTGGTTTATTTTTTAATTAGGTTGTTTGTTTTCTTATTGTTGAATTTTAAGAGGTCTCTGTATATTTTGTATAACAGTCCTTTTTCAGGTATGTTTTTGTAAATATTTTCTCCCATTCTGGGCCTTGTCTTCTCATCTTTTCACAGCGTCCTTCTTACAGTACAAGTTTTTTATTTTAATGAAATTCAACTTATCAATTATTTCTTCCATGGATCAAGCTTTTGGTATTGAATCTACAATGTCACCACCATACCCAAGGTCATCTAGATTTTCTCGTATGTTATCTTCTAGGAGATTTATAGTTTTGCATTTTACATTTAGGTCTATGATACATTTTGAGTTAATATTTGTGAGAACTGTTAAGATCTGTGTCTAGATTTTTGGGGGGACATGTGATTTTCAGTTGTTTCAGCACCATTTGTGGAAAAAATTATCTTTTCTCTGTTGTATAAATTTTGTTGAAGTTAAGTTGACTATATTTATATTTGCCTATTTATGGGCTCTCTATTCTGTTCCAGTGATGTATTTGTCTATTCTTTTGTTAATACCACACTGTCTTGATTATTTTAGTGTAATAAAAGATCTTGAGATTGGGTAATTTCAGTTCTCTGACTTTGTTATTCTTCTTTAGTGCTATATTGACTCTGTTGAATCTTTTGCCTCTCCATATAAATTTTAGAATCAGTTTGTCAAAATCCAAAAACTAGTTGAGAATTTGGTTGGGATTGCTGTGAGCCTATAGACCAATTTAGGAAGAACTGGTATGTTAGCAATATTGTCTTCCTTTCTATAAACCTGGAATATTTCTCCATTTACTTAGTCCTTTAATTTCTTTCACCAGAATTGTGTAGAATACCTCTCATAGATCTTGTATATATTTTGTTATATTTATACCTAAGTATTTTATTTGAGGGGATGCTAATGTAAATGGTATTGGTTTTCATTTCAGAGTTCACTTGTCCAATGCAGTTATATAGGAAAATGATTAACTTTTGTGTGTTAATGTTAAATCCTGCAACCTTGCTAAAATAGCTGTTTAGTTGCAGGAAATTTTTTGGTGTTTTTAGTCTACTTATGAGCCCATCAAAGGCATTCTTCATTTCTGTTACAGTGTTTTTGATCTCTAGCATTTTTAAATTTTTTCTTTGAATTTCCATCTCTTTGCTTAAATTATCCATCTGTTCTTGAATGTTGTCTGCTTTTTCCATTTATAGTTTTTAATATGGTAATCATAGGTATTTTAAATTTTGCAGTCTAATAATTCCAACATGTCTGTCATATCAAGTCTGGTTCTGATGCTTGCTCTGTCTCTTCATACTGTGCTTTTTGCCATTAATAGGCCTTCTGATGTTTTGTGGAAAGCCAGACATGGTGTATGGGTAAAAGGAACTTAGGTAAATAGATGTTTAGTGATGTGGTGGTAAGGTGTGGCAAAGGGGAAGTGTTCTTTAGTCTCATGTTCAAGTCTCAGTTTTTCAGCCAGCCTGTGTTGCTGGGCTGTGGACGTCACAAGTTCTTCTCAGTTTCTCCCAGTTAGGTGAAACAGGATGGCTAACGGGGTTTGGAGTTGGGTATTTTCCTTCCTCCACAACAATAATGTTATGTAGTTTTTGGTTTGGCACAATTGCTCATTTTTAATAGATTTATTTCTAAATAGTTGATTTGGGGGGGGCTGCTATTTTAAGTGGTCTTCTTTTTATAATTTATTTCTCTGTTATTTTTCTATGGATAAAAGTGCAACAAATTTTTTTCACTAATGTTGTTTCCAGTGAACTTTCTAAAGTCATAAAGTAATATAAAAATTTCACAAACTTACTTGGATTTTCTATGTACATGATCATATATCATCTGCATATAACAATTTTTATTTCTTCTGATCAATTATTATACCTTTTACCTCTGCCTTAATGCAGTGGTTCGGACATCAGAAGTGATGATAGCAAAAATTCTATCTCGTTGATTTCAGAGAAAAATCTTTCAGTATTTTACCATTAAGTATAATATTAATTGTAGTCCCCCCCCCCAACAGTTTTTGGTAGATAATATTTATCAGATTAAGGTTATTTCTTTTTATTCCTTGTCTATTGAGTTTTGTCTTAAATAGGTATTGAATTTTATAAAAGGTTTATCTGTATCTCCTGAGATGATCATATGATTTTGTTTTTCTTTTTAATATGGTGAATTTTATGGATTAATATCTTGAAAGTTAAACCATATTTGCGTTTCTGGGAGAAATTCAACTTGTTCATGATGCAGTAGCCTTTTTATGAATGGCTGGATTCAATTTGTTAATATTTCTTAGAATATATGCATTTATGTTCTTAACAGAGATTGACTTGTATTTCTTTTTGGGTCACATTTTGGGATAATATTATGTTGGCCTAATATACTGAGTTGCTATTTGTTTCACACTGTTTCTAATATCTTCAAGTTTGCTAAGATTGATGGGGTTCTTGAGTAAACAGCTAAGGAAGAATTCTTGAGACGTCTTTGGTGCAAAAAGGTGATTTTATTGAAGCATGGGGACAGGACCTGTGGGTAGAAAAAGCTGCACTGGGCTTGTGAGGAGTGACTGATTATATACTTTTAAGTTAGTGGGGGATAGCATAAGTTTCTAAAGAATTTGGAAGCAAGGCTTTCAGGACCTTGAGGGGCTAGCTGCTGTTAAGATAAGGTTACTTTTAGTCTTTAATAACACAAAAACATGAAGGAAGTAAGACAGCCATGAGTTCCTTGAACAAGGTCATGCTCTGCATGTTTCAGACATCTATCAGTGGGCTGCAAGCTGTAATCAGATTTAATTTAAACTACATTCTTCCTGCCTTTGTTTCCCTCATCAAGATCAGTATTATTTCTTTATTAAATGGTTATAAAAATTCAACAGGGCCTGGAGATCTCCTTGTAGGAAGATTATAAACTATGGATTCAATTTTTGAAAATATAAAAAGGGAAACATTTACATTTTTCATTTCTTCTTGAGCAGGCTTTTTTCCAAGTTACTTTTGTTTTTTACTTTTTTCTTAATTTTTATTTATTTTTTAGAGAGAAAGACAAAGTGTGAGAGGGGGAGGAGCAGAGAGAGAGGGTGAGACAGAATCTGAAGCAGGCTCCAGGCTTCCAGCTATCAGCACAGAGCCTGATGGGGGGGCTCGAACTCACAAACCGTGAGATCATGACCTAAGCTGAGGTGGACACTCAACCGACTGAGCCACCCAGGTGCCCCCGAGTTACTTTTTTTAAACATAAATATTATTGAAATATAGTAGCCTATTCATTTAATGTGTGTATCATAGTGATTCAATATTTTTTATCCACTACAAAATGATCCTTTTAGTGCATATACTAAGATCATGACCTAAGCTGAAATCAAGAGTCAGACGCTCAGTGAACTGAGCCACCCTGGTGCCCCTGAACCTTGGTTTTAAATATAATCTATATGACAGTGACAATGACTTTCTAGCTCTAACCTCTCAATTTAGCTCAAAATTCACCTACCCAACTATTTACTTGACATCCTCATCTGTGGGTCTACGGGTTTTTTGATATGAACTTGGCCAAAAGACTATTGGTTTTCTCCACCCTGTAGATCTTTCCTTCTCACAATTTTTCCTATTTCAGTAAGTGGCATCACTGTTATAGAATGAATTCCCCCTTCCCCAAATTCATATGTTGAAATGCCAACTGCCAATGTAATGATGATAGGAGGTGGGGCCTTTGGGAGGTGAT
Source organism: Acinonyx jubatus (assembly GCF_027475565.1). NCBI lineage: Eukaryota > Metazoa > Chordata > Mammalia > Carnivora > Felidae > Acinonyx > Acinonyx jubatus. Next base: position 120,787,334 of record NC_069383.1, read on the forward strand.
TAGGTCAAAACAGTGGAGCCCCCTTGAATGAGATTAATGCTCTTATAGAAGGAGACGCAAGAGAGCTTACTTTCTCTCTGTCCTCTCTGCCATGTGAGGATACCAGGAAAAGACAGACATCTGAACACGAAGAAGAGTGTCTTCACCAGGCACTGGCTCTGATGGTGCTTTGATCTTGGATTTCCCAGCCGTTAGAACTGTGAGAAATAAATGTATGTTTTTGAAACTATTCAGTCTGTGGTATTTTTGTTACAGCAGCCCTGAATGACTAAAACAACCAATATGTGCATAGTTGATGAAGACAAAAACTGAGATCAGGATAATATGTCTACAAGCCAAGGGTGCTGAAGATTGCAAGTAAACCACCAGAAGCTAGGGAAGAAGCATGGAACAAATTCTTTTTAACAGCGCTTAGAAGGAACCAACTCTGCTGACACTTTCATCATGGACTTCCAGCCTCCAGAACTATGAGACCATAAATTACTGTTGTTTACGCCATCCAGTTTGTAGTATTTCATTACAGCAGTCTTAGCAAACTAATGCAAGTCTTCATCCTGCCAAGTTATCAGGAGGTTCAACCTCAACCATTAGAGGCATTCTCTCTGCTCCCACCCCCTACTCTAGAAGTCTTTTCAGGTTCCAATGTAAAGGCCAAGCCAAGATAAAGAGCTGACTCTGGGGAAAGTGAGTCTAGGTAAAAGGTCATCCTCTGACCAGCCTACCTGCAGATTCCACAGTCTGGACACACCACCAATCCCTTCTGAGATCCCACCACCTGGCACACAACTAAACTTTAGGGTGCTGGTTTCTGGTGTACTTAGATCCACCATCCTCCACCCCATTCTCGCTCTAGGGAAGTTCACATCTCTCTCTTGCTTCTGTTTCCTCTTCCTCAACAGTCACAAAAGCTAAGTGAAACATTGCCTTCAAACAACTTCTATGTTTGCCCTAGGAAATGCCCTTGAGACAGAGAACACAAAAGACTAGGCTACATTGTGAAAAAAGAGACCATCATTTGTAAATATCACACATCTAGCTCCCAGTCATACCAATTCTTTCACATCAGCCATAATAAAACAAATTAATGTCTCACAAATTTATCCTACCAGAGCAGAGATGTCGAGGCAAGACTTATTTAACCAGATAACAGCTTTGTGATACAGGTAATATACCAAGATGATCACCCTATGATGAGCTCACAGCTAGCATCCAACCATCTCATAATCAGAATACCAACCAAACCATGCAGGAAATCCTTGAAAGGATTCAACAAGCTGCAAAGCAGAAACAATTCAAGTTATTTCTGTCTCCTTTTCTTTCATCATTTCTTCTGTCTCCTCCCATACTATTTCCTCCTCCCTTATCGTCTCATTTTGAAATTTTAGCAAATAGAATACAATTATAGGAGGTCCAATGGCATGCTTTACATCACTAAGTTCCTTCAGCTGTTTTTATTCTCTGCTAACAGAAACATTCTACTTACTATACACTGCAAAGCTCCTGTGTTTCAGGAAATAAATCTGGTTGCTGCTTGATGGTACATCCATTATAATGGATAAAGGGGCTCCACGGTAATTAAATAAAAGCTGGGTAGTTTTCTACTGAAACAGAAATATACAGCCCACTATTTCTCTATCAATAGAAGAAATTTTTCTTAATAAAATGATTTTGTAGGGATGCTGTGAGTTGGGACCTTGTCATGCTCATCAGTAATCTTCAGAATGAAGATGATTATTTCCTTTCCACATGTACGTACTTGGTATTCAGTGTTACATAAGAAGTCAAGATGTATGTGGTGTTGTTCTCACACAGGAAAAAATATCTTTCACACACACACAAAAAATGCGGTTAGTAGTTTTACCTATAAATGTACTATAACTACAAAGAAGCGGGTAGCCTCTTATATTTTATGACTCTTCTTTCTGCTTCTGATAAGGAACCGTGTAATACCTGTAAAGTATATATTGCACTATTTCACTTAAAAGGAATTATTAATTGATAGATGAGGAAGGGAAGATTACTGGAAACTTGCATGTTTTCCTACACTAACTTTTCGTAGTAGCCATAAGTAATCTGCATCTCAATCCCCCAGCCTGCAGGAATGAGCTGCAGGAAATCTAAATATTATTCCTACTACACAGAAATAAAAGGAGGAATAAATTTTGTTGATTTGATAATAGGCAGAGCTGAACAGTTGCAGTATTTTAAATTTAAGTGGTCCTCATATTAGGCCAAAACTGTCACAGAAGTTTTAAGAATTTCAAACTCCATCATCCGCAGAGTTAAGATGAATTTTCAAATGCCCTTGGTTTGAGACTGATCGCATAATACTAGAAAGATGGGGAGTCATGTGTCTAGAGAAGAATTTAAAAGCCTTTTAATAAAAAATCAGGGATTATACTAGCGGGGTTTTTTTTTTTTAATCATCAAATCATCTCCGAGGTATAAAGAGCACATTGTGGAATGATGAATTTCCAGCGTCAACTAAAATATATCCTTAGATGTTTTACTCTTTGCTATGGTTGAAGCTTTACATTTAACAAATCAATGAGAATACAACAAAATTAATAAGATTTTTGACATTAGCATGAGTGTTAATAATAAGCATGGGTTTCACTGCAGACTATTCTCATCAAAATAGTGTTTTCAGTTATTTCAGACTGTTTCTGTGTGAACACAGCCCACATGCTGCACAGCAGTGATCCATAACCATGCTTTTGCTTTTCATGTGTCTGGATCTGAGTCCATCTTCAAAGTGATATCGATGAGATCTGTGATGCATCACCACTTTGGGAAAATGTTGCAAGCTCTAATGATATCAACACTGGTTGCCATCTTTGAAATGACACAGCATTGAGCAATAATAATGTAACTTAACTGTTGGTGTAATTACCAAAGCATTAGCACACCCAGTGACTCCCTCCATCTTTCACATTAATACCCTGCAGATAGAAGAACTCTATCATCTTCTGTAACTAGAGAGACACACAATGTCATTCAGAGGACAAAATTGTCTTATAAAACTTTATAATCTTCCTCCCAGTGAGTATTTCCTCCTGACCATCACTTCCCAGGATTGTTGACACCCCATAATGAAGGTATTATTATCCTTATTTTATTGGTGTATAAACTGAGGCTCAGAACTGTGAGATAACTTACGGTGACCACATATAAGTGACAGAGTCAGGATTAGAACCTAGGTCTGTCTTTCAATAAAAGTTATTAGTTTTAGACTATTCTAAGCCTCCTACTATATTTTATGTCATTTCATGCATTGTTGCAGATGGGATGGTAATAAGCATGAGAGGTAAAACTTGTAAAGAAACACATTTCATCCTTTCTCTATCCATGGCCACTTTCGGATTCTCTAAGCCTGGATACTCACCTCTCCTCATCTGATCCATTCTAAGAAAAAAAATATCTACCATTTAAATATTAGCATTATTTCCCATCAATAATCCAGATTTTAGAGCTGCAAAGGATGACAGAAATCACTGTTTCTAATCCCACTCATTTTAGAGATGTGGAGACCCAACCAGAGAAAGGTTATGTGACCTCCCTGATTTCACAAAATTATTTATCTGCAGAGCAAAGACAAAAATTCTGGCTCCTGACTCCCAACTCAGGACTCTTTGCACTATAACTCTACAAGGGTGTTTTCCCTTGGAGTTTTTCTTTACTTAGCAAAGAAAGGGCTCTGACCTCAAAGGAATTTCAAACGCTAAGCACTAAATGGAGTAAGCGAAAACCCATCAAAAGAAACTCTGCATGAGTCCCTTTTTTTTGTTTGTTTTGTATTTTGTTATATTTTATTAGTATTGAAACTTATTTTTGTTATTTTTTTCTGGCATGAAAAATCCATAAATAAAGCATAAGTAGTAACTTTCTTCATTTAATTAAATTTACAATTTTGCACACAAAAATCATCCATGATGTAGCCACATAACTGGACCGTAACTAATATCCATTGGTGGAGTTTTTTTTTAAATATGAGATTTATTGTCATATTGGTTTCCATACAACACTCAGTGCTCCTCCCAACAGGTGCCCTCCTCAATGTCCATCACCCACTTTCCCATCCCTCCCACTCCCCATCAACCCTCAGCTTATTCTGTTTTTAAGAGTCTCTTATGGTTTGCCTCCTTCCCTCTCTGTAACTTTTTTCCCCCTTTCCCTCCCCCATGGTCTTCTGTTAAGTTTCTCAGGATCCACATAAGAGTGAAAACATATGGTATCTGTCTTTCTCTGTATGACTTATTTCACTTAGCATAACACTCTTCAGTTCCATCCACGTTGCTACAAAAGGCCATATTTCATTCTTTCTCATTGCCACATAGTACTGCATTGTGTATATAAACCACAACTTCTTTATACATTCATCAGTTGATGGACATTTACTGTTTCCATAATTTGGCTCTTGTTGAAAGTGCTGCTATAAACACTGGGGTACAAGTGCCCCTATGCATCAGTACTCCTGTATCCCTTGGGCAAATTCCTAGCAGTGCTATTGCTGGGTCATAGGGTAGATCTATTTTTAATTTTTTGAGGAACCTTCACAATGTTTTCCAAAGTGGCTGCACCAGTTTGCATTCCCACCATCAGTGCAAGAGGGTTCCCGTTTCTCCACATCCTCTCCAGCATCTTTAGTCTCCTGATTTGTTCATTTTATGAATCCCTTAAACAACGTCTGCAGGTGGTTGCTAACCCTCTTGTGTTAAGACCAGCCCAAGGGAAGTCCTTGGAGAGTGTGGGGGGAATCTCTCGCCTGACAACAACAGTATGCAGGAATGTCCATTGTGTCACAGCCTCCACAGTCCTCCTGCTTCCTTTTAAAACAGAACACATCTCTTCCATCTCTTCTTTTCCGGACAGCAATCAACAAAATCATTGTGTTAAGGCCCCATTGGAAGCCACCACCATGTGAAACAACAACAACAATATAGTTTAAAATTGATCATTTCTAGTTGCTAAAGGAAGAAGAGAACAGACTTTCCCTTCCTAATTGTGTTCATTATCATAGATTTCAATTTGTCTCAAGTTACAAGGAAAAGTAGATTGAAATCTATAGCTGGATCCCCAGGTGTAACATTCCATTTTTTTTAATCAATATGAAATTGAAGCCATTTTTTGTTGAGTATTTTTGGCTCCAGCCCTAAAGTACTAAGTCTATTATGCTGTGTTTAGCCAACCAGATAGTTGATTGTATTTGGTCTATACTTGTCTTTACTCTCAATCTTTATGTCCTACATACACACGAGGCTCTGAATATCAGTGGTTTTGAGAGCTTCTGGCATGTCAAAATAGCCCTGTGTAGTCTGCTCAGGGCTGGGTATATCTCCTTGTTTTTCTGGGTCCACATCTACAAGGACCAACCAAGGAGAAGTGTGAGACAAGTCATCTGGAGGAAAAACATGGAGAAAAATGAATAAAGGTGTTTAGAAAAGAGGGAAAAACCACAAGGGCCTGTATGTTCAGATTGGCCATCCTCATCATTCTCATTTCATGTGTAATTATTCACAAATATTCTGAAACAGTATGAAGAATTACATAAAAGCGAGAAGGAACCTGATAATTCAGAGCTAAAATAAACTAAGTAAGCAGTTAGTTCAATGTCCTTGTTTTACAAATGAATTATCTAAGGCCTGGAGAAAGGAAATGATTAAGCCTATTTCATAAGTTAACTCTAACACCCAGTTTTATACTTTATAACATTGGTGTCTTAGTTTAGGTTTTCTCAAAAGCAGAATCAGAGAAAAGGACTGGGTATAGGTGGCTTATTTTGGAAGTAATCACACACACACACACACACACACACACACACACACACACACACACACATAAACTATAAGGAAGGGAAAAAAGGAAAAAGAAGATATAGCATTGATCTTGTTACTTCCATGGGTCCCTAGAGCCCAATCCCACTGGAGATCGTCTGGAATTATAGAAAATGTGTCTAAGAAATGTGCTTCCACAGGATGTAACACCAGGACACTTTTGTACCCATCCCTCTAGAAGCTTGACCTCAGAAGCATGAACTTCTATGAAACCTAGTGTCTTGAGAGAAAGCCCAGTGACAGACAAGCAGAGACACACAGCAGGATGCTTGAGTTGGGCAACTTTAAGCAACTTTCCATCACAGCTGCAACTGAAATCAGGCAGAAGAAGTTATGTCATAATCTACCCAAAAGGTTTTAATCTATGTTGCCTAGAACTTTAGGGTTGTTCTGAGAAAAGTCTCCAGGAGTTGCTGAGGGAGGCCTGGGAAAAGCCACATGGTAAGATTCAAAGTTTTCTATCTCTGCTCCATTCAGAGAAGACCTGTAATTATCTATTTTATATGTTAGGGGCACTGCATGAGATTATCGTTTGGAAGAGGAAGTGGACGTTTTCTTGTGTATTAGTCAGGATTCTTTAGTTCTAAGTGCAGAAACTAAATCAAACTAGCTTGAGGGAAAAAAAAAGTTCACATAACTAAAAAGTTAAGGGCTAATCTGAAGCTTTAGGCACAATTGGATTCAGGGTTCTTACAAAGTTGTCTGGGCTCTCTCTTAACCTTGTGTCAGTCTCATTCTGTCCCACTCCATAGGAACTTTTTTTCTACGAAGTAAAAGACAGTGGCTGTCAACAGCTTCAGGGTTATATCATACAACCTTAGCAACGCCACTGGGAGAAGAGAGTTTCCTCCTTCTAGGGTTCATACAATCATAGAGAAGAAATCAAATGTCCTCCTTAGTTCATCTGATCATCTCTTGGACCAATGACCATTGCCTAGACAGTTATTCTAAAACTTTATCATGCATCAAAATCACCCAGGGAATTTGCCACAAAACACTCACAGTTCCCTATCATCTCGGTTTCTAATTTAGTAGATTTGGAATAAGTCCAAAAATATGCATTTTTAACAAGTTCTAGATGATGTTTTTATGGCTGGTCCAGGGACCATACACTGTGTACCTGCTGCAGAAATGAAGCACTCATAATTAAATCACATCACAGGGCCAGTCCAGATTACAAGAAGGTAAGGTCATAGGAAAAATAGATTCTGCTCCTTGATGGGAAGAGGGGCAAATAACCTGGCCATCTTTAGTATGCTATAAGGGACATGATGAAGAGGTCTGATATAAGGGTAATTGTATCTTAGAAGGGTAGAGGAAAGAGAATAAAGTCCCAATGTAAAGAGATGATGGCTGAGAATTTTCCAAAAGTAATGGAAGACATTAATCCATAGATTTGAAAAGTGTTATAAACTCCCAGAAAGATAAGTATGAAGAAAATCTCACCTAGGCAGCAACACAGTAAAACTGTTAATAAAAGAGAAAAAGCAAGGAGAAAATCTTAAGAGCTTCTAGAGAAAAATATTACCTTCACAGAAACAACAATAACATTGAAAAGTGACTTCACAAAGTGATAAAATCCAAGAAAAAATGGGATGACATACTTGAAATGCTAAAGCAAAAGAACTTACAACCTCAAAATCAATTCAGAGCAAAAACATCCTTCAAAAATGAAAGCAAATTAAAAACATTTCCAGACAAATAAAAAGTATGTAGAATAAAGCTGTATTCAGAAGAAAACTTTTTAACCTTAGAATGCATTTATTTGAGAAGAATAGTAAGATTCTCTCTCCCTCTCTCCTTCTGCCCTCCTCCCCAGCTCATGCACGTGCTCTGTCTCTAAAATAAAATAAAATACAGTAAAATAAAACAAAACAAAAACTAACAAATAAATAACCAATGTCCAGATGAGATCATTTGGGAGAATGTATAAACAGAAAAGAAGGGGCGCCTGGGTGGCGCAGTCGGTTAAGCGTCCGACTTCAGCCAGGTCACGATCTCGCGGTCTGTGAGTTCGAGCCCCGCGTCAGGCTCTGGGCTGATTGATGGCTCAGAGCCTGGAGCCTGTTTCCGATTCTGTGTCTCCCTCTCTCTCTGCCCCTCCCCCATCCATGCTCTGTCTCTCTCTGTCCCAAAAAATAAATAAACGTTGAAAAAAAAATTAAAAAAAAAACAAACCAGAGAAGAAGACCAAGGACACATTTTGGTGTACTCACATTTCAGTGATTGAAAAGAGGAAGGAGAACTAGCAAAAGTGTCTGAGAAGGAATGGCCAGTGAAATGGAAGGTAAATCTGAAGAAATGAAGAGATGGGAATATTTCAAAAAGGAGGGAGTGGACAACCATGCCAAATGCCATTGAGAGGTCAAGCCAGAGAAGGATAGAGAAACTATCATTGGTGTTGGAGATAAGCAAAACACCTTGCTAAGTGTGATTTCAGTGGAATTAGGGGGTGAGGTGCAAAGCCTGATTGTAGAGGATTAATAGAAAGATAGAAAGTGAAGAAATAGAAATATATTCAAATAGACAGTTTTTTCAAGAATTTTGCTAGGAAGTAGAGCAGAGTAATATGGATGGGGAGAGGTTAATGGGGTTATACTGCAATGATAAAAAAAACAATCAAAATCATTTTTTAAAAAATTGATTACATTAATTCAGTAGCTAGAGGTCAGCTATGGCCATATACCCTTGAGTCTTCTGATTTCTGGACACAAGCTGACAGGGCTGTCCCAAACTTGGGCATGCTCCTTTGATGGAAGAAGGAGGGAGCAAGTGACAGAACTCTGCTATGCACTGTCTCAAATCTTCTGCTTGGATTTGCCATAGTTGATGTTTGTTCACATCCCATTGGCCAAAGCCAATTACATGGCTAAGCCCAATGACAATGAGGTAGACAAGTACACTTCTCCAGAAGGCCCTGTACCTCACACGGTAAAAGGTAAATATGTGTACTTAACATTCTAAGGAAGACGTAGTGAATACTTAGAATACTTAGAAGTGGTAATGTAATCCAGCCCCTGAATCCTGCATTACATACCCATTTTTTCCATAGGTAACATAAAGCATGTTTGTATGCTATTGAAAATAATGCAAGAGAAGGACACATTGATTATAGAAAAAAAAGTCTATGAGAAGGTGAGGAAATAGGTTGTTTGTTTTTAGGAATGAGGACGCTTTCTTATTAACAGGAGGAAAGGCATACAGAGAGTACAGATATTAAAGTGTTGATAGTTTTTCTTTGTAAACTTTGGTTCTATTCTGACCTCCCAATAACTTCTAATATCAGGATACCTGGGAGGTGTATTTTGTGAAACGTGAATGTTCAGAAATCTTCCTTTGTTGCCTTCAACAAAAACAAATAGATTGGTCTAGAATTATTTTTCAATCTCCAAATGTCTTACAGCCATTGTTACATTGTTTTAGTAATTAGTACTAGAGAGGAGTTTAGGACTAAGATCTCATTATCTCCAGGATATGCCTCCTGCACGTTATAGCAGCTTAGTACTCACTTATTAATGAGTGCATGCATGAACGTCACCCATCACATTTTTCGGGCAACTTGTTAATGACTAATTCTTTAATATTTTAAATTATATCATCTCTTTTAGCTCTGGGAGAATGAAACCTAATTCCCTTTGATGAATACAAGGTATGAAAGGAAAAGATAAATCTTGTAAGCATATGACTTGAGAGTGAAGTCCTTTAAATGTAGATAGATCAAGTACAATTAAAAACACTTATATGGAACTTGTAGCCTCAGTTGCGAGACCACAGGAAGAAAAGTTACATATCTATTAGGGTGATACCGTAGCAGGGCTTTAAGAGTGAAACTTGGATCTTGTATAAAATGTATGTATAAAGAACATTGATCTTAGTAATAACTTCTACTAGATGAACAAATATGAAGGATTTCATCTACCTAGAGTTAATAAATGAACTCATTTCCTTCTCGTAAAATATTCTTTTCTCCATATCAGCGATATGAGTAGTAACTCAAGTAATTATCACTGAAGAATGAGAACACCTACTTAAAGTACTCTTGTGTAGATAGTTTTCTTGCTCTCTTCACTAAGCAAAGCCTTTGGGATTGGAGAAATGAGTAAGAATGCTCAAGTGTGTGGGCACTTCAATATGCAGTAGAATTTTCAGCAGATTTTGAGCTATTGAGTTGCCACTTGTCTCCTCTGAGAATCATGCTTCTTAATTATGAGAAACCCATTTTGACAAAGATTGAGAGTGGCAGAGACTTACGTGAGAAAGTTAGCTGTCAGAATATCATCTGTCCCCCATTTTTCTGAGTTTGGGAGAGTATTTGGGAACAAAGTCCCAATTTCATAGCTATTGCTCCTTAGCAGATAAATTGGCAGTGATTTGGGAGAGAGGCCCATGACATTTCTGCCTGATATTTTTTTAATCGTTCTTTAAACAACAACAACAACAACAACACTTGGTTCATTTTTGAAACGTAGGCATTGGCTCAATCAATAGCAAGCTCAGAGATTTTTCTAGGAAACAGCAAATCTTTTGCTACAGTTTGGACATAAATTGACCCAAGTTTGAAAACCAGTTCTGTCATTTACTAGCTGATGAACACTGGGCACATTATTTTACTTTGCTGAAGCAGGTTTAACTCATCTATAAACAAGAATACTAGTATTTGTCTTCCTAATTTATTATTTTATTCTTTTAATAACATGAATGACTTATATTCTCATTCCTGGGTTGTGGATACTAGGGGTGCAAATAATAATAACTAATATTTGGTGAGTATTAACCAAACCACTCTAAATATATCTCCTTTATTCTTCCCGTCAGTTTTATGAGAGAAATAGATACTCTCATGCTCACTTATCAGATAAGAAAACTGCACTTAGAGTTTCAGTAACCTATCCAACTTACATAAAGTACAAAGCATGAAGACTAAGTTCAAACTAAGAGAGCTTTCAGTTGAAAGTATATTCTTAACCACTAGGCTGTAACCACTGGAAAGATGCAAAGATACAATCCCTGCTGCTAGTGTGAACCCATACAAGAAAGTGAGAAGTTAGGGGTGCCTGGTTGGCTCACCCTGTAAAGCATCAGATTCTTGATTTTGTCTCAGGTCATGATTTTGGCTCAGGTTCTGGTTTGTGAGTTTGAGCCCTCTCACATCAGGCTCTGCACTGAGAATGTGGAGCCTGCTTGAGATTCTTTTTGCCTGCACCTTCTCCACTCTCACTTTGTCTCTCAAAATAAACAAATAAACTTAAAAAAAGTGAGTAGTTATAGTAACTGGACATGCACAGTATTCAGATATTGTGGAAGAACAAGCACTTCATTCCCTGGGATCAACCTTGGTTTGAAATCTAAGATCATGATGATGCTACAAAAGTTTTATCTGTTTTGTTTGGATTGTTGCTGATTTCAGAGCCACTGGTATTTTAGAAATGTCAATATTTATCATTTAAAAGTCAGTCTCTCTATAAAAATTCATGATGTCCCAGTGGTAAAGTACCACAAGTTTTACTGAATGTCTGCTGTCTAGGAAATACTTAGCCTATGGCACCATTTACACAAAGAGGATGATGGGACTATTTAAAAGATTCTGATTTTGTTAATAATGGATACTATTAAGAATTTGCTTTATGGAAAATATGCTAATATTATTTTCATTAATCAAGTGCATATTTTAATAATAACTGAAAAGTGATTTTTATGAGCATATTATACGATGATGTGATGTGTGAACTGTACTGTAAAGCCACCAATAAATCAGAACAGAATAAAATGAAAATGGTACATTTTTAATGATTGAAGTTTGGGGCAGATAAAATGAAATTGGGCAGTTTTGAATTAATAGCATACCATAAGCTTGGAGACTTGCATGCAATCCAGTGTTTGTATATATATACTGTGTGCTATTAACTTGAAAGCAAAAATGGCTTCTGTAAAACATTGGTTTTTGTTAATTAGACAACTTTGAGCCTTTGAACATGAATCATTAACTGCTGATATTGCCCAAAGGACAAATGTTTGTGATCTCCTGGGGCTGTTAGAGATAAAGAAGAGGAAAAACGAGGAAAGGAAAGTGCTTATTTCTCAGTTTTAGATTATCTAATTATTTCAAGTAGAGAAATATCATTAATAGCATCACTTAAAATAGAATTAAGTGGGAAAAAAGGAAGAAAGCATAACACTTGCAGGCATGGAATTTTATGACAATTAGAAAAAAATAAAATTTATTGAAGAATAGCTATTAATCATTTTAATGGTGACAGGAATCTAATGCATTGCAAGTTTATATATATGTGAGGAAAATGTGACATGCACCAGTAACATCTATATTAATACAGACTATGGGACTCTGTTTGCAAGCAAACCCATCAGCCATTATTAAAGAATCCTGTGATGTTCTTGGCAGAGACTAAGTAGACTGAAAGGGAAATTACATTATATCTTTAAACATTTAAATATTTGGATTTATAGTTTACTGATCTTAAGCAGCCTGTCATTTTGATTCAGGTTTCTTTTGTTCCTTGGGTCTTTGTTGATGGTGACTTTTATATTTATTACCTCACATGGAGGGGCTTTTTTTCTCCCTGCATATACATAGATTTGCTTCCCATGTAGTGTTTTCGTCAGTGATGCTGAATGCTTTATCCAACAACCCAGACTATGTGGCAGATTTCCTAGGAACATTCGCAGGATTAACTATTTGAAACTCTGGTGTCACTCTCCACTGCACACATGGTGGGGAAAGGGACACTTTCCCACTTTATTCTGCAAAACTATATATAACCAGGCCTTGCCTTCCTCCCTCTTCTCTTACATCTCCTCTGTGGGCCTCTGCTGGTGTAGAGACGGTAGGTGGGAACCAAGGTGTTGGCCATTCGCTGGTATTAAGAGATATCAGCCCTCAGTGACTATAGGGAGTACCTAAGGAGAAGCAGAGTAGGGAGGTCACATCAGGGAAAATGGTTCTTAAACACTTTGTAAGTTGTAAAATGCTTCATTTAAAGATTACAAATATTATTATTGTTTATTGCTTTGACAGCTTAAATTCCCTGAGGTTTCTCTGAGATTATTGGAGAGACTAGGCTACATTTTTCATTCTAATACTTTTCTCCCCCCTTCTTTTCTTCTCTGGCCTCTTATTGCCTACCTCCTATTCTGTGTTGGTAAGTGGCAGTTCAGAGGTCTGGCCAGAGCTACTCCCTGCCCTCTCTTTCTGTTCCCCCTCACCTTCAAGCCATGAGGAAACTAATGGCAGCATGTTTTGTATCACAAGAAAGGAAATACATTGCAAGCAGAATGCAGATGCCCAGGCATGTGAATGAAGCCATCAATCAGAGGCCACATCTCCAGTAGAAAAGGTGAATAAATGCATAAAGTGAGTTTTGCTTTGTCTTTGTGACTTCTCTGTGCCTCAGTTTCTTCACTAGTAAGATAAAGTGTCTGAATTAGATCAATATTTTAAACTTCATCTGTGCATGATAATCCCTTGTTGAAGTATAATGTCTGGACTCTATCGCCAGGAATCTGATCTGGTGGTTCTGGGTGGATATTAGGAGTCTGGCCCATAGGTGATTCTGAGGCAGGGGGTCCATGGATGATGTGTAAGCCCTTATTTACCTTAGAAACTTTCCTTCTACTTGTCCCAAGGTGTTGACATCTGGTAGAAGTCCTTGGTGTCTTCATGAAATCATTATTATGTGTTGCTCACAACTCATTACTCCCTCTACAAACTCAGAAGTTCCAATCTTCAGCATCTCTGTTGAGCAGAGATTTTCATGTTGAGCCACCTCCAGAAATCAATGGCTGGTCTGAGAGTTGACTGCCCTTCGGTCAAGTTCAAAAAGTTGTAGCTAGAGTGAGACCAGAGTTCTCTGTACAGAAGATGGCCTTCTCTGCTCAAGAAACTACTTCCCTCCAAAGGGGCTGTGCATGTAGGAAGCATTGTGAATGATTTAGTCAGGACAGTGCTATCCAGCTTTGCTCCCATGTGCTCATGTCTTTTTGGAGACTGCCCTGCTCAAGGTCACTGAGATATTTCTGGTCGAGTTGAAGCTACAATGAATTTAGCTGCTCCTTGTTCCAGTGAGGAATATCAGCTTTCAAAATGCTATGCTTATGTTAGCATAGCTGACATACTTTATGTGAACCTTTGCTGATGTCATTGTTGAAAAATTGGTACCAGTTTTCTTCTTCTTTCCTAAATCCCTTTTAGTGAGAAATATTCTTTAGCCAGGTTTATATAATGTGGCACTCCTGACTTGAGCTCCAGTATATATGCCTTGAGTAAAATGACATTTATTTCCCTTCTGTTTCATTTTTACATGATTTTTATAGGAATACATTTTATGGTTTTTAGCAAGAAAAAGTGAATAAGCACAGGTAAACCTGTTAAATATCTCTCTCCTCTAAGTGCAGTGGAATTTCTTTTAAATCTGGTAAGTCTTTCCCACCAGCTTGACATCTCTTCAATCTCTTCCTTAGGTCACTCTTACTTTCTGGTTGGTAAAGAGTGTCTGTAGCATTCTACAAAATAGCTCTCTCATAATAGGACCTCGTGAAACACATATTATTATCCTTTGGCTCAAATTACAAATATTGTCATAAGAGTTCATTTCCATCATACATGTTGGAAACTAATATGATGCTGAAGCAGTGCTTGGCACATAGTAGATCCCATAAATGCTGTTGAATGAATGGATTAATGCTTGAATGCTGGGTGTCAAGAAGTTTAAGGTTCTTGTTCCTACTATGCTACTTATGAGTTCTGTTTTCTCAGGCAACTCTCTCAGCCTTTGTGAGCCTCAATTTCCTAGTCTCTGATTAAGGAATGCAGTCAGAATAGATGGCTTTTTTCTTTTTTTTCTTTTTTTTTTAATGTATGAAATTTATTGTCAAGTTGGTTTCCATGCAACACCCAGTGCTCATCCCAAAAGATGTCCTCTTTAATACACATCACCTACCCTTCCCTCCCTCCCACCCCCCATCAACCTTGTTTGTTCTCAGTTTTTAAGAGTCTCTTATGCTTTGGCTCTCTCCCACTCTAACCTCTTTTTTTTTCCTTCCCCTCCTCCATGGGTTTCTGTTAAGTTTCTCAGGATCCACCTAAGAGTGAAACATATGGTATCTGTCTTTCTCTGTATGGCTTATTTCACTTAGCATCACACTCTCCAGTTCCATCCACGGTGCTACAAAGGGCCATATTTCATTCTTTCTCATTGCCAAGTAGTACTCCATTGTGTATATAAACCATAATTTCTTTATCCATTCATCAGTTGATGGACATTTAGGCTCTTTCCATAATTTGGCTATTGTTGAGAGTGCTGCTCTAAACATTGGGGTACAAGTGCCCCTATGCATCCGTACTCCTGTATCCCTTGGGTAAATTCCTAGCAGTGCTACTGCTGGGTCATAGGGTAGGTCTATTTTTAATTTTTTGAGGAACCTCCACACTGTTTTCCAGAGCAGCTGCACCAGTTTGCATTCCCACCATCAGTGCAAGAGGGTTCCCGTTTCTCCACATCCTCTCCAGTAGATGACTTTTTTTCTAATGTAGCCCAGAGCTTAAAAGACACCCTGGGTAGGTGTGGTTGTATATTGAATATTTCTTGCCCCTCAGGATATTTTCACTTGCAGATTCAAAATAATAAAATCTCAGATTCAAATGGCTTAAACAATAAGGACATTTATTCTCTCATATAACAGGAAGGCAAGAGGTGGTGCAGGCTTTGCATTTCACTGATTCAACAACTGAACAATGTCATAAGGAACCTAGGAGCTTTCAGTCTGCTCAGTGATTTCCCATGGCACTGGTTTTCCTGGCAGCTGTATGTAAATTGAAGCATCATGCTTCCTTTTTTACATCCATTGGGAGAGAGAAGGAAATCTCCTAAACAACACAGCATTATGATTCCTTTTCTCCAATCTGTTTGGACCAAGTGAAGGCCTGTGTCCAATTTTGGACCATCTAAGTCCTGGGGGACTTGAGTGGAGTGATTGGATTGGAATGGTTATCTGGGTTGGAATGGACATTGGTGCACCAATGACAATGTCTACAGCATGTTATTAACCATTATTCGTTTGGTCTTGCAGTGCTGAGTAGAAGGCAAAATCAACTTTGAAGACTTTATACATCTACATATGCAGTGCAGCGTTACACCTGTGACACATCAAGAACCCAGTTTCAAGTTGGCCATTATAGAGTGGGCACCTTTGGTATATTTCAATCCAACTTTGGCACCTTATAAAAGATTCAGGTGTAGTAAACAAAACACAATCCCTGCTGTTCTCATGGGAGATGTAAGAAATAAATACCTGAAAAATTAAAAGAGAATACAAAGGAAGTGTATGTTAAGTGTCATAGGAACCATAAGAATAAACAGGCAATTGTTAGACACATAGTATGCAGCAGGCATTGTCAGGTGCTTTGCATACGTAATTACATTTAATTCTTGCAACAACCTTATTAGATAGATGGTGTTATCACCACTTGATAAAGGAGAAAACTGAGGCTCAGATTAAATACCATGCCCCAAGTCACTTAGCTAGTTGATGCCAGGGAATTTGAACCCCAAACTGTTTATCTACAAAGCCTGTACTTTTTATATTAAGTCATGCTTTGGACAATAAATGAAAATTGGGCCACATGCTTTCAGCTAATTAAGCCATCTTATTATACCATCCAACCAACTATACTATCTTATTTGGGGATGACAGGCTAAAAGAAGGTATAATTAAGAGGACTAAAGTCACAGAACAAAAAGAGGTAGTTGTCACTGGTTGGGTTCTTCAGAAGATGCTAATATGGAGTTTGAGTACAAGATATTTACTGGAGATCGATGCTTGTAAAGGCTAAGAGCAAACAAAATTGGGTAGGGAAAGAAGTTAAACTGTGACACAGACACCACAAAACTGTGACTAACCCTGAGGGGAGTGCTGGAGTAAGTATTGTCCTGCATAATGTCCTGCTCCGAGCTGAAGAGGAAGGGCAGGGCTTTTTACCTTCACTTTGCTTAGCCACTGGATACAGGCCAATCTGGGAAAAGCATGACCTCACTGAGTAGACTCTCTGGAGCTGAAGCAGGTCCTGGATAGGCTGACAGCTGGAGGCTGTCTGCTAACCTCACACCTTGTAGCTTTTCTGTGTCTGTCATAGCATCGCCAAGGGCAAATTGCATGTGTATCCAATTCTGCCCATATTCTGGTTTGTGTCCAGTGAGTGTTCCTAAAAGTGGTAACTGGGGGCCTATTTGACTAGGAGACTGGGTAGGAGACTGGGTATGATAAGACCAGAGATGCCATTTCATGCTTTTTAAAATGCTTCCAGAAGGACATCTTTCAATTTGGCCTCATTTCTTTCAAAGCAGGGTTTCATTTTACTCCCCAAAGATGCAATTTCACAAATGGGCCACGTCGTATCAAAAGACAGGAGCTATGTTTTCTCATCACAGAAATACATGTCACCAAATTTCATTGTTTTTCTGAAGCTGGTACATTTCTAGGATTAGCTCTACTAAGGCAATTGCAGGATATTCCCATGCTTTTACAGGTCAAAAATTTGCTCTTCTCATATAATATGTTAATTAGAATGGTTGTAGAAAGCATTTCACTCTGTATATTTATATCAAATCATCATATTAAAGACTGTGAATATATATGGTTTTTATTATTTAAAAAAAGAAGACAAATATGGGCTCAAATATGGGCCATTCTTGGTGTGACTAAGAAAACAAATACACATTATGCAGTAGAGCATGGGACAGACGAGTTCAAATTTGAATTCTGCATTATCATTTACCAGTTATATGACCTTAGGAAAGTTTCCCTCCAAACCCGTGTCTTCCTCTGTAGAATGGAGTAGCTATTGCTGTTGCTGATGTTATTATATTGGTTTCCAAACATTTAATCCTATTGGTTGTTCTCTGCCTGCGTTCTAGACCTTGCCTCTTAAAATGTGGAGTTCAGATGTGAATATAATATACTAGACCTAGTATGACCAAGGTGGCATATAGTGAGACTCAACTTTCCTTGTCCTAGACATTACACATCTGTGAATGCAGCACAGGTTTAAGGTAGCACAGGTGATAACCACACACATTATTGGTTCCATTATTATTGACACCTACAGGCTTTTTTCTTATAAACTGCAGATAAGTCTTGTGTCCCTATGCCCAACCCTGACTCCCATCTATCAAATACAAATGAATTAACAAAAAGTATGAGTTTATGTTTGTTTCAGCTAAAGCCTGTGCTATTTGAAAAACAAGGGAGATATTTCTCACCTATCACATATCCCCTATACCAGTTGTCTATGGTTTACTAGTCTGTGCAAAGCAGAAAAAGAAAAGTTCATTCCTTTCATGTGAGAACCTTGGCTGACCTCCTGACTCATCTGCAGAGGCCTTAGTTAGCCAGATGACCTAAAGATGTTTTCATTCCCATACTGCCGACCTGCACTTTGGTGTCACAATTAAGAGATATAAAAAAGTCTATAACACATTAATTATCCTTATAGAACAGGGCTGGAGGAGAGGTACGGACTCCACGTTCTCACTCAGATATTATATGAAATAATGTTCCAACTTATTTGCAGTGGCCAGATGACTCTGGACTAGTCCTTCCTGGCTCTCTAAGATGCTTGGCTAACTTGAACAGGTGGCCAATCCTGCACAAATTAGTGGGGATATTTGCAAACAAGCAGCTTGTACCTATGAAAGAATCCTTCCACAAAGGCTTTGAGGCTGCCAATGGATTAAAAAAAAAAAAAAAAGCCCTCCCCCTTTCCTGCCCAGAATGTGGTATTTTCCTTCATAGGCCTTATCAAGCTCCTGGGCTTGCTGGGTGGGCATGAGAGGCCTTGATCTACCCTGTCTGGGCTCCCAAACATCAAGCCCCACAGTGACCACAGCCAGTGGAGTAGCCTGGCTTTTGGCAGTTTTCCACGTCAGCTCTATTGGAGTGGTAATTGGAGGGGCTGTCATTAGGTACCTTTTAATGGCTTTCTTGAATGTGCTGACTTAAATTTATTTAGTTCCAGGTGTTCTCTGAGCAGTCATAACTATATTTCAAATAGTGATTTCTATAAATTAGAAATGCCATTTTTCTTCAGCCTAAGAATTTCAATGAACCAATTATTCAAAACCAAATTTAATCAAGTACATTTTTTTCCCTTTCCTTCTGCAAATGTATGTTCCTTGGGCCTGTAAAGAAACGTGATGTTGCCATCAGATTGGCTGTACAGAGCTGATAGATTGGACTGTCAGAATTTATTGCTAATATGGCTGTTAGGCCTTGGAAGGACTTGACAGCGCTGGTGCCTTCCATAATGATATTTAATGTCTGGTCTTGGGTTTGAACTTCACTGTGCCAACTGTTGGTAAACACACAGCTTTGCTCTGTTTTGTAATATATACTTTCATGCTTAGTCCATTTTCCTTGGTGGAGAACAATTTGAAGGTATGTCAACAGTTCTATTACATTCTGTCTTTGTCCTAATTATGCCCGTGTGCTGACTTATATTGGGTGTGTTTATGCACATGTGTTTCAAGTGACCACCTCTGACTGTGGCATTGAAAGCCTAGGATATGGAAAAAATAAAACATGCTTGAAAAGCTAGATTATGGAAAAAGTAAAACATGCAATATCCTACTTTTACTCCCTTGGCTAAGAGTAAGAGTTCTAGGCAAAGGAAAAGAACTATGAGAGTTCGCCAGAGTAGTTTAGTATGGTAAAAATTAGAAATTCGTATGTTACATTTAGAGACCCAAAATGTATTTAGAACATAAGATTGAGTGTTAAGAGTCTATTGCCTGGACCTGAATCCTGGCATCATTACTTACTACTCATGTGATCTTGAGTGAATTACTTAAACTGTCTAAGCCTCAGTGTTCCAATCTGTAAAGTGAGGATAATAATGGGAATAATAATAATTTTTTTTTCCTCCAGAGTTGGTATGAGGAGATAATGTTAAGTGGTTGCCCATTGCCTAGAATGGCTAGACTAGAAAGTGATGACTAGAAAGTGCTCACTTCATGTTGGCTTTTGTTACCATCAATTCAAGGGTAGAAGGTACTGTTGCATGATTGTTTCACAGAATTCTTGGATAAAGATAACCTCATGTGACCAAAACATGCCATAAAGGCCAGTAAATGATTCCCTTCCCATTTTCCACAAATATTCATTGAGTTTGATAGGTGCATAGTACTGTAATGGAATTTCTGGCCCTCCAAAAGCTAACAATAATAAGAGAGCAAGGCCTTGTTCGAGGATTCTATAATCAAGATATAATTAGAATAAAGATATATAAGGTGTTTTTCAGTGTAAAAGTGTCTGCTTGGGCATCTTTTCACATTCAAAAAGGGTGATTATTATCTTCCAACACCTCCAGGCAATGCTAGGATGAATCTAATAGTAAAGTCTTTGGTTTGGGGTTTGAGAGTGTATATGGAGGAGTTTTGGAAATGCAGCCAGAACCTACCCCCCATCTCTACCTCAGGCCTTCAGGACAAATCTCTGTCGTGGAGCTAAATTGAATGAGAGAAGGATTTCCCCAGGTAATATGGCTAACTTCTCAGCGACCTGATAGGATTTGTGTTTTAGGGTGTCTGTCTACCATGGACAATCATTCCAATAGCTAATATTTATTGGGCACTTACTATGTGCCAAGCATTGTGCTAAGTACTTTATGTGCATGGCTTATTTAATGCTTGCACTCGCCTCACAATATAGGCATTTTTAGAATCCTTATAATTGCCTAGCAGGAAATTGAAGCTAAGTGGGATGAAATCAGTGGCTGAATTGGAACATCAGTCCAGATTGCCTGACTCCACATCTCATGCTCTTAACCATTGTGTACCATGCTTTTGGTCTTGGCTCTGCCCAGTACCATCATGGTGGCACGGATTCATCCTTTCCTTGCTCTTGTTTTTACCCTTCTCATCTGGGAACTGAATATACTGGGCTCTAACATTCTTCCATTTGTAACATTTGATGACTTTAGATGTTTTGAATGCTTTGTATCAAATAAAATATTGATAGCATCCACAAGCATGTAACTCATTTTCCTTGTTCTTCTCTCCTTTGACTTTCCCTCAAATCACCTGAAGATGGATTGCAGAGAAGTAGTATATATCTGCATCTCCTTTCCTTTACTTTCTTTTTCTTTTCTTTTTTTTCTTTTCTTTTCTTTTCTTTTCTTTTCTTTTCTTTTCTTTTCTCTTTTTTCCTTTTCCTTTACTTTCTCTTTTTTCTTTCTTTCTCGCTTTCTTCCCTTCTTTCTTTCTTTCTTTTTAATTAAAACTGACTTGGGTCACCTGGGTGGCTCAGTTGGCTAAGCATCCAACTTTGGCTCAGGTCATGATCTCACAGTTTGTGGGTTTGAGCCTCGCATCGGGCTGTGTGCTAACAGCTCAGAGCCTGGAGCCTGCTTCAGATTCTGTGTCTCCCTCAGTCTCTGCCCTTCCCCCGTTCATGCTCTCTCTCTCAAATATAAATGAACATTAAAAAATTTTTTTAAAACTGACTCAAATAGGTTTCCAACACATTTTGGACATTGCTGGTCTCTGTTTCTGGTTCTAGCCCTGAGGGACATCCATTCTTGCCTATAGTGATATTTGAGAGCAGGTCTCTGGGGACATTTGACAAGTCTTGGATGAAGCAAGGTAGTGGTTCTATTTGATAGAATGTTTTCAGCCAAGTTAGGCCTGAGACATGAGGAGAACAAATGACAGCTGACCTTCTATCAAATAGAAAGATTTGAGAATTTGGGAGTACTTGGGAATGTGTGATAATAAATATATGGTATAATTTTACTCAGATGTAGCCTATTGCCCCTTCAGCTTTGGTTATTAATGAGGAGACTCTGAACGCTGGAGAGTGATAAAGGTATCCCTGCTCTCTAATAAATGAAATGTGGAATTGAATAAAGTGTAAAGACACAGCGAAGAGAAAGGGAAGGTGAGCTAGAGAAGCTTCTGCTCTAGTCCTTAGAAATATTTAGTGTAAACCTTTAACTTCTCAGAGATTTTTGTCTCTTCCTTAAAGCAATACATAATATAAATGTAAACTTAATGACCATGTTTATGACTAAAACAGCATTACATTTTTTTACCTTTACCCAAGAATTAGTGGCTAAAAATGGGTGATAAGAACAATTCATCTTTAGTTTATAAATTTAGCTGTGCATTCAGTAATTTTAACAAATTATCTGAAGCTCAGCTCCTCTACCCTATTACCACCTAGATAATTCTTCCCTTTGGTCTGTTTTCAGTTTAATTGTTTCTACTGGTTCCAAACTGTATTGGTGCCTGTGTCAGGCGTTCTCAAAGGTATTCAGCACTTCTCTTATAATAGCACTTAGTAGGGGCACCTGGGTGGCTCAGCTGGTTGGGTGTCCGACTTTGATTCAGGGCATGATCTTGCAGTCTATGAGTTAGAGCCCCGTGTCAGGCTCTGTGTTGACAGCTCAGAGCCTGGAGCCTACTTTTGATTCTGTGTCTCCTTCTCTCTCTGTCCCTCCCCTTCTCATGCTCTCTCTCTCTCTCTCTCTCTCTCTCAAAAATAAATAAAGATTAAAAAATATTTCTAATGGCACTTAACACATTTAGTTGAAATTGTTTATTTCTCAGAAAGCTTTTGGCATTTTGGTCAGGACAATTATTCATTGTGTTAAATCATCCCATATGTTGCTCAGTAAATGCCAGTAGATTATCCCAGTCATTGGACAACCCAAGATGCTGCCAATTATATGCAAAGGCCCTATAGTGGGTGGATGTTTTTTCTACTTGACAACCAATGGAAGAATATAAATTGTAAGAAGGCAAGCATCATACACATCTTGCTCAATATTGAACTCCTTGTACCTAGCATGGTACACGGGACACAAACAGTGCTCAATAAAAGAACATTTTATTGAATAAGTACATGTTGAGACTGGTGTGGAAAGAGGGAAAGTTGATAAAACTGTCTGAATTGCTGATTGAAAGGATGCTGTACAATGCTGTCTGCCAACCAGTTACTGCTAATTTTGTATTTCTAAATCTTTCTTTGATTAGGTGATAGAAGAGGAAGAGTGGTAGAGAATAATGAGGTAAATGCTATATTTTGAATTAAGATAGAGTAGGGGGCTTCTGTGTATATATTTACTCTCCTACCAATTTCATTGCATCTACCCTTTGGAAATCTGAAGGTAAAATTTATGAAATATTGAAACATAGGGAATTTTTAGGAGTCAAACTAAAATTTCCCTGTTGACCACTACTTGTCCCACTTAAGAGAGTAACATCTCTACTTCAGCCTTTGAAACACAGACACAATGCCTGATGGATTTTTCAGCTCTCCATCTGTGTCTGGGGTCAGAATTGTTCATGTCAGATTGTGTCTGAACTTTGGACAGCTGTTTTGTACTTTTACTTCAATTGTTTCTTCATGAGATAAATTAGAAATTGCTAAAACCCTAAGACCTTGACATTTGAAGTCCACCATAAAAATATTTGAGAAGGCAGATTTTAGGAGACTCTGCTAAGCTGGATGTATTTGTTTCTTGGCTGCCTGACTTCAAAGACTGAACAACCCATTTCAGGCACCTTCTGAAACTTATACACAGGACGATTAAAAATAAGGATGGAGAACCAGCAGAATTCTAACCATTAGAATTATCATAACTGCTAAACATTAAGATTTGGCTAAGACCTTCCTGGTCACCTGGACAAAAATGGCAACTCTGAAAATTCTAAGGTTCTTTTTTTTTAACCAGTTTTCTTGGATAAAAAAAAAGAGAAACATCCATGTTTATTTTACCTCAGGTGATAGAGACTTTACTATTAGAATATTCTAGAAGGTAAGGAAAGAGTAGAAATCCTGTCAGTAACTGTATATCCATGCCTCACTCATAGCTCAAATGTTCATAATAGCAGTTTTAATGACCTAAAAACAAACTTGAAGTGAGCTGCCTTCATGACTCAGATTTTTTCTTTCCCTGTTTATTTCTACTTCCTTATTGAGTGGATTGCCAGTTCTGTATGTATATCTTGCACTCCATTTCCCAGGAAAGAAAAACTGATTGGAACAGTTGGTTATTGGCAATATGGAGAATTCCTATCAGGAAGATTTCTCAAGTCAAGTCACCCCAAGAGATCACTTCCCACTGTATAGAACTCCATTTCAACCAGTCATGGCTAATTTGGCCTGGGCTAATGGAGAGAGTATGCCAACCTCTGGGTAAGCATCTACCAGTAATAGTTTTCTCAGAAGAAACCAGTGTAACTGGCAGAAACTCTTAGGTTTCATGACCATTTGATGCACTCTCCTTGTTAGAAAGGAATAAGTCTGTGTTAACCCTCTACTCTATGTCTGGGTTAGAGACACTGTCCAGTCCTGGGACATGGTAAGACTAGGGTGTACAGTTGTTCCACTTCATCCAACTCATTCAGGGTGCCAGGAGAGTCAGTCCTGAGCTCCTGGGCCTTTGTTTCAAGCAGTCGTGCTAAAAAGTAGAATGGGTCAGAGAATTTGAATAAGCAACTCTGTTATTTTTTGCCACAAGGATCTAAATAGCACCAGTGATAGAAACAGCAGGCCTATAGAATGTAGAGATCCACTTGATGGTTTTAGTTCAAGTTAACTTTTTTGTTCCTAACTTAAGTCTTCTCCTTCCTAATATTGAAGTTTGGTTTATCTCCCAAAATCCTTCCTAGACCTTTCTTAAGATGGAGGCAATAAATAACTTGTGGCTCCACTTCTAATTACTTGTTGCTTCATGTTATGGACTGAATGTTTGTGTTCCCCTAAAATTCATATGTTGAAACACTACTCCACAATGTGCTGATGTTAGGAGGTAGGGCTTTGGGGAGGTGATTAGATTAGATGAGGGTAAAGCCCTCATGAATGGGATGAGTACCCTTATAAGAGTCATGAGAGAGCTTGCTTTCTCTCTCCACTCTCCATCATGTAAGGATACAAGAAGAAATCAGCAATCTGCAACTTGGAAGAGAGCCCTGACCAAACCCAATGATGCTGGCACTCTAATCTTGGACTCCAGAACTCTGAAAAATAAATTTGTTGTTTACAAACCATGCAGTCTATGGTACATTATTATAGCCGCCTGAACTAAGACACTCACCTATATGTGAATTTTCTTATTTTAGTGCCAGGACAAATAGCAGTGAGATATCCACAGTGAAATATTTAGCAAGACACATTTCCACTTGTTTGACTTCCTACTATGTTTTTGGTTCCTCCTTACTCAAAAGAATGCAAACAATTTCAAAGTTTCTCTTGATTTCCTTTACTATATTATTTCTCTTTTTTCATCATAATTTCTGCTTGTGACCTGAATTTATTTACTTTTTGTTTTTACTAACCAGCTTTCATATTTTTCTCTCCCCTGCTATAACTAGTTCCCCCTCCATTGATAATATTGTCCATTCAATATGTAACACTTTTACAGAGAAACAAAGGTTTTCTTGGAATCAGTTTTGAAAATAAGGTTCTGATTTGGACTCTTTATGGGGGTTGGGTAGTGCAGTTGAACAAATCGTGATGAGATATGTAATAACAACATTAACACAGTTTAGCTTTGGGCAGCACCCAGTATTCCTGGGCAGAGAGCTAAGGAGTCATACATGAGATTCCCAAGAGTAGAAATATAAGAGTTCCACTTTTTGCAATTCTTTTTTGGTTTTGGTCCCACATTTCCTGCCTGTGACAGATTTATCACAATATCTCCCCTTTTGTTGTTGTTATCCAGGATAGTTTCTCAACAGTGTGACACGAGATGATTGAGTCAACTCTTGACCACCAATGGCATTGTCAGCCATGGCTGCTGAATTAATGAGGAAAATTAAAACTCACTTGTCAGAGGTCAAGAGAAGCTCACTTTTGTAATTTGACTTCGCATGATTGATGACCATTTTTCCACCCTGTATTTTAACATCTTTGATATTGAAAACTACCTGCAACAGAACACCATTTAAGATCAATGACCAGTGTCAGCAACACTATTCAAGTTTGAGAGGTGGCAGCTTAGAAGGAACTGGGTTTCAAACAATCTATGTCAGAATCCCAGCTGTGTAACCTTGGGTATATCATTGAAACTTTTAAAGCCTTTTTTTTTTTTAATCTATAAAAGTCAAGTCGTAATCTTTTTATTTAACTGATCAAATAACACAATCAATGTGAAAACTTGCAGTATATATGCCACATTGCAAATCTGTATATGACAATGTACTTAGTTTTTTTGTTTGTTTTTCTTAAAATTGTCTATAAAAACATTATTGATCTAATTTTTCCTAAAGATCTCAGTCCTATATTTGATCTGCTTTTGTCAGGAAAGTGCTATTAAGGTGTATTTCATTAGAAATAGGATACTTCCAAACAAAAGACAAGAAAATTTTCCTTTAAACAAAAGGATTCACTAAATGCCAGAACGATTGTCCAGAACTCTGAATAGATGTACATCTACTTAAGTGATATGCCTGTATTAATTATCTTTGCTACATAACAAATTAGTACAAACCTAGAAGCTTAATACAATAAATGTTTATCATCTCATAGTATCTCTGGGTCAGAAATTCTACTTAGTTGGGTGGCTCTGGCTCAGGATCTCATGAAGTTGTAGTCAAGATGTCAGTTGGGGTTAGAGTAATCATCTAAAGGCTTGAATGTGGCTGTTCGCAGGAAGCATTCCTTCCTTGCTGGTTGTTTTCTAAAGGCCTCAGGTTTTTCACCTTATAGGCCCATAATTAAGGTTGTTTGAAGGTCTTCACGAAATGGCAACTGGCACTCCCAGAGAGAGTGATACAAAAGAGAGAGAAGTAACAATGCATTTTATGACCTAGTCTCTCAGACCACACATACTGCTAGTTCCATTGGTGTTGCCAGCTACAATACAATTCAAATTAATTCAAATTAAGATGTGATTTTCAGGTAAACAACAAATAAAAGTTTTAGTATAGCCCATGTAACATTTGTCATATATTTATACTAAAAAATTCGTTATTTATCTAAAATTCAGATTTACTGGGCATCCTTTATTTTTTCCCCAGTTCATAGTACTTTTATTTTAGATAACATATTGAATTAGACCTATTCCTTCCTTGTTCTGTGTATTTCTGTCCTCCACTTGAAAAAACATATAGTTAAATCTATCTTTTGCACTCTGTCAATGAGGTAATAAGCAAAAAGTATCACTGGTTGCTTCAAAAAAGAAAACGATTTGGAGTCAAAATCCAGGAATCTTAGTCCTATTTCCATTTTTTGCCCCTCTTTGCTTCACTTGGTATGCCAAACTGTAGCTTTTCTCCTATGCAGATTCTAAATCATTAGCTATCAATCTGAGGAATTCTTTCTTCTGCTGCCACCTACCAGTTTGTTTCTCTGCTGCAAGTAGGCTGGGGCTGTGCCTGAATCCAAACCACTACAT
The DNA here is from genome assembly GCF_027475565.1 of Acinonyx jubatus. Classification (NCBI taxonomy): domain Eukaryota; kingdom Metazoa; phylum Chordata; class Mammalia; order Carnivora; family Felidae; genus Acinonyx; species Acinonyx jubatus. The sequence continues at coordinate 120,814,577 of NC_069383.1, forward strand.
TTACCATTCTCATGGGAATGCTGTATTATTAGAGAGGGAGAGTTTATGGGGGCACTGACCCCAAAAGTTGTCAGTACTTCTTACTCATCATCAGGAAATGGGAAGAAGGAAAGGTTTTTCTCTGGGTATTATTTGGTTTGGTTTTGGCCCCTGAAAAAGGATTTTCTGAGAATCATGTCAAACTAGCCATATAGGCCATCAACCTCAAAAAGAGTAAGCCAGGAGAAAAATAGGATACCAGATTTGTTTTCACAGTGTCCCTAAGCTTCCCAGACTCCAAATTGTAGATTCACTGAATAAAGAGAATTTACTTTTTCAAACAGAGAAAGAAGAGATGATTTTAAAAGTCAATAACTTCTTTCAATGCCTTTGATAACTTCTCAAAATCTGATAAACTGATGAAAACAAGTCTCTTGTTGGGTTTTTCTAATGTTCCAGGGTAGTTTTCTTAATAATAGGATATAGAGAAAGATTTCAAAGGTCAGCAGAATAAAAGCCAGAAAAAATGACCAATTAGAGGCACCAAAAAAGAAAAAAAATTGATTAAAAATTTAAATAGAATTGTTCATACTTGTGTGTCTATATGTGTGTGTATCCCAGTTTTCATTATGGTTAGCATAAAAACAATATCAGTATCACTTTTATAATACAATTCAGAATTGCAATTTTAACAATACACAAAAATTTTTACAATAATTCAGATTTTGGCATGATAATGACTATACATATTTGATAAATACATTTTTATTTCTCAGGAAGATTATATGAAAGTTATTAAACATTTGTGAAAGCATATTTAGCTTTCACTTAAATATCTGGGCCGTTCATTTAGTTTCTTTCAAAATGATTTGTTCCTATTCTTTACCTTAATTCATGAGGGAATTTAAGAAGGTATCCATGTTTTTGAAGTTTAAGATGACCATTCCTGCCCTTTCCATATGATGCATCCTATTTTTATTTGTTTAATCTGTCACCCTAACTTTCATTTTACATTATCTGTTGGAAACTAGTCACCAACTCAAGAGAAGGGGAATTAAGTTCCACCTCTCAGGAGTGAGAACTAAACAAAGAATTGCGAATACATTTTTTAAGCCACCATAATGGCATAGTGGAAAGAATGTGGACTCTTAAGGCTGAGAGACATTGGGTTCAAATCCTATTTCTTCTACTCATTAGCTCTGTCACTCTAGGCAAGCCATCTCTCTTTTCAGAGCCTCTGTTTCCTAATGTGTATATTGGAAATAGTAATACCTTCCTGCTCAAGTGTTACACAAAAGCTATTCTCAACATCCTCTCTTTCTAGATCCCACCACACAGACTAAAAAGGTTAATTCTCACATCTCTAGCATTTTTGCAGGTATGGATGGCTATATGCCTCAGCTGTTGTCCATGGAAAATAATAGAAGTGTGCTAATATGGGGGCTTCTTCAGGAAAGCTTTCACTTTTCTCATATAAAGGGACAGACCTCTTTTGGCACCAGCATCTAATTGGCAGACTCAAGGCTGCATCCCAGTGCCCTAGTGAGGATATCGACAAAGGTATCTTTTGTTAATAAGGTGACTTTTTAGAAAGCCCCTGACCTAAAAATGGGGGCTGATTGCCAGGGAGAACCAACCAGGTGATTAGAGGGTTGGCACTTTCAGTCCCACCCTCTCCACTTTACCTTTCCCACACCCTGATCTCTGGGGAGGGAAGAGGTGCTAGAGACTGAGTTCAGTCACCAATGGCCAGTGATGTAATCAATAATGCCTATGTAATGAAGTGTCCATAAAAATCCAAAAAGATTTGGTTCAGAGAGCTTCTGGGTTTTTGAGCATGTGGCTTTTCAGGGATAGTGGTGTGCCTGAAGAGGGCAGGGAATCTCCTTGCCTTTTTCCCATACCTTACCCTGTGCATCTCTTTCATATGCCTCCTGCTGAGTTATATCCTTTTTTAAAAATTGGTACTCTAGTAGGTAAAATGTTTCTTTGAGTTCTAAGAGCTACTCTAACAAATTAATCAACCAGAGGAGGGGTTGTTGGAACCTCCAGTCTATAGCCAGTTAGTTAGAAGCACAGGTAGCATCCTGCACTTGCATCTGAAGTGGTTGGGGTACGGGGAACCTTGTAGGACTAAGCCCTTAGCTTGTGCGATCTGACACAGTCTTCAGATGGATAGTTAGAATTGAGCTCAACTGTGGGATACCCAGCTGGTGTTGGAGAATTGTTAGGTGTGGGGAAAAGCCCACAGTGGAATTGGGTGCAGAATCATTAATATAAAATTAATTTATGTTTTTAGACTTTATAGACACTCTGTAGTTAAATGTCAGACAATGTAAAGAAAGAATAAAGACAATCAAGATATAGAGATAATTAACACTAGAAGAAAAAGCAATTTTCTTTGAATAAGTGATGCACATTTCTGCCAAATTAGCCAATATGAGTAGTTTGCCTTGATCACAAAAATGAAGTCAAGGTGGAGGTATAGTATAGCATAGTAGTTAAGGGGATAGCCTCTGTGGTTCCCATTCTGGTTATGTGACTTTGTACATTATTTATCTCTTAGGACCTTGATTTCTTTATCTGTAAAATGGGGTTTTCTTTTCTTAGCGTCAAACAAATTTTCTATATAGTAAGAGCTAAAAAACTGTTAGTTGTAATTATATAGGAATGAATGAAATATACAAGTAAGAATTGTTCCCAGTAGAGGAAAAGTCTGTCTTTAAATAGATAATCACAAAGAACCATTGACTTCTATATGTCTGGATTTGATGTGCTGTACATGTGAGGGATGTAATTTGTCTTCCATGAAGCCCTGGCAGGTCATCAACACTACCCCCTGTCCTACATGTGGTAAGTTATCAGAAGTCCAGTGATGAACCACACATTAGAAAACTTGGATTTGGGTGTCTCAGGCAGCTATTGCTATAACAGCGCTGTATGACAAGCCACCCCAAAGTCAGTGGCTCCAATAATTAGCATTAATTTTTGATTTACACATGTCTAGGTTAGCTGGATTCAGATCTGCTCCATGAGCTTCTCATTTTCCTTGGGTCAGAAACTTATTACTAGTGACTAGGGTATTTTCTTCTCATGGCAAAAGGCAGAAGCATAAGAGGACAAACCCAAACAAACAAACAAACAAACAAACAAACCATGCAAGCACATTTCAAGCCATTGATGGTTTCATGTCTGTGAACATCTTGTTGGGTGAAGCAAGGTTCATGGCCAAGTCCAAAGTCCAGGGACAGAGGCATTACACTCTCTTGCCGCAAGGCCATAGCAAGGTTGTGGATGTGCAATACAAGTATAGAGTAGTGAAGAATTGAGTTCAGTGATGGGATTTATCGTAGAATCAAAGCTCTGTTTTGAGATTTTGGCTGTGTATTCATGGATAAGTCACCATACCTATCTGGGCCTTAGTTTCTGTATTTGTAAAGTGAAGACAATGAATTTGATCAGCCCTTATCAGCCTAAATTAGAATTACCTGGGAAGCTTTAAAAAAAAATCACCACTTGCCTGGGCGCCACCCAAGACTAAAGAAGTCAGAATCCTTAGGAGGGAAGGCTCAAGCATTGACATGTTTATAAAGCCTCCTAGGTGATCCTACTGTACCGCCAGGATCAGGAACTACTTTCTAATGTTTTTTCCCTTCTAAAACTAGTTTAGGTTCTACTAGGATTAGTTTATTGGCCATCATGATTTGTTCAAGATTGACATGTTGACTGGTAGAGTAAAAACGTTTGTATCCTTTAGTAATTGCTGAGTTTTCTCATAAATAGCAGCAACTATATTGTTTTCTCTCAGTTTTTGCTTGAACACATACCTGCTTTCCCCAAATGTCTTCTTCCTTCTCCTCTTTTCCCACCTATTGCAGCTGCTGGAAACTTTTCTGAAATAAATGAGAGCTCTTCTTCCTCTTCTCTGTCATTTATTTTCCAGATATTGCTTAAATTATACTTCAAATGCTACTTTCCCCCTTTGCCACTTAGAACTAGTAAGTGTCACCCACCTTCCTGTCAAGGTTGGCAGTGATGATTAGCACACCCACACATGCTGCCACTCTTTATCCACCTACCCTAATGTCAGCCTGTGCAAGAGAATTTACATTTCTACAAGAGCAACTCTAAGACCTGTTGAAACGGGCTCTGGAATGAAATGCAACAACTGTGCATTTCAGAGTTGCTTTAGAAGAGATACTTGTGATGGGTGGGAGGGGGGAAAAGTGACCAAGTAGTTTTCATTCCCTGCAAGGACTCCGTGAATATTGTGGGAGATAGGTGGTGATTAACCATGATGATATTTTATGATTCCTTATTGGTTCTCTCTGGCAAATTCCTCATTTTCTTCCTCACTAATAAGAATTATAATTTGGGGTATGTAAGTCATTAAGTCAATCAAAAATTCACAGATAGGTCTGAGGTCCCTGAAAAATTAATTTAATGAGAATTTTCTTTTTTTCCTTTTCCTCTTCTCCCTCATCTTTTTTCTAAAAATTTTTAAATGTTTATTTATTTTAGAGAGAGAGAGCGTGAGAAGGGGAGGGGCAGAGAGAGAGAGGCAGACACAGAATCCAAAGCAGGCTCCAGGCTCTGAGCTGTCAGCACAGATCCTGATGCAGGGCTCGAACCCACAAACCACAAGATCATGACCTGAGCCGAAGTTGGACACTTAACCTACTGAGCCACCCAGGCAGCCCTCCCTCATATTTTATCATTGTACTATTTATTTGAAACTATTATATGTCATCAATTTTAAGGTGCATTTTCCCCCCTGGATTTTATCTCTCTGCAATATGTATGTCTCATGGTTAATGGAGTCTTACAAATGATTGGTAAATTTTTTTCCTTCTTGGAGGCACGTGCAATAATGGTGCATCTTATAATAGGTGACGTCTTAAAAATAATGAAATAAGGCATTGTTTAGACTTTGTGCTAAGTCCCTTGCATACATATTCTCATTTACTCCTTATAATAATCGATTAATTTATCAGTATATTTCTTCCTATCAAAAATATTTATTGAGCTAATGTAATTAATAATTAACATGTATTGGATAGGCATTATGTAAGATATTTATAATACTCTATGTACTTAGTACTTACAATGACCCTGCAAGGTAGGTATTGATGTTATTTGCATTTTATATACCAATAAACAGAGGCATTCAGAGGTTAGGAAACTTGCCAAAGTCATAGAGTTGGTAGAAAGTAAGGCAAGACTCAAACCCATTGCTTTGCCTTAAAAGCCTGTGCTATTAACCACCACCCTACATTGCTTCAAATGTTTATTACTATTATAATTATCATTGGTGAAGTACTTTGCCATTTACAGTAAGCTTCTCAAGTACCCAGTTTTATCTTAGCCTAATAACTTGTCAAATGCAAATTCTTACATATATTTTTCATTTAAAGATTTAAAACACTGCTGAAATACATTCTTAAAAAGGTATTAGCTAATCAAAGAAACAGCAAAGGAAGCCAAAAAGATGAAACTCTTCACTTCATTAGGGCCAAATAAATAAAAGTTGGGTCAGAGTTCATGCTGATTAGTATCTGAAGGACAGTTGTCTACTTGGTTATGGAAAGGCAAATTATCACAAAATATGAACTTTTAGTCTGAGCTGTAATTCTGCATTTCTAACTAAGTAAGGAAAATACTATCCAAACCAAATGGATAAAATAAATAGATGAAAACAATGGATAACAATAGTTTGTAAAATGGATCACTAGAGTTGGTAAATATGATAATTGAGCTTAGACTGATAACTCTTCCATATAGCTTCAATTTTATAGGGAATGACCTGAAAATTCAGAACATTAATGTACTTGAGTTAAGTCTATTGTTTTGTTACTCTAGTGATTTATGGCTGACGAAGAAGTCTTCAAAAAAGGGACTGTGTCTGAATGGACAGAGGAATTAGATTGACGTTGCTTTTAAATTCTACCCCTTTCATCTATTAAATAACCTAGAAATATCATAGCCACAGAATCATTGGTTTCTAGAGGTAGAAGGCCCACAGGGGGTTAAATATTTCCCACTTACACAAATAGAAGCATGAACTTGATAAGACAGCAATCACTGTTTCACTTCATTTCCTCTTTGCTGGATGGCTTCTTTAATATATTTTGTTCTGTTGTGTAAGTCTTCATAGGTATCTGACCTGGGTTTATTAGTTTTGTAAACTCTTATTTTCTGAGACTACCACCTTCTAATCTCCTTCTGGCTAGTGAGGGTAAAAATGTGATATCTAGCTTTAACAAAGGGCTAGAAATATCGCTGTTTTGAAAACTGGACATCATTTCCCAAAGTACCCCATGATTTATGCCAGAAATGATCTATGCTTGACCCTAGATGATTACCTTTTAGTCAAAGATCTCAGGGGTGAATGAGGTACCAAAGGGTTAGTAACCAAAATGAGTAAATTAAGTCTTCCTTTTATCCAATCCCAAACTTTTCCTTCTTCCTGTCTTTCTTTTCTGTGGTTTAAAAACTGATCCCCACAAAAAACCTTTATCTCACAAGACAGACAGTAATTATTTATTTTTGCTTTGTACAGTACCAACATTTCATTGGAGTTCACTGTAAAATGTTTTGCTTTTTAAAAAAATAACAATATATTTGTCAAGGAATTACAATAGCTCTAGGGCTGGAATGTACCTCAGAGATCATTCATTCCAATTCGCATATTTGCAAATGGGAAATTTTGTTCCTAGAGTGATTAAATGCTTTGCCCAAGAGTGTATAGCCAATTAGTGGCAGACATAACTAGAACCCTGGTCTCCTGACTCTCAGCTTAATCCCTCCCCGCCCCCAAATTTTCCAATTAATATTGGTAACTTCCTGCAAATGAGAGCATGTCCATGAAACTTTTGGGGGTGGGGGGAGGAAAATAGCAAAAGACCCTGACAGGTTGCAAGAGATTTCTCTTTAAGACAAAGCTTCAGAAATGACCTTTGAGGGCATTTCCCGTTTTTCTGATTAGTAGGTGAAATAACCTTTAGCTGAAGAAAAGGGCACCCAAAGAGCAGAGTAATAATAGAGGAATTACTTTAGCAATTACTATTACAATTACAAGTACACCTTTGAAAATAAATGGAGAAACCAGTATCTCAGAGAACATCACAGCCTATGAGAACAGAAATATCAGTATCAAACATCTAGGCCATTCCTTTGACTTCTCTGGTGGAAATATAATCAAACCAAACAAACAATGCCCTTTTTCCCTAATAAATGCTATTTTCTACATAGTTACATGCTATTAAACCTGAAGAATTACTTGGTTTCTTTTCATTACTATGAACCAGAGCCTCATCTCCTCTAAAATAGAAGTAATATAACCTAACCAGCCTACTTCATGTGATAAACATAAGTTTAATAAATGATCAGACTGAGAAACCATTCTGGCTTTGAATGAAATGTCTGCACTCTGTTGGGGCTTTCTCATAATGAGAGTAGCTTTTATTTGCAACTTTTTAGACATATTATTTAAGTGTTGGCCCCAGCCTCCCAGGGCTCTGTAGGATATGGAGGAAGACAAAGTACATTGCCTGAGATCAGAAAAACCTTAAGGTCACCTTTGTGTAACCTATTCAGTTTAGGATAACTGAGTGAGAGTAATTAGCAGATGTCCATACAAGAATGCCTTTGACACTTCCTAGAACACAGCCTTTGCTCTGCTCATGATGTCATCATAGACAAAGCCCATCTTAGCATAGCAGAACACTGACTGGACCTATTCAACTCTTCATTGGAGCAAGTGAAATTTGCTTTCACTTCCTTTATTTTTCTTAAGAAGGCATTGAGAAGAAATTTTTTAAACATCTTCTCAGATATCCACTTTACTAGGTACTCAAGTACCTGATTTTATATATATATTTTTCCATAATTAAGAATTTTGGGGAGTGCCTGGAGGCTCAGTTGGTTAAGTATCTGACTTCAGCTCAGGTTATTATCTCATGGTTCGTGGATTTGAGCCCCACGTCAGGTACAGTGCTGACAGCTTAGAACCTGGAGCCTGCTTCCAATTCTGTGTCTCCCTCTCTCTCTCTGCCCCTCCCCTGCTCATGCTCTGTCTCTCTCTTTCTCAAAAACAAATAAACATAAAAAAAAGAATTTGGTTTGGGTGGCATGGAATATCAGTGGGGAAAAAAGATCTTCACAACTCTGCCCACTGTCATTCACAAACCCACTCAGGACCATGACAGTTTTCTTGTGCTCCTTCTCTGCTTCCTCCTTGGTGGAGAAAAGCAGTGTCTTTTAACAGTTTACCCATTAGGGATATCCTGAGAATAAATGAAGCTATTCCATTATGTGTCACGATAATCCTTTAAACAAAGAACCTAGATAACGCTCAAAATTTTAATACCTAGTCACAGGGTCCAAATTTCCTCACTCTCACTGAGGTTTTTGAACCTACAAAGGTTTTACTCTGAGTTCTGTCATTGGTTCAGCCATAGGGCCAGCTGAACACCATTTCTCAGCTCTGTACCAGGCCTTTCCTATCTCTAGAGTAGGTATTATCTTTGACGTCTTAAGCAGAGCTTCTAAGTAATTCCCACATCCAATTTAGAATAGGATTCTACCTACACAGATGATTTTATAAGTCATACCAAATAAAACTATTTATGCCTGTGTAGTATCTTTTTAAATATAAACAGATTTCCTCATTCATTGACAGAAAATTAAGCTAAGATTTAGAGGATATGCTTTCTCCAAATTTGAAGTATTCTTCATGAACCAACTAATAAGGCATCAGCCCAGCTCTGTTCCTTGACTTAAAGTTTCTGTTTCAGTTTTCCCCTCTGGGGTGAAGCCTAGAGATTTTACGAGAATAATGAAGCCACCACTGGATTAAGATAATCCCCTGGACCAAAAATTTCCTTCCAAATAACATTAGTTATTCTGTGGACTTTGTGTGTTGCTGTTCATGTATTTATGCATGAGCATTTTTATCTCTGTTTCCCTGGGCACTCCTTCATTAAATTAAATTGTTTTCATGTTTGTTTGTTGGTTTTTCTTTTAGTTCCCCTTGACCACATCAAGATTCTTGATTTCATGCTAAGGCTTTGGGATCTTGAAAATGAGTTTCGCTACCTGGTATAAATGGGGGTTCCAGTTCACTCTAAGAATTTCAGAAATTGCCTTAAGTTGTAATCAGAGCAAAGGAGCCAGTGTCAGAATATTTCTATATGTAATGGAAATAACCAGAGAAATGAAGAAAATCTTTCTCTACTCTGTTTTAACCAATTCTATTTTAGATTCCAAGGCAACTGTCTATTTAATATCAGGGCCCCTTTAAGCAGAAGTTTTGACTTGCAATGAATGTAACAGGCTGTGGGCTATTAAATGACTGACTCTTCTTATAACAGCTCCCTCTCTCCTTTGTTTAAAGAGTTGAAAATGGAAATCACATAGTCTAAAGTTTCTGATTATTTTACCTTCCTAACCTCACCCCTTTAACCCATTGGGAGAGAAACAGTGTTTCAGGAAGAATGTCTCAATTTTGGTTTCCCTAGAAGCAGACCCTGAGAAAATAATTTATGTGCAAATAGTTCTTTTGGGGGAGGTAATCCCAGGAAACACCAGTCCAGGTGTGAGGAAGTAAGACCAGGAAGGAGTCAACAAAGGCTATATGATTAAATAAATCACTACTGTGGGTAACTGGAGATTATTCCCACTGGGCACCTCTTGCAACTGGTATAGAACCCATAGCTCCAAGCTATCTTGGGGGAGGATGAGAGAACTAGGTATTTGTATAACAACTCCAACAACTGCCACTGGATTTTGGTTGCGAGCTTCTGGTGGAAAGAGTGTGCAACTTACTAGTAGTATGTCCTTGATGATGTCATTTAAGTCATCTGAACTTCATTGCCTCATGTGCAAGTTGGAAATGAATCTTGCTTCACAAGATTGTGCTAAGACTTCCACACACTAGTATATTAAAGGGCTTTTTAAGTTACACAGTTACTATACAAATGTTATTTTACAGATAACAGATTACTGTTATTAATATAAGTAAATGCATGTTCTGTTTCCTCAAGAAGTATTAAACTTTATGAAGAAGTTAAGCCATATACACAGATAAATATCAAAAGCAGTTCATGATGAATGCCATTAAAGAAAAGAAGTCTTCCCTGATAGCACAATGAGTTAGGTGTCCAACCTTGGCTCTGCTGCTTATTAGCTCTAGGGCCTTGGAAAATTTACATACCGTCCCCAAGTCTCATTGTTCTTTTTTTTTTTTTAATTTTTTGTTTTTAATGTTTATTTATTTTTGAGAGACAGAGAGACAGAGTGAGAGCAGGGGAGGGGCAGAGAGAGAGGAAGGCACAGAATTTGAAGCACGCTTCAGGCTCTGGGCTGTCAGCACAGAGCCCGACACGGGGCTGGAGCCCACGAACTGTGAGATCATGGCCTAAGCCGAAGTTGGACCCCGAGTCTCATTGTTCTTATCTATGAAATAGAATCACAAAATTATTCATGGAGTTTTTACAAAGGTTAAATTAGATAATGCATATAAGGTGTTTAGTTCTTATTAAATGATGGTATTATCATCATTACTGTCACTATTATTATTTTGGCTACTGTTCCTTAATGGGGTTCAGAGGAGGGAGGATCACAACTAATTTGGAATGTGATAGGCTCCAGAAGAGTGTTGTTAAAAAAGACAGTGGATGTGAAGGCCCTTAGTTAATTCTTCGTATCATCAATTTTAAGGAGTGATTATTTATGGGTAAGGTTGTGACTTGGGCATTACAGTGGGCAGAATTATGCCAGGCAGAGATGAGAGCAGAAAGGCATTCTAAGTGTTAAGAAACAGCATGTGGAAATGAGTATGGACAGGGATGTGATGAGCAGGTTTTGCCAACACTGAGCATTGTGGTTGAGTAAAAACGTGGGCCATGATCAGAAGAGGAAAAAGAGCTAAGTGGAGGATGGAATCAGAGCATGTAAGACCGTGAGAGTCAAGCTAAAGAACTGGAGACACAATGAATGTTTTGAATGCTGAGTGACTGGGAATCATTCCTTGCTGGGTTGTGCTCCTGAGCCTTCAATCCACTCACATGCTGCCTCTTCAGTCCTGAATCCAGGGCTGGCATTGTCTTGCTTGGTTTTAATTTCCTACTTCTTACTCTGTCCTTCATGCTCTTCTTCCCACTCTCCCACATCATACTCTTCTCTTTTTTCATCTTTGTTTATGCTAAACCTATCACCTGGAGTCCCTTTTCCCTATTCCTTTTATCCTTAATCACCTCTGTCCCAGCCTGTCATGTGTTGACCAACCTGCCTATAGTGATCCCTTCTGCCTTAGCAGCTTTAACACTTTTTGTCTCTACCACCCAACTGATCCATCACTCTATAAGAGTAAGGCCTTGGATAGCAGAATATGTGCTTTCTATTTTAATCTTCCACACATTGCTGAATGTGCAGAAAATGCTCAGCAAGTACTTGGCTGATGAGATAAGTAGCCATAAGATACTCAAGGGTCTCAGATTGTGTCCATAATGTCAATGGTGTCTTTCTCTAATATGCCTAGTTACAGTTGATGGAGCAAACTATGACAGGCCTGTAATAGCCTCTTCTCAGCAGTGTCTGGTGATATTGACGTTACATGGCTGCTCTGTGAAATGGGAACTGTGAGTTTCCAGGTAGCAATTTGGGAAGAAAATCTGATTTATTCTATAATGCTTCAGATATAGTTGACTTGTGTGCCATTAAAATGAGTTGCTTATGAGTTGAGTTCTGCAGAGCTATAAGTCAAGAGACTTAATTTTAGTTCCAGTATTGTCATTAATTAGCTGTGTGACTTTGGGCAAGTGTTTTTTTCTCTCTATTAATAACAACCATCATTTATTGGACACTAAGTGCTAGGTACTCTGTGAGGTACTGTACATCCATTATTTCATTTAATCTTTACATCAACCCTGTGAGGTGGGACCATGACTATTCCTATTTTCAAATGAGGCTCAGTTCAGTGATGTAATTTGCCCAGAGATACAGAGCTAATAAGTGACAGAATCAGAACTCCAAATAGGGATTGTCTGATTCCAACACTTATGAGCATAACCATTATGTTTTACTTCAGTTTAAGTCTCAGCCTTAAATGAAGAGATGAGATTGGTATCACTAGAACGCTTTTCAAGTTTATTACTTTTCTGTAAGGATGCTTTTCAAGTTTATTACTTTTCTGTAAGAACACATGTTATTTCAGGCGTGAAATTGACACCTGTTAATTTGTAATCTAGCCACAATCAACCCAGTTTCTGGCCAATATTACTCTAGTTTCCTTGAAGAAACTCTCACTTCCACTCATACCTGGCAAAGTTTTCAGGGTTTGGTGGAGGAGGATACCAGCTTATGACCCAGACTAGGCAGGTTTCACATTTCATCCTTGGGTTGGTGCTTGGTTCAAATGTTGTTATGTGACTTAATTCAAGCTAGCAATAACCAAGCTTGGGATTTATACTCTGACTTTTAGGGGAAAAGAAGTATTCAGTAGCACTGAAATTGAACTTGGTTGGCAATCACCCATGTTGGTGGCAGTCACCCATGTTGTGACTTGGAGAACCTGAGGATTAGCCAACATTGGGCAGAGCAAATAGCCCAAAGATAACATTGTGTTATTCTCTGAACCTAGCCTCACCTGAAGCCAGGCCTAAGCCTGTACTCACCAGATAATTGAGTCACTGTTTTCCCTTTTGGAGGTTCAGTTTTCTGTTACTTCTATCAAAAGATAATATGCGACTTTGGCTCTTTTCTTTTTTTTCACACAAACCTACCAAAATTTTATTGAACAAGTAATTTCTTCAGGATCAGGCCCTGCCATAGTGCATCAGGCTTTGAATCATCTTTAATTATTGTAGGATATATATTATTTCAGTGGATGTAAAGGTACATAATTTATCATGTGATAAAATATCTGTTAAGTGGTACAATGAAACTTTATGACTCCCTTTTGCCAAAAGGCTTCCTGATCATTTGCTTGTTTCCAGAAGATGTTAATTGCTAATTGTCAATGTGCATTTCAGGAAAGTGAGCTATTGCCTGTGATGTCTGTTAACTTTAACTGGCAACTCATTTCTGTCCCTTCCATTTCTTTGTAATTACATTTGAACTTTGCAACCAAAAATCATTTAGGTTAAGGCAATATGACTTGATTGAATGAATTATTTCTGCACTTTTACGTAAGTCATTGTATTTCATTGAAGAAAAGTCACAGAGTTTTAGGGTTAGAGCAGACTTTTAGAGAAGAGCTTTTTCAGCCCCTCCCCCCCCCCCCAATTTAGTAGAAGAGGGTAATGGCAGGCAGACATTGGCACAGAGTCATGTAGTAGTTGGAGGTTGTCACAAGCTAGAATCAAGGTCCCTTGACCTCAAGCCAGGATGATTTTCACCACATGACACCACTTCTCCACCCTGTCCTCACATATTATGTGAATATAAACTACAAAAACTTGAGAGATATGGCAAGTAGGTACAAGTCTGCCAAATGAGAATTCACCTCATTCAGTTTCCACATTTTCTATTCCAACCACTGTATTCTTTTTTGAGACAGGCTAAAAGGAGCAGCAATGCCACCTGAGTGTCCAATCAGGAAGGTTACCAGGAAGTTAATGTACAGTATGGTACATGTTTTGTTTTGTTTTTTGAGAGAGAGAGAGAGAGAGGGTGCATGCACATGCATGTACGCAAGTGGAAGGAGGGCAGAAGGAGAGAGGGAGAATCTTAAGCAGGCTCCACTCTCAGCACAGAGTCTGATGTGTGGCTTGATCCCACAGCCCTGAGATCATGACCTGAGCCGAAATCAAGAATCAGACGTTCAACTGATTGAGCCATGCTGGTGCCCCAAAGTATGTTACAATCTTTGGCATTTTCCCCCAGAAATTAAAGAATTTCTAAGGGGTATTGTGCTTGGAAAAGAAAATAATTTTCTAGAAAACCACTTATAAATACAGAAAATTCTTCAGTTTTCATTAGTGGAGACTTGATCTATAATTCTGCTTGGCAGTACTGTTAGAATTTCAATTAGTTAAATATCCTTAAAAATAAGAATATCGCAATTATTCATTACACTCTGTAAGTTTATTTCTCCGTTTCAAATTCACTCTGCCCATCAAGATTTGAACCATGTAAGGTTTATTGCCAACAAGAGAGAATATTGAATTTATTTTAGTATTACTGAGTTCACTATAGATTAAAGCCACTTGGCAGTTAGTAGAGAGGCAGGAATATTATCCTAAGTTTTCACCCTAAGGGCTTTTATTTCTTTATTTTTTCCCCCAGTAGAAAGTTAACTTGTATATTGCTGTCAAAGATTTGTCAGAAATAAGAAAGCAGAGGGGAATTGTAAGGGAGACCAACAGGAGACTTGGAAGCCCAGACAACTTATTTGGACTATAGGGACACGTTTTTAAAGGTGGCTTTCACTCTAGTGACAGTAAACAACTAGAAGTCCCTGAGGTTGGTTAACCAAGGCATGGGCTATCACACAGTCTTTTGGAGTGAGAAGGGACAGTTGCAGAAATTGGCTTTTGAAAATGGGTAATGTAAGTGATGGCCCTTTTCTATTGTCTCCGAAAACTGACTTACATTGCAATTCATCAGTAGAGCACTAAAGACACAGTTTAGGATCTCTAAAATTTCCAGCTTTTAATAGATTGACTTAACAATAGAAAGTGAGAGCCTCAGTTCAGAATTAGAAACAAATTAAAGGTTTATAAAGTAAACTTTGATTTTGACACCAAAAACATATCAAAAACGTGTTCAATTATTGCTTATTGTTAGTAGCATTAAGATAAAAATAATAAGAAGAAAAATAACTTTGGGACATATGAAAATAAGACCCTGTATAATTTTTCCTATAGTAAGATGATTTGGAGGTGGCTTTACATTTCTCTTAAACACAAAGCAAGTAGTACTATTGATCCCAATAAGTTGGATTTTTAAGTGAAGACAATAATCTTAGGATCCAGTTCTATCTTATTTAAAAATTGTTTGGAGCTTAGTGAATGCCTTTTAGAAAGTATTGAATCCCTGTAAACAATTCTGCCAAGCAAAGAGGAGAAGTCCCCACTCTCTGCTAGTAGTAAAGCATACTTTATGGACTCAAAATGTTAAAGGTGAATGGACAAGTTTACTGCTGATATAGTGTCCTGTCTCTGCTATTTTCTAAAGCTGCACATAGTAAAGAAAAGAAGGCCTGTTAACAGGAATTGCCCCCTTGGAGATGTGAATGGGGGTGGAAGGAGAGCAGGAGACCGAGCGAAGGGATGGCCATTTAACAGAGTTGGCAGATGTTATGAAGGTGACTGTGTTAAAAATGTGAAAAGGCCCTCCAGAGCCTCTTCACAAAACCACTACAACAAAACAACTACCACCACAACCTCTCAGGATAGTGAAAGAGGGGAGAAGAACCAGATGGTAGGTCCTTATCACATCTGATAGGCAGGAATAATGTAAGCTCTCCCTGAGCACCCTAACACCCCCAGGGCCTCATAGGGTCCACAGTCCTACAAGGCCAAGTCACACAGGAGTTGGCCTTTATCTGATGTCTGTGCAGTTATGTGGATCCATATATGAACCCTTCTTTAAGAACTGAGAATGCCTAAGTTTGAAGAGATCTACCATTCCAATTAATTTTGAAGATTAAATAATTAATGCAGCCTTCAATAGATACTTATTGAGACTTTATTGAATGTCAGACTTAATTGGTCATAACTCATAAAGGCTATCTATTTATTGAGCAGCAACTATGTTCCAAGCATGATGCTAATTTGATAAGATGGACATAGGCTCTAACCTTTGGGAGTTTTTAGTCTAGTGAGGAGATAGGCAGCAAGCAAATAAATGAAGAATGTATAAATTGTTGTAATTACAAAAAAGAAAACAAACAAGAACAGTGTAAGATAATACTAGGAAGAAGAAAAAACCTGAGCACAAGAGGTGGATCATGACTTGTTCTAGGTCACTCAAGAAGTTAATGGCTCACACTCAAGAAGTTAATGTTGAATCGATTAAGTAATTATTGAACTTTTACTATGTACCAGGTACTATTCTAGGCACCAGTGATATAGCAGTGAAAACAAAACAGACTGAAGTCTCTAACTTGATGGACCTTAAATTTTATTTGAGGAGATAGACAACAAATAAATGAGTATATGAAACATAGTATTTTTGAAAATGGAGAAATTAAGAAAAACAAAGCAGGAAAGGGGGGTAACTGGATGTGGAGTGACTATATTAAGTATCTTGATCAAAGAGGCCTCACTGATAAAGTGACATTTGGGCAGGTACCTGAAAGAGGTAATGGAAGGAGCCATGTGAGAATGTCAGAGAAGAACACATTAGACAAACTCTAAAAGTAGGCACTAACTACAGGTGACTGTTTACATTTAAATTGATTAAAATAAATATAATTAAAAGCTCAGTTTCTCAATTGTCCTGGCCATATCTCCAGTGCTCAGTAGCTACATTTGTCCAGTGACTACCATAGTGGAAAACAGAGGTTTAGAACATTTCCATCGTTACAGAAAGTTTTATTGGGTAGACAGACGGACTCATTTGCGTGTATAGACTTTCAGAAGAAAGAGAGGGTCTGGAGTGTTTGAACATAAGCAAAAAGACTGGTGTGGCAGAAGCAGAAGATTGAGTATGAGTGTAGGAGTTAGGGGAGGTCATGGTGGTAGTTGGCAGTGATAGGAGCTCGTGTTGAGTCTTAATGGTAATTGTCAGCTTTTCACTCTGAGTGAAATTGAGGAAGCCATTGGAGGAAATGGAGCTAAGGAATTAGGTGCTCAGTTTTATATTTTGAGAGATCATTCTAGCTATTCTCTCAAGAATAGCTAGAGCAATTCTTGAGCAGGGAGGCTGATGAGCAGATTCTTGCAGTCAACCAAGAAAGAGATGATAACTATTTGATTCAGGTGAGAACCAGTCAGACTTTAAATATCTTTAAGATAGACCTCATAGGACTCACCAATAATTCATGTGACAGGTGATGGTGATGTGGATTGGGTTTGTATTATTAGAGGTAGCAAAAGTAATTGCATTCTGATTTTATATTAAAGGTAAAACCGACAGGATTTTCCAGTAGAACATGTAAGTGGTGTGAAAGGAAAAGAGGAGTTTGGGGTGATTGAAGTTTTGAGGTTTGAATGAATGGAAGATAGAGTTGCTCTGAACTGATATGGAGAGGATTTGGGGTACACCATGTTTAGGGGAGAGATCAAGAGTTCAGTTTTGAACAAGTTAACTTTAAAATGCCTGTTAGGCATCAGTATAAAGATGTCAAGTAAATAGTTGCATCTTAAAGACTGGAATTCAAGACAGAGGTCTGAACAGGAGATGAAATTGTATAGCTATGAACATGCAGATGTCAATTTAAGCCCTGAGACTAGAGTGGGGACGTAAAGGGGTGTGAGAAATGAGCCGTTGGGAAGTCTACTGTGAAGAGGTCAGGGAGATAAGGAGACACCATCAGGAGAGACTGAGAAGGACTTGGGGACTTGTTGTGGAAAACCAAGAGGGTTGGTGCTATGGAAGCCAAGGAGGAAATGATTTCCAGGAAGAGGAGTTGACTGTTAGAAGGTGGAGGGAGAGGGACTGTAAAGAATCTTCCAAACTGAGGAGCTATTTTGAGATAGAAAAATGAAGCAGGCAACTCCAAACAGTTTACACAGTTCTTTTCAGGGTAGCTTACTGACAGAGAGGGTCAGGCACATGATGATCCAGACAGCTGTGCAGTTGTTCTCTGCAAAGCCTGGACCTTGGTATACAGATTTTATCCAGCAAGAAGATGTACAGGAAGTTGTTGTGGTGAGGTCAAAGGGTCTTCATACACTTAATTAATAGCTCACACTTATGGACCTTGTAGTGCATCTGTGTGTCAGGAGGGCAGGAAGCAGAAACTACATTATCTCTACTAGTTATCTGAGCAAATTTAGGGAAGACTTAAGAGCAAGCCACCCTGCATTCCAGTCAGGGCATACACTAACCTCCAAGGGAGCTGGAACACGTAGTCCTAAGGGAGGTCATCGTGCGGTCATCATGTGGACATGATGTGGCACCAGGCCAAAGATGGCGTCCCTATTGTCAGAATTCCGATAGTGATCGACTGTGTCAAATGCCTCTCACTGTTCAGGTAAGATGAGGCGTTAAAAGCAACCATCTGATTTAGCAGCATGGAGGCCATTGGTGTCTTTGTCAGGACTGATTTCAGGGAGGTGGATTCCAAAGAGAATGAGAGGAGAGAAAGTGGATAGGAGTTTTGCTATAAAGGACAGCTGAGTCAGAAATGAGGCTGTTGGTTCTCAGGGGGAGAAGTGGGTCAAGATTGTTTTATTTTGTTGAGATGGAAGAAATTATAGCAATGATAATTCAGTAGAGAGGGAATTCTCATCATGAACAAAAGAGGGAGCAATTACAAGGAAAATATCTAAAAGTAGGCAAGAGGGGATCTAGTGTATGTTAGGGGGAATGAATTTAGGTAGGAGCAAAGACAGTTATTCCAGGAAGCAAGCAGGAGAAACAGGAGAGAAAATAGGGCATATGGACAGAGATGCAGATGAATATGTAGGTGTGGTAATGAGAACATATGGAGATTCTCTTCTGATTGGATCTGATATCCCAGCAAAATAGGGAGCAAGAACATTAGCTGAGAGAGAGAGAGAGAGAGAGAGAGAGAGAGAGAGAGAGAAAGAAGAAGAAGAAGAAGAAGGAGGAGGAGGAGGAGGAGGAGGAGGAGGAGGAGGAGGAGGAGGATTTTGGGAGTGGGGGAAAGAGATGACCACCAAGGCCTTTTTAAGATTAGTAGTTTTTCTGTGAAATGGAGGTATAATATGCAAATGACTTCCAAAGACCTATGGAGGCATCAGACTGATGAAAAAAGCTGACAAGTCCAGCTTGACAAGAAATGGCTTATTAAAGTGATGTCCAAAAAGACACGTATCTTGGGTGGCTGCAAGACCAATAGATCTCCATGACCCCACCTCCCATTAGACCTACTTTTATAGCCCTAGATGCTGGGGAGTAAATTTCAGGGAACTATTCACAAGGAAATGTTTGAGAATCAGTCATATATCCAGAGCAGATCAAGGACATTATGTCCCAAGGGTGTACTTAAGGGTGAGGTTAAACAAAAGAAAGAATGTTGGTTTCAGGGTGTGCTCAAGAAGGCTTTAGGTCACAGAGTGGTCATCAGGGAGGGTATGTCCAAGATGGTATTAGTCTGGTTCAGACAGTGGTCATGAACTTAAAGGCAGAGGATTTCTACAAGTTAGAGTTTTTTCCCCAGGTGTGTTCAGCTACACAGGTATAAATTCAGGGTTGTAAATAGTTGGACTTAGCTGGGGTAGGGTTTGGGTAGAAAGTATGAAAATAAGAAGAAGGGACAAGGAAATGGGTGTTGTGTGTACCTCAAAGAATGTAATGATATATCATGAATGCAAACTGGGTACGGAGGAAATGACAACATGGGAGCTGTAGGGGATAGGAGAACAGCATTAGGATTAATGGATTGCTTGTCCTGGATGTGGACAAAGAATAATCAGAGTGAGCTGGAATGATAAGAGGTGGTAGGTGGGGAGAGGGATATTTGAAATTGAGAGGATGGAGATTGTCAGGAATGACAAGATCCAGAGTATGCCTGGGGGCGGTGAATGACTGAGGTCATGTGGGGCACAAAGCCGTTGGACGAGAGGAAGGAAGTCAAGGAATTAAGATGCTATGCGATTGAAAGAGTTATCTACATGGATATTACAGTCATCAGGAATTATGAGAGGAGTTGTATTGGAGAAAGTGACGAGCGAGTCAGGACCTAAAGTCTCCAAGAATAATAGAGCTACCTAAGGGTTTGTAGAAGCATTTAACAAGGAGAAATAGTAAGCAGTATAGCCATCAGAGGAAGTGAGGGCCTGTTAGATTTCCCAGATAGACCTTCTCCCCAGGCTGGCCTAGCTGATTATATGTCCTGTATTCAAGATTTGAGAATTTACTTGTGACTTTGAGCAAACCACTTAATCTACTGTACCTTAGTCTTTGTGTCTGTAAATTGAGGTAATAACATTTCTTTTACCTGATACAGGGTCATATGAAGAAACAAATAACAAGTGTGAATTGCAATGTAAACCATATTGTTTATGTAATTATAAAAGCTTTGTGTTATTCTTATTACTAACACTAGTCCTTCACTCATTTTTCATGAATTTCCCCCCAAATATCTACCTAAACTCATGTTTTTGTAACTTGGGCTCATCGAATTTTGCCCTTGTCCTCTTGTGAAAGTTTTCTCTTGTGAAAGAGATCTCAAATAGACAAAATCTCTGATGGCAACCTTGTAGCTAACAGTTCACTAGAAGGCAAGTGCCATGAGAACAGAGACAATGTCTGTCTTATTCCTCATTTTATTCTTAGTGCTCAGCAGACTATCTGACACATAGTAGGTACTTAATAAATATTTGTTAAATCGATCAGTCACTAAACCAATCAGTCAGTTGGTCAGTACTTGAAGAAAACCTACCTCCTTTCAGCCTGCCTCCTTTCTAACTGTTCCTCATTTGCAAATTCATGCTCTTGTCAGGCCAGACTATTTGCATTTCCAAGAACATATCATTTACTTTTACACTTCTGTACTTTGCTTACATTGCTCTGTCAACTGGAATTTTACCCCTGCTTTTCCAAATGGCAACATTCTACTTTGCTTCAAGGACCAATCACAAAATAACATTTTTTTATGTATTATGGAATGAGATGGATTTATTCAGACACTTCAAGACTTAACAACAGCAACAAAAACTATGTATAGTTTCCATTGTATCCAAAAAGCTACAGAGGGAAATGAGGTGTAAAATAATATCTCTATGTGGTTAGCAGGTTAGTCTTTCAGGATTATTGATTGTTCCACTAAGTGGGGAATGAAAATGAAAACCAAAGAACTAAATATCTAACAAACAAATGTTTGTTTGAAACTTTATAAAGCAAAGATATTAAAACACCTTCTATTCTTTAGCATTTCTTTGAAGGGAAACTTGGTACATTGACCTCTTCAAATTTATAGACAAACACTCACTGCCCCTGGAGAGGAAAGTAACAGGGGCAGGAAGAAATAAGACAAATGTCATCAGATCCAAATTGTGGGGCCTGATTGCTGCTCAGAATTGTTAAGAGATTGGCTTGTTATTTTATTGTAACTATCACAGTTAAAGAATTTATGTTGAAATTGTGCAGTCCCTAATGGAAGAAAAAATTAAAGAATTTCCTAATTAAATAATGGGTAGAGGTGGAGACTATGGTATTTAGAACAAGAAATGGTCGTCATAGGATTAATCTTCATTTTGAAACATTCTCCACTGTCTTTATTAAAAGTTGTTCACTCCTTACTTTCTCTCTCCAAGGTATTCTGAACATGCAGTTAGGCTTATATTAACCATATGTCATATCATGGAGGGGGGGCAAGGAATAAGCATTTTCATTGTTCTTTATAGGCAAAGACGAATCTCGTTATAATTATATTCCCAATGGCTACTGCAGCCTCAAAAGTATTCAAAAGTAGTATATGCCTGAGAAATAGTTGCTAGGTATATAGGTTGTAAGTAGGCTCTGTGTTGACTATTTTTTTAATTTTTTTTTAACTTTTATTTTATTTTTGAGACAGAGAGAGACAACATGAATGGGGGAGGGCCAGAGAGAGAGGGAGACACAGAATCCGAAACAGGCTCCAGACTCCGAGCGGTCAGCACAGAGCCCGACACGGGGCTCGAACCCACGGACCGCGAGATCATGACCTGAACCGAAGTCGGACGCCCAACCAACTGAGCCACCCAGGCGCCCCGACTATTTTAAATGTATTTCTTTTTTTTTTTTTTTTACATTTTTACAGTAGTTTCCTGTGGGGGTAATTACTATTATTATCTTCATTTTAAAAATGAATGAAAAAACTCGAAGAGGTTATGTTCTTGTCCAAGGTCTCGGTTAGTAAGTGGCAGAGCCTGTATTTGACCTTAGACAGTTTGACTCTGGAGCCTCTACTTCTGAGAACTTTGCAATTAAAATGAGGGTTTTAAATACAGCACTCTCGTCTTGAGCATCTCAAGTTCATGTTTCAACTGCCAACTTTACACATCATTTTTGTGAAGAACAGGATTTGCCGAAACCGTATAGCACAGAAGGCTGCTTGCTGTCTTCTCTTACATGGCACAGTTATTGCGGCCTCTCAACTTTATTTCTATTGGCAAAATTAAGTCACTTGTTTTAATCTCTTCTTGAAAACTTAATTTTCAACTCCCAGAAGTTCTGTGTTTCTGGAGAGTCAGGAAAAAAGAGCAACATATGAAAGAGGAATTAGAAGAATAGGGTAATTAGACCGAGTGATGTGTGGCTGGGCCTATTTCTATGGGCGCAGTTTGGTATGGAGCAGATCTCAGTGGGTCATAGATCTTGATGTTTTCTTTGCCTTTCTGAGAAATTTTCCCATCCATTCTCTCCTTCTTTGAACTCCTGATGTAGGAATCTAGATTATGCAATTTAGTATTTGACTTTGTATTGTGTAGATGTTTCTTAACTGCAAAATGTTCTAAAATTCTAAGATTTTCCAGAGTCTCAGAGAATGTAAATGACTTGCCTAAGGTCACAAAGCAGGCAAGTGACAGGGCTAGAATTGGAAGGCTGGTCTGCTTGTTTTTAGATTAGGAGTATAGCCACCAGATCAAACTGCCTCTTGCCCTTTACATTGGATTTTTAAACATCTCTGACAATATTTATTATTGCACTTAGCTAACAGACATTTATAGAATGCCTCCTATGTGCTGTGAATGCAGTAGATATTGAGGTACAAAGAATAAGCTGTGGTCCCACCTCAAAGAGTTCAGGCATAGAGACAAAAAAATTCTCTGAAAACACATCCTCACAGGTGGTGAGCAGGAACAGAGATGTGTAGAGAATGCTCCCAGGGCCTCTCTGTGTGCCCAGATGACTCCCTGGGCAGGAGTTTCCCAGATACAGTGGGAGGTGAAGAGAACACTTCAGAGGGATGGGCTTTAACAGTGGCTGCTGACTGAGAGGATGGTGTGAGGATGAAGTGGGCCACCTAGAAGGAGGCATGTGCTTGGGGAGTGGTGGATGAAGAGACTGAGAACTGTGGTCCAACCTGTGAGGGGCTTAATATGGTACACCCTGAAGGACAGCCTTTATCCTCTTGGCAAATTACTGCTGGGTTTTAAGCAGGAAAATATGATCAGATAATATTCCATCTACTGTTTCTGAAATCCCCCACACAGACTCAGGTTGGTGCTGGGAATATAAAAACATGAAGCTGGGATGCCTAGGTGGCTCAGTCGGTTAAGCATCCAGCTCTTGATTTTGGCTCCAGTCATGATCTCACAGTTCATGAGTTTGAGCCCCACATCAGCCTCTGTGCTAACAGTGCAGAGCCTACTTGGGAGTCTCTCTATTTCTTTTTCTCTAACCCTCCCCACCATTTCAAAATAAATACATAAACTTAAAAAAAAACCAATTAGCTTTTTTTAAGAAGTATAATGTATTGAGGTGGCCAATTAACTTAAAACAGATATTAGATTCAGTGATAAGTTTTCAATCACATATGGACTTTCAGGAATTTCTGGAAAATTGCATACTTCATTAAAATTTAGCAGTGTGTTGGACAACTATAATGCTTTATACATGTGGTGGTTGCTGTAAAAGTCACAGCCTTTAAGGGGTACCTGGGTGGCTTAGTCCGTTGAGCATCCTACTTCAGCCCCAGGTCATGATTTCACAGTTTGCGAGTTCGATCCCTACATCAGATTCTCTGCTGTTGGCACAGAGCCCATTTCAGATCCTCTGTCCTCCCTCTCTCTCTGCACCTCCTCTGCTAGCACTTTCTCTCTCAAAATTAAACAAGTAAAAAAATAAACTAATTAAATAAAATAAAGGCATAGCCCATATGTTCTGTCTCTTATTTTTTTTGCATGTTTTTATTGAGATGTAATTCAATACCATAAAATTCACCCTTTTAAACTGTACACTTCATTGGTTCTTATTTTGGTATATTCATAAAGCTGTGCATACATCACCACTAATTCCAGAACATTTATTCACCCCAAAAGAAACCTTGTACCCATTTAGCCATCCCTTCCTGTTCTCTGCTCCCTCTTTCTATCTCCTGACTATCACTAAAAGTCTGTGGGCTTTTTTCTAAAAGTTAGCTTATTCTGGACCTTCATATAAATAGAATTACACAATATGTAGTCTTGGTGAATGGCTTCATTCACTTAGCATTAATGTGTCAAGGTCCAGCCATGTAGGAGCATGTATCAGTAATTCATTCCTTTTTATGGCAGAATAATATTCACTTGTGCTTGTGTGTGTGTGTGTGTGTGTGTGTGTGTGTTTGTGTGTGTATGTGTAGCTGACCCCAAACAACGTAAGTTTGAACTGTGTGAGTGTGCATATCCATCCTTTTTTTTACAGTATGGCACTAAATGTATTTTTTCTTACGATTTTTGTAATAACATTTTCTCTTTTCTAGCTTACTTTTTGAGAAGAATACAGTATATAATACATGTAACATACAAAATTTTGTTAATGTTTATGTTATCAGTAAAGCTTCCAGTCAACATCAAGCTATTAGTGGTTAAGTTTTGAAGTACCAAAAGTTATACATGAATTTCTTACTGTGGGAGGGGTCAGTGCCCCTAACCCGCATTGTTCAAGGGCCACCCATGTATGTATGCATGCATGCATCTATGTATGTATACCCACACATACCACATTTTGTTTATCCACTCATCAACTAAAAAAAAATTTAATGTGTATTTATTTTTGAGAGGAAGAGAGACAGAGTGCACGCAGCGGAGGTGCAGAGAGAGAGGGAAACACAGAATCTGAAGCAGGCTCCAGGCTAAACTGTCAGCACAGAGCCCAGTGCGGAGCTCAAACTCATGAACTGCAAGATCATGACCTGAGCCAAAGTCGGATGCTTCGACTGAGCCACCCAGGTGCCCCCATCCACCCTTCAATTAATGGAAATTTGAGTTGTTTTCACTTTTTGGCTATTACGAATAACATCACATCTGTGTATAAGTTTTTGTGTGGACTTATGTTTTCAGTTCCCTTGGGTGTATGCCTAAGGGTAGAATTCCAGGATCGTATGGTAACTCTGTGTTTAACCTTTCAAGGAACAATTTTACACATCATCTGTATCATCTTACATTTCCACCGGCAATATACAAAGCTTCCCTTTGTCCATATTCTTTGTAACACTTGTTATTAATTTATCCTTTCTTCATGTGCAGTCGTTCTCCATTGGGCACGAATACCAGAATCTCACTATAATACTGCCCTACATACATGCACATATATGAAGTAGAAATGTAGAAAGAGGCAGCATGGACTAATTAGTGGAAGATGCTCAAAAGGAACTTGAGGGATACATACTGAGCATTTAATTATCAGAGGGTGACAGTGGATATTTCAAACTCACCTTGTCCTTCATTTCTCTTTGGGTTATTTCCTTATATATTGCTTATATCCTACATTCCCTTCTATAGATAGTGCAATATAATAACATTCTCCAAAGAATTTTTAAGAATACTTTGATAGACTTCTTCTGGGTTACAGTATAAATTGAGATTCTTTGCTTTTCTTCGGCTTGCCCCGTAGATGTTTGTAAATTGACATTTTGTCTTATCTATGATACTTGGATATTAAACATTGCAAGAAGATATCATGAAGCTAAGTTTTACCAATGACACCACTGTATTATAAGCCTCTGTCTTTATCTGGGGGGCCTTTTCAGTGATAATAGACAAGGCTATGTTCCCAAATTGCCAAGAATCCCTAGCAAGAAAGTAACATTCTAAGATGAGATTCACAGAGACATGTCAAGGTATGACTTTGTCTCTTTCAATAATACTCCTCATTGCTTATTTAAATGATTGAATTGCTTTGGCAGAATAGAGGGTGTTTGCTGCTCTGGGAGGAGATTAGGAAATAGGTTGCAGTTTGGAGATATAGTAGAGGCCGTCAGTATTCTGTCCTTATGTTGTTAGATGCACACCAGCCCAAGGTGTAGATGCCTACACCTGTGTCTCTTTGCCTGAGGCTTTTCCTACCTTAGTACACTGCAGGCCAGAAATACCAGAGAGTTAACACTTAAGGAACAGTCCCTAACCAATGACTGATAAGAGTTGGTGTTGTGTATTAGTTTCCTCTTGCCGCTATAACAAATTACTACAAACTCAGCAGTTAAAACAACACAGATTTATTATTTTATACTTCTGGACACCATAAGTTCAACACTGGTCCCATGGGGCTAAAGTTAAGGTATCAGTAAAGCAATGTTCCTTCTAGAGGATCTAAGGGAAAATCTGTGCCCTTGGTTTTTCCAGCTTCTGAGATTGTTTGGCTGTGGTGCTATATCACTTTGACTTCTGCTCCTAAGGTCACATTTTCTTCTCTAACTCTGATCCCCGTGCTTCCCTCTGATAATGCCCTAATGGTTACTTTGGGTCTGCCTATAACCCAGGATAATCTCCCCATCTCAATATCCTTAATCTAATCACAACAGCAAAGTCCCATTTGCCTTGCAAGTTATACAGACTCTGGGAATTAGTATGTGGATGTCTTTGGAGGTCATTGTTTACCTCAGTGTGTAAACACCCCAGTTCCCTCACTTTTTGAGTGTGAGAACTCTGAGCATATGTTCTACACAGTGCCCAGGTATTCCCAGTGAGATTTAGCTCTAGCTATCCACATCGGTTACTAGCTTGATGAAAAACCCTTTTCTGGTTTCCTTCCTGTTCTTGTTTTACAGCTCCCCTATTTCCTGGAATAATCTCCCAAATTCAAATACTTGCATTCAAGTCTGCTTCTTGTAACTGAATAGTTTAACTTCTGCCAGCCCTTAGAACAGTGAGTTTCTTTGAGTTCTCCAAAAATGATGGAAACAGATTAAAGGACAGAAGAGTCACTTGAAGGAACTCCTACTGATCAAATCAGGGACAATTGGAGCATCAAAATAAATAATGAGCACAAAGTATTATAACCTATTGACTAAAGTAAGAATCCAGGAGTACATTAATACATAAAAACAATAACAACAAACAAGAAGTGGAAGCTCTTTGTTACAGTCAAAACCCAACTAATAAATAAATGTAGGAGGGAGGATGGAATCATAAATCATTATTTGGAAAACATAGTATAACTGATCCAGTCAAGAATAGTCAATTCAGCAATTTCCTTACTGAAACCAGGAAGTGAAAGTGAGAATAACAGGAATTAACATAATCTCAAAGTATTTTCCTACAAGATCATTACAAAGGGTAAATGAGTAACTTTACAGTGGAAAAACCTGATAGACATTACCTTATCCAAATGACCTAATTGGTTGATGGGATGTATTCATAGCATATGCCTTCTGATATGATATAGAGAAGAGCTCAACATCACTTCTATGGTATTCCAGCCCAAAGTGTATAACTTGGATCTAATCTTGAAAAGAGGTGTGGCAAAACCAAAGTGAGGCATGTTTTATAAAATAACTGGCCTGTTTTCTTTAAAAATGTCTGTGTCATGAAATACAACGAAAGATTAAAGAGCTATTCCAGATTAAAGATAGGAAAACCTAAATGAAACATGTGAGCATGTGGTCTTGTATTTTTGTTTTCCTCTGAATAACATTATTAGGGCAATTGGAAAAATCTGAGTCAGAGCTACAGAATATATGATAGTATTTTATCAATATTAAATTATCTTGATTCTGTAAATTGTACTAATGTCATGTATAAGAATATTCTTATTTTTCTATGTTTAGAATACCTAAAAGAATATTCTTGTTTTTAGGAAACACATACTGAATTATTTAAGGATAAAAGGACATCACATCTGAAACTTATTCTTAAAACAGTTCAAAAAAAGGGGACTGGGATATAAAACATATATAATAAAATGTTATCATTTGGAGAATCTGGATAAAGTGTCTGGGAATTCTTTGTAGTATTCTTGCAACTTTCATGTATGCCTTAATCGTGACAGAATTTTTAAAATGTAAAAAAGTGTAAGTGATTTAAATCCTTGAGTTATCATCCTGCTTGCCTGCAGGGTGCTATCTTGTCATTATAAGTAAAATGTCCTTAGCATTTTTTTTAAATATATTTTTTAAAGTTTATTTATTCATTTTGAGAGAGAGAGAGAGAGAATGGGGGAGGGGGAGAGAGAGGGAATCTCAAGCAGGCTCTGCATTGTCAGTGTAGAGCTCGATGCAGGGCTTGAACCCAGAAACCACTAGACCATGACCCAAGCTGGAAACCACGAGTCAGACACTCAACTGACTGAATCACCCTGGTGCCCCTGTCCTTACCATTCTGTGTAATGGACACAATGTCCATGTCTTTCCTGTGTCCCAAGGATGTGTTGACTACTGAGTAGGGTTTCTGATACCTTAGCAGAGCACTGGATTTAGGATCAAGAAACTGTAATTTGAGTTCTGGCTCAGAATTTGTGAGACCTTAGAAAAGTCATTTTAATTTTCTTGGCTTTAAACCACGTCTGGAATGGTAAAGGTTTGAATTAAGTGATTCTTCTTCATCTCTTCCAGAACAATCATTTATGATTGTCTCATGTCCTTTGATTATTTAAATAACTGAATGTATTCTTCTGGATGTGGTTCATGATGACTCTTAAAATAAGTTCCACTTGATGTGACTACTAGAATTTCCATGAAAGAAATTTCCAACGTAGGGTTGTTTGTTGCAAAGAGGATAAAGCTAGCTGAAACACTCAACAAAAGTATTCAGTTTGTGATACCATATACTAGATTTCTCATAGGTAGGAAATTTTATAAGTTTAGGTAAGCAAACTTCATATTAATGACTATTGGGAACAATTTTCTTGGTGTAACAAATAAGCCGTTTTGCTGAGTTGGGATTAAGCTGGTTTGCTTCCAGAACCTCCAGGCAAGCATGAATTGCCAACTTATGCTGAAAGATAGAATGAATGGTCTAGTGGAAAAATCTAGGAACAGGGGGATCTGAGCTCAGCTACAGCATCAACCCCACAGTTGCTTTGCTCCTTGATATTTGGCTGGGGGTAATTCTCTAGTCATTGCCCTTCCTCTTTCTCAAATAGAGGTAATGAGGCTTGAACCTCTCCTTGGCTCTCAGGAGTGCTGCAGTGATGAATGAGCATGCCATTTGCAAACTGCTATGAATCCTCTGCTAGGGAGATATTTAAGTAACAAGGCATCCTCATCAGAATACAGTTAGGTCTCACTACAAAGCCAACGCCAAGAGATTTTTCATATTAGCATGATCTAGAATGTATTGTAGATAGCCACACAGGGGAAAAGGAATGGGCTGCCCTCTCTCCACACCAGTTATTCTTATCTCAGTACTTTTATTTTCTTTATTGCACTTATCATAGGTATAATCAAGTAGCTAATTCTTTAACTTATTGATTCCAGTTGGCTTTGTTCTCCTTGTGTCCCCAGTACCCAGCATGGTGCCTGACAAATAGTAGAGGCTCAATAAAGTCTTATTTAGTGGTAAATGAAAGAATTATGTAATTCATGATTTGATCTCTCTATTCCTGTATGACCAGATTTGAGGTTTCAAATTCCAATAACCAAATAGGCAGTTTCCCATTTATGTAGTTTTAAAGATACCAGCTGTGGACAACAAATCAACAAGGTGACACATGATACCTACTATGTGGGTCTCTCCTATATCAATGGGGACTTCTTAAGGAGCCTAAGCCTATATACCTGGTAGTAGTGAAATAGATAATTCAGAATGTGGATTCTTTTTTTGTTTGGAAAGTAATTTGTATTATTTTTTTTATTTTTCTCGTGAAGAACCTCTCACATTTTATTTTGTTAAGTTGCTGTAAAAAGTACATCAGTTTTATGTTAGTTTTGAAAAGCTAAATAACTAACACCACTAAAAGCAGAAAGGTGGCGAGAGAGTGGTAGGGATACACATTGGGTTTAATTACTTGCCCTGGATAATTCCAAACCTGTATCGTTTTTCTATGCGTGATTGATTTTTGTTTCTATACGACTTTAAAAGATAAGGCAGTTTGTGTATTTAACCTTTCAACAACCACCTGTGAGGATCTGAGTCATCTGTCCCCATAGCTTTCTTTCTTCTGGTGACCAAAGTTTGATGACCTGAAGCCATGCATGAAATGGGGGTGAGGAAGGACTGCATCAATTCCTTAATGGTAGTTGAGATTAGGAAATAGCCTTTGTTCTTGAAAGCTGTGCTTCTTTTTTTTTACTCTCTATATAAATTCTACTCTCTATATAAATTCTATGTAAATTTTTGTGTATTTTTTGGACACATGATCTATGACCATAGATCCCTTTGCATTCCTGAAGAATGATGTTGATTATGTCATTCTCATTATTCAAAACCTTTCACTGGCTCCCCAACACTTGCAGAATAAGATCTCAGGCTTTTATTCTGGCACTCAGTTTTCCTCCTAATCAAATTCTAGGATAGTATTGTGGTTATGAGCATAGATTCTGGAATTAAATATCTTGATTCTGCCTCTTGGGGGACCTTGAGCACATTGCTTAACCTTTCTAAGCCTTCCCATTTTCTCATGGAGAAAATAATGGAATCTAGCTCCTGGGGTTGTTTTGAAGATTAAATTAAGTTATGCACATAGAATGTTCACTTTTGTGCCTAGAACACTACAAAGTCTCAAAAAAAAGTTATT
The DNA here is from genome assembly GCF_027475565.1 of Acinonyx jubatus. Taxonomy (NCBI): domain Eukaryota; kingdom Metazoa; phylum Chordata; class Mammalia; order Carnivora; family Felidae; genus Acinonyx; species Acinonyx jubatus. Next base: position 120,845,270 of record NC_069383.1, read on the forward strand.
TTTACCACCTCTCTCTCCTGATCCAGCAACTGAACTAATTACTGTCGCAAACAGTATTGTCAGTACCCCATAATTTACATTTTCTTTCAGATGTCTTTTCCCTGTGCTTTTTCTTACTCCTTCCCCACTTTCCCAAGCTCAAGTGTTCTTCATTCTCTGATGCCCTGTCACAGTGTTGTTGTCTCATCTCTAAATGCTTCCATAGAAGTAATTCCTACTTTCCTGCTCTAGGCAGTTATAAGTGATCTCTCCTTTCTTTAAATTCCCTTGACATTTTTTTCTGAGTGTGAAAGTGGCAGCCACTTGACTCAAGAATGCTCTTCTGGACTCTCACTTAGGTAGTTGAGATCTGGAGCAAATTTCTTCCTTTTCATGCATCTCTGGAATGAGGTAATATCAATCCTCTGTCGCATGCTACCTGACCCTAACTAATAAACACAACCACTCTGTGACCGTGGACAACGTACTGTAGATGCTCTGTATCTGTTCAAGGAAAGGAGCTTAGCAGGTGAAAGGAACTTTCCGTGACGACCACCTATGTCACTCTATCAGAAGACCTTGTTTCAGCCTAAATTGAAATTTCTCAGGAAGTGTTTATAGTGAGATTCTAAGAGCCTTGGAGCTTTGAGCCTGGGAATATTTGGTGACATGTTAGATACATTTTATGATTCACGAATTTAAGTTGATTTTGACGATTCTATATGTAAGAGCTGAGTCTTTTTGGATTAATAGTTCTTTTCTCTATGACAGCTATCATTTCCAGTCATGGCCCAGGTTAAAAATGACTGCATGGGAAGCAGAGGGTTTTGGTATTTGAAAAGATTATGATGGATTATTTCTGTCTTGCCATTGTTTTGCTTCACAAGATGGCAGGAAAAAATTAAGTTCCTATATTTTGAATAAATGTCTCTTTTTAAGAAGAATAGATATGGCCTTGGGGAGGTGCTGCCTGTGTTTTTTCTCCACATACTTTATTTGGGTAAGATGTTGGGGGATAAAAACAGAAAGGAATTTTCCACATAATTATAGGAGCTAAAAGTAAGATTTTCATAATCAGAACTAAATAGGACCACAGATTATTCATCCTCAACAGACTAAATGAAATAAACCTGAGGCAATTATCCTGGTAATGCAAGGTAGGAAAGTCTGGGGGCAAAGCTTAAGTTTTCCTATTTCTGAAAGTCAGTTTCAGTTTCTACACTCACTGCTTGGGAGATCTTGGCCAGGTTGATATCTTTTTCAGTTTATCCATCTGTAAGAGTGTTAAGCTAAATGATCTGTGAAGGTTCCTCCAACGTTCATTTCTCACTAAGCCTCTAGGAGATGCCATCAGGTCAGAGGCACCCACCTGATGAATGAGGAAAGCAAAACTCACTTTGTATGTCAGTGTGAAGAATGTGCTCTACCTAGAGTTCACAGTGACAGCTGGCTAATTGTATTTATCCATCCAAGCAAGCCTTCCAAGGAGGACTGTTGTGGGCTGAATTGTCTATCCCCCAAATTCGAATATTGGAACCTAACCCCCAGTCTCTCAAAATGTGGCTGTATTTGGACTTAGGGCCTCTAAAGAGGTAATTTAGGGTGAGCCCTAAGCAAGTATGACTGGTGTCCATATGAAAAGAGGAATTTGGGACACAGACACAGAGGGAAGACCATGAAAAAGACACAGGGAAAAGACAGCCATCTACAAGCCAAGGAGAGAAGCCTCACAGGAAACCAACCTTGCTGACACCTTACCTCAGATGTCTAGTCTCCAGACCTTTGTGGAAATAAATTTCTGCTGAAGCGACCCAGTCTGTGGTTCTTTGTTATGTCTTTCATGGAAAACTAGTACAAAGACTCTCTGTGCTCTCTAAAGAAAAATAGAAATCCTATTAGGGGGTGGGGTGGGGGCAGAATTTTAGAAGAACTGGAATAAGAGGAAAGAGTTTGAAAGGCTACTCATAAAATTTTGTTTCCTAAGTGCTCAGTCCTTGGGGCAAAAGTTGGACATATATTTACTCATTATTTGGTTGGGGAGGAAAAGAGAAAATAACAGTTAAGATTCTGGAGATGCATTAGTGAATAAGGATATGGTTCCTCTCCTGGTATTTTCTCTTGGCGGTTGAGGTCAACAGCCTTCACAATTGCTAAGAAGGGAAAAACAGGCTTATGAGAGAAGGTATAACAGGCTGAACTAACTTAATCTGAGGGTTTGGGGGAGCCTTTTCTAAGGAAGCTGCAAGGAGAGAGTGAGGATTAGGTAAGGAAAGAAGAGGAGGTGTTCTAGGGAAGGGAAGGTGGAAAGGTATGATCAAGGATCTGAAAAGCATTGTAGTGTGGCCACAGTGCTGAGAGGAAGCAAGGATGTAAAAATTGAAGGTTGTGAGTTAGAAAACATAAGAATTTAATGCTTTTCATAGAGGAAGCATCCCAAGACTAGGGGTGGGATTGAATCATTCAACCCATTTGACTGTGACTGTGGGCCATACTAGACCCTGTCATTCATTTTCTGATCTCCGAGAGGAATAGCCAAGGGATACTTAAGCCAACCATGTGCAGTTTTTTTGAATTCATGGAAAGAACTTTTGCTCTGAATTTTCCTTTATATATTCCCCGGGGAACTGACTGGGACAACTTAAAAGAAAACCTGCCTCCACTCTTCTAGGTCTAACCTGGAGTTCTCTTGACTCCCCAGAATATGTGTTACCTGTGAGGAAGGGAACCCAAATGAGACGGGTTTGGAGTAATTGCAGCAGTGTCAGAAGCTTTGCTTAGAGGAAATGAGAAATGGAGAGGGAAAAGATCAGTTTAAAAGGCTCTTCTTTTAACAAACTTTGATTTGTCCTTTCTCTACTCCTGCCATGGTTACATGGTACAGAGCTTTTAGGGAGGGAGGCAGATGTCTGTGCACTCTGCACCTAAGCGGTTTTCAGTCTATACTGTCCCCAGTGTCTAGCATTTCTGTGATGGCTGTGTGATTTTTTTTTTTTTTTTTTTGATTCCTCTTTTGGAAAAAAGTGTCAATACTCTTTCCCAAACACCTCCTCAGTGGAGTCATTGGTAGTTATGGAACATGAGGGAGAGTGCTTACCAATTCCTGCTAGCCTTTAAAGTGCAAATTTTTCTGGGAAAAAAATAAAACAAAAAGGATGGCTGTGCTGTTTTGAATAAAGCTTTCTGAGTTTAGGGATTGGGAAAGTATATTTCACTAAACTATAAAGAACACGTACTCATCTGCATAGGGAGTATTTGAAGCTACTAAACCCAATGACAATTGTTATATACCCAGAAGAATGTGAGCTGGTTTGTTGTGTGTTCAGGATGGCAGCTTGGGGGCTAAACACAAATCCCAACAATCCTGGGTCACCACAAGTAGCTCAGCGTAAGCAGATGTCCTTGAGTTGCATGATTTCCACAAACTTGGAATGACGTTAGGGGAAAAATTCCCAGGCCTCAATACAGAAGAAGAAAAAAAAGAAAAAGAAAGAAAGAAAGAAAGAAAGAAAGAAAGAAAGAAAGAAAGAAAGAAAGAAAGAAAGAAAGAAAGAAAGAAAGAAATGCTATCTGTTTCCCAAATCAACCAAATGCCAGCTTGCTGTCTGCAGCAGTCTAAAAATCTATTACTAGACAAAACAAAATCTAACTACAAAGATGAATCTGCTTCTAGCAAAAACTTGTTATACACTCCACAGTCAAAGTTATGAATGACTTCATTCATTCAATAAACCTCTATTGACTTTTGGATTGTCCAGTGTTTTTCATTGTCTACAACACTGCTTGTCTCAATATATGCTTCTAATGGGAAGCTAACTATAACTTACATTGTCTGTCTGGGGAAAAGGAATGGAATGAAGCTATCTGTAGAGTGGTTATTTGAATCTTTGTCCAGAGAGAGACCAATAATTCACAGGGTGGGTTGATGGATTCTGAAAGCAGCCTGGACAAATCTCCCAATGATAAAAACACCATTAAGTATTGTGTCCACAAATATACTTGTTAAAAGCAGAATTAGGGAAAAGAAACATTTGTGCTAATCCTTCTTGTTATCATGAATTTCTATTCTCAGGAATTAACTAAATTAAGAATCCAAAGGAAATCCTGTAGGAATAGATTCTACATTCATAACTATTTTGTGTTAGGTTACACTACAATGTCTCTCACCTTTTTTACTTTTGGGAACAAAGAGGGTGAGGTGTGTGAATTTGGGAGTAGATGTATCAAACTATGGCTTGTCCTTTATTGCTATTCCCAGCATGAGATCTTGTTATAACACTAAAAACTCAGATTTTTTTTTTTTCTAAGCAAGTGAACCAGAAATATCTGCATTTAGTGGGCAAGGAGCAAGTTAAACAGAGGATTAATTTGTACTTTAAAACCCCACATAATCAGTTTCCATTTTCTAACCACACACTTCCTATTTCTTTGACACCACAGACACCAGAGGAAACCTGTACTGACTGCAGGCCACTGACTGGGATCGAGGTAAGAAATTTGTGCTATCTCTCATTTGTTTAAAACTTGGGTTTTACATATTACCACAGCTCAGATTCCACATTGAGGCCCCAGGGCATGGGAGGTTTATCAAGCTGCTCTTGTAAGTTTCTTTTATCTCACCAGGAAAGTACCTCCCCCGGGATGACATGGAATGGCTACAAAAAATTAAATCAGAAACAAAGCTCTTTCTGGGGCCCATAGCATCCTTGTATTACTCAGCCTCTCCCTCTCACCTTTGCACAAAACCTTGCTATCTCTTCTCTCCTACCTCAGCATCCTATTTAGTTACTCTAAGTTTTTGGTAGCCTCTTCCCCATCACTAGAATGCTTTCAGAATCACCAGTTTATCTGGAAGCTTTCTGCCAGGTCCTCGGACACTCTGCAGTCAGGGGGATCTGCCCCCTCTGCCTGAGATGCCCTCCCTTTGCAGGCTGGCTTGTTAAACACTCACCTCATCTTCTAAGTTTGAGCGTAAATTGTGAGATTTGACGTTTGAGTTCCCAGCCTGACTGAGGCTCTTCTTCCTTGTGCTTTTGTGCCATCATTTCATCCTTTTGGTGGTAGTCCTCATCCTGGGTAGTCATTTATAGAGATGTCCATCTTCCTCTGTGACTGTGCCTTGGAAAGCAAGAGCACAGTAGGCTCATTTTTGTGCCTCTGGGGCTTGACATAGAAGAGGTGAAATGCCCCCAAAAAGAAGGAATTGTTCAATTACTGGATAGTTATATAATAGATCGTTATACAGATTCTAACATCATGCTTTCCAGAAAATTTTAATAATATGGAAAAATGTTTACTTCTTTGTGTGATAGAAAAAGAACCCAGTATACAAATTATATATATCACGATTCTAATTCTATATTCATAAATTCTAAAGTATATTTATAATTATAGGTATGTATTCATATATGAATATATGTGCAGACGGGTAAAAGAGTAGAAGAAAGTACACCAAAATCTCACTTGTTTTGTTTGGAATTGTGGAATTATATGCTGGTTTTTTCATACATATTTTTCTCCAGATTCTCTATAGTGAACATATATTACCCTTATAATTAGAGTAGAAAACTACCATTTCAAAATGAATGGCAGATAGGACCTATTTTCTGATGTGGAGGAGGGGAATACACCTAACCCGGTTAAAATAAAATTAGGTGAAATCAAGCATCGTTTTAAGTGTGTGATGTTTTAACAAGAAGGAAAATAACATGGGAGCGTGTTTTTTAGTTAACAGTCACAGTGGCCTTCTTGGCACAATTTCATCAATAGAATGGGGGATATTTAAAACAGTTTGCCTCTTAGAAGATAGAGAGTAATATATTTTTTTTTTTAGTTTTTAAAAATTTTTATTTATTTTTGAGAGAGAGAGACAGAGTGTGAGTGGGGGAGGGACAGAGAGAGAAGGAAACACAGAATCTGAAGCAGGGTCCAGGCTCAAGCTGTCAGCACAAGGCCTGATGCAGGGCTTGAACCCACAAACCATGAGATCATGACCTGAGCTGAAGTCAGAGGCTTAACTGACTGAGCCACCCAGGAGCCCCAGAAAGTAATATATTTTCTAATTAAGGGCTATAAAGATCACAAAGATATGGGATTAGGTGTAAAGCTCGTCACTTTAACAGTTCTCTAGGGAGGGTATCCTCCCTGCACCCCATGCCCTGGAATGATTTACAGGAAAGTTAAGATTAGATAACCCTGGGCGTCAACAAGTCTTTGCTCTGAATACTGTGCTATAGCTTTAAAAAACAGATCAGAGAGATGATTAAAATGTGACTAACTTTACAGGTTACAAAGGAAAAGGATTGAGTAAGGATTTTTCCTCTTACCTAACTCTGTGGCATTAATTCTATGTTAACAAACATTTTAAGAAAAAAAAAAAAAAAAACCCAAAAAACAAAACACGTTTTGTAGGAAAGTCCATGAAAGCTCCTAGACAGGTCAGGAAACCTATTTTTCTTGCTCCTAACTCTCCTAGAAGAAATAAATCAATAAAGCAAATGAGATGACCAGCCTAGTAGTTTGAGTGCCTATTAACTAGACAGTAGTCTAGTGTTTAATCTGGGGCCTTGGAATCTGACAGCCAGGGTTGAAACCTTGACTTCATCACTAATGATTGATGAACTGAGGCTCAGTTTCTCTACATGAAAAATATACCTACTCATAAAGTTATTAAATGTTACATGAGATGATATAGGTCAAGTGCTTAGCCTATGTGGAACATACCAAGTGTTTAACACTTATGGTAGCAACTTATGATACCTACTCACACTTCTAACCCACTCCACCATTTTTATGCAGATACTGCATTTTATTTGTATGCACATATTGTCACACACTTTAAATAGTTGTCCTTTATCTTTTCCTTTCTTTGGCTTGCTGTTATTTCCATGTATTGATCTCAGGTTTGGGCCTTAAATTAGACCCCTGTGACTCTGAGGCCTCACTGCTGGGCATTACCTCCCTTTGCTCCTTTTTTCCCTTCTGTCTCAAGGCCAAATTGATTTTTGGGCTCTCTGTTCTACACTCCTGATCCATATTTAGCTTGCAGACCATTTTATAAGTGAAATTCCACAAATTTTAGTCATAAAGACCTGGAATTTAAATTCTTCATACCAGCTGATTTCAGTTAAGTTGCTTGTGTCTCTAAGGTTGAGTATACATTTTTATCATCTCTAAGGACAATAGTACTCACCTCCTGGACCAATTAAGAGGATTAAAAGTAAATGATCTATGTGAAGTTCTTAAAGGAGACCTATATACACAGTGATTTTTCTCCTATTCCTTCAGAAGTCACTATTGTAAATGGTTTGTTTTCCTTTCCTTATGAATATCCTGTTTTCTGCTTATATCAGTGAGACATGCTAACATGAAGACTGATGCATTAAAATACTACTTAATTCAGGACATCCCCCTTATTGGGAACTCGTGACCATTCTCTCAGGGCCCAGGATGAAATTTACCTTGTCATTTTAATCCTCTGGGAGAATGAGGACAAGGAAGAAAGGAGAAAAATGGCGATGTCTGACCCATCTTGTGCCCAGAGCTACTTTAGTGAGGAGCATGAGACTGGTTTTGGTTCATAAAAAAGTAGTATATAATGAACAATGGGACATGTTGGGAAGGCTATTGCATTTATTAAAACAAGAAATGGAAAAGACAACTTTTTAAGGCTTTATAGTTTCCAGATGGACTATTTGAGGGAAGTTTCCTGGATATAAATATCCCACAAATTCCAGAAACTTGGGGATTATACAAAAGCCATGTGTTTCTAGGTATGTCAGACACCACCCTTACAACTGCCCAATTACATGAACTTTACATTTCCCCACATGAGCTTTTGAGCTAAACAATGAATTTGTCGTTGATTTTACATTAGCCTTCTATGGTTTACTGCTGAGGAACGAGCTTCGAATCTCCTGTACAAAAATGTTTAAAGCTTTAATTATGTGCGCAGGTAACAGAGAGGAGAGTATAGGGAGAAATGAAGATTAGAATTAAAATTTAGCCTGCTGCAAACGGTTTTGATGTGTAGTTCACAGATCTCCAGCACATAAAGCTTGTTAAGGGAGAAGAGACAAGGAAGGAAGCAGGAAGCAGAGAGAAGCACTTTAAGACAAAGCTTTCAGTGTCCTCTCTCATTAGCTCTCCTTTGCTTTCTTTCTCTGCCTTACTCACCGTGTGCCCTGTTACCTCTGGTCTCTGCCCTTTCAGATGCTCCTCTCCCCACTTTAGAAGGGGGTTGGACAGGGGAAGAGGAAACAAGAAGCGAAGAGCCCCATCATGATCATCCACTTTATGGTGTCACACAAATGACTACACCAGTGGGCCTTAGTTTCCTCATCTGTAAATTGGAAAGAATAATACCCAATTCACCTGAATAATTTTGGGGATTAAGTTAAATCCTCAACTTCTCAGGGTCTTTAAGACACAATAGTACCCTGAGATATGCCAGTGGTAAATGGCTGTGGGAAATGCTATGTACTTTATATTAGTGCCATCAAGTCTCCGAGGAATTCTACAATACAAAAAACCCCATTTAGTTCTGTTAACCTGTGCTGGGCAATGCTGAACCAGCAAGTACAAAAATAATGAGTTCCATTAGCATCTCCTTATTTTTACCATAGGTCCTAAGTTCCCGACTTACAGTTCAGAGAGGAGTTGACCAGTGCATATGGGGGGCAGGAGGAAAGGACAGAGAAACCCTGCCCATCTCAGATGAAAGCCGAGATTTTTGGCCAAGATCATCCCACAGCTCTGGAGGGTGATCCTAAAATTCATCTTTAAAGAAACATTTTCCCTCCAGTTAATCCTAGTTAATAAAGCTAATATTTGCAACCTGGGTAGGAGGTGAAAGAATTGAGGTGGAGAAAGCATTGTCATTTATAGTTAGGATGCGTCAGAAGTAAATTCCCCTTTTCAATGGCGAGTAAGGCAGAAAGTATGGTTTTCCTGGAGATAAAAAATGTTTTTGTCCCCCCACTAATAAAAACAGTAATGAAGCAAAGAAAATGCTTTGGAAGATGAATGCAGAGATAGAAAGCAAGCAGCAAGTACAGTTGATTGTGGTGTTTTTAGCAAATGAATAAATGAATAAACAGAAAACCACATGAGAAAATAATGGACCTTGGTAGTATTCATTTTGCTAAAAAATGGATGGAGAGGATTCCTTTTTGCTAAACACACAGCCAAATTAGAAAAACTGATATTCAAACATTGCATTTGTTTTTATATTCATGGCATCAGTTCCATTTGTCATTAATTAAACAGGCAAATTTGAGAATGTCTGTTTTAAGAAACTCCAAAAATAACCTTTATAAAATCAGGTTAGAAATATATTAAATGTCCTGAGGGCAACAGGAAGCAAAAAGGAAAATATGAAATTAGAAAGTGACCTGTAATAGTCACTTCACTGGAGGTGATATAACCTCCATTATCAATTAGGAACTACTTGGATGCCTAATTTCACCGGCTGTCTAACTTATCAAATTAAATTAAGCACAAATGAAGAAATACTTGGCTAGGGAAAAAAGTACCATGCCATTTTGCTTTTTCTCATCTGAAAACCAACCCAATTAGCACAGACAAGGAAAAATAAGCTCAAAAATATTTTATTGGAGGAGGAAAAGTTAAAAGGGATTATTTCCCCCAAACTGGCCTGGCAAAACATAGTTGACCAAAACACTTGGATTCCCTGGTGCTTGGTATATATTCAGAGTAGAGAGATGGTTGTTTTCCTTCATATATTCCACTAATATTTGAGTGCTGATTACGTGCCAGGTTCAAATCATTGCTTTATAGGACCAATTATGCCTCCTCTTTCCTCCCTGCTCTAGGCCTAATGCTTTAGTGCCTCTCCCTTCATTGTTTGCAGAAGTACCGGAGAATTTGTTAGATGGTGTACTACTCTCTATAGATATTTGAAAACAAGATTCCCCCAACAGAAAACTCCCCAACTTTGGTTGCATCCCCAGCAACTTCACTTCTCTGTCTCCTACGTGTACTTGGTAATAACAACAATGTAGAAGCTTTCTGGACCTCCTGGTTCTGCCCTTGTGCTGAATTTTGTCCTGAGTAAATGAGAACTTGAGGATATAGTGCATTTTTGAAGCCATATAGCACCAGAGGTTGTTGAGAACTGTAAGCGATGAGCTCTGCAGAGGAATCTGGAAAGCTGCTGGACCCAGAGCAGTAGAGTTCTCAGGGGGGCAGGAGAGTCTGACCAGGGCAAGTTACAGTTCTGTGGGCATAGATTTTTCTCACCAAGAAGCAAAGGCCGTGGGAAGAGATGCTTGTAGCTCAGACACTCGTTTCTCTGCTACAGCTCACTTGCTACAGCATATGAAAAAATTCCCCCCCCTTTAGAAATGGGGAAAAAAAATGATGATCTTTTCTTCTAAATGATTCATGAAACAAGGAATGGTACAAAGAAAGAAATCCTTTCAGCTTGCTTCACTTGCGTGTATTTTTCTGCTCCCTTCTTCTTGCTTTTGCTCAGCTGGCACCTGCTGGCTCTCTGTCCCTTTTTACAATCTTATCATTCCTGGTGTGATGGCATGTCCTAGAAGCAGGTGCCATCTGGAGAAGCTTCTCTTTATTTCTCTGCATTATTAATCTGCATTCTCAAATGGTTTCTTTCTCTAACTATACCTTCAATTCCCACCCCCCCCCCCGCCTCCAAAACACACACTTTGTGGAACTGACCTTTTACCTAAATCTAGCTTTTTCTGTCCTAAATTTCACACACACGTTTTCCAGAAACACTTAATTCTGCCAAACTGTCTATGTTAGTTGGCTGAAAAATGCCAAATGTACAGAAATTGTTCTGTTTTCTAGTAATCATTTACTTGTCTCAGCAGATTTTTCCACTGGATATATGGGTTTTAATATGGGTCTAAGCATATAGATAACCATGAAAAAAGGAATAGCATGTAATACATTTTGAAATACTGCATAGCTGCATATTTTAGACTTTGATGGAGAGCATGGAAAACAGTAAAAAAAATTTGGATTTTAACAAAACCCTTACAGAAAAAAATGTGACATATCTATCACTTCATCAATATGTATATCTCTAGTTTTTCAAATCACGTTTAGTTACGTATGGGATACAGTAATATGCCTTTTTGTTCATAAGAATGCTTCCCTCCATTAGTTCTGATCAGTAATATTCAAGATATAGAAATCCTTTTCATTAAAATATCTTCACTAAAATAGATATTTCTTCCCTTAGAAAAAGAATTCAAAACTTTTAGGGCCTAGTTTTAAAAAGCATCACACTATAGTTGATTTATTTTGGTTGTTTGTATTAGGGATGTGAAAAATAATCACCACTGCCACTAGCAAGAACTATAAATGATACATTATTGCAAGTGTTCTAAAAAAATCAGAACAAAACTAATTTATTATAGTTCTGTCTTCATTATACACCACATGTTGGTGAGTTAAACACAACAAAATTGTCTTTTCTTTTAAAAGTGTCTACTAAAGATAAAAAGAATAAGGTAACAATTAACATGTAGATTGTTACATAAAAAATCTGATATACATATTTCTATTGCCTGTTAGCTTGTTCTAAGCCTCTTTAACTATTACAAAAAAGGAAAAGTCATTGTTCAAAGGCAAACATTCAATTCAGTTGATACAACATTACAGTACAGTCAACTAACATCATTCAACGAAGGTAACAAGTCTAGCCTTAGCTTCTTGAGTTAAAAAGTCTGTAGACCAGATTGCTACAAAAGGTTCAATGCTGCTTCACAACTGTGTTAGCTTTTTGGAGGACTTTGTACTTTCTACTGATGGCTTCAGAAGGGGTCATGCTATTGGTAAAAGCACAGGGAACCCCAACCTGTCATTAATCATTTTATTGAGCATTGTAGTTAGAACAGCATTATTGAGTTTAGCACAACAACTAAAACAAAATAATAATAATAATATAATAATAATATAATAATAATCATAATAATGATAAGAATAAAAACCAAACACAAACTGGAAGCCTAGAGATGCTGCCAGCCGTGTCAAACCCTTGCGATACGCTATACTAAAAAAATTTGAAATATCCACCCGTCCTCTCCACTCTGCCACAAACTAGCAAAGTCAAAAATACAAAAGTCTTCAACTTGTTACTTTTGCAGAATAAAGCAAAAACGTCTTTGTGCTCCTTACTACCAGAAGCAAAATATCCACTGAGTTACCACATGTAATAGCTTCTGGATGTGTCAACCTGGGTTGGCTTGGTGTCTGCAGAACCATCTTTGTCTTTCTCACTGTCACCTTCCCAGAGATTAATGAGTGGTGGGTACAGCTCATTTAGTGGGATTGAAGAAGTTTTTTGCATATACTTTTTTAATGAGTGGTGGTAGTTTTTTCTCTTAAACCTTTTGGCAATGTACACAGCAATAGATGCAAGGCTAATGACGGCAAACATGGACCCCATTACTGCAGCAAGGGCTGTACTTGTTTCTTGATCAGAAATGTCCAGTGCAAAGGCGGCATTTTTAGTTGTGACATTCACACATGACTTCTGAGTCTGCTGATGAATATTAGACACTGTGAGACACACTTCATAATCTGTAGAAGGCTGCAGATGTGTTAGGTTGTACTCATGAACATCTACCGGGACCCTGGCAGTATAGGTTATGTGAGGATTGTCAATCTTCATGGTGGCAGATGACCATTTTAAGTTTGATGTCATGACATTGGAATTGACTTTCCAGGACACTAAGATGGAATGAGATTCTGTCTGCTTGACATATATTTTCAGCACCTGGGTACCATCCAGAAGGGTTCCATTAACCTTAATTGTCACTACACGTGTGTCAGCCCCTTCAACATTCTGGGCGACACAAGTATATCTTCCTGAGTCTTCAATTTGTATGTTAGATATTTCTAAAGTACCTTCGCTACTTAGCTTGTATTTATCTGAAAGTGTATCCACAGTTATCTTATTTCCAAGAGGAGTGACCCAATAAATTTCGGGTTCTGGCTCAGCCATGGCCCGACAATCTAGGAAAACTGTTGTGCCAATATCCATGTTTAAATGATTTGGGAATGTGTCATGAGCTATCATTGGGAGGCACTGTTCACTTGAATCTTGGATTAAAACTTCCTTTACCTGCTGCCCTCTATATTCAGGTGGCATGGCACAGAACATGGACAAAGGCTCCATGAAGCGGATGTTTGTTTTGTTGGAGTTAATCCAGTGGATGACACAGTCACACCTCAGGGGGTTGCTATGGATACTGATCTCACGAAGATTGGGAAGGGATTCTACTGTCTTTTGGTAAACAGCATTCAAGGCATTGTTGTTCAACATCAAGCTTTCCAGGGCAGGAACACTTCGAAAAGCCAAGCGGTGGATATAAGATAATTTGGGGTTATTGGTGGCTTCTAACTTTGTGAGTTCAGGCAAGTTATCAAGGGCATAGCGATCCACAGAAACAAGTTCCCCCATATTGTTGATTCCTAGTTCTTTTAGCCGAAGCATATTTTTGAAGTCCCCTTCTTGGATTTTGTGGATGGGGTTTTTGTTGAGGTCTAAGAATTTTAAATTTGGAACCTTTTGCAGGGCAAGTTGGGGGACCTTGACCAGTTTGTTATCATAAAAAGACAGGCTTTCAAGGCTATCCAAGCCCACCAAGGCATTTCCAGGAATATCAGTGAGATACATTCCTGCCAAAACCAGGCTTCTCAAATTTGAGAGGGGTTTAAAGTTCATATCCAGAATTCCAATCACAGGGTTTTCCCCAATCATGAGAATTTCCAGGTTGGGTGTTGAATCAAACCAGCGGCTATCAATGATTTTCAATTTATTGGAGTTCAAGTGGAGCCTTAAAAGATTTTTTAAGCCTGAAAAAGCATTAGCAGAAATAGTGCTAATCTGGTTATGGTTGATATAGAGTTCTTGAAGGTTGCTGAGGTCCTGCAGACAGTAATCAGTCATTTCCGTAATCTGATTTTCCTCCAAATGTAGAGTAGTGAGCTGGGTCAGGTTTGCTAGCCCGACCTCCTTAATATTTGTGAAGTTGTTTTGGGAGAAATCTAGCTCAGTCAAGTTGAAAAGCTGCTGGAGCTCATCCACGGTCTTTGCGATGTTATTGCTCTGTAAGAGAAGCACTTGAGTATCACTAGAAAGGTTGCTGGGAATCCTTGTTAAGCGGAGATCATTGCAATCAACAGTGGTGGCTTCTCTGTATGTGGATTGCGGGGTGAACCAGGGCCTAATTTCACATACGCAAAGTTGTGGACACTCACTATTTTGTAGGGAGTACCCAGTTAATGAAGTCATTAGCAAGCCCAGCACCAATTGGCAAGCTGCTAACACAAAGCTCATTCTAGCCATGCTGGCTTGCTGAGCAAGCTCAATCCTGACACTCCTAAATTTTAACAAAAGGTGAATGCTAAATAGTGATAGGTAGAATAGGAAGCAGAAAATGTAAACATTCAAGCAAAGTCTTGGTTGAGATGGGTACAATTCTGGGGTCTGAAGGGATGGTTTTCAGAAGTTTTCAAAAGGCAAGAAGCAACTGGGAGTCTTTTAACTGTGTTTCTCAATCCCAGGCATGCCCACAGCTCTGTGGTAGAAGTTACTTCAGCCAAATCAAAGTCTGGAGATGTGCCTGAAAATTAGATTAGGACAGATGTTATGTTTTTTCCATATACTTGCTACATTACAGCCTTTCTTTTGTCTACTAAAAAGGCATAATCACAAATCTATTAACAGAATGTTCAAAATAACTACACAAGCTTTTAAATTACAGTATACTTTCCTATATTTTCCTTCTTACACTAAAACTAGTTACCACTTTTACAATTTAATTGGGTAAAACCCTCAAACACACACACACACACACACACACACACACACACACACACCAAGGACACTCAGAAAAACACACAGATATCATTTCTTTAAAAACAAAGTTGACTTGAGAAATTGCCTATTTAAGCCTCCAAGAAGAATCAAAAGGTCAAAAGCAAAACATGAAAGGCAGTTTATAAAACACTCAAAGTTCATTTTTAGTTTATTATATTTTAATAGTTGTTTTTATTTGTTTTCAGAAGTTTTTTTTTTCCAAATGGTATACTCTGAAGACCTATTCAGTCAATGCTTTTCTAGCTCAATTATTCTTATGCAAAAAATTAATCTAACTCAACTACAAAAAGAAAATATCAGGGGCACCTGAGTGGCTCAGTTGGTTAAGTGTCCAGCTTCAGCTCAGGTTATGATTTCACACCTCTTGGGTTTGAGTCCCACAACAGGCTCTGTGCTAATAGCACAGAGCCTGGAGTCAGCTTTGGAAACTGTGTCTCCCTCCCTCTCTGCCCCTCCCTCACTCACACTCTGTCTCTCTCTCTCTCTGTCTCTCAAAAATAAATAAACATAAAAAAAAGAAAATGTCAGTTTTTCTTATATTCTAATGGTCACAGCTAATCTTGGACTGAATAAAATAGTCAAAGGACTTTACCCCACTATTACCACTGGTCTTCATGAAAAACACAAATGTATTTACACATTTAATTTCACCAATCTCATGGGAATGTCACTAGCCACTTAGGAGTTATAAAGCATGGATATACTGGATATGTTTCTTTTAGTGGAGGGGATATGTTCTTTAATACATTGAAGCCTCAGCTTCTTTATATAAAATGGGTTTGGTCATTAGGATTATTGAGAGAATTCAAGGAATTGATATAAAGCTCTTAGTGTAGTGCTTGACAGATATTAAATGTTCACAGAAGTTAATTATATTTATTGACATCTTACTATATCTCTTATCCATATTAGTTCTAGCTAACTAGTGGTTGTTGGAGAATAGGTAAATGAAGGAAAGCTGGGGACATTTGACTTATTCTGTCATAATCTAATGGTTTGAATGAGGTCTTCTGAGGTCAAGTATGTATTGCTTACCTGCTTATAAAAGATAATATTAGCAGTTAATGGTTCTAGTTTTCTGGATTCCAATCAGGTATAAAAAGCCACTGAGGATCTGTGGTCTATCTTACTTTCTCAAAACTAGGCAGTTACTTACTAAGATATTAAATGTACAGTTACATGTTTCCTTACATTTGTTTTTCTATATTGAACTTCAGCTTTAAGTATTGAAGAACTTTAGTGGCTGGTGTTTTCTTTAGCCTCCTAAAATTACTGTAAGGATTCAATAAAATACAGCACATAATGTACTTGAAGCCTGGTGTCCAACACATAGCAAGCTTTCGATTTGTATTTGGTGCTATTATCTTTGAACTTTGCAAAATACAGTTTTCTTTGTGATTGACCAAGAAGCAAACTAATACAAATAGCCAGTCCTAAAAGTTCTGTATTTGTCATATTTTAGTAGAAAGAAAGCAAAGTGCTATATTTTTGTTGTTGTTTTAGAAAATATGCAAACCAAGTTACTGGTCTAACAAGATGGTATTTAGAAAAAAAATCACCTGATCCATATTTGGCATTTGGAGGTAGGAGAAGGAAATGGATGTGTTGCATAATGCTGATGCTGGATACTTTCTCTTCCGTGTGGAGAGGCAACACTGGCATTCCCCTCACCCTAATCTGGTTCCTTTACCATATATTATATATGTACAAAACTTTTCAACATTATAAAATTACCTGATTCTGACTTTTATCAGGAAAATCCATAAAATAAAAACATACCTCAGAGAGCAATAATTTTCCAAATATCATTGCCTCCAGAAATTTATTCCTCTTTTTGTTTCCATTCAGAGTAATCCTAAAAGAGGTACAATGACCACAGTAAGTTTTCTGTTAAGTAAATTTCTGCCACATGTTATTGCTTAATCTTAATTCAAAATAGAAAACCCAAAGAATAAATCTACTTTTCATAACTCTGAGATGGAATTTCAATTAACATTTATGTTTTGACTGAACTTAAGGAAACATAGCTAAAAGTAAATATGTGCTGAAGTTGTGTGAGTCTCCCAAAACCATCTGTTGCTACTGAAAAATATCTTTAATGGGGCTATACTTCGAATATTGTCACAAGTAATGTCTCCATTTTAGTTTAAATTATATGGTTTGAAGTAATTGCATTGCAGTACTCAAATCTATTTGACATACACATACCTCTTTAAACAAACAAACAAATAAATAAACAAACCACACAAGTTGAGAATGTTAAATACCATATCAAACATAGAGGGAAGACTTTTTCCTTCCCCAAACCTGCATTTGGCTTCTTTGAGAATGGAGAATGAAACTTCCTTGACATAAAAGGAGGTGTTTTAAGATGTTTCTAGTTGTGTACCATTCTGAATTCTTTTTAACATATTTTCCAGCCTAATTTTTGAACATGACATTAGCCAGAGAACAAAGCTTAAAAGAATGCTTAAACCATTTTATATGTTTAAAACATAAGGCCTGTCTCAGGAATTATTCACTAATGGTGTTTAAAAGTAAATCCATTATCACAACAAGAGAAGAAAACTACAGACCAATGTCCCTGATGAATATTGATGCAAAACTCGTCAACAATACTAGCAGATTGAATTCAACAGTATATTAAAAGGTTTATACACCATGACTGAGTTGGATTTATACCCAGAATGTAAGCATGGTTCAATATATGAAAATAATTCAAAGTAATAGACCATATTAATAGAATGAATGACAAAACCCACATGATCATTTCAGTTGAGGCAGAAAATGCATTTGGCAAAATTCAACACCCTTTCATGGTGAAAACACTCAACAAACTAGGAATGAAAGAAAACTGCCTCAATATACTAAAAACATATATTAAAAGCCCACCGCTAAAATCATATTCAATGTTGAAAGAGTATAAGCTTTTCCTCCAAGATCAAGAACAAAGTAAGGATGACCACTTTAACCATTTCTATTCAACTTAGTATTGGAAGTTTGAGTCAAAACAATTAAGCAAGAAAAAAAAAATAAAGCATCCAAATTGGAAATGAAGAAGTAAAATTGTCTGCAGATGGTATGATTTCACATGAAGAAAATCCTAAAGATGTCACAAAACCCCCCTAAACTGTTATAATAAACAATTTCAGCAAAGTTGCAGGACACAAAATAAATACATAAAAATCAGTTGTGTTTTTGTATACTATTAATGACCAATCCAAAAAGGAAATTAATAATCCAACCTACAATAGCATCAAAAAGAATAAAACACTTGGGAATAAATTTAACCAAGGGGATGATTTGTGCACTGAAAACTACAGAGCATAAAAGAATAAAACATACAAATGAATAGATATATATCCCATGTTCATGGATTGGAAGACTTAATATTGTTAATATGTCTATCCTACCTAAAGTGATCTACAGATTGAATGTAAGCTGTGTCAAAAGCCCAACAGCAGTTTTAGCAGAAATAGAAAAAAAAAATCTTAAAATTCATATGGAAATTCATGAGACCCTGAATAGAGCCAAAACAGTCCTGAAAAAGAGCAAAGTTGGAGGCCTCATCCTTCATGAGTTCAAAACATACAATAAGTCAACAGTAATCAAGATGGCATGGTACTGGCATAAAAGCAGACATATAGAAGAGAGCACAGAAATAAATTCTCCTGGACATGATCAAATGACCTTGGAATTTTGTGCCAAGCCTACACAATGAGGTAAGGATACTTTCGCCAACTGTTATTGGATATCCACATGCAAAAAAATGAAGTTGGACCCTTACCCTCCATCATATACAAAAATTAACTCAAAATGAATTAAAGACCTAAATGTGAGACCTAAAACTGGAAAACGCCTAGGAAAAGACAGAGGAGAAAAGCTTCAGAACACTGATTTCTTAAACACCAAAAACAAGCAATAAAAGCAAAAATAGCAAATATGACTAAATCAAACTTAAAAACTTCTGCACATCATAGGAAAAAAATCAACAGAGTGAAAAGGCAATCAACAAAATAGGAGAAAATATCTGCAAATCATATATCTGATAAGGGACTAATGTCCAGAATTACATAAGGAACTCCTATAACTCTGTAACAACAGACAATTCTCCAAAGATATCCAACTGGACAATAAGGACATGAAAAGACGCTTAACATCACTAATCATAAGAGAAATACAAATCAAAACTACAGTGATATATCACTTCATACCCATGAGGATGACTACCATTAAAAGAACAGAAAATAACAAGTAAAATGATGCATCCACTATAGAATGTAGAATGGCTGTTCTGCAATAAATTAAAAATATAATTACCATATGATCCAACAACCCCACTTCTGGGTATATATCCAAAAGAATTCAAAGCAAGATCTTGAAGAGATATTCACACACCAACATTCAATGCAGCACTGTTCACAATAGCAAAGAGATGGAAGCAATCCATATGTCTACTGGTGGATGTATGGAAAAAGAAAATGTGACATATACACAAAATGGGATATCATGCAACCTTAAAAAAAGAAGGAAATTTTATCACATCTATGATGTGGGTGAACTTCAAGGACAGTATCCTGGATGAAATAAGTCCATCACAAAAAGACCAATACCATGATTCCACTCATATGAAGTATCTATAGTCAAAATTATAGAAACAAAAAGTAGAATGTGGTTGCCGAGGGTTGTGGGAAGGAGTGGGGGTATTTGTATTTACTGGGTATTTAAGTTTTATAAAATGAAAAAGCTTGAGAACTTTGCTAGACAACAATGTGAATATATTTAGCACTACTGAACTGTATACTTAAAAATGGAAGATGGCAAATTTAATGTCATTTTTTATCATTAAAAAATGTAAAACCATTCTACTTCAGGCCTACTTTGTCACATATATACCAATTAATTATCTTAAATTCTGCAACAAATTGAAAAATGGCCAGTATAGATTTTTTTAGTGGAATTGTTTTGTTCTAGGGCTTACTGGACTAAGTCGGTCAAATGTGAGAAGAAAATGTCCTACTAATTACCAGAATGATGTTCCACAAAGAAGTCTGGCAGTTTAAAAAAACAATTCCTTAAGTGAGAAACCATGGTTTTAAAGGCTCAGTATTGGCAAGGGATGCATGTCAAACAAACAATTACATAATTACATTTGATACTTCTTTTTCCAATAAGATATGTTTGGGACACTCTGCACTGAATATAAAATTCCAAGGGAAATGGAGAGCATGGTCATAACCATCAAGTGAATTTGACACTGATCCCTATTTTCCCATACAATCATGAGATGGGATGTCAGTTTAACAAAATCACAGTATTTAGTATAACTTGGGTTTGGTTCCTTATGCATTAAATTCTTACAAAGTTGGGTGAAAGAAAGAAGCAATCACAATAACATGACGATTAAGTTAATTCTAGTTATATTAAAACCCAGATAGCTCTCTGTAGAAATAATTCTGTGTTGGGGATCCAGTGATCTGTATTCAGATTCTGACTTATTCACTTATTAGATGTATTACCCTGTGTCAACTATGAGAATTCTGTCTCACTTTCAATGCCTAAATTAAGGCTAATTATACATACTTCATATATGAAAATTATGATAACTAAAGAGCCTGGGAAAGAGTCCAGCACAAAGTGAGCCCTCAGATACTTATTTGAATCTCTGGAACCTCATCAAGTTTGCCATTAAATTTCATTCTCACTCTGCAGGGCTATTGGGAGGTAATGAATAAGCAAATCTCTTTAAGACCTTTGGGCATGACAGGTGTTTGGAAAAAAGTCATTGTTTCTTTTTACCATTTCCGTTATATTTCCAACCAGTATTATTGGAATTAAGTGTTAGAAATTCAGAGACCAAATATGGCCCTGTGCTAAATTAAAACCCTATGGAAGCAAGCAAATTATGAAATACAAACCTCCAACCTAGAAATTAACATCCTTTTATAGACAGTAGTCACAGCAATAAAAAGCTTAATTTTTGATCCCCTAGAAAATGAAAATGCCCTCTTAGGACATGTGCATTTATGTATGCTTTCTTTGGTGGTCAAATTCACACTGTATATGTAATGTTTAAAGAAATCATTTTTTAGCTCTATTGGTCCCCAAATAGATCCAGAGCTAATGCAGCATTCAAATTTGCTTATCTTCTTTTGGGCATGGCTTAATAATAGGACAATGGGATTTTTGTTCAATGAAGCTTTCCTTCTGGTTAAAAAATACATTGTCTCCTTATAAATTCTCCCTGTAGCCACTCTTGTGGGGGGAGGGGAGCAAGGTAGAGCTAGGTAGACTCCATTCACTGGATTGACCTCCCAAAGGTAATTTCCCTGTGTGGAATGCCAGCATGACTTTGCTTCAGGTGCACATGGCTGATTGTTAGGCTCAAAAGGCTATATTAGCTTTTTGAAAGAGGAGTTTAGCAATAGAGTTAAGAGTGTGGCTTCTGGAGACAAACCTGGTTTCAAATTCAGTTCTGTGACCTTGGGCAAGTTATTGAAGCTTTCTTTCTGAGTCTCAGTTAACTTTTTTTTAGAAAATGAAGATCATAAAACCTACTTTGCAAGGGTGGTGAGAGAATTAGAATGACAAGTTAAATGTAAAGCTTTTGGCAGAGGGCCTGCCACATAGCGAGTGCCTGAAAGATGTTACACATTACTATTTACAGGTTTGATGTCTCATTGGATCTGAGTCTTTTTAATGGGTTTGAGTATGAAAGAAAGGAGTAGGTAGTTGAAATCAATACAGGGTACCTTTTGTAACATCAGCAACTACGAGTTCTGAAAACAGCCTGGCCAGAGACAGAGAGAAATAGAGAGAGAGAAAGAGAGAGAGAGAGAGAGTGAGAGAGAGAGAGAGAGAAAGACAGAATGATCACAGCAAATTCTTTATGGAGGGTATATTTCATCTTCCTTGGGAAGGAAATAAGGCATTGCAAATACATTCTGAATATTGAAACTGCATGGACTATTTTTAATTTTTTTAATCATTTTTTAAAAGTAATCTCTACACCCAGCATGGGGCTTGAACACATGAGTCTGAGATCAAGAGCTGTGTGCTCTACTGACTAAGCCAGCCAGGCATCCCTGCATGAACTATTTTTAAAGACATTAGTTTCTTGGACTTTTGTCTGGTCCCTGGCCCTTTCTGAATCTTAGATTTCTTTCTCCAACCATTTCCCAAAATCATGTTCCTTGTTCACACATTATCCCAAGCAAAACACCCTGTAGTGTGTGTTAGTGATCACAGATGGAGGGTTCCTATGGGAGGAAGAGCTATAATAGTCTCCATAATGCATTAAGGAAACAATAAAGTCTATCCCCTTGCAAGGACATAATGGAGCTTGGTGAAGCTCTTTTGCATAAGGAACTGTTCCTGAGAGCCCACATTATTCATCAGCAAGCAGTGCAGCAGCATGTCTGAGTGGGCCAAGCAACAGAATGAGGACACCAGGGAAGAGATTCTTAATTTTGGCTTCACCACCAATCTCCTAGGTGACCTTGAAAGAGTCTAGTAACTTTGTGTTCTATTTTATTTATCTTACAGTAAGTAGGTTGAGAGGAAAGGAAGTCACAGCTTTCCAGGCTAAGAAACACCTCAAGAAGTCATCTTACCAACCCATTCTCCTGGTGTCATGGAAAATTCCTTCTAGCCATTTTCTGAGATGCAGCAAGTTTGATTATGCCAAGGCTCTCAAACTCCAGTGCTTTCAGGGGCTAGGTAGGTGAAGTCAACTGAATCTAACACAGTCATGTAAAAAGCTGGAGTGTGCCTGCACTCCAAAGGCATCCAAAAATGTTAACTATGCAGGCCAAACAAAAACCATCTGCTTTCCAAGGCCTTTTGTGGCCTGTGGTCAGTTTGCAACCTCTGAAATACATATAAATATAATAGACATCATATCAGTTATAATGCTAAGCTAATAGGAGTATTTGATAAGTAGATGATTAAATATCAACTTTAAAATATTACTGGCAAATACTCCACATGTGAAAGCCTATAATTAGAGATTCACTATATTACAGTGTGAATCTTTGCTCTGAAGAAAACTTGAGTTTAAAAAAAAGGATGGCATTTAGAAAAATTCATTTTATACTCCTTTCTTTTGGAAGACCTACTTTTAAAGGAAGGCAGAACCTTAAAGGTCCCCTAAGTGATCCAAGATGACCTAGTTAATTGGCAGAGAAACAAAATAAAACCCAAACCCCTTGATCCCTAATTCAGCATTTCCTAATCTGACCACTTTAAATATTTATGGTTTTCCTGGTTCCCAGAGAAAAGTTTGATTGTCCTTTCTCTAGTTTTATTTTATTTTCTTTTTCTTTCCTTTCTTGTATTTATTATTATTATTACTTAATAAAGTCTCAAAAATTCTCTGGTACACTTGGGTGGTACAAATGCACTACTGTGCAAAGAAGAGGATGTACACAAGTGATCTTTTGATTCCCCCTCATTTTCCTTCCTCTTTTGGGCCAGGGCAAATCCATCACACTGCAGGTGCAGTGTCGGCCAACATCTCTGGGAAAAACCCAAAGGCGCAGCTGGTCTCCAAGCTAAGCATTGAAGCTGGGGTCACAATTCATTCAGCTCCTAAGAGGACTAGGCATGGACAGCACATTAGCCCTTGCAGGAGGTTTGGCCAGGCACAGTAAACAGAGCAAGGCTGGACTAGATGGACTGAAAAATTACAAAAGAAAGTTTAGAAGGAAGGAAGGAAAGAAAGAAAGAAAGAAAGAAAGAAAGAAAGAAAGAAAGAAAAAAGAAAGAGAGAGAGAGAGAAAGGAGGGAGGAAAGGAAAGGAAAGGAAAGGAAAGGAAAGGAAAGGAAAGGAAAGGAAAGGAAAGGAAGAGAGACAGGAAGGAAGGGAGACAAGAAGGAAGGAAGGAAGGAAGGAAGGAAGGAAGGAAGGAAGGAAGGAAAGAAAGAAAGAAAGAAAGAAAGAAAGAAAGAAAGAAAAGAAAAGAAAAGAAAAGAAAAAAGAGAAAGAAAGGAGGGAGGGAGGAAGGGAGGGAGGGAGGAAAGGAAATGAAAAGAAAGGAAAGGAAAGGAAGGAAGGAAGAGAGGAAGGAAGGAAGGAAGGAAGGAAGGAAGGAAGGAAGGAAGGGAGGAAGGAAGGAAGGGAGGAAGGAAGGGAGGAAGGAAGGAAATTAAAAAGCCAAAAGCCCAGACACAGCCAGCAGGCATGAATCCAAATTCAAGTTGGTGGCTTGGCATGGTAAGGAAAGGTGCTTGTGGAAGAAGCCTTGGGAAGAACATCTACTCCAGATTCTTAATTGGCTTCAACTGATCAAAGGCAAACAAGCTAGCCTCCCTGTGAAATAAGAGAAATACAAGCTGTGAAAGTTAGAAAAGGCCTTAGAGATCACCTAGCACATCTAAAACAACTTCTCATTTTATAGAAGGTACCTCAGAGAGGTGAGGTCACATATTCCGAAGCCAACTTGACTCCATTTCTACTCTCCAAATGCACAATCCTTTACACTACAGAACCCCACACTGCTTCACTTAGTGTAGGGTTAGTTGAAATTTATATTCTTGATCACTTGGGCAGGAACTAAAACTCTTTGAAGGATGTTAGCCTCTACTGCTCCATAATCAATTATCATTTATTAGAAGCATAAGAAAACATCATTCAATTTAGGGAGAGTGAAATAGCTTGTTTAATAACCTCCATCTTGACCTTTGATTAGGTAGATCAGGGATAGTTCAATCAATCATGCTGATGCCTAACTTATTTGAAAAAATTAAGTCAGGTCAGCTTAATCATGTTCATTGATTTTTTTTTTTTTAACGTGGCAGTGAATTGATCATAGTTGACCTATTCTACATAAGCATGGCCAAATCACAAGTATAATTTTTAGAATGCATACATTAAGCTTCTCTTAATTTGATAATGGATAATGTTTTGCACACTCTGTAAGGGCATAGAAATTCAAGTGTAGGAAATGTAAAGTGTATTTGAACAATTAGTAGGAATTGGAAATGGGCATTCAAGATAGAAGAGGCCTCATGAGTATAAATGTAGCTACTTTAGTAACAGACTTACTTAATGAAAGATTTACTATGTATTAATAGCTATAGTGAGTGACTATATGTGTATGGTGTAAAGTGTATCATCCCTGCTTTTCACTTTGTTCCAAGATCTTGAATAAGATAGCAAGTCAAGGACATAGGGCTCATGCCCTAAAGCTATCTAGCTCAGAACCCCTATCTGATTGTCAGGTAGTTTGAGAAGCAATATGGTAGAGAGACTGAAGTAATGAACCAAGAGTTAGGGGGTCCTCATTTCCCACCAACTCAGATCATGCTGTCTATCTTCCCTACCTGTAAGTGTTGAGGTTGGGCTAAATCTAGATGATGTCTTAGGGCTTCTCCAGCTCCAGGATTTTAGGCATTTGATGATTCTTTTCTGCGTTTCTACTTTTAAAGGCGCCCATGTAGGCAGCACTCCTTATGGTTGAGAGCAAGACACTTGATCATGGCTTAAAAAAAATTCTATGTTTAGTATTTTTTTTTTTTTAAGAAAAGTTATGGTCTCAAGAGGCAGACAGAGCTAAGTCCATATCCTGGTACTACCTATGGTGCCTTGGATAAACTGTCCACCCCTCGGAGTCTTGGTTTCCTCATCTGTTAGAAGGACATGGTTATTATATACCTGCCTCATGTGGGTGCTGTGCAGATTAGATGAGAGTACAAGTCTTGAGCTGCAGCTGATACATAGTAGAATCTCAACAATCATAAATTTCCTTTGGAGTTCTCAACTTAGAAAACTAGAGTCATGTGCTAAAAATGTAAGTTAACGTTTGCTCTTCCAACAAAGAAATTAATGGTTTTCTTGAGAACTATCTGGAACAGATTTCCTTACCTCCCTCCCTCCCTTCCATCATACTTTTTCTTTCCTTCCTCCCTTCCATTCTTTCTCTTTTTACCCCCAACCTTTCCTTCTCTTTCCTTCCTTCTTTCCTCCCTTTCTCTCTCTCACTCCATTTGCCCCTCCCTTCCTCCCTTCCTCCCTCCCTCCCTTCCTTCCTTCCTTTCGTCCTTCCTTCCTTCCGTCCTTCCTTCTTTCTTTCCAAACCCAACCCTCATTTGGTGCTTTCCTCATAACACCCCTGAGAGGTAAGCTGTTTGTCCCTTCCACACGGAGGAAACCATGCATTGAAATAGTAACTTGCCCAAGACATATAGCTAGACAGTGATGGAACAGGACTCAGAGACAGCCTGGCTTTAAAGCCTGTGCCCTAAACACTATCTCCCACATGTTACCCAGGCTCCCAAAGAACCCCCAATTTTGAATCGATAAATGGGACTGTCAATGAAGTATCAGAAGTATAGTATAGACTGTGTGGCTGGGAGCATTTATAGCTCTTGAAAGCAATGCAGAGTCTTCCCGAATGATTGGAGTTTAACAAATCATAGTGAACGTTTAGGGATGGTTCCTCTCTGTCAAATAGCTTGGTTACCACTGAGACATCCTCTATCCTTCAGCTAATAATAGAATAGATTTCTATAATATGAGAAATGAGAAAGCAAAAGCACAAGAAGATTTCTGCAGTTTGGTCTACATTGAATTTTATGGGAGAATCTGGTAGGTCCAAGATTTTTATTTTATTTTGTTTGAATATGATATTCAGGTACATAAGCAGGTGTCCTCCAGCAACAATGGGTAGGGCTCAGAAAGACCTGTAACTACAAACTCCCCAAGAATCACATGACTGCCTTCAAACTTTAATCCCCCCTTTTCCTAACTCATTTCCAGGAAGTATTTTCAAAGGCAATGTCATTTTTGGAAGAGAAAAGTCACACATTTATTTTAATGAGACCATGCTAATTAAATCTTTGCATGCTAGTTACTTAGGATTTCAATTTTGCAGTTTAATGGTAAGCCTCTTTAAAGGATTCTCCTTTGCAACTATGTTAAAAAGTGCATACCTCTCTCACTAAGAGGTTGAATGACCCCCAAAGCATTCTGTTCCTGATTGTCTTGGAAAGAAGTGTCCCAAATGAATAAGATCTTTCACCAAGAAACAATGGGCATTTAGCAACACATTTCAATCTTAGTTACTCTGGGTACAAAATATAAATAGTAAGCAAAGGGAATTATATTGTTAGGCCAAGAAAGACAGGAAACCTCCTTTGCAAATAATGAAGTATTTTCTAGCCATATAAACACTTCTCTGTCTCTCTCTCTCTCTCTCTCTCTCTCTCTCTCTCTCTCTCTTTTACATTTAATGTTCGCTGCGGGGTCATTCTGGCTGGGTAGTAGTCATGAGAATAATAGCAGTTAGTACTTACTAACAGCACTTAGCTCTTACTATGCAACGTGCACTGCATGGAGCACTTCACATAAATTACTTAATGCTCACAACCCCACGAGGTGGGAACCATTTCCTCCCTATTTTCCCCAATGATGAGATGGAGACGTAGGAATAATGAATAATGAAGGTCTTTGAGCCAGGAGAGTGGTGGAGGTTCTATGTGATGGCAGGGATCTGAGGCCAGAGCCTAGATCATACTCCTCCCATCCCAGCCTGTCTGGGCAGGGGGAGTCCTTGCCAAAATGTTAATCTGCTAGAACTAGAATAAGTATCACAGGGCAGGCCCTGTTTCTGTTTTGTTCACAATGAGTCATCCAGGGCCAGGCACTGGCTTGGCATCTACCTCGTAGGCACTCAATAAATAAATAAATAAAATAACTGAATCAGTGAAAATGTGCTTTCCAGGTACCTAAACATAACAGTAATTTTAAGCTTGCAAATAAAGTCCTACTGGGTCTCTTCTATATCCGGGGTGATGCAAAACAAAACAAGACAAAAATAAAACAAAACCAAAACCCTTACCATTTAGAACATATCTGCTCCCCATACATCCTAATCCTTGTGACTTGGGAAAAACCTGCTCTCTCATTCATTCTTTTCTCTACACTCTGATGAAATCTAGATTCAGACTAAATGCAAAATAGATCCCATAAACTAGTGCCTAATTTAATTAGAGTAATTAAATATTGATTGCGTGTTTACAGTGTCACAGGGCCAGAAAGACCAGACCCTGTCACTGAAGAGTTTATAATCCTGTAGGGAGACAAGAAGACAACTACCCAAGCGACTCCATAAAGGAAGGTACATGTCAAAAGGGAGGGGTGAGTGAGCAGATGTGTGGATCCTTGGGAAGGAGAGCAGAGAATTGCCAACCTGAGCTGGCTCCATCAGCATTTGCCACTACAACACTACGAAGACAGAAATGTTCTGTGTTGACATCGCCCTACAGGGTAGTTACTGAAGCAACTGAGTACTTGAAATGTGGCTGGTGTGAATCAGAAATGGAATTTAAAACTTTTGGGCCGTGAAACAATATATTTCTGTTGTTGTTTAAGCCAACCAATTTTTGGTACTTTGTTGCAGTACTTCTAGGAAAGCAATACAGTGCTCTGTGTGTATCAACTACTGCAATTATTTTTTATTTGAATGCTTATTGTATTAAATACTTAAGGTGCTGACTCTCCTCATCCTGTTTCTCCCTACTGCATACCTACTACACGTAAGAACTGATTATGAAAGGAGATGTTTTCTACCATTGCCTGTAATCTTACGGATAGTAACATGCGCTTTTCTTAATTTTAAAAGCAGTTAATGATCTTTGCAGCTTCTTCTTTTAGGACTTAGCAAGCAAGACTAATACTTTTTATGAACTGTCTCAGCTCTTTGCCAAAATAATTTTTCCTTCAATATTTTAAAAGGCATACACACCTGGAGTGCCTCGGTGGCTCAGTCAGTTAAGCGACCAACTTTGGCTCAAGTCATGATCTTGTGGTTCATAGTGTGAGTCCCTCATTGGGCTCTCTACTGTCAAAGATCCTCTTTCTCCCTCTCTCTCTGCCCCTCCCCACTCATGTTTTCTTTCTCTCTCTCTCTCTGTCTCTCCCTCTCTCTCAAAAATAAATAAACATTAAAAAAGTCATGCACCAGATACAGTTTAAAAGATTCTTGAACCTATGGTCTTTCAAATCCCTTTTAAAAACCCCAAGATTCAAAAAATAAATGAAATGAAATGAGATGAAATGAAATAAATGAAATGAAATAAAATAAAATAAAATAAAACAAAACATACCTGAGATTCTATGACAGGCAAAGTAGGACCGGGAGAAAAATTTTGTTTTGTGTTCAAATCACTTGTAGGATCAAGAAAGTTTGAATCGTTTTCTTTCTTTGTAAGAAATTAGCTATTTGCATAGCTGGAATCATAAAGTAGCAATTTAACATTATTGAACTGAGAAAGTGACAGAAGGCTAAACAGAACAAAACATGAACGAACAACTGGGCTATTTTTATTGCTCCTTTTTAGTACCAGCAAGTGTAGTGATATAAAAACTACCATGAAATCAATTACTTTTATTCTTTTTACAAATTATTTTAATTCTCCTCCCATAATAGGTCTATATGAAATAATTGCTTTGTAATTACCAACATGATTAAATGTTAAATAAATGTAAAATCTTCAGTTTGGCAGCCTTAATATGCCTAGAAGGCTCAGTTTCATTACTTCTTTTTAACTACTTCACAGTATATTGCTTAGTATTTTCACTGCAGACATAGATTTCACCATGCCACGTTAATAAACGTGTCATAAGGAGCCAGTTGCTACAATGGTTCTTGATTATACATTCAGAACTACAGATAGACCCGTGAAAAACCAGACTTGTCCTAGTTGGTACTCAAAGTGCCAATCTGTAGCCTGCTAATACCAATACCAAAGAGTTTTGGATGCTAACCCAGCAAAGCAGTTCCATTAAATTATACTAGATTTGCTTTTGCTTCCAGACCAAATTAAAGTTTAGTTCATAATACTGAAAATAGCTTCTCATCAAGAAAATAGCAAACATGTTCACATCATTTTCAGAATATTTATGGTTTTTCTTTGCTCAGAAAGAGTTCTATACCAACTTTTGTTATATTTTTTAATCCACTAATAATCTTTATTAACTATCTGATATTTTAATGAAATTTTTACTTAAAAAAATAAAATATCCAGTGTCCTTAAGATGGGAGGCTATACTTTTACCTCTGATCTATTGGTATTTCTCTGAAGAGTCTGACTGCTTAGTATTTGCCAATTAGGAGACTAAGCGCTCTTCAAGCGTTAGACTAAGAAAATGTCAAAAACATATTCCTTCCACATTAAAATGTTCTTTTAAAATGTGGAGACTGATACATGGAAATGTACATATATTTAGCTTTAAAGTTCTTGCTACTCAAGGTTAAAGACAGCCCTGTTCGGGTAAATGACAGTATTTGCCCTTAGACTTGATGGACCTCAAGTATGTTGTATCTCTACTGAATGTCATCTCTTTTAAAGAAGGAAAATAAAGCCATCTGTCCCTGAACTCTGAAAATAAACTTGGTGTCAAGTTGCTTCTCTCAATTCTTTTTATATGACTGTTCTAATAAAGGAGTTAAAGAACTTGATTTTTTTTCATCATCGAGAGAGAATGAATATAGTAAAAAGTGTGCCTGCCTATTTAAACCTTCTCTCTGAAAGCTTGGGGCTGCAGTCGTTCTCTGAGAGAGTGTCACAATTGCCAAAAGACAGTGATAGAGAGAGGATACTAACAAAAGGGGCAGTGCCAGACAAAGTGCTTTATGTCCTCACAGCACCCAATGGAGGTAGATGTGAATATTCTGATATTACACATGACTTCAGGGCTCAGAGATTAAGTGACCTATCAAAATTCCCACAGCTAATTGGTCAAAGAGCAGAGATTAAATGCCAGTTTGTCGTGTGCTGAAGTCAGAGCCTTTTCTGTAATACTACCTGCTTCAGTTGTTTTATTGGATCTCCAGAAAGATTGTGAGTGCATACAGCATTCTCTTAAGTACACACAAGAAAACTAACCTGAAGAGTAAAACCTGGGTTAGCTGGAAGATTAAGCTCAGGGAATTTGCACGTTTAATTTTCTGGGTAGCTGAAGGTTTCCTAGAAATCTTTTAGTTTCAATCTTTAGTATCCATTTTCTTGTCTTTGATAAAGGTAGTTGTGCTTTAGGTTTCTTTAAGGCATTTTCCTTTAAACCCTGATAATGAACTCCTATTGGAAATCCTTTTTTTTCCCCCAAGTGTAAAGTCTTGATTATTAACTTATTTTCTTACAATTTTCCCTTTTCTCCTAGAAGTGCACTCCAGAGGAAAAATTTCCAGTTAATTAGAATTTCTGGTAATCAAGGTTTTTCAATTGTTTTGGTAAATGAAAATCAGGTGAAAGCTACCTCCCTGAATTTGAAATTGCTTCTTATCATAGGTTCTTCTTGATGCCAGCATGTTCTCCTATGTTAGTATGCATTTGAAACTAATGGTCCAATATTCAAAGTGCTCAGATCGTTCATGACCTGGACGCCATAAATCCACCAGAGCACATTAGTGGGATGGTCCTTAATTATACAGTTTAGGCTTTGTGTAATCAAATGGTGCAAAAGAACAGCTGAGAACATTAAAATGCCAGCAGGCATTATAAATCATAACGCTTTCTATAGTCTTTCTTCAATTCACATGTTTTGTTAAATTGGAAGTAAAAATAGAATGATTTTTGTTGAATATCCATATTGGCATTTATAACCATTAAAACATAAATGATTAACATAACACATATTAAAAGATCATCTTTATTATTTTACCTCCTAGTTTTCTAATAGAAATTGCAGTTATTTTTTTTAAAACTTTAACTACAGGAATCATCTTGTTAATGAAATAAAATTAAAGTTATCTCTTAGAAAGGTAGATTACACAAAAAGCCTATTTCTTAAGAAAATACAATTTCAATAAATTGCAGTGCAATCTTTTCCATCTAGGACTAACATGCACCTTAAAAGTTTTCTGTAGAGTTTTAGCTTTAAGAGGACACAATTTAAATTATGGAATGTTCAAATTGTTATAATAGAAAGGAAATCTATTTAAATGGTGGTTTATTACTTCAAATTATATTTAAATGAGGATAATGAAGACCACATTTGAAAACAAGACCAGCAAATGAGAATCAATTTCTTGGAGCATTAAGCAACTTTAAGTAGTAAGCTTTGGCAACTTGGCATAAAATATACAGCTTATTTTTGCTTCAGGGCTTTTAAGTCTCAAAAATCTAACTAGCACCCATGTCAGCCCTCAAGATTAAGAATTATTACCATCAGCATAGCTCGTGATTCAGTACCATTCCAAATGCCCACAGGAGTGACAGAAATCAACCAGAATGGCTTACTGAGCAGCAATTCTGTGTAAGGCCTGGGGGGTAATGGGGTAGGAAACAGGGCATCCTTGCTGAAGGGGAAGGTGTGTGCAAAGCAGTGGTGTCCTGAGTCAATTGTGAGCATTTCTTTCCAAATCCACGTTCAGAAACATCGTGTTAGTCACTTAAAAACTGGTCCTGGTTGGGTGTATTTACACCACAGGAATTGGTGAACACTACAAATCAGAACTTATCTTTTTGGAAAGCTGGCTGTCAAACTTTTACCAGCACACCCTGGATGTAAAGGCACCAAAGCAGCAGAGCTTGAATAGGTACGTGGAATGGGAACTATTTCATTTTGAATGGGATTTAAGGTCTGCCAAGCTAGGAAAAGAAACCAAAATAGAAAGGTTGGATGGTATCTAGATATGGAGGGCCTTTCATGCTTCACTAAGGAGTTTTCTTTCATTTATTATCCTTGTCTAAGACCTAGCAGAAAACAGATGGTGCATTCAAAAAGGAGGTTTTGAAAAGGGAGTTTTGAAAAGGGACCATTTACAGGGCATGGATAAGGTTAAGGTACTGACTCACACCCCTCGGCTAGCTGCTGCAAGAAGCAAAAGCCAACAAGAAGCCAGATGGCAAAGGACCCATTGATGCAGTCCATCTGAGTCTGATTCCCAGAGTACAAAGCAAAGTAGAGAAGGGTAGGGTGGATCTGGAAGGGTATAGAAAATATCCAGCACAATCCCACAGCAAGTGGGTACCACTAAATGTCTTGTAATGGGAACTAGGGAATCATGTCTATAATTCAGAAACACTGATCCATCAGCTGTGTGTAAGACAGACTGGGGAGGGTACATAATGGATGTAGGGAAACCCATTAAGAAGCACTCTCATTAAGCTAAAGAAGAGGCAATGGAACTGCGATCATGGTGGTAAGAACAGAGAAGGGCCATGTTTAGGAAACAATAGAGACTGACAAGTGGAGAGGTAACTATTAGATATACAGCTGACTAGATGTAAAAATGGGGGAGGAAGAGTTAAAAATAATATCAAGGCACTGAGCCTGTTTGACTCTGATGCTAGTGATTGCCAAAGTAAGACAGGGGCATGCAAGAGCAAGACCTCACTTTGAAAGTGGGTTGACTTTCTCCATTTATGTGATTGGGTGGGAAGAGAAAGGTGACAGCACTCTCTACCAGTTCTCTCTCTGCTGGGCCAGTTTGTGGAGGCTTTGTTCCTCTGCACAAGGCTATGGGATACTCTTACACAGCCATAGCTCATTCTGTATCCTAAAAACCAGTGCCTCCCTTTGAGCTTTCTGGGATGTGATTTTTAGGGTGAAAATAGCCAGCAGGCATTTGGAGTTTGGGAGTAAAGTTATAACCAGAGAGAAGTTGGATGTTTGTCTCATAAAGTCTAGTATAGAAGACTTAAGATCTCAAGAGGCATAGAGACAAAATGAAATGAAAGGGCTCAGTGGAGCCAGAGATGTACTACCATAAAACACAGTACAAATGGAAGGTTAACTCTGCCTCTTACTGAAAAATAAGTGACTATCTCCACTATCATCTCCTTGATAACTACTTGGTGATAGTGTCTGAATTTAGTTATATGTCAATACAAAGATGGAACTAACACAAATTGTTATAAGGGCATGCATTAGCAACTCAGTGTTGAAATGATCTCTGCATTATGAACCATAATGATTGAGATGAGGCAGAAAAGTAGATCTCTCCATGGAGGACAAATCAATAACAACTAGGTTTTATGGTCATTATGAACTAATGAAATTACTTACCATCTAAATCTCTTGGAGGATCTTGAACACTCAACATCCGTCACCTCTTTCATGTTAACACCAGCCAGATGTGGCTGTACATAATGGAGATCATGAACAAAAATATTTCATACATGAAGCATTTGCATTCCAAGCAAGAGGGATTTTTAAAGGCATCCCCAAACTAGTATTAAAAAAAAAATTCCATCTGTGGGCAACACAGGTGATGTGCTATCAATTAGCTAGTGCCCTAATTCAAGAGTTCATCTATAATGAAAGGGGATTGTATTACAAGGGAAAAATAAGCAATAGAAAGCAGAAAATAAAAGAAGGTAAACTAAATTACAAGACATTATGTGCCATTTTCACATACATTATATCTTTAACCAAGAGTCACACAGAAATGAAGTAGAGACTTTCTTCCTGTGTGCCCTTTAGCTCTTGGAGCTTGGTGTGTGCCAGTCCAAACATGCCACGCACTAGCACGCCATTCAATTCAGCCACTCCTGAATCCCTGCTTATGTGATTTCTCTCCAGATATTCAAAGCCTTCTGTCATTATCCCCCTTCCTTGACTAAATTCAACACATCTCATCCCTTCTGTGCATAATGCACAGTCTCCTTTTGTCGAACTTCATATTAACTAGTAATTCTGTTTTCTCCAAACTTCAAGTGTACTTTGGAGGAATGGGCAAATGAAAGTCTGAGATTTATGATCTCCCCCCCTTTTTTTCTTTTCTAAGCCACACTGGTTTTCTCTGTTCTTCAAACCCATCAAGGTCCTTCAAACCTCTGGGCTTTGGCTTCCAAAGCTCTTCCCTTGCACTCCCTGTGCCTCCATAACTTTCACTCACCCTTGAGATTTTGGTTGAAATGTCACTTCTTTACGAACGACTTCTCTTAGAATCCTCCATGTAATACTCGCTTTTGGCCTTGTGCACTTCTCTTTCACTGAACTTAATACAGCCATACTTCCACAGGTACTTGTGGATTAATGGATTAATGCTGTTACCTCTATCAGTTGGCAAGCCCCACGTGGGAATGGACCACATTTCATCTGTCTTGCTCACAACTGTATCACCAGCTCACAGAAGACCTGCACAGAGGTGGTGCTGTTGATATTTGCCAAATGACTGAAGTGAGTAACCGTCATGTTCTAAGCACTGTAACAAGCTTTCCCACACATTCTTATAGCAACCCTGTGGATTCATATTATTCCTCCATGGTGTAGATGAGAGAGCTTGGAGGTCAAATAAATTTGAGTCCTTTAACCAAGATCACACAGCCAGTATGTGATAGAGTTGAGATTCATACCCGGGACCATCTCATCTAAGCTCTGTTTTCTTGTGGAATTTCCACAGATGATCATTTAATCATTTTCTGTCTTGTTTCTATTCATTCTCTCTCCCCAGTGAGTCTCAAAACTCACTTGGGATGGAAGTTAACACCATGTACATTTTTTTTTCATCCCCCACATCACCCTTCTAATAGCACTTGATATTCTACATGCATTTAATGAATACTTTTTGATTAATAACACTTCCTTGGCATTAATATCATAAAAGCATCCCCAAATGAGTTCAACTTTCTGTAATAACCTCTCTAAAATAGTAAGGCAGTACATCTCTGATATAATACAGGTTTATAGTCTACTCGTTTCTACCAAACTGCATAGGAAGTAATTTTGTAAAAAATTTTTAGAAAAAACAGTATGACAAAGTGAAATAGATATATGGAAATCCGTTTCCTCTTTCATTCATGGACTATTTGCTAAGTGCATTTTCCATGTGCCAAGTGCTCTTATAGGTGCCAGGGATCCAAGTCTAAGTAAGTCAGAGTCTTTTCCCTCAAGGAGCTGCTGTTGATGGTGTTATTAAAGAGTGAAAATAAATAATCCTAAAGTATATACTTGAAGTGAGGACAAGCAAACGTGTGAGAATCAAGGCCAGTGTGATGAACTCAGCCTGGGGGAAAACCAGAGTGAGTACCTGGTCCTATATACTTCCTAGTTTTAGGTATTGGGTCAATTCCTTGTCTCAGGGTTTTTTTTGTTTTTCTCTTTTAAAGTGGGGATAATACCTCCCAGAGTTGCTGTGTACTCCTCTAAGCACACTAAAAACATGCTATTTATTGGCGTACAAGGGTTGCTGGAGGAGACTAGTGAGGTGGTGGTTCTAGCTATCCCCCAGAAGTAAGAGTACAGATATCTTCAGTTACCCCTAAATGCAGTCACCTATCAATTGGAAAACTTTGATTAGGAAGGTTAAACAGGACAGTGAACGTGAGGTTCTTTGTTAAAATTATTATTTCCAGCTCCCAAAGCATTCAAAGAATAATGAGGCAGTTAATGCATACTCTCAACTTTGTCCTTCAAGTGCATATGACAATTTGCTAGCTGTAACAGGGTAGAGGCTAAGTCATAGCAACCTGTCCCTGTTGTCAGCCTACCAGGGGTCTCCTTAAGGGTTACCTGATTTGGCTTGCCTGGTGATTTTTTCTTGCTTTGTGACTAACCCAGCAGCCAAGAGGACTCTTGGTTATGCCGCATTGGGTTCTCATCTTGTCCCAAACAGGAGCCTTGCAGTTTGGTCAAGAAGCAAGAAAGTGATGTTATGTAGATGATGATACCAAAAATCAATAATATCAATGGTAGCAGCATGATTTATCGAGCACTTACAAGATGCTAGCCATTGTTTTAAGAGTTTTACGTGCCCCCAACTTTATCATATAACACTGGATCCCTCAGAGTTGAAGCTTATGGGTCTGTTAGTTCTGGCAATGTCTTGAATTCAGTTCCTTTTTGGAGAATGGTAGCTCTGAACTGAATCTGTTCTTTCTGGTTAGAAAATGTGATTATATGAATTATGACTTTGGGGCATTGTAATATTTTCAGAGTGAGAAAAGAGAGTGGATACAGAACATAATTTGGAAACAAACAAAAAAGGCTCTAATGTATTCATCTGTCTGCCTTTTCTTCTAAAGCACATAAGCTGATATAAGATTTCTTGAATGTCTGGGCAAATATAAATCTCTCTTGGGGTCTAACACAAAGGTAGACTACTTATGAACTACTGACTTTCCAAACATCTGGTCTGAATCTTGTTGTCTCTTAAAGTCCGTTCACTTGCCTCTGAGTAAGGATCCTTGGAATGCCTACACCATTTAGTCAGAAATGTTAGATTTCAATATAATACCACTCCTACCCATTATTACTGTTTATTTACCTTGGGGTCCAGGAACTGTGCAAAAGGCTATATATGCATGATTTCATGGAATAAGTCCAGTGATTCTGTAAGGCAGGGTCTGTTATTATTTCCATTTTATAGATGAAGATACTGAGGTTCACTGAAATGACTCCAGACCACAGAGCTAAGATGCAGTTTTGGAAGTAATTCCTCTCAACTAAGTCCTGTCTAGTTATCCACTCTCTTTGCCCTGCTTTGGGCTATACGTCCTATAACACTTATGGTAGTGACTCACATTGTTCTGATGTATCACCTGCATGTCAGAAAGATCCCTTAAAGCAAAACACTCTTTAGAAGCAAATCTTAAATAGTTTTCATTATTGCTAGCAGTTTTAAGCTCTTGTAAAAAATCATTCAATACTTTTCATAAGATTCAGCAATCTGCAAATATCCAAGACAGTAACTTTCCTCAAAATTAATCATTTTACTTCTGTCTTTTTTCCGTGTAACAAAAAGATGCTTTTTGGTTTTCAGAAACCCTCTAAATTCAGACACTGATGATATAACAATACGCAGTGTGATGGTAATGGTTAGGAGAATGCAATCTTTAGGTATTTCGGCTCATTAAAAATATTTTTAACTTAAATATGACTTTAAAATATGCTGTTAATAACACCAATATAATTTTAAAGAATAATTCAGTGATTGGATAAATAAAAATACCAAAGTTGACTCAAAACTTAAATAATAAAATAGGGGCACCTGGGTGGCTCAGTTGGTTGAGCGTCCAACTTCGGCTCAGGTCATGATCTCACGGTTTGTGAGTTTGAGCCCTGCGTTGGGCTCTATGCTGACAGCTCAGAGCCTGGAGCCTGCTTCGGATTCTGTCTCCTTCTCTCTCTGCCCCTCCCCCACTTGTGCTCTGTCTCTGTGTCTCTCAAAAATAAATAAATGTAAAAAAAAATTAAAAACAAACTTAAATAATAAAATACATCATGTTTTATTTTATAGAAACTCTACTTTAATAATGGAATTACAGACTTTTTAGGGCCAAATGGGCTATGAGAGCTAGTCCAATCCAATCCTTTTGTTTTATAGTTGCAAATAAAGATGAAGAAACACAGCCCAGTGCTTTAACAGTGCAGGTTCAGAGTCAGACAGGCCCAAGTTCACATTCTTGCTCTGCCACTTACCAGCTCTGAGACTATCTGTCATCCACAGTCACAGAGCCAGTTCTTGAAAGCACCTTGCCTAGGAAGCAGGGCTGCTGTAAACTGAGCATTCAAATAAAAGACTTTCACGTCTAAAGCAGATGCTTATTCATTCATTCATTTGACAAATATTTACTGAGTACACACTACCATGACCTTGGGCAAGTTACTTGTTTTGTGCCTTATTCCTGAGCTGTAAAGTGGGTATCCCCGTTATACAGTTTTTGCAAGGATTAAATGAGTTAATGCATAGAAGCTGCATGGGATGTTCCCGGCACAGTGGAAAGGCACACACAATGTTGGGTATCATTACTTTTCTCCTACTGTTACTACACTCTGTGTTAGGTAATCTAGTGGGGCTCTGGGGATATAATTCAGGAGCCCTATGTAATATTTTCCTCCTAATTACTAAAGCATCTCTTGTGTATGGAGTGAATCGCTCACTCCATTGTCACTCCTGAGGGTGAAGCTGCTTGTAAGCTTATTTACAAGGGTTCTATTTTGACAGTGCTATCCTTCAAGCATGAAGGGAAAAATATCTCACCTGCATTTGCTCATGTACTTTGTGTTTTTTCCTTCAGATGGCTTTGAAGACACTCAAGTTTTTCACCTGGTTTCCCAGGTGAGAAATGATGAGTTTGTGAGTATGTGAGGAGGTTGGCTGGGATTCCAGAGACAGGTTGTCCCCACAGGACATAGCAGAACTAACTAGTCCTTTGGGAGTGTTAAACTTTACATGTAGTCCTTACTGCACAGAACCATAATGAGCTGGAAGAACAAGCAGAGAAATCCAGTTAATTGCCACTCCAATGTCTTCAGTGGTTCTATCATGGTTGGATGAGTTACTATAGATTCCATCAGTGTTCTGGACATGAGCTGAAGTCCTATATAACTATAGCACTCATGGAAATCACAGAATTATGAAGGTGAAAAGGACCTTAAATGGTCATGTAGCTTCTCACAAGAGAACGTTACACTATCCTAGAGAAGTGAGAAGTTACATACATCTTTAAGAACTTGAGAGAAGGCTCTTTACAAAGCTCATTTTGATGAACAAGACTTATTATTGAAACAAAAACATACGCTTCTCAGTATGAAATCAAGTATGTCTCCTCTGTTTGTGTGTATGTGTGTGCACATGTGTGTATGTATATACAAAGTTAAAATACCCCTGCCAAACAAAACCAGAAAACCATGCCACTATCACTTTTCTTTTGTAGGCAGAACACCCTCAGTTCTCTTTCATCTTCTGGGCTATCTCATTTTCTTATCCTAGCCATCTTTAGCCTATGAACCTTTCTTCCCAGCTTGTCACAAGTTATTTTTTTAAGCCTCTAAGGTCAGTTTAAGGTAAGACATTAGAGAGAAAGTCTGATTAGTTCTTAGGTGTCTGGGAAACCCAGCTTAAATTTCCCTGCATGATACATTTTAACTGATACATCCCAGGTCCTTGCTCTCCTTGGTAACCCAAGAGCTAAAGTGCTGAGTCACTGTCATATTACCTGTTCTGTCACCACAGTTCAGGAAACAGGCTTGGTACAAGCAAGGAGCCTCAGGTCTTATCCCAGATCCAGTCTTACCCTAGATGTATGATCTTACACAAGTTCAACTTAAGCTAGGAAAAAGAAAATTGCAACCCTTTTTCTTTTACAACTTAGAAATGTATTAAGTGACTTGTCCAAGGTCACACTAAACTGCTCCATGGCTCTGGTCCCTTAGTTATTGAAAAAAGAGAGAAAGAATGATATTTGGTGTCTCAGAATAGTAGAGGTCAAATGAGATACATATTTAAGGACTCTGCAAAATGTGAAGTTGTAAAACATGAGGCACTATTCATTTTGTCAGTGCAGCCCATCTTCTTTTTATGCAGCATGTGCTGTTATGTTTCTTGCAACTGACTTTGATTCTGTTTCTAGCCTCCTCTTCTGCTTGCTCAAGACACTCTGAATTCTAACCAATTCAGAGGCGTCTACCCTCTCTAAAGCAACCATCCCACTCACTGGTGTTCAGTGAGACTAGATTTAAAATGGTCTCCTGCCAAATACTTGTGTTGCAGGTGATAGCCTGTTCTGTAAATTAACCAGAAGGTTTCTTAAAGCCTTTGCCAATGGCCAAGGCCCCTGCTTCTGTACTTTTGTAGCTCACACTTTTGCCATCACAGCACACTTTATTGCACCTGTCACTCTCCTTTCTATAACACCAAATAGACATTAACTCAGGGGCAGAGTCAATGTCTGTTAGAACAGGGTTTGTCAAAACTTTGGTACTATTGACACTGGACCAAATAATTCTTTGTCATGGGGGGACCATCCTATACATTTTAGGATGTTTACCGGCATCCCTGGCTTCTACACATTAGATGCCAGTAGCATCCCCCACCTTTAGTTGTGACAACTGCCAAAGATGTCTCCAAATATTGCCAAGTTCCTCCTGGAGGTAGGGATGGGTGGGGTGGGGAGGTCGAATCACCCCCAGTTAAAAACCCCTGTGCTAGATCTAGCAAAGTGCCTTCTTCACTCTATAACTATTTGTAGAAGAATACGTGACTGATGGAAACAAACTGCTTCTGATGGATTTAATGTACAAGCTGCAGAAAAATCAAGCTAATTTCTTTTGGTTTTAGTACCTCCTATAATGCCTGGCACACAGCTGGGGCTCAGGATATATTCACTGGGTGAATGAGTGTTCCAAGAACATAAACAGCTTCCTGTATCCCAGGTAAAATTATTTCCCTCAAGAAGACCCAGGTGAGGTGATAGGGAATTATCACATTAGGAGGAGAAAATTTTTAAAAGAACAACAAAAAAATCTCTTAGCTGTGAGATTAGAAGCCAGAAAAAATACCTTGCAGAAAAGAGCATCATGGCTATGTTCCCCACACCTTTAGCTCTCCGTCCAATCATGGCATTTAGGGCAGAAATAAAATTCTTTGCAGTGCTAATACTAGACACTTCTAGCATTTCTGCACCTTTGAAACAACTCAGTTAGGGACATGAAGTACCAGGCGGGTTGCAGGACATCTAGAAGGTCACACATTCAGGCATTAGTGTCAGAGCTGGGAAATGAGCCTGCGCCTTCCTGACTCCCTGGACAGTACTTGATTACAGTGATTATTATGGATGCAAATTAAGACTTATTACTATTGTGAAATAACAATGCAGGTTAATGATATTCTTTATTGCCACACTAACATTTTTTTCTAGAGGGGAAAATTATAGGCATGAAACCAATTAAGCAACCTTTCTTTCTTTGTAAAGCTTTTTAGTGTTCCTAAATGAAGATTCTCTCTTTGTGCTTACTGCTTAATAGTGCAAACTGATTTTTTGTCTCTTAGGTCTTGCTGAGATGGATGCTAATACTGGTGCTGTCTTTTTTTCCTGTATGAATTGAAAATGACTACGCTAATACATTATCTCACAAAGGGCAGTCATAAATAGGACGAGCAAATATTTTGAAATGAATATTTAATGGACATTCTCCTATAGAGGTTAGGCATTGTTGGAAATGCCTCCCTTGGAAATCTTTGTTAGCCGAAGTCTCGCAATTGCCCTTTTCTGGACACCACTGAGGGACAGCTCTCCTCCTGTGATTGAAACAAGTGGCTCCAGAAAACAATGGCAGATTAATTTATGTATCCCCCAAACTTTACTTCGTTGTCCTTTACTCCCAGTTCTACAAAACACAAAAACCTTTCCCGTAGAAGGGCGTCATGTCACATGTATATTGTTACTGTAACTATGGGAACCAAAAAATGCCACCAGTGTGTCTGTTTCATACACAAATGAGGGGACAGCTGTGGAGTCCACATGTCTGCCAGTGGTATAATAGATGAGAGGCAGGATGGCCTGGGTCGGAAAATTACTACTCATTTATATTAATCGAAGCTTTCAAATAACATTCCAAACCCTTTGCTATAAAGAGTGTAAATGGAAGGCAATAAGCCACATAAAAGCAGTTTCATCCCATAGCTTTCAAAACTAAGTGTTGTAAGTAGATGCACCAGCATCCTAAGTGCAAAATGATGGAACTTCAGTGTGTATCACTGAAAGTTTAAGCTGAGTTTCTCTGCATGTCAGGGATGACGGTCAGTCTGGTAAGTACAGTGGTTCGATCCAAGTTCAATGTTTGTTAGTTATGGCATTTGAAGCACAGCTTCCTCAAACCCTTTAGCAGTTTCACTGAAAGTTAGTCCTTCCAGAGCTAGTCACTCAACATTATCACGTTACAGGATTGGCAGGGTTAAGAAACAGCTAAGATAACCTAGCTGTGACTAGACAGTAGCTTGTTTCCCAGT
This sequence comes from Acinonyx jubatus, assembly GCF_027475565.1. Taxonomy (NCBI): domain Eukaryota; kingdom Metazoa; phylum Chordata; class Mammalia; order Carnivora; family Felidae; genus Acinonyx; species Acinonyx jubatus. The sequence goes on from NC_069383.1 coordinate 120,887,804, forward strand.
TAAATAACTAATAAAATTGCTGATAACATTCTACCTTTGCTAGACCTTTGGAGAATAGTCAAAAAGTAAAAAAGATGTAAGCCTACGTGTTTCTTTTTCAAAAAGCAGTGTAACACAAAATAGTATAGACTTTCATTATTGAATAATATGGGTACCAGTTCTGTAGGTGCCATGGCTCTGGAAACATATACTATAATATTTTATCACGTGTCGTAAATGCAATGTCAATGAACTATTTATTACATGTCTGTCTATGGTTTAACACTTGGAGGCCACAGTCTGTAACAGATCTATAAAATAGGTGAACAGTAATATCCTAAAAGAAAAAATTAAAAAAACAAATTTCATTTGAGAAGACTTGTAGAGCAAAGGGTTCCCTTGGACAGTAACTACTGAATTGTACTCATAGGGTTTAACTTTTGTCTCTATCCTATATTTTAAGCCAAAAACAAGAGAGAATATGGGTTTTCCTGACTTCATCTATATAATTATATTTTCACCCTGAATAAAATATTAATCAAAGCTATATTCATGAGTCAAAGAAACTTCCATTGTTCCCAGAAACCAAAATATGATTCTAAAATGGAATTTGCTTTATCTCCAGATTGGCTTAACCCCAAGTAGATATTCAGCATAATAATTTTGAAAAATTAAATATAATAGTTAAGCAACCTTACATTAGTGCTCAAGTGAATCATTCAAAGAACTATTATTTTGTAGCCTAAAATAAATTTTAAGAAAGCATTATGAAAGTCTAGCAAAAATGACATGCAGATCCTATAATTTACCATATTTTATTTATGATATATGATTATTTATGGTGGCATAAAAAGCCCACCATTCTGTTTATTTATAGTCATACCCAACTGGCTTAGAAAGTAGCACTATAACTCTGTGGAGGCAGATTTTCTTTAGTACCTACCAGTTTGTTGCCATGAGTGTCACTGCTTTAGGATATGTGGTAATTGCTCTAGCAATTCAGGTCAAGAAGCTAGCCTTAGCAGGCCCCAACCAGAGAGAGATCAATGGGTGAGTTTTTCCTTGCTGTTTTTGAATTCCAGACACTATCCAGAGCTCCGTGTGTTATTGTTCAGCGGCAGAGTCTGCAGTTAGATCTGGTCTAAGATTTTATTTAGCACAGTGATTTTTTTTACAATAATAAGTACTTTATTACTTTTATTTGCCAAGGACTATGCTCTAATCTTCCCTTTCATTAGACTGGCAAAGATATCACATAGGCAGGATAATAACCAAAGAGAATTTCTTACAAATGTGAGGCTGTGGTCAGTTTAAAGTTACCAGGTTTGTGTCAAAAATACCTAGATAATTTACAGTAAAATAGTTTACAACCTAATTTAGAAAAGTCAACTGTATTTTATAGTTAACTCTCAAGTGCATAATGAAGACCGAATCTCAGGCTTAAGTCACATATGTGTGTATTCTAATGATTTGTTACTTTCTGACTTCTTGATAGCATTAAGACATAAAATGAAATCTTGGCTTTAACATTTTCTTACTTAAATTTGACTCAATTCAGTTTTCCCCTCCTGGGAAAAATACTGCCTTATGTGTAAAAGTCACTGAACCAGCAAAAATAACTTAAAGGAAACATGTAAAATAGCAGACTAACATCTGTTGTGCACCCCTCCCCCACAAACACTGAGCCCTGAAAACAATGTTGTCTTGGGGTGGGGGGTGGATTTTAATGTCCCTTTCAGTGAATATACAGAATACTGGGCAAGCACTGTTTAGTGAATAGGTTCTTTTTTCTCTTCAACAATGTTTCAGACTGACAAAAGAAGAGGCCAAGGAGGCTGGTTTGTCAGTAGGTATAATCCCAGGGCTCACGTGCAGCCCACACCGCTGGCCTTTTGTTCAGTAGTCGCACTACTCTAGGAGGTGAGCAAGCAGTGGTCTATTAGCTAATGTTAAACAAGGCGGAGATTCCCCTAGTTTGGACTGCCTTCCACTCATGGTTTTGTCCTGTGGCCCGAAAACCCATTAGGTGACTAGGAACATGCCGGTTTCATCACCTTCACTTCTACAAGTTTGATGCCTTAAGAACTAAAATAATTTTGCTTGAACAGTGAACATTCTAGTGAATGTCAATTACAACTGTCTCTTCCTAATTGTTTTAGCTCTGAGGATGGAGAGCAAATGTGAGCCGGAGATAAAATGACTAAAAGGAAAAGAAAAGAAACTCTAAAAGTTGAAAGGGCAGTTCAGTAATCACCTCAAACCACCAGAAGTGGATTAAAGTTACAGCCTACTTCATATAAATATTTTCCTCACTATCCAACTCAGAACATGCAGCTTCAATGTTCCACAAAATACACAGCCAGGTAAAGAGCAAGAAGTACTTTGAGCTTTCAACACAATAGCACTCAGAGAATTTGGCTCTTGAAGGTGTCAGCAAGATATGGAATTCCTAAACAGAAAAACTCACACTGCGCCTTTATTCCATTTTCTTAAGGTCTATTGTTAACTAAAGACTCCTTGTCTTTTCAAATTCCTTCATGTGAATGGATGAGGCCAGACATCTGCCAGGATTCGCTCACATTTGCATGCAAATCAGAGACTTCGGGACGCACATGGCCAAGAAGCCAACAACACCACTTTTACTCTAGATTTATACTGATCAAAGTGCCTTCCTGAACTTTCAACATCTCTAGTTCTAGCTCTTAAAAATGAAGTAATAAGCATATTTGAGTAATGTTATTTAGACTATCGTGCCAAAGCACACTGCCAAACAAAACAACATACCGTCTTTCAGAAAATCCTACAAGCAAAAGCCCAAATCAGCAATACCTGTTCCCGCATTGAATCTAGCCTTTCCTTTACTATGTAGGTCTGGAAATGAAAATGCTAATGGTGACGTGAGATTTAGGGAAGGATCCATTTTCTCGGACTCTTGGCTTTTGCCTGTGTAGTTCAAATGCCTCAAAACTATTCACACCCTGGCCATTCATGCATTCATTCTTTCATTCCCAGGCACTGTATTTGGCCATGGGGATACAGCGGTGAACGTAGCAGGTAAGATCCTCCTCACCCAGAACAGGTACCACCTCCGAGGTTCTCACTCCGCATATCTACCTCGACCCCTTCTAAAGGGTCCCGGGACGGGTTTTCCACCAGTCCTGGGCGCGTGGCGCCGTTTCCGCGGTTGGATCTTTCTTCACCACCCCAGCCTACCAGGCAGGGACTCCCACCGCAGGAGGCGGTCGCAGCAGGTCCCTTGGAAACGCCGAGTGGGGGGCTGCCCACACCCCTCTCCACGCAGCACAGAGGATACTCGCTGGCAAACTTTCCTTGCTCTGACCCCGGCCGAGCGGGAACCCAGCACCTATTTGGTTCCTGGAACGGACCGAGGTTCCCTGACATTTTAGCATCCCTGACAAGCCTCCTGAGGCTGCTACTTCTTCTGGACTCAAAATATGTAGGGTAAGGTCTTTCCCCCAATTATACTGCCCGACCACTGGGTAGGTCCTTCCGAATGCTCGGGCTTCATTACACTTCAGTGCTTTGTGAATTGTGTCCCTTGCTCCTTTCTTTAACAACAAGGCCACCACCAAGACATGCTTCCTCTTAGCTCTTCCCACTACCTGCCACCTTCCTTCCCATCTCTTCCTTTCTCTTTCCAACTCCCCAGACCCCCTTTACGCGCCCTTCTCCGGCCCCAGCTGTCTTACCCGTTCACATCCCAGCAGTCCTCCTTCCTGTGGATCGCCGGGCGACACCCTCCCCCGCGCTGGCCCCTGAAATTCAGCGGGCTCGCCTCCTGTCACTGCCTTTTGCCCATTTCTGCCTCGCCTTCATTCCAAACTGTTACTCTCCCCCATCCCTGTGGGGTATTTTGGGGAGGGGGGCTGGTGGGAAGATGCGAAAAGGGTTACTAGATTGCCATTTCCCCGACTTGGTCATTTTCTCCAGCTCCATGAGCCGCGCCCCCTGATCCCCCGTAGGCCCGCGATCTTATCCCGCAGTTCCCCATACCCTGTGGGGCCCGCCACGCCGCCAAGTTTGCCTCGACTTCCCCTTTGCAGCCGCCCAAACCTTCCGCCACCGCCCGGCTAGGCGAGCGCACTTACCCCGAGGCCCGGCTGGCGGGGTTGTGGGGTGCGCACGGACCCGCCGCGGCAGCAGGAGGAGGAGGAGGACTGCCGGCTGAGCGGCGCCTCCCTCCCAACCCGCAGCGCGTACTGGCTCCTTGGGGGGCTCCCAGCAGAGCACCAAGACAGGAGGCGAGGCAACGACACGAGCAACAGCTGCTGCGCGGGCCTGGGTTCAATCCGACTCTCGGGGGTCGGGGCAGAAGCAGGCAGGATTGGGAAGGAGGGCAGGAGAAGTGGGGTGCAGAGGGCGAGGCAGAGAGAGGCCAGGTCCCGAAGAAGGCGCCCGGGGCAACTAGGGATGCCACCGCGCGGATGCCGCCGCCTGGGCTAACGCCACCAGCCCCTCTCCCCACGCGGAGGGCGCTGCAGGCGCGGGCGCACGGGCCTCGCCTAGCTCTCCGGCTCGCTGCCGGCGCCCTCGGTGCGCCCCGCTTTGTGCTCCCCGCAGCCGGCGTGCACCTGGTGTAAGCAAAAGCGGTCAGCTGATGGGCTGCACGCCTATTGGCTGCTCCGCGGTCTCCTCCCCTCCCGCCCGACCCCCTTCCTAGCCTCCCCCTCCTGGCCTCCAGCCTCCGGCTCAGCCCCTTGCTGGGGCACCATCTGTAGCCCGCCCAACAAAGGCTCAGCGCCACCGGTCTCGGGTGGCCCCGCCGTCGTCCGCCGCCGCGGCCGCTGCAGGGAGCAGTGGGCCGCCGCTTTTTGTCTGAGGGACGGCAGGCTGCGGCTGGGTTAGGGAGGCAAAGCATAGTGCCGTTTCTTAGCAAAAGAAATACCAAAAAAAGAAAAAAAAGAAAAAAAAAAGCACTTGCTGGGAGACCAGTTAGGTACAATGGGGCCCAATCTCTGCGCAACATAGAACTTGGGCTCAGAGACACAGAAGCAGACAAAATTCAACCCGAGAGAGAGCCAAGTTAAAGTATGAAATCTGACCTTCGTCTTAAAATGCATGGTGATTACTTGGGCTGTGTGTTTGCCTACCTAGGTGGCTGTGCAACTGGCTGGTGCCCTTGTCGCGGGAAGTAGTATTTGCGGACACTTAAATGAATGGTGAAGCCACTTCCGATTTAAGGAGGCTCCAGAAAAAATGATTCTGAAACTTTCTAATTACAGCCTTTTGCTTTGTTACGTGTGAAACCGATTGGGAATGCAGTGTATTCGGAGTGGGGGGTGTCTGAGATCAAGAGGTGGAAATGGGTCTTTGGAAACTGCACGTGAACCTGAATCTCAACTTCCCGAGTCCGGTTTAGAACCAGGCTGGAGAAAAGCCTTTGGTACTTGTCGCTGAGGAATCTGCTTTAAGCTAGGCAATTATTAACCCCTCATTACTGAACAGCTTTGGGTGCGAATGTGGTAACATTTCCTCATCATGCTCAAGCTTAGAATTTGTGGGGAATTTGGAAGGACACATTATTACAGAATCTATCTTTTGAATTCCGTGAAGACATAGTGTAAATTTAATAATAATCGTATATCTTGGTCTTTATTGCATTTCTTGATGTCTTTCCTAGATGTCTGATAAATACAATGCTCCTATATGTCCTTCCCCTTTATGTTATCCTGAAACTATCATGTAGTTTCCAGTGGGTCACAGTGTGCCTTAGAACCTTTAGGGAAAGAAGATATTAGGATTGTGGGCAGAAGGTAGGTAAAGAATAGAAGAGCTATGCAAAAAGGCTCATTGCAACTAGGGTAGGAGAGTACTGCCTCTAAGTGAATAGGATTTAAGAACTTTCCAAGCAAGTTGAGTCTTTCTCAAGATTCACATTTTTGTCTCTTTCCCCCCTTCTGATACTGGTTATACGCAGGTTAGAGTTTGTCTGAAAGAAGGCAGGGCTCTGGTGAATCATCAGGGAAAGATAGAACACAGGTTTCTTAGGGAGTCTCCCTTAGGTTTTCCAGCTGTCTTTCTGGGAGAGGAGGGGAGTTGATGCTGCACCCTGCATTGTGGGGCTTTACAGAGATGTGTCATGGGAGGGGGGCAGTTGAAGCGATTAATGATGATGGGGAATTATTCTTTCTGGGAGGCAGGATGGATAACAGCCTCCAGGTTTGGGAAGAGACTTCATGAGAATGGTATGAAGCCCAGCTAAGAAGAAACCAATTCAGGCATGAGTGTGTGAGGCCAACATTGCTTTAAATCCCAACACTGCAATTTATGAGATGTGTCCCTCTGGGAGCAAGTCACTTTACCTCTCTAAGCCTTAGTTTCCTTGGCTATAAAGTGGGGTTAATAACAGCACCTGTCCCAAAGGGTTGTGCTGATGAGAAAGTGTAAGCACAAAAATTTCTTGGTGCAGTTCTTGGTATATAGTAAGCAGTCAGCAAATGGAAGCAGTAGGCATTATTATCCAGGTAGTGAAGACGAAAGCCAAACATCAGTTCAGACAGATGGGATAATTAATTCACAAAACTGTCACACAGGTGACAGAATATCTTAAAGGCATTAGCACTTCCAATGAGAGAAACAGACTGTCTCCCAACTCTTCAATTCATTTCTTTTAAAAACAGTATCTTTTATTTAAACGTATTTCCCTCTTCCCCAAGGCAAGAGTAAGAATGGAAGCTCTGCCAGTTTCTACTTGACCAGTGCAGTTACTTCGCTCCAGGCAGAAGGAGAATTGTCAGTAGGAAGAAATGGGAAGGGGACTTGGGCAGGAGGACAGGGATTGTTTGGTTTGGTTAAGATTGCTGTGGGACAGAAGAGGACAAATGTAGGCAGAGCAATTACCAAGAAATCTGAAATTTGGTCTAGTGGTTGGAAAATTTAATAAATTGCCTGGATGGCTAACTGGTCCAAATTTTAGGAACTGTCATTTTGTGACTCTTTACCTGTAGGGATGAATGAAGAGGAAGCAGCTACTCAATGGCCCAGGATAACTAAACCAAACTCACTTGTTTATTTTTTAGAAGTCTGTCTGGATTACTCCTAGTGAGCTCACCCAGTCCTGGGGTTCTAAATTTATTAGTGGAAAAGGACTTATCATAATACTCATTTATTTGGGCCATTGTAGAAGACCTTGGAGGCTTTGGAGGACAGTAGAAATGGATAGAAGGGCCTAAGAGTTCCCAAGAGAGCCAGATCCTTCTACTGTTATAAGGAGGAGTTCTTGCCCCTGGAGCTGGCCATGTTGGGACCCTACAGATCCCTCTGGGCTCCCCCCAAGCTCCCCTTGAGGTTCTTTAGCTTTGGTTTGAAGAAACATTATAATTGGTATTAGCCTAATTGCACTGATCTATGTGGTAAATGAGGGGGAAAAAAAGAAAGATGGGACTTTAGATGGTGATCATATTAGAATAATCTTTAAAAGAACATCTGTATTTTGAGAATAAAGTAATAATAAGCCATTTAAAACCACAATTTTTAAAAGTTGAAAATATGTTTCTCTCTAATTGAAATATCAATAGAGTGCTGGAGTCAAGGCTCTGAGTTAATATTATAGTTTTAAAACAAACACCACCAAGCTTTTAGAGAATGATGACTCTACAGCTCATAATTATGTGACTGCTGTGATTATTGTTAAATTTCATACCAAATGTGTTGTTTCCCTAAGAATTTTTGACAATTGAGTAGGTTTACTATATATAATTCCTATTCTTCCAGTTTTGTTCTTCGTACCAATTCATTCCAACACAATATCATTCCAACACACCACAAAACTGAGGTTTCTGTAATTTTTTTTTTTTTTTTTTTTTTTTTTTTGCATTTAAGTCTAATAATTTGGTATGGAACTAAGGTGACCAGTCATCTTAGTTTGCCTGGGACTATCTAGGAAATAGGCCTATAAGTCTCACATCTCAGGAAACAGCTCATTCCAGGCAAACCAAGATGGTTCTTTGTCCTAAGTGGAACTCATATTAGGAAGTATATGGTACTGTTGCAATCTTCGTTGAATTATAACCTTGCAGATACAACAAATGATGTTCTAGCACCAGTAAGAGGGATGAGATCAAGAATCCTGTTTCCACTTGTAGAACTTAGTTGCTATAGAGCCCATTACAATTGTCTAATTCAACCTCCTTATTTTATAGATAAGGAAACTAAGCTCTAGAAAGAGCTCTGCCAGTCTGCTGACAAAGCCTACACTAGAAAGCTAGATTGTATACTGTTTGAAGGCAGAGACCAGATGGCTAACTCCTAGCCCAGCATTCAGCATGTATTAAGTACTCATTAAACATTTTTCAATCACTGAATTTAATAAATTAAATAAATGAATGTCTTTATGTGATTGGAGCTCATTATATCACAAGCATTTTCTTCATATCATTAAAGTCTTTGAAACTATAATGCTTAATGACCGTATAATTCCACAATCTTCTGTTGGCGAGAAATAAGAGCTTTATCAATTATTTGCTATAACACATTATAATAAACATACATGTAGGAAATGTCTATTTTAGTTATTGAACTATAGATACATAAACAATAGTTTGGATTAGCAATTTAACATTCAATTTTTTTCTATTTTTCTTACTATTTATAGTTAGACAGGCAGACCTTAATAAAAAATAAAAGGTCATTTGGGTTTTTTGCTCTTATAAAGATTTTAGTTGATAAAATTTTAGAGTCAAGTTTCTTTCTTTTCAATTATTTGCTCTCCATTTTGATTTCTCTTTTCTCTGTATAATAATAGCTAACATAAATTAAGTACTTTGTACTGGGTACTAAGTAATGTTTCTTATGTTGAGATAGGCAGTACAGTACAATGGTAATGAGCTAGGGCCCTTGATTCGTGCTTCTGAGGTTTATATGCCAGCTTGACACAGCTGTGTGAATTTTAACAAGTTAAATTCTGTGTTTGTAACATATCTATACCATGGGGTTTGTGAGAATAAAAGAGATGGGTATGCGCCCAGCATATAGCAAGCATTCACTAGATATTAACGAATTAGTTACTAGAATGCTAGCTGCTGGAACAAATCAACCAAAGAACCCTGGTGGTTTAAATATGGCAAGTTTATTTTGCACTCATGTAAAGGAGTGTGTTCCTGGCTGGGTGGACTCCTCATGATCATTCAGGGCCATGGCTGCTTCCATCTGTTGGTTCTTCCTCCTCTATTTCCAGACTTTCTTTCCATTCACACAGAGGCTGGGGAAAGAGAAAGAAGGGACCAAATGGGAAAATTTTATGGACTAGGCTAGGAAATGGCTTACATTGCCTCCATCCACATTTTACTGGCAAGAACTCAGAGAAATAGCTGCATCTAAGAGCAAGGGAATGTGGGAAATGTAGACCATGTGTATGCCTGAAAGGGAGAGGAGGAAATCTTGCGATGTATGATGATCTATAGTAAAAATACAGGTACATATGTAAGAAATATGCCTATCTCTCCTCTGTGGCTTTCATCTTCCTTCATCCTAATCATAAGTCTGATAAGGTAGGCAGAAGGAAATGACTGGATCAGAGTCATACGGCAAGTAAGAGGCTATCATTATAGCAAACAAAATATACTTGAAACAACTACCCGGCGGGGCTTTCCAATGATCACTTCCTTTTAAAACTGTCCCTGGGTGATTGCCAACCTGAATGCCATCACACATTACCTTCCTAAAGTTCCCAGAGACCTCAAGGAGGGAGAGGAAGACCATTAGCTGCCCCATCAGCAGCTTACTCCTTTTTCTCTCAGTAATACCCTTTTTCTTTCAGTAATCATAAAACTTTAAGGTAGTTCAGAATCTTTCCTCATAGGAAAATGCTTAGAGACTAGTGCACTGGTATTCAGTGCCCCTATTATCATAAATTTAATATCCACATTTACTTTTGGTCCTAGGGGCCTAACAGGCTATAAAACAAAGATTGGCAGGTAGAGTAGATACAACTGATTTATATACGTTCTGCAGAAACACTGAAGCTCACAGAATTTTCCCTGCATTTCATCTAACACCTTCCTCTGTCAGGTTTGTCTGCATTCTGCCCTCATTTCATTTTATTTTTATAATGGAGACGCTCACACTTTTTTTTTTTAATCTCTGAGCATGTTAACAGTCTCTTCTAAGTGAAGCATTGCCCAAATTCCATTTTCATGGATAACTAAGTACCCATCTACCAGACTGATCATCTGTTGGAATCCTTATTCTCTTAAATTTGATTCACATTGTGCCCTTGACTCTGTCCCTGCCCAAAACCTTGCACTGAATGCACGCTGTCTTTTGGAAAAGGGACTTAGCTTTTGAGTTTTGTGACTTTCGGAGAAAGAAAAGCTGCAGAAAGATATGTGATATCTAAATGGTGACTTATGCTAATCACTAGAAACAAGTCCATAGTGCAATTCAATTTAGCAAGTACCATCAGAGTTGAGGACTGAAAAAACCTTAGAGATAATCTGACTCAACTCTTTCATTTTACAGATGAGCAAATCCAAGTCTCAAAAACACTAACACCTCCATGTACTTGAAAGTATCTGGGAAATTTGCATAGATTTAAACCTTTACTCAAGGTCATACTGCCTGTTAATAGGAGAACCAAGCCTAAAATCTAGTTCTCTAGATTTTCAGATCAGGAATCTTTCTCTAATATTTGTGTAACCTTCCCTGGGATCCTCAGACCTTCCAGAAGTTTGTGGATATACTCTCAAGAGTCTTGTGGGTTGGGGCACCTGTGTGGCTCAGTCAGTTAAGCGTCTGACTTTGGCTCAGGTCATGATCTCACAGTTTGTAGTTCGAGCCCCACATGGGGGTCTGTGCTGACGGCTTAGAGCTCAGAGCCTCAAGCCTGCTTCAGATTCTGTGTCTTCCTCTCTCTCTACCCCTCCCCTGTTAGTACCTTGTCTCTCTCTCTTTTAAAAATAAATAAACATTAAAAAAAAAGAGTCTGGTGGGTTGCTATAAGAAATTTATATTTGTTCTTTTTAATTTTTTTTAATGTTTATTTTTGAGAGAGAGAGAGAGAGAGAGAGAGAGACAGAGTACGAGCAGGAGAGAGGCAGAGAGAAAGGAAGACACAAAATCTGAAGCAGGCTGCAGGCTCCAGGCTCCGAGCTGTCAGCACAGAGCCCTGTGCAGGGCTCGAAGTCATAAGCAGTGAGATAATAACCTGAGCTGAAGTCGGATCCTTAACCGACTGAGCCACCCAGGCATCCCAAGAGATGACTTAATTTTAGAAAAAAGAAAGAAAAATATTCAACTATTACATGAAATTGACCATTGAACTTGGGCTTAATTGGTTTGGTAGGTTTTTTTTTTTTCATAAATAGTTTTATTTAAGTGTAATTGCCAGTATGAGTTGAATTGTGTCTCCCACAAATTCATATGATGAAGTCTTAGCCCCAGTACTTCAGAATGTGACTTTATTTGGAAATGGGGTCTTTGCAGATATAATTAGTTGAGTCCTACCGGACGGAGTAGGGTGGGCCCTAATCTAATATAACAGGTATCTTTATAAAAAAGGGGAAATTTAGAACACAGACATACATCTGAAGGGAGAACACCATGTGAAAACACAGGCAGAAATCAGGGTGAAGCTCTACAAAGCAAGGACCAAACCTAAGATTGCTGGTCCACTGCCAGAAGCTAGCAGAGAGGCATGGAGCGGATTCTTCCTCATGGCCCTCAGAAGGAACCAGCCCTCAGACACCTTGATCTCCAACTTAGTTTTCAAGACAGTGAGAAATATCTGTTGTTTAAGCTTCTCACTTTGAAGTACTCTGTTATAGCTGCTGCAGTAAACTTTTATAATTGCTATAGAATAAATTACACATATCTACACATACTACAAAATATGCAATTTTGATTGTATATAGCTGTGAAACCATCATTGCAATAAAAATAATGAACATATCCGGGGCGCCTGGGTGGCGCAGTCGGTTAAGCGTCCGACTTCAGCCAGGTCATGATCTCGCGGTCCGTGAGTTCGAGCCCCACGTCAGGCTCTGGGCTGATGGCTCAGAGCCTGGAGCCTGTTTCCGATTCTGTGTCTCCCTCTCTCTCTGCCCCTCCCCCGTTCATGCTCTGTCTCTCTCTGTCCCAAAAATAAATAAGCGTTGAAAAAAAAATTTAAAAAAAAAATGAACATATCCATGATCCTTAAAGGGTTTTATGTGCCTTTTTGTACTTAATTCCTTCTTACCTGCCATGCCCTTTTCTTTTCTGTCCATCATTAGACTCAGTAAACTTTCCTGCTTTCTGTAATTATAGATTAATATGTATTTTTTAGAATTTCATTCAGCATGATTGTTAGAGATTCATCCATGTTGTTGTGCATACTAATTGTTTTTTATTTCTAACTAGAACTCCATTGTATATCTTTATCACCATATGTTTATTCATTCACCATTTATGGCCATGTGGGCTGTTTCCAGATCTTGTCTATTACATATAAAGCTGCTTTGGGTATTTGTGTTCAAGTCTTTGACTCGATATTTGCTTTCATTTCTCTTGGGTAAATATCCAAGCATGAAATGACTGGATCATATGGTAGGTATATGTTTTACTTCTTAAGAAACTGCCAAACTGCTTTCCAAAGCAGTTGGTACCATTTTTCATTCCTACCAACAGTGTGTTAGTGTACCAGTTGGCTTGCACATTAAAAACTCTTGAAGGTAAATGCCTTTAGGGAGGTAAGGAATTTTAGATGATTCAGTCACACCCTGCCTATCTGCCTTATACCCAGCTTGATTTACACACTTATGCTACCTATCTGTATGATTTTGAATGTGCAACCTCTGATTAATAAATTGATTCAACATTGGCTATTCATATATGTGATTCATGCATTATATGTGTACCAATCTGTACAGAGTCCCGGACCAAAGTCAGAAGATATGAGTGTACCATTGCCTACCCATGTGCCTCTCAGTGTGCCATCGGCTGCCCCTTCTCTTTAATGTACTCCCTGAAAATTCGGAGTAAAGACATTTTACTTTGCCTCCTTTACTTGCCTCCTCATAGAGTTGTTTTGTGGATCAAATTGACTATTCAAGGAAGTAATTTGCAAGCTATGATGTAGACCATGTTTTCATGATGGTATGATAGGGAAACGCTCTCTGAGAGATGGGTTTCCAGAATGAAGGTCCCACAGATTGTGACAGCCGTTATGATGTGAGTGGTGTGTAATGTAGAGTGCACTGACCACCTGTACTTGCTACCATCCCCCTCATTTCTGGGCAGAAAACAGGGTACCAGTAGACTTTGAGACATTGGCTAAATGTCCTACCGAAAAGTTTCTCTTGATGCCTCTAAAGAGTCTGGCATTGGAAGTCAGGAAACAACAATAATAATAAATATAGCAGCTAATTCTTATTAAACAGGTATTATATGCTAGGCTGGTTTTATTACTTTTTTATTGAAGTATTGTTAACATGCAATGTTATATTAATTTCAGATGTACAACATAGTAATTCAACAACTCTATGCATTATGCTATTCTCACCACAAATGTAGCTACATGGTACAATTTTTGCATGAATTTCATGTAATTCTTACAACAATACCACGAGATAGGGAGGTATGATTATCACTCTTGTTTTTGTAAAGTAATTGTGATATTAACAAAGGTAGATTTCTTGCCCCAGACACCAGAGCTCTTGCTCTTAGCTATAGTATACTCCATAGTGTCCAATCCTATCTATGCTGTAATAGTATAATCTGAAAGGCTTATATCATTTCATCATATTGACATAAACACACCTATTGGGAAAATTTTTTTAAATTAAAAAAAAAAAAAAACAGACTGAAGTAGTATCCCAGGAACTGTCTCCAAATATCTTAATATTTCAGAAAGTAAGAATATGAGGAACACTACTCAGATTTTGTTAGAATAACAATGACATTCACAAAATAAGAGTTGAAAGTCCATAGCAAGGGATTTGAAAATCATTGAAATGTAAAAAGCAATGAAATTTCAATTTGTAACACAGGAGCTTTTGGACAGGTATGTATGAAGGGCCAGCATGGGCCACCTAGTTGATTCTGAAGGGCTGAGCAATCATATGGGATATAGTTTGCCAAGGATGGGTCATGGTCACTTCCTGGAAGATCACTTAGTGAGCTTATAGAGAGAATGGATTCTAGTCTAAGCTTTACCATTAATAGGTAAAGGTATCTATTACCTATTAGGTACCATTTCTTTATGTGTAATTTCTTTATGTGGAAAATGAGGTTGCTGATAAAATGTGTGGTTTTCATACATTTTATTCCCCTCAGAATTCTTTAGTTAAATTAGATCTTGAGGAAATACCACATGAAGACATAAAAGCAAATTTGTCTGGGTTCTTGGTTACAACAACCAAATCTACTTTAGGTAGTTTGGGTAGTATTAAAAAGTACTAGTTAGTCTTTGAGCCTCTGGAAGAGCTGAAAGAACGGGCATGCATGTTGCATAACCAAGAACAAAGCATCTAGAGAACATGCCCTACCACCATGCACCTATTCTAGTAGAAGGAAGCACCATTGTCACTGTTGTCCATCACTTAATACCTACCACACTATGGTTTGGAATCTAGAAACTCTATACAGCCCTCTCTTAGATGCTGCCTTAGTTCTTGCCAGATTTCAACCCCCAGCCTGTGGCTGCCTTTTCATGTAGCTGACTTGTACCTATGTGTTGCTTGACTGAACCTAGGCCTTGTGTTGAACAGAAAGCCATCTTGAGAAAGGGGTTGGACTGGGTGCTGAGTGGGCCAACTCACAGTATCAGTGAGTGCCATCAGTGCTCCTTTAAGATGGCCAGAACTCCCAGTCAACCTTCATTTGTCCCTGTTCCTTGATGATAATGGGGCCAGGTTGGCTAATCATTCACTAAATAGGCTTCCAGCGCTCTGTAGACTGAAGTTAGAAAACCACCAAACTAGATTTTTCTAGGATTCTCTCTAGTGCTAAAATTCCTTGATTCTATTCATTTCCAAGATTAAATTAAAGTAGAGGTGCTTAAAGAAGTATTTTCCTATAGGGCTTGGCTAATTCCAAGATATTCTCTGTAATTATTAGTAGTTAAGAATATTATACCCAGAGAGTATAGCTTCATGTACATTTGCATTTTCATTGAATTCCTCAGTTAGGTATATATGAACATCCAATCCATCCATCCATTGGATTAAGAACATCCAATTCACACAAAAGGAAAGGAAACAGTAAGAGAAAAAAAAAAGGAGAATATTTGACAAAGATATGTAAGATTTCTTTTCAGAAGGGTGTATTTTGAGACTTTCAAGGGAAGCATTTTTAAGTTGGGAGTACTTGCAGATGCAGTTGTAGGGAAAACGCTTACAGTGTTGGCATAAGTTCAGATTTACAGAATCTAAGCACAAAGTTGCAATAATCAGAAGAGAGAGCAAGCAAACTTAAGCTGCCTTAAATTGTACAGATATCTGTTTACATAATTGTTTGCAATGTAACATCTCTCAATGACCAGAAAATAACATTCTTGTTATCATCAAGGCACTCTAAAGACATCTGAAATCAGTGAGATACCATATTATTAGACATGGTATATCCATCAAGTGCATGGTAACTAAAGATGTACTATGTCTCTGTGCCCAAGAGCTTGGGCTCTGCTTTCAGCCCCTTTAGAGGCTTCCACTTACTTACAGGATAAGAATAATGATAGTAACTGCATCATGTTGCAGGTATTAAATGGGATAATGTGTGATAACCTACCGGCATGTTCCCTGGGATATAAGAAATGTTGTCTAGTATAGTCATCAAGACACATACACTGGATTTTTGTCCTTTGCAAGCTCAACTGGTGTTGGCAGCCAAGCAGTGATTTGGGGAGGCTGCGGCCCAAGGAGAGGAAAAGCAGTTCCACCAGTTGGTTTTCCAGAGAAGAGAGACATGATATTCATAAATGTGCAATCAACCCACCATTGTCCACCATCACCAAGACATAGAGATGGATCGTCCCTACTTCCCTGAGTCTTCTTTAACTATTTAAGATTGCTCTTGCCATTTGTTAGGACTGATTTCATCTGTATTTGATTCAGTAAACATCTCTGCACATTGACTACATAGATGCCAAGCACTATGGCCTATGACCTGGGAGACCAGACAAACATGGACACTGATTTAGCAAACATTTGTTGAGTTTCTACATTTGTTGAGTTTCTACTATATTCTAGGAACTGATTTTGGCTCTTAGCATTAGTGAGGCTCTCAAGGGTCTGAGGTGGGCTGGGTGGCTTCATGGGGGAATGACGTTAAATAAGCAGATATTAGGGTTGACTGTGTCCTTCTACATATGGAGAAACCATAGGTAGAATAAACAATCATCCTAGTTTGTCTGGGACTGAGGGGTTGCCTGGTGCACACAATTTTCTATTTTAAACCAAGACTGAGTTATTTCTCAGGATATGGTATTTTGGAGCTAAAATCAGGAATGTTCTAGCAAAATTAGGATGCATTGGTTATATTAACAGGTTGTATATCCCCTATTGGACAGTCTCTCTGCCTCTGAGGAATTTAATTCCATTCATTCAAAATGAGGAACTCTGCCCTGGGATGTAACTGTGATGTGGCACAAAGAAGTCTGGAGTGGGATTGCAGAGAGCAGCTAAGAACTCGGTCCTAGCTCTTGCTATTGTGATGACCCTTGACAAATTACCTCTCCTAACCATAGCTTTTTCCTCTGGAAAAGAAAGGAGACTTATGCCTTGGGTGTTTGAATAGGTTACATGAGATAACATATGTACAAGTGCCTGGCACAGAGAAGAAGCACAAAATTAAAAAAAATTTTTTTTCTATTTTTGAATAAGAAAACATATAGTACTGGCTTAAAACTAAGAAGTTGCATATATACATGGTGGTCTACATTAGCTTTCCATCATTTGTACTTCGTGTATTGCCCTGGAAATGCTCTTTAAATGTTTCCATTGGGCGTGTTCCAAGTTACTAACAAAATTGTAAAACTCCCTGAGTGCAAGCATGATCTTTTAATGTTTTGGGTATCTCTACCCTAAAAGCTTCTAGAACGTAAAACCCTAAAACCTATCTCCTAAAAGCTTCTAGAACATGGCATGGTCAGATCTTGGGAACACAAAGGGCTGAGGCTGGTTTGTCATGCCCTTGGTATAAATTAAGCGGTAAATACTGTGTTTATTTTTTACCTGCATTTTAAACTACAAATCTTTCACCATGAATGGTATGCTTATATAGATAAAAAGAGCTTGCTCAGGTCAAATGGTTTTGATGCCTCCTCCTTACCTAACTTATTGCATTTTAATCCCTTTATCTGTGTGATTTCCTTACGATGTGCAAATTTAACGGGAGGGAAAGGTGGCAGGAGAGGACAGATGTATACCTTGCGATGCTAAGTAGGCAGAAATCCCTCTGTGCCTCTGAGCCTGAGAAAACAGCTTAAATGTCAAAGCTAACACCGTGGGTCCTAGAGTTATAAGCAGCAACAAGCCAGCACATACAACCTCACATTAGCCAAATGGAGATAAACTTCTTCGTAATTTCGAATTTTCTATTAACATAATAGGTTAGTGGGTCTGCTCCTTTAGGAAATCCTAAAGAGATTTCTTTAAAAGTACCAGCTAGAAGAGAAAATGTCACCCATTATTATCTAGCTTGACTCTTCCTGTATTAATTCCCCATCTCTCTTTTTTCAGCCTCTCTCCATATCTTTCACATCAGGCAATTTCTGCCACTGTTTTCTTACCGTTCATTCAGCATCTTTGACATACATTGTTGTATGATGGCTGTAATGGTCTTCACATTAGGTCTCTTCTCCTGATAATTGAATCAGCTGGGCCAAATGCTCTTATGGCTAAGGGCAGCACAGATTCTGAGAGATGGCTCATCACCAGGTCATTGGGATCAACCCCTAAACCAGACTGGAGACCTCTACTCAAATCTCATTACTAGAACCATTCCCTTCTGGTGCTTGAAGGAATAGATATTCCTGAGTTTGTGCCCATAGAGTATAAGAGGTCATTCCCTCTCTAACCTCTTTTTTTTTTTCTTTCCTCTCCCCCATGGTCTTCTGTTAAGTTTCTCAGGATCCACATAAGAATGAAAATATATGGTATCTGTCTTTCTCTGTATGACTTATTTCACTTAGCATATCACCCTCCAGTTCCATCCACATTGCTACAAAAGGCCATATTTCATTCTTTCTCATTGCCACATAGTATTCCATTGTGTATATAAACAAAAAAGTGGTTAGAGAGGGAGGGAGCCAAACCATAAGAGACTCTTAAATAAAACTGAGAACAACTGAGGGTTGATGGGGGGTGGGAGGGAGAGGAGTGTGGGTGATGGGCATTGAGGAGTATACCTGTTGGGATGAGCACTGGGTGTTGTATGGAAACTAATTTGACAATAAATTTCATATTTAAAAAAATAAAAAATAAAAAATAAAATAAAATAATTAAAATCAGCTTCTACAAAAAAAAAAAAAAAAAAAAAAAAGAGGTCATTCCCAGTGTTTTATTTTCAGGGTAGTAGAAGAGTGGGGAGGCTTCCACAGAAAGTTTATAATTGCTAAAAGAGCTAATGAGAACTCAGTCTGTATTTAAAAAAAAAAGTATTGTGTTTAAAACAAGAGAGGATAAGTTTTAACAGAACATGAGCAGCAGTCCTCAAATTAAATTATTCACTTATTCAACTAATATGTATGACACCTACTCTGTAAAAGGCACTGGGCTGTGAAAGATACAAATATAACAAGTAGCACACTAACACAAATATAGATTGTATTAAGTGATAGTCCTGTGCTGCTTTTCTTCTGGTTTGGCTCATGGGACTGCCAGAATCTTAACTATGGCAATCACAAACCAAGATATCTACACAAGGCTAGCTGATAAGTGAGTAAAATAGCCCAGTGCCAACTGTGCCAAATTGGATAAAACATGCCCTGTTTGAAGTGGGCAGCTGCTATTTAGTACTATTAGATTGCCATCTTGTGAGATGTGGATCTGGTTTTACCAAGAGATACTGGAGATTCAGAACTGCATATGTAATACTTCATTTAAAAATAGTGTCAAAATGGTAGCTAATTCAACTATTTAAAAGCTCTGTAGAACTCTTGCCTGTCTTTGGGCTACATCCTGCTCATGGGCTTTCCATTTGTAAATTCTACTCTGATCAGTAGGTTTCACCTAGTCAAGGTATATTTGCCAAAATTTAGAGGGGCTCTTGAACTTCACATAAATAACCATTTGGTATAGATTGCTGGGATCTGTAATAAGAATGACTTAGTTTACTTAATATAACCGGTAGGTGAAGATAACTGAATGACATATGTGTATTTTATAAGATTTTTGATGGAGGGAGTTGGTTCTCCACTCACAATAGAAAGTTTTAGCATATTCAGCTGCCTCTGTACTATACTAGAAGCATTTCACACTTCCACTGAGACAGGGTAAGGGGAATAAAAACTTCTGGTCCATTTGGTAATTTGAGACTGAATAAAGCTTTTTCTCTGGAGGTTTCTTAGGATGGATTTACAGTGGCCTCAGGCTAAAGTCTCTAATATCCATTATAAAGGAATGGGCTTTCTCTGTGTCCTCATGAGAGAAATGCCTGTGCTCAGTTACTGGGTGGGTACCTCTTGAGTAACTTCTGGCATTGTCTGGATGGAACCTCTGTTTCTTTGGAACAGCCAAGTTTCACCCCTTTCTCTGATGCCTGTATCATACCAAACAGAAATGCCCAACTAAACCATGTACATGAACCAGCCCCATTAATAAGGGAAGCAATGGGCCATTTTCTTCTCAGTTAGTAATTATGCAAAATATGGGGCACCTGGGTGGCTCAGTCGGTTAAGCATCCGACTTCCGCTCAGGTCATGATCTCATGGTTTATGAGTTTGAGCCCCGCCCGCATCGGGCTCTATGCTGACAGCTCAGAGCCTAGAGCCTGCTTCAGATTCTGTGTCTCCCTCTCTCTCCGCCCCTTCCCTGCTTGCCCTCTGTCTGTCTCTCTCTCTCAAAAATAAATAAACATTAAAAAAAAGTTAAAAAAATTATGCAAAATACATTTACAATACCAAATCTGGTAATGGTTACCATTTAATTGTTTGCATAGAATATAGAAGGTAGATGGTATATACTTCAGTCGGCTTTTTTTTTTTTTTAAGTGAAATAAGTAGAGTAATGGTTGCCATTATAAGTGAGGGGTGATCATGCATTAGTTGCAAAGTAGTGAAGGTTTGGCTGGTATATTTGTTCAGATTTGTCCTTCTAGGAGTGAGAAAGTTAAAATTCAAGCAGAAACTGTCACACAGAAACTGGCTAACTACTTTACCCCTGACTCACCTGGATAAGGCTGTCCCTCATTAGCATAGGTAGAACATGATTAATACGCTTTGAGACAGGGCTGAAGGAGGGAGGAATACATTTTATACTTGGTCATGAGATGAGCAATTGAAGCAGTATTAGCTGTTGAACTTAGAAAGTTTAAAGCTAAAGGTGTGAATTCTGTAGCCACTCTGTGGGTTTAAAACCAGCTTTGCCACATTCTGGCAATGTTACTCTAGAAAAGTTATCATAGCTCTGAAGTTTCCTCTCCTGTAAAATGGAGATTTGAAATGATACCTCCTCACCCAGCCTTGAGGGAGTGGCCTCATGTAAGAGATGAATCTTGTCATTCAGCGCTGCCTCAGCTCTTGGTGGTCTCTCAAAACTTTGTGCGTGTCCAAGTAGCCTAATATATTTTTAATATAACTCTGGGACAAGCAAAGAGGCCTCCATCACAGAAAGGCTAAGGGATATGCCTCGGTTTTCTGTCTGTGCAGTTCTCAGGGTGGTAGCCTTCCAGGGGCCATCTCTCTGATCGCCACAGTCCCATGGAACCCAGGAATGCAAGCCTCCCCAGCCACCAGGTCCAGGTGCTCCGGGATGTCTCCAAGGCAGCAGCCACAAAGAATAAGTCACCAATTATAAAAACCAGGGCACCAGACACATGTAAAACTTCCTTCCAGGAGACATTGGCACTCTAGAGAGTGGCAGAGGATTAGTGTAAAGATGGTTTCCACCCTCCAGGTTCTCTGGGAAGCAGTACAGTCAGGCCCTATCAGTGTGTTTAATTAGAAACCCGCCCATAGGCAGGCCATAGCCATGATGATGAGCTCATAGGTCTCCTTAACAGAAAGATCAAGCTCCTGAATTTGTTGCCTCTTGCTGTGCCCTGGGGGTGGTAGCTGTTTAAAAACTCTTTCTTTGTTGGTTGCAGTCCTGAGGGACTCACAAATGTAAGCCCCACTAGCCACCAGAGCCAGGTAATGTAGAGATGTCTCCTGGTGGCAGCTACAAAAATGGGGCCACCAGATGCGTGCACAAGCTCCCTTTTGGGAAATACTGGTGCTTGGGAACACGGTAAAGAGAAAGTAGGAAGATGGCGCTTCACAAGTGTCCAACCTGCAGAGTGCTCCCATAGGCTCCTAAATGTGTGTGTTTAATTACATGCTTGCCCCTCAGGCCAACACTTTACTATAAGCAGGTGAAATTTCACTTCACGTCTAGGTGCAATCAGCTGCTTCTGAGCTGGGCCCTGGGGTAGATCAGTCTAAGCACAAGAGACCTTTCAGAACTGTTTCTCTCAGATTCCTTCAGTATTTTGAGTCTCAGGATATGAGCCATTAGTTTTCAATGTTAGAAGTATTGGGGGTTTGTGTCTCAAGTATATGTCTCAAAGGTTGGGATGCTTGGTGTAGGGTTCAAACCCTTTGCTATCTAGGGAGAAGCTCTGGGTTTTGAGTTCCCTTCTAGATGTGGTTCGTGGTACCATGGCTGGGGTTTATAGCAAGATTGTGTAAGACATATGCATCCCCATATTCACTGCAGCATTATTTATAACAGCCAAGATATGGAAACAATCTGTGTCCATCCATGAATGATAAAGAGACTGTGGTGTATATATACACAATGAAGTATTATTCAGCCATAAAAAAATAAAATCTTGGTGTTTGCGACAACATGGGTGGACTTCGAGGGTATTATGTTAAGTGAAGTTAAGTCAGAGAAAGACAAATACTGGATGATCTCTCTTGTATGTGGAATCTAAAAATAAACACAGGTATTCCCCACTAGGAAAAGTTTGCATTGTACCTACCACTGCTTTTTTGAAAGACTTCCATTAGTAGTTTTCACTAAATGAAGGAATCCAAGGCAGATTCACACTTTTGTGAAAAAAAGGCAAAAAGCAAAAATAGCATTCAGCATTTGTATTGCAGTGAGTGCTTTTAGGAGCAGTGCACACCCCAAGCAGCCCGCATGGTACCACCAAACTGCTTCCCTGGGAACTATACTCGGATTCTTAGCATCAAGCTGCCTAGGTTTGAACTGTGTCTGTGAGCATCTGTGTTTTATCTCAATTTATTTTGTGCATCTGTTAGCAAGATGTGTCCTAAGGTATCAGAAAAACCTATGCGAGTTTGTTTTTTGGGTCTGCGAATGTCAAAAATATTTGCCATATAAATTAATGGTAATTGCTTTTTTGCTTTAAGCCATTTTGGTTTATGACAGTTTTCAAAAGGAACGGTCTACTTTGGATAGTGGGAAAACCCATAAAATAATAAAAAATACCAGGTTCCTAGATACAGAGAATAGATTGGTGGTTGCCAGAAGTATGGGGTAGGGACTAGGAGAAATGGGTGACCTTTCTTTCTTTCTTCCCTTCTTTCTGCCTCTCTTTCTTCCTTTCTTTCTTTCTTCCTTTCTTTCTTTCTCTCTTTCTCTTTCTTTTTCTTTCTTTCTTTCTTTCTTTCTTTCTTTCTTTCTTTCTTTCTTTCTTTCTTTCTTTCTCTTGTCCTTTCTTTCTTCCATTCTTTTTTGAGTTTAAAGCAATTGAATTTAAAAAATATAATAAAAGTGTGACTTGGAGAACTTTTACCTTTCATTGTATGTCAGATTACATTTATAATACAATTAAATTATAAATCATGTAAGTGAACAGACGATAATTTCTTTATGTAAACTATCAATAGATGTCTACACGTAATATGGTTTTAAAAATGAAATCTTGTGTATATAGTTGTATTCATAAAGGTAAATACACTAATCAAAAGCTATTCAACAACATTAACAGCAAATCCAAATACCAACAAAAGTATTCTTCTGAATTTTATGTTTCATTGAACATCAGAAACTGCCACTGTATTAAACTGAGTTAAGGACAAAAAAAGTATTTAAAATTATATAAAAGATTTAATGCTCCCAACTCATTTTCTTTTTGCAATAAGCTAGTTTGTTATTTAATCTAAAATGCACAAAAGAATGGAATTCACTATTTACTCTGGTAATTGGAAATGAACTAAAAAAACTATTTCAACTTTTATTAGTCCCCTTTCCTTGTTACAAGAGACCAATTCACCAAAAAACACTGAAGCAATGTTAAGGTGATAACTTATAAATTAAAAAAAAAATGTTAGGCACCACCTAAAAAATTATTCTCAGTCTTTCAGTTAATTTGTAAACTTCACTTTTCCCATCAAGTACCATACATACAGACTATTTTATTTCTTTTTGTATAATTTAGTTTGTCCATAAACTCAAGATCAAGAATGCGTACTTATTTAGATATATAATAGGCCCAGGAATAGACTAACTGCCTGATACATGTTACCTAATTATTGTCTTTTTATACCAAGATGTGATTGTCCATATACTTTCCTTTTTAACCTACTAGGCTTTGAGCATCTTGAAAGAAGAGAGATGATATCCTGTTTAATCTCATATTCCAAGAGTCTGCTGCAAGACCTAGCAGATAATAAGTGCTCAATAATGAAATTCTCAGTCTGTACGAGGGCTCAGAATAAAACATCTGAGACCTTCGGCCCACACTTTGAGCATTTACAACCCTTGTAAATGGTACTACTCCACTGTCAATTAATAATAATTTATGTTACTATTTAACCACATGACTCTGTAAATTTATTCACTGTTTTGCTTACCCTGGATTTGAATCTTATTGCCTGTCTTGCTCTCTTGACTTGACATTAAGAAAGTCATTGTACCTCTTAGATCCTCATTTTCCTCATCTGTAAAACTGAAGTGAAACACTGACCTTGCTATACAGTAGTAGGATTAGCAGTATTGTATGAGAGACATGGTGTGTAGTGTCTATGATGGAAAAGGTACTCAGGGAGAGGCAGGTAGGCTTGTTGCATGGACAGGGTTCAAGAGGAATGCTTTTTGATATGATCTTGGCCTCTATTCACTGTTCTTCATTCACACGGCCAAAAAATCTTCTGGGGTCAGATTTTGTTAAGTATTGCGATCGTTGAATTGTGTCCCTGAAAAAGATATGTTGAAATCCTAACTCCTAGAACCTCAGAATGTGACCTTTTTGGAAGTAAGGTAAGTGTAGATGGACTTAGTTAACATGAGAGCATACTGGAGTAAGGTGACCCCTAATCCAATATAACTGATGGCTTATAACAAGAGGAGAAAGAGACCTAGGGAGGAGAATGCTAGGGGATGACAGGGAGTTTGGAGTCCCATAGGTGCAAGCCAAGGAGTGCACCAATGATTGATGGCCTTCACCCAAAGCTAGGAAGAAGCAAGAGGTTCTAACCAGGGACTCAGAGGGACCATGGCCTTGCTGATGCCTTGACTTTCAGCTTCTAGCTTCCAGAACAATGAGAGAATGTATTTTAAATTGTTTTAAGCAACCCATTTGTGGTACTTTGTTATGGCAGTCCTAGGAAATAAACACAAGTACTATGCTAAACTTAATGACCATGAGTTTCCAAAGTCACTCCAGAAAAAAGGAACACTTGCAATACTCCAAAAAAATGAGCAAACTGACGTTTTCCACAGTCACCAGATATTTTCTATCCTAAAAATGATTATAACTGTAGAACAACTGGTAGAATTCTGGAGAAGGCCGGGGGGGGGGGGGGTGGCGGGGCGGGAACAAACCCTTGATCTACCACAGTCCTCAGAGGCTTTTGTTGTTTATTTTATCCCTGAATCTCCAAAATTGTGGTACAGAAGTTTGAGTCCCTGGAGGCCCAGAAAGCTTTCAGTCTTACTTGTTTGAAAAGGTAAGAAAATCCTGTTTGCATTTACTATTTATGAGCTGTGGCTTCATATTGTCATATGGCCACGTGATGCTTGCTTTTAAGAACCTACAGATGAGACCAGATTCATTATTTTTTAATGTGAAGAGGATGATGGCAAACTCTTCAGAGTAACATGGACCAGACTTTCACTTTTGCCCTAGAATTTGTATCAACATTGTTCATTTAGAAACTGGTAAACTACGTGTCATATTTAAAACATCATATGTGACATAAAGGCAATATTTGTTGGAAATAGCATTCAAGTGTTTGATTGCAGCAGATGATTCATGGGAAAATCTTCAATTATGAATAATTTGGTGGTGCTAAAACCCAGGTGTACATTTTTCCATGTAAAGCACACATCTATAAGGAAACCTATTGGCTTTGCTCTTGTACTTCTCTTTCATCAAGGGGGAAACTGCCGTTTCTGCTGCTAAATTTCATTCAACTTCTAAGTACAGGGAGAATGAAATCAGATTGTCAGAAGAGTTGGTGTAAAAACTAAAAACTAAGTGTATGGTGATCCCAAGTGTTCTAGAAAGAGTTTAATTTTGTTTATTTCTAAAAAATCTTTCTTCTGCAGAAAAAAAGAAGTATTCTGTTGCAAGTCTGAAATAATGTAAGTAAGAATCCAGTTCTGTTCTGGAAAAGATGCCATTCTCTGATCTTTGCATATGTTCAACTCTCATGTATCCCTCCTGAACTCAGCTTCGAGGAAGACACTTAAGTTATGAAATGATAAAACTCCTCTCTTTTGAAGGAAGCAGTTTCACATTTCCTGGGGTGAATTAACCAAGGTTCTTGCTGCATAGTTGTAAGTTTTTGAGTGTTTTTTTTACAGATTAATATTTTCCCCCAAAATGTTCCTAAAATAGCTGGGTTATCGTAGAATATGTTTTCCCCTCTTGAAGTCCATCTTCCATTGTTCCTGGTGTTATCTTTGTTCCCTAAAACACCTAATAAATCATATTCATTCATTCGTTCATTTATTCATTCATTCATTCATTCAACTCCAGTCTGTCACTAGAGTTGCCAAACTAAAGCCCATGGCTCTCTCTCTACTATTTTTAAACTAAGAATATTTTTCACTTTTTCACAGATGGTTGAGGAGGGGGACAATGAAAGAAGAATAATATTTTGTGACGTGTGAACATTATTTAAAATTCAAGTTTTAGTATCCAAATAGAGTTTTATTGGAACACAGCCAACTCATCTGTTTCCATGTTATGTGTGGGAAGTCATGGCCTTTTAGAGGCCAGTAGCCAGTCTAATACCTCAAGAGTTTGGCCTCTTTCTTCAAGTTTCAAATCCATCCGTGCCACCCTGACTTCTTGTTGCTGTCATGGCCTTACATCTATTTTTCTCTGCTGTCCCTCGCCCCTCTTGTGTGATACTCCAGTAGAGTTTTGCATGGCTGGATCCCAAATTTGTTCTTTTCAAAGTGTCTCTGCAGACTCTGATCTAGCACCACCCACCTCTGATTTCAGCTTATCTGTTTAGTGCGACATCTGTCTAGTCAGCTGGGGCTGCTGTAACAAAATACCAAAGATGGGTGGCTCAAATAACAAACATTTATTTCTCACAGTTCTAGAGGCTGTGAAGTGCAAGATCAAGGCGCTGGCAGATTCATGTCAATGGAATGGACTGGCTTCCTGGTTCACAGACAGCTGCCTTTTCAGTATGTCCTCACATGATAGAAGAGAAAGAGAGAGCTCTCTGGGGTCTCTTTTATAAGGGTACTAATCCCATGCATGAGGCTCCTTCTTCATAACCTACTCCCCTCCCAAAGTCTCCACCTATGAATACTATCACATTGGGGGTTAAGATTTCAACACATGAACTTGGGGGGCACACATTCAGTCCATAGTAGTATCTCCCATACTGTCTTGTCCAGAAGGGGATAGCTTAGATGGTGAAGACATAAGAGTCATGAATTTTTAAAAAAGAAATAGCTTTCAAGCTGGGCTTCTCATCTTGCATTTGTTTACTTGTTTCTTTTCCATTTTTTAAAGCTTAAATATAAGAATCTTCTTTCATACTTGTTATATTTCTTCTGACTGATTTCAGCCCAGCATTGCTGCCTGCAGAGATGGTTCTGAAACTTCATTTTGTCAGCCACTGTACTGATATCTTTGCCAGAATTGTTTTAGTCTAAACATTTTTTATAGACACATGTTCTACATTTTAATCAGATGTACCAATTACAATATTCAGGAGAAGTAGACTCCAAAACAGAGCTTTGTGGCACTATTCTAGGGACCCCTCTCCAATTCAGTATTGATCTTTTAAGTAGCACTCATTGGGAATGGTTTGAATCATTGCTAATCCTTGTAACAACAGGTGATTATGGAAGACTGTGTGAAGTACTTTACTAAAATGGACATGAAATGTATCTAAGCCCTCCCCCTGATTCAGTAGCTTAGAGGTTCCTATCAGAGTAAATTTATCATCATATATATTTGACTTCAATTCCTTGGCATCAAATTTTTTAATTAAAAATTTTTTTAATCTCCTATTTATTTAAGTTCTTAAATATTACTGATGGGCTTTTCATTTTCAGACCCCCCATTATGTAATTTGCACAAATATGTGGATATAAACATATGGGAGCAACCAGGTATTTCTATACCATCTCTCTTTTGCAAGGCTTCTCTTCAGCTGACAACCTTGATTTGGGGTAAAGAACTCACAATCAGGAATAAACACATCTAGATGCTAGTACTTAATCTGCTCCTTAACTAGCTATGTAACCAGTGATATACCCTCTAACCTCTCTTAGCATTAGTTAATTCCTCTGTAAATAATAGGTTCTACTAGACGATTTCCATGAGTCCTTGTTCTGGAAACCATAACCATAATCAATCTATTGAGCACAAACAAGAAACCCTCAGAGGAGTTTATAGGGAGGGAAGATGAATGGCACCCTTCAGTGACTACACAATTTCAAAAAATGACAGTAAAAATAAGGGTAGCATATAACATCTGCCGGAATTTGGAGAGGAAAAAGAGCTGTGGGTGTCAGACTGTTGGGGGTGGAGTTCATGCATGCAGTCTACCAAAGGAAGAACAGAGGTCAGAAAGGGTTAATGTCTGACATCTTTATTCTTCTTTTATTTTATTGATGTTTTAATCCTCTCCAAGGTCACACTGTCAGTGCAAGATACCTTCCCACTATTCTTTGGAATACTGCCTTGACACTTAATCAGGAGTCCTAATTTATACTTTTGATTTCAGAAATGGACAAGATAGTACCAATTATTTACAAGCACACCATTTTGAAGTGATATATTATTTTATTTGGAGAGAAATAACATTCGACATGTAAGAACTCATAAAACTAGGCAGAACAACTTAGAAATTGTCTTCTGGCCTTAGCAGCATTTAGAGGGAAACAACCCAGATAATTGCTACTAGTGTTTGCTTTTTAATGTTGAATAAAAGTTGAGAGAAAAAAAAAACAAGCGAATAATAGATGGCATCAATTTGGCTTGTTCTTTGAGGGATGAAGTAAACTGTGATGGTTAGAATATAGGAATATATATCTGGAGTCTGACTCCAGATCCATCGTCTGTGGCTGGATGAGGGTGCAGATGTTACTTAACCCTTTGTACTTCAATCTCTTCCTTCATAAAATGGCCTATGGACATTTTGTTTGGGTGAAATGTATTAGCACATAAAGAAATTAAACTAGTAGCTGGATTGGAGGAAATACTCACTAAATGTCAATTATTATAATTATCATCATTATTAGTGTTTTTATATTCTCCCATACAAGCATACACATTATTAAAAGGAATACAGGATGGAAACAGGACATGAAATGGAAAAGAGAAATGAGAGAAATTCTGAGTCATGAATTCTGAAAGCATAAACTATAATAGGTAGAGCCTTATTTAGTATAAATTTTTTTTATGAAATGATCTCTCAGACAGTTTGTCCCTTCATGCCTCTTTACTCTTGAACCCAAAATTGTTGCAAAATTAAAGAAAAAGATCTTGGAACTTTGAGTGATCACTCAAATCATGCCATGTGACTCTAATGTGGCATGTGACTTCGAAATCATGCCATGTGAATCTAATCTGTGATCTTATCATTTAAAATTCATTTATTTGTTATCATTAAAGTATAATTAATTAAACATGGCAAGAATGCAACAATATCAAAATCTCAGCATTGTGTTGCCTAACCTGTGAATTCATTTTAATGATTAACTGTAAGAGAATTTAATTATACAATAAAATAATTTTAAAATCTATGGGAAATAATTAAAATGAATAACTCAAGATAAACACACCCTTTTAGGAACTTTTGGCAGAAAAAATGTATTCTTAATGGTCAAATGGCTATAATCATTACTCCTCTTTCAAAATGTCTGTGATTCTTTTTTTTTATTTTTTTAACATTTATTCACTTTTTTTTTTTTACATTTATTGATTTTTGAGAGACAGAGAGAGATAGAGCACAAGTGGGGGAGGGGCAGAGAGAGAAGGAGACAGGGAATCCAAAGCAGGATCCAGGCTCTGAGCTGTCCCTTAACTGACTGAGCCACCCAAGGGCCCCATTGATTCTTTTATCTTGAGTCAACTCAGTGGTGGGAATCAACACCTGGTGAATGTAGTTGGGTGAGACATTACTTGTGGGAGTGAAGAAAGCATAAAAAAACATTAAAAATTGGGGATACTAGATAGGAAACTCATCTGCTCCTGTACAGGATCAGCTAACTGATGATTATAAAGCACTTTATGCATTCTTAATTTGGTAGCAGAGCTAAAACCTATTTCTTCAGCTATGTGTGTCATTTCTTTTCAAAGCCGTCTGAAAATTCCCTCATTTTCTCCCTCTCTTCATGCCTACTTTTGTTGTGGACAATATGGGTGCTGGAGGGAAGCAGCGAATAGAAACAGTGGGATGAACATACTACAATGTATACTTAAAGGTAAAAAAGGACACTTCTTGAACAACGAGAGGTCTTAGGCAATAAAAGACTCTTTGCTTGATCTATTTAAAATGAGACTAAGCAAAGCAGTAGAAAATACCCACCAAGCAAGACTGCTGCTTTGTTAGCAAGATGGGTTAGATGCCTACAGACTTTCTTCACCTTGGAGTTCTCTATTTTGGTAGAACAGACATCATCATTCTGAGTTCTGAGACATTTGTTTGTTCCTATAAAATGTCTAGATTTAGGCAAGTGAAAACAAAGCCAATAAAAAGCTGCAAGACAAGCCTGGTGCATAAAACCAAATGAGCCCCTTGCTGACTGCAAGGTTTGGTTTTCTTCCAGGTAAGTCACCTACGAATCTGTTGAAATGCAGACAGACTCAACTTTCCTCAAAGAATTCAATTAGACTGTAGAGAAGACACAGGCAATGTTTGTCACCTAAGCATTTCTTTGTCATTCACTCTCTACCATTCCCATTTTCTTTGTTCATGAAATACAAGTTGACCCTCCTCTGCAAAACCTATTTTTTTCTACTTCATAAAAGATATCGTGTTTGAAATGACAAAATGTGTGCTTGTGTACCGTCTCCCACAAAAGGATTGAAAACCATTGAGTATCATGGAAAACAAAATTTTTTAACCTTTTCAAATGTTTTGACTTGTAACATTATGTTTTCACCTCCTGCCTGATTATCCATCATCACCTTGACAGGGCATGTGTGTTCTCTTCTGTGATCTTCTCTCCTAAAATGAGTATGAAAAGTAAAGGCCACCTGTTGCCATTTAAGAATACAGTTTTTCTCTAAATCCACTTGACATTTCAAGGCTTCACATCTGCTACTTTGTGATAACATTTTCCTTTATAGACCATGTGGTTTCTAAAATGGTGTCACATGAGTCAAAATCTAGCCAAGAATTGTGTTTACAATGTCTAAGCTTAAGGTTGTTTTAGGATTTCATCCCCAATAGGCAAAAGGGTGCATGGGGATTATTTTGGGCTCTTATCTAAAGTATATGAGCACATTTCTTCTCATGTACCCATTCTGATCACTTGAAAGTGACTGCTCATACTTCGTTGAGATTTGCTACTTATAGAAGCCCAGGTAAAAAGAGACCTCACTAATTTGGGACTTCTGTCTTAGGTGGGGGATTGGGCAGTGTTCTGTACTGTCCATTCTTTCTTCAGAGGCTTCTTACAGGCAAGAGAAGGCTGTCACCTCTGTTTCAAACATATTTACTTTTGTGGCTCAGACAACCAGGTGGCCACAGGCATGTGGCAACAAACTTCTACCTATCTCTACTCCCCTTTCTCCTTCTCTCTTAGTTTGACTTATATTCAATCCCTGTGAGTTTTCTGAACAAAGAGTAACTATTGCTGGCCTCGATTAAAAAGTCTAGGTGGTGTGATGTGTGCTCATCAAGATAAACATTTATCTGCAACCCTCCTTCCTGGGCCTCAGGGGGCTCTTAATCACCAAAGAGGTTCGGGTTGCAGCAATATTTGCTCGTGGTGCATTTTCAGAGGACAGGGTAATTCCATGGCCTGCAAATGAAGATAAGAGGCGGGTTGCAGAGGAGGCAGTGGTTGCCGGTAGATAAGAGCGTATTATTCCATGCCAGAGGTTAATGGGAATTGTCAGTGTGGTGGTGATTTTTCCAATCCTTTGTCTCCATTTTGACAGAGGACATGGCCTGAGCCAAATACAGGATCCTATTTCCATGACCACCTGTCGCTTCATGGATCAAATGTAAGAGATACTTCTTGGGAACTCCTTCTATCCCAATACACCATGTCTCTTGGTCATATTCTGTCTACATTCCTGGCATAAGCTTTCCTCTGCCGGTGCCTCTTTGTTGCCAAATGGCTAATCTTCTCTTTGCTGCATGTTGTTTGCTTGCAAAGCTTTAAATATGCTTCTTTCTTTCTTTCTTCTTTGTTTCTGAGCAAGGTATAGAACTGACAGAAACATATTTCAAGTCAACACTTAAATATTTGTCAGCTTTAGTAGAGATCTCTGGGTAATAATAATCCACAAAGGACTCAGAGTTAAAATTTATTTTTATATTGATATTTAGGATGCAGTCAGTCAGACAAATACAAACACACCCGATCAGTACCCAGGGTTCCCTCTCTCCATGGCTAGTGTCTGCATGTGAGTCCAAAACTAAGGAAATCTGGTCCCTGCAATTGTAAGTGATTCAGACCTAGTAACTAAATGACCAGCATTAGTTTTCAGTGGATTTTTTCCCTTCTGCTTATCTGAATAGCTGCAAGTGGGTTCTGTTATTTTAAAAATGCAAATATTTAGTAGACTAATCTATAACATGATAGGTACCATTCATCAGCCTAAAGAAAGCAACTTACCATAATCAAGTTATTTCACGTAGTAAAAAGAACGGGCCTCTTGCAAAAATAAAAAAGACTTGTTGGCTATGTGTGTGTGTGTGTGTTTTTTTAAGATTATTTATTTATTTTGAGATAGACACAGACAGTGTGAGGGGGGGAGGGCAGAGAGAGAATCCCAGTCAGGCTCCCCACTGTCAGCATAGAACCCAATGTGGGGCTTGAACCCCATAAACCTTGAGATCATGACCTGAGCCAAAACCAAGAGTCAGAAGCTTAACCGACTGAGCCACCCAGATGCCCCTTGTTGGCTCTGTTTTGAAGACAGTCATTGTGTTGTTGTCTACTATAACAATACCATATCCCATTTATTGAGTACTTACCACGAGCCAACCCCTGAGCTTCCGTTGCATGCATGATCCCATTTAATTGTTATGGAAACTTCCTGAGGTAGGCATATCTCTCTCTCTGATGGATGAAGATACTGACCTCGAGTGATGCAGCAACTTGCCTGAGGTCACACAGCTAAGAAGAGATTGAACGAGGCCTTTCCGCTTCCAGTGCCCATGTTCTTTTTGGCCTCCCAATAAAGCAACAGACTTCGCCTTCAAACAAACAGTGCCAAAGGATGTCTTTCCAGTTTCTGAATTTTTGCGGACTTCTCATGTTCCCAGACATCCTGAGATCTTGAATATAAGTGTCCCTAACAAAAATGAGCCCTTGTCGAGAAGGCTGTGCCCAGCGGCTATGTCTCCTGCCTCCTCACCCAGAGCTCTTCCTCAGTTCTACCACTCTCTTTCTGGGGGCTAATGGCAGGAGGTGAGACAATAGCGAACCATTTTTATAAGCCTTCATTCACTTACCTCTTCCACCTTCTGCACAACTACTACTCTTCTTTTCTCATTTGCAGAGACTGTATTTCACAACATTTTGTTGCGTATTTATTTGTTCTTTGTTTTTTCATGTTTCCTCCTAATAGAATACCTGCCCTAGGAGAAGAAAGACTTTGTTTCATTCACTGCTATCTCCTGAGAACCTTGAAGAATAATAGGCCCTCAATAAATATTTATGAGTGAGTGAATGAAGACACTAATCTTCACAAGGTTTAGTTAGATGATCCCACTCCCTTGAACTCATCGGTGTTTGAAATTTAACAAAAACTCCTTTCCTTCACCTAGTGTATATGAAGAGCTACGGATACTTGGTTATGCGCTCTAGAAGCAGGGGGTTTTTTGTTTTATAAAAATGATTTAATACATCATTAATATAGCAATGTTTCATATTCAGGACACACCTGTCTCCAAGCTCTGTCCTTTTGAAAGCTCAGGCCAATTTGTAATTAAATATACTTCAGAAATATTGCTCTAATTTATCACGCAATATCATAGCACTAAATGATTTGACATTTCTTTTTCCTCTACAATGTGCCAAACAGAACAAACCAAACAACCCTCCCCAACCCCACAAAAACAATACCAACAACAACAACAAATCTCATTGTATTACATTGTTTCAGCTTTTTTGTAAAACTTTTTTTCAAGCATTTGTTAAATTCAGGCGGAGTGTGCACATACCATCTCATGTTAAAAGGTCCAAAAATTCCAACTAACTCTGAAAGATGCAGGGAAACTTAAGCTTCAGTGAGGTTTCTTTGTTTTGGGAGGTAAAAGGGAAAAAGAGCTCCAGGATTTCCTGGGGCATTTTTGGCCTTCGATATTCCCCATGCATTGCAGGATTTTAAGGATTGAATTTCAGGCTGCAACAGAAACTTTCTGAGGAATTCATATTTACAAAGCTCTGAGTGTCAAAGGGTTAAGAAAGGCCATGGTTGCTTGATGCTGGAGGGAAAGCTGGGAAGAAAATATTTGTATGCTTCTAATGTTAACCTAGGGAGTGATCTCCCTTGCTTGGAAAAGGGGGGAAAGCTTTCTTCTTATTTCATAATGCAACTGTATAAAACGTGATCTTTCTTGCATATGGAAATGACTCATTCTGAAAGGGTTTTTCTCAGCCAAGGTTATCAGCTTTTCGTTTCTCCTTCAGCACTACTAAAGGCTCCTTTGCTTTCTCTTTTCTCACCTCCCTACAGTGAGCTTTTGCCATGTAATTTCTTCTGAAAGATCCAACTTCCCGTTGACTCCTTTTACTTTAGAGTGTTTACTTAACAGCAAATGATCAATGTTGAGCTAAATAGGGAAGAGATCATCTGTATAGTTACATTTCTTTATATCTCTCAGCACATGCTCGCCTATTTTAAATGCTAACATGGCAAACTATGTTGGATAAGCATTCTGGGGTGTCCATGTGTTCGTTATTTTGCAACATAAAGTAGAGATACTCAATCCTTGAAAATTGCTTTCTGAGATTGGATGCTGCACCGTGTCTCCTAACTCACATTTATCCTTAATAAAAAGGTATTACAGGAGGAATATGCTTGTACTTGCTGGATCAACTCTTTACTGTAAAAGTGGGCTAAGACATGTTGACATTTATTGTTTTGGGAAAAGCTGCTTTGGAGAGAGAGACAGAGACAGAGAGAGACAGAGATACCAAAAGACAGATTAATATGCAACTATTTACCAGATATATTGGCTTCTTCAGGAAAGGTATGGATCCTTTATAAGAAGAGAAGGGTTAAGAGAGTGGTAACTCTAGAAGGGCAGATTTGAATCTGAGTTCTGACTCAGTTTTCCAGCTTCTGGACAAATACTTTATACCTCTGTGCCTTTCCTTGCTTCCTCATCTGCACAGTGGGGATAGTAAGAGCATCTGTCTTAGAATAGAATTAGTATGAGGGTTCAATGGTTGATGTGTGTAAAGCACTCACCACAATGCTGAGTACATGGTAAATCCTTAGCTTAACTACTGTTATTGTTACTTCAGTTGACAAGTGAATGCACAGTGAAACAGACCCAGGTTTGGAAAAGGATAATCACTGGCCCATGGGTCCTAATCAAATTAATGTCATATCCTCAGAGGGGCATGCTTTGAATCCCTAAATTAGGGTAGGAAATTCCTGGCATGTGCTTTCACAGCATCCCTTGCTTTTTTTCTTTATTACATTTACAGTTTTAATTATTTGTAGGATTATCAGTTTAGGGTATGATAGGTGATAGAAGAGATCCTACATATTTTGTTTGCTGCTTTCTCTATAGTGCATAGTTCACAGTGCCTGGAACAAAGAGGGTTTTTAAAATCACTGGATGAATAGATGACAAGTTCAGGAAAGATTTATGAAGTACTTATGTACCTGGCAAAGCACCTTTGTAAGTGGACAGATGGAGAGATGGATGGATTGATAGACTCTTGGTTTCATCTGACTTCTTAGGCTACTCTTTTGCTGGCTCTTTCTCTTTTGCTACTGTTTAATTCTGTTTAGAGTGATACATCTATATATCTCTATATATAACACCATTCTAGAGTGTGCAGTTTAGAACTGGGGAAACTTGGTCCTTGAGGCCTTGAAATAGGTTCTGTCTCTTTATTGTACCTGATACTATTAAAACTCCCCCCTGACAATGACTTCTATAAGCAAGTATGACATGAAGGTCTTTGTACAGTTGGTTTCAACAGATAGAGCACACGTACGTGGACATGAGAGCCAGGCAAGTAATGTAAACTAGTTAAACTGGCTAGATAGGGACAGTGGCAAATGACATGAGTGCCCCATTCTAGGGGCAGCCATAACTCAATTTCTGTTGACTTTTGACACATGAGAGCCCAATTTTGCCAGATCTGCTAATTTTTCAAGAGAAGCTTGACATGTGTATTTCTATGGGAAGTTTTTCTTCTTAAAAACATCATCAATGAATTCATTTATTTTCTGTTAAAAAATTATGTGATCCAAACTGATAGTTCTTATGGTTGAATCCAGCCCATAGGGAAACTGTCTGGACAGCTGTGTCTATATAACCCCAAATCATTTACAGTCAAGTGGGAAAAAAATAGTGACCTAAATGTGAGGAATGCTATTACAAAAAATGTCTACAAAGAGTTGGATGCATAGATATAAACATAGTCTTGGGTTCATACAGATCTAGGTTTGCAGTGTGATCTTGGACAAATTACTTAATCTCTCTGAGACTACTTCTACTGATAAAATTCTTTGATTCTCTAAGGGCTTATTTAACAGAGAAGAATATAAACTTCTATCTATATTTTGTAATATGCTCAACTTACTGAATGTACAGACCTAATAGACAAAACTTTGAAACATCAGATTGAACATTTAAAATTTATTACAAATGCAATTACTTAAACTCTCAATAGAAAGTGCAAATTACAATTAAAATTTTAATGTGACTAAAACTTTTGAACAATATAAATGTCTTGAAGGGTAGACAAAATAACTATAATTATAATGTTTACTAGATTTGTTACTTTATTGTTATTATTATTATTATTATTTTGGAGAGAGAGAGAGAGAGAGAGAGAGAGTGAGGATATGAGTGGGTGAGGAGCAAAGAGAGAGGGGGACAGAGGATCCTAAGTGGGCTCTGCTGATAGCAGCAAGCCGGATGTGGGGCTCAAACTCACGAACCATGAGATCATGGCCTAAGCTAAAGTTTGACACTCAACAGACTGAGCCACCAAGGTGCCCCTAAATTTGTTACTTTATACCCAAACTATTCAAAGTTATCGATGCTCTGATTTCTTTGTTATTTTGATATATATTCTTATATACCCTTGTAGGGTTACAATAATACTTGTTTTAGCTTAACTTAAAATTATAGTAGAGTTTATATGGTCATTTTACCAAGATTACAAAGTCTTTGCTGGTTCCAAAAATAATCCAAAAAACAAAACAGCCCCAGTATCTTCTCACACCACCGTGGTTCTAGGACCTGGATTATCAACAAGCTAATTTCTGATGTGTAAATAAGACTGATTGCTGGTCCCAAATTGATTTGAACCAGAGCTACTGATCATTTGGCAAGGTCTCTTATGAAACTATACTTTATTGTTATATTAGTTGCATGATCTGAATTCTGCATCTTTCCCATGGTTAGATATTTGCAATTTGTGTTTTTTTCTCCAGAATGAGGCATTCTTTAAATTTTGCACGGCCAGCACTATATCATCAATTATCCTATCAATGATGATATATTACCCTGTCCTGTAAGTATTATTAACAACTTATCTATGCCTCATTAGTATTTAATATAATTAGTAGGGCCATCTAGCTTTCCGAGAACATCTGGCCAACCGATCATCTCAAAATTCTCTGTTAAACCCTTTTTCTATTTGATCATTGAATTGACTATTGATTAAACCTCATTCCACTGGTTATTATTTGTGACCATAATCACTGTTTTTTCTATTTGAGGGCTTAGTTCCAAAGTTCCTTGTAACTACTTTGCTGTCTTATAATTACTTCTCTATTTAGACAGCAAGTACATATCTGCACCCTGTGAACAGATGTAGAGAAGAATATATAGAAGCAACACACCTACATGTAATCTCTCTTTTAATTACTATAATCAATCAAAAAGCAAATATATATAGTTACAGTCACTCTTCTTTTTGCATTAGAACTACCTTTTAGTTTACTTTGTTGTAACATTCCCTGTTCATTACCAGGATGGAATCATGGCTTTTCACAAACTAAAACTTGTTCTATTCATAATTATTTTTTTCTGTTTTTGATGCTCAAACTGCCTTAACTTGGTCAGTATGAGTCTTTTTAAGCTGGCCCTTTGTCCTCATGTGCTCAAGAGCACTAGTGTTCTTTAGCAACTGTTCCAGCTCTCCTGATATGACTCGGTTCCAAGGCAGGGGATCAGTTATCCTTGAGAATCCCAGGTTCCCTTTTAGAGGAACCATTTTGGAAACTGTCTGGAACCTAGAGACCCACATAGAGAGATAATGTGGTCAAAGTTCTGCTGATGCTGTTGGGTCAGTTTTAGAGAAAAAGCTGAAAAAAATGTATTTCCTTTTAGGAAACTGACTTTATATTAATTTCTCCAATTTAGCTATTCTGTCCCTCAGTCTTTCCTTCATATGATTTTCTAAGTAATTTTCTTCCATATTAAAAAAATTTTAACCCTAACCATACAAAAATTGTACAATCTTTGTTACAGTTCTTATGTAGTCTTATATTTCACCAGTCTGTAGTCAATTTTGGGAATTCTTCCACCTTTGAAATAATAAAAAAAATGAGTGTGTGTGTGTGTGTGTGTGTGTGTCTGCCCCTGTTCCTCACACAGAGCTCCTAAATTCTTTGGAATTTCCCTGTGATTGATAGGAGCATCTTTTGTTCTAATGTTTTGATTCTTGGTGGGCTCCTAGATGGGGGCTGGTTACCAGAAAGACTAAACTATGGATTTTCAGCCTCTCCCTACCCCCATTCTATGGAGAGGTGACAGAGTGGTGACTGGAAATGGAGTTAACAATTGATCATGCCTGCATGATAAAGTCTTTGTAAAAATCCCCAACAATGAGGCTCAGGGAATGTTGAAGGTGGGGAAACTCTAGGAGGTAGCCCAGTTCTACCTCCACGGGGTTTGAAACTCCTGTGCTCAGACCCTTCCAAACCTTACCCTTGTACCTCTTCATCAGCTGTTCATTTGTATCCTTTAAAATATCCAAACTTAACAGAAGACCATGGGGGAGTGGAGGGGAAAAAAGTTACAGAGAGGGAGGGAGGCAAACCATAAGAGACTCTTAAGGACTGAGAACAAACTGAGGGTAGATGGAGGGTGGGGGAGAGGGGAAAGTGGGTGATGGGCAGGGGAGAGGGGAAAGTGGGTGATGGGCAGGGTGGAGGGCACTTATTGGGATGAGCACTGGGTGTTGTATGGAAACCAATTTTACAATAAATTATATTTTAAAAAAGAAAAAAAAGTACCCTTTGTAGTAAACCAGCAGTAGTATGTAAGTTGTTTTCCTGGGTTCTGTGAGCCACGCCAGCAAATTATTGAAACTGATGGAGGAGGTTGTGGGAACCTCCCATTTATAGCCAAGTCAGAAGAAGTGTGAGTTATCTGGGAGTACACTTCTTCTGATTGGCATTTGAGGTGGGACTGAGTCCCTGACTTGTGGGGTATGCATGAACTCCAGGCAGTTAGTGCCAAAATTGCTTTGTATGGAAAACCCACACACTTTATCAGTGGAATGACTAATAACATGTAGCTTGCGAGGTTGTTGTGAGGAGTAGAGAAGTTCCCTCACACTGCACAGCATAGAGGACATTTAGAATATGGAAGCTAATATGATCAAGCATGCGTAACCAAGAAGCACACTTACATATAATGTAAGCTACCTCTTACTTAGAAAGTAGAATTCATGTGTAAGCTGTAGAAACTGTATTTAAAATGTACAAGTGATACACAGAAAAAAATTACTTTTTCAAAAATAAATGCCTTCTATCTCTTTTGTATTACTAATCCTCTATGTGACATTCTGCAGCTCTTTTAAATATTTTTGTATTAACATTGAAATTATCCATCTGGGTGGTTTCTGCATCCGCTTGAGTATTAATAATTTGTTCTGATCTGTCTTCATTTATGGAGGAGCTGTTATACCATAAAGGATTGGGTGGTTTGGCCTGAAACCATTAGGGAAAAGGAGAGCCAAAGGTTAGGTGACTCAGATGTATTTGGAGCAACCATGGCCTTAATCATGAGCAATTCGTTTTGTAGCTTTTTTTTTAATCCAAAAATTGCCGTGGATGGCACTCTAAAAAATGAATCCCCACCACTGCTTCTTTTGCATTGCTGGTGAAGCTGATTTTGAAAAAGGCTTCATTTTATTCATTAATCAGAAATCAGAATGTCTTTTAAACTCAGTTATATCTTGCTGTAGAACCTTGGGTGAATTAGCTCCCTTTTCTGGGCCTCTGTTTTCACCTCTGTACACAGGTGAAGAAAATACTTACCTAATTAGACTACTGTAGGGAGGATTAAATTTAAGCTTTATGCACTAAATGTATACTCAAATGTTTTACTAGTGAAAAGCAGAATATAAGGTACATTGATCTTATGATTTAGACATGCCTAATAAATTTGTTAACTGAAAAGTAATAAATTGTCATTGCCTAGAAACAATCATATTTATGAGGTGCCTTACTAGTTCTGAGTAGAAAGAGAGCATACTTTGTAATTGGGGTGGTCAGGCAGTGCTCCATGTAAGAGATAAAACTTAAATTAGGCTGTGATGAATTGCTAAGAATTTGGGAAGAAAGCAAAAGAACAGAAGTCAGGAACCTGCAAAGATTTCAGGACAGAGTGCATAGACCCATCTGGCTGTAATAGAGGCTACCTGAGAGGAGCAGAGAGATGCAAATTTGGAGAAGTAACCTGGAGCTAAATTTTGGAGGCTCTTAAATGCCTGGCTAAGGATTTCAGATTATTTGGTCAGCAATAGGGAAACTTCAATGGCCCACAAACTGATTTTAAACTATATGCCCCCTGGAAGAGATTTTGTCTGTTTTTGTATGCATACATAGGTAACAATTTTATTTAATGATGGGGTAAGATTTGCTTTGATTATGTTTTCAATACTTTTCAATTTTTTTTTCTGTAGTCCTTGAAAGTGATTCTGGGAAATATTTTTCTTTTCTTTTACAAAGGCAAAATTTCTGGGTGAAATTCAAGCCAAGTGTGTTGGTCCTCTAAGCCCATGTCTTCATTTCCTCTTTCTTCTTGCAGACAAATGTTTTGATCTGTTCCCCAAACCTCTCCATTTATAGGCTTCCCCATGTTGTCCAGCATGCTGTCCTACATCTGATAGCATCCCACTACTCCATAAGTGTGAGACCCTTCCTGTCTTAACTGCTCTATCTCCAGCGCCTGCCATAGTCCCAGGCACATAGTAAGCTCTTAGAAGTTTGTTGAACAGATGAAGGAAGGAAGCAGGGAAGGATAAAAAATGAAGGAATGAAGAAGGAAAGCAGGCCTACTTAGAAAATGATGGGCAGCATCATTTAAACAACAACAAGTTGCAACCCCATGTGTTGGACCATTTGCAAACCCAATTCTTCATGGTGGGGGTGCTAAAGAGTAAAATCAATAAGAAAGATTTATCTTGCAAAATAACAGAATGTTTTGAGAAACGCCTTGTCATAGAAGGCCAGTAGGGAATTTTTAATGGACCATATATTCCTGGCCATTTTTCCCATCCGTTGACTTGGTATGATATAATTTAAAAGTGCTTGGGAGCTTAAAGGAGATTTAAAGGAACTCTGAGTGCTGACATGAAAAATAGGAGTGTTGGGTAATAGTTGCTGTGTCGGTTGGTTGCAGCTACATATCGACAAAACAAAGTCAGAAGACTATTTTGTTCTCTATTGCCTTCCAACTTTCTTTTTTTTCCATCAAAGAGGAAGCCTTTATGTCTAAAATGTTGTGATATTTTTAGGAGAAAATGAGTATGTGAGCACAGTAATAAATAACTCTAATCTATTATTTAGAGACATTAACAAGTTCTTCTGTGTATATATGGCTTTGAATAAGAAAAAAAAAGGCAAAAAATAGCAATGGAAGACTAAATTGCAGAGTGACCTTTGAAATGCCTTTAGTCTATTACTGCTCTCCTATGGGACTAAGTTTATTTAGAAGTAGGGGTTTCATTTAGCTATAAAGAGAGGGGAAATCACCACTTTTTATTTTACCATTAATACCTTCTAGGACTATGGCATCCATTATGGTAGCCAAAGCCCTATGTGGCTATTTTAATTAAATTTAAATGAGTTAAAACTGCATAAAATTTAAAACTCAGAGCTCAGTCACATTACTACATCTCAAATGCTTAATAGACACATGTGGCAAGGGATGATGATACTGGACAGTACAGCTACAGAAATTTCCATCACTGTGGAACAGTCTTTTGGGCAGTGCTGCTTAGAACCAGCTTTATCTATTTTCTTAAAAACAACCAGGCTTTGGGCATAACCAGCAGCAGACTCTGTTATCTGACCTGGATCTCACAGTGTCTCTACACTTCAGATTTTTTTAAAGCTGTTTTCATTTTTATCACATGCATGGACAGTGGAGATTGTCCTGAGCCTGTTGGAAAAGGCTTGGATGGTTTGGTAGGGAGCAACAAAAGAGAAGCTTCTATTAATCACACTTACCTGTTTGTTTCTTAATGCATGAGAGGTTGAAAAATAATGTTAACTCATTACATGCTTCTTTAAAACTTTTAATATAATATTTAAAAAAATTTGGTGTGAGCATTATTCCAGAGAAAGACCCTTAGACAAAGCAGGGCTCCATGTCAAGTAAGTGTGGGAAATGTTCTGGGCCATTCTTCAAACAGCAGTCAAAAGTCAGCTGGTAAGAATACTCTACTTCCACCTTAAACAAAACAAAAATAATCTTCAAATTCTTCCTTCTGCCATTTAAAATCCACACTCCCAAGTTGGAGGTCCAATGCCAGGCATATAGGTCCTGCTTACCTTTGCAAATTCATTTCTTGCCATTCTCCCCTACTCACTCTGTCCAGACACAGTGGTCTTTTTAGTCCTCTAAAATGACCATATTCTTTGTAAAGTTACGTTTCTGCACATGCTGTTTCCCTCCCTCACCCGGAATGTTTTTTTTCCCTTTCTTCTCCTCTGATAGGCGTCTTCTCATAACTTACTACTCAGCTAAGAACATCTCTTCT
The DNA here is from genome assembly GCF_027475565.1 of Acinonyx jubatus. Taxonomy (NCBI): domain Eukaryota; kingdom Metazoa; phylum Chordata; class Mammalia; order Carnivora; family Felidae; genus Acinonyx; species Acinonyx jubatus. The sequence continues at coordinate 120,930,742 of NC_069383.1, forward strand.
TTGGGGAGGACTCATGTGACCATCTCCCTAGACCCCACGGTTCTCTATTACAGGGCTCTGTCTCCCCCCACTCCTTGGTCATCCTTTTTATAATTCAATCTTATATATTGGCTTACTAATAAGCCAATATTATTTGGCTTATTTTCTTTTGCCTACATTAGACTGTTAGTTCTACAAGTGGCTATTTATTCATCATTGATTAATACCTAGTGTGCTGAAGGCAGCTTGAACTGGCAGGAAAGCGCTGATTGTGTGCATTTTGTCGCTACTCCAAGTTCTGTGATGTAACCTCAGTGCCTTGAAATCATCATGTGGGAGTGTATACCTTATGGAAATTAGCAAACACTACCAGCTGAGGTGTTTGGTGTATTTTTTTTTCTTTAGAGAGCTGGTTTGTAAACATTTGCCAGCACACCTCTGTTACCATGTTACCTGGCATGTGATAAATTCTTCATATTTATTAAATGAATGAATCAATGTCTCTTGGGGAGTCTAAATACCCACTAATAGGTTAATGCTCTGAGATGTTCTATCAATTGAATCCATACATAATCTGATATTTCCAAACATATATGGCCAAGGAACACCTTTTCAACTTTTTTCGGTGTCATTCAATAGTGTGGAGCACATTTTGGAAAACGCTGCCCTCAAACATTAAGGAAGAAGAAACATACATGCCCTAATTTGGCTTCTCCATTGTATAGACTCCTTATACAGAGGATTCCACAGCATGTATTCTAAGGAAACTGAATCTCATAACCATGAGGCATTACTGTTGTGTCTACTACACACTACACAGTACTAGGTAAACTGAGTAACCTTATTCATTAGGGAGCTTTTAGGGGAGGCTACATATATAACTTATAAACATGAATTAGCTATTTATTGTGTGTAGAAATTGTGTAGGAGTTTTGTAGCATTCAAAAGAAGTAACAAAAATATTTCTTGCCCACTGGGAAATTACAGTCTCACTGAGAATACACAGTGATTGTCTGAGGAAATGCTAACTGGTTGTGCATTTGACCATGTGTCCATCTTATGCACCATAACTGAGGCTGGAACAGAGAGGTAGCATGTTTCAGGTGAAGGCAGAGGAGTGGGAAAATGTACCGCTTGATTGGTTGTTTCTTCAGGGGCACAGAGCTCACATCAAGAACCCATCAGAGACACATTTGAAAAGAAAAATCAAAATTTGAGGACCTTGTATGGCAAGCTAAAGGGTTTGGACTTGACTAATGGTGGAGGGCTCTGAAAACTTGAGGAAATGAAGCTAAAATTCACAGAAGTGGAGTCTGCTCCAGAGAGACTCTTGGTGCGCTATTAGAGTAGAGCCAGATCACTACTCCAGCCTGCAAAGACCTTCCATGATCTGGCCCTGCCTACATCTGTAGCATTGCCTTACATGATTCTCCCATGACTTTTCCTATTTATTCTAGACACCCTGGCCTCTGTTCAGATCTTAAACCATGATATGCTTCCTTCTCCTTCAGGACCTTTCCTCTGGCTAGAACATTCTTCCCTACCTTTACCCCTTTATCTAGTTAACTTCTACTTGTCCCTAAGGCCCCAACTTGACTGTCGCTTCCCTAGGGAAGCCTTTTCTTACCACTTCCATGCCTATATTCACATTAGATTATTTGGTTATTATCACTAATAAAATTGCACTTTTAAAATTTTAGAGCGGTTATATTAGTTGGTAATTACACATTCATTAGTCTGATCAGTTATAATCTCTTGTTCCCACTACACCATATATTTTTATTTCCTAAGAATAGGTATCAGTGTTTGCTCTGTATACTCAGGGCCTAGTCTGAACATGATGTCATAATTGACACTTAATACATATTGGCTGAATGAATGAATGAGTGAATTAATTAAAAGCTATTGATCAAAATCTCAAACACCATAAAACATGGTGCAAGCTAATACTTTTGATAGTAGATACAGTTTCTTTAAAATTATCTTGACAAGTTAATACAGTGAGCCAAATGTAACAGGCTGAAATTTAAGAGGGAAAGTATGAGGAAGAAGTGAGGAGGCAGAGAGTGGAGCAGATGGGAAAGGAGCGAGTTTTAATTAACTGTAGGTTTAATGTGGTCTCAGAGTAGTGTGGCAGAAAAGCTGAGGCAGCCTCCAACTGCAGTAATTGGAATGTATACACTCCACATGAGAGATAATTGTTTCCCTCTCCTCTGCATTCATCCGATTACTCATGGAACACTGTGCCCAATTCTGAAGAAAAAATATAGATAAAAAGAAGCGTGTCCAAAAGAGAATAGCCAGAATGATGTGGGAGACTCAAATGGTGTTTTGAGAGTGAACTTCAAGGAATTAGCACTGCTGGTCCTGGAGAAAAATGAAAGTCTGAGGGGTCATGTCTATTGTTTGAAAGTCTAGAGGATATGTTAAGAGACTAAATTGCAACAGCAAAACAAATAAATAAATTGCAAAAGTAGATGAAAAAAATAGCAAAACCAACAATTCTGTTACTTTTTTCTCTTTTAAACAATAGAAAAAATACTGAGATTTTTAAAAGATGTATTTGGAAATGCACATGGAAAGGCCGATTTTGAGATGCGTAGAAACAGTCCCCCATTAGGAAGAATTCTGTGATAATAATTACAGATATCCTGTAATGAAATGGACTGTCTTATGAAAATGGTGAGTTGCTTGCTGGAGGAGAATGCAGGTGAAGTCAGTCTGTAGCCTGTTGGGTTTCCTGTCAAGGAAAATTCATGCATCAGCTAAGAGTTTGGCTCAATTATTCTGAAATTTAATGAGGAAATAAAGGCAGTAATTGATCTCAGACAGCTACTCTTTAAAATGGAATTTAAAAATGAATTCTTGAATTTGGAGACAACCAAGATGTCCTTCCTTGGGTAAATGGATAAACTGTGATACACCCAGGTGATAGAATATTATTCTGCACTAAAAAGAAATGAGCTACCAAATGATGAAAGAAATGGAGGAAACTTAGATGCATATTACTAAGTGATAGAAGTCAAATCTAAAAACACTATAAACTGTATGCTTCCAACTGTATGACATTCTGGAAAAGGCAACATGATGAGATAGTAAAAAGATCAGTGGTTGTGCAGGGGAAGAGGGGGAGGGAGGGGTGAATAGGCAGAGCACAGAAGATTTTCAGTGCTGTCAAATGACTCTGTTATGGCACTATAATGGTGGATACATTTGTCAAAACCCCGTGGAATGCACAACACCAAGAGGGAATTCTAATGTAAACTTTGGGTGATAATGATGTGTTGATGTAGAATCACTGACTGTAACAAATACAGTCCTCTGGTGAAGGGTCATCATAGTTGGAAAACTATGCATGTAGAGAGAGATAGGGAGTATTTGAGAACTCTGTACTTCCTGCTCAACTTTTCTGTGAACCTAAAACTGCTCTAAAAAATAAGATCCTTGTGGCCCTGGGTGACTCAATGGGTTAAGCATCTGACTCTTGATTTTGGTTCAGGTCATGGTCTCGCAATTTATGGGATCAAGTCTTGTGTTGGGCTCTGTGTGGACAGTGTGGAGCCTGCTTGGAATTCTCTCTCTCCCTCTCTCTCTCTGCCCTTCCCCACTCTCTCTCTCAAAATAAATAAATAAATAAATAAAAACTTTAAAAAATAAGTTTCTTTTTTTAAAATGAGTTTTTGCTCCATTTCATAGAATTGTGGATTTGTCATCATTCAATTTTTAATCTAGGATTTAGAACTTTTATTTTCAAACTTTGACCATGTCTCTCTATTTTTATCAAACAAGTTTGTTTGCCGTTTTACAGAAAATGTAGAAACATCATTCTTGAGTCTTGGTACCAAAATTAACTTAAGCCTTTCCCCTTAAGGATAGTTATACAAAAATCCAAATTTAGTCACAAAATATTTTAGACTTATCTGATAATATATGCAAAATCTTGTCCTGTGCTTTGCTATTCAGGGCAATGAAAAAGGGGAAAAAACAGGAGACTATAAGATTTCAATATGATTTTCTTCCTTTAATAAATGGAAATTGAGAATCCAGTCTCATAAAGTTAATACTCTGGGCAAAGAAGAAGAATGCTTGATTCTCCCTGGTTGCCAATAGAATTCAGACTCTAGAACATTGATTTGGAAACTCCAAAAGGATAGTTGCTTTTGATTTTCATTGTCTCTGAAATTCATCCTTTCCTAGTGACCTGTGGTCTGCATCTAGCAAATGGGACTGCTGGGTTTCTGAGGTGTGCCTTGACATCAGAACAAGGCATAAAGTATCAAACATAGGGAATAAGGCACTGCTTTGATCTTGATCCACGAAAAGGTTTTAAACCGGAAAATATTCTTAGAAACAGTAGTGAGGATTCTGAGGCCTTTATTATCAGATTTTAATTCAGGCCTGCCCCTAGGTCAGCATTTTCATTTTCTGTGCTTGTCTGATGTTTATCTAGCGGCAGCTCATGTAGGAAAGGAAAGTGATATCAGGAACTCCCTTTCTTATAGTCAGCATTCTGACTCAGACTCTATAGAGCCCCACCCCCCATAAGAGAATTATTCAGGTGTTCATGCTGGCCTACAGAGAAATGATGCCTGAGTCTTCTAATATTGGTAAGAAAATAGGATCAGAAGAGAATGTTTTCATTAAATAGAGCTGGGAAGTAAAATGTCCCAAGAAGGAAAACTTTACAGCTGAGAGTGGGCTTGTGATTCAGGCCCGTCTGATGCCGGGTATGTCAACCCAGGACCCCCAGCATGTGTGTGTAGCTTGGTCCTGACAGGTTGGAGGAACAGGTGTCCCTACTGGGCCCTTTCTGTACAGTGCCTTCTGGTTAGTCAAATGTTTGTGCCTCTCAGAAGGCTATTGAAGACTCTTTTATTTTCTCAACAAGGAATCTCATTGTTTTCTTCTATGGATAAAAGTCATATTGTGATTTAAAATTTTTTTTAATGTTTATTCATTTTTGAGAGAGAGAGAGAGAGCCCAGGAGCACGAGCAGGGGAGGGGCAGAGAGAGAGGGAGACACAGAATTTGAAGCAGTCTCCAGGCTTTGAGCTGTCAGCACAGAGCCCGACACGGGGCTTGAACGCACAAACCGCAAGATCATGACCTGAGCCAAAGTCAGACACTTAACTGACTGAGCCACCCAGGCACTCATGTTGTGATTTTTTATGGTGGCTTCCATTTAGCCCTCTTCTTTCCTCTTTCCCCTTGCTTACTCCATGGAGTACAAGGAACCAGTGATTATAGAATTCTAAGGTTCCATAGAAGTATCATTTGGAGGTTCCCTAGGATGTGACAAAAGGAGATAAGCAAAGCCAGGGCAGGAAAATGTGGGCAGACTCTACCTATGCACATAACTCTCCCCAACCCTGCTCTTCAGCCTCTTCTCTCCCATGCCTCCTGTCTACATTCTGCACTTGTCAGCATACCAAGCTGTTTCTCACATGTGCTCATTCTTTTGCTTGCCTGCTATGACTTTCCCCCATCACTGGCCTGCTAACTTTCTTTACTTCTGCAAGAAACCTTCCCTGATTCCCTAACAGGTGGTTTGGTGCTGCCATATATTCTGGGCTTAATCTTCTTGCATTTTCTGCAATTCCTTACAATTACATGTGGAAACACACCTGTTTTACCGGACAGTGTACTTCCTGAGTGTAGACACTTGTATCTGATTCATGTTTTTATCTGCAGGGCTTAACAATTGCCTGGAATATAGTTGATGATAAAGAAATGGTTTTGAATGAATGAACAAATGAATGAATGAATGAAATATTTATTTTCCTGCTATGCCTTCCCTGAAGGCTGGGTCCCTTCAAGGATGCCATCATTTATGCCTAGCTTTATTGAGCATGTGCTAACCTCTGGGTCCAGTGGAAGGCATCAGGAAGTGATGTTTTCTTCCCCACTCTATTATATCCATAAACTCTCTTCCTGAAAATAGATGGAAATACCTTCTCTAAGGTCCACTTAAACATTACTTACAATAAATGGTTAGAGGGATCATAAGACTTAGACTAATAAAGCTCTACCATTATTGACTAATTCTCAATTGAATGCACTGAGAGGGCATTTACATTTCCTTACAGAGTACATAGCATTGATTTGCAAACTCACCTACTACAGCACTAGGAGTCCTCAGAGGACTCAGGGCCAGGCCATGGAACAAGAGAGAGACTCCGACGGAGGGTTTTAGTACTCCCCATCCAGTACCCTATTTTCAACTCCATTTTTTTACAGTCATTGTCCCATAAAACTTTTTTGGTGAATGGATTTGTTGTCTAAAAAATTTGAAAACCATTGATATTGTTTCCAAGAAGTGAAGAAAAGAAAGAAAGGAGAGAGAGAGAGAGAGAGAGAGAGAGAGAGAATTTATTTATTTATTTATTTATTGTGGTAAGAAGCACATAACAAAAAATTGACCATCTTAACGATCTTTAAGTGCATAACACAGTAGTATTAACTGTATGTATATTGTTGTGTAACAGATTTCCAGAGTTTTTTTTTATCTTGCGAAACTATATTCTTTTATTTTTTATTTATTTTTTTTATTTGAAAGAAAGAGTGTCTGTGAGTGGCAGAGAGGTGCAGAGGTTGAGTGAGAGGAGAGAGAGAGGGGGAGAGAGAGAGGGAGAGAGAGAGAGGGAGAGAGAGAGAGAGAGAGAGAGAGAGAGAGAGGTTCTTAAACAGGCTCCATGCTCACTGTAGAGCCTGATGCGGGGCTGGAGCCCACCGCTCTGGGATCATGACCTGAGCCAAAACCAAGAGGCTGATACTCAACAGAATGAGCCACCCAGGCATCCCAAAACTGTATATTTTTAAGTACAGTAGTATTTGACCAAGATGACATTTTTGCTATTAATTGCTGGCTAAATCTATTTGACTCCCTTTGGCCAATTTACCATCCTGGCATGATAAACGATATTTATTTCCTTATTACTTATTTCCTTTTTATTCCCTCTCTAATTTTTTGGGTGAAGAGGACATACTGGCAGTCTAAGCTCTGACCTTCCATTCTTAAATACTATATTTTGGCTTTATTTATGTAATGAAAGACTCTAATGGCTAGGAATTAATATGGATTGTCTAGTTCAACCCCGTTATTTGACACATGAGAAAATACATGCAAAGAAGCTAAGTGACTTGTTCACAGTCACAGAACTAGACAATAGCAGCAGATGGACTAATTTTCTTATCTCCTGATCCAATATCATTCACTTATTCATTTATTTCAAATTTATTTCAAAATCAAGGATTGATGGATTGTCTGTGATCTTTTACATTGAGTTCTTTGCTATGTGCACATTCCAATTCTTTTTGTAAGTATTGGTGATGGGTAGGAAGGAGAATATTAATGACAGTGTATGTCTAATTATTACCTGTTACAGACCAGACACTAATTAGGGGCTTTACTTAGGCTCTCTCAATTTTTTAAACTTTAGAAAATTATAGGGGCGCCTGGGTGGCTTAGTTGGTTAAGCAACTGACTTCAGCTCAGGTCATGATCTCACAATTCCTGAGTTCGAGCCCTGTTGCGAGTTCTGTGCTGACAGCTCGGAGCCTGGAGCCTGCTTCTGATTCTGCATCTCTCTCTCTCTGCCCCTCCCCCGCTCACACTCTGTCTCTCTCTCTCTCTCAAAAATAAATAAATAGTTTAAAAAATTACAGTAAAATACACACAGCATAAAAATCACCATCTTAACCATTTTTTTTTAGTATACAGTTAAGTGCATTAAATATATTCACATTGTTATATAACCATCACCACCATCCAACTCCAAAACCCTTTTTATGTTGTAAAACTGAAACTCTGTAGCCATTAACCATTAACTCTCTTTTTCCCCTCCCCCAGCCCCTGGCAACCAGCATTCTACTTTTTGTCTTACGATTTTGATTACTCTAGGTACTTCATATAAGTAGAATCATACAATATTTGTCTTTTTGTGACTGGCTTATTTCATTTGCTTTATCCCTAAGTTCCATCCGTATCATACCATGAATGTGTCTGAAGGGCCCTCTTTTTAAGGCTGAATAATATTCTATTGTATGTATATACCACATTTTTTTAATCCATTCATCTGTAAGTGGTTAGGCTATCTCACTTCTGAGGGAGCATTATCCTCATTTCATGGACAATGAAACGAAGAATGAAAAATGTTCAATAAATTCCCACTGGTCACAGAGCCATAAGCAGTGGGGTTATAAGCTGAGCCCACACATGCATGAATCTAAAAGTCATGTTCTTATCGGTGTATGAGGCTTTCTCCTGATATCTGCAACATGTTTTACCAAATTAGCATGGTTGAAGGGATGGAAGTCCTTAATATTACATTTCAGATGCTTTATTTCTTTTATTTTAGAGGTAATCTAGAAGGAGCATTCACTAACCTTTTAAAAATTGATCAGGTTTTTAACCTTTAAGATTTATTTACTTGCTGGGAATAAGGTATTTATTCAAAGTGATTTTATCATAGTTTGAATAGATGGCAATATTCAAATAAAAAGTGGATTTTTCTTCCCAAACACATATTTCCTTGGTAAAATACAACATGTGAAAATCAACGTACACTGTTAAGAAAAATCATTATGCCCTTTAGAGTTGGAAGAAAATATTACCATCATGGGCTTCTCTTCTGTGAAGCCAAGCAAAATAAACTGAGCTTTAAGGATCTATATCTCCACTTTCATGATAATAATAGCTAACATTTACTGCCTTCCAGCTACGTGCCAGGCATTATGCTAAACACTTTACATACATTATCTCATTATATCCTCTTAGCAGCCCTGTGAGGTCAGTACTCCTAGTATTCTCATTCTATAAAGGGGAGGTGACATGAGGAGAGAGGTTAGGTAACTGTTAATGGGTAAAATATGTCCTCCCCGCACCCCCCCCCATAAAATTATGTTAAAGTCTTCAATATTCGTATTGAAAAATGGGATCTTATTAGGAAATGGGGTCTTTGCAGAGCTAATCAAGTTAAAATGAGGTCCTTATGGTGGGCTCTAATCCAATATAACTGTGTCCTTAAAAAAGGGGAGATTTTGACACAGAGATGGAGACGCACAGAAAGAAAATGACCACGTGACTGGAGTGATGCATCTGCAAGGCATAGAATGCCAAGGGTTGGCAGCAAATAATCAAAGATAGAGGCCAGGAAGGATTTTCCCCTAGGGCCTGCAGAGAGAGTGCATGGCTCTGCCAGTACCTTGATTTCAGACTTGTAGCCTCCAGAGCTGCCAGAAAATACATTTCTGCTATTTAAGCCACCTGGGTTTTGGAACT